>NC_030812.1:50104092-51354092 GCF_001704415.2 Capra hircus | reverse complement strand
ACATCAAATAAAGGCACGATGAAAGGAGTGGGTGAGTTTAGGTGTGGCATTCTCTGGTTCTTCTTTAATAAAGGGATAAAGTTGGAGTATCTTAAGAAATAAAGTATATTTAAAAAATAATAAAAAAAATAAAAATAAAAAAATAAAACCTGAAAAAAAAAATTTTTGTTCTGCTTCTATGAAAAAATGCCATTGGTAATTTGATAGGGCTTGCATTGAATACACAGAGCACTTGGTACTAATTATCAAAATTAATCCATATACTCTTTTAATCACTTCTCCTTAAGAATTTAGCCTATGGACATTCTTATAGATTAAAGACTAATGTAGACAGTATTTCCATTACATTTTCAATAATAATTTGGTAATGGTCTACATGTCCATTAGTTAGGATTGAGTAAACAAATGTGTGCAGGCTTTTCAGATGCAGGGCTTCCCTCATAGCTCAGTCAGTAAAGAATCTGCCTGCACTTCAGGAGACCTAGGTTCGATTCCTGGGTCAGGAAGATCCCCTGGAGAAGGAAATGGCAATCCACTCCATATTCTTGCCTGGAGAATCCCGTGGACAGAGGAGCCTGGAAGCTCCCATATTAAGTGAAAATGCAACATGCAGAACAGTGAAAACAGGCCAGAACTGACATCTATTAAAAATATAGGTATGTGTACAAGCATGTGTGCACGCATCACATACACATAGTCATTGCTGTCCAACTCTTTGCAACCCTATGAACTGCAGCCTGCCAAACTCCTGTGTCTATGGGGATTCTCCAGGCAAGAGGACTGGAGTAGATTGCCATGCCCTCCTCCAGAGGATCTTCCTGACCCAGGGGTCGAATCCAGCTTCTGGTGGTCTCTAATGTCTCCTGCATTGGCAGGCGGGTTCTTTACTACAATCTCCACCTGGGAGGCCCAACACAAACATACACTTGGCTATCTGCAGAAGTAGCTGATATCAGTCCCTTCTTGGAATGAGAACTATGTGGCTGGGAGCAAGAATTGGAGAGAAATATTTTAATATATATTCTTTTGTACTTTGTGAAGGTTATGCTTTCTGGATGTATTACCTATCCAAAAATAAAATACGTATGTATGACTGGAAGAGATCGCTTAATGGGTGAATCTCATAGAAGGGGAAAATTCAAGAACTTTGTTTTCATTTATGCAGGCTAGAATTTGGATATCAAGGTGACAGAGGATTATGATCCCACTGAGATATGAGGAAAAAATCCTTCCTCATATTTTCTAGCTTCTGGTAGTCCCAGGTGTTTCCTGATCTATGAGAAAATAGCTCCAATCTCTGCCTCTGTCTTTACACTGCCCTCTTTTCTGTGTGTTTTTACAAATCTCCTCCTCTTGAAGAACACCAGTCACTGGATTTAGACCACCCCCTGCCCAACCTACGATGACTTTATCACAAGATGCTTAATTATGTCTGCAAAGACCCTATTTCCAAATGAGGTCACATTCTGAGGTTTCAGGTGATGTGAATTTTGGAGGGGACACTATTTAACACACAACATATTCCTACCTGGGGAGCTGAGGAGGATAACATTCTGAGCTGCCATGAGTGTAGTGAAAAGTGAAAGTTCTGTTGCTGTGAGAGAGAAGGCTAAACTGATTTAGAGGGAACAAGCTGTCTCTGGCTCCCTGCCCTAGCTTGGTTTTATTTTTACCTCCCTGTTTGGCCCCTTTTTTAGTCATTATGGTTTTCTTTCCCTTTACTTTTTCCCCTGAACTTTGTGTGCTGGAGAGCCTCAGATCCTATTTCTTGAATTTCCCTAACTCTGATTTCGCTGGATACTGAGTTTCATATCCAAAATCTTTAAGACCCTAGCTTCTCATCAGTGCCCCCACCATTGTGCCCAAGCCAGGACCACAGAGTGTGTCCAATCATAATCTCAAAGATCGGTCACTCTCGGAGCCTTGCTGTTCAGTCTGTGCATCCTATTTTGTGGCCCAAGCACTGGCTACTACACACATCTTCTAACTCCCAGCAGTTTAGTTCTCATGTTTTTCCCTATATCTGGAATTCTTCCAAATTCTTCTGCCATGTTCCAACTCATTCTTTAACTGTCAGATAAATACAGCTTCCTGAGAGAAGCTTTCCCCAACCTATCACAAATTAGTCCACGCCCGCTATTATATACTCTCACCTTTTACTCTCTACACTTCTCCATCATAACACTTATTTCCATTAAATGAATTATTCTATGCCATTGTGTACTGAGTGAAAGGCAGCATGGCAGAGTGATGAAGAGCACAGGCTCTGGACCCAGTTCAACTGGGTTTAAATCCTATCTCATAACCTCCTAGCTTTCTGACCTTGGACAAATTGCTAGACTATCCTCAGCTTCCCCATGTGAAAAATAGGATGAGCATAGTATATACCTGATGAGACAGCTGTGGGAATAAGGATACGAGCATGTCCATATGTAGAAACAAACAGCTGACACCTGTGACGTATCATTCAGCCATGGAATAATAATGTGTTTTTATGAGTGATACAACTTGAACTTTAGATTTTATAAAAGCTGTAACTTAAAATTGCAGATGGCTTGAGGCACGACTGCATATTTTGTTAAAGTATATGTTTCTTTAGAAAGGTTCTTTATATGAGTGAAAGATAACACAGCTGCTGCTGCTGCTGCTGCTGCTGCTAAGTCGCTTCAGTCTTGTCCATCCAAGTCTGTGTGACCCCATAGACGGCGGCCCATCATGCTCCCCCATCCCTGGAATTCTCCAGGCAAGAACACTGGAGTGGGTTGCCATTTCCTTCTCCAATGCATGAAAGTGAAAAGTGAAAGTGAAGTCACTCAGTTGTGTCCGACTCTTCGCGACTCCATGAACTGCAGCCTACCAGGCTCCTCCATCCATGGGATTTTCCAGGCAAGAGTACTGGCATGGGGTGCCACACAGATTGTCTCACATTCCTATTTTCCCCCTTGTCTTGTTCAAAATATTGGCTTGGGTGCAGAATACTATGATTCTAAGCTTTCTATGAGCCAGAAATGAATAGAAGATCAAGTTTTGACCAATGACAAGGGTACAGAAATACCTGGGATGACTTTTCATGCCAAGTCAAAAGACAGAGCCTTCCAGGAGAAGACTTAAGTGGTGGTTACTGAACACTTTGCTGAACTTCCCTGCCCAGAATTCACGAGATCCAAATATTGCAGAATGGTAGAACAAGTGAATGAAAAGAGCCAGGTGCTTGATGACTTTTTTTGTACAACGATATTAGCCTTGGATGCCCACACTGGACTTCCTATTACGTGAGAAACATTAACCCTAAAAAGCTAAGTAGACATACAATGGCCAGACTAAATACAGGAATAGAACTCTGGTTCACAAATGAAGCCCAGAAAGCCAAACCCCAGTCTGCAGCAATGAGCCTAGAAATGGTCAGAACTTTGTCAAGGGTTCCTGACACTGTTTTTGCTTCCTCTCCTCATTCAAACTCATCAACCAGCAAAAGTCAGGGTTTCCCTCCAAACCAATCACATAAAATGACCTATTCCTAGAGAGCCTGCCTCCAGCTTCCCCAAGTCAATAACCTCCAATCAAAGCACATGTGAAAACTTGTCTTTTTTTTTTTAACTATAAAATCTTCCCACTCCTCCAATTGCCTTTGAGTTTCTGCCAAATGCAAATAACAATGTCTGACTCACTTACTATAGAAAGTTCTGAATGAATAGTCTGCGTGTTCTCATTTGGGTGATCTTCGTTTGTTTTCACAACCTCTTATGTGTTTAAACATCTGTTTGCCAGTTTTTCTGTTACTCAAGGCTAAGCAAAATCTTGATGTACCATTATTGTTGATGCTTTTAATGAGCTATTTTACTAATAAGACAAGGAAAACTATTCCTGAGTGCAGTGTGTCTCAAACTTCAATGTGCATATAAACTCCCTGGGTGTCTGATGTAGTTGGTGTGGTGTGAGGCCCAAGTCTCTGGTTCTAACAAGTTCCCAGGTGATATCAATGCTACCGATCTGAGTACATTTTGAATGGCAAGTCCACAGTGGATACCTTCCAGCAAACATTTAGATCTCCACCTTCAACAATTTTATAATTAAAAATATCAATTTTCCTTTCTGTTGGGGGAGAGTGATGCCAAGAGGGCATGAGTTCAGCCAAAGAAATAAACATGGTATTTCATGTTCTCCTTGCCCCAAAGCTTGGTTCTTTGATGTCTGGGACCTCTCTAGGTTTCCCTTCTAGACATTCTGGGTAGGCAAAGTCAAAGAGTTTAATAAAAATGCACTAGAAAACCACACATCCAATCTGAATCCCTCATTCAAACACTCTTCTTTGTGAAAAGCGATGAGAAATCCGTTCTTGACATTCTAGTTGCTGCAGGGCTTGACCACCCATTGGTCATACAATCTGGTCTTCCAGTATCAAAATGATGACACAGCAGTGCTTCAGTAATGAGAGGACAATGTTTCTAGAATGAGCCTGTAAAATCCTGAGTCTCCAACAGATAAATCTGAGAATGAGAGAGACGGGAATTCATCAACAATTTCACGATAGCCACATTTTTTACTTTCAGAACAAACATACAGCATTTCCCAAATCACTCCCTTATCCAAACACTATAAGAAAAAAGCACCCCACTATAATAAATAATGCGTCTGTTTGTTAACATCACAGAAAAGAATGCTGTGAATTTCTGAGGGAAGTTTTATGTTCCGAAGACTAAGCCTGAAATTTTGTTCAAACAAAATCTTGATCAAAGGCCCTGTCAAGAGAAGAAATCTTAGAATCCGGTTCTTACCTTTTTTTCCAGGTATTTTGAAATGCATGAAACTCAAATAGGAGTTTCCCACAACCCCTAAGCAGGCACAGAATCTGTCTCCAGTCTCAATTTTGTGGCAACGTGGCTTTAGATACATTATGAACAAATCTACCAAGAACACATAGTTTTGAGAATTATAAATCAGACTGGCTGCTCCACTCACAGAAAATAAAGCCATTATCATAACTTTCTCACCAGCATCTGAAATTCACCAAAACATGAAAGCCTGTTATACCTCCTGATATGTGGTAAATGGATATTAAAGCACGTGGACTAGGCAATTACATCTTAAAGTGATAATCTGACAATCTTTGTGCTCTGTGAGAGCATAGTAAAAGTACATATATCCTTAAATGTGGTAGATGACCAAGACAGTCTACTAAATTTGTTTGACTAAAGGCTTGATGGTCTTCTCTATAACCTAACATCCCTTTTCCTACAGAATTTACATTAGAAAACGTGTGATTGTGAACCCTTTCCTTGCCCCTTTGATATGTAAATCTTCCTAAAAGTTTCTTACCAGTTTTACCACCCAGAAATGTCTGTCTGAAGGACTTGGGTGTCATCTCTTTGAAATAAAGTCAAGGAAACAACCATCGGTGTGAACAGGAACACAGGGGCCTCAAGGCTCTTCCTTTTGGAGGAGCTTCTACTTCCCTGAAGGGTGAAGCTCCTCATCATTTAGCTCCTGCTTCTGGGAGAGCTCCAGGAATACCTGAAAGGGGGAGAAGAAATAAACACAGGGATGTCATGCTGCCTCCTGCAGTGAATGCAAAGTATCATATGTTCATATTCCATGGATGATATAAAATTACTAAAGCTGACCCATGTGCTCCAAGGTAGACCGTGGGATGCTGTCCTAATACAGGCTGAAGCTCTGGGCCCGCTTCCCATTCTCTGTGGACTTGTAGGAGCCTAACTGCTATGAGTTCCTTGCTCCAGGTTGTGAAACTACCTCCTGTTAGGATGAAAGGGGAAAGTTGACTCTTCTTTCAGATAAGGCCAACTAGGAATCACAAATGACCTAAGACTGTTCTCACTTCAGCTCATAAAAACTCCCCAGCCCTTTGCTTTAACTGAGTTGAGCTCAGACTGTGTTCTGGCCTCTCCTCTGTTGCAATAATCTTGAAATTTTTCCTTGCCTGTTGAACTTTATCCAGTGCAATTTTTCCTTTGATGTAGCCAAACATTTAATTATGTAACTTACTAAATGAATGCACCCATGTTCTCTAACATGTTCACCATTTAAGAGAAGTAATGAAAGGGGGCAGTTTTCCAAATACTGCTTACAGTCCCCACCACAGCAAAATTGTTAGCATTCTGGATTAGAAGATGACACCAATGAACTGATGTAAGCTTCACAAAAAACGTTAGGTTTATACCATATAGGAGGTAAAATGTAAAGAAATAGAGGTATAGAGGGGAAAGGCACACTTCCTGTTGACTATCTCTCCCACACATTGCAGTGAGGAGAGTCTGGAATGTAAATCAACAATTGGAATTCAGTATGGTAATTGATTTTCGAGGAGTACACACACTGAGTCCTTAGAAGGTCAAAGAGGAGTATCTAATTTATGTCGGGGAGGTGTTAGAGGGCAAGTGACATTTTAATTACAATTTGAAGGATCAGTGGGTATTAATCAGGCAGAAAGTTAGAGAATAGTTTACCTAGGTAGCAGGAACAACATGCCATGGAAACATGAGAAGGCAGAGAATAACCTGCTGTTGGGAAGGACTGAACACAGGAGGAGAAGGGGATGACAGAGGATGAGGTGATTGGATGGCATCACTGACTCAAAGGACATGAGTTTGAGCAAGCTCCAGGAGTTGGTGATGGACAGGGAAGCCTGACATGCTGCAGTCCATGGGGTTGCAAAGAGTTGGCCACAACTGAGCCGCCAAGCTGAACCAAATCTGAGACCATGTGTTGTTGATTGGGTAACTGGTTCATAGTGTGTATGTGGAAGCTTTAATTCTTGTTCCCTCACCCCATAACATATACATTAGCTAGTGCATTCAATTTAACTTCCAAAACAAGATCTATCCCCTTCTCACCATCTCTATCCTACTTGAGTTTGAAAACGAGAATACATTTTAAGGTTTTGATTTCAGAATCGAGCCTCTGTGGCTTGAGCAAGGTCATAACAGTATTAAAATGGTTAACATAGAATTCAACCACTTCTTATCTCCCCTATCATGACTTCCCTAGCCAGCTACCATAGTTTTTCCCTGGGTTGTTGCACAGCTTCCCAACTAGTCTGCCTGCTATCACTCTTCACTCTCCTACAATCTCATCCTTGGACTACAGCCAGAATGCTCCCTTAAACCTGTAAATCAGGGTCATGCTTTTGGTTAAATTCTTAAAGTTGCTTCACATTGTCCTTAGAATAAAGCTAGACTTTTTTTTTTTTTTTTTTGAGGGGAGCATGAATATGTTTGTTCTACTCCTTTGGTTTCATGAAAGGTTTTTACAAAGGTACTTTTAGGCTTTTGCCTCATTTTAAAACCCTAATCATAAAGGTATCTTTAATTACTGCATCAATAAATTGGGAAGAGAACTGACCACAGATGGCTCAACCCCTCCCTTCTTCTTGGGATCTGTAGGCTAGTGCAGAACTTGCCCGCAGGTCTGCTCTCTGACAACCAAAGAAAGGGTCTTGGCCCCAGTGGATATTTTTGGATGACTGGCTCCTTATTTGGGAACACATCTAAAATGTCAACCTGTCTAAGTTAAGCTTTCACCCCCATTACTCCTGTAGAAATCACTGTTATTTTACTTATAACATCACTCACTACAATGAGATTTCCTTCATCATTTGTTTTGTTTTGGTTTTGGATCTTTCCACACTGGAAAGTGAATCCATAAGAGCAGGAATCTTTTCCTTCTGTATCTCCAAAGGCTAGAACCATACCTAGCACAGGTGGACAAATAATTGTTATATAGATTCAATCTACAGAAGTAAAGAATGGTTAGATAATGAAAAATAGTTCTGTCTAGCTAACGGCCTCAGATTTCATAGCATAAAATCTTTGCCCACTTCAAATGGAGGGATTTTAAAAATTAAAACTTTAAAGCATTGTTCAAAGTTTTGAGAACTGAAAAATAAAAATAAAAGGAATTTAACTCTCAATAATAATTTTTATAAATTATAAATGATTAGAAAATAATTAAAAATTTAGCCATGAAGCTATGCAGGATATGCGAGTTTTACTTTCTAGTTTAAAGAGATACATCAATAGACAAGGTAGGATTTGATTATATAAAAAATGGTCACCTTTTGATTCATTGCCTAATATCCTTAATAATGTAAATTTACTGCTTACCTATACTTAAGAGCCTGAGAAATGCAATTGGGTTCTCTATCCCATGTGAGTAATCTCTAATTTTCATATTCATTAAATCACTTTTAATCTCACACACGAAAATACACTACTGCTCCTAGTTGTCTAAGTAGGAAGATTCATTTTGTAAATGAAAGCAGCTGTAAAATGACTCATTAATCTCTATAACATCATAGGTGATTCAAAGGACATGATTTTAAAACAATTGTCTACCTTGTACTATGCAAAGACAGTTTTTAATTTATTGTCAATATCTCCTGGTCATTTTCTAGTGGTTTTAAGATAAGTCTCAGCTAATGTGTCTAGCTTGACTTAGAAAAATCTAACTCATCATATATCTGAGGCAAAGATATTGATCTTCCTGAATGACTGTTTAAATTCCCCAGTCCATATTCTTCAAAAGAAATATATTAATAGATTTGAAGATGCTTGGGAATTACAAAGACAAGAGATAATTTCTTAACACTTTATTCCACTGATCCCCTGTAATTTCTCCTCTCTCAGATGAAGTTTGGGTAAGGTATCTGGGTAACAAGACTATCATTGCTGCTTTCAAAGTGACATTTGATTAAGCCAAGCACCTAGGGCTTTTATTTAAAAGGACTGGATTCTTGTGCTAAGAAGTTAATCCTTGTGTTTCTGATTCAATTACATTTGCAGATTCAACCAGGACTTTTAATTCTATCTCTTCTTCCATAGGTGATTACTTTGAGGGAACTCTAATAGTCTAAGTCACATTTGCTGTTTATTTTTGGAGATCTTCAAAAAAAGTAATGGAGGTAGACTTAGAAACCATCTTTCTCTATTTTTATAAGGTAGGGAGGTTATTGCATTCTTTTAGCTATTGATTATTATCCATTTTGTCAATGTTTCTAAAACTTAAAATGTACAAACCACTTTGAAAAAACAATGTCTTAAAGACTATTGATATTAAAATAAATTTGTTTGTAAAATGACTTCAAAGTTATACAAACACAAAACCAGATGTAAAATCATTTCATCTATATAATTTAACTACCATAAGCCTGAAATTAATTTAAATATTTAAACACTAAAAAAAAAAGTTGCAGTTTTATTTATTGTGATGGATGAGGTTGTGTCCTGGAATTAAATTGACAAGGCTGGGATTTAACAGTTAAAAGATGGAGCCTCAAGACTAGTTCTATATGTCATAATTCCTCAGTTTTAATTTTTAATTCAGAACATGGATTTTTGCAAAAATATACTAGGAATACATTAATAATTCCCATTTTGTTTGCTATTTCAGAAAACTCAAGATAACTACCACTTACAAGTCCTGGCTATCAAGCATATTCTCAAATATCAGTTTCAAAAGTCAGTCTGAAAACTTTCTCATTCAAATTAATATTAAACCCTGGTAGCTCAGATGGTAAAGCATCTGCCTACAATGCAGGAGACCCGGGTTTGATCCCTGGGTCAGGAAGATCCCCTGGAGAAGGAAATGGCAACCCACTCCAGGACTCATGCCTGGAAAATCCCATGGACTGAGGACCCTGGACACGACTGAGTGACTTCACTTCACTTCTGAATGAAAATCTAATCATTCATAGACTTTGGAAAATAATTATAATTTCACATTTTTCCCATAGTCCCCGCTAATGAAATGCTATAAATGATCTATACAAATTAGGTTTACTATAACTCTGCTCACAGTGTTTATAGACAGCAATTTCAGCACAGCTTCTTCACATTTGCTATACCTATATTACTTTGACTCTCAATTTTCCACTGATGTTCTCTGAACTACATCAATACCCTCCTTTACACAGCACCTTGATACTGGGAAAGATTGAGGGCAAGAGGAGAGGGGGAAGCAGAGAGTGAGATGGTTGGCATCACTGACTCAATGGACATGAGTTGGAGCAAACTCTGAGAGACTGAAGGGCAGGAAGCCTGGCATGCTGCAGTTCGTGGATCACAAATAGTTGGATTATGACTTAGCAACTAAACAACAACACGGTACCTTATGGGGTTTTCAGTCTTCATCTGGACAAACAGGATCTTAAACACAAATACAAAGGTTGGCACTGTGATTATGTGAAAATCCTCAACAGTAACTCTTGAATGCCCAAGAATTTACCCCCAGGGCCATTGAAGTTTTGATTAGGTATTTATTTAACCACACACACACACAAAAGGTTAAATTGGTGGGTATAGTATGTGTTTCAAAGGAAAAACTACATTCTTTTCTTTTTTAACCTCCTACTTCCGATGTACTCCTGACCTTGACTGGAGGAGGGGTAGATGAGGGCTCAGCAGGGTTAACATTGTCAGCTGTCTTCTATGTGCCTGGTGGCCCTGGCATGGTGGCTGCATGGTGGCTGAGCAGCTGTGAGGAGATACCCCACATCCAAGGGCAGAGAAGCCCCAGCAAAACAGTAGGCACTGGAGCAGCGGCTGTGCAGCACTGGGGCGACTTTGAGAAGATACTCAATGTCAAGGGCAAAGGAGAAGGCCCAGCAAGATGGTAGAAAGGGTGGAATCACATTTAAAACCAAACCACATACCCGCCAGAGATAGGGCTCATACCTTGTGTGCACCAGGACCCAGACACCCCACAGAGTCTGAAACAGAACTGTGTTTGTGTATCTTCTGAGGAGGCATGGGTCAGCAGTGAATTGCTGCAGGGGCAGGGGCTCTGGGTGCAGTAGACCTGGGTATGGCATAAACCTGCTGGGGGAAGGTCACTATTAACCAACTATAAAGCTGCCAGAACTTACACAGGACTGGGGTAACAGAATCTTGGAGGGCACAAACAAAACCTTGTGCACACCAGGACCCAGGAGAAAAGAGCAGTGACCCCACAAGAGATTGACCCAGACTGCCTTGCGTGTCTAGGAGTCGTTGGCAGAGACAGGGGTTGGTGGTGGCCTGCTGCAGGGCTGAGGACACTGAGTGTAGCAGTGCATGCATGGCCCTTTTGAAGGAGGTCACCATTATCTTCATTCAGTTCAGTTCAGTCTCTCAGTCTTGTCTGACTCTTTGCAACCCCATGAATCGCAGCATGCCAGGCCTCCCTGTCCATCACCAACATCCGGAGGTTACCCAAACTCACGTCCTGGTAGCTCAGATGCCTGTCCATCACCAACTCCTGGAATTCACTCAGACTCATGTCCATTGTGTCAGTGATGCCATCCAGCCATCTCATCCTGTCATCCCCATTCTCCTCCTGCCCCCAATCCCTCCCAGCATCACTCTTTTCCAATGAGTCAACTCTTCACATGAGGTAGCCAAAGTATTGGAGTTTCCGCTTTAGCATCAGTCCTTCCAATGAACACCCAGGTATGATCTCCTTTAGGAGAGACTGGTTGGACCTCCTTGCAGTCCAAGGGATTCTCAAGAGTCTTCTCCAACACCACAGTTCAAAAGCATCAATTCTTTGGTGCTCAGCTTTCTTCACAGTCCAACTCTCAGATCCATACATGACCACTGGAAAAACAATAGCCTGGGCTAGATGGACCTTTGTTGGTAAAGTAATATCTCTGCTTTTGAATATGCTATCTAGGTTGGTCATAACTTTCCTCCCAAGGAATAAGCGTCTTTTAATTTCATGGCTGCAGTCACTGTCTGCAGTGATTTTGGAGCCCCCCAAAATAAAGTCTGACACTGTTTCCACTGTTTCCCCATCTATTTCCCATGAACTGATGGGACCAGATGCCATGATCTTCATTTTCTGAATGTTGAGCTTTAAGCCAACTTTTTTACTCTCCACTTTCACTTTCATCAAGAGGCTTTTTAGTTCCTCTTCACTTTCTGCCATAAGGGTGGCATCATCTGCATATCTGAGGTTATTGATATTTCTCCTGGAAATCTTGATTCCAGCTTGTGCTTCTTCCAGCCCAGCGTTTCTCATGATGTACTCTGGTATAAATTAAATAAGCAGGTGACAATATATAGCCTTGATGTACTCCTTTTCCTATTTGGAACCAGTCTGTTTTTCCATGTCCAGTTCTTCCTGACCTGCATATAGGTTTCTCAAGAGGCTGGTCAGGTGGTCTGGTATTCCTATCTCTTTCAGAATTTTCTAGAGTTTATTGTGATCCAACAGTCAAAGGCTTTGGCATACTCAATAAAGCAGATAGATGTTTTAATGGAACTCTCTTCCTTTTTCCATGATCCAGCAGATGTTGACAATTTGATTTCTGGTTCCTCCGCCTTTTCTAAAACCAGCTTGAATATCTGGAAGTTCATGGTTCACGTATTGCTGAAGCCTGACTTGGAGAATTTTGAGCATTATTTTAGTAGTGTGTGAGATGAGTGCAATTGTGCGGTAGTTTGAGCATTCTTTGGCATTGCCTTTCTTTGGGATTTGAATGAAAACTGACCTTTTCCAGTCTTGTGGCCACTGCAGAGTTTTTCATATTTGCTGGCATATTGAGTGCAACACTTTCACAGCATCATCTTTTAGGATTTGAAATAGCCCCACTGGAATTCCATCACCTCCACTAGCTTTGTTCGTAGTGATGCTTTCTAAGGCCAACTTGACTTCACATTCCAGGGTGCTGGCTCTAGGTGAGTGATCACACCATCATGATTATCTGGGTCATGAAGCTCTTTTTTGTTCAGTACTCCTGTGTATTCCTGCCACCTCTTCTTAATATCTTCTGCTTCTGTTAAGTCCATACCATTTCTGTCCTTTATCGAGCCCATCTTTGCATGAAATGTTCCCTTGATATCTCTAATTTTCTTGAAGAGATCTCTAGTCTTTCCCATTCTGTTGTCTTCCTCTATTTCTTTGCATTGATCGCTGAGGAAGGCTTTCTTATCTCTTCTTGCTATTCTTTGGAATTCTGCATTCAGATGTTTATACTTTTCCTTTTCTCCTTTCCTTTTCGCTTCTCTTCTTTTCACAGCTATTTGTAAGGCCTCCTCAGACAGCCATTTTGCTCTTTTGCATTTCTTTTCCATGGGGATGGTCTTGATCCCTGTCTCCTGTACAATGTCACAAATCTCTGTCCATAGTTCATCTGGCACTCTATCTATGAGATCTAGTCCCTTAAATCTATTTCTCACTTCCACTGTATAGTCATAAGCGATTTGATTTAGGTCATACCTGAATGGTCTAGTGGTTTTCCCTACTTTCTTCAATTTCAGTCTGAATTTGGCAATAAGGAGTTCAGGATCTGAGCCACAGTCAGGTCCCAGTCTTGTTTTTGCTGACTGTATAGAGCTTCTCCATCTTTGGCTGCAAAGAATGTAATGAATCTGATTTTGGTGTTGACCATCTGGTGATGTCCATGTGTAGAGTCTTCTCTTGTGTTGTTGGAAGAGGGTGTTTGCTATAACAAGTGCATTTTCTTGGCAAAATCTATTAGTCTTTGCCCTGCTTCATTCCATATTCCAAGGCCAAATTTGCCTTTATTCCAGGTGTTTCTTAACTTCCTTCTTGTGCATTCCAGTCCCCTGCAATGAAACACATCTTTCTTGGGTGTTAGTTCTAAAAGTTCATGTAGGTCTTCATAGGACCATTCACCTTCAGCTTCTTCAGTGTTACTGGTTGGGGCATAGGCTTGGATTACTGTGATATTGAATGGTTTGCCTTGGAAACGAACAGAGATCATTCTGTCGTTTTTAAGATTGCATCCAAGTACTGCATTTTGGACTCTTTTGTTGACCACGATGGCTACTCCATTTCTTCTAAGGGATTCCTGCCCACAGTAGTAGATATAATGGTCATCTGAGTTAAATTCACCCATTCCAGTCTATTTTAGTTCACTGATTCCTAGAATGTCGATGTTCACTCTTGCCATCTCCTGTTTGACCACTTCCAGTTTGCCTTGATTCATGGACCTGACATTCCAGGTTCCTATACAATATTGCTCTTTATAGCATCGGACCTTGCTTCTATCACCAGTCACATCCACAACTGGGTATTGTTTTTGCTTTGGCTCCATCCCTTTATTCTTTCAGGTGTTATTTCTCCACTGATCTCCAGTAGCATATTGGGTACCTACTGACCTGGGGAGTACCTCTGTCAGTATCCTATCATTTTTCCTTTTCATACTGTTCATGGGGTTCTCAAGGCAAGAATACTGAAGTAGTTTGCCATTCCCTTCTCCAGTGAACCACATTCTGTCAGACCTCTCCACCATGACCCACGCGTCTTGGATGGCCCCATACGGCATGGCTTAGTTTCATTAAGTTATATAGGCTGTGGTCTGTGTGATCAGTTGGTTAGTTTTCTGTGATTACAGTTTCAGTGTGTCTGCCCTCTGATGCCCTCTCGCAACACCTACCATCTTACTTATGTGTCTTTTACCTTGGACGTGGGGTATCTCTTCATGGCTGCTCCAGCAAAGTGCAGCCACTGCTCCTTACCTTGGATGAGTAATAAATCCTCTGGGCCACCCTTCCTGACCTTGAACGTGGAGTTTATCTTCATTACCTCCACCATAGTTTGAACTCAGGTCAAATAACAGGGACAGAACACAACCCCAGCCTTCAACAGAAAATTGGATTTAAGATTTACTGACCATGGCCCCACCCATCAGAATAAGACCCAGTTTCCTCCTCAGTCAGTCTCTCCCATCAGGAAACTTCCATAATAAGCTCTTATCCTTCTCCATTAGAGGGCAGATAGACTGAAAACCACAATCACAGAAAACTAACCAATCTGATCACACAGACCACAGCCTTGTCTAACTCAATGAACCTATGAGCCATGCCATGTAGGGCCACCCAAGATGACGGGACATTGTAGAGAGCTCTCTCAAAATGTGGTCCACTGGAGAAGGGAATGGCAAACCACTTCAGTATTCTTGCCTTGAGAACCCCATGAACACTATGAAAAGGCAAAAAAGATAGGACACTGAAAGAACTCCCCAGGTCGGTAGGTGCTACAGGAGATCAGTGGAGAAATAACTCCAGAAAGAATGAAGAGAAGGAACCAAAGCAAAAACTACACCCAGTTGTGATTGTGACCAGTAATGGAAGTAAAGTCTGACGCTGTAAGAACAATACTAGGAACCTGGAATGTTAGGTCCATGAATCAAGGCAAACTGGAAGTTCTCAACAGGAGATGGCAAGAGTGAACATCGACATTTTAGGAATCAGCAAACTAAAATGGACTGGAATGGGTGAATTTAACTCAGATGACCATTATATCTACTACTGTGGGCAAGAATCCCTTAGAAGAAATGAAGAGCCATCATGATCAACAAAAAGTCTGCAATGCAGTACTTGGATGCAATCTCAAAAACGACAGAATGATCTCTGTTCAGTTCCAAGTAAACCATTCAATATCACAGTAATCCAAGTCTATTTCCTGACCAGTAATGCTGAAGAAGCTGAAGTTGAATGGTTCTATGAAGACCTACAAAACCTTCTAGAACTAATACCCCATAAAAGATGTCCTTTTCATTATAGGGGACTGGAATGAAAATGTAGGATGTCAAGAGATACCTGGAATAACAGACAAGTTTGGCCTTGGAGTACAGAATGAAGCAGGTCACAGGCTAACAGAGTTTTGCCAAGGGAACACACTGGTCATAGCAAACACCCTCTTCTGACACACAAGAGAAGACTCTACGCATGGACGTCACCAGATGGTCAACAGCAAAATCAGATTGATTATATTCTTTGCAGCCAAAGATGGAGAAGCTCTACACAGTCAGCAAAAACAAGACTAGGACCTGACTGTGGCTCAAATCATGAACTCTTTATTGCCAAATTCCAACTTAAATTGAAGAAAGTAGGGAAATCCACTACACTGTTCAGGTATGACCTAAATCAAATCCATTATGGCTATACAGTGGAAGTGAGAAATCGATTTAAGGGATTAGATCTGATAGACAGTGCCTGATGAACTACGGATGGAGTTTCATGACACTGTACAGGAGACAGTGATCAAGACTATCCCCAAGAAAAATAAATGTATAAAGGCAAAATGCTTGTCTGAGGAGGCCTTACAAATAGCTATGAAAAGAAGAGAAGTGAAAGGCAAAGGAGAAAAAGAAAGATATACTTATTTGAAAGCAGTGAGTACATCATGAGAAACACTGAGCTGGATAAAGCGCAAGATGGAATCAATATTGTTAGGAGAAATATCAAAAACCTCAGATATGCAGATGACACCACCCTCATAGCAGAAAGCAAAGAACTAAGGAGCCTCTTGATGAAAATGAAAGAGGAGAGTGAAAAAAAAAAAAAAAAACCTAACATTCAGAAGACTAAGATCATGGCATCTGGTCCCATCACTTCATGGCAAATAGATGGGGAAGCAATGGAAACAGTGACAAACTTTATTTTTCGGGGCTTCAAAATCACTGCAGATGGTGACTGCAGCCATGAAATTAAAAGACGCTTGCTCCTTGGAAGAAAAGGTATGACCAAACTAGACAGCATATTAAAAAGCAGAGACATTACTTTGCCAACAAAGGTCCATCTAGTCAAAGCTATGGTTTTTCCAGTAGTCATGTATGGATGTGAGACTTGGAATATAAAGAAGGCTGAGTGCCGAAGAATTGGTGCTTTTGAATTGTGGTGTTGGGGAAGACTCTTGAGAGTACCCTGGACAGCAAGGAGATCCAACCAGTCCATCCTAAAGGAAATCAGTCCTGAATATTCATTGGAAGGACTGATGTTGAAGCTGAAACTCCAATACTTTGGCCACCTGTTGCAAAGACCTGATTCACCAGAATATACCCTGATGCTGGGGAAGATCAAAGGTGGGAGGAATCAGAGACAACAGAGGATGAGATGGTTGGATGGCATCACTGACTCAATGGACATGAGTCTGAGTAGACTCCAGGAGTTGATGATGGATAGGGAGGCCTGGCGTGCTGCAGTCCATTGGGTCTCCTAAAGTTGGACACTACTGCATGACTGAACTGAACTGAACTGACATGCCTGGTGATTTTCATACTTAACTCATTTAATCCTCACACCATCCTTGGCCAATCAGGACACAGGAGTCCAGATAAATTACATAACTTGCTCTATCCCACAAACTAATAATTACTTCAATCACTTTGCAAACCTAGTTTTTTCTTTCCATATTGGAGGTTCTTTCTCCTAAAGACTTAAAAAACACATACTGTCAAACTTAAGGGATCACCATCAATTGTGAGTTTTGTTTTTCCCTCCAAGGACAGCAAAATTTTAGGAGTTCCCTGGCGTTGGTTAGGACTGGTGGTTAGGACTCAGGTCTTTCACTGCCACGTAGGAGTTATAGTGTCACAGTGACTGTAGTGAAAGGTGTCCACTCTAGTGTGGTGATATTTATTTGTCCATGGCTACTTTTCTGTTAATGAATGGATAAATGAAAGAATGAATGGAAAAATAAAAGCTAAAATAAATCTTTAAATCAATCCAAGTTTAGATCATTCTCTCTGCAACTGGAGTAAGATAGTATTACACTGACTAACTTCTATAAGTTTCATTGAAAAGTTCAGAAAACAGGAAGCAGAGACCTGGACTATGTGTCTTACAGAGCTAACCCTCGAAAATGTATAGCTGGTTACAGCTAATGTTATTAAGTACTACATAACTTTGAGCATCATGAGCTACAAGGCAAGGCCAGGCCCTGAGTGATATGATATACAAATAAAAAGTCCAGTAAAAAAAGTTCTATTTATTCTACTTGCCAGTTTTTTTTGTTTGTTTGTTTGTTTTTTAAGGTGGAGGAGGAAAATTCACAAATTTGTGGGCAGTGATTTTCTTTATGGACTACTAAAAATGATGCTTATACTGTTTTTTTATATCTCACTCTCATTTATTCATTAAGCTAATTATTATCACCACCTCTTGTTTTTAACATTGTCCTGGATTTTAGAGAGTATGCCAAGAACTATTCTTTATTCTTTGCATGTTGTCCTGAGGAATAATGAGTATCAGTAGAGATAAGAAAATGGGAAATGATGCAACAAAATCAAAAATTCAAGGGAGCATAGAGACAAATGCTAAATTAATTGCCCCTCAGCTTAAATATAATTGGGAATAATGGCTGTCACACCCCTTGAAATATACAGTGCAGTGAGCAGCCACCCAAATTCTATTTTCTCCAATTATTCTTCATTTATATCTTTGACAAGAGGAATAATAATTCTTGTCAAAAAGTCTTACCAAAAGAAAGCATGAGAGGGCTATGCAAGTGTTCTCAGGTTGCAACAAAATGTCAGAACCCTAAAACTTCAAAGTGATAGTGAGTGTCTCAAAAATGTTCCCCAGGTGTGTTTCTATTTAGTCTTTATTAAGACTATTGGAATAAAGTGATTCTACTCATAAACCTCTCATAACTTAGGAAAACAGAGGCTAAAGCTCCAACTAATCACTTCACAATCACTGTTCATTCTTGCAGAAAAGGCACAACACATTTTAAGGGTACTATATTTAAATGCTACTATAGTTTTTTGCAAAAGGGTTAGCAAAAGGAATTTTTTAAGTTGATATTCTACCAAATAAATGCATGAAAATAAGCTGCAAAACAATTTTGTGTTGAGTCTCTTACTCTTATTTCTGATAGAAGCATCATAAAACAAATTTATATCTATATGAAAAAGTTTCACCAAGATTGTTATATTTTCATTAAATATTAGATAAATACTATAATTTATAGTACAATTCTTTCTAATAATATGGCAGTTATGAATGTTAAGTTAAATTTAGAACTCTTGGAAATGTATTAAGCAATTAAAAATTTATCCATTTTTTTCAACAAGATGAGTTTTCTAGGTGCCTACAGTTTTCCATTTATTTTTGCCCTGTTAGGAAATGTTCATGAATAAACAAAATCTGTGTGCATTAATATGCTATGAGGGAAAAAGTCTTGTTCTTTTTTTAACGTTTCAATTTATTTTGAAATTGTCTACTAGCATTTCATATTTACAAGCTTTTATTTTGTCAGTTGTAACTAAGTCTTCATTATTACAATGACATAGGGGTCAATATTCCATCAGTTTTCCAGATTATTTTCTTAGTTGAGAGATATATGGACCATTTGGTTGTGCAATTCTATTATCTTATTTCCTGTAACTTCAGAAAAAAATTATACCTAAAAAGCTTACTGTAGAAATGAGACAGTCAAAGAAGAGACATACAGTCCACAAAGAGAAGTGTATTAGTAAATGCCAGTATCTAATTCTGAACACCTCGTGTATGCCAGGGACTGCAGTAGTCACTGGGAATACAAGGGTGAGCAAGGCTGACCTTGTATAGATTATCATAGAACTTCAGACTGGTTGTAAATAGAGAAGAAAAAATTCCAGGATCCAAGGCACAATCAAAACCTTAAACTATCAAGTCTTCTGACAGAAATGACAAGAAAATAGGCTTGACCTAATGGAAGATATAATTAGAAAGCAGTGAGATAAGGTGATAGAGAGATAATGAGGAACAGATCATATATGGCTAGAATAACAGGACTAATGTCTTTGAATAAAATGGAAAACTGAATTTTAGACATAGTCTAGTTTCTGATCCACATCAAGCTATAAACAAATTAACTACTCAATGAATTTACTAAAATCAGAAGTCTGTATATTAGCATTATTTGATCATGTTGCATTCCACTGCGATAGTTTTTTATTTTAGTTTTGGACATTTTGAATATAGTATTTCAAAATGTAGATGTCATGCTTTTCTTTTTTATTTTGGAGGAAGAATTTGAAAAATGTAGTTTGTCAGCTGATAAGAAATAAATTCCAAAAACACAAAAGCACTGTAGAAAATGTAACATTCATTCACGTAAATACTTTTTTTGACATCTGCTTGTACTAGGCAGCACTTCTATATCTCAGGTTTAAGATGAGGAACCAAAAAGAAAATGTCTCCACCTTCACAGAGTTTTCACTGAAGTGGGAGAGACACATAGAAAGAGAATAAGCAGATTATTATATGATACAATGGCAGGAGATGTGTGCAAGAAAGAAGAAAGTAGAACAAGTGTAAAAAGGGATGAAGATGGTAAGTGGGCAGCATAGATATTTTGGATACAGTGAGCAGATGGGAATGTCAGAGGAGCTGACATTTGACCAAAGACCTGAAGGGAATGAGGAATGATTGCATGAGGATCCAGGTGTGTGAGGATACAGGAGAGCTTCCAGGAAGAGAGAACAGTGAGTGGAAATTTGCTGAGGTGGGAACTTGACATGCTTGAGAAATGACAGGGAGGACAATGGGACTCTGAGCAAAGACAGAAGTGAGAGAAGGATTGAAAGGTCATCCTGTAGGGCTTTGTGTGCTGTGTGCTCAGCCGTGTCTGACTCTTTGTGATCTCATGGACTGTAGCCTGCCAGTCTCCTCTGTCCATGGAATTCTCCAGGTAAGAACACTGGATTGGGCTGCCCTCTCCTTCTCTAGGGGATCTAGGGGATTGAATCCACACCTCTTACATCTCCTGCATTGGCGGGTGGATTGTTTACCACTAGCACCATCCCAGGCCTTTGTAGACCACAGTAAAACAATGGAATTTATTATAAATATCATGGAAACCAACTGGATGGCTCGGAGCAAGAAAGTGATGCAGTCTGATTTGTGTCTTGAAAGGCTATCACTCCTGTTTAGGGAAGAAACTATAGAATATGCTGATAGAAATAGGTTAAGTAATTAAAAGGCATTTAGCAGTAATCTGGGTAAGAGACCAGGAACAAGGAAATGTAGTACATGGAAGTGGGTATATGGAAGTGTGAAGGTGGCTCTAATTGGCTACATTCAGAATGCAGTTTGAAAAAGGACAGACGGAATTGTCAATGGATATGATTGGTGAAAGGAGAGAACAAGCAGAGTTCTTGTGTGGAGTATACAAAAGTGAGTAGGTAGTCTTGTCGTTTAGTGAATAGGTACTGTTGAGAGGGATAGATTCTATGGGAAACAAAAAATAATGAGATTGAGAATTGAACAAAATATAGGAGAGATGTTCTTATTCAGAGCAAAAATAGAAAGTAAAATCAGGAAGGGGAAGACAGAAGTCTTAAATGAGTCTTTAAATGCAGTGATTGGGTTGCCATTTCCTTCTCCATGAGAGAAATTA
Organism: Capra hircus; assembly: GCF_001704415.2. Classification (NCBI taxonomy): domain Eukaryota; kingdom Metazoa; phylum Chordata; class Mammalia; order Artiodactyla; family Bovidae; genus Capra; species Capra hircus. Next base: position 51,332,966 of record NC_030812.1, on the reverse strand, counting down.
CAACTTTTAAAAACTTTTGAAAATCACAACTACTTGACCTTGTAATTGAATACTTCTGTTGTCACAGACCAGGAAATATATTCACATCTTTGGCAGACTTTACATTGAAGAGACATTATATTATCATTATAGTATACTTCCCTGGAAAATTGCTTTAATGGTATATGAATATGGAATTTGCTTGACAGTGATAGTAGATCTGTGCATTTGTGTCTTATTGTTGAGCCTGAAAGAGAAGGGACAGTAATCTAAGTGCCTTTCATCACAAATAAGGTGATGCCAGCCTAGAAGATAATGAACTTCCACGGGGTGGACAAACAGCCAACATGCTGTTATATGCTACCAACGTGTCCTCCCAGAACAATTTATTACTCAGAAGTTTTTAATTTCCCAAAGGGGAAAGAAAGCCTTTCATGGGCATAGGTTTCTTTAGTGAATGCTTATGACAGAGCATTTCCTCTTCATTCTGTGTCACAAAGCTGCTTATCTATTAGGAATGGGAAAAGTCAGCTTTGATAAGTTGGAAGCCTATTTAAAATTCTCTAGCTCAGAGCCATTATCTCAGTGCCTTTTAGAGTTTCACATTCTCTGTTTTCAAGCTATAGGGAAAATGTGACAAAAGTTATGCCTTCTAACATAATACAGGGCTTTGATTGCTAGAGTTTGGTTGCAAAACAATTTATAAGTCACATATATTGATCACATTAATTTCCAACTGCAGGTTTTTAAGCTATAAAATAAACAGAGTTGGTCTTAAAAGGAAACACAGAAAGACCACCAGGTGCACATCAACCCCTAACCCATTTTCACAGTATTATAGCTGCTCAGACTTTTGCTTTCCAGCAGCACCACCCCTCATTTGGAAGGATATAGCTTATTAGGTGTTTGATCTTTTATCAGTATCCTATGGAGGCTAATGACAGTTCAAACAGAGCTGTAATGATCTTACCATTACATCTGGGGGAAAACCAAAAAGAGAATCTAGAATCCTGGAAAAGAGTAGAGCTAAAATCAAACCTAACTGCTTTCCAACATTGTCTAGCTTAGAACATCATAAAAGACATGAAAATACAATTGGGAAATTGTCTTAGAGCTAGGAGGTAAGTCGTTATGTGACTTAACACAAAAGCAAATTTTGAATAATTGTAAGTTTCAGTTCAGTTCAGTCACTCAGTCGTGTCCGACTCTTTGTGACCCCATGAATCACAGCACGCCAGGCCTCCCTGTCCATCACCAACTCCCGGAGTTCACTCAAACTCATGTCCATCGAGTCCGTGATGCCATTCAGCCATCTCATCCTCTGTTGTCCCCTTCTCCTCCTGTTCCCAATACCTCCCAGCATCAGGGTCTTTTCCAATGAGTCAGCTCTTCAGATGAGGTGGCCAAAGTATTGGAGTTTCAGCTTTAGCATCAGTCCTTCCAATGAACACCCAGGACTGATCTCCTTTAGGATGGACTGGTTGAACCTCCTTGCAGTCCAAGGGACTCTCAAGAGTCTTCTCCAACACCACAGTTTAAAAGCATCAATTCTTCGGTGCTCAGCTTTCTCCACAGTCCAACTCTCACATCCATAAATGACCACTGGAAAAACCATAACTTAGACAGACCTTCATTGGCAAAGTAATGTCTCTGCTTTTTAATATGCTATCTAGGTTGGTCATAACTTTTCTTCCAAGGAGTAAGCGTCTTTTAATTTCGTGGCTGCAGCCACCATCTTCAGTCATTTTGGAGCCCCAAAAAATAAAGTCTGACATGGTTTCCACTGTTTCCCCATCTATTTCCCATGAAGCTTAGGCAACTCCTAAACTTTATGAAGTTTACTCATCCACAAAACTGTTGCTTAAGACCTTTCTATTGTTGTTTACCCCAAATTACCCCTCTTCATCAGCAAGCTGAGTTTGACACATTCAAACCTAGCTGACCTTATGGAGCTATTTCACATTTGTGGGCCTGCATGTCTGACTCTTTGCAACCCCATGGACTGTAACCTGCCAGGCTTCTCTGTCCAAAGGATTTTCCAGGGAAGAATACTGGAGGGGGTTCCCATTTCCTTCTCCAGAGTATCTTCTGGACCCAGGGATTGAACCCACATCTCCTTCACTGGCAGGTGGGTTCTTTACCATTGAGCCGCCAGGGAAGCCCCAAAAGTTTTGAAATACAGGTCACTTCAGAGACCTTTCGGTGACTCCACTCTGCAGAGCAGACGATTTCTCAAATTATGTTGTCATTCTTTTTGTTCATACTAATTTCTGGACCATCCGGGCTGGCCCCTCTGCTGTATAGGGCTCTTTCCACAAGACTGAGCTTTTGCTTCTGTTTGTACTGATGTTATTTCTTTGTCTTGAAGGAGGAAACAGAACAGGCTCTATCTTGAAAGCAGGACTCCATCTTAGGCCAGACTGTGGACTTTGAGCTATATGCCCAGTATCTATGGAAACGACACACCAAATGGAAAGCCAGGCCCCCTGAAGGAAGAGCCCCAGGGCTTGAATCTAGATTCTCCACCACCTAAAAGAATACCCTAATTATCTGTGTAACTGAATAGAATCATACATTCTATTATGCTTATTGGGGTATGACCACAGGCCTATTGATAATTGTCCACTGTTAACTACCTAGGTAAGGCATATGCATCACCGGTTAACTTTGTATATTTCTTTTTCCTTTGTTCAGACTAGTTTCAGGGAATTTGGGGAGGCAGCTTTGTGCAGTTTTGCACACGTACACTTAGGGTATAAAAATTTTTCACAAAAACTAGTCAGGGTCCTTGGCTAAGAGGAGACTCTGTCTTGGGCCCACCAGTGTAATAAACTGCACTCCACTATCTGCATTGTCCTTCTGAGTGAGTGTTTCCCTGAACGCACGGCTACAACAGTCTCAGTCCACTTCATGTTAAATGGAAATAGTAATAGATGACATTCAATATTACCTAGAACAAAGTAGCCATTGAATAAACGTGAGCTAGATTAGCAAGATGATTCTATATAGGAAGACATACCACTTCTGTCTTGGAAAAGTTCTAAATTTAAATAGCTAAAGGGAGTGGGGTTTGCTAAGGAAATAATGACTAAGTATCTCTGAGCAGAACTGGAGAGAAGCTGGGCACAGGCCCTGCTGGCCATCACCCTTGATTCCTGGAAATTCTCACAATTGAAAGAGCTAGTGATTAAGCTTTAAGATCTGAATTTACATATTATCTAATATTTGAGAAAACCTTCTCTATTAGCTCCAAATTTATTTGTTTAAAAAGAAATCACCTTTCCTTTAAATACAAAGTTACTATTATTACTGCTACTACTAGGATCATATTCTGCTGACCAAAGTTATTTGACTGAATCATTATATAAATGGACTATGTACTTCCATTTGTGATGTTCATGGAGGAGCATAGGATAGAAACTTAGAGATTTTATATCAGGACTTTGAGGGAGAACAGGGATAGTGGAGTCCTGGGTTGTAACTTTGGGCAAATGAGATCTTAGCAAGTCCAATAACCGTTGATCAGCACAGTTCCCTCCCTTGGCTTGACTAAACTTTAGACCAGTTTTGTCCTGACTATAGGCTCCCGACTTCCCTTCTCTTACAGCATTTACTTTAGACTACTTGTAACTGGATGGCAGGAGGGCATCATCAATTCAATGGACACGAGTCTGAGCAAACTCCAGGAGACAGTGAAGCACAGGGAAGCTTGGCGTGCTTCTGTCCATGGGGTTGCAAAGAGCTGAACATGATTGAGCAACTGAACAAAAACAAGTTGTAACTAAATTCATTTCCTTCATTTTTAAATGTAAATCTTTTTAAAAGCCTGTTACCAGTTTCACAACCCAGGGATATCTTTCTCAAGAAACTGGGAGCCATCCTTTTGAAATATTAGCAAGGAATATAGAGCCTCTTCTCTCCCAGTCTCTGTGGAAGGGTAGGAGCCTAACTCCTGTGGGTGTCTTGGTCTGAGTTTAAAACTACCTTCTCTCAACTTTACCTTTCTTTTGGATAAGAGCAATTAGCAAACACAGGTGGCCTAAGATTCCCCCCAACACACACCCTCCCACCACAACATGCACACACACGCTCTCTCTTAAAAACTCTCCCACCCTTCCTCTCTTCCTAGTTAAGTATACAGACTCGATGTGTTCCCCACCCGCCTATGCCTGGCAATAATATCAGACTAAAATCAAATTGTTTGCCGATTTTATCCAGTGAAAAAAATTTTAACACCCTACTGCCCATACACCAAGAAAGGAACAGAGTTTAGTCTTGGAATCCTACTATCTCAGATCCTTTCTTGACAGGTTTATAGGCCTTTGTAGGTCTGCCCCCTGCTTCATTTCTGCCAAGGAATGAGGCAGAAGGTGACCCGTTCATGTGGGCATTCGTCAAGCTCTGCATCTTCCGGGTTGGAGACACCATTTTAGTTTTTTTATTTTAATAACATTGTGTTTCTGCTGTCAATAAAGGGAACCAGTATATGTATAGCTTATATATACATCCCTTCCTCCCACCTCCTGTATCCCACCCCTCTAGGTCACGACAGAGTACCAAGCTGCACTCGCTGTGTTATACAGCAGCTACTTTCTAGTTACCTAGACACTCTCTTTTTCTTTCTTTCTCCTTCCTTCCTTGTTCTGCCACCTTCCTCTTCCCCTTCCCATTTTTTTTCTCTTCTTTCCCTTTCTCCCCCTTACTTTAGTGACTGTAATTCATTTTTCCTGAAGGATCCATCCTCTCTTTAATGAGTTCAGTCTTTCAGGAGAAAATAAAATTGATTTTATTCTAATGCAAAGGAAATTGGCAACATGGTTCTGTTTCTTATCATGAAAAAACCATTGAAGTGAGGAAAGTTAAAGGGCCAGGCTACCTTTTTGAAGGGGAAGAGGTTGAGACAAAATAGGTACAGAAAATAAAATAGAAAACTGATATCTCAACAAAGTATCTTGCTAGAATAGCATGACCTGTAGCAACTCAAAGGCAATGCCAAAGAATGTTAAAACTACCACACAATTGCATTCATCTCACACACTAGTAAAGTAATGCTCAAAATTCTGCAAGCCAGGCATCAGTATGTGAACCGTGAACTCCCTGATGTTCAAGCTGGTTTTAGAAAAGGCAAAGGAACCAGAGATCAAATTGCCAACATCCACTGGATCATCAAAAAAGCAAGAGAGTTCCAGAAAAACATCTATTTCTGCTTTATTGACTATGCCAAAGCCTTTGACTGTGTGGATCACAATAAACTGTGGAAAATTCTGAAAGAGATGGGAATACCAGACCAACTGACCTGCCTCTTGAGAAACCTATATGCAGGTCAGGAAGAAATAGTTAGAACTGGACATGGAAAAACAGACTGGGTCCAACTAGGAAAAGGAGTACGTCAAGGCTGTATATTGTCACCCTGCTTATTTAACTTATATGCAGAGTACATCATAAGAAATGACGGAAGCTGGAAGAAGCACAAGCTGGAAGCAAGATTGCCAGGAGAAATATCAATAACCTCAAATATGCAGATGACACCACCCTTATGGCAGAAAGTGTAGAGGAACTAAAAATCCTCTTGATGAAAGTGAAAGAGGAGAGTGAAAAAGTTGGCTTAAAGCTGAACATTCAGAAAACTCAGATCATGGCAACTGGTCCCATCACTTCATGGGAAATAGATGGGGAAACAGTAGAAACAGTGTCAGACTTTATTTTGAGGGGCTCCAAAATCACTGCAGATGGTGATTACAGCCATGAATTTAAAAGACACTTACTCCTTGGAAGGAAAGTTATGACCAACCTAGATAGCATATTAAAAAGCAGAGACATTACTTTGCCAACAAAGGTCCATCTAGTCAAGGCTATTGTTTTCCAGTGGTCATGTATGGATGTGAGAGTTAGACTGTGAAGAAAGCTGAACACCGAAGAATTGATGCTTTTGAACTGTGGTGTTGGAGAAGACTCTTGAGAGTTCTTGGACTGCAAGGAGATCCAACCAGTCCATCCTAAAGGAGATCAGTCCTGGGTGTTCATTGGAAGGACTGATGCTAAAGCTGAAACTCCAATACTTTGGCCACCTCATGTGAAGAGTTGACTCATTGGAAAAGACTCTGATGCTGGGAGGGATTGGGGGCAGGAGGAGAAGGGGATGACCAAGGATGAGATGGCTAGATGGTATCACTGACTTGATGGACATGAGTTTGAGAAGACTCCGGGAGTTGGAACAGGGAGGCCTGGCATGCTGTGATTCATGGGATCACAAAGAGTCAGACACGACTGAGTGACTGAACTGACTGAACTGTAGCAACTCATCTTCCCAAAGGAGAAATGAGACTTTGGCACCACTTCCCTATGAACAATTAAAGTGTAACTCTCTTTACGTGAGAGTGTGGTAGGCAACCCTGAAGACTAGCAGCATCAACATCCTGGGAGCTTTCAGAGACACCAAATGTCAGATCCTACCTAGAACTACTGGATCCAACCTACAGAGCCATGAGGATCCCAGGGAATTCCAGTGAACCCTAAGGTTTGAGAAATCCTGGCATGGACAGCAAACTTTGGAGTCAGAATAATAATGGTGGCAATTCAGGATGGTGTGTCCAGTAGAGTCAAGCAAGTTATCAACAATGCTTTAACAGAGAAGGAAACAAGGCAATGAGAAGTAACTTGTCTAAAGGCACAAAGTTAACACAGACATACCTTGTTTTATTGTTCTTCACTTTATTGTACTTAAGATACTGCTTTTTTTGTTTGTTTGTTTACAAATAGAAGCTTTCTGGCAACTCTGCTTTGAGCAAGTCTATCAGTACCACTTTCCAACAGCATTTGTCCACTTTATGTCTCTTTGTCACATTTTGCTAATTCTTGGAATATTTCAAACCCTCCACCAGTGAAAATAATACTCTTTGATGAAGATTCAAATGATGGCTAGTATTCTTCAGCAATAAAGTTTTAATTAATGTATGTATATTGTTTTTCATATAATGCTATTGCACACTTAATGGAGTATAATATAATGTAAACATAAATTTCATATGCAGTGGGAAGCCAAAACATTTGTGTGACTTCCTTTATTGCAGTATTTGCTTTACTGTGGTTGTCTGGAGGCAAACCTGCACTGTAGCTGAGATACACCTATGAATGGAAAAGGAAGTTAAATAATAGTTCAGTTCAGTTCAGTTGCTCAGTTGTGGCTGACTCTTTGTGACCCCATGGACTGCAGCACATCAGGCTTCCCTGTCCTTCACCAACTCCCCGAGCTTGCTCAAATTCATGTCCATCAAGTCAGTGATGCCATCCAACCATCTCATCCTCTGTTGTCCGCTTCCTTCCTGCCCTCAATTTTTCCCAGCATCATCCCAGGTCTTTTCCAAGTAGTTACTTCTTCACATAAGTATTGGAGTATTGGAGTTTCAGCTTCAACATCAGTCCTTTCAATGAATATTCAGGACAGATTTCCTTTCGGATTGACTGGTTTGATCTCCTAGCAATCCAGGGGACTCTTAAGAGTCTTCTCCAACACCATGGTTCAAAAGCATCAAAATAACACCTAAATTGAAGTCCTGAGTCTGCTACTTACTAGCTCTAGGAAACCTTGAACATGTTACCCAAACTTTCTGAGGCTTTCTTACCTAAAAAATAGAGGTGGTGTATACATTCCACAGTTGTTATGTAGATTAACTGAGATTACCTGTATAAAGAATCACATATGTTGATATTATTGTTTAGGTTTAATGCTTCTGATAATCTCTGGGGAAAAAGTAGTCATTCTGTTTAAGAATAAATATATTCAGTTATCTTTATGTTAGATGTGAGATGAGAGTGAAGGTAACCATAACAGGTATGCGAGACTATACTGAGAGGAATTTACTTAGTTTTCAGATCCTTGGCTGTGGAAATACATGATATATTCCAGGGACAGAGTCTAGACAAGAAATTAACAGGTCTGAGACTTCAAAGAGAAAATGAAAGAAGTCATGGGAGGGAATTTTAAACCAGCATCTTTTGTTGGCAATTAGCAGACAATTTTAACTTAATGTTTGCATTAAGCCCTGAGGTGTTTCAAGTTAGCATAATCAATCATTTTGCCATGTGATTTGCCTTAGGTTCCACCCCCCCCCCTTTTTTTTGCTTTGTTTCTTTTTTCAGCAAAAGGTTTACTCAATAGGGTCTAAGATGAGAGACATAAAAAAGTGGAACCTGTTAAGAAGTTTTGAGGTTAAAATCATGTTCCTAGAATCCTGGTTCTATACTAGGCCTGCCAAGCGACGAGGCAAACTGAGAAGTCTCCTGCAGTGTTTTCAAAGAAACCCAATACAAAAAGAAAAGGAACAACCTAAAAGCAAGCAGTATGAGGTGTAAAAGAAGTCATGCTGCTGCAAAGACCCTCCCTTGTTTTAACCAGTACACACACACTATGAGTGCACAATTCACCCTTATACACACACACACACACACACCCTTATATCCATTCCCCATTTATCTGCCTCCAATATTTTGCTTTGCTGGTAACCAAAGTAGAGGTTCTGAAATTACATGGAACATTTGAAAATTTAAAAAAAGACTCAAATTTCCTTTAAAATATATTTTTGCTTAGAAATTTATCACCAGGCACATGTAACATGGGGCATGCTACAGTGTAGGCAGGGGAACTTGCTAGGGTTCCTCATGCCATTTAAACCTCCAATTTCTTAATTATCACCTACTTCCTACTCCCTAGAATGAACCCGTTAGTATATTTTATAGTATTAATAGATCTGTTATTAGCAATTGTGTTTCAGAATTGCTTTTCATATAAAAGGCTTGCACTGACTGTGTCATCCCATTGATCTTACCTCAATGTGCTCCTTACAGTCATTTCAAATGGCTAATAACTTGCTAATATAACTTTACAGGTACATTTTGTCCCTTTCTCTCCACTGATTGTAGACATACCAGCTCATTAAACGCTGTGAAAGAACACAGGTTAAGGTCCTTTCTTTTAACAAGCCAGCCATGTGAAACTGAAGTCTGAGCTCTTTTTCTTGTAATGATCTTGCTGCACCACCTCCATAATAGCAGGAGGTAGGGTGTGTGGCGAGAATATTTCACAGAGCTGCTTCTACAAGGGATAATTAATTTGGGGGAGGTATTTTCTAAAGTTTTCTTTCAGATCTTGCTTTAATCTTCTTGTTCCTCTCTCGTGTCATTGCCAAATCTCATCGGTGCAGGTAGTGGGCCAACTGAGGAGCACGCCAAGGTCACACTGCAAAAAGAAACGTGTTGAGGCACACTTAGGCACTAACATTACTGCTTCTAGCCTGGAGCTACTTCTAACAACACATAAAAAGACAGCAAGTTGCGGTCACTTAGCAAAATAGCATCAGGGATGATGTGAGTCTGCAGGAGTCCTCAAGCGTTGGTGGTTGCTAGAACAGGTGCTAACTATAAAACACAGGATTTTCTATTCCTGGAAGTCCTTGTGATTGCATTTGATTTGGGGGTTAAGTTGAAATGAAAAGTGTTTGCACTAGTCCAGACTGTTTAATAAACTGCTTACATATAAAGGTGAAATAGGCCTGAAATTATCTAAATACTCAATAACAAAATAGAAGCTGGTTAATAGTAGAACTATTAAGAAGTTAGTAGTGTCTCTTGCTGAGTTTACTGTGTATTTATGTAAAACAAATATTGCATACCTGCCAGGAAAAAAATCACAGATTTTAATTTTAATTCCATTACCCCAGTTAAATTAACACAAAATGACAAAGTTGCTCAGTAATTGTGTTCTTTTATTATACCCACTGCTTATGATTTCAAATAAAATCAGTCAGCTCTTACGAACAGTGTTTTTCACAGGAGACCCTTTCAGTGAATGCCGGCTTCCAGAGTCTTCACTTAGAGTAGACCCCTGCTGACTCAATTCACTTACAGATATTTTCATAACCTCTCTCACACGAACATAAATGTTCATGGGCTACATCCAAGAAGTTAACAAGCCTAAGATAAGAGCTCTGCCGAGCAATGAACGCAATTCCTGCTCTACTTTGAGGGAGAACATGGCATGCTAGCAAAATAATGAAATGCAATACATCAACCTGTCTGCCTAGAGAACTCAACTCGCTCAGAATAAATTAATTTAAACCACCAGTCCGGAGAGTTGAAATGCAAATGACCAACATGGCTGCATTACCCAGTCTATCTAGTTTTCACCATCTCAGTATTTTTCAGTGATTGGAACACAGTTCTCCTGTAATGCTATGTACACACTGTCATTCTAGCCTTTTCTTCCATATTTCGCACTTCTTTGGATGACGTTTTTTCCCTAGGGATCTTGGGTGCCCTGAAGGTAGCACGTATATTTTGGTTTTAACAAATACTTGTCATATGAGTGAATGAATGAATAGTAATAGATTGAACATTTTAAAGTTTCCATTTTCTTTCAGATGACCTGAGCTCTTAATTTATAACTTCTGTGTTTAGTATTCATACTATATTATGTTTGCAGATATTTTAAATTTCAAATGGACCATCTTTATTTTGCTAATCATCTTCCAAAGACCTTTTCAAATGTAACTTGAGCCATGAAGCCTTTGCCACTTCTTCTGACAGGTAGATCTCTTCCTTCTTTGATTACTCATAGCTCTTGAAACATATTTCTGTTTTAGAGCCTTTCTTACTGCTTTTAATTTAGAGTTATTTAATTTTTATTTCCCCAAACCCACAATTGGCTAAAATTTTCTCAAGGCCAGGCAAGGACCCCCTTTTCACAGTTGCCAAATTCAGCATGTATTCATGTATATATGCTGCTGCTGCTAAGTCGTTTCAGTTGTGTCCAACTCTGTGTGACCCCATAGATGGCAGCCCACCAGGCTCCCCCGTCCCTGGGATTCTCCAGGCAAGAACACTGGAGTGGATTGCCATTTCCTTCTCCAGTGCATGAAAGTGAAAAGTGAAAGTGAAGTCTCTCAGTCATGCCCGACTCTTAGTGACCCCATAGACTGCAGCCTACCAGGCTCCTCCATCCATGGGATTTTCCAGGCAAGAGTACTGGAATGGGGTGCCATTGCCTTCTCCGTCATGTATACATAAGAGCTATTGATTCACCTTAACTAGAAATATTGATCCAAAATATGGCTCAATATTATGAAAGATATCTTAAAGATTTTGTCAGGGGAATGTGTAATTTCCTGGGTTCTGTCTCACCACAGCAAAAATTTGAAATGGCAGACTGGTGTTACAGCTCAGTTTTATTTGGCAAGCAAAGGAAAATACATCCTTGAGGATTGAGAGCAGGTGGACCCAAAAGAAGAGGCTCAATCTTGGCTCTTCTTTTCATATGTTCTGTCTCCTTCCCCTGAGCCTGCTCTGTGTAAATTGGGCTAGCCAGGAGGGCTGTTTGCTTCATCTGAGGTTCTCACTCCAGTCCTCGGATTTTCTTTTGTTCCATTTTCTTGGGCTTTTCCCCTTCTTTGCCTTTTAGCCACTGCCATTTTGGACTCCTGTTTCCTATTCTAGCTACCTAACAACTTTACAAAAATAAAACATGATCCCTGCTTATAAAAAGTTCTGGTCTTAAAATACATGAGTTTTACCTAAATAACTCACCAAAATGTTGAATGTGGGCTAAAATAGTTATAATTAATAGAATAGGGAAGAAGCAATATTTTAAAAAGTAAAAAAGAACAAGAACTATAATCTATGAAAAACAAGTATCAGAAGTTATACTGTAATACAGTGGAATGAGCTCTGCCGTTTGCTTTTTTAAGGGGCCTTGGCAAATTTGCATTGCCTTCTAGGATCTCTATAAAATGGATAATCATACCCACTTTATTTACTGTGAGAAAGATGAGATTTCTGAAGCTTCTTTTAAACTTCAAGGTGCTACACAAATATGATTTAAACACACAGAGGATGTGGCTTCAGGAATAGAAGGAAATGGAGATGGATGGAAAGCTTTACGTCGTATTGAAAACTCTCAGAGCAGCTGAATTTGAGGAAGTAGAAAGTAGAACATGTGCATCTACCTTTAATGTGGAGAATGATATTATAAACGTAGCTTTAAGATGCATAACTGCAAAGTATTCAGAAATTAGTCTGCCAGAGAAAGACAAATACTGTATATTCTTACCTATATATAGAATCTGAAGGAACTGAACTAGAAATAGAAAGTAGAATGATGGTTTCCAGGAGCTGAGGAAATGAGATGGTCAAAGGGTACAACCTTCCACTTACAACATGAATAAATGTGGAGGGTCTAATGTACAATGTAGTGTCCATAATTAACATTGTATTGTGTTAACATACTTGAAAGTTGCCAAGAGAGGAGTTCTTGAATATTCTCACCACCAAAAAATGGTGATTATGTGAGATATTTTGTGGTGTCAACTAAGCTTATTGTGGTAATCATTTTGTAATATATATGCATCACATTGTCCCCTTGTATACCTTAAGCTTATATGATGTTATGTCACTTAAGGGGGATAGGAATACAGTAAATTTGTATGTGTGGGGCCAGACATTACCATTTTTAAAAAAAACATACCAGGTTATCCTAAGGTGAACCAAATGGAGAATCAGACTGTATGCCGTGTTTATTTTACTTAATATGCATAAGTTCCACTTGAGGACATTGTCAGTAGGCATGTTTTGATGCAGTGAGTCTAGGTGGTAACTGAGATTCTGAGTTTCTAATAAGTCAGTCATAGGTCCTAACAATATCCTCTTTACTCTCAAATAAATAAACTTTAATAAAAAAAATTTTTTTTAATGATCTGCAATTCTTAGAAATAAAAATTCCTATACAGTATGTTGTATTTGGGAGAAATATTTTTAGGGTAGTTTTTTCCCCACAAGTGTTATTGAGACATAATGGACATGTAAGATTTCTTAAGTTCAGCATAAACAAAATAATGATTTAATGTATATATTTATTGCCAAATTATTACTACCATAAGTTTTGTAAACATCTGTCACTTCACATAGTTAAAAAAAGTTTTCCCCTGTGATGAGATCTTTTATGATCTACTCTGTCAATATCTTTCAAACATATGATAGCATAGTATTAATATTAGTATTAGTATTAATACTAAATATAGTATTAATGATAGTCATCACGCTATACATTACATCCCCAGAATTTATTTGTAGTATAATGGGAAGTTTGTACTTTTTGACCACATTTACAGATTTCCCAACTTTCCACTCCCTTGCCCTAATAGCCACAAATATGGTCTGTGTCCATGACTTTGGCTATTAGATCTCCCACATAAGTACTTATAAAGTGTTTTCCTCTCTGACTTATTTCTTAGAATAATGCCCCCAAGTTCCATCTATGTTGTTGCAAATGGTAGAATTTCCGTATCTTTTATGGCTGAATACTATTCCATGGTACATGTGTGTGTTTATGTGTATGCACATAAACATATATAAATATATGAAAATATATAAATGTTGGGTATGCTAAAAAGTTCATTCAAATCTTTCCATAAGCTATTACAAAAAACTCAAAAATTTTTGGCCAGCTCACATATATATTCCCCATTTTCTTTATCCATTCATCCCTCAATAAATACTTAGGTTGTTTCTATGTCTTGGCTATTTTAAATAAAGCTGCAATAAACAGGATAGTGTGTTCTTTTCAAGATAGTAATTTCATTTTCTTCAGATATTTTCTAGAAGTAGAGTTGTTGGATCATATGGTAGTTGTATTTTTAACTTTTTGAGGAGACTCCTACTGTTTCTTGTAGTGGCTATACCAATTTTCATTCTCACCAACAGCATTCAAGAGTTCCCTAGTCTTCACATCCTTGCAAAACTTGTCTCAAAAAAAAAATTGTTTACTTTTACAGTAGGTCCTTATTAGTTATCTATTCTAAATATAGCACTATGTACATGTCAGTCCCAAACTCCCAATTTATCTCTTCCCTCTCACTTCCCTCCCCGGTAACCATAAATTCATTCTCTAAGTCTGTGAAACTTTTCTGTTTTGTAAATAAGTTCATTTGTATCATTTTTAAGATTCTGCATATAAGCAATATGATATGATATTTGTCTTTGTCTGACTTACTTCGTTTAGTATCATAATCTTTGAGTCCTCTGTTTTGCTGCAAATGGCATTATTTCATTAGTTTTAATGCCTGAAATATTCCCTTGTATATTCTTCAGCTGTACAGTATGTTCTTCAGCTATTGATGGATATTTAGATTTCTTTCATGTCTTGGCTATTGTAAACAGTGCTGCAATGAACATTGAGGTGGGCATGTAACTTTTTGAACCATATCTCTTTTTTGATAATGGCTCTTCCCTGGTGGCTCAGACGGTAAAGCGTCTACCTACAGTGTGGGAGACCTGGGTTTGATTCCTGGGTCAGGAAGATCCTCTGGAGAAGAAAATGGCAATCCACTCCAGTACTCTTGCCTGGAAAATCCCATGGACAGAGGAGCGTAGTAGGCTACAGTCCATGGGGTCGCAAAGAGTTGAACATGACTGAGCGACTTCACTTCACTTCATTCTAACAGAAGTGAGGAACTTTTGACTTGCATTTGCCTAATGATTATGATGTCAAACACCTTTGTATGTACCTGTTGTCCACTTGAATATCTTTTTTGGAAAATGTCTATTCAGGTACTTTGCTCATTTTTTAAAATGAATTATATTTTTGCTATGAGTTGTAGAATTTCCTTATATATTAATATTTTGGATATTAACCCCTTATCAAAGACATTATTTGCAAACGTTTTCTCTTATGCAGTAGGTTTTCACTTGAATTTGTTTATTGTTCCCTTTGCTCTGTAGAAGTTTTTTACCCTTTCCCCATTGTGTCTTCTTGGATCTTTTGTTGTAAAGCAGTTGACCACATATGTGTGGGTTGATTTCTAGGCTCTATTTTCTGTTCTATTGATTTACATTTCTGGTTTTATGTCAGCACATACTCTTTTGACTACTATAGCTTTGAATATGGCTTGAGATCAGGAAGTGTAACACCTTGAGCTTTGTTCTTCTTTCTCAGGATTGCTTTGGTTATTCGAGGTCTTCTTTTGTCCCATACAAGTTTTATAATTCATTTTCTATTTCTATAAAAAACACCATTGAAATTATGATAGGAATTGCGTTGATTCTATAGATGGCTCTGGGAAGCATGAGCACTTTACCAGTACTAATTTGTCTAATCTATGAGCCCTGGATGTCTTTCCATCAATGTGTTTTCAATTTCTTTCATCTATATCTCTAGTTCTCAGTATATAAACCTTTCATCTCCTTGGTTAAATTTATTCCTAAGCGTTTTGCTTTTGGTACTATTTAAATGAGTTTTCTTTTTCAGATATTTTGTTGTTAGTGTGAGGAAACACTACTGACTTTTGTGTGTTCATTTGATATGCTGCCTCTTTACTGAATTCACTTATTAATGTAACAGGGTTTTACTGTTTGAGTCCTTAGGATTTTCTATGTATAAAATCGTTATCTGTAAACAAGGATAATTTAACTTCCTTCCAAATTCGAATGCCTTATTTTTCCTCATTGCTCTGATTAGGACTTCCAGTACTATGCTCAATAGAAATGGTGAACAAAACCCTGTTTTGTTCCTAATATTTGTGCAGAGCTTTTGCTATTGAGTATGATGTTAGCTGTGGGCTTGGCAGATTGTTTTAAACTCTAAAATTTTAAAACACACGCAAAAAGCACTCAGCATGCCCTGGTGATTGAGAGACCAGAGACTAAGCTAGGAGATAGTTGTTGCTGCCATTCAGTCACTAAATCATGTCTAGCTCTTTGCAAACACACGGGCTGCAGCATGCCAGGCTCCTCCATCCTCCACTATCTCCTGGAGTGTGCTCAAATTCATGTCTATTGAGTCGGTGCTGCTATCTAACCATTTCATCCTCTGTCACCCCCTTCTCCTCCCACCCTCAATCTTTTCCAGTATCAGCATCTTTTTTAGTGAGTTGGGCTCTCCTCATCAGGGGGCCAAAGGACTGGCGCTTGAGCTTCAGCATCAGTCCTTCCAATGAATATGCAGAGTTAGTTTCTTTAGGATCGACGGCTTTGATCTCCTGGCTATCCAAAGGACTCTCAAGAGTCTTCGCCAACACCACAGTTGGTGTTGTGAAAAGCATCAATTCTTTGGCACTCTGCTTTCTTTATAGTCCAACTCTCACATCCATACATGACTACTGGAAAAACCATAGCTTTGACTATACAGACCTTTGTTGGCAAAGTGATGTCTCTGGTTTTTAAGTTTGGCTATCTAAGTTTGTCATAGTTATTCTTACAAGGATCAAGCATTTTTTGATTTCATGGCTGCAGTCACCATCTGCAGTGATTTTGGAATCCAAGAAAATAAAGTCTGTCACTGTTTCCATTATTTCCCCCATCTATTTGCCATGAAGTGATGGGACCAGATGCCATGACCTTCATTTTTTGAAGGTGAATTTTAAGCCAGCTTTTTCACTCTTCTCTTTCACCTTCTACCTGCCATAAAATCTACCTGCCAATGCAGGAGACACAAGCAACTTGGGTTTGATCCCTGGGTTAGGGAGATCCTCTGGAGGAGGAAATGGCAACCCACTCCATTATTCCTGCCTGGAAACTCTGGTGGATAGAGAAACCTGGTGGGCTACAGTCTGCGGGGTCGCTAAGAGTTGAGCGTGACTGAGCATGAACAGGAGAAGGCAATGGCATCCCACTCCAGTACTCTTGCCTGGAAAATCCCATGGATGGAGGAGCCTGGTGGACTGCAGTCCATGGGGTTGCTAAGAGTCAGACATGACTGAGCGAATTCACTTTCACTCTTCACTTTCATGCATTGGAGAAAGAAATGGCAACCCACTCCAGTGTTCTTGCCTGGAGAATCCCAGGGATGGGGGAGCCTGGTTGGCTGCCATCTGTGGGGTTGCACAGAGTCGGGCACGACTGAAGAGACTTAGCAGCAGCAGCAGCAGAGCATGAGCAAGAGCACAAGACTGTCACCTTCATCAAGAGGCTCTTCAGTTCCTCTTTGTTTCCTGCCATTAGAGTGGTATCATCTGCATGTCTGAGGTTGTTGAGCTCATATCTGAGCCAGGAGATAGCTATAGAAATTTAGGCACATAGGTGATTTAAGTCCAACTAGAATAATGGTACATAGAATGCAGAAGAAAAGGGAGAAAGCTGTGAGACATCTTAATGGAATACTAAGTAGAACTTGAACAGATAAGGATAGGATGATGGAAAATGCAGAAGATTAATAAAGCAGAAACAAAGAAAATTAGTTGTGGCATAGTAATATATGAAACAAGTGAAAAGATAGACCAATGTAATATTTTATGTTGGTTGTAAATTTAGAAAACAATGGTCATAATCTACAATTTGGGATATAGCCAAATTGTTGTAGTGTAATCACATAGATTTGGAGGAACTAGATAACCCATTATCCTGAAATATTGATCCAACCTCAACTTTTCTAGATGAGGCAGAGTAAAGGGGGTTCTTCATTAACTAATGTTCATCCTACTTAGTACTTTTAAAAAATCTCTTATATAGAGTGAATCAACTTCTATGTTCAAAATATAACTAGTAAACTAACATATGTCAGGTACTTAACACTATTATAAATATATGAAATGCAAAATAGAGAATCAAAGATTATTCCATGTTTACATGAGGTTTACAGCCTAAAAAGTAAGAAAGGTCCATTGTCCTTTCCGAATACTGTAAATGAGAGCTATTAATTTTAGATTAGCTGTATCTGAAGCTTGAGTTATTCCTGGCCAAAGCAGGCATGAATTAACAAGAAGAACTCTCATGTTTCTTTGAAGATCTTAGAACCCCACTAAATTGAAATCTAACCTTACCCTTGCTTTGTGTATAATACCTGTACTTCAGCCTTCGTTTCTCTTCTAGTCCTCCTTCTCTGCATGTTACTATTTTGATGGCCAACTAGGTCAGGTTGGATCTTTTCCCTTGGAGATAAATTTTGTACATATATTGACCAGGCCATAAATACAGTACAAGTGTACCTTGTCATCTGGACTCCTCTTTCTATAATCTGTCCATCAGATTCAGTCATTCCTTCAACAAATAAGTATTGAACATCTAATATATTTCAGGTTGGCTCTTCACACCTACCTTTACTAGCCTACATCAAGTCTAACTCTTCTAACACTTTACATTGAACTTCTTGTAATGCCCTGATATGATTAAGACCTGTAGTCAATTCTGTTTGTTATTGTTTAGTTGCTAAGTCATGTCTGACTATTTTGCAACCCCATGGACTGTAGCCCTCCAGGATCTTCTGTCCATGGGATTTCCCAGGCGAGAATACTGGAGTTGTTTGCCATTTCCTTTTCCAGGGGATCTTCCCAGTCCCTGGATCATACCTATGTCTCTGGCATTGGCAGGTGGATTCTTTACCACTGAGACATCAGGGAAGCCTCTGTTATTCTCAAATCAAATCTTGTTTCAACTGCCTTTTCTTTCCATGGATTCATGTTGCTAAAGTTTTAGCATCCATTGTGACTGGGGCTGTCTAAGACATTTTTTTTTTTTTAAGGTACATTTATATAACAACATAGACAGATAATAGTGAGTTCCAAATGTGAGACTTCTTAATGAAATTCAAGTCAGTTAGTAGTGCCCTATGTGTAACAAACTCTTTTTACAATTTTTTCTATGAATTTGCAGTCCATGCAGTTTTGCAGCTGAATAAGGTTTCTTATGTTCTTTTATCTGCCACCTGGTTTGCAACTGCATACCAAAATCTATTCACTTACTTTTCTAATCTTTGATCACATGATAATGGATAAATTTTTTCTGTACCGAGCTCTGGCACAGTTTGCTGTCTACGATATTTCCCTTTGTTTCTTTAAAGAGTAAATCAATTCTGCCTCTGTGGAAACTTGAAAAAAATCAAAAATTATAAAGGGGTTCCTAACCCCAAGTTTTTTCATTCTGGATACCATAATCTTAAATATAATTCTATGGATCCCACTCATCTCGATATCAACCCAAGAGAATAACTGAGCAACTGAAGCTGTTTTATTCTTAACCTTGTAAAGATAGCAAAATATTTAGTTGAGAGTATCCCCCACTATGGAATAAGAATTATATACATATTACTTAGAACAATTATATGAAAACATTATACTTTTAAAAGCTGGATATTCAGTAGAGCTATGATACTAATCCTGTTTATTCTCATTAAGCAATGGTGACAATCTTTAACCTAATATGGCACTGGTTCAACTGGGTTCCTGATCTTGTGTTGTCAAAATAGCTGATCATTTTCTGTAGACTCCACACAATTCGTCTTCTAAAAGACAGTTCAGAGGTATTACTTACTTATCACTGAATCTTTATCCTCTATTTTACCTTTTAAATTTGCTGAAGCTTTTTTCTAAGTACTTAGTCTAGGCCAGAGACAAGTTGGTTGCTCACTAAACCCATCTCCTCCTTCTCCTGAGACAGGAGTATATCATATTACTCTACAGAGCCATGTGGCTGTGTGACTAAGCTCTGACCAGTGGACTGTGGATAGGGAGCCACACCAGAAAAACCCTCCACAAGGGATTCAACATGCTTTGTTTCTCTTCTGACTAGCTGGAAGGAAGATGACCTTGAGGGCCCCTTTGTAAGCCATAGGTTGAAAATTCTTGAATAGTTAAGAGAAGAAAGGAGTCTAGGTTTTCTGTCATTGAGAGAAGAGCCATTCCTCAATCAGGAACACCTGTTTAGACATCATGGGAGAAAAAAATAGAATGTACAATTTATTGAAATTTTAGATTTTATCTTTTATAGCAGCTAGTAATATCTTTGCTAATGTACTATTTAGGCCTGGAGATGACTGACATGATGCATTTCTGCTCATTGTCTTTACAAGTTCTGTATTTTGTGCTTGGCCATTCACTGGCTAAGTTTTGGGGCTTCCCAGGTGGCACTAGTGGTAAAGAATCTACCTGCCAATGCAGGAGACATAAGAGATGCAGGTTCAGTCCCTGAGTTGGGAAGATCCCCTGGAGGAAGTCATAGCAACCCACTTCAGTAATTGTGCCTGGAGAATCCCATGGACAGAGGAGCCTGATGGGCTACTGTCCATAGGGTTGTAAAGAGTCAGACATGATTGAAGTGACTTAGCATGCATGCGCATCCATTTATATCTTGGGTTTGGATTTTCAAGTTCTAACTTTACTTTATTCCTCAATAGTAAACAGTTTTACCCTAGATCTAGTTAAAATTCAAGAATATAGATTATTTTATGCATCTGTTCTCTTCCTACTCCTATTTCTGTGGTGTAAAGGAGACAGGAAACAGGGAAAAGGAAACATAACTTCTCAACCAAGGTTATCCTGCATCAGTGAAGAATTTAGTCTGAAGACTGGTCCAAATTATCTCTGGATGTGTAGGCAGATAAGCAACAAAGTAGACTCTCAAAACCAAATTCCAGTTTGAGAGGTGGTCTGGGAAGCTGTTCCATCCTAGAGTAAGCAGCTCACATCAGTATTGGCCCCCTGGTTGGACAGAATCATGACATGGGAAGTGCTATCTAGAAACTTGTCTTAGCTGTTGGACCCCCTACCATATAGGTTTTTATTCCCTCCACCTGCCCATGGAGAGAGACCCTTACCTTCCCTGTGCTCCAGGATCCCTGCTTTGGCTGACACAGGATATATATTTCCTCTGGGCCCTGTCTTGGTACTCAGAATTTGAGCAGGCATTATGTGTTTTATGACTCTTTGCGATGTCATGGACTATAGCTGCCAGGCTCCTCTGTCTATGGACTTCTCCAGGTAAGAATACGGGAATGGGTGGCCATTCCCTTCTCCAGGGGATCTTCCCTACCCAGGGATTGAACCCAGGTCTCCTGTATTGCTGGCAGATTCTTTACCATGTCAGCCCCCAGGGAAACCCTGTATTTTTTACTAATTCCCTTCTTTTTATGTTAGGAAGTTTATACAAGTAAGCTTATATATTGGGTCAAGGAAGTTTATACAAGTAAGCTTATATATTGGGTCTTACTCAATCTCCTCATACAAGTACTCACCTTCATATGCAGTAGCATCACAGTACTCCTGACTGAAAAATAGAATCCTCACAAAATGTTGTAAATTGGAGAAGCTCTTTAAACTGGGAATTAAACCCTTTCTTTTTCCTCAATAATACTGCTCAACAATGGCTCTCTCTGTGAAAGAAAAAGAAGAAAAGCAGGCTCAGGCCCTGTACTTGTTGGAGCCTTTTGTGTATGTACTCAGCTATGTCCAGCTCTTTTTGACCCTTTGGACTCTAGTCTGCCAGGTTCCTTTATCCATTGTATTTTCCAGGCAAGAATACTTGAGTGTGTTGCTATTTTCTCCTCCAGGGAATCTTCCTGACTCAGGGATTGAACCTTCAATTCCTGTGTCTCCTGCATTGCAGGAGGATTCTCTACCCACTGAGCCATCAGGGAAACCTGTTGGAGCTGTAACTCTAGTCAAATAGTCTAGAAAGGAGAAATAGAGAAGCTGTGTTCTGTTGCTGTCAGAAATTATACTTTTCGGATGGTTATCTGGACTGAAAACACCTTCCTTTTTAATGTTATTAGCAGTTTGAAGGAGCTAAGTGAAATGATATTTAAAATGCTCATATTCTATGACCTGTGGGTCACAATAACTGTCTTACATTGTGTTTTCCCAATTTTTTTTCTAACAAGTTTGTACATTCTTCAGCATAGTAACCAAATTTTTCTACCCTTTTTACTGCCAAGCACACTACCTGGCACCTGATAAGCCCTCAGTAAAGAATTAAGTGATTTCTGCAAATATTTCTGTGACCAGATTGCCTGAGTACTGATTTTACTGGCCTGGAAAAATGGCTGCCGTCTCTTGTTACCTTTTACTATTCATAGGAGAACAATGGAAATGTGACCCACTGACTGTGAAAAGAACTCAATCAATCCTGGAGAAATCTCTTGATTAAACCTGTTTTCAGTTCAGATTCAGATCTCCTTGTACTGTTGCCAACATCTCCATCACATTTCTAACTCATGGAAATTTTGTCTGGGTATATCCTTGTCCTCACACTGGGGCGGGGCGGGGGGGACAGCAGGGCACGTTTGCATGCTTGCCCTTATTTCAAGAGAAAGGACTGGGAGGCACACTCATCAATCACTCTCTAGAAAGTAATGAGAGAAGGGAAATCTTGGGGAAAGCAATAACAAGGTGAGTGGGTGTACAGGAGACAGATGGCAGAATCCTGAAAATCAGAGTAATTTCAATGACAGAATTTCCTTACTCCAGATACATGCAAATATTACAGGGAATGTTGAAAATATCAAATTCTGAAAAGAATACTGAGTGTAGTTACAAGAAGTCTTTGGACTATTCATTTACTTATATTGACAGTAACTTTTTCCAAATGCTTAATGAAAACTTAGTCATTAGGTATCATAAATTACTTATGGATAATTTCTTTAGAAAATATGAATTTTGTGAAAGTTTGATTTGATTTAGACCTTTAATTTGTGCCTCCATGAGAAGTTATGTCTATCTTAGCATCAAATACTTTAAAAGCATATGTGTATCAGAAGGTTACAAACATATATTGCTTTCTAGTATAATTGGAGGTAACTGTAATATTTTTGCTATAAAATTCTTATAAGTGGTTTAGGTAATAGTCCTATCAGATAAAAGGGACTTTCATTCCGTATGCCTCTTACTATTACTAGCTTAGAGCAAAGCAAACATCATAAGACCTGTACATTCTGGAATTATTATTGGTAATTAAACAACTTCAGTGAAGTCCAAAAGTTAATCAGATTATTTTGTTTCTTTTTCTGTCTCTGCAAACTTTTTGGAATAGGAATAGGTAATGCCATCAAGTTTGTTGGTTCTGTCACAGTTAAAATTTAACCAAAAGTCAGATACACTGATATCAAGATTCACTCCACTCCACTACATGGCTTCCTGTAGATACTCCAGGGCACTGCTTCTATTAATTATTCAATTATATTGTGCTATTTATAAGATTGCTCAGAGAATGAAGTTATTTATTCCATTTAAAACGGGAAGTAGTATAAGATTCAAAACTGAGTGTTTGAGAAATAATATGCCTTGAGAAATACTAGAAAATAATAATACATTAATATCATAGACATTTCAAATTTTTGTCAAGAAAGATATGGCCAACCAAGATCAAAATTTCCCATGGAAAATGAGCTAAGAATAGAAAGTCCATGTTCTCCATATATATGTGTGTATTTATATGTGTACATGTATCAATCAAAAAAAGATGATAAGATGAAATCCACTTAGATTTCAACCTCTCAATTAAAATAGGATTGATCCTCCAAGCCAACACTGTTAAAAGGACAACTGCATAGGCTGGGTCAGTAATAAGTGAGGGCATTCTCTAAGTCAGTCAGAATCTATCAATAACTCCTATCTCCACTGTTCATGTGGCCTAAAATGTAAGTCTGAACATATGCCCCTACAAAAAGTTTCTCACTTCACCCTCACATTTCAGGGTTATCTTATAAGAGGTGATAGATAGAACCTTCAGTTGATCCTGAGAAGAAATTTAATTTGATTTTTCCTGAGGCAGCATCCTGCCACCCACACATTCTCTCTCCCTTGAGTTGAAATAGCTCTTAGCATTCAAATGAACAAAAGTTCAAATATGCAGAAAAATACAGCTTTGAAACGATTGAATTGTAGTCCAAATCTGCCTACAAAATGTAGAGAGTTTGAATAAAACCTAAAGCTGAGTCACAATATTATGAACATCTGGGTTCACACATACATTGTCAATAGCCCTATTGGGAAAAGTTAAGGGAATCCATGTGGAAACAGTCACTCAGACTCTGTATTTCTATTTGGTCATCCTTTCTATCCTCACAGTCAGATTTAGTGTTTAAAGAGCGTGACAGGGCAATAACAGAGAAACAGTCATCTTAAGTACCCCTTCCCACAGTATGGATTAAGTTCAGTCCACAGTGTAAGGGCGTTTTTATTTTTTCCCCTCTTTGGGAAAATTTTTCTCTTTATAGTCTTTAAGCCTAGATTACCAAAGTGGCAGCTTAGTGTTTATAGTCCTTGAATTGGCATTAAACACAAACATATTCAAAGCGAGTATTGTCATACCAGGCCAAGAACAGGCACTCAGCTGCTCTGGATCAGCTTCCACATCTGACACTTCACTAAAATTATTTTATACCAGAGAAGTGAAAATGTGGCCATGGTTTTTCTCACATCACAAATTGTATACGAAGCAAAGGGCAAATTACAATCCATTACAAATGGGAAAGGGGCATTAATTTCTTCTAGAAAAGAAATTCTGATTTTACATATTATCTTTTTAAAAAAATGTGGTAAGTTCATGAGATAGCAAAAAAAAAAAAAAAAAGTCACCACCAGGAAAGAAACATCTAATAAAATTAAAGATCTAGTATTTTAGAATACTTTTCACATTTTCTTACAAATTCATGAGTGTGTTCTTCTGTATATGACAATATTTTTTATGGAGCTTCCATTTTAACTTATCATATGTGCTGTGTAATTTAAAACACTTCATAGAAATTATCTTAATAGCTATAAAATATTTAAACATGATTATATACTGCATTTCTTTTTAATTTTCCCAGTTTTTTGAGAAATAACTGACATAATATTTTATAATTAAGTTGTACAAGATAAAGATGTGATATATGTATACATCCCCAAATGATTAATAAGTTTAGCTAACACCCATTACCTCACATAATTTTCTTTTTCCTTATGATGAGAGCCTTTAAGATATATTCTTTTCAGTTCAGTTCAGTTCAGTTGTCACTCACTCGTGTCCTACTCTTTGCGACCCCATGGACTGCAGCACGCCAGGTCTCCCTGTCCATCACCAACTACCAGAGTTTACTCAAACTCTTGTCCATTGAGTCGGTGATGCCATCCAACTCTCTCATCCTCTGTCGTCCCCTTCTCCTCCTGCCCTCAATCTTTCCCAGCATCAGAGTCTTTTCCAATGAATCAGTTCTTCACATCAGGTGGCCAAAGTATTGGAGTTTCAGCTTCAACATCAGTCCTTCCAATGAATATTCAGGACTGATTTCCTTTAGGATGGACTGGTTGGATCTCTTTGCAGCCTAAGGGACTCTCAAGAGTCTTTTCCAACACTGCAGTTCAAAAGTATCAATTCTTCAGCAGTCAGTTTTCTTTATAGTCCAACTCTCACATCCATCCATACATGACCACTGGAAAAACCATAGCCTTGACTAGATGGCTCTTTGTTGGCAAAATAATGTCTCTGTGTTTTAATATACTATCTAGGTTGGTCATAACTTTTCTTCCAAGGAGCAAGTGTCTTTTAATTCCATGGCTGCAGTCACCATCTGCAGTGATTTTGGAGCCCCCCAAAATAAAGTCTGACACTGTTTCCCCATCTATTTGCCATGAAGTGATGGGACTGGATGCCGTGATCTTCATTTTCTGAATGTTGAGCTTTAAGCCAACTTTTTCACTCTCCTCTTTCGCTTTCATCCAGAGGCTCTTTAGTTCTTCTTCACTTTCTGCCATAAGGGTGGTGTCATTTGCATATCTGAGGTTATTGATATTTCTCCCAGCAATCTTGATTCCATCTTGGGCCAGCCCAGCGTTTCTTATGATGAACTCTGCATATCAGTTAAATAAGCAGGGTCTTTTAGGAACTTTCAGATATACAATACAGTGCTGTTAAGTATGGTCACCATGATGCATATTACATCCCAGGACTTATTTATTCTTATAACTGTAAGTTGGTACCTTTTGACCACTTTTATCCATTTTCCATGTCTCTATATCCTGCCTCTGGCAGCTATCATTATATTTGCTGCTTCTGTAAGTTTATTTTTTTTAGATTACACCTATGAGTTCATATAGTTTTTGTTCCTAGATCTGACTAAATTCACTTAACACGATGCCCCCAAGGTTTGTCAGTGTTGTTGCAAATGGCATAATTTGTTTTTTCTTTTTTTTTATGGCTGTGAATAATAGTCCACTGTAAGCAAGCAACACATTTTACCTATTGATTCATCCATTAATAGGCAGTTAGAATGTTTACATGTATTATTGGCTATTGTGACTAATACTGCAATGAACATGGAGGTGCAGATATCTCTTTAAAATAGATTCCATTTCCTTTTGACAAACACTTAGAATTTGGGTAACTGGGTCCCACGGTAGCTCTATTTTTAACTTTTCAGGAAACTCCATCCTTCTTTTCATTGTGACTGCACCCTTTTACATCCCTACAAACATGTACAAGGGTTCCTTTTTTCCCACCTCCACACATTTCCTTCATTTAGGTTTTGGTCTTCCACTATATAGTCTTTATTATTCTTCCTTGTCCAGTTATGAAAATACATATACAGTATTTGATTCTATAGTGGTTATTTCAGAGTTTTCCATAAAATGCACAAACTCTGATTTTTTTTTAAAATTTTACTTTATTTTGCTTTACAATACTATATTGGTTTTGCCATACATTGACATGAATCCAAACTGAAAGAGACATGTATACCCCAATGTTCATTGCAGCAATGTTTATAATAGCCAGGACATGGAAACAACCTAGATGTCCATCCAGCAGACGAATGGATAAGAAAGCTGTGGCACATATACACAATGGAATATTACTCAGACATTAAAAAGAATACATGTGAATCAGTTCTGTGATTTTTTTATGTTACTATTTTATAGAGTCATTCTGAGAAGAACTCGTTTAGGATATGTTAATAAATAGTCCTAATGATCAGAAAAGCTAGGGGTGTAACAACCACCCCCCCTCCAATCTTAATAGCTCCTAACAACAGGTTACCATTTTCTCTCAATTCTCTAGGGTGAGCAGGTTCAGCTCAGGATCTTGGAGTTTGTCAGGAGGGACAGGGTTCCAGTCATTAGAACTCAAAACTATGGTAGATGCCTAAGGATATTCACTGTGACAGCTGGTAGCTGATCCCGGCTGTTGCTGAGTCTGAGCTGGGCTAACCAACTAGTATGTCCACACACTTTTAACATGTGACTTTTTCTTCTCACAACAGAGTAGTGACTGGGTTCCAAGAAAAGTGTTGTTGTTTTTTTTTTGCTTTTTATTTTTTACTGGCATATAGTTGATTAACAAACAATGTTGTGATAGTTTCAGGTGAACAGTACAGGAACTCAGCCACACGTATACAGGTGTCAAGTTATGACCAACCTAGATAGTATATTCAAAAGCAGAGACATTACTTTGCCGACTAAGGTCCATCTAGTCAAGGCTATGGTTTTTCCTGTGGTCATGTATGGATGTGAGAGTTGGACTGTGAAGAAGGCTGAGTGCCCAAGAATCGATGCTTTTGAACTGTGGTGTTGGAGAATACTTTTGAGAGTCCCTTGGACTGCAAGGAGATCCAACCAGTCCATTCTGAAGGAGACCAACCCTGGGATTTCTTTGGAAGGAATGATGCTGAAGCTGAAGCTCCGGTACTTTGGCCACCTCATGTGAAGAGTTGACTCATTGGAAAAGACTCAGATGCTCGGAGGGATTGGGGGCAGGAGGAGAAGGGGATGAGCGAGGATGAGATGGCTGGATGGCATCAGTGACTCGATGGACATGAGTCTGAGTGAACTCTGGGAGATGGTGATGGACAGGGAGGCCTGACGTGCTGCGATTCATGGGGTCGCAAAGAGTCGGACACGACTGAGCGACTGAACTGAACTGAACTGATTCTCTCCCAAATCCCCCTCCATTGCAAGCTGCCAAATAACACTGAGCAGAGTTCCGTGTGCTGTATAGTAGGTCCTCCTTGGTTATCCGTTTTAAATACAGCAGTGTGTACAAGTCCATCCCAAATTCCTTACTATTCTTTACCCTCAACTTTCCACCTGGCAACCATAAGCTCCTTCTGGAAGTCTGTGAGTCTGTTTCTGTTTTGTAAGCTCTTTTGTATCATTTCTTTTTAGATTCCACTTACAAAGGATGTCATATATTTCTCCATCTCCGTCTGACTTACGTCACTCAGCAGGATACTCTCTAGGTCCACCTATGTTGCTGCAAGTGGCATTATTTCATTCTTTTTAATGGCTGAGTAATATTTCGTTCCATATATGTACCACATATTCTTTATCCATTCCTCTGTTGATGGACATCCAGGTTGCTTCCATGTCTTGGCTATTGTAAGCAATGTTGCAATCAACACTGGGGTGCGTTTATCTTTTCAGACCATTGTTCAAGGAAAGATTATTCTGATAATCCCAAACAGCACCTATACAATGAATTTAGCATCAGAAATCCTAAGACAAGACAGTTTCAGATGCATTAAATTACTCAGGAAAAAGTTAAGACCAACATAGGTGCAAGAGGAGGAAAAAGTTCCACTTTTTTGTTGGAAAGAACAATATTCTCATATAAGGAGGGAAGGAATTGGTAGAGGATGTATTTTAGATACTTAGGAAACTTTCTCATAGATAAAATATTTTGAACATACTGAAGAAAAATCTTGTGTAATAGCTAACCAAATTATTTTTTCAAGGCAAGTTTTTCTTCCTCACACATAACTCAACATCCTTATAACAACAGTCCCTTAACAAGTAAGTTTTAGAAGTGTTACTTTAGGCCAGCATTGTCTAACAGAAGTATACTATAAAACGTGTAATTTTAAGTGTTCTAAGAATCCCATTAAAAATAAAAAAATAATAGTATCTTTTATTTAACCCATTATTTCTAAAATAATATCATTAATAACATGTAATCAACATAAAAATTGATAAGATGCTTTACCTATTTTTGTAATTGTCTGAAATCCAGCTTTGTTGAAATCAGTTCTTTCTATATTAATTTTCTGTCTGACTGATATATCCACTGTTGATCGTGGAATATTAAAATCCTCTGCTATTATTGTGCTACTATTTATTTCTCCTTTTAGATCTGTTTGTATTTGCTTTATATAATTAGGTAATCTGATGTTAGATGCTCAAATATTTGCAACTGTTGTATTTTCTTGCTGAATTAACCTTTTCATCCTTACATAATAACCTCCTTTGTCTCTTGTAACCATTTTTAACTTAAATTTTATTTTGTCTGGTTTAAGTATGACAACACTTGGTCTCGCTAAGCCTTTGCTTGGAATAGCTTTTTCTATCCCTTCACTTTCAGTCTATGCATGTCGTGATGGCTAAAATGAGTCTCTTACAGGCAACATTTTATGTACCCTGCTTTTTTATCCATTCAGTCACTCTTCCATTTTGCTTGTAAAATTTCATCAGAGGAGCTATTGATAGATGTGGACTTACTATTGCCGTTTCGCTCATTGTGTGCTGTTTTGTAGTTCTTTTACCCTTTACCTCTCTTGTCTTCCTTTGTGATATGATGACTTTCTGTGGTAGTTTGCTTTGATTCCTTTAATTTACTCTTTTGTACTACAGGTTTTTCCTTTGTGCTTACCATGAATCTATATGTAATTCACTTATTATGGCTGGGCTGGGTCTTTATTACTACACACAGACTTTTTAAGGGCTGCTCTCTGATTGTGCTGTTCAGGCTTCTCTCTGTGGTGGCTGCTCTTATTGCAGACCCCAGGCTCTAGAGCACAAGGGCTTCTGTAGTCGTGCTGCACGGTCTCAGTATTTGTACCGCATGGGCTTAGTTGCTGCACAGCATGTGGAATCTTCCCAGGCGAGGGATCAAACCCATGTCCCCTGTATTGACAGGCGGATTCTTAACCATTGGATCACCAGTGAAGTTCTACATATGATATTTTGTAGGTAAACATCCTACTTTCAGCTGGAACATTTGATTGGGCTCCATAGTCACCTCTGGCTGGATGGGACCACAGGCTGTGTTCCGTGGCAGGGTGAGGCCCCTGGCTGGAGTCTTTAATTACTGCTGCAAGGTGAGTTCCTCAACTTTTCTTGGCCAGATGGGGCCTTAGGCTGTGCTCCCCAAATCTACTTGTATAGATTTTGCATTCAGGCAGGGCTGCAAGTAGAGCTTCATGATCAGACAAAGGCCTCAGGCTGTGTTCCACAATCAAGAGAGTCAGAGTCTGTGCCTTGAGGTGAGATCAGGCTGCAACTGGGCTCCACCATTGGACAGGTGTTGGTTGTGCTCTGCTGTTGGGCAAGGTCCCTGGCCAACCTCCCTGGTCATGTGGGCCTCCAGCTGAATCCTACAATTAGATATGGCAGGAGGCTACTGTGCTTCTTGGTTGGGTGGGTCATTGTCCAGGGCCCTTGGTCTGGTGGTGTCATGGAGTGTACTCAGCAATAAGGCAGAGCCATAGGTTGCACTCTGTTTCTGGGCAGGGCTGCAAACCAGTCTCTGAGGCTGGGCAGTTCCATAGGATCGGTCTGAACTGGAACCACTGCTTGGTCTTCCTGGTCAGACTGGTCAGGAGGGTTTGCTGAGGAATTTGACAGGTCTTCTGACTTATTTCCCTACCCAGCCATGCCGTAGAATGTGCTCTGCAGCTGCCTGGCACCTATGGCTGGATTTCCTGGTGGGGCAGGATGGGAGCCATGCTCAGTAGTTGGACAGGGGTGGTAATTTGTTTTCTCATCTAGGTAGGGCTGACAATAATGGGCTCCATGGCTTATATGGCTGCTGGCTGGGGACACAACCCAGGTACAACTGCTCACTGAGTTCCCTGGCCAGATGAAGCCATAGCTTGGATCTCTGCTCATACCACTACCAGCAGAAATGTGGTCTGCCAGTACTCATGCACTGGTTGCTGTAAGCTGTGAATCCCTTCTCCATCCCTGTCTGATTCCTGGGTGTCCAGGCACAGCCAGTATGCCTTAGAGGCAAGATCCAAGTGGCCCTTCTGGGGAGCATCTGACAATGGTGTGAAGGACGTCTATGTAGCTTGGGCTCTCTTTTGCCCAATGGAGAATCTGAAGGCCAAGGCAGGCTCCTCTCAGTCTGGTGCTGTGCCAGCGCGGGGAGAGGGTCAATGCAATCAAAGTTAAATCACTCCTTTTGCACTTCTAATGTGGTCCTTCTCAGTCTCTGTTGTCCAAGGGAGTGCTTCTGCCTAACCCATGGGTTCTGGGGTCTTTGTATAGGTGTCTTGCCTGTGGATGGTTGCCAGTCTTGTGAATGGGATTGAAGTCAGGGAGCACCTATTCTGCCATCTTAATGACATCAGCTTGTTTCTTTTAATAAGGTAAAACTAACCTGGCTTCAGATTGTCAGTAGAAAGAAAACACAGATAACCTTTTATTCTGCTCCTTAGTCCTTAGGCTCTTATAAAACTGCTTCTGTCAGGTTTAAAGTAAACAAATATAAAAAGAAATGCAAACCTCACTTGTGTTTATCCATAGGAATTCATCTGGTATGACTTTGCTGAACAAAGCTAAATTGCTGCCCAACCTCCTTGACTCTCTGTCAGAGACAGAAATTGTTTCTGTGCACCAGAATGTATTTCTTCCTTGTACAGGTTTATAATGTATAAAGGAAGACGAGAGATCACATCTTCAAACATGTACTGTATACACATCTTTCACTCTTCCTTCTCATCCACAGTATTTGGCATAAGAAAATTATATATATCAGAATCCTGTATCCTACTGAGCATCATCTTCAACTTCCTGTTCTACTGTTTCTTAGTAGATATAAGCCCCAAATGATAGAAGAATGTACTAATGGGACCTCAGGAAGGGGATAGGCTTGATTCTGCTTTAGAAACCAATACTGCACAGTAGGGGATTGATTGCCAATTTTCTTGTTGCTGCACAATCTGCATGAAAATGCTGGAAGTAAATAGCAAGGAGAACTAAACTCACTTCATGGTAGATAGCTCTATTTCAAAATGGCAAAATTTATCACAATACTGTATTTTACTTCAGCTCCATATGATCTAAGCTTACTGTAATTTATTCTCTCATACATATGGTACTATTAAATACAGTTAATTTCAGACATTAATCAGTTAATCAAAACATTAATTCAGTTTACCTAGTGTAACTAAAATGATAATACAACAACAGTAGTGATAGGATCCAATTGTGTGTGCTCTTAGTTGCTCAGTCACGTCCGACTCTTTGAGACCCCATGAACAGTAGCCTGCCAGGCTTCTCTATCCATGGGATTCTCCAGGCAAGAATATTGGAATGGGTTGCTATTTTCCCGTCCAGGAGATCATTCCAACATAGGGATTGAACCTGCGTCTCTTGCATCTCCTGTATTTGCAGGTGGATTCTTTACTCTTGGAGAAGGAAATGGCAACCCACTCCAGTATTCTTGCATGGAAAATCCCATGGACAGAGCAGCTTGGCAGGCTATAGTCCATGGGATCGCAAAGAGTAGGACACGTCTAAGCGACTTCACTATCTTTACCTCTAGCGCCACCTGGGAAGAATGATAGAGTCCAGTACTAGGTATATAATGATCACCAGAGAGAGTTTGTGCTCCCTACTATTTTCTATCTTAAAGAAAAGTGCCAGGAGAAATAAAATATAAAGACACTGTTTGGTAATGATGCCAGGGTATATTTTTGACTAATAGGGAAAAGAATGAACCTTGCTTCTCCATAGCATGTGCTCTTTGCCTTTTTCTAGCAGGGATGGCATCTCTTTGGAGTAGCTCCACATCATCTCTAGAAATCTTGATGCTTTGTAACTTATTAAGGCTTGTGCAAAGTAGCTATTAACTATCTCCCATTTGGGAATGGGCTCTTGTTCTGGAAAATCCTAGAGTAATAGTACTCAACAGAAGGCAATTTTGCTACAAGACAGTTTGTGATGTCTTGAGTCATTTTACATGCTACAATGTATAGGACAGCCCTCCACAACAAAGAATTATCCATTCCAAAATATCAATGTGCTATATTAAAAACCTTGGTATGTACTGCAATGACCAGAATGAAGGCCACAGGGTGAGAGTGGGAAGCCAAAAGCAGGTGACGTAGGTATTTACATTATTACATCAGTCTCTAATCTTCCCTATCACGATAAGCCTGTCATGTTGGTATTGTCTCCATTTTCCTCAAGAAGAAGGCGTTGTGTATGCACACTCATAGGTAGACCTGCAGATAGATACGTAGATGCATAGTAATATTATAAATAACCCTCCAAAGTGAATTTTAATTACCTGTTTGTGTGTGTGTGTGTTCAGAAAATATTATGACAATTCAAATGAGTTGTTTTGCTCAATAGCTCACAGAGCCAAGATCTAAATCCAAGCCACACTGCAGACTCTTTGTTGTTCCATGGTACCGCTCTAACACCAGAAGTGCATATTCACTCATCTGTGAGCCATTAAGTCATTCACTCATTGAGCTACTATTTTTCTCTGAAGGGTGATTGGACCTGGAAAGTATCAGACTGCATGTGTTCACATCCATGGAGCTCTTTGCAGTTGTATAAAGTGCTTCTTTTTGAATATTATCTTATCCTCACAGTCGATCGGAAAACTGTGGCTCTACAGATTAGGGAAATCAAGACTCACCATTGGATCTTTCTGATTCTTCCCATTAGCCTTCACTAGAAGAGCCATTCTCACCCTAGCTCGTCTCATGTTCACCATAAGTGTTATTTCAGTGCTTCCCCAATTTTTGAACAAAGTGGTAATACTTGCTCAGTCACTTTAGACAAAGAAAGTATTATTTGTTTATTCTCCTGGCACTTCAGCTGTGTCAAAACCTCCCAGGCCACAAGAGCTGAAAGAATCAAAGACTTGACACACCAGCAGGTTGTAGACACTGGCTGAGAGTATCTGGTTAGCCTCACAGACAGACTTTACAAGATGTCTCTGTTTACTCCCTTGCTCACTAAAATGTATTGGGTTCATTTGAACTATTTGTCCAGCCCAGTAGCAAGCAATACTAACATTATGTCAATAAAAGCACAAATTTACAATCAAAATTGCAATGATTAGTGCCCACATCAGATGACCATCTCTACAAACATATCTTCATGTTTCCTAGAATTTTGAACATTATAGAAGACTAATTCAAATATCATCCAAATTATTTCTGGAGGGATAAGGTAAAGAAATAGTTGTCTGTTAAGATAACACAAATGGCTAGTGTATTTCTCTCAGTGTTTTTTCTCATCATCAACATAAGCCAGTAAGAAAAAAAGTGAATTATTATATAATTATGTGCTTTTCTAGTATACCATTTGCCATTAATCCTTACCTTTACATGCTATTGTAATTCATTTTACTCAACAAAAACAACAGTCTTAATGATGTATTAGCTCAAATTTAGTGTAATATTTCAGGAAGTAGAAATAGGAATCTCAGATATAATAACATGTCAGTATGGGTGAATTCTGTGACTATGTCACTTTTGAGTGTATTTTTCCCCTCGCTGGATTTTGGTCTTTTCAGATAACACTTCTCAACTCCCATCACAGCATTATAAATAAGTTTTGAGTCCTTTTAAATTAAATAATTTCACAGGTTTTTCTTGGTTAACCTTTTCTTCTAGCCAATCTAGAATTTCTATGAATTGTGAACAGATCAAATAATCACATGCATCCTATTTCTTACTTGAATGTGTTAATTGCTAACAACTTCTTGCAGGATTTTCTGTTACCATGAATAAAATTACATCGATTCACTTCATCAAAGGTGCTGAAATAGTAACCATTTGTAAGAACAGAGTGTATTAAATAATCTAGTTTATTTGATGGTTTTTTAGGAAAACTGATTTGTGATTGGGAGAGAGTATAGAATGTTCAAATATGCTATATCATATTAGAGGATATTTAGTAGCTTTTGTGTGTGTGTGTGGTTATAAATTTTCAATCTGCTTTGTTAACAATTCTGAGTGAATCAGTAATTTAACCTCCTGGTGAAGAGAGGCATGTTCTTGTGGAATTCCAGAAAATGCCAGTCATCTGTGAATTAATTGTCCAGAATCTAACCCCCATAAATTATGCACCTGCATTTTCAAAATACATATGTTATTTGTACTGTATATATAAATTGGACTGAATAAAGTTTTTGTGTGTGTGTGATTCATGTATTCATAATCCCAAAAGCTTAACTCTGAAAATTTGTCTTTTATCTAAAAACGTTTAGAACTGCTATTCCTGCTTAGAGTTACACACACACACACACACACACGCACACACACACACGCGCACACACACACACAATTTTCTTCTTCCAAGTAGAGAATTATTTATGAATGAGAAAAGTAATTCAAAAATAATCTATAGACAATGACATAATTGGTATAATAGTAAAACATTTTTTAACAAATATAAATATGTTTATGTCACTGTGCTGCTCAAAGTCTTTGGTAATCCCCCCACTGACTTGAAGATAAATACTAGGCGTTTTATTAGGTACCCAAGGTCCTTTAGCCTTTCCAGCCTCATGGCTCTCCCCTCTTCACCATGCCTTCTGTTCCAGGTTTGGTCTATCTGATATTCCTTGAACCTACACACCAGAAGTATTATTTTATGCTTTTGCCTAGAAGTACTTTCCCCAGGCTTCTGTCCCGAGGAGTGAAATATTGTTTCCCGCTGAGGGTAATCAGCATCCCTGCCTTTCCTTGTGTGTGTAGCCCTCGTTAGCCACGCGGTCTTCTTATGCTACACAATGCACACCTCTGCCTTGGTTAGAAGATGAACTACTTCTACAGAACAGAAACGTTTATTCCTCCTCCAAGAAACATACAAGACCTTAGAATGTGAATTTTGTACAGAAAACTTACACTTGTTTCAGTCTAAACTTACTTCTCCTAGTCACCTCTTTCCTTCACTTAATTTGTTTTGACCTTGTAGTTTTCTATGACTACATTTTCAAATTAGTAATTATACTTGTATTAACCTAGAAGTTGGCATTAGAATTCTTTTTAGAGAAAATTGTCTTTGTTGGGTAGCACACTTCTAAATCACAAGCCCCTGTGGCATGTGTTGGCAGCCTTCAAGATTACAAAAGCTATCATGCTATTGCTCTGCATTGACAATGAACAGGAATTTGTTGGTGGAAAATGAAGAGGAAAGAGAGGACAGGGAGAAAGGAGGACAATGAAGATTTCAGCTAGACTTTGAACACTGCAGAGAAACTTAGAAGCAGTGTTGTCCTAATGAGGTGATTTCATTGATGTAATATAGACCTGTTCATCATTCTAAATCTCAAATATATAATCTGTACCAGGAGACAGAATTCCACCTCTGGGATGTCTAGGTACATAGCAGGGACACTGGGAATGGTATCATAAGAGGATCCCTAAACTGAGCTAATCATGAAGGCAGTAGCTAAAATCAGGTATATCCATAAGAACAGAACCTCCTGATATTTGCAGGCATGTTTTTCCAGACAACAGTATATGGAAAGTCAATTAAGTCAATCTGAGTAATACTTTAAGGATAGTATGACTCCACTTGGTAGTAGTATGCAAGAAAATCAGTCATGGCACCATTAACATAAGACTTTGTTTTAAAAATGCCTACCAAGAGAAGGCACAAAATCTTTCTAACTTGAGAAACAGGGATGGTGATTTTATAGAGCTTTGGCAGGAGGGTTAACTATTTTCAGCTAATTAAAAGAACAGTGCAAGGGCAAATGTATATTAAAAAATAAAATGCTTAATTTTCATTTTTGAAAATAGAATTTTACCCCTCCCTTTCCTTAGAAAATTTATTTTTAAAAACTTATAAGTTTTTTCTTTGTCTCTTTGAAATACATGTAAATCTTTTCAGAAGTTAGGAAGCCTCTTGCTAGCTTTATGACCCAATAATATCTTTCTCAAGGATCTGGGAGCCATCTATGTGAAATGCAAACATTAAGGAAGATAGCACCCCTACCTTCCCAGTGTCTGTTGGAAGGACAGGAGCCTAACTTCAGCAAGTGCCTGGCTCAAGTTGCAAAACTACCTCTTGTCATAAAGATATGATAAATTTATTTTCCTTTGGTGTGAAAGCAATTAACTATGACAGTCATCCCAATTACCAGGTGAAATTAGGGTCAACTATGGGAAATAGATGGGGAAACAGTGGAAGCAGTGTCAGACTTTATTTTCAGGGGCTCCAAAATCACTGCAGATGTTGACTGCAGCCATGAAATTAAAAGACGCTTACTCCTTGGAAGGAAAGTTATGACCAACCTAGAGAGCATATTGAAGAGCAGAGACATTACTTGGCCAACAAAGGTCCATCTAGTCAAGGCTGTGGTTTTTCCTGTGGTCATGTATGAATGTGAGAGTTGGACTGTGAAGAAGGCTGAGCGCCGAAGAATTGATGCTTTTGAAGTGTGGCGTTGGAGAAGACTCTTGAGAGTCCCTTGGACTGCAAGGAGATCCAACCAGTCCATTCTGAAGGAGATCAGCCCTGGGTGTTCTTTGGAAGGACTGATGCTAAAGTTGAAACTCCAGTACTTTGGCCACCTCATGTGAAGAGGTGACTCATTGGAAAAGACTCTGATGCTGGAAGGGATTTGGGGCAGGAGGAGAAGGGGACAACAGAGGATGAGATGGCTGGATGGCATCACTGACTCGATGGACGTGAGTCTGAGTGAACTCGGGGAGTTAGTGATGGACAGGGAGGCCTGGTGTGCTGCAGTTCATGGGGTCGCAAAGAGTCGGACACAACTGAGCAACTGAACTGAACCAAACTGATGTGCAACAAATGGTGCTGCCAAGTACCCTGACTTGACTATTTATTTATTTTTAGAACATGTATGCAATGAGCTGCATATTCTTACATTTATAAAGGGATGTGGCTTCTTCTTGTTTTTGTAATCTCTTCACAAATTGCTTATGGTACCTATAACGTTCTGGTTTAATGCTCATTCAGTAGTAAAACGTTTCTTTCTCTATTATCATTGTGATGAAGTTTTCTACATTGGGAGGAGATTTTGATTTCATTTATATTTGCAGGAACAATTGGTCAAAAGAAGTTTTCCCCAAAATGGAGCAATTTTTCTTGTAGATTACAATCATTGGGCAATTTGGATTTTACCAAAAGAGAATGGATAGGAGGGTATATTACATCAATATCTTGTGTATTAGACCAATATCTTGTGCAGAAGAGGGTGGGAAAAAAGTAGATGTGAAAAAGAAGGGAAACACAAGGACATGAAAGAATCACAGTCGGAAATTGTCATTCAATATCTATTACAAAATATTATAGAAGTAAATTTATTGTTTAGAATTCTCTTTCTCCCATAAACACACTGACATCAAAGGGATTGTATAACTCATTCTGCATCCTTGCTGTCCAGCATTTACTACAGTAAAAAATGTTTCTTTTTGAGTTGATATATAATTGACATTACATTGTGTAAGTTTAAGGTTATGTAATGTGTTGATTTGAAGCTATTGCAATATAATTGCCACCATAGCTCGAGCTAACAACATTATCACATCCCACAATTATTTCTTTTGTTGTATGAGAACATTTAAGATCTAGCCTGTTAGCAATTGTGAAGTAAATGCAGTATCATTGATTATAATTAACAGGTTACACCTTCAGTTCAGTTCAGTCACTCAGTCGTGTCCAACTCTTTGCGACCCTATGAATTGCAGCACGCCAGGCCTCCCTGTCCATCACCATCTCCTGGAGTTCACTCAGACTCACATCCATCAAGTCAGTGATGCCATCCAGCCATCTCATCCTCTGTTGTCCCCTTTTCCTCCTGCCCCAAATCCCTCCAGCATCAGAGTCTTTTCCAGTGAGTCACTTCTTCACATGAGGTGGCCAAAGTACTGGAGTTTCAGCTTTAGCATCAGTCCTTCCAAAGAACACCCAGGGCTGATCTCCTTCAGAATGGACTGGGTGGATCTCCGTGCAGTCCAAGGGACTCTCAAGAGTCTTCTCCAACACCACACTTCAAAAGCATCAATTCTTCGGCGCTCAGCTTTCTTCACAGTCCAACTCTGACATCCATTTATGACCACTGGAAAAACCATAGCCTTGACTAGGCAGACCTTTGTTGGCAAAGTAATGTCTCTGCTTTTCAATATGCTCTCTAGGTTGGTCATAACTTTTCTTCCAAGGAGTAAGCGTCTTTTAAATTCATGGCTGCAATCACCATCTGCAGTTATTTTGGAGCCCCCCAAAATAAAGTCTAACACTGTTTCCACTGTTTCCTATCTATTTGCCATGAAGTGATGGGACCAGATACCTTGATCTTAGTTTTCTCAATGTTGAGCTAAGCCACATCTTAGATCTCCAGAACTTTTTTATCTCCTAGTTGCAAGTTTGTACATTTCAATAGCATTTCCCCAATGTCCCTCCCTCACAATCCATGATAACCACCACTATTCTACTCTGCTTCTTCAAGTTCAGCTTCTTAAACTTCCATTAAATAAGTGATATCATACAATATTTGTTTTTCTATATCTGACTTTCCTCATTAAGCATAATTCCCTCAGTGTTGTTCTTTCTCTTTCATGACTTGATAACATTTTGTTGTATATAGCTAACACATCTTTATCCATTCATCCATTGATGGATACTTAGATTGTTTCCAGGTCTTGGCTATTGTCAATAATGGAGTGCAGATGCCCTTTTGATATCCTGTTTTCTTTTCCGTTAGGTATATACCCAGAAGTGAGATTTCTCAATCATATGGTAGTTCTATTTTTAATTCTTTGAAGAACCTTCATATCATTTCCCTTAGTAACTGTACCAATTTACATTCCCACCAACAGAGTACAAGTTTTCCCTTTTCTCAGCATCCTTGCCAAAGCCTATTATCTCTCTTCTTTTTGATAATGGCAGGTGTGAGGCACTATCTCATTATGGTTTTGAGTTGGGTTTCCCTGATGATTAGTGATGCTGAACACCTTTTCATGTATCTGTTGTCATTTGTATGTCTTTTTTGGGAAAATGTCTATTCAGTTCCTCTGTACATCTTATATTGAATTGTTTAGTTTCTTATCATTCAGTTGTATGAGTTCCTCATATACTTTGGATATTAACTCAGATATATGATTTGCAAATATTTTTTTTTCCATTCTGTAGGCTGTTGTTTCATTTTGTTTCCTTTATCGTGCAGAAGCTTTTAGCTTGATGCAGTCACACTTACTGTTTTTTGCTTTTTGTCTTAGTTTTCAATGTCATATCCAAAAACTTATTGCCAGACCTGATGTCAAGGAGTTTGCCTCTTATATCTTCTCGATGTTTCATGATTTGAGGTCTTACATTCAAATCTTTAATTCCAGTAGATTTTTGTATATGATATAAGATAGGGATTCAGTTCCTTCTTTTGCATGTGGTTGTCCTGTTTTCTCACCACTATTTATTGGAGAGACTATCTGTATCCCATTATACATTGTTGGCTCCTTTATCAGAAATTAATTGATCATACACATGTAGGTTTATTCTTGGCTGTCTTATTTTGCCCCATTGATCTATGTGTCTGGTATTATGCCAGTACATGCTGTTTTTAGTACTACAGCTTTGTAATATAATATGAAGTCAAGAAATGTGATGCCTCTGGCTTTGTTTCTTTTCCTTGCTTTGGCTATTCAAAGATTTTTTTGGTTCCATGCAAAATTAAGGATTGTTTTTTTCTATTTTTGTGTAAAAATTACATTATAATTTTGAGAAGGATTGCATTGAATCTATAGATGGCTTTGAATATTATGGATATTTTACAATATTAATTATTCTGATCCACAAACGTGGCATACGTTGCCATTTGCATTTTCAAGTTCTTTTATCAAAGTTGTCATTTTCCTGGTATAGGTTTTCACTTCCTTGGTTAAATTTATTCCTAAGTATTTATTGCCTGTGATGCTGTTATAAATGGGATAGTATCATTTTAGCTCCTTTCCGGGTATTTAATTGTTATTATATAGAAACAATTAACTTCTTTATATTGATTTTACATCCTGTACCTTTACTAAATTGATTGATTAGTTTCAAATGATGTGGGGTTCAGTCTTTGTGAGTTTTTAATATATAAGATCATATCATCTGTAAACTAAGACAATTTTACTTTTCTGATTAAAATGTCTCTTATTTCTTTAGCCTGGTTGCTTTGGCTAGAACTTGCAGTACTACACTGAATAAGAGTTGCAAAAGTGGACACACTTGTCTTGTTTCCAATATCTGAGGAAAAGTTTTCTATCTTGTATCACTGAGTATAGTGTTAGCTGTGGGGTTACTATAACAACCTGTTTTATGTTGGGGTACGTTTCTTCTATGGGCTTCCCAGGTGGCGCTAGTGGTAAAAAAAAAAAAAAAAAAAAAAACCTGCCTGCCAGTGAAGGAGACAGAAGGGACATGGATTTGATTGCTGGGTTGGTAAGATCCCTGGGAATAGAGCCTGGCAACCCACTTCAGTGCTTTTGACTGGAGAATCCCATGCACAGAGGAGCCTGGTGGGCTACAGTTCATATAGTCACAAAGAGTCAGACATAACTGAAGTGATGCACACATGTATCTTCAATTTGTTGTGGGTTTTGATCATGAGAGGATGTTGTGTTTGTGACAAATGCTTTTTCTGTATGTATTGAGATGATCATATGGTTTTTATCTTTCTATTAATGTGAGGTATCACATTTATAGACTGATATATGTTGAATTCATCTATATATCCTAGGTATAAATTCCAATTGGTTATAGTATATGATTCCCTTTATGTGTTGTTGAATTCAGTTATTATTAATCATATTTTATTGAGAAGTTTTGCATAGGTATTCATCATATATATTGGCCTATAGTTTTCTTTTCTTGTAATATACTTACCTGACTTGGGAATCAGGGTAATACCACCTGGTAAAATGAGTTGGGGTGTGTTCCCTGCTCTTTGATTTTTTGGAAGAGTTTGAGAAAGTTTGGCATTAGTTATTTAAGTACTTGGTAGAATTCACCAATGAAACCATCTGATCCTGGGTTTTTCTGTGTTGGAAGGTTTTTGACTACCTGTTTAGAAACCTTCCTAGTTACTGGTCTGTTCAGATTTTCTATTTCTTCATGATTCTGTCTTGGTAGTTGTATGGTATAGGAATTCATCCATTTTTTCCAAGTTACTAAATTTCTTGGCACGTAATTATTCACAGTAGTCTCATATGACCTTATGTATTTTTGTGGTATCAATTGTAATGCCTCTTCTTCATTTCTAACTTAATTCAAGTCTTTTTTTCTTAGTTACTCTTGCTAAATGATTTTTTCTTCTTATCTTTAAAAAAAACAGTTCTTATTTTTGCTCTTGCTTTAGTGTTTCTGATCTCTTCTTTCATTTATTTGCATTCTGATTTTTATTTCCTTCCTTCTGCTAACTTTGGGATTAATTTGCTCTATTTGAAACTAGTATCTGACAAACCTTTTCCAAGCTCTAGGCATCTATTACAAATTAACTTTAAAACAGGTCCAGATATTGTGAAAAAGAGGTCTTTTGACATAAAGCTTGCCTTTTTTTGTTGTGGTTTTCACATAGCAATTATTATCAATTTGATTTATTGTTAAACAGAAGTACAATACAAACCCAAGAATGCTTTTCTCCAGAAATTGATAAATTGATTCTAAAATTATATGGCAATGCAAAGCACATAGAATAACCAAAACAATTTAAAATAGATGAGCACAGTTTAGGAACAGGAGACCCAGTTTAAGATATGCTGTAGCACAATGTTGATCAAGTGGTTCTGGCATAAGAACAGACAGATATAAGTGACAGAGATCCAGAGGTGCTAACTTCTAGAAACAAAATAAGTGACCCATGCGAATGAAATGTACATCATAGGGAATATGGTCATTTATATTGTAGTAACTTTGCATGATGATGGATGGTAACTAGACATAATACAGTCTTCATTTCATAATGTATAGAAATAACAACTCACTATGTTCTTCATCTGGAACTAATGTTGTAGTTGAATTAAACTTCAATTAAAGAAATATGTAGACTGAGAGGAAATACATCTGAAAGGTAATAACGGTTACCTCTGGGATAGTGAGGAATATGGGTGATTATTCATTTTTAATTTATGATAAGGCTTCCTTGGAAGGAAAGTTATGACCAACATAGATAGCATATTGAAAAGCAGAGACATTACTTTGCCAACAAAGGTCCGTCTAGTCACGGCTATGGTTTTTCCAGTGGTCATGTATGGATGTGAGAGTTGGACTGTAAAGAAAGCTGAGCACCGAAGAATTGATGCTTTTGAACTGTGGTGTTGGAGAAGACTCTTGAGAGTCCTGCAAGGAGGTTCAACCAGTCCATCCTAAAGGAGATCAGTCCTGGGTGTTCTTTGGAAGGAATGATGCTAAAGCTGAAACTCCAGTACTTTGGCCACCTCATGTGAAGAATTGACTCATTGGAAAAGACCCTGATGTTGGGAGGGATTGGGGGCAGGAGGAAAAGGGGACAACAGAGGATGAGACGGCTGGATGGCATCACTGACTTGATGGATGTGAGTCTGAGTGAACTCCGGGAGTTGTTGATGGACAGGGAGGCCTGGTGTGCTGTGATTCTTGGGGTCGCAAAGAGTCGGACATGACTGAGAGACTGAACTGAACTGAACTGAAGGC
Organism: Capra hircus; assembly: GCF_001704415.2. NCBI lineage: Eukaryota > Metazoa > Chordata > Mammalia > Artiodactyla > Bovidae > Capra > Capra hircus. Next base: position 51,289,626 of record NC_030812.1, on the reverse strand, counting down.
TTTCTTTAATGACATTATTTCTCTCTCCATTTGTTGGAAACAGTATTTGTGCTCCCCAGAATCTACTCCCCAGACTGTGGGAGTAGATTCATTCTCACACCCCCCAGAATATGCTCCCCAGATTCCATTCAAATCTTCAGTCATTTAAATCTGATTTTGAACTTTGGCTTCTTCATTATGGTGGTTTTTTTAGGTTGGTTTGGCTTTTAATCTCTGTTCTTAAAAACCTCTTTGTCACTATCCTAATGCCTTATCACTTAAATAGCCCTTCAAAATTTACATGTTCCATAGAAGAGGTTTTAAAAACTTTGGAATTGAAGCTTTCTCATTCTTAGTAAAGTTTCCTCACAGCATTAGACATTCTCCTTATTACTTCCAACCAAGGATGAACATGCTGACACAGCCTCTGAAAATCCCACACCCAGCCCTGAGGGCTGCTTTAATCAAATCTGTAATCTCAAGGGGCATAAATAAGCATTTCTTTCTCTGCCTCCTACACTGTATTGCTAATCACCCTACTATAATCATGTTAACTCCTCCACCACCTCTTCCATCAGACAGAAGTTCCTAGATCAGAAATATACTCTATTTGTATTTTAATCATTAGCATCCTGTACCTTTCCTGGTACTTAATAAGTGTTTGCTGACTCAGTGAGTGAATCATAATTTCTCCAAACACAAATAAATTTGCTAAATTAAACAGTGAAAAGGAAGAAAGTTAAGCTGGTGGACATCTCTGGATGATTGGTAGTGACCATCTGGGAGCTATGTTGAGAAAGACTCTGACCATAAATATAAATATGTAAATAAATAAGTATGTACATACATGAGCACACACTCCTTAGAAAGACTATTGAAATTAGTAATATTTTCTATGAACTAGTAGAATAACGCTGTCGTGAGTGGCACATATTTACCATTTTGAGGTCAGATTTTAAACGTGTGTGTGTATGTTTGTATAATTTTATAGATAGTTTACAAAGACCCTAATGTATTTTAAAGCATTTGATTTTTTTACAACAAACTTATTTCCTGCTTTACAGATGTGTAAAAGGAGGTTAGAGCATTAAAGTCATTTTCCAAAGATTATAATTTATAAGGTTACTCTGGGACTCAAACCTGACGTCTAACAACAATAGCAAAATAACAGAGATATTCCCACTATACCACTATTGCTCACTTCTCTATCACCTGTAATTAGACACAATTCACGTGCAGGCATGCCCAAGCAATATATGGATGGCTTCCATTTTACCATAATTATAGCAAGGAAACAATCTGGAGAATATAAACTAAACAATTTTTACCAAAAGAGATCCATATGTCCCTTGCAAATGTCAGTTATTAACAGTTACTAATTATACGTTCTTATTCAGTACAAAGTTCTGTATTGTTCAAGTGATTGAAGGTTATACAAGAGTTAGTTTAACAACAGAAATATCCACATAGTGATTGAACTTTGATGGTAAAATTAAGTTGAAACCCTTCTTATTTGCTTTCTATTGCCTGGAAAAGTCAAATTAGCATAAATAAGCAAATACTTCTAGCAACTATGATCCAAGTATAATGTAGCTCAAAAATATGTAAGGGAAAAGAATAAGACATGAAGGAAGAACTCAATAAGGCTGACTCAAGGCATTAGCCTTCTCATGTATTTGGTATTTTGTTTTATTATTCTACATATTCAGTGTTTTTTCAAAGTCAGCCCCTCAGGGATTTAGATATGGATGATGAGCAGGGAAACAATTCTAGAATTCTACAATCCTCTATAAATTCTGCTAAGGCCCATGTAATATGTTCTGAGTTGGGGGCTGAGGAATAAAGAAGTTAGGGGGACAGAGCCAGAAAGGTTGTACACAGATGTGGAAAGACACCTTCTGGTCAGCATTGCTGGGTGACTGTGGACAAATAGGTTCCCCACAGGTCTCTGGCCTCAGCTGTGCACCAGACAATTGGGATAATAACATGGTGTTGTGGGGCTTTCCTGGTGACAATCTGCCTGCCAATAAAGGAGATCTAAGAAACATGGGTTCGATCCCAGGGTCAGGAAGATCCCCTGGAGGAAGGCATCGCAACTCACTCCAGTATTCTTGCCTGGAGAATCCCATGGACAGAGGAGCCTGGTGGGCTACATCCATAGGTTCACAAAGAGCTGGGCACAACTGAAGCAACAGCTTGTATGCACATACGCTTGGAGTTGTGAGGAGCAAATGTGTAAATGTGCAAAATGCTTGAGAAAATGCCAGGGCAATCTCAGTAATTATAAGCTACTAGTAATAAATGTCAGAAAGGCAATGGCACCCCACTCCAGTATTCTTGCCTGGAAAATCCCATGGACGGAGGAGACTGGTAGGCTGCAGTCCATGGGGTCACTAACATTTGGACACGACTGAGCGACTTCACTTTCACTTTTCACTTTCATGCTTTGAAGGAAATGGCAACCCACTCCAGTGTTCTTGCCTGGAGAATCCCAGGGACAGGGCAGCCTGGGTGGGGTTGCACAGTCGGACATGACTGAAGCGACTTTGCAGCAGCAGCAGCAGCATTAATAAAAGTAGGCACAGGGTCAAAATTATTGTTTTTTAAAATAGGAATAATTGCAGGAGTACTGAAACTCCAATACTTTGGCCACTTGATGCAAAGAACTGACTCATTTGAAAAGACCCTGATGCTGGGAAAGATTGAAGGTGGGAGGAGAAGGGGATGACAGAGGGTGAGAGGATTGGATGGCATCACCGACTCAATGGACATGAGTCTGAGTAAACTCTGGGAGTTGGTGATGGACAGGGAAGTGTGGCGTGCTGCAGTCCATGGGGTCGCAAAGAGTCAGACATGACTGAGCGAATGAAATGAGCTGAGCTGATAGTGCGAAGAGCACACTCTGGAGTCTAAATACCTGGCTTTAAATACAACCCCTGCTACTGATAAACAAACCTCTTAACCGCACTGATTCTTAGTATCATCATTAGCAAAATGGATCTAATAATATTTAATGCAAAGGAAGGCCTTGCACAGTTCAAAAAAAAAAGTTTTTTGTAAATGAAAAGAAAAAATACTATGTAAACTTTAGTTACTCTGTTCGCACAAATCATCAGCACAGTTTGAGAGAAAACTGTTATGTCAGTTATACCATAAGGCAGGCTCAGATTTGAAACAGGCTTATGCCACTCATTTCCACTCTGACAACCAGGTAAGAAAAGATCTGAATGGCAGGCTGGAGAAGGAGGGCAGGGTCGAAAGAGAGAACTGGAGCATAAAGCACTCTTTTGGAAGGGTTGAAGTGATTGGTTATAAGCAAACAGCATTAGACCTCAGAGAAAGAAGACATTCAGTTCAGTTCAGTTCAGTTCAGTCGCTCAGTCGTGTCCAATTCTTTGCGACCCATGAATCGCAGCACGCCAGGCCTCCCTGTCCATCACCATCTCCCGGAGTCCACTCAGACTCATGTCCATCGAGTCAGTGATGCCATCCAGCCATCTCATCCTCTGTCGTCCTCTTCTCCTCCTGCCCCCAATCCCTCCCAGCATCAGAGTCTTTTCCAATGAGTCAACTCTTCTCATGAGGTAGTCAAAGTACTGGAGTTTCAGCTTTAGCATCATTCCTTCCAGAGAAATCCCAGGGCTGATCTCCTTCAGAATGGACTGGTTGGATCTCCTTGCGGTCCAAGGGACTCTCAAGAGTCTTCTCCAACACCACAGTTCAAGAATCAAATACCCAAGAAAACTTTCAGTCACAAACCACACAATTCAACTAAATTAGACCTAGCATGAACTTTTTATTTTCTTTTTGACTTAAAAACTATGAAGGATATATTATTGAATTGAACAAAATATTTTGCTTAGTTTAAGTATGATGTGAAAGCCATTTTTTGAGTTCATTGTGATTTGCCAGCTTACTAATTCACTCAAGTTAACTGTAAATATCCACATATAAATTACCTTTTTCTTTAACCTCTGATAGATTGCTGTGCCGGAGAAGGTAATGGCAACCCACTCCAGTACTCTTGCCTGGAAAATTCCATGGACGGAGGAGCCTGGTAGGCTGCAGTCCATGGGGTCGCTAAGAGTCGGGCATGACTGAGCAACTTCACTTTCACTTTTCCCTTTCATGCACTGGAGAAGGAAATGGCAACCCACTCCAGTGTTCTTGCCTGGAGAATCCCAGGGATGGAGGAGCCTAGTGGGCTGCCGTCTATGGGGTCGCACAGAGTTGGACATGACTGAAGCGACTTAGCAGCAGCAGCAGATTACTATGTTGCTGTGTTCAGTTGCTCAGTCATGTCCGACTCTTTGAGACCATGGACTGTAGCCTGCCAGACTCGTCTGTCCATGGGATTTTCCCAGCAAGAACACTGGAGCAGGTTGCCATTTCCCCCTCCAGGGGATCTTCTTGCGAAAAAAGCCTCCTTTATCTTAAATTATTTGGTGTTTTCTCTCCAAAGATTCTGTGATGAACAATGCACAAATTCTAAACTGTTATAGTTTCTGAAACTCATTTTATAAAAGTGGAAAACAACGTTTGGGCTACCAGAAATCTCTGTAATGACACTGGCATCCTGAGCAGAAACCTGTAAAAGGGCCCACCTGTCAGCAGATCTTGGTAAAACATTACATCTCCTTACAGAGCAGACGGTAGCTATTAGCTCTTTAATATGGAAATGAGCAGTCTCAGCATAGTTTCAAAACTTGTGAAATGTCACCACACACATTTCACTGCACCTGCATGAACCACAGAAATTACAGCCATGTTCCCAGTCTCATTAAAAACGTCATTGACAGTTGCCTTAACTCACTTTTTTTTTGCTTTGAAACCATAAACTCTATCTTCTGTTTCCTGTCCTAAGCAAAAATATCTAGACCTGCCAGGGAAGAGCAACTTTTTGAGATACACTGTGTGGTAATGCTAGTTCACACAAAAGATTTTAAAATTGCCTTTGATTCTAAATTGTGCCCTGTGGCATTCTTAATTAATTCTCAAATGTATTGTATTCCTTTCTAGGTATTCTCTACCTACTTACAGCAAAGCAACAGTGAGGTCTTTGCAGACATTAAGAATTAATACTTTAGTAAGCAGACTGGAGACTGAGATATAAAGATAAGTGGAGATAAAAAATGAAGGATTTAAGCAAAACTGAGCCCATAAAAGTAGTTCTCCCAAGATTATGAGTGCTTTGGTTGGGCCTCTCATTCACTTCATATTGCCCTCAGCACATAGCCTGCTCAAATATGCATTTTATAAATATCTATTGGTGATGGCACACAGACATGACTTTTAATAACACCACAACAAGGAACCCAAAGTGCCAAGTTTTATTAAATCTCCTCCTTCCCCTCAACCAAAAAAAGTGCATTCTCTCCTAAGTTCCCAGTTATAGACAGTAGCAGAACATTTTAGCTTCCCATTTATGTTTTAGGTCTAAATGCTATTTTTTAACATTCTAATTGCTCATCTCTGGACACTTTTTATTAGGATCTCAGATGTTGGTGGAGTTGAATGATGCTTTTCTTTGCAAGTTTGTATTTGCAAGTATTCCGTTCTTGAACGTCAGAAAAGTCTCCCAGAAAAAAAGGGAACTGGAACCCTCTCTGAGGTTTTTAAATATAAAAATATTGCTGACAGGCTTGAATAAGTCCTTTGAATCCAGCCTTCATAATTAATACCAGTAGCTCCTGAAGGGGAAATTCACATAAAGGTAAACAGCCTGGATTAATGATCTGGCCACAGCACCAAGACCCAGACGTGTTTGGAGGAGATGTCTAGGCTTTAGCAGGGCTGGTGCTGCTGTAGACGTCATGGTGATCCAGTCTCCCTGGCATCTTCCACATGTGTAAGGGTAACACCAAAGGACAAGACCCTTAAAGATAGATAACACCACTGTTGGCTCCAAAGATTGCTACAGGATGCATGGATTGAATGTGACATTGTGCTCTTGCCTGCTAAACCTGGGCATGAAACTAGCAGCAACAGCTTCACACTCTGGCTTCCCTGGCAACCTCATAGCCCTGGTTTCTGCAAGGGCACAGTGATTTCTCAAGCAAGGAAGGTCCACTTGATGGTAGCACATTTCCTCTGGCTACCTTGGGCGTTGCTGAGTTCCATCTCATTGGTTCACAGGGTCCCATGGTCACCTATAGAGGTTAATGAGCATCTCCGGGATTTGGAGAAAATAACCATGGAATTAACCAAGTAAAAGACTGAACTTTTTGCTGGTTAATATGTAGAGTGTTAGTGTTCAGACACAGAGCAAAATGTAAACATGACCTTAATTTACTCAGATGTCCAACTGATGGACATAAATTTTTCCTCTCCATAATCAGCCTTCAAGAACTCTAGGGATTATCTGGCATAAAAACAAGCAAAGCTAAAGCATATTATAGTAAATCAATATGTCAGTTGAGTGGTACATATATAAATCTTGAAGTGTCATTTTTCACTGGAACCAGTTTTCCTGCACAGTGTCTGTGATATTGCTGCTGCTAAGTCACTTCAGTCATGTCCAACTTTGGGCGACCCCATAGATGGCAGCCCACCAGGCTCTGCTGTCCCTGGGATTCTCCAGGCAAGAACACTGGAGTGGGTTGCCATTTCCTTCTCCAATACATGAAAGTGAAAAGTGAAAGTGAAGTCGCTGAGTCGTGTCCAACTGTTAGCGACCCCATGGACTGCAGTCTACCAGGCTCCTCCGTCCATGGGATCTTCCAGGCAAGAGTACTAGAGTGGGTTGCCATTGCCTTCTCCGAATATGGCTTATTATGTCAGAGCTTTCCTGAGTAAGTGTCCTACAATTGAGATATACCTCCTTCATACTGAATGCTGAACACCAACGGATACTTAGGTTCTTTGCTGGGTAGATGCCTTGCCTCTGTCTCTGTCAGCTGATACCAAAGTCATGATTCACAAATTGAGCAGTCCTGACATGTCTAAGAAATTGACTCATCTCCTTGCTTTTAGTCACCATCTTTCTTCTCTTCTCCTTCCCTTCATTCAGATGTCATGTTCCTTGACCACCTTGTAGAGCAGCACTTGGCATTTTTAGCTACCTTCAACTCACCTATTGACTTTTTGCACTGTGGCACTTCCACTAACTGCATGGTGGTCAGTGAATTTTCTCTTCCCAATTTTAAAGGTACATGAATTTAGAACAGTGAGATAAGATTATTATTTTAAAGTAAAGGATTCCTGCCAATCTGCTGTTTGGATTTTTGAATCTTGATTTTTTTCCAAATTTATCATCAGAATTTTTATTTAAAAATTTCCTGATTTTTCATTATTTTGGCAAAATATTCATGTACTAATTGAAAGCATGTAAGACTTCAACAGTTCTTCAGTACCATACCGTCATTCTTGTTTATTTATAGTGGAGTCTAGCTGCTTTACGATGTTGTGTTAGTTTCTTCTGTACAATAGAGTGAATAAGTATATATCCGCTCTTGGGTGTGGGGGAGGATTTCCTTGCCATTGAGGTCAGCACAGAGCACTGAGTAGAGCTTCCTGAAGTACACAGTAGGTTCTCACTGGTTATGTGTGTTATACAGTAATAATGTACATATGTCAGTCCCAGTCTCCCAATCCATCCCACCCCTCTACCTGCCTTGGTATCCATATGTTCGCTCTGTGTGTCTGGTTTCTCTATTTCTGCTCTGCTATTTCATCTCTACCATTTTTCTAGATTCCACATATATGCACTAACATGCAATATCTGTTTTTTCTCTTTCTGACGTACTTCACTCTGTATACCTGTCTCTAGGTACATCCATGTCTCTGCAAACGGCACAGCTTCTTTCCTTTGGTGTGCCTGAGTATTAGTCTGTTGCATATGTGCACTGCGTCTTTTTGATCCATTCCTGTGTTAATGGATACTTAGGTTGCTTCCATGCCCAGGCTATTGTAAATAGAGCTGCGGTGAACATTGGGGCGCATGTATCTTTTTGAATTATGATTTTCTACAAGTATACTCCAAGGGGTAGGATTGTTGGATCATATGGTAGTCTTATTTTTAGTTTTTTAAGGAACCTCCATATTGTTCCCCATAGTGGCTGTATCAATTTACATTCCCACCAACTTTGTGTGAGGGTTCTCTTTCCTCCACACCCTCTCCAGCGTTTATTGTATGTAGGTTTTTTGATGATGACCATTATGACTGATGTAATGCCTCTTTATACTTTTGATTTCCATTTCTATAATAATTATTGATGTTGAGCATCTTTTCATGTGTTTGTTGACCATCTATATATCTTCTTTGGATAAATGTCTGTTTATATCTTCTGCCATTGTTTTATTGGGTTTTGGGGGTTTTTTGGTATTGAGCTACATGAGCTATTTGCATATTTGGAAGGGGGGTTGCTTTTTAATTTATCTATTTATTTTTGGCTGCTGGGTCTTTGTTGCTGCATATGGGCTTTCTCTAGTTGGAGTGAGTGTGCTTGTTGTGGTGGCTTCTGTTGTTCTGGAGAACAGGCTCTAGGGTGTATGGGCTTCAGCAGCTGTGGCACACAAGCTTTGCTGCCCCAGAGCATGTGGAATCTTCCTGGACCAGGGATTGCACCTGTATCCCCTGCATTGGTAAGTGGATTCTTTTCCACTGGACCACCAGGGAAGTCCTGTTTGTATATTTTGGAGATTAATCCTAGTCAGTTGCTTCATTTGCAAATATTTTCTCCCATTCTGAGGGTTGTCTATTTATTTTGTTTACAGTTTCCTTTGATGTGCAAAAATGTAAGTATAATTAGTTAATTAAACAAAATCCCATTTGTTTATTTTTGTTTTTTTCATACTCTAGGAGGTAGGTCAAAAAAGATCTTGTAGGAATTTATGTCAAAGAGTGCTTTTCCTATGTTTTCCTTCAAGAGTTGTACAGTGTCCTGTCTTACATTTATGTCTTTAATTCATTTTGAGTTTATTTTTGTGTGTGGCATTAAGTAGTATTCTAATTTCTTTTTTTTTTTTTTTTTTTTTTACTTGTAGCAGTCCAGATTTCCCAGCACCACTTACTGAAGAGGTTATCTTTTGTCCATTGTATATTCTTGTCTCCTTTGTCATAAATTAAGTGATCATAGCTGTGTCAGTTTATCTCTGAGCTTTCTATCCTGGACAATTATTCTATATTTGTTTTTGTGCCAGTACAATACAGTCTTGATGACTGTAGCTTTGTATTATAGTCTCAAGCCAGGGAGCCTGATTCCTCCAGCTCTTTTTCTTATGATCGCTTTGATTGTTCAGGGTCTTTTGTGTTTCTGTACAAATTGTGCACTTTTTAGTCTAATTCTGTGAAAAATGCCAACGTTAATGCCAATTTGATAGGGATTGCATTGAATCTTTAGATTGCTTTGAGTAATATAGTCATTTCTACAATATTGATACTTCCAATCCAAGAATATGGTGTATTTCTCCATCTGTTTGTATCATCCTTGATTTCTTTCATCAGTATCTTATGGTTTTCTGAGTACAGGTTTTTTCCATCTTAAGGTAGACTTAATTCCAAGTATTTTATTCTTTTAGTTGCAATGAAAAATGGGATTGTTTCATTAATTTTGCTTTCTGATCTTTCACTGTTAGTATATGGGAATGCAGGAGATTTCTGTGCATTAATTTTGTATCTTCAACATCACCAAATTCATTGATAAACTCTAGTAGTTTTCTGGTGGCATCTTTAGGATGTTCTATGCATAGTATCATGTCATCTGCAAACACTTGACAATTTTACTTCTTTTCAAATTTTGATTCTTTTAGTTAATATTTCTTTTTCTTCTCTGATTTCTGTGCATTTCCAAAACTATGTTGAATAAAAGTGGACACCCTTGTCTTGCTCTTGATTTAGGAGGAAATGCTTTCAGTTTTTCATCTTTGAGAATGATGATTGCTGTGATTTTGTCATATTGCAGCCATTATTATATTGAGGTAGGTTCCTCTTTGCTCACTTTCTGGAGAGTTTTAACATAAATGGGTGTTGAATTTTGTCAGGCTTTTCCTGCATCTATTGAGATGATCATATAGTTTTTATCTTTTAATTTTTCAATATGATGTATCACATTGATTTGCATATATTGAAGAATTCTTGTATCCCTGGGATAAAACCCACCTTATCATGGTATATGATCATTTTAATGTGCTGGTGAATTCTATAGGCTAGTATTTTGTTGAGAATTTTTCACCTGCGTTCTTTAGTGATGGTGGTGGTTTAGTTAACTTGTGTCCAACTCTTGTGACCCCATGGACTGTAGCCTGCCAGGCTCCTCTCTCCATGGGATTCTCCAGGCAAGAATACTGGAGTGGGTTGCCATTTCCTTCTCTAGGGGATCTTCCTGACCCAGGAATGGAACCTGGGTCTCCCACATTGCAGGCTGGTTCTTTACTGACTGAGCTATGAGGGTAGCCCACCTTTTGTGATATTGGCCTTTAATTTACTTTTGTGTGTGACATCTTTGTCTTGTTTTGGTATCAGAGTTTTGGTGGCCTTGTAGAATGAGCTTGGGAATGTTCTTCCCTCTGCAATTTTTGGGGTGAATTTAAGAAGGATAGCTCTTTATTCTCTAAATGTTTGATAGAATTCACTTGTGAAGCCATTTGGTCCTGGACTTTTGTTTGTTGGAAGATTTTTAATCATGGTTTCAATTTCATGACTTGTGATTGGTCTGTTTATATTTTCTATTTCTTTCTTGTTCAGTCTGGGAAGGCTGGACCGACCTTTCTAAGAATTTGTCCATTTCTTCTTGGTTGTCTATTTTATTGACATATATTTGTTTTTAGTCGTTTCTTATGCTTCTTTATTTTTCAGTGGTGTCAGTTGTAACCTTTTCCTTTTCATTTCTAATTTTATTGATTTGAGACAGCTCCCTTTTTTCTTGCTGACTCTAGCTAAAGGTTTATCAATTTTATTCTTTTTCTCAAAGAACTAGCTTTTAGTTTTACTGTTCGTTGCTGTTGTTTTCTTATTTTCCATTTTATTTATTTCTGTTTTGATCTTTATGATTTCTTTCCTTCTACTAATTTGGGGTTTTGTTTATTCTTCTTTCTCTAGTTGCTTTAGATGTATGTTTAGGTTGTTTATTTGAGATTTTTCATGTTTCTTGACAGAGGATTGTATTGCTTCCCTCTTAGAACTGCTTTTGCTGCATTCCATTGGTTTTGAGTCATGGTGTTTTCATTGTCATTTGTTTCTAGGCATTTTTTTGGTTTCCTCTTTGATTTCCTCAGTGATCTCTTGGTTATTTAGTAGCATACTGTTTAGTCTCCAAGAGGTTGTTTTTTACAGTATTTTTTTCCTGTAGTTGACTTCTAATCTCATAGTGTTGTGGTCAGAAAAGATGCTTGATATGATTTCAGTTATCGTAAGTTTACTGAAGCATGATTTGTGACTGAAGAGGTGAACTATACTGGAGAATGTTCCATGTGCACTTGAGGAAAAAGTGTATTCTGCTGCTTTTTATGAAACATCTTATAATAAGTATAAGTGAAGTCACTCAATCATGTCTGACTCTTTGCAACCCCATGGACTGTAGCCCACCAGACTCCTCCATCCATGGAATTTTCCAGGCAAGAGTACTGGAGTGGTTTGCCATTTCCTTCTCCAGGGGATCTTCCTGACCTAGGATCAAACCCAGGTCTCCTGCATTATAGGTAGACATTTTACCATCTAAGCCACCAGGGAAGTGTCTTATAAATATCAATTAATTCTATCTGGCCTAATGTGTCATTTAAAGCTTCTGTTTCCCTATTAATTTTCCATTTGGATGATCTGTACATTGGTATAAGTGGGGTATTAAAGTCCTCCACTGTTGCGTTACTGCCAATTTCTCCTTTTAAGGCTGTTAGCATTTGCCTCATATATTGAGGTGCTTCTATGTTGGGTGCAAAAATATTTATAATTGTTATACCTTCTTCTTGGATTGATCCCTTGATCATTATGTAGTGGCCTTCCTTGTCTCTTATAACAGCTTTTATTTTAAAGTCTCTTTTGTCTGATAGGAGTATTGCTACTCTATCTTTCTTTTGATTTCCATTTGCATGGAATATCTTTTACTACTCCCTCATTTTCATTCTGTGTGTGTCCCTAGATCTGAAGTGAGTCTCTTGTAGACAGCATATATGTGGGTCTTGGTTTTGGATCCATTCAGCCAGTCTTTATCTTTTGTCTGGAACAATTAATTTATTTACATTTAAGGTGATTATTGAAATGCATGTTCCTATTGCCATTTTCTTAATTGTTTGGGGTTTGTTTTTATAGGTCTTTTCCTTGTCTTGTGTTTCCAACCTAGCACTTGTTGTAAAGCTGGATTTGGTGGTGCTGAATTCTTTTAGCTTTTGCTTGTCTGTAAAGCTTTTAATTTTTCCATTGAATCTGGATGAGAGCCTTGCTGGTTGTAGGTTTTTCTCTTTCATCACTTCAAATATATCCTGCCATTCCCTTCTGACCAACACAGTTTCTGCTGAAAAATCAGCTGGCAATCTTCTGGGAATTCCCTTGTATGTTATTTATTGCTTTTCCCTTGCTGCTTTTAATATTTTGGTTTTGTATTAACTTTTTGTTAGCTTGATAATGTGTGTCTTGGCATGTTTCTCCTTGGGTTTATCTTGTATGTGACTTTCTGCACTTCCCAGACTTGGGTGACTATTTCCTTTCCCATGGAAGTGAAGTTTTCAATTGTAATCTCTTTAAATATTTTCTCAGACACTTTGTCTTCCTCCTCTTCTTCTGGGATCCTTATAACTTGAATGTTGGTGTGTTCAGTGTTATCCCAGAGGTCTCTAAGACTGTCCTCATTTCTTTTCATTCTATATCATTCTGTTCTAAGGCAGAGACTTCCATCATTCTATCTTCCAGGTCAGTTATCCATTCTTCTGCCTCAGTTATTCTGCTACTAAGGCTTTTATTTTCCTAAGGTATGTATAACTTACAGCTTTTGGGAAAGGTTTAAAGAAAAAAGAGAACCAAAATATATACAGTCAAATATATCCTACTACCCTATTAAATAAGAAATGTAATAGTTTAGCAAAGGAAGTTAAATAATGTGAATTGTAAGTAGTGACAGAGTTCTTCACACAACTTAATCAAAGTTATAATTCGCCCACCCAAACCCAAACCAGAGTAGCCAATAACTCAGAAAATCCTAGTCTCATGTGTCAATTTCCACCAAGACCCAGAGAGAAATGAAACATGACCTTTAGCTGCAAGATAGTGAATGCAGAGAATGCAGCTACCCTAGTCCAGTTTCACAAGCATCTTTTCAGTAGCAAATAGGAAAATATAGCCGGTACTACATAAATATAGTTGATAAAGACTCTACACCTTAAAATCTGAATTGTATAGACTTATATACAGAGAGCATAACAATTGTCTGCACCTTGGATATCAAGGATAATATACAGAAGGGATCACAGTGTGGTGAGCCAACTCCTTTCTGATAGAAAAGAGGATTATAAAGCTACCAAACTCCATAATATACAAGGAAGGCTAAGGATCAAAGCTTTTAACACATACAATCTGAGCTAGATATAGTTGCAGTTTTCAAGTTACGTATATTGATTGGTATGAAAGCCCACTTGATATTGCAGTGTGCTGTGTGTGCTAGTCTCTCAATCATGTCTGACTCTTTGTGGCCCCATGGACTGTAACCCACCAGTCCATGGGGATTACCTAGGCAAGAATACTGGAGTGGGTTGCCATGCCCTCCTACAGGGGATCTTCCCAACCCAGGGATCAAGCCCAGGTCTCCTGCATTGCAGGCAGATTCTTCACTGTCTGAGCCAACTACAGAGTGACCCAGAAATCAATGGTTCAGATAAGATAGAAATTTGCACTTTAACAGTGCAAGATTTGCAGGCAAGCTCCACTCCATCAGGCAATCTGTGGTTCAGAGGAACAGGGCAGTTCTACCATCCTATGGGCATTGTTATCAACTGCATAGTAGAACTGAGTTTGGAGGGTCCTGCAGTTCAAAGGGGACACATTTCGCTTCTGCCCACATTCCGCTGAAAGAAGTAAAAAGCAAAACTTGGTGGAAAGCTAGCAGGATTTGACTTAACAACATGGCTGCACATTTCATTTTTGGTTTGAGAGAAATGTGTGGTTGGATGAATGGTTGAATGGATGATTGCCATCTATTAACAGTTTTCAAAATACTAGAATGTATATGATCTAGTTGGTGTAATGACTCTTAATTAACCCTTTTTATGTTATAAATTCAATGTCAGGAGTTTAAGGGGAAAAACATTCATTGATCTGAATGGATTGAAATTTCAGAGATTAAAGTGTTGAGAATAAGGAGAATAGGTGAACAGCAATATCACTGAATAATGTCTCATTAAGAATATCCCTAGACCTTCACTTTGTTCATTAACAAAGATTTGCATTCATTTTCCCCATCTTCAGTTTTTTTTATTGATACATCTTTGTTTGTTACCTTTCTTATATAGTGAGCAATGACAGGTACAACATCCATATGCACATATGTGATAGATCATTGAGAAATATACACCAAAAACCAGTAATAAAATGGGCTATGAGGTTGTAAAGAAAAGGAAACCATCGTGCACTCTTGATGCTAGTGTAAATTGGTACGGCCACTATAGACAATGATACAGTTTTCCTCAAAAAATTTTAAAAAGTATGATTTAGCAACCTCATTCTTGGTTATATGTCAAAAGGAAATGAAATCAGGAACTCAAAGATATCTGCACCCTCATGTTCATTGCAGAATTAGTCACAATAGCCAAGATAATGGAAATAGCCCAAGTGTCCATCAACAGATGAATGGATAAACAAAGCTGTGGGATGTATATAAAATGGAATACTCAGACATGAAAAGGATTGAAATCTTGCCACTGTGATAACACAAATGGACCTAAAGAGTATTATGCTAAGTTAAGTAAGTCAGAAAGGGAGAGACAAATACCGTGATCCCACTTTTCTGTGGACTCTAATGTCAAAATAAATGAATATAAATATATTCATTTATATACATACATGCACATATATATATGCACAGTAGAATGCTATTCAGCCTTGAGAGAGACAGAAGTCCTGCATTTGTGACAACATGGATGAATCTGTAGGAGATTATGCTAAGATTAAGCCAGATACAGAGAGACAAATACTGTGTGTGGGATCTACAAAAAAATTAAATGCATAGAAGAAGAGAGTAGAAAGGTGGTTCCAGGAGCTAGAGGGGTGAGGGAAATGGGGAGAATTTGTCAAAGGCTACAAGGCTGCAGTTTGTAGGACGAATAACTCCAGAGATCAAATGTGCAGCATAGGGACTACAGTTAATGCTGTACTGAATACCAGAAATATGCGAAGAATAGATTCAGGTACATTATAAAAAGAAATGCTAACTATACGAGGAGATGCATTAATTAACTTAAATTTAGTAATTATTTCACTATACAACATGATTTGATATATATTTGATGTGTGTATATCAAATCATGTTGTATACTGTAATTATCTACCATTTATATTAAAATGTATATTTTAAAATGTGCTATATATTGACTGATTCGGAGACCAATTGATTCCTAGTATTGTTGGAAAGAGGAAGATTTTTTCAAGGAGCTCAAACCATTTTGTCCATAAAACTCTATTCTCTCAAAGCTAAGTCGTTCAAGAGGGTATGAAGATGCATGTTTAGTGTTATACATGTACTTACAGGCCAAACTCTCAACTGGTTTTCTGTCTGACCCATTCACTTTCACCATTTTCCTACTAATATAATGGAAATGTTTATATAGTGGGGAAGGGAATTATGACCTTTGAAGATTTCCTGATCTGAGACGAGCAGGGAGCATACCACTATGGTAGTCTGTCAAGAATGAGAGTTTAAACAGTGTATTTAACCTGACTTTTTTGAACTAGATTATTTGATAGTCATAGAATCCAAGTACTACCTTTTTAGTTTCCCATTACATTGATCTCTGCAACATCTAAATAAAGAGAACGGCATGTTCTTAAAAACAGGAGGTTTCTAGAGCTCTGCTGAGCTGTGAGCAGTGGCAGCATCTGCAGAAAGTTGCATAGGAACAAGTTTACACCAAGCTTCTGTCAGTATTTCTTAGGATTTTACGCTCATTTCGTTGACAAGAAATGGCTTCATCCCTATAAAAATGTCTTCCAGCAGTTTTTACTTGGGTATCAGTGCTTCTTATATGAAGCAGAAGAACACATTAAGAAGAACAAAGGAGGCAGTCTTATGTCCTGGTTGTACTTAAAGGCTTTGTAGGCATACTAGTGGATATGCACCCACTGCTTGCTAGCTTTGAATCAGGTCAAATTATTTAAACAACCTAGGGCTCAGTTTCCTCATCTGTAAATGGACTATCATTTTGTTTCATGGTACAATCTGAGGATAAAGTGAGAGAATATGTGAAAAGCATTTAGGACAGTGCCTAGCACATGGTAAGCAGTCACTAAGCATACTACAGTTACTTACTGTTGTTTATTCTTTGATGGACTTTGATTTAAGAATAATATTGACTGTTTGTATAAATTATGACAAAACCCTGCTGTGGTCTCTATCTGGATCTGCAATCCATAGTTACTTCCATTAGTATTTAAATTGGTGGTAAATTCATAAGTTTCTACAGCACATCAAGATAATGTTTTCCTATATGCCTCAGCATTGACTGATGGTCAAAACATCTGAGACTCACTGTGCTTGAGAAACTGGTAATGAAGCTTATAGAGCTTATTGAAAATGCCATTTAACAAAATATATTAGCCCATTCCAAATGTCATCTCCAACTCTATTGTATTTCAAGTTAAAACACCATGCAAAAATATATCTAAAAGGCTCTATTACTTGCTTATTTTCAAGGGCATGGGGAAAATGTCACCAATTTGCAGATATCAAGGGCCTCTATAGTGTCTCTCTAACAAAATGGTGGGAAAGCAAGCTATGCACAAAACACGTGGTGGTAACGATCCCTCACTTATTAGAAATAATGTTTTCTGATTTCCAAATCTTTCAGAATAGAACTGCTTATTTCACTATTTCATGGCATCTTTTTTGGTATCCATTAATGTAACATTTCCTTCTACATTCAGTGGGGGAGATTTCTCTCTAGTGAAATGTCACCCTCCATAAATAAGAGTAGTGCAAGCCTTCCATCACTGTAATAGTTAAACAATGGCAAAGCTGAGTAATTGAAACAGAAAGAGAAGTCACCTTGACAGGGCTGTAACTGGCAAAAGCAGTTTAAGGTACCATAGCTTTTATTGTGAATGAGTTGAGTGAATTTATATATATTCACCAAACAAAATATATTTAAATAATATTCCAGTTTTGAGACAAATCAAAGAAATTCTTCTTGGACTTCTTACCTCCCTGTTTAGTTATAAAAAAAAATGCACAGTTTGGAAAATAAAATTAAACTGCAGCTTCTCTAGACATTAGGAAAATTACTGATTCCACTTTGAGGTCTTCTACAAAAGAATGTCATTAAAATGAAAAGTGAATGAAGTGCTTGCTATTGACCCTTGATATGAATTCTAGGATTTTTTAAAGGTTTGGGTTTTGTTATTGTTTAATATCCCACATGGGTATATACAAAATCAGTTATATTAGACTGTTTGGAGTTGTAGCTGCCAATGTAGATATTAGGATAACATGGACTACAAGGAATTTAGAAAATAAGCATGCTACTTTAATATACAGCTCACTGGGTAGGATATTCTTTTCTTTCCCCTGAATTGAACACACAATTGCATCAAATTGTCATTTGGCATCACTAAAGTAAACCTCTTTTGAACACTGTCATTGCTACTTTTTGTACAATCCAGGAATGGCAGCACTTCACTTTATATAATAAAAGTTAAAAGACTGTTTTGAGTTACAAATATGTGGAATTTCGATAACTTTTAGTTTGGACAAAGATTCTACTTAAATGATCTGAACAGAAATTAAATTGCCAGCTCAGTATTATTGACATTTAAATTCCATGTAGGAAATATTATATGACCCAACAATGAAAATTAGAGCTTTTCGTAGAAAAAAAAAATAGAACTCTTAGCCTTAATGTCTATTACCTATCAAACAGATTTTCCAAATTTATAAAATATAATGTGTTTCCACGGAGAAGGCAATGGTGACGCACTCCAGTACTCTTGCCTAGAAAATCCCATGGATGGAGGAGCCTGGTAGGCTGCAGTTCACAGGGTCGCTGAGTCGGACACGACTGAGCAACTTCCCTTTCACTTTTCACTTTCATGCACTGGAGAAGGAAATGGCAACCCACTCCAGTGTTCTTGCCTGGAGAATCCCAGGGACAGGGGAGCCTGGTGGGCTGCTGTCTATGGGGTCAGGCAGAGTCGGACACGACTGAAGCGACTCAGCAGCACCAGCGATGTGTTTCCTGCTTTGATGCATTAACATTTCCCATCACACTTTCAATGGCATGGTGATTATTGCTTAAAATTAAACTTTAGCAGGCCTCCAAATCTAAGTCCAAGAGCTATTCAGTTGCTGCATGACATTTTTCTGGAAGTGACAGAAATATAGAAGAGATGCCGAAGTGAATTCATCAGGAATATGCCTTGTAGCACCCCACTGGGCAAGCTGAGTTTTTCCTGAAATAGTTACAGAATAACTTTTTTTAATGGAAGCAACTAGAGACCCTTTTAGTGAATTTAGGACCCATTGCGATGGGGATGTGTGAGATCCTGGACCCTGACTCTACATGCAAACAAAGCAAGCTTTGTCCCAGATGACCTGGAAATAACTGCTCATGTCTCATCGGACTTTCTAGGACCACCTGTCTTCAATCAGGAATCACTGTACAACATAATTCTTCTCCAGTAGAGTGATTATTTCCTTTGTATAGGATGATTACAGTTTCTAAGCATACACACACACACACACACACACACACACACACACACACACACAGATGCTCACATGTTCTGTTAATGGGCTAGTTTCTCTTTTCAAACATCCTTTACTTAGAATTACTTTCCTTTATGTAATGCGTAATGAAGGGTTTCCCTGGCGGCTCAGACAGTGAAGAATCTGCCTACAATGTGAGACACCTGGATTTGATCCCTGGGTTGGGAAGATCCCTTGGAAAAGGAAATGGCAACCCACTTCAGTATTCTTGCCTTGAGAATTCCATGGCCAGAGGAGCCTGGCAGGCTATAGTCCATGTGGTCGCAAAGAAACAGACATGACTGAGCAACTTTGAGAGAGAAATGCACAATGGAAACAAAAATTAATACTATGAGACTCTTGGTAGAGCCAAGAAAATCCAGAACCACCTGCTGAAACATGGAGATGAGATTTTCAGACTTGTGTTCTATCTATTTTCCTGGTTCCTGTACTTTGAGTATTTATTTATAAGCAAGGAGATCCAACCAGTCCATTCTGAAGGAGATCAGCCCTGGGATTTCTTTGGAAGGAATGATGCTAAAGCTGAAACTCCAGTACTTTGGCCACCTCATGCGAAGAGTTGACTCATTGGAAAAGACTCTGATGCTGGGAGGGATTGGAGGCAGGAGGAGAAGGGGACGACAGAGGATAAGATGGCTGGATGGCATCACGGACTTGATTGACGTGAATCTGAGTGAATTCCGGGAGCTGGTGATGGACAGGGAGGCCTGGCATGCTGCGATTCATGGGGTAGCAAAGAGCCGGACATGACTGAGCGACTGAACTGAACTGCACTGAAGTATATTATCAATGGCAATTTTGCTATTAAAACTGAAAATAATGCTGCATAGTTTGACACATACAAGTATACTTAAGAAATAGAAGAGGATTTTTTAAAACCAAAATTTCTTTTAGAAAGTGAGATATACCGATTCTTAGCCCTTTATTCTATTCCATGAAGAGGCTGCCCATTGGGGCAGAATATTGGCAGAACTGGTCTCAGACTGAAATGGAGTCACCACCTTCAAACCCAGAGATCATAGTAAAAGGTTAAAAATATTGAAAGGGTCTAAATCTAACTAGAGGCTTGGTCCTAGAAATTCCATTAACATAAGTCTTAACGTAATTTGCTAAAAGCAAATTCTTAAAGGGCCAAGCCTGACGATTGTCTTCATATTTAAATGACCTTTCAAAACTATTACAATAAATCTATAAAACAGCTATATGCTGCTGTAATATGATGGAGCCGATGGTTATCCTGACATGTTTTTCTTAGGCATTATCCTCTTTGCTTCTATAATCAATGCTATAAATTTTAAGTACAACTACCCTTTTATAGGAAAAGGTATTTAACATAAAAATCAGCCTTCAGCATTGTTCGACCTGAATATTACCAAATTATAAATCCCTTCTTTCTCAGGCAAGCAGTGCTCAGTGTTTTTGACAGTCTACATAATCATTGCATTTCCTTGCCAGGTTGATTTATCTCTGAAAAGAGAAAGATAAAATAAAGCCACTGCTTACTTTAACGTATATGTATAATTAAGTTAATTCTATTTTTCATTTGGCATATGAAAATATGTCACTGATGGCTATTTAACATCCCTCTTTACATGACATCCTTTGTTTAGATTCCTGATCCCCAATGGAGTCCTAGTATTTCTTCCAACTAGTTTCTACATGACAGATACAGTTGCCCCTGGAACAGCATGGGTTTGAACTGTACAGGTCCACATACACCCTTTTTTTAAACAATAAATATTACAATACTACATATTTCCTAGCTGGTTGAATCTGTAGGTATGGAACCATGGATACAGAGGAAGTGGACTGTGTCTAAGGAGGGCCAACTATATGTTATAGGTGGATTTTCCACTGCTCAGAGTTGGCAGCCCTAAACCTTACATTGTTCCAGCGCCAACTTTACAGTGATTATAAGTCCACTGTCGGACTGATAAAATCCCAGGCCTATGGTTCTGTGCACCTTTCCCATAAACTAGACCTGACAAAAATCTGGTTTCCTTGAGTTATCAAGACTCATCTATATGGTGAGTCACTAGAAACAATTATTCTTTCAATCTGTTCAACAGGGAAGAAAATTGAGTAAGTTTTGTCTCCTGGCATATTTGTTTCTAGCCTATCCTTACAAAGTCTTGAAAAAGTGGAAATGTGATAAATGCTTGTATAATCTTATCAAAGCATAGAGTCATGAAAGATAACCTACTTTTCACATTCCAAATCCAAGCTTAAATTTATCATAGTGAATACATAGTCTACAGATTTCTACCTTTCTTAGCTTCTTTGAAAAATGATCCTTAAGAAGGAAACAAAACTTTCTATCCAACTTTCTGGAACCCTGAAAGAAGCCCAGTGTAAGTCAAAGAAGACTGTATTCGTAGAATTTGTCATCTGTTAAAAATGTTACATGAATGCTTGTTTTTCAAATCTAGACATTTTCCCTGTCACCCCTGTCTCAACTGAGATTACTGTTATAAAATTTTTCCATTAGCATCAGTGACAGAGGGAGGGCCAAGGGCTTAAAAAAGTCACGAACAGCAAAAGTCACATGAGACCTTGTGTCACTTTTTATGTAGGTCTTCTTTACCAATTGTGCCACTGCAAAGACCTTGCCTACCAAATAGCAAGTTACCAAAAAGAAATGTTTTTTGATAGAATTATTGATTGAAATCATGATTTATATGACATAAATAGGTAAAATGCATCTATGCTCAGTCACTCAGTCAGGTCCAACTCTTTGCGATGCCATGGCCAGGCTCCCTTGTCTATGGAATTTTCCAGGCAAGAATACTGGGTGAGTTGCCATATCCTAACTCCAGGGTTTCTTCCCAACCCAGGGATCAAACCCATATCTCCTGCATTGGCAAGTGGAGTCTTCACCACTGAGCCACATGGGAAGCACCCAAATAGGTAAAATAATATGCAGAAAATCTTACCTAAATATTAGAGTGTCAAGCCTCAATAGAAACAAAACAATTCTATTTCAAAACATTCTGACTGATTTGAACCTGTGTATATATTTGTTCATACTGGTAACTGTCACTCTTGTGAAAAAAATGAAAGTTTTGATTTTCTGAATGTTGTATTTTATCCTTTATTCTAGTAGGATAAAATTATTCTTTAAAATAAATGTATTAGTTGGGAAACTACTCAATAATAATTATGATGGTGATAACCACTTACCTGTCAGATCCCTCTTGATGTTAATTATTTCAAAAGATTTTCACAGCTGCAGAGTTAGTTGCTATTGCCCTTATTTTGGAGAAGGAAATGGCAACCCCCTCCGGTATTCTTGCCTAGACAGTAGGCTGCTGTCCATGGGGTCACACAGAGTCAGATATGACTGAAGCGACATAGCATGCATGCATGAATGCATTGGAGAAGGAAACAGCAACCCACTCCAGTGTTCTTGCCTGGAGAATCCCAGGGACGGGGGAGCCTGGTGGGAGGCCGTCTATGCTGACGCACAGAGTGAGACATGACTAAAGTGACTTAGCAGCAGCAGCAGGAGCCCTTATTTACACAGGAGAAAACGAGGACTTAGGAAACATAAATAATGTGTGCCAAGTTGTTGAGACTGAACTGGGACCCAGGTCTTTCTGATTGTAGACACGAAGCTCTGAACCACTAAGCCCAATCAATTCTGTCCTTTTTATAGAAGTAGTGTACCATTGAAATAGGTTACAGTTATATGAAATTCAACATTCTATCTTCCAAAAGAATAAACATGTCTGAACTTCACTAACTATCTAATAGAATTCCAATACTGGAAGAGAAAATTAGAGTAGACAATCCCTCTGGCTGGGAGACTAGCAAATATTTGATATAAATTGACAGTCTTGTTGGTTGTATTTGAGACAGTGAGTATTATGTCACTACCTATGGAAGCACAAGCTGGAATCAAGATTGCTGGGAGAAATATCAATAACCTCAGATATGCAGATGACACCACCCTTATGGTAGAAAGTGAAGAGGAGCTAAAAAGCCTCTTGATGAAAGTGAAAGAGGAGAGTGAAAAAGTTGGCTTAAAGCTCAACATTCAAAACATTAAGATCATGGCATCTGGTCCCATCACTTCATGGCAGATAGATGGGGGAACAGGGGAAACAGTGGCTGACTTTATTTTTTGGGACTCCAAAATCACTGCAGATGGTGCTTGCAGCAATGAAATTAAAAGACACTTACTCCTTGGAAGGAAAGTTATGACCAATCTAGATAGCATATTAAAAAGCAGAGACATTACTTTACCAATAAAGGTCCATCTAGTCAAGGCTATGGTTTTTCCAGTGGTCATATATAGATATGAGAGTTGGACTATAAAGAAAGCTGAGCACCAAAGAATTGATGCTTTTGAACTGCGGTGTTGAAGAAGACTCTTGGGAGACCTTTGGGCTGCAAGGAGATCCAACCAGTCCATCCTAAAGAAGATCAGTCCTGGGCGTTCATTGGAAGGACTGATAGTGAAGCTGAGCCTCCAGTACTTTGGCCGCCTAATGTGAAGAACTGACTCATTGGAAAAGATCCTGATGCTTGGAAAGATTGAGGGCAGGAGGAGAAGGGGACAACAAAGGATGAGATGGTTGGATGGCATCATCAACTCGATGGACATGGGTTTGGGTGGACTCTGGGAGTTGGTGATAGACAGGGAGGCCTGGCGTGCTGCAATTCATGTGGTCGCAAAGAGTCAGACATGACTGAGCGACTGAACTGAACTGAACTGATGGCATGAAAGAACAGCCATAACTATTTCTAGTAAGCTGTTTGCAGCAAGATCTTTTAGAATATAAATACATTGTTATGTAGACTTTTCTACTAAGAGTGCTATGTTTCCCTCCCTATGTTCTTCCTATAGTTATCTAATGAGCTTCTACATACGAGAAATGACCAGGGAATCTCTCTGAGGGATAATTCCAGCAACTGTGGCAAGTGGAGACATTGTTTTCAAGTCCCTTTGCCATGATTTCTAAGCACCATAATTACCTGGTGGTAGAGGCTAGAACAATTGTCATCCCTCACTTGTAAGTTTCACAGTGTTTTCTGCTGCAAATCTCAGGCTATCCTGACAGGTTTTGTGCTAACAGGAAACAAGGAAAAATTTTCTATCAGAATTTGAGTGCATACAGTCTTTTGTCCATTCCACAGTGAATATTTTTCTGCCACCAAGATCAATTCCATGGCTCTATGAAAGGAATTGTTGGGACTTTCGCATTTGGTACATTTAGCTCTATGTCATTTATAAAGCCATTTTGTGTTACTGAGCAGGTATGTTCCTCTAAATACAGGTGAAGATTTGCCAGACTGATAGGTTTTATTTCTGGTAAAGATATTTCTCCCTCTATAGCTCTGCTTTTCCCCAATTCAAATAAAGAGGACATACCTTTGAGATAAGATGGTAGAGAGCTGTGATGTAGTGAAGATGACTCTTCACCTTCCTTGTCCTTCACGTTCCTTAAAGACTGTGATTGTGCCACTAATTTTTTCCCATGTTCCAGTTACACAGACATATTCACTCTATTTACTCACAAATTAATGACCAATAAAGGCACAATCAAGGACAGAAATGGTATGGACCTTACAGAAGCAGAAGATATTAAAAAGAGATGGCAATAATACACAGAACTATACAAAAAAGATCTCTAAGACCCAGGTAACCATGATGGTGTGATCACTCACCTAGAGCCAGGTATCCTGGAATGCGAAGTCAAGTGGGCCTTAGGAAGCATCACTACAAAGCTAGTGGGGGTGATGGAATTACAGTTGAGCTATTTTAAATTATAAAAGATGATGCTGTGAAAGTGCTGCACTCAGTATGCCAGCAAATTTGGAAACTTCAGTACTGGCCACAGGACTGGAAAATGTCAATTTTCTTTCCAATCCCAATGAAAGACAAAGAATGCTCAAACTACCACACAATTGCACTCATCTCACATGCTAGAAAAATAATGCTCAAAATTCCCCAAGCCAGGCTTCAACAGTATGTGAACTGTGAACTTCCAGATGTTCAAGCTAGATTTTAAGAAGGTAGAGGAACCAAAGATCAAATTGACAACGTTGAATCATTGAAAAAGCAAGAGAGTTCCAGAAAAACATCTACTTCTGTGTTATTGACTACACCAAAACCTTTGACTGTGTGGATCACAACAAACTGTGGACAATTCTTCAAGAGATGGGAGTACCAGACCACCTGACCTGCCTCCTGAGAAATCTGTATGCAGGTCAACAAACAACAGCTAGAATGGACATGGAACAACAGACTGCTTCCAGATTGGGGAAGGAGCACATCAAGGCTGTATATTTACAGAGTAAATATTTACAGAGTACATCATGAGAAATGCTTGGCTGGGTGAAGCACAATCTGGAATATTGAGAAATATCAATAACCTCAGATACTCAGAGGACACCACCCTTAGGGCTGAAAGCAAAGAAGAATTAAAGAGCCTCTTGACGAAAGTGAAAGAGGAGAGTGAGAAAGTTGGCTTAATACTCAACATTGAGAAAACTAAGATCATGGCATCTGGTCCCATCACTTCATGGCAAATGGATGGGGAAGCAATGGAAACAGTGAGAGACTATTTTTTGGGGCTCCAAAATCACTGCAGATGGTGATTGCAGCCATGAAATTAGAAGACACTTGCTCCTTGGAAGAAAAGCTATGACCATATTAAAAAGCAGAGACATTACTTTGCCAACAAAGGTCCATCTAGTCAAAGCTATGGTTTTTCCAGTAGTCATGTATGGGTGTGAGAGTTGTACTATAAACAAAGCTGAGCACCAAAGAATTCATGCTTTTGAACTGTGGTGTTGGAGAAGACTCTTGAGAATTCCTTGGACTGCAAGGAGATCCAACCAGTACATCTTAAAGGAAATCAGTCCTGAATATTCATTGGAAGGACTGGTACTGAAGCTAAAACTTCAAACTTTGGTGCCCCATGTGAAGAACTGACTCATTGGAAAAGACCCTGAGGCTGGGAAAGATTGAAGGTGGGAGGAGAAGGGAACAACAGAGGATGAGAGGGTTGTATCACCGACTCAATGGACATGAGTTTGAGTAGGTTCTGGGAGTTGGTGATGTACAGGGAAGCCTAGCATGCTGCAGTCCATGGGGTCGCAAAGAGTGGGACCTCACTGAGTGAGTTGAACTTGTGAAAGTGAAGTCTCTCAGTCGTGCCAGACTCTTTGTGACCCGGTGGACTGTAGCCTACCAGGCTCCTCTGTCCATGGGATTCTCCAGGCAAGAATACTGGAGTGGGTTGCCATTTCCTTCTCCAGGGGATCTTCCCGACCCAGGGATCGAACCCAGATCTCCCGCATTGCAGGCAGACACTTTAACCTCTGAGCCACCAGGGAAGCTCTGAGCTGGCCGGGGACGCCCTCCCCGCTTCGTCCACACGGGTAGGGGTACCGGTCCGTCCGAGTCTCGGATCGGGGATTTGGCTTCGATGTGCAAAAAGAAAAAAGAAGAAAGAACTGTCAGCTTCCAACGGGAAGAGCGGGCCCCGACCAGGGACCGCGCCCGAGGCCCAGACCGTCCTAGGCGGGACACCCAGGACGGCCTGAGCCTGTCCCCACCTCCTGACTGGGATTCAGGGAGTTGGAGAGGGGTAAGAAAAAGTCGCGTCCGACGACCGAGACCCACGAGGGCACGCTGAAGGGTCGAGCGCGCCCTCCCCGGCCACCGGCCGAAGCAGGGTCCGGTCCATCCACGTCTCCGGGCCCATCGGGACTTTGACAAAGAAAAAGCATGTGTGCCGGGAGACGCCTCGGGCGACCGGACCCCACGGGGGACCGCACACGGCGCCTCCCCCGGTCAGCCCTCACGACTCCGGCGGGCGGGTCCCCACCTCCGGAGTGCGACGCGGAAAACACCTCGGGCAGAAAGAACCCGAGGGCCCGGACCCAGGCGCGCCCTCTGGCGACCTCCAAGCCAGAGTCCGGGCAGGTCCCCACCTCCGGAGCGGGGCCCAGGGCGAAGCAAACGCTCCTGAGGGTGGCCCAGGAGAAGTCCGGACAGGCCGTCCGTCTCCGCGGCCGCAGGGGCACTGGGAGATGCTGGTCGACCCGGTCAGGCCGCCCCAGAGCCCGGATCTGGAGCGCCGCGACGGTCACCCTCCTCAAGTTGAACTTACTGAAATTAATGAACACATTCCTGGTTTGAGCAGCTCAGCACTGCCATTCACCACAATTCTGTGTGTTCAGTGTTGCCTATCATTGGAGATCTTTGCTTTACTTATTATATCCCACTCCCCAGCTTGGTCTTTTTATGTTAACAGAATTGACAGTCTTCACTCAGACATATATTGTGATTCAACTATTCAAGCAAGCGGATAGTCCAACTTTTCTTTTCCTCCCTCACTTTTTCTTCTTTTATTTCATTATTTAAATAAACAGGAATGTGTCTGCTGCTTGCTAGACACTCTTTTAAGATCTGGGGAAATAATTCTTAAAAAAATAAACAATATCATACCTTCATGGGTTTACATTTTTGTCAGATTAGAGAGGGAGTTATGTAATATGTGAGTAAACTAGATAATACCATATTTGACAAAAGCTTTAAGGAAAATGAAATAAAGTTAAGTGGTGAATGGACAAAGTAAAGCATTGCATACTTTGACAGGGTACTTGGAAAGGTGTCTCTTAGGAGGAAACATTTGAAAAGAAATGTGAATGACAATTAGGAAGCTAACTCCCAAATATCTGGAGGACAGACGGAACAGTCAGAGTAAGGAATATGGGGTTTATTCTGTTGTTTGAAGTGTGGTAGACCTTTGGAAGGACTTTTCAGAAGAGTGATTTATATATTTTAAATACAGGCATACCTTGGAGATATTGCACATATTGATCCA
Source organism: Capra hircus (assembly GCF_001704415.2). Lineage (NCBI taxonomy): Eukaryota > Metazoa > Chordata > Mammalia > Artiodactyla > Bovidae > Capra > Capra hircus. The sequence continues at coordinate 51,261,911 of NC_030812.1, read as the reverse complement.
GACCATCACAATGAGGCAAAAATATTGCAGTAAAGCAAGTCTCATGAATTTTGTGATTTCCCGGTGCACATAAGTGTTATGCATATAATATAGTCTATCAGGTGTGCAGTAGCATTATGTTTAAAATGCAATGTGCATGTAAGAATTGAATCGCCAGTCCATGTCTGACGTAGGGTGCAGCTTGCTTGGGGCTGGTGCATGGGGATGACCCAGAGAGATGTTGTGGGGAGGGAGGTGGGAGGGGGGTTCATGTTTGGGAACGCATGTAAGAATTAAAGATTTTAAAATTTAAAAAAAATAAAAAATTAAAAAAAAATAAATAAATAAAAATCCACATTAAAAAAAAAATGCAATGTGCATGCGTGCTAAGTCACATCAGTTGTGTCTGACTCTTTGCGACCCCATGGACTGTAGCCATCCAGGCTCCTCTGTCCATGGGATTCTTCAGGCAGGAATACAGGAGTGGGTTGCCATGTCCTCTTCCAAGGGGTCTTCCAGACCCAGGGATCAAACACATGTCTCCTGTGGCTCTTACCCTGCAGGCAGATTCTTTACTGCTGAGCCACCAGGAAAGCCCCTTCAAAGACAGTGTGTATGTCTTAATTAATGAATAATTTATTGCTAAAAGATGGCAACCATCATCTGAACCTTTGGAGAGTCATCATCTTCTTTGCTGTGCTGAGTCTTGCCTTAATACTGATCGCTGCTGACTGATCGGGGTAGTTGTTGCTGAAACTTAGAGTGGCTGTGGCAATTTCTCAAAATAAGACAACAGTGAAGTTTGCACCTCGATTGACCCTTCCTTTCACAAATAATTTCTCTGTGGCTTGCCATGCTTTTGGATAGCACTATAACCACAATAGAACTTCTTTCAAAATTGGAATCAAGCCTCTCAAACCCTACTGCTCCTTTATCAACTAAATTGATATAATATTCTATATCTGTTGTTGTCATTTCAACACCCTTCACAGCATCTTCACCCAGAGTAGATTACATCTCAAGAAAACACTTTCCTTGCTCATTCATTAACAGCAAATGCTCATTTATTTTATCATGAGTTCAGTCACTTCTTCAGATTCCATTTCTAGTTCTCTTGCTATTTCTGCCACATTTGCAGTTACTTTTTCCACTGAGGAAGTCTTGAACCCCTCAAAGTTATCCATGAGGGCTGGAATCAACCTTCTGTAAATTTCTGTTTGTATTGATATTCTGAACCTTCCCCAGGAATCACAAATGTTTTTAATGGCACTTAGAATGAATCTTTTCCAGAAGGTTTTCATTTGACTTTGCCCAGATCCATCAGAGGAATCACTATCTGTATATTTCTTAAAGGGTAGGTCTTGAAAGTCAAAGTTACTCCTTGATGCATGAATTGCAGAATAGGTGTTGTGGTAATAGGTGTGAAAGTAACATTAAACTCATTGTATTGAATACATCAGAGCCCTTAGCTGACCAGGTTCATTGTCAATAAGCAGGAATATCTTAAAAGGAATCTTTTATTCTGAGCAGTAGGTCTCAGTAGTGGGCTTAAAATACTCAGTAAACCATGTTGTAAACAGATGTGTTGTCATCCAGGCTTTGTCGTCCATTTATAGAGCACAAACAGAGTAGATTTAGTATAATTCTTAAGGGAGCCTTAGGTTTTTTGGAATGGTAAATGAGCTCTGGCTTCAAGTCCAGTTGCATTAGCCCTTAACAAGAGAGTCAGTCTGTACTTTGAAGCTTTGAAGCCAGGCCTTGGCTTCTCCTCTCAAGCTCTGAAAGTCCTAGATGGCATATTCTTCCAAGGGAAATGTGTTTCATCTACATTTAAAATCTGTTGTTTAGTGTAGCCACCTTCATTAATTATATTAGTGAGATCTTTTGGATAACTTGCTGTAGCTTCTAAATCAGCACTTGCTGCTTCACCTTGTATTTTCATGTTACGGAAATGGCTGCTTTGCCTCTTTCATGAACCAGCCTCTACTACCTTCAAACGTTTCTTCTTCATTTTCCTCATCTCTCCCAACCTTCATAGCAAAACATTGAAGAGAGTTAATGGTCTTCCTCTGGCTAAGACTTTGGCTTAAGGAAATATTGTGGCTAGTTTGATCCTCTATCCAGACCACTAAAACTTTCTCTGTATCAGCAGTAAGACTGTTTGACTTATCATTCATGTGTTAACTGGAGTACCGCTATTAATTTCCATCAAGAACTTTTTCTTTATGTTCACTACATGGCCAAGTATTTGCTGCAAGAGATCTAGCTTTAAGCCTATCTCAGCTCTTGCCATGCCTTCCTCACTAAGAATAATCATTTTTAGTTTTTTATTTAAAGAGAAAGACATGCACCTCATTTCACTTGAGCACTTGGAGGCCCTTATAGGGTAACTAATTTACCTAATTTCGGTATTTTTGTGTCAAAGGGAATAGGAAGGCCTAAAGAAAGGAAGAGAGATGGGAGACTAATCAGTCAGTGGAGCAGTCAGAATACACACAACTTTTATTAAGTTCTCCATATTATAAGGGTGTGGTTTATGGCACCCCAAAACAATTGCAATTGTACCATTAAAGATCACAGGTCACCATAACAAATTTAGTAAGAATTTTAAAGTTTAAAATATGTGAGAATTTATCAAATGTGACATGACAAACACTAAATGAGCAAATGCTTTTAAAATAAAAAGCAAAAGTGCCAATAGACTTGCCAAACTCAGGATTGTCACAAATGTTCAATTTGCAAAAACCATAGTATCTGCAAAGTGAAATAAAGGAAAGTGCAAAAAAACAAGGTATACTGGTACATCTGATGCATTTTTTATTGAAACGATTATAGGTTCACATACGATTATGAGAAATGGTGAAGGGCAGATATGTTGTACCTCTTACGTAGCTTTTCTGATGCTAACATCTTGCAACACTATAATATTACAGAAAGAATGCTAACATCCATTCAACGTATCCCACTTTTACTTGCTGTTGTTTTTCACTTTAGCCATATTAATATATGTTGACTTATATCTCATTGTAGTTTTAATTTCTGTAGTAGCTAATTATTTTGAACACGTTTCCATGCACGTATTTGCCATCTTCATATCCTCCTCAGTGAAATATTCATGTCATTCCCCATTTTCTACTGGTAACCTTCTTTCCTCATATATATATATATATATATATATATTTAATTAGAGGATAATTTTGTTACAGTGTTGTGATGGTTTTTGCCACATATCAACATGAATCAGCATTAGGCAGACATATGTCCCATCCCTCCTGAACCCGCTTCCCACGTCCCTCCCCACCCTATCCCTCCAGGTTGTCAAAGTCAGGACAGAGCACTGACTTTGGCTTCCCTGTGTCATATACCAAATTCCCACTGGCTACCTATTTTACCTATGGTAATGTATATGTTTCAATGTTATTCTGTTGTACCATCCCTCCCTCTCCTTCCCCCACTGGGTCCAAAATGACTGTGTCTCCTTAGCTGCCCTGAAAGTAGGTTGTCAGTACTATATTTCTAGATTCCATATATATGCATTAATATGCAATATTTGTCTTCCTTTTTCTTACTTCACTCTGTAGGTTCATCTACCTCGTTAGAACTGACTCAAATATGTTCCTTTTTAGAACTGAGTAATACTCCATTGTGTATATATACCACAACTTCCTTGTCCATTCATCTGTTGATGGACATCTAGGTTGCTTCCATGGCCTAGCTAGTGCTGCAGTGAACACTGGAGTACATGCGTCTCTTTCAATTCTGGTTTCTTTGGGTGTATGCCCCACAGTGGGATTGCTGGGTCATATGGTGGCTTTATTCCTAGCTTTTTAAGTTATCTCTATACTGTTTGCCACAGTGGCTGTATTAGTTTGCATTCCCACCAACAGTATAAGAGGGTTCTCTTTTCTGCATACTCTCTTCAGCATTTATTGTTTGTAGACTTTTGATGACAGCCATTTTGAGTGTGAGACATCATGTTGTAGTTCTGATTTGCATTTCTCTAATAATGAGTGATATTGAGCATATGTTCATGTGTTTATTAGCTATCTGTATATCTTCTTCGTAGAAATGTTTTAGGTCTTCTGCCTGCTTTTTGATTGGGCTGTTTGGTTTCTGGTGAGATGCTTGTATATTTTAGAGATTAATTCTATGTCAGTTGTTTCATTTACTATTATTTTTTCCCATTCTGAGGGTTGTTTTTTCACCTTATTTAGTTTCTTTCATTGTGAATTTAAAAAAAAAAAAAAGAGAGAAGAAAAGAAAGAAACAAACTTTAAGCTTAATTAGGCCCCATTTGTTTATTTTTGTTTTTATTTGCATTACTCTAGGAAGTGGATCATAGAAAATCTTGTGATTTATGTCAGAGAGTGTTATGCTATTCTTTTCTCTAAGAGTTTTTATAGTATCTGGCCTTACATTTAGGTCTTTAATCCATTTTGAGTTTACTTTTGTGTATGGTGTTAGGAGGTGTTCTAATTTCATTCTTTCACATGTAGCAGACTAGTTTTCCCAGCACCACTTGTTGAAGAGACTGTCTTTTCTCCATGGTAAGATTTTGCCTCCTTTATCAAAGATAAGGTGCCCATAGGTGCATGGATTTATCTCCAGGCTTTCTGTCTTCCTCCATTGGTCTATATTTCTATTTTCATGCCAGTACTATACTGTCTTGATGGCTGTAGCTTTGTAGTGTGGTCTGAAGTCAGGTAGGTTGATTCCTCCAGTTCCATTCTTCCTTCTCAAGATTGCTTTGGCTCTTCAGGGTCTGTTGTGTTTCCATAAATGTTGTAAAAGTATTTGTTCTAGTTCTGTGAAAAATACCATTGGTAGTTTGATTGGTATTGCACTGAATCTATGGATTGCTTTGGGTGGTATAGTCACTTTCACTACATCGATTCTTCCAACCCAAGAACAAGGTATATTTCTCCATTTGTTTAGGTCATTTTTTATTTCTTTCATCGGTATCTTAAAGTTTTCTGCAAACAGGTCTTTGTCTGTTTAGGGATATTTATTCCCAAGTATTTTATTCTTTTTGTTGCAATGGCAAATGGGACTGTTTCCTTAATTTCTCTTTCTGATTTTTCATTTTACTGTATAGGAATGCAAGAGATTTCTGTGAATTAATTTCATATCCTGTGACTTCACTATATTCATTGACCAGCTCTAGTACTTTTTGGTGGCATCTTTCAGATTTTCTTTGAAAATCATGTCATCTGCAATCAGTGAGAGTTTTACTTCTTTTCCAATCTGGATTCCTTTTATTTCTTTTTCTTCTCTGATTGCTGTGGCTAGAACTTCCAAAACTGTATTGAAGAATAGTGGCGAGTGGCACTCTTGTTCCTGAATTTAGAGGAAATACTTCCAATTTTTCAACATTGAGAATAATGTTTTTTGTGGGTTTGTCATATATGGTCTTTATTATGTTGAGGTATATTCCTTTTAAGGGCTCCCTTAGTGGCTTAGATGGTAAAGAATCTACCTGAATTGCAAGAGACCTGGTTTTGATCCCTGGGTCAAGAAGATATCCTCTAGAAGGAAATGGCAACCCACTCCAGTGTTCTTGCCTGGAGAATCCTATGAACAGAGGAGCCTGACAGGCTACAGTAAATGGGCTCACAAAGAGTTGGACATGACAGTGACTAACACTTTCTCTTTCACTTTCATAATCCTTCTAGGGGCTTCCAAGGTGGTGCTACTGGTAAAGAACCCACCTGCCAAGGTAAAAGATGCAAGCTACACAGGTTCAATCCCTGGGTCTGGAAGATTGCCCTGGAGTAGGAAATGAGTATCCATGTCAATATTCTTGCCTGGAGAATTCCATAGACAGGGGAGTCTATAGTCCATGGGGTCACAAAGAATTGGACATGACAGTTTGACTAACACTGCTTATATTCCTTCTATGCCTCCTTTCTGGAGAGCTTTTATCATAAATGGGTGTTGAATTTTGTCAAAGTCTTTCTCTGCATCTATTGATATAATCATTTGGTTTTATCTATTTGCTAGAATTGTGTTGAGGATTTTTGCATCTATGCTCATCAGTGATATTAGCCTATATATATATATATATATTTTTTTTTTTTTTTGCAGCATTTTTGTCTAGTTTTGGTATCAGAGTGATTGTGGCCTTGTAGAATAAGATTGCAGAGAAGGCAATGGCAACCCACTCCAATACTCTTGCCAGGAAAATCTAATGGACAGAGGAACCTGGTAGGCTGCAGTCCATGGGGTCGCTGAGAGTCAGACACGACTGAGCAGCTTCACTTTCACTTTTCACTTTCGCTTTTCACTTTCATGCATTGGAGAAGGAAATGGCAACTCACTCCAGTGTTCTTGCTTGGACCAGGGACGGGGGAGTCTGGTGGGCTGCTGCCTATGGGGTCTCACAGAGTCAGACACGACTGAAGCGACTTAGCAGCAGCAGCAGAATAAGATTGAGAGTTTCCCTTCCTCTGCAATTTTCTGAAAGAGTTTGAGCAGGGAATGTGTTAGATTTTCTTGAAACTTATGGTAGAATTTGCTGGTGAAGCCATCTGGCCCTGGGCTTTTGTTTATTGAAAGGTTTTTTATTACAGTTTCGATTTCTGTGCTTGTAATTGGTCTGTTCATATTTTCTGTTTCTTCCTGGTTCCGTTTTAGAAGGTTATACTTTCCTAAGAATTTGTCCATTTCTTCCAAGTTGTCCATTTTATTGGCGTAGAGTTGCTCATAGTATTCTCTTATGATCCTTTGTATTCCTGTGTAATCTATTGTAACTTCACCTTTTTCATTTCTAATTTTATTGATTTGAGTCTTCTCCCTTTTTGCTTGATGCAGTCCATGGGGTAGCAAAGAGTTGGACATGTCTGAGCAACTGAACTGAACTGAACTGGTTTCTCCCACCCCTAGCAACAACCAATCTGCTGTCTGTTTCTGAGTTTGGTTGACTGTAGATTCCATATATAAGTGAGATCATACAGTATGCTATGTCTGACATTTCACTTAGCATAAGGCCCTCAAGGTCCATATACCTTGTCATGAATGACAGAATTTCCTCCTAAATAATGTTATATTCCATAGTATGTATGTACACAGATGATAGCTTATGGTGAACAGTGTCAGACTTGTGATTTCCAAGGAAGAGAATTTAGCTTCGGGACTGGGGACAAGGCTTAATCACTCAGAGCTTTTGTGTAGCAGAGTTTTATTAAAGTATAAAAAGGATAAGGAAAATTTCTGACACAGACATCAGAAGGGGGCAGAGAGCGCCCCACTCCCCAGTGTTCTCAAGGCCGTATATAACTTTTCAACTGGTCACTAAAAATAGAGCCACTCCTATGACTTACATTTTAAGATAACAGGATTAGTCAGAAGGTTCTTAAGAAGGAGAAACATGTTCTTGAGCAAGATACATTCAGTTCAGTTCAGTCACTCAGTGGTGTCTGACTCTTTTGCGACCCTTCCCTGTCTATCACCAGTTCCCGGGGCTTATTCAAAATCTTGTCCTTTGAGTTGGTGATTCCATACAACCACCTCATCCTCTGTTGCCCTCCTTCTCCTCCCACCTTCAATCTTTCCCAGCATCAGGGTCTTTTCAGAGTCAGTTATTTGTATCAGGTGGCCAGATTATTGGAGCTTCAGGTTTAGCATCAGTCCTTCCAATGAATATTCAGGACTGATTTCTTTTAGGATTGACTGCTTTGATTTCCTTTCAGTCCAAGGGACTCTCAAGAGTCTTCTCTGACACCACAGTTCAAAAGCATCAAATCTTTGGCACTCAGCTTTCTTTATAGTCCAACTCTCACATCCATACATGACTACTGGAAAAACCATAGCTTTGACTAGACAGATCTTTGTTGCAAAGCAATCGCTTTGCTTTTTAATATGCTGTCTATGTTGGTCATAGCTTTTCTTCCAAGGAGCAAACGTCTTTTAATTTCATGGCTGCAGTCACCATCTACGGTGATTTTGGAGCACAAAAATGAAGTCTCTCACTGCTTCTCCATCTTTGTGCCATGAAGGGATGGGACCGGATGCCATGATTTTAGTTTTCTGAACATTGAGTTTTAAGCCAACTTTTTCACTCTCCTCTTTCACTTTCATCAAGAAGATCTTTAGTTCTTCTTCACTTTCTTCCATAACGGTGGTGACACCTGCATATCTGAGATGATTGATATTTCTCCTGACAATCTTGATTCCAATTTGTATTTCATCCAGTCCAGCATTTGGCATGATGTACTCTGCATGTAAGTTGACTCATTGGAAAAGACTCTGATGCTGGGAAGTTTTGGGAGCAGGAAGAAAAGGGGACAACAGAGGATAAGATGGCTGGATGGCATCAACAACTCAATGGACATGAGTTTGGGTAAGCTCCGGGAGTTGGTGATGGACAAGGAGGCCGGGTGTGCTGTGATTCATGGGGTCACAAAGAGTCAGACATGACTGAGCAACTGAACTGAACTGAACTCTGCATATAAGTTAAATAAGCAGGGTGACAATATACAGTGTTGATGTACTCCTTTCCCTATTTGGAACCAATGTGCCATTCCATGTCCAGTTCTGAATGTTACTTGTTGACCTGCATACATATTTCTCAGGAGTCAGGTCAGGTGGTCTTGTATTCTCATCTCTTTCAGAATTTTCCACAGTTTATCGTGATCCACAGTCAAAGGCTTTGGTGTAGGCAAAAAAGCAGAAGTAGATGTTTTCCTGGAACTCTCTTGCTTTTTCAGTGATCCAGCAGATGTTGGCAATTTAATCTCTGGTTCTTCTGCCTTTTCTAAATCCAGGTTGAACATCTGGAATTTCACAGTTCACATATGGTTGAAGCATGACGTGGAGAATTACTCAAGCATTACTTTGCTAGCATGTGAGATGAGTGCAACTGTGTGGTAGTTTGAACATTCTTTGGCATTGCCTTTCATTGGGATTGGAATGAAAACTGACCTTGTCCAGTACTGTGGCCACTGATGAGTTTTCCTAATTTGCTGGCATATTGAATGCAGCACTTTCACAGCATCTAGGATTTGAAATAGCTCAACTGGAATTCCATCAACTCCACTAGCTTTGTTCGTAGTGATGCTTCCTAAGGCCTTCTTGACTTCACATTCCAGGATGTCTGGCTTAGGTGACTGATCACACCATGGTGGTTACTGAGTCATAAAGATCTTTTTTGTATAGTTCTTCTGTGTATTCTCGCCATCTCTTCTTAATATCTTCTGCTTCTGTTAGGTCCATACCATTTCTGTCCTTTGTTGAGCCCATCTGTGCATGAAATGTTCCCTTGTCATCTCTGTTTTCTTGGAGAGATCTCTAGTCTTTCCCATTCTATTTTTTCCTCTATTTCTTTGCACTGATCACTGAAGAAGGCTTTCTTATCTCTCCTTGCTATTCTTTGGAACTCTGCATTCAAACAGGTATAGCTTTTATTTTCTCCTTTGCTTTTTACTTCTCTTCTCTCCTCAGCTATTTGTAAGGCCTCCTCACACAACCATTTTGCTTTTTTGCATGTTTTTCTTGGGAATGGTTTTGATCACTGCCTCCTATACAATGTCATGAATCTCTGTCCATAGTTTTTCAGGCACTCTGTCTATCAGATCTAATCCCTTGAATCTATTAGTCACTTCTACTGTATAATCATAAGGGATATGATTTAGGTCATACATGAATGATCTAGTGGTTTTCTCTACTTTCTTTAATTTAAGTCTGAATTTGGCAATAAGGAGTTCATGATCTGAGCCACAGTCAGCCTCTGGTCTTGTTTTTGCTGACTGTATAGAGCTTCTTCATCTTTGGCTGCAAAGAATATAATCAATCTGATTTCAGTATTGACCATCTGGTGATGTCCATGTGTAGAGTCTTCACTTGTGTTGTTGGAAGAGGGTGTTTGCTATGACCAATGTGTTCTCTTGGCAAAACTCTGTTAGCCTTTGATCTGCTTCTTTTTGTACTCCAAGGCCAAACTTGCCTGTTACTCCAGGTGTTTCTTGACTTCCTACTTTTGCATTCCAGCCCACTATAATGAAAAGGACATCTTTTGGGGGTGTTAGTTCTAGAAGTTCTTATGGGTCCTCACAGAACCATTCAACTTCAGCTTCTTCAGCATTACTGGTCAGGGCATAGACTTGGATTACTGTGCTATTGAATGGTTTCCTTGGACAAATAGAGATCATTCTGTTGGTTTTGAGATTGCATCCAAGTACTGCATTTTGGACTCTTTTGTTGACTATGATTTCTACTCCATTTCTTCTAAGGGATTCTTGTCCACAGTAGTAGATATAATGGTCATCTGAGTTAAATTCACCCATTCCATCCATTTTAGTTTGCTGAATCCTAAAATGTCAACATTCACTCTTGCCATCTCCTGTTTGAATGCTTCCAATTTGTCTTGATTCATGGACCAAACATTCCAGGTTCCTATGAAATATTGCTGTTTACAGCATTGGACTTTACTTCCATCACCAGTCACATCCACAGCTGGATGTTGTTTTTGCTTCGGTTCTGTCTCTTCATTCTTTCTGAAGTTATTTCTCTACTGATCTCCAGTAGCATATTGGGCTCCTACTGACCTGGGGAGTTCATCTTTCAGTGTCCCATCTTTTTGCCTTTTCATACTGTTCATGAGGTTCTCAAGCCAAGAATACTGTAAGTGGTTTGCCATTCCCTTCTCCAGTGGACCACATTTTGTCAGAACTCTCCATCATACCCTGTCCATCTTGAGTGTTCCTCCATGGCATGGGGCTCATAATTTCATTGAGTTAGACAAGGTTGTGGTCCATGTGATCAGTTTGGTTAGTTTTCTGTGATTGTGGCTTTCTTTCTGTCTGCCTTCTGATAGATAAGGATAAGAGGATTATGGAAGCTTCCTGATAGGAGAGACTGACTGAAGGGGAAACTGGGTCTTGTTCTGATGGGTGGGGCTATGCTCAGTAAATCTTTAATCCAATTTAAAAAAATATACGTTCAGTTCAGTTCAGTCGCTCAGTGGTGTCCAACTCTTTGCAACCCCATGAATCACAGCACGTCAGGCCTCCCTGTCCAGCACCAACTCCCGGAGTTCACTCATGTCCATCGAGTCAGTGATGCCATCCAGCCATCTCATCCTCGGTCGTCCCCTTCTCCTCCTGCCCCCAATCCCTCCCAGCATCGGAGTCTTTTCCAATGAGTCAACTCTTTGCATGAGGTGGCCAAAGTACTGGTGGCCCTAGTTGTAAAGAACTTGCCTGCCAATGCAAAAGACATAATGAGACAAGGGTTCATTATGGGTTGGGAAGATCCCCTGGGGGAGGGCATGACAACCCACTCCAATATTCTTGCCTGGAGAATCCCACAGACAGAGGCCTGGTGGGCTTCAGTCCTTAGCATCACAAAAAGTCAGATATAACTGAAGTACCTTAGCAAGCAAACAATTGAAAAACTATCCTTTCCCTATTGTATTCTTGGCTTAACAATTAATTGACCATTTATGCATGGATTTACTTCTGGGCATTCTATTCTGTTCCATTGATTTATGTGCCTTGTTTTGTTTTGTTTTGTTTTATGCCAATGCTATACTATTTTGGATACTGTAGCTTTGTAATATGGTTTGAATTCAAAGCATGTAATGCCTCCATCTTTGTTCTTCTTTCTCAAGTTGCTATGGCTATTTAGGGATTGTTGTGGTTCCAAACAAATTTTAAGAATGTTTACTGTATTTTTGTGGAAAATGACCTTCCAATTTTTATGGGGATTACATTGAATCAGTCAATTGCTTTAAGTAGTATGGAGTATTAACAGTAATAACTATTAATTTTTTCCAGTCTATATGCATGAAATATCTTTTATTTATGATGTCTTCAATTTCTTCCATCAGTGTCTTACAGTTTTTAATGTATAGGTCTTACACCTTCTTAGTTAAATTTATTATGAGCATTTTATTCTTGTTGCCATTGTGAATATGACTTTTTAATTTACCTTTGATAATGAATGAAGTTGCTCAGTCGTGTCCGACTCTTTGCAACCCCATGGACTGTAGCCTACCAGGCTCCTCCCTCCATGGGATTCTCCAGGCAAGAGTACTGGAGTGGGTTGCCATTTCCTTCTCCAATATAATAGTAAACTATCAAAGGTAAATTAAAAAATCATATTCACAATGGCAACAAGAATAAAGTGCTCATAATAAATTTAACTAAGAAGGTGTAAGACCTATACATTAAAAACTGTAAGACACTGATGGAAGAAATTGAAGACATCATAAATAAAAGATATTTCATGCATATAGACTGGAAAAAATTAATACTGTTATTACTCCATACTACTTAAAGCAATTGACTGATATATATATAGATACATAACTGATTTTTGTATCTTGATTTTGTGTGCAACTTTAGTGTAATCTGTTTATTACTTTTAACAAATTTTGTTGGGCTCCCAAGGTTTTCCTACATGTTAAATCATGTCATCTGGAAATAAAGACAGTTTTACTTCATTTCTGATTTGGATGCACTTTGTCTATTTTTCTTGCCTATTGCTCTAGCTCTTACTTCCTGTACTGTGGTGAACAAGAGTGATAAGAGTGGGTTCCTGATCTTGTTCTTGATCTTTGAGGAAAAGCTTGTAGCTTTTAAACATAGAGTCTGTGGTCTCATATATAACCTCTATTATGTTGAGGTACATTCCCTCTGTGCCAAGTTTCTGAGAGCTTTTATCATGAATGTATTTTGAATGCTGTCAACTGCTTTTTCTGCCTCTATGGTTTGTAACGACCATGTAAGTTTTCTCCTACATTATGTTAATGATGATATAGTGTATTTTTGTGGTATCCTCTCTGTCTTGAAGGAGTGGCTACATGTAGGAAATGAAAATTTTAGTTTAGCTTAGTCCTGACTCTTGTCTCTCAAACTTTTATGATTGTTCAGCTTTCTTTGTTCATAGTGATTCCCAATATTAGATATTGTTCCAAGACCTGTCAGTGTTTCATAGAGGAGAATCTCAGTCAACACCTAGATGCAGGCTTATTAGAAACTGAATCCTCAAGTAACAGGTTTTAAAATGTGTAAATATACCTCCTTTAGGGGAGATCAGGAGATGGGTATTTTTGCCTGCTCCCTCTGGTCAAACCTTAGGTGGATAGAGCATCAAGAACTGTTGTTGGTTTGCTGCCATACTTGGGCCAATGAATACAATTCCTGCTGGTCCTCAGAGCCAGGCTTATCAAAGGAAGTGACCTCTGAACAGAAGGCACATAAGCCTGGATATCAGACATGTGCACAGTCTGTTTGGGGGAGATACTAGCATGCCGAAGTGAGACAGAGGGAGATATGACTGCTAGTCTCTCCATTATCTGGACAGTATTGCAGTCAACTCCTGGATGTGTGTTAAATTAGAAGCCTGGTCCTCTGATGACAGCTTTTATAATAAATCCACAGGGCTCTTTAGTGGGAAGACAGGATGTTTCAGTCTAGTGCCTCTGCAGTGGGCCCTGCTGGGGAAGGATACCAGTGGAGAGTCCATGTGTGCCCATTAAGAACTCTTTCTTAGTTCACAATAGCCTTATGGGTTTCATGGACACAATACCTGTTGTCTTTCAGAGGTAGATGTTTTAGGGAGCTCTCCCCCAGGTATAAATTTGAGAAGTTGGGGCATGAGATAAGGGGTCTAAATCTTTCTCTTCTCATGGAAGCATTGTGACTTCTTTCCCATTATATGCTGATGCTCATGTGTCCCAATTATATGTTGCCAAGAATAGGATATGACAAAATTGCTCCTCATCCTCTCCTACCCATTTTTTCTCTTCTGTCAAATGTATGTGAGCCACTCACTCAGCTCATTTCTGAATTTCTTTCAGAGGAAAGAATCTTCCATTTGTAGCTGTAGATTTAGTGTGTTCATGGAGGAGGTAAGTTCAGAAGCTTCCTGTATCACATGAAATTAAACTCTTACTGTTGAGTTTTAGAAGTTGTTTATATACTCTAGACACTAGTCATTTATTGAATATGTGGCTTGAAAATATTTTATCCAAGTCTATCATCTGCCTTTTCAATCTTTTCACATGATATTTCACAAAGCAAGTTTTAAAATTTTGATGAGATTCAGGCTATTAATTAATACTTATGGATCATATGGGCTCCCCAGGTGGCTCAGATGGTAAAGGGTCTGCCTGCAGTGTGGGGGACCCAGGTTCAATCCCTGGGTCAGGAAGATCCCCTGGAGAAGGAAATGGCAACCCACTCCAGTACTCTTGCCTGGAAAATTCCATGGATGGAGGAGTCTGGTAGGCTACAGTCCAGGGGTCGCAGAGTCGGACACAACTGAGCAACTTCACTTCACTTCACTTCGCTTCATGGATCATATATTTAGTATCAAGTCTAAGAACTTTTTGCCAGCTGCAGATTCCAAATATTTTCCCCCATGTTTTTCCCTAAAAGCTTTATAGTTTTGCATTTCACATTCAAGCCCACAATATCTTTGGAGTTAATGTTTGTATAAGGTGTGAAGTTTAGGTTAAGATTTTGGGGGGTTTGATTTTGTTGATCTGTTTTATTGTTTCCCTGTGAGTGTACAATTGTCCCCGCACAATTCATTGAAGATAATGTTATACTTTGGAAATTTTATTTTGGCTCTTGTATAGGAAATGGATCATGGTAAGGGGAGGTAGCTCAGCTGGTAAAGCACTGCCTGCAATGCAGGAGACCACGGTTCAATTACTGGGAATGGGATCCAACTGGCGAAGGGATGGGCTACCCACTCCCATATTCTTGGGCTTCCCTGGTGGCTCAGATGGTAAAGAATCTACCTACAAGCAGGAGACCTGGGTTTGATCCCTGGGTTGGCAAGATCTGCTGGAGAAGGAAACGGCAACCCATTCCAGTATTCTTGCCTCTAGAATCTCCATGGAAAGAGGAGCCTGGTAGGTTACTCTCCATGGCGTCACAAAGTGTCGAACACAACTGAGTGACTAAGCACAGCACAACACAGCTTAGTCAGAGAACAGACAGAGAAATGGGGGAAGAGCAGCGAATAGGAATAAGGTGACCAGTTAATTTCTTTTTTTTTCCTTTGTCTAGGTAAGAGATGATGGTGAATTGCAACAGGTGATAGCAGAGGAGATAAAGCAAAATATTCAATAGATTTAGCGTGTTTGTAGTTGTGGAGTAAATAACACTTGCTGATGGTATTAGTTGTAGCAGTGAAAGAAAGAAATTAGAGATGAATAAGTTTTAATGTGAGAAACTGAGTGTATTATAACTATATTTATGAAATTAAAGGAGACTGAGAAAGAAGAGCTGAAGGTTAAGACAGGAATCAAAGCTTCTGTTTTGTCCATATTCTGTTTGAACACTAATTAGACATTTGGGTGAAGATGTCAAGTAGATTGTTGGAATAAGGATCTTGGCATTCAAGGGCAAGATTAGGGCTAAGGATACTAAATTTGAGGAGTCATTAGCATGAATAATATTTTTAGGGAGGAAATCTAAATAGAAAAGATGAAATCTTTCATCATTGTCTTAGATTAAGAAATTAAGTCTCCTGAAAGATCACATGTGTATATTTCCTAAAAGTGATGAAGTTGTGTTAACTACTTATCTAACCCAGTAAAATTCTATTTAATTATTTATGCTTGGCATGCATCTTTGATCAAATATTTTAATATATTTTATTGTAAGAAATTACTAATTACCTAAATTAAATTATATATCTTAGTAGTCTCTTGTATGTGTGTTATTGCACCTAAAAATTAGAATCTGGTAAAATAAAAGGCCTTAGCTTATGCTTTATAATCATTTGTCTTTCAAGAATAGCTTCAGTGAAACTAAAAAAACATACTGAAATAAATTACGTTGGCTAAACATGATGTATTTTTAATCTCAGAAACTATGATAATAAGTGAAGACAACCCTCATAATTCCAATCAATCCTCACATTTTATGTGTTTCAAAGGACTCTGAGTGACTAGTTCAGTGTTTTGGATACAATGAAAAGATTCAAGTCTGCTTTGGAGTGTACCACAGCTTTTTTTTATGAATCCTTAGTCATGGATATTTATGAATCCCTATAGGCTGAAAGAAAAGTTGATTCAAAATGTGTATATTCATTGAAAATGGGGTAGAGGAATTTACCTGAAGATATTGATATGGCTCTACAGACAGCTCTGTAATGAACTCTAAGTACTTATATTAAAAAAGATATGTGCAAAAGATAAGAACACACTAAGTATAGACTGCATATAATACAGATTTGTATGAATATTAACTAAAAATCAATAACAGACATCTGGAAAATTCTTGTTAAACTAATTCTCTTTAATTTCCTCTCAATAGAAAGGCCAGAACACCTCTTTTTGGCTAGATGCTTGTATGTTAAATGGTGATTGAGAGAGAATTTCAAAATATAATGGAGAGTATAAGTATTTCGGCATTTGGGAAGACTTAGAGACCAGCTACTGGTTTGAAGCCCTGAGACAGCTATGTCTCTGAATCAAGGTTCCCTATAAATTCATAGTCATCATGTGCATCTCCACATAAAGGTTTAAGTATTAAATGAGATTATATAAATCAAGGGTCTGGTGTTAGAGTAGGTGTGTTTTAAAATACAGTATTTTTCTTTAATTTCTGTTTCACTTCTGCTTGCTATCTCCAAAAGAATCACTCTCTACTGCAGCAGATAATTAACATGAGTAATAAGGAATGGAAGACATTCTTTCAATGGATTCATGCGTCCATTTCAGATGGATTATTTCTCAAAATTATTGAAAGAATTCCGATTACAGCACCAAATCATTAAATGACAATCACTAAGTAATCAGAGATAATGTAGAAGCACTGGGAGATGAAGGGTAGTAAACCTTCTGATTTCCAAAGACTAAAAGAGAAATAATGGTTGGATTATGGCACAAAGAGTTGATGTATTCTAGTCTAGGTTACATAATAATTCTGAGTAATGCAGAATTCACTTGACCATAGTGTTAACAGTGAAAGTAAAAGTTGCGCAGTCGTGTTTGACTCTTTGCAACCCCAAGGACTATACAGTCCATGGAATTCTCCAGGCCAGAATACTGGAATGGGTAGCTGTGCCCTTCTGCAGGGGATCTTCTCAACCCGGAGATCGAACCCAGATCTCCCCCACTGTAGGCGGATTCTTTACCAGCTGAGCCACAGGGGAAGCCCAAGAAGACTGGAGTGGGTAGCCTATCCCTTCTCCAGGGGATCTTCGCGACCCAGGAATTGAACCAGGGTCTTCTGCATTTCAAGCAGATTCTTTACAAACTGACGAATGTTGACAGTTACGGTGAAACATAACTAAGCCACTCAATTTTAAACAAAAAACATATAAACCTCTTTATTCTAATTGGACATTTGTTTTGGAATATTAAACTGGATGTGGAGGAATCTTGACTTGTGATAGCATCCCATGTGCTATCATGGTTGTGAGTGTGTGTGTGTGTGTGGGTGTGTGTGTGGGTGTATGTGTGTGTGCTCAGTCTTGTCCAACTCTGCGACTCCATGGACTATAGCCCACCAGACTCCTCTGTCCATGGAATTTTCCAGGCAAGAATACAGGGGCAGGATGCTATTTCCTTCTCCAGGAAATCTTCGCAACCCAGGGATCAAACCTGCATCTCCTGCATTGGCAGGCAGAATCTTTATTGTTTATGGAAATATTCAAAGACAACTTCTAGTCAGCAGTGGGGCGCACACAATGACTCTACTAAGATCTTGGTTATTTGCTCATCTCTTCCTTTACGTTGTTTAGTCCAGATGAGACATCATCTGCATAGATAGTGTTGATCCACTTGGAGAGTTTTATATGCAAATCTAGCACTTAACGTTGTTTTATTTGTACAGCATTCAAACCAACTAACCTAGAAACTGCAAGCATCTTTACTTATAACCCATATGGTTTATTACCCACCAAAATTGATAACAAGTCAATGCTGAAGACCACAGTCTCTGTAGCCAGATAGCCAAGATTTGAATCCTTCTCTACCACGTTTTAGCTAGCAAATTATTATACTTAACCCCTTCTATTCAGTTTCCTATCAGCTAAATGTAGACAATCATAGTACCACCTTCATTAAGTGGTTGTGAGGACTAAATGAGTTAAAATTTGTAGAGGGCTTAAAACTATACATGGCATAATCACCTAAAAATGTGAAGTAAACACTGAATTAAAATAAAGTATTGTTTTAATTTTGTCTTTAAGACTGCTCACTTAGAGATGGTCTTTTCAAGAGAATTTATTTATAATTAGGAGTGAGAAGATGAAATATGATTCATTGCTTAGAATAGCATAAGAATGTCATACACAAACAACATTTACTCAAATCTAAAGGTATTTAGATGTACCTGAGAAAAGAAGAGAAGCTAAAGACAAAGGAGAAAAGGAAAGATATACCGATGTGAATGCAGAGTTTCAAAGAATAGCAAGGAGAGATGAGAAAGCTTTCCTCGGTGATCAATATGAAGAAATACAGGAAAACAAAAGAATGGGAAAAACTAGAGATCTCTTCAAGAAAACAGAGATACCAACAGAACATTTTGCACAAAAATGGGCATAATAAAGGACAGAAATGGTATAGACCTGACAGAAGCAGAAGATATTAAGAAGAGGTGGCAAGACTACACAGAACTATACAAAATGATCTTTAGGACCCAGATAACCACGATGGTGTGATCACTCACCTAGAGCCAGACATCCTGGAATGTGAAGTCAAGTGGGCCTTTGGAAGCAACACTAAAAACAAAGCTAGTGGAGGTGATGGAATTCCAGTTGAGCTATTTCAAATCCTAAACGATGATGCTGTGAAAGTGCTGCACTCAATATGCCAGCAAATTTGGAAAACTCAGCAATGGCCACAGGATTGGAAAAGGTCACTTTTCATTCCAGTCTCAAAGAAAGGCAATGCCAAAGAATGCTCAAACTACTGCACAATTGCACTTATCTCACAAGCTAGCAAAGTAATGCTCAAAATTCTCCAAGCCAAGCTGCAATGGTATGTGAACCATGGAATTTCAGATGTTCAACCTGGATTTAGAAAAGGCAGAGGAACTAGAGATCAAATTGCCAACATCCGTGGATATTTGAAAAAGCAAGAGAGTTCCAGAAAAACATCTACTTTTGCTTTATTGACTACATCAAAGACTTTGACTGTGTGGATCACCACAAACTGTGGAAAATTCTTAAAGAGATGGTAATACCAGACCACCTGACCTGACTCCTGAGAAATCTGTATGCAGGTCAACAAGCAAGAGTCAGAACTGACATGGAACAGACTGGTTCCAAATTGAGAAAGGAGTATGTCAAGGCTGTATGTGGTCATCCTGCTTATTTAACCTATATGCAGAGTACATCATGCCAAATGCTGGACAGGATGAAACGAAAGCTGGAATCAAGATTGCAAGGAGAAATATCAATAACCTCAGATACACAGAGGATACCACCCTTATGGCAGAAAGCAAAGAACTAAAGAGCCTTTTGATGAAAGTGAAAGAGGAGAGTGAAAAGGTTGGCTTAAAACTCAGCATTCAGAAAACTAAAATCATGGCATCTGGTCCATCACTTCATGGCAAATAGATGGGGAAACAGCGGAAACAGTGGCTGACTTTATTTTTTGGGTCTCTAAAATCACTGCAGATGGTGATGGAGCCATGAAATTTAAAAATGCTTACTCCTTGGAAGTAAACCTATGACCAACCTAGATAACGTATTAAAAATCGGAGACATTATTTGCCAACAAAGTTCTGTCTAGTCCAAACTATGGCTTTTCTAGTAGTCATGTATGGATGTGAGAAAAGTGAAAGTGAAAGCGAAGTCACTCAGTCGTGTCCAACTTTTTGTGACGCCAAGGACTCTAGTCGGCCAGACTCCTCCAGCCTTGGGATTTTCCAGGCAAGAATCCTGGACTGGGTTGCCATTTCCATCTCCAGGGGATCTTCCTGATTTCCTGGTGGCTCAGACGGTAAAGAGTCTGCCTATAATGCATGTAAAGAAAGCTGAGTGCCGAAGAATTCATGCTTTTGAACTGTGGTGTTGGAGGAGACTCTTGAGAGTCTGCAAGGAGATCCAACCAGTCCATCCTAAAGGAGATCAGTCCTGGGTGTTCATTGGAGGGACTGATGTTGAAGCTGAAACTCCAATACTTTGGCCACTTGATGCGAAAAACTGACTCATTGGAAAAAACCCTGATGTTGGGAAAGTTTGAAGGCAGAAGGAGAAGGGGACAACAGAAGATGAGATGGTTGGACGGCATCACCGATTCAATGGCCATGAGTTTAGGTAAACTCTGGGAGTTGGTGATGGACAGGGAGGCCTGGGGTGCTGTGGTCCATGGGGTCGCAAAGAGTCGGACACGACTGAGCAACTGAACTGAACTGTACAGCCAAGCAGCTTAGTTATCTGTATATAGGCCTTCGTTTAAATATTTTTCTATTATGCTTTATCACTGCACTATACAGTAGGGCCATGTTGTTTATCCATCTTATATGTACCAGTTTGCATCTGCTAATCCCAAACTCCCAATCCAATCCTCTCCCACTTGCCTCCCGCTTGGCAACCACCAGTCTGGTTTCTATGTACATGATTCTATATTTGTTTTGTAGGTAGGTTCATTTGCATCATATTTAGATTCCACATATAAATGATATCATATGGTAGCTGTCTTTCTCTCTCTGACTTAATATGATCTCTAGTTACATCCATGTTGCTACAAATAACATTATTTTGTCCTTTTTAAAAATGGCTGATAGTATTCTGTTCTATGTATGTAAACTTCTTCTTTATCCAGTCATCTGTTGATGGACATTTAACTTGTTTCCATGTTTCAGCTATTGTGAATAGTGCTATGAACATAGGGGTACATGTATCGAATTATAGTTTTGTCTGGATATATCCAATAATAGGATTGCTGGATTACATGCTAATCATATTTTTAGTTTTCTGAGGAACGTCCACGCTGTTTTTCACAGTGGCTACACCAACGTATATTCCCACCAGCAGTGTAGGAGGGATCCCTTTTCTGCACACCTTGTCCAGCATCTATTTGTAGACTTTTTAATGATGGCCATTCTGACTGATGCAATGTGGTACCTCAACGTAGTTTTGATTTGTATTTCTCTAATAATTAGTGATGTTGAGCATATATTCATGTGCCTGTTGGGCATCTGTATTTCTTCTTTGGAGAAGTTTCTCTTTAGGCCCTCTGTCCATTTTTTGGTTGGCTTGTTTTGTTGTTGTCAAGTTGTATGAACTGTTTGTATATTTTCGAAACTAAGCCCTTGTTTGTCACATCATTTGCAAATATTTTCTCCCAATTCTGTACACTGTCCTTTTGTTTATGGTTTTCTTTGCTACTTTAACCTAATAAATAATAAATAAATAAATAATCTAGGGCAGCAGAGAAAACCAGATACTATTATTTTTCACAGATGAGAAAATCAAGGCTCAAAAAATTTTTAAATAATGTGCTTGACTAAAGTCTCAACTTATTTCACGGCCCAGATTCCCTGCAGTGCTCTCAAATAATGGCTAAGTCACAAATCAGAAACCTCTTTCACTTTTAATCTCCATATTTCTTTGAAAGTAATACCTCTTTCACAATGGGGAAATTCAACAGAGTTTCTGTTTACAGTTGGATGAGATGGATGCTGCACAAACTGAGGGACTGACATTCCCATAGTGGTATAGCTAAGTGGTGCTTCTTGAATTTACGCAGTGCCCAACCTATATGAGCACATGAGGCAGGGATGAAACAACTAGCTTTACTGATCCAAAAGCTCAAATTAGAAACACCAAACAGCTGTAGAATTGCCATCCTGGTTTCCGTTTCATTGTGTTTTCACCCCAAAGAAGAAAAACAGATGAAAATCAAACAAATGTAACTGTAAGAGAAAATTTGTCACTCTGGTTGAATTTTCTTTTACTTGAAATTCACCCTGTCTATACTCAATTGAATAGAATGACATTTGATTGAACTGACTGGGAAAGAAAGTGACAAGATACATCCGGATTCAGGTTCTCATATTCGGTTTATTGTTTAGTGCAGCAATGCCTGAAATTAAATGAACACACACAGAAGATTCATCATAATGCTATCTGTGGAGTTCTGTTACAGGAAGACATTGCTATTACAAAGTCTTCCCACAGTTGAACTCTGAAGATGGACTTGGTATTCTGCAGAACAGCACATTTCATGTGAGTCTGAAACCTTTTTTCCCATATATTCACTGAAATTAGAAATCTGGTAATTGGATTTGTAAAAGTGCCTTGTGAAGTAATTATCTGTAATACATTCTCAAATATTCTTTCTTAGTAAACCTGTTAGGGATGCTAAGAGATACCTCACACCTTCCCTTTCACAACTGCCACATGGTCCTCTTTGAAACTGGTTCCAATAATGAGTTCCTTTAAAAGAGAAAACAAGCTGTTTCAACTTTTAAAAACTAAATAAGAATCATAAGACAAAAGGATCCAATGTTTAGTTAGAGGTGAAATGAGGAGGGCCAGATAAGTTTCACTCAGTGTCGTTACAATGCTACCAGAAACAGTTAAGCCAACAAAATATTTAAGCTTCTATTGGTATTTAGAGATATTGGCAATATATATCATTAGTTTTCATAAAGAAATACCACAGCATTTTTAAATGTATAAAATCTTTGTGAAAAATAGAAACCAACACATTGTAAAGCAAGTATCCTCCAGTTAAAAAAAATAGCACAGAATAAATTAATAGAAAGCATCTAAGGTAAAAATATGACCAATGCCGGTGATGTTTTAGTAATGTATTTGGAATGCCTGACAATGAAATAGCAATAGATTGTTCATGTACTCTAGAATAAACATTTAAATTATAATTTGAGTGTTTCCTAATGCCTTGAAATTAAAAAAGAAATATTTTCCATGCGAACTCACCAGCAAAGACTGACAACAGTGATTATCTTTCTGCCAGTTAGCAGCATGGAAATTAGAAGGAGCCGTTTAATCCCTCAGATTGTTTAGCTGTGACATTTTTGATGCATAGTACAAGAGATTTAACTATCAGCCAGAAAACAAACAAAGATTAACATGACATTTGCACTGCAAATCACAATCAGGCTCCATTTGCCAGAATCTTTCTTAACAGCTGATACTCAGCATTTCCAAGTTAGGAACAAGTTAGTCAACAAGAAGCAAACTCGCTTATTACTAACTGTGACTAGGTAGTGCATATTAAATCATAGAATGATTTCATTTAATAAGCTATGGCTTCAGTACCTGCTGCATCCCAGACATTCTTGCACAATTAGAATTGAGACAAAAAGGGTAGGATTGCAGAAGTGAGACAGCAAACAAATAAACACTATAAGGGAAAGCAGTGGGAGCATAGAGAAAAGGCATCAGAGTTGGCTTGAGTAGGGGGAGAGGAAGGTCAGGGGAGGCTTGGCAGAGACACTCACTAAAGGAAAGTTCTTATTTTTTTCCTCTTGCTCATTTTATAAAAGGAAAAGAGGCTTTAATGGACTGCAGATAATTACCTCAAAAGCAACTTTTAAAAACTCTATGTAAACTATTTTCAGTTCAAACTTTAAGATATCAACAGGAAATATATATATATAACTAAGATTAATAATAATAATTTAATACTACCTATGCTGAATTATGGAGAAGGAAATGTCAACCCATTCAGTATTCTTGCCTAGAGAATCCCAGGGACAGAGGAGTCTGGTGGGCTGCCGTCTATGGGGTCACACAGAGTCAGACACGACTGAAGTGACTTGGCAGCAGCAGCATGCTGAATTAAGTCTTTCTTGAGAGCTTCTTAAGATGGAAGGTGTTGCAAGAGGGCATCAGAGGGCAGACACACTGAAACCATACTCACAAAAAACTAGTCAATCTAATCACACTAGGACCACAGCCTTGTCTAACTCAATGAAACCAAGTCATGCCTGCGGGGCAACCCAAGGCAGGTGGGTCATGGTGGAGAGGTCTGACAGAATGTGGTCCACTGGAGAAGGGAATGGCAAGCCACTTCAGTATCCTTGCCTTGAACAGTATGAAAAGGAAAAATGATAGGATACTGAAAGAGGAACTCCCCAGGTCATTAGGTGCCCAATATGCTACTGGAGATCAGTGGAGAAATAACTCCAGAAAGGATGAAAGGATGGAGCCAAAGCAAAAACAATACCCAGTTGTGGATGTGACTGGTGATAGAAACAATGTCCAATGCTGTAAAGAGCAATATTGTATAGGAACCTGGAATGTCAGGTCCATGAATCAAGGCAAATTGGAAGTGGTCAAACAAGACATGGCAAGGGTGAACGTCGACATTCTAGGAATCAGCTTACTAAAATGGACTGGAATGGGTGAATTTAACTCAGATGACCATTATATCTACTAATGTGGGCAGGAATCCCTCAGAAGAAATAGAGTAGCCATCATGGTCAACAAAAGAGTCCGAAATGCAGTACTTGGATTCAACCTCAAAAACGACAGAATGATCTCTGTTCGTCTCCAAGGCAAACCATTCAATATCACAGTTATCCAAGTCTATGCCCCAACCAGTAACGCTGAAGAAACTGAAGTTGAACGGTTTTATGAAGACCTACAAGACCTTTTAGAACTAACACCCCAAAAAGATGTCCTTTTCATTATAGGGGACTGGAATGCCCAAGTAGGAAGTCAAGAAACACCTGGAGTAACAGGCAAATTTGGCCTTGGAATGTGGAATGAAGCAGGGCAAAGACTAATAGAGTTTTGCCAAGAAAATGCACTGGTCATAGCAAACACCGTCTTCCAACAACACAAGAGAAGACTCTACACATGGACATCATCAGATGGTCAACACCGAAATCAGATTGATTATATTCTTTGCAGCCAAAGATGGAGAAGCTCTATACAGTCAACAAAAACAAGACCAGGAGCTGACTGTGGCTCAGATCATGAACTCCTTATTACCAAATTCAGACTCAAATTGAAGAAAATAGGGAAAACCTCTAGACTATTCAGGTATGACCTAAATCAAATCCCTCATGATTATACAGTGGAAGTGAGAAATAGATTTAAGGGCCTAGATCTGATAGACAGAATGCCTGATGAACTACGGAATGAGGTTCATGACATTGTACAGGAGACAGGGATCAAGACCATCCCCATGGAAAAGAAATGCAAAAAAGCAAAATGGCTGTCTGGGGAGGCCTTACAAATAGCTGTGAAATGAAGAGAGGCGAAAAGCAAAGGGGAAAATGAAAGATATAAGCATCTGAATGCAGAGTTCCAAAGAATAGCAAGGAGAGATAAGAAAGCCTTCTTCAGTGATCAATGCAAAGAAATAGAGGAAAACAACAGAATGGGAAAGACTAGATCTCTTCAAGAAAATTAGAGATACCAAGGGAACATTTCATGCAAAGATGGGCTCAATAAAGGACAGAAATGGTATGGACCTAACAGAAGTAGAAGATATTAAGAAGAGGTGGCAAGAATACACGGAAGAACTGTACAAAAAAGATCTTCATGACCCAGATAATCATGATGATGTGATCACTAATCTAGAGCCAGACATCTTGGAATGTGAAGTCAAGTGAGCCTTAGAAACCATCACTACGAACAAAGCTAGAGGAGGTGATGGAATTCCAGTTGAACTATTTCAAATCCTGAAAGATGATGCTGTGAAAGTGCTGCACTCAATATGCCAGCAAATTTGGAAAACTCAGCAGTGGCCACAGGACTGGAAAAGGTCAGTTTTCATTCCAATCCCAAAGAAAGGCAATGCCAAAGAATGCTCAAACTACCGCACAATTGCACTCGTCTCACATGCTAGTAATGTAATGCTCAAAATTCTCCAAGCCATGCTTCAGCAATACGTGAACCGTGAACTCCCTGATGTTCAAGCTGGTTTTAGGAAAGGCAGAGGAACAAGATATCAAATTGCCAACATTCTCTGGATCATGGAAAAAGCAAGCGAGTTCAGAAAAACATCTATTTCTGCTTTATTGACTATGCCAAAGCATTTGACTGTGTGGATCACAATCAACTGTGGAAAATTCTTCAAGAGATGGGAATACCAGACCACCTAACTTGCCTCTTGAGAAACCTGTATGCAGGTCAGGAAGCAACAGTTAGAACTGGACATGGAGAAACAGACTGATTCCAAATAGGAAAAGGAGTATGTCAAGGCTGTATATTGTCACCCTGCTTATTTAACTTATATGCAGAGTACATCATGAGAAATGCTGGACTGGAAGAAGTACAAGCTGGAATCAAGATTGGAAGTGAACTCTGGAGAAATATCAATAACCTCAGACACGCAGATGACACCACCCTTATGGCAGAAAGTGAAGAGGAGCTAAAAAGCCTCTTGATGAAAGTGAAAGAGGAGAGCGAAAATGTTGGCTTAAAGCTCAATATTCAGAAAACGAATTCATGGCATCTTGTCCCATCACTTCATGGGAAATAGATGGGGAAACAGTGGATACAGTATCAGACTTTATTTTTTCAGGCTCCAAAATCACTGCAGATGGTGACTGCAGCCATGAAATTCAAAGACACTTACTCCTTGGAAGAAAAGTTATGAGCAACCTAGATAGTATATTGAAAAGCAGAGATACTAAGGTCCGTCTAGTCAAAGCTATGGTTTTTCCTGTGGTCATGTATGGATGTGAGAGTTGGACTGTGAAGAAGGCTGAGCGCTGAAGAATTGATGCTTTTGAAGTGTGGTGTTGGAGAAGACTCTTGAGAGTCCCTTGGACTGCAAGGAGATCCAACCAGTCCATTCTGAAGGAGATCAGCCCTGGGATTTCTTTGGAAGGAATGATGCTAAAGCTGAAACTCCAGTACTTTGGCCACCTCATGCGAAGAGTTGGAAAAGACTCTGATGCTGGGAGGGATTGGGGGCAGGAGGAGAAGAGGACGACGGAGGTGAGATGGCTGGATGGCATCATGGACTCGATGGACCTGAGTCTGAGTGAACTCTGGAAGATGGTGATGGGCAGGGAGGCCTGGTGTGCTGCAATTCATGGGGTCTCAAAGAGTCGGACACGACCGAACCACTGAGCTGAACTGAACTGAGAGCTTCATTCCAGGAATCTTTGTTTAAAGATTATTTTACCAATAGTAATCTTATGATGTCTCAATTTTTTCCCATTTAATTCTATGGTAGAATTGTTAACATAATTTGATAATTTAAACTTACAGATGTGATTTTAAAAACTGACTGGCAAGGTAGGAGGAAGATAAAGGTAGAGTCCAGCTTCAGAGACAAAAGAGGCATTTGGGAGGAGCAACTCCAATACTTTGGCCACCTCATGCAGGAGTTGACTCATTGGGTAAGACTCTGATGCTGGAAGGAATTAGAGGCAGGAGGAGAAGGGAACAACAGAGGATGAGATGGCTAGATAGCATCACCAACTTGATGGACATGAGTTTAAGTGAACTCCAGGAGTTGGTGACGGACAGGGAGGCCTGGCGGGCTGCAGTTCATGAGGTTGCAAAGAGTTGGACACAACTGAGCGACTGAACTGAACTGAACTGAACTGAAGGAAGTTTTCAGAACTACCTGCAAGGATTGGGTGTGATGGGATTTAGCAGTACAAGCATTCTTGTTCAGTCCCTAAGTTGTGTCTGACTCTGTGACCCGATGGACTGTAGCATACCAGACTTCTCTGACCTTCAGTATCTCTCACAGTTTGCTCAAACTCATGCCCACTGAGTCAGTGATGCCATCCAGTCATCTCATCCTCTCTCTCCCCCTTCTCTTCCTGCCCTCAGTCTTTCCCAACATCAAGGTCTTTTTCCAATGAATCAGCTCTTTACATCAGTTAACCAAAGATTTGGAGCTTCAACTTCAGCATCAGTCCTTCCAATGAATAATTCAGGGTTGATTTCCTTTAGGATACCTTTAGTATAGACATGGGGTGGAGAATGGGGCAGAAAGTATGTAAGGGCAAGAAAGTGGAAGGCCATTTATGTCTGATATAGAGTATAGGTTTCATATCAGGACCATGAGGAGCCATTGGAGAATTTAAAGTTGATGTTCCAAAATCATATTAGAACTGAAAGGTTATTCACATAAACAAGCAAAGTTTGTTGTAGGGGAGTAAGATTAGTATGAAGCCGCTAGAGGTGACTGAAAACATGGCCCCAACTCTTCATCCTTTCTTCTATCTAACCTTGCAACGTGACTTTATAGCAGCTTTCACTAAGAAGTGGTGATTTGCAGTGATTTGCAGCTTTCCCGACCTGCAGAATATGAGTTACCTTCGTAACTGGCTATAGCCACGAAATGTAGTCAAAGTGAGTCTTTACCAGTTCTGAGTGTGTATCTTCATGGTTACAGAACCCTGCCTGCTCTGCCGCAAGAACAAGCCAAACTACTTCTTGGAAGTAGTCCAGTTGTTCTAGCTAAGATCATCCTAGACCAGCTTACAGTCAGAGACTCCCAGGAGATGTGAAAAAGTCCAGATAGACTCAGCAATGCCTGCCCAAACACAGCTCCCTACATACATAAATGTGAGCCCAGCCAAGATCAGAAGAACTTACCAGTTGACCTATAGACTTCGGAGGCAAAACTGAGGATTATCTTTTTATGCTGCTGCATTCAGGAACTGTATATTACACAGCAGTGGGTAACTGATACATCATCCTAACAAATCTTCCCTTGCATTATGAATGGACATAGTAACAGAAAACTCAGCTTCCAATTAAAAATCAAGCATAAATCCTTAACACAGAATGCAAACTACACAAAGTCTTTCTTCTGTAACATACTCAGGCCTTAGTGAGGTTCCTCATTGCTGATGTAGCCTACCTTCATCAAAATGATAGGCTGCTTCTTGAAGCACCATGTTTTCCCGCTCTTCATTTCCATGTTGTACTTTGAGTCAGTACTCTCTGTCTCTCTGAGTGCTGCTCTATGCAAACTCAGTGTTTTGTGGAATTTATCTGAAGATTCTTCAGTTGATTTACTAAAAGTTCAGTTTATTATCACTCCCGGGAGGGATATCATTTGAATAAAAGGTAAAAGTTACATTTTATTCACTGCATCTAACATAGTTCTTGGCACATAGTAGGAACACAAAAATGTTTGTTAATGAATTAATGGCTCACTCCTAATTATTACTCATCCCTAATAAGACTGTTCTCCACTTTCAAATCTATTTCAAGTCTCTGTTCCCCTCCCTAGATTTAAAACCAACATTCCTTTTTATTTAACTTGCTCTTTGAATTTTCCTACAGCTCATGACACATGCTTTTCATGGTTAAATTAACACCCTACTAGTTACTACTCTAAAGGTTAAAATCCTATCTCTGCCACTTACTATTATGTGACACTGGGGAAATTGCTTGAACACTCTGTGGCCCCAGTTTTTTTAATCAGCAAATCGTAATGTCAATGACACAGATCTCAAGTAAGGTTAAATATACACTTAAAGTGCTTAGAAGCTTCCCTGGTGGCTCAGACGGTAAAGCGTCTGCCTGCCATGCAGGAGATCTGGGTTTGATCCCTGGGTCAGGAAGATCCCCTGGCAAAGGAAATGGCAACCCACTCCAGTACTCTTGCCTGGAAAATCCCATGGTCTGAGGAGCCTGATAGGTTAACAGTCCATGGGGTCGCGAAGAGTTGGACATGATTAAGCGACTTCACTATAAAGTGCTTAGAAAGAACCCCTGGTACAGAGTAAGCTCAAGAGATGCCAGCGATCTTTTTTTTACATTGTCTATATTCATCCAAAGTTGATCCCAACTATTCATTTTCACCCTTCCTTTTGTCCAGACTGCAGTGCACTGATGGAAAAGCCACACATATCTACCGATTAAATGTCCTATGTTATGACTTTTTCTTTTGAGCTCTCAGCATCTAAAAACATCAAGGTTTATTTGAAATATTTTCTACTCCCCTTGGAGATTCCAAACTGAATTTTGTCCCTTGTATACTCAGCAGACAAAAATCTACTTAACACCTAGATGTGACATTCTTTCACCCAGAGGCTTCTAGCATTATTTTCCTTGGCCTCACGACTAAATTTGTCTTCAACTTCATCCATCTTTTTCTTTGCTTATCTGACAAAAGGAAGGTTATTTCTCTCACACTAACCCTTCTGCTTAATATTCAAAACCCCACCTGTTTCTCCTTCCTCCAGGATATTAATCCATCCCTCCCTTTACCAATTTCTCCTTCCCTATTGCCTCCTTGCGCTCAGCCAATAAACTTTTCTGCCTTAACCTGTCAGAAAAAAAGTATTTTCACTTAGTCTGAGACTAAGATTACTCTTTTACCTTCCTTATAGTCACTTAATTCCAGGGGTGGGGGAGGAAATTATTTAAATGTAATGCCTCTACATTGTCCTCTTCTATTTATCATTTGTAATGATAATAGCCAGCTCCAAACTCATTTAT
Source organism: Capra hircus (assembly GCF_001704415.2). Lineage (NCBI taxonomy): Eukaryota > Metazoa > Chordata > Mammalia > Artiodactyla > Bovidae > Capra > Capra hircus. The sequence continues at coordinate 51,231,617 of NC_030812.1, read as the reverse complement.
ATTATATATAGCTTTATTATTTTCTACCAACTTGACTTTACACCGTTGCAGAACAAATGGGATTTTGACATTTTTCACAATGAAAGAACCACCATTGAGTAAATACTATGCACAAGATAGTGTGTTAAGCATGTTATGTGTATTAACTCACTGAATCTTCACAACAATCTTGTGAGGTAGATATCTTCATTGCATGAATAAGGATATTGAGACTTAGTTAATTTATCTCGTTTTTCTATTTATGATCTTCATTTCAGTTCAGTCACTCAGTCGTGTCCAACTTTTTGCAACTCCATGAATCACAGCACGCCAGGCCTCCGTGTCCATCACCAACTCCTGGAGTTCACTCAAAGCCAAGTCCATCAAGTCAGTGATGCCATCCAGCCATCTCATCCTCGGTCGTCCCCTTCTCTTCCTGCCCCCAATCCCTCCCAGCATCAGAGTCTTTTCCAATGAGTCAACACTTTGCATGAGGTGGCCAAAGTACTAGAGTTTCAGCTTAACATCATTCCTTCCAAAGAACACCCAGGACTGATCTCCTTTAGAATGGACTGGTGGATCTCCTTGCAGTCCAAGGGACTCTCAAGAGTTTTCTCCAACACCACAGTTCAAAAGCATCAATTCTTCGGCACTCAGCTTTCTTCACAGTCCAACTCTCACATCCAAACATGACTACTGGCAAAACCATAGCCTTGACTAGACGGACCTTTGTTGGCAAAGTAATATCTCTGCTTTTTAATATGCTGTCTAGGTTGGTCATAACTTTCCTTCAAGGAGTAAGCATCTTTTAATTTCATGGCTGCAGTCACCATCTGCAGTGATTTTGGAGCCCAAAAAAATAAAGTCTGACACTGTTTCCACTGTTTCCCCATCTACTTCCTGTGAAGTGATGGGACCATATGCCATGATCTTAGTTTTCTGAATTTATGATCTTAGAGTTAGTAATTCTGTAAGTCTAAATAGCCCAGGGACAAGCTGATACTCATCTATGTGCTGATCAACTTCAGTGATTGCTTTTTGACTCATGGTCTAACTACCTAATGACATTTCTCTGTCGTCGGTCACCAAATAGCTAAACACCAACGGACTCTTCACTGTACCCTTAGAATTTCTAAGGGGTTTGGTCCTGATTATTCCTCATACATTTTACCTTTTTTCTATCTAGATAGGAATGCCCCTATTTCATCTATTCCTTTATTCCTTTACATTTTTAGCCCTAGGTTCTTAACTTACCTCTCCACCTTTCCTTCCCTCCATAACAGTATATATAAACAGTCTAAACTACCGCACAATTGCACTCATCTCACATGCCAGTAAAGTAATGCTCAAAATTCTCCAAGCCAGGCTTCAGCAATACGTGAACCATGAATTCCCTGATGTTCAAGCTGGTTTTAGAAAAGGCAGAGGAACCAGAGATCAAATTGCCAACATCCGCTGGATCATGGAAAAAGCAAGAGAGTTCAAAAAAACATCTATTTCTGCTTTATTGACTATGCCAAAGCCTTTGACTGTGTAGATCACAATAAACTGTGGAAAATTCTGAGAGAGATGGGAATACCAGACCACCTGATCTGCCTCTTGAGAAATCTGTATGCAGGTCAGGAAGCAACAGTTAGAACTGGACATGGAATAACAGACTGGTTCCAAATAGGGAAAGGAGTACGTCAAGGCTGTATATTGTCACCCTGCTTATTTAACTTCTATGCAGAGTACATCATGAGAAATGCTGGACTGGAAGAAACACAAGCTGGAATCAAGATTGCCAGGAGAAATAGCAATAATCTCAGATATGCAGATGACACCACCCTTATGGCAGAAAGTGAAGAGGAGCTAAAAAGCCTCTTGATGAAAGTGAAAGAGAAGAGCGAAAAAGTTGGCTTAAAGCTCAACATTCAGAAAACGAATTCATGGCATCTGGTCCCATCACTTCATGGGAAATAGATGGGGAAACCGTAGAAACAGTGTCAGAATTTATTTTTTCAGGCTCCAAAATCACTGCAGATGGTGACTGCAGCCATGAAATTAAAAGATGCTTACTCCTTGGAAGAAAAGTTATGAGCAACCTAGATGGTATATTCAAAAGCAGAGACATTACTTTGCTGACTAAGGTCCGTCTAGTCAAGGCTATGGTTTTTCCTGTGGTCATGTACGGATGTGAGAGTTGGACTGTGAAGAAGGCTGAGCACTGAAGAATTGATGCTTTTGAACTGTGGTGTTGGAGAAGACTCTTGAGAGTCCCTTGGACTGCAAGGAGATCCAACCAGTCCATCCTGAAGATCAGCCCTGGGATTTCTTTGGAAAGAATGATGCTAAAGCTGAAGCTCCAGTACTTTGGCCACCTCATGCGAAGAGTTGACTCATTGGAAAAGACTCTGATGATGGGAGGGATTGGGGGCAGGAGGAGAAGGGGACGACGGAGGATGAGATGGCTGGATGGCATCACGGACTCGATGTACGTGAGTCTGAGTGAACTCTGGGAGATGGTGATGGACAGGGAGGCCTGGCATGCTGCGATTCATGGGGTCGCAAAGAGTGGGACACAACTGAGTGACTGAACTGAACTGAACTGAATTTCTATATTACTAAAAATGCACCATTTCAATTCTGCCTCTCTGACACAACCACTGTGCTACTTTTCTTTTTTATTTCCTTTGGAAATAGAAGGGGATTAAAAACATGTGCTGTTTCCACTTTCAAATCTCTCATTTACTCTCCAACGCACTGAAATCTCAAATCTACAATAAACAATTTATTGAAACTGCTCTTTCCAAGACCAACACTCTGTAATTACAAATCCAATAAAACCTGTTCAATTCTTATCCAACATGATCTTTCTGAATGTTTCCTTGGCACTTTAAACTCATTAGGCTTAAAAAATTATTTCATCTCCACCTGCCACTCAACTCCTTTTCCTCCAGAGTTTTCTAATATTTAACTAAATCTCAATTATCCCATTTTAGTAGGCTCAGGACTCTCTTCCACATCTTCATTATACTTATCCAATCATCCTACCCAGCTTCTCATTTCTACCTTGGCAAAACCCTTCATTATTTCTTAACCCAGTGAAAGAAAGTGTTAGTCACTCATGTCTGACTCTTTGCAACGCCATAGACTGCAGCCTGCCAGTCTCCTCTGTCTGTGGAATTCTCCAGACAAGAATGCTGGAGTGGGTAGCCATTCCCTTCTCCAGGGGATCTTCCCAAGGCAGAGATTGAACCTGGGTCTCCTCCATTGCAGGCAGATTATTTACCTTCCGAGCCACCAAGGAAATCACCCAAAGAGCTTTTTAAAAAATATTTGTGCCCAGATTCTAATCCTAAACCAATTAGACTCTCAGAGAGTAGAGTTGGACATTGGTAGTTTTATATCTTCAAGTAATTTAAATTACAACTGGGATTGATAGCCATTTGTTTCCCCACATTCTCTTCAAGGTACTAGTCCAAGCTCAGGCCCTCAGTTGCTCTCTGGCATTATGTCAGTCGCCTCTAACTCCTCTCCAAGCCCATAATCTCTCTTCTTTAAGACCTTCTATCACTTTTTGCTGAAATCTCTGAAACACAACTTTGCAGTGCCCTACTCACATAACTTCTAGAATAAAGTTCAATTGCTTTGTATAACAGATAAAATCTTCCAGAAGAATTTTGACAAAGTGCATACCATTTAGTAATTTGAAATATAGTGAAGATTTGAAAAAATCAAAACAAATATGAAACACTTTAGTCTCCTCTGTACCTACTTTCCATTGATTAGCATAGTGCCCTGATGATGCATGACATTTAAAAGTATCTATTGAACAGATTTTAAAGACCACTTTAAAAGGTAAACTTCAGGTAAAATTTGATTTAGCCAAATATGCTTGTGCCTAGCAGGAATTTAGTAAGTCAATGAGATGCTGGATAATTGTAATATTTATACTACTTTTCAGTATCACACAAAGGAGTGAATAAAATCTGCTACCTCTACCCTTTTTTCAAAGCATTCTATATATTTAAAACAATAGAGAAAGAAGGGAAGGAAGGGCAGGATGGGAGGGAAAGGATGGTAAGGAAGAAAACAAGAAAAGAAAGGAGGGGAAGACAGGTATGTAGTCAGACAGACAGACAAACCTATACTTTAATAAAAACAGTAATGTTCTACTATGAGTTCTCTATGTGGGTAAGGGGAACAGGAGATGCCCAGTATATGTCCCCCCAACTTTTCAGCTTCTCTAGGATGTCTTTCTTTTTCCTAATTTTCTCTACATAAGTGGGTCAAAATGAGAAACATCTCCATGATGATAAATACTACTAGATATCTTTGCACATGTTGTTCTGTCAGATGGATATATGATCATGAGGGTTTCCCTGGTGGTTCAGATGGTAAAGAATCTGCCTGCAATGTGTGAGACCTGGGTTCTATCCATGGGTTGGGAAGATCCCCTGGAGAAAAGAACAGCTACCCACTCCAGTATTCTGGCCTGGAGAATTCCAAGGACAGAGGAGACTGGCAGGCTACAGTCTGTGGGTCACAAAGAATTGGATATGACTGAGCGACTTTCACATATGATCATGAATTGAGAAAATAATCAAAACTTTTTAAAAGATCATGACCCAGTTAATGTTCCACTTAATCACTGTGATACTAACCATTGTGTACTATTAAAAGTCACAGTCCATTTATATAGCATTGTATATATGGGTCTTGCTAAGAAAAATGAAGAACAGTAACAAACTCCTTTTTTATTTCAACCATAGATACAGAATCTCAGACCTCTTCCTATCCATTAATACCAACTGAAAATTTGAAATCTTATATGGTACAGTGTGATGTTAAAACTGAAGGTTTCCATTGTGTTAATGCAATAAGAATGTAAAAAAAAATAAAATAACTCTATAGGATGTCATTCCATAAATAGAGAATTTCAAAAAAGTCATCACCAATCAAACACCTATTGACCCACACTCTGTGTTGTGACATACTGGAGTAGATATTTACCAAATTAATTAACAAGAATAGGATCATATATCACATATTATTGTTGTTTAGTCCCTAAATCATGTCTTACACTTTTGTGACAAACCTATACTTATACTTTTCTAGGCTCCTCTGTCCCTGGGATCTCCCAGGTAAGAATACTGGAGTGGGTTGCCATTTCCTTCTCCAGGGGATCTGCCCAACCCAGGGATCGAACTCACACCTCCTGCATTGGCAGGTGGGTTCTTTAACACTGAACTACCAGGGAAACCCCAGGCACAAAAATAAACATACTCAAAAGTGTATGTGGAACAAGTGAAGTCTGAAAATTCTGTATTTGAGAGAATAGTATTGTACCAATGTCAATTTCTTGGTTGTGTAAGATGTTATCACTAGGGAATGGTGGGGAAAGGGTACACAGAAGCTTTCTGAACTGTTTTCATAACATTTTATAAAAAATCTTAAATTTAAAATCAAAGCTATTTAAAGTAATTTAAAAGGCTAAATCATAGCCATATTTGTTTTAATTAACACTCCCATATATGGTTGACCTTTGAACAATGCTAGGGTCAGAGGAGATAACCCTCCTTGCAATTAAAAATCTACATATAACTTAGAATCCATCCTCTCTGTATGTGGTTCCTGCATATCCATGATTTCACCTCCCTGGAATTAACCTCAGATTGTGTAGTGCTGAAGTATTTACTATAGAAAAAAATCCATGTATAGGTGGACCTAGGCAGTTAAAACCTGTGTTTTCAAGGGTCAACTGTATAATGAATTTCAAAGGATAAGCAGTTATTCTTTGATACAGTTTTTTTAAATAAAATGAGTTTTGCATATTGCTAGCAAAAATTTGCCAGTTGTGCTCATAGTCAAGATGTGAGCAAGTGGCACAAGTATAAATATATCTATTTCAATCGTTTCTTAGCAAAGAAGCAACCCAAATATTGGAACCTTGTGTAAATGGCAAGATTTGCCATGGATTTTTATAAAACGATTAAAGAATATATGTCAGCTTTCCCATAAAATCAGAGGTTTTCCTGGATAGTAACTGAAGTGCTTTTAAAATAAAACACTGAAAAACAGATTCTCTGAAAATAACTCAGGAAAGAGAGTCCATTTTTATATTCCAATTTTATTCACCTTTTCTGAAGAGTCACAACATTACTGGGGATAATCTAGTTAGTATATTTGAAATTCCATTTATTTTTTCTATTGATATGCATGTATTACACTTGAATATAATACAGTATTTCCAGTGTTGTTTTAAAGGACATAGTTTAAAAAAGAGAGGCATAATCTATAATTTCAAAGCTAGGACAAATTCATAATTTCTAAAATAATATAATTTTCCACTTTGTTCCAAAGAAATTAATATTATCACTGATGCAGAAACTCCAGCACAACTATTACTCCTTTCTTTACAAGTTCAGACAGTCTTGAACCATTGCAAAATTCACTCAGAGCCATCAAATTGTATGCATAATGAAAATGGGAGAAGAAAGTCATTCCATGGATTTATGGGTCAGTATACTTTAGTTCAATATCAAAAGTATACTTTACAAATTTCATATTTAACAAATTTTACAGTGCTAGTCATTCTGCTGAGAAAAGATTCTGGGTAATATATTGGTCTTTGAAGATTGTTACCAATTTACCCTGGAGAGCTTTGGTCTGTATGTCAGCCTCCATCATGGAAATCAACATATACATAATTGGCCATGTGAGTGAGTTTTAAAATCACAGAAGATACCCACACTGTCTCTAACATAATCGAATGCCTAACAGGACAATTTCTGAAGTATCTTCTTATCAATCTAAGATGAGTAAAATACAGAAGCCTCTCCTTTTACAATCCTTCAAACTATACATTTACACAATATTATTACAGAATGGCTATGCAATGTCCATTCTTCTTTCCCTCCACATAACAAATGAAGCAAAATAAAAGTAGTATAAAATTATACATTCTGTGAATAACTTAGAAAAAAAAGTACATACGTGTTTAAGGCCTTGAAATATTTGTAAGATTTTCCTTTAGAACTGAAAACCACAGATGTTAAAAAGACTACAAAAACATGGACAAAATCTGACCTAAGAAATTGTTTGAATGCGAAAACTATAAACAAATATTTATAAATTTGAAGCCAAGGAAATGAACAATTTATTCTACCAACAACTTGCATAAACAAATAGGCATTCAAACAGTCCTTGGAATCAAGCAAGAGACGGTCTTTTAAAAATGAGATAGAAAGGACAGTTTAAAAAAATATTAGAAGAAATCTAAGCAAATAACTTTCAAGCTAAGAAATCAAAACCCACATGCATCCCTGGCAATTTTTTGAAACTGAAGGTTACCTAAATACTTGACTGCTCACTGCTGATTTCTGTGAAGGGAAAAAGTAAGGATGAACATAAAAGAAAAAGTTCACTTAAAAAACTCTGAAAGGGAATGTACTCTAGAGGTACCAAATAGGAGTATATAATGAAAATGGTAATTCAGTTCTAACTACTACCTATTTAACTGACAGAGAGCTGCAGTAGTGTGTTAGCCTTGGGGAAACATGTCAGCTTGTCTATACATTCTTATATGATTGATGTTTTCAGATAACTATAACTTGCCAACAATAATTATTATCAATGGATATATATTTCCATTCCTTTAACAAAAGCAACTTTAAGATGTTAAAACATGTAGGCTTTCAGAGCTCCAAGGTTAGGATACAAATTAAATTGTCCCAGTCTTCACCATGCCAAAGGAGAAGTTTGCAAAAGTAAATGTCACTGAAGCCATGTACAATCCTAGCCAGTGAACATGGGACCCAGGAACAGGTCCATGACAGAAGGCCAGTGCCCTTGAGAGACTTTCAGAAACCAGAAAGGCAGTCACATTTGGGGCCAAGAGCCCAAAGTGTAGGTGTCTCTGATACCATCCAGAAATGCCAACTCTTCAGATAGCAACTTCTTTTTTTAAGTACAACTATACAAGTTGAACACAGTTCAAATCTGATGAAATCTTCATGATACTGAAGTTCATGTAGGACTTCTAAAGAGTCTTGATTCCAAGAAGCTGATTATGAGCCATGAAATCCCCCAGAAGTAATAGACTCCAGAGTGCCACTTCGGAGCGGTATAAAATTTTTTCTTCAAGATCACCTATGAATTATGTTTGTATGCATATGTTCAGTGTAATCAGCCTTGAGGATCACTTGATTTCACCTTGGTTAATGGGTTACCTACAAAGAAAAAGAAAGTAGAATCATTTCATAACAGCTATCATCTTAAAACTCTACACAATTAAGTATTAGAAATGAATAAGTAAAAACTCAAAGTGCTGGTATTTGCTATATTAAATAAATTACTGAATTTTAAAGGACTACCATATTTAGGTATTTATAGCTTATTAAAGTTATTTTCTCTATTATTTCATAATATTTTTGAGAGCCATTTGCAGTTATCTAAGTGACTCCAACGGTGACCAGGAAGATCTCAACTGGAAAAGTTACCCCTTTTGGACCCAAAGATTGATTCTGGAATCCCTGTTCTTTGCATAGACTTTGTGAACATAACCCAGAGATCATACACTTCATGCCAGGTGTCAGTGAAGGAAAGACTTTTGTTCTTAGGAATCCTATCAGACCACATCTTCAAGAAAGCCCTTGGGATTTGGTTCCATAAAACCCATTCTTGAAATAGTTGACAAGTTGAATGCTTATTTGACTCAACTGCATTTCAGAAAATCCACTATTCATAATGCAAAAAAAAAAAAAAAATTGGGGAGAAAAACAATTATAGTATAATCCTTTACCAAATTTTAAAAGTCCCAAAAATTTCTCATGAAATTGATTAGAGCAGTATTATTAATGCTACTGTACATATTATTGAGGCAGAATCATGTGGATTTTCACAGGTACTCAAGTCAAAAGAATGTTTATTTACAGGAAAAAAAGAATAATAGCTAGAATACCTAATATGTACAGAGACATCATTATATGTATGCAGAGGAAATATGAAACAAAGAGAGACAAAGATTTCTGCTGTGGCAATGAATTTCTAGTTATGCTCTTAATACCATGGTACTTAGGATTGCCTAACAGTTCTTTTCCAGTGATGCTTACAACAAAAAGTGAATTTTTAAAACTTATTGTGGATATTTTATTTCATTAAGTAACATAGTTACTTATCTTTTCTCAAAACATTTGCCAAAAGACAAGTTTTTGTTTTGTCTGTAGTTTAATCAACTATGAAAAATAGAAAAATAAAGTAACAAGATGTTGCTCTGCCATGGCTGATTTCAAATCACAGTGTGAAAGAAAGGTGTAAAATTCAAACATATATATTCTGCATGGAGGCAGCAACCATGTTTGCGTCTCTTTGGTCCGTTTCATTCCCAAAGGTCTGTAGCTTCTTATTCCTACGCACAGACAAGGACTGAACTGATGATGAGGGGATACAAACATAATGGGCCTGCTGGCCTCTAGAGATTCTGGGAGCAGGGGTGTCTTAGACAGGGCAGCGATTTTATTATCAATTTGTCTGCCATTCAGTGGTTATTTTACACAAGTTCTGTGAAGGGCTCCCAGTCTGGGAGTCAGTGTAAGAAGAATATGGGGAAGACATATATTTCTATGTGTCATAGGTTGCTAATGAAGATAGCTCATCACTGTGAAAAATATAGAAATTTTATTTTTATGATACGCTTTTTTGACAAACATTGATTTAACACAGTTTTTGATTTCCAGGGGCTGAGAAAATTCACCTGCCTTTTCTGAGAGTTCTCCTCTTGGTTGCAGGAAGAAATCACTGTGAAATGTAACATGGGCACCAGTGTTTGAAATGGCAGGAATAAGGAAGAGAACAGCTGATTTAGCCTCGGGAGAGGTTCAGCACTGACCACATAAGAGGCACGCTGCAACAGCTCCAGGAAAGCGGGTAACGCGTCCTCTCAAACTACTACAAGCCCAGATTCTGAGTAATCTACCGATAGGTATGGAGGACACATTCTTACATCTTCATTCCAAGGTAAGCATTTTGTTCTGCTGGTTTATATAAAGCTGAGGAGTGAGTCTCTCAACTATTTATGTATTTAAAGCTTTATTTTCACATAATTTTAATTTCAAATAATTTTTAAAACAGATATCAAATTGACAGTGTAAAACCAAGGACTTATATATCTGAAATATGATTTTCCTCCATCTCAGTAGAGGAAACATAAGTATATACAAACACAACTATACAATCCAGATCCTCATAAATGTACACTTATACTATGCTGTGAATTATATATATGTACATTTACATTTCTATCAGCTAAAATAATTGCTAGAAAACTAAGCTTAACTCAAAGAAGTAATTGTCTAAATAAGCACGGATTGAAACGATGAAAGCTTTTCCTTATTCTCTAATTTTGTACAATGTTTCCTGGTTTCCTAGTTTTTTAATCCTAAAAACCCCTACATTTTATGAGATGAAGAGTAATAGACAATTTATTTTAGGTATGATTTTTGTGAATTATTTGATTTTGATCGGAGGGCCACTGTAGTTGGGCATATAGTTGCTAGATTTAGGTCAGTGTGGTAATAATGATACTGGCTGCATCATGCAATATCTGGGCCCCACAGTTTCCCATGTGTAGAACGGGAATAATCTTGTTAGCCTCACAGTGTTCCTGTGAGGATCAAGTATATTTATGAAAACCTAGCTTTTTCAACTATGAAGTACCATTAAAAATAAAAGCTTTAGAGTTGGGATCAGTTTTTTTTTTCTTTCAATAGATAAATCTTTAACAAGAGAACCACTAAAAGTAGAATGAGAGAATCCTACTAACAGACAAGTTAGAGGATGAAGGAATTCAAACAAAGGCTGTCATAATTTGCCCTTTTCAATGAAATATAAATATGAACATATATCATCACCCTCCCTGATAACCTCCAGATTTGTACCAAACAAAATGGCAAAGCCAAAGATTTTAAAACAGGCAGATGATTCTGAATACAGGTACATTATCACCAATTTTCATCATCTAATATGCAAGATCCAAAAAACATTTTTAAAATAATTGTCTAAAATTTAATACAAAAAACTGCATTTATGGTTTTTATGCTCATTAAGTTCAAGTGACTCATAGTTAAATTCTGACATGCTAATGGGGGAGAAATGATTCCCATTTTACTCTTTATAGATGATAAACTGAAACATCATTTTTTTTAACTGAAATTTCTTGATATGAAAGATCTCAGGCAATACTTATACAATCCAACATTTAAAAAAATTTCTTCCACTTACAAGTAAGTTTTTAGTATACCAAATGAAACACTGCCTTTTTTTTTTTAGAACTTAAATATTATTCTCTTTTCACTCAAGGCCTATCTTTTGGAAGAGGCCAACTAGCAAAAGTTTTACCTTAAGTTTTCAGTGACTAAAAGCAGGAGGTTGCAATAAAACCACTTTTACAGGATAGGAAATAGCATTTACTATCATGAATTCACTGTTTTCTCATTCTGAGGGCAATAGATATAAAATACTGCATGAGAAAGAGAAATGTTCCTATGATCATTACGGATATGCCTTGAGCTTCATACACTATAATCACTAGTCTCAGTAAATTTGCCTTTCCAAAGGCAGTATTCTACACAGCTGTTCTTTTTCATGCAACTTTTATTTGTGTGTGCTGCACACCCAGCCAATTCAGTAAGTGAAACTGCTGGGCTGCTGAACACATGCAATAATAACCATTAGTATTATTATTTCTAGTTACAAGTACAAAGCTACCTTGGTAATGAGCCACCAGGATGAAGAAGCTAATCTGATAACATTCAATAAGAAGCACCATTTTTTTTTTTTCAGATATAAGCATCCATTTATTTCTTCCAGTCGAACAAATCTATTATAGGGCTTTCAGATTTCTCAATAATTTATGCTAAAATCATGTCTTTCAAATCTGCTCACCAATTTAAATTGAGAAAACAAAACCAGGTAAATGGCATATTTGAGATTAAGTGAAGTCAACTATTTTAAAATTGTGTGTGCTCAGTTGCTGAGTCATGTCCGACTCTTCGCCTGTAGCCTGCGAGGATCCTCTATCCACAGATTTTTCCAGGCAATGGTACTGGAGCCAGTTGCCATCTCCTACTCCATACTGTATTCATTTTGTATTTGGACCATTGTGTTATATCCTCTGCCTATCTTCAAGGTAAAATAAATTTAAAAGGCAAAAAGGAAAAATATTCAAGAATCTATTCTGTCCCCAAATGTAAAAGATGCTTTGATGCTTCTATACAGTTCCTAAAATTGTTATATGTATGGAGTCTACAGTTCTTTTTACCCTGTTTAAGTCGTGCTGATTAGGTTACCAATGGGAGACAGTACACTATGGGGAGAGACACAGTGACAAGTAGTGTGAGCTCTGCACACAGACTGCCTGAGTTCAGACCTTGGCCTTATCACTTTATCACACTGTGGGGTTGAAATAAATTATTTAAGCTCCCTGAGCCTAGTCTCCCCATGTGAAATACAAAAATGGTATTATCAGCCCTCATAAGTTTGCTATTGTGATTAAATCAGATAATCCCTGCAAAGCATCAGTCCAGGCAAATGCTTTTCAAATATTAACAGGTGGTAACAGTAGTAATTCCCAACTAAGATTCAAAAGGTGATACATAGGATATCTATGGCAGAGGACATTACATCTTGTTTCTCTACAAATATTGATTTAATTAGTTAATTTTCTGACTTATAGTAACTGAATTTGCAATCATTCATTTCATATGCTGTTAATCAAAGTCATAGGATGGTAGTTATACTCCAGTACTTTGGCCACCTCATGTGAAGATCTGACTCATTGGAAAAGACTGATGCTGGGAGGGATTGGGGGCAGGAGGAGAAGGGGACGACCGAGGATGAGATGGCTGGATGGCATCATGGACTCGATGGATGTGAGTCTGAGTGAACTCCGGGAGATGGTGATGAATAGGAAGTCCTGGCGTGCTGCGATTCATGGGGTTGCAAAGAGTTGGACACGACTGAGTGACTAAACTGAAACTGAAACTGATGTGTCAAGAAGAAAGCACTATTGTTTTGGTTGGCTTTGGGAGAGACTGTCTTTTCAGACAAGGTGAGAGGGTATTTAATGGTCAAAAAGAATATACTTTGAAGTCAGGTTGTGTAGGTTCAATGTTTCATTCTGTTGATAACTCAGCATGTGACCTCAAATAAGACAGCTATAATATTAGTATCTACATCATAGGATTGTAAGAGCTGAGGAAAAATAAGTTAATTAGTCAAGTGCTTATATTATAAGACTTCCCTGGTGCCTCAGATGGTAAAGAGTGTGCCTACAATGCGGGAGACCCACGTTCAATCCCTGGACTGGGAAGATCTCCTGGAGAAGGAAATGGCAACCCACTCCAGTATTCCTGCCTGGGAAATCCCATAGACAGAGGAGCCTGTCAGGTTACAGCCTATGGGGTCCCAAAGAGTAAGATATGACTGAGCGACTAACACTGAGAATTATATTCCAAGGTACATAATGAGCGTTATGTAAGTGGTAACTATTATTATTCAGATATGGATACATTTCTAGGCAGCTGAATGCACTGAATTCTTAGTTTTGCTCTCAATTATTTCTGTGCATACGTTACTAGTCTTTATAGGCAATTCCATTATTGGTCTTACTGATGAATCAGCTGCCATCAGACTCTGAATGCAGGAAAAATATTTAGGAAATTAGTACTGTATTTTAACCATCTAGGCTTAAAAATAAATGTGGTATAATTATGCCAAACAAAATGCAGATTTGTAAATTTCCTTATTCATTATGGTTCTTCTGATATATTTGAGTTCTATTCCACATATCAGATATTTATTTTTTTAATTTTAGATATTCACTTTACCCACCTATATAAGTTTGTGAAATCAATGCCAAAACTCCACAATATACATGTGAATCTTATCATATTAGCTTAATTTACAAAATATTCTTATTTTTTCCTGGGTGGTCACGAAAATCTTGTTATGAGGAACTATATTCCTTTGCATGTAAAATAAGTCACATATACAAAATATTAAAGACAATGCCTTATGAAGATTAGAAGTCAATTTCATTTTTTAAAAAGTTAAATTTTCGCTAAAATATCTGTGTAATAAGAGAAACATTTGTCTTTAGACTGATGGATATTCTTTAAACAACTGGAAGGCAAGGACTATGTAGCTGTATTTCTGAATGGAGGCAGTAGGTTGAAATGCAGTACAAGTCCAATTTTTACAATACAACTGCTTAATAGCATCATAGATAGGCACCATTTCAAATGAATGTTTTAATAAATAAATTTAGCTTAGTCGATACAGGTGAAAAGGAAGACTCGAATACCCTCACAATCCTAAATGCTGACTTTTAAAATTAATTTCTTTATTGAAATATAATTGACATACATTATGTTAGTTTCATGTGTATAACATAAGGTAATCTACCATTTAAAATCTTTCTGAATCAGTAACTGGATTCTTAAAGCAATACCATTTTTTAAAATCACTAAATGCTGATTTGAATGAACTTTTCTTGCTTGGAATATAATTGCTGCTTCACTGCAAATGTATTTTTTTAATGTAGCTGTTACAAGTACATGAATTAAATTCTTGCTTCACTCTTTGTGTACTAAATGTGCAATTAAAACATCATTACTCTGCAGTAGCAGGCTTTCTCATTTAAGCAGGAGAAAAGCTCCCACTCAGTTGGTTGTAACAGTACATGAAAATGCACTTGTGCTTTCTTAAAGCACCTTATGCAATGAGGTATTATGAAATGAAAGATTCCTATTGGTCTGAAGTAATCATTTAAGAGCAAGCTGACCAGACAGCTCTTTAGTATGGATGATGTGGTATGAGGCAATGACTTACATGAATTACTGTCATAAACATGTACGTCCATATAAAAAAGAAAACATGTTTTGCTTTCATGGTGTTGGAGGTGATTCCGATAAGCCCTGAAGCCCACTGCATTTTCATATCATAGTTTAATTTTCCTTCCCAATAATGGCTGGTGCTGTGGATTGGCCTCCACGTTTGGGGCACAAAAACCAATCTACTTACTTAGCACTTAAGCTAGGGTCAACATTACTGTGAACTGACCTTGTTATCTGTTCTAGGAACTCTCAAAAAATTTAACAGCCTTGGGCAATTAGAAATACAGTCATTTCAAACAATAGAGCTGTAGTTAATTGATTCTATGTAGGTGTACCACAGTGTGGGTCCCAGTGTGGAAGCAGAAAATGGCATAGTCTTCCTAGACTTCTGAAAAAAAAAAAAAGAAAGAAAAGAAAAAAGAAAGAAAGAAAACAGAGCCCCAGATTGACTGAGAAGAGGTGGCCTTGTACTGATAAGAGTTTATAACAGTGATATTGATACTACCGTCTGGTTTTTAGAACTCTGAACAAGTCACTTAAAAAAACCTCTGAATCTCTAGGGTTCATTCACACGTGCCAAACAAGTTGGCTGGACTCAGTGAGTTTCTGATTCCCTTCTGTCTCCCAACTCATGACTTTTCTTAAGGACTAATTCAAAAGAGGATAAAACTTTATCCTGATTATTTAAATTCATGGGTGGTATAGCCACCATGTAGACTTCATTTTTCTGAAAAGCCTATATTAGAATGCAGAACTAGTGAGCTTTTTACCGCAAATACAACATCTGTCAGTGGCTTTCAGCTTCCTGTGCTGTGCCAGTGAAGCTCTCTAATAGAAATGAATCTTCGGGAACAGATGGACTTGCACCATTTCTTGGAAGTTTGAAAGCTGCGCAGTGTGCCTGCCATGAACTCTTTCTTCTATGTGAATCAGGAAAGCAGATGACTGTTTCCATTGCCATTTATGCACATTCATCCACTCAGAGGCAGATCAGCTAACATTAACTGTTAGCCAAACAAAACATTCCCTGGTTTCTCCTTGGGTATTTAATAATTTCCTTTGGGACATTAAGAAAATTTTAAAATTTTCTTCTTCTCCTGGTCCTGCACCATACACATTCTTCCATTTACTCCAAGTGGAAAATGACGAAAAATAGATACTTTTGAAAGACAATAGTATAATGGGATTACACTGTTCAAGCTTTAAGGAAACATCAGAAAGTCCTTAAAATGGGAACACAGTTATTTTGGATGCTTTGAGGAAAGCTGATAGATTTTTAATAATATTTTTCTATATACTATTAATAGCAAAGTTTACCTATTTTCAGAGACAGTTGAGACTTTGAATGCAATTGGAAAGGCACTTTACCTGCTGAGTTTGATTGGTTCATTTTTTAAGACTCACTTCTCATTTATAAAGGAGTTACTTGAATGGATAGTTTTCATCCAATTTCTGTCATAAACACTTACTTTAAAAATGTATATCTGCTCAAGCATCACAGTCAAGTATTTCAGCCTCACAGCATATAAGGGCTAACAGAAGTAAGCACTAAAAAATTATGCTTAAAAGGTGATTTTAAGATAAGTGGACTTTTGGAAGAAGGATTGAAACTTTGGAGAAATCTGAGTTACTGGTGTAGGAATTACTAAGGGCAACATTTTCTCTTAGCTTCTGGTTGGTTGAGTTATAAATATAAGTGGCTGTAGGTAACAACTTTTCCTTGGGATATTTGTCTGCATAAAGAATATGCCTCTGTCATTTTGAAAAGAACTTGGTGAAATTTGTGGAAGTATGAGGCTAGTACCATGCCTGAAGCAGCATATACTCTTTTTCATCCCTATATTCTGCCGTAAAATTAAGTTTAGAGATGACCACTCCACATGTGGTATATCTTTGGGAAAAAATCATTCTCTAAGTTAAAAAAGCTATAATTCATTTTCTGAAGGTAAGGGCAGCATAGGCAATGATGTTTAATATGTCAGAAGTTTCTATTTTTTTCTATTTCCCAGATATATTTCTCACTTTTCAAAAAATAGTCTTAATCCAGTAGTCTCAAATTCCCAAAGTTGATTAAAATATGAATCTTTAACTCTAACCAGTTCTAATTACCTAGATGCTGGTATGACATAACTTATTCAATTAAGAGGCAATTTAAACATACAAAGAATTAATGATTAGGTAAGAATAAAATCTTCATTTGGCTTATGGAGATTAGGTAAAAATTTGATGGTTCTGTGCTTTTCATGCTAATTCACAGACTAATAGGCAGGTTGAACACTGACAGAGGTCCACTTATACACTCAGGGTTTTGTTTCTGTTCTTAAGAGAACAATATATTAGCTACAGGGTCTTTGTAGGTGACAACATTCGGTTGACCAACGATGACATTGGCTATTTGTGGCCAGTTTGAGGGCCTCCTATTAAAAAAATGATGCCTCCCCTTCTTCCCTTTTTATGAAGAATAGTGCAGAGCCTTATTTACTGACCACTGAGGCAGTTTTGGAGTCATTTTGAATCTTTACTCCTTAATGAAACTTCTGCCTCTTCCTTAGAATGTCACCAACACTAGGATTTGCCACACTAATGCTCCAGCATGGAGCCAGAACATTTTTGGGGTGTGGAAAAATAAAAAATTGTCATCAAACACAACAGAAACCTTCTCTTTCTACTTCTCTGTTCAAATTTGAAAAGTTTTACATGTTTGCCTAAGGAACAAACACATGTCAGGTACTCCACTGTTAAAAACATTATTACAGGAAACAAACCTGGGCAAAGGGGAGTATTTCAACAATCATAAAGGGACAGCAAGACAATAACTTCCTTTACCTCCATAAAAACCCACAATGGGGACAGTTTTGCATCTTTCCTAGAGGATTATAAACTCTTAGAACATTCTTTTTATTTCAGAGAAACACATACCCATAAATAGGACCTAAAATAAACAGCTCTTACGAGAAACTGATAAAAGGATAGTAAGCATTTCTCGTGACTATTTTGGGAAGCATTCTGCGCAAATGTAAGAAAGGAGTTCATTTAAAATCAAGGAAGAAAGTATATAAAAATCAATAGACAACACAACCATTTTAACATAAAAGGGTAAGAGAATTGTAGAAACATTATGTAACAATATTTAATTAGAATTTGCAGACTTAATATTTGCAATCGTAACCATTCATAAGTTGCCTGAACATCCATATCTACAGTAATTTGTAATTTGCTAAAGCATGAACCTGAATCATACCTACTTTAATGCTGATAAATGAGGCCATGTCATTTACCCAGTGTGTCTGGCCATCCATGGGCCTTCAATTCTCAAGGCAGCTTTGCTGTTCCCTATCATCAACTGTATAACCCCCACTAATGGTCTGAATGGGATTCATGACTTTTTTCAGTTGTAATTTATGACTTTTTGTAGACAGACTTTCAAAAGGTTTCTCTATAATCTCTCTTTCCCAAAGTACCCCCAAAATATAAAACATATACTGCTTGATTTTCAAATATTTAAATATTTGACAGTATAATATGAATAATAATAAATCACCTGAAGGAGTGGCTAGTAATCAGGATCAGATAACAGAGAGCTTTGGTAAAATGAATCAAAAGTAAAGTAAAACATTTCCTACATAAATTGAGAGTTCTGGATAGTTAAAATTAATAGCATAAAGAAGATTAATCATGTCATAATATAAAAAGATGTTTTCTAATTTTGGAAAAAAAAAACACAAAAAGATGGGTCTTTGCGCAACAAGAACAGATCCCTCTTTCCCATCCTTGGCCTCTCTCTACTAACCAGAAAATGTGAGATAAAAATGATTGTCTGAGGAAGAACGGAATTTTGGGTTCTAGTCACATTTACTTGACTTTATCCAGATATATCAGGGCCAATACAGTTATGAAGTGGGTCAATGTCATGACTTGCCATGGTCATGTGTGACTGAAGGCAAAGGGTGAAGTTGGAGAAAATTTAGACGACCTTCACATTTTTTAGAAAAAGCAAGGGACAGATGAGAAATACACTAATTCATGTTTCCAGGCCTCCATTTTCTTCACATTGTTCAAAAACATGGAAAGCCTTATAGGAATGTTCTTTAATTTCATTTCTCCCCATTGAATATTTTCAACAATGACAGCATTTTCTCCAGATGTTTGTCTCTAATTAGTTTCTAGACCCTAATCATCTTCTTAATCAGTTCCCCACTCTGTCTCATTGTTACTATCTTAATCGAAGCCTTTATTCTGGTTTGTGGGACTGGAGTAACCTCGTAATTTGTCTCCCTGAGTGGTCTTGCGCCTTGGAGCTTCTCCTCCTGTTTGCTATCATGATCCTGAAAAGAAAAAGCTATAAAAATGTCCTATTATAGAAGGAAATCTAAATTCTTGCTGGTAATACAGACAGTTTTTAATGGTAAGACCTCAACCCACCCAGCTTCATCTCTCCTCTTCCCACCCTCTTCAGAGATACACAGAACCAGCTCCAGTCACACCTAATGAGTTAATCCTCCTAGGACTTGTCATGCCCTGTTCTATCTCCTTATCTTTGGATACATTTCACCTTTGCCTAAAATATTTTCCTTTCAAACCTCAGAACAAACATTACCACTTCATAATTCATAAGCCTTTGTGATTCATCCAGTCAACATACTGGATGGAAAACATACTTTTTCCATACTTCTATTATAAGACATATCTTATTGCATTATGATTATTTATTAACCTGTTTGTTTCTCTCACTTAACTATGATGTACTGAAAAAATATTAGCATACATTTTGTTTCCTCAGTGCTAAACTGTATTTCACTCCAGGTACATAAATGATGCCTAATACTTACTAAATGAAAGGATGAAAAGATGAATGGGTAGGTAGATGGATAAATGAACAAATTAATGTATGAATATAAGAGAAAAGTGATAAGTAATTTCAGAAGGGAAACTAGAGGTACTATTTGGATTCTCTGGGAAGAGCAAGAGGAATGATTAGTGACCCAAAAGGTCAGTACCTCCATTAAAAAAAAAATTAGGATTATTCCCATGATGCTGTGGTTTCAGAATTTGAAATTATAGATATGCATGGGTCTTGACATCAGCTTCACATTTGTACCTCAGATATTTAAATTTATTCTCATTTGGAGAAGGTCTGATTTTTAAAATGAAATTAATTCAGGAAAATAATACTGCAAGAAGATAATAGCAATCTGTGGTGCTTTAATTGGTTTTAGACTAACCACTTGGGATGTGGGAAATGTCCAAATAGATACATCAAGGTTCATACTGGCATATTCATTACAGTTAATATTTCAGTTAAAAATTATCCTAATTAAAAAAAATAACTCTCGAGTAATTTGCATGCTTCTGCTTAACACTGTCAGGATATTTTCTCATGAACTACTATGTGGTGACAATTACCCTACATCTAGGTATTACATGTTCACTTGCAGCAAATATGGTGGTACAAATGAAATATCAAATTTCTTATGATATAACAAAGTAAACAGACACCATGATGAGCGCTTTGCTCCCAAAATACCGTACATGCAGTCTCTATCTCTCTCTATCATGCATGCTATCGACATACTAATTTAATTTATAGCTTCTATATTTAAGATGCCTGACCCTTCCAACCACCACTTTATTTTTTTAAATAAAGAGACTGGAATTTTTAAAGGCAAACAAGTTAATTTTTGCTTAGCAAAATGCAGCTGACTGCATTTTCTGGTCTACACTCTAATGCCAAAGACAGTGAATCATCCTGCTCCTCAGGAAAACCTGGAATTACCCTTCCTTTGCATTTATTCCTCAGGTCATAATTACGGGCATCAGTAGACAGCTGAGTGCACATCGATTTTCTTTTGCAATCCTCATGATTATTATGCGAGATTTTTCAACTTTTACAATTTATTGTTAGTCTTTGTTACTAATTACTACTATCCCCAGTTTATAGTTGAAGAAACTGAAGCTCAGATAACTTAAAAGTGAAACTTCTCAAAGAAGCATTAAGTGTGAGTGATACTCTGGGGGCTGTCATCCCCATTGGAGGGGCTTTAAAACTAGTGAAACAGGTCCTTCATACCTGGTTCTTCCATTCATTTGTTGGACTAATATTTACTGAGCACATAATAAGTGGTAGGCACTGTCCTATGTATGAGGGAAAAAAAAAAAACACTGCTCCTGTGAAACTGACAATCTGGAGAGCCAGACAAATGATAGACATGGCCAGTAAAAATTTTAAAGTATGTTAGGCCATGCCAAGAGAACATTAGGAGGAAGAGAAGGATTTCTGAGGCGGGGATATGCAAGTTCAGTTAGATGGGGAAGGCTTGCTGAGAATGTGGAATTGCAGTTAACACCCACAGAGATAAGAGAGCCAATCATGCTGACATCTGGAGGAAGAACATTTCAGGAAGAAGGAACAGCATGTGCAAATGTCCGGAGACAAGAAAAGTAAGAGGGGAAGGGTGGTGGCAATGGAGTAAGCGGTGAGCAGAGTGGTAGTAGATGAAGTCACAGACATTTGCTCATTTGTTCATTCATCTATTTCTTTGTTTATTCCACAAGTGTTATTGCTCCTAGGTGACTAGGATAAAAATGGGCCATGCAGATACTATCCTTGTTCCCACTGGGGGCTCAGAAAGAAACCACATTGAAGTTATCAGAAACACACGTGGCTTAGTATGCTCCTCCCTCTAGAAGCCTCATTCCTGGAACTTGGACCTGGAGAGAGCCTAAGTACATATGTGAATGAGACCACAATGACTTCTTTTCATAATGGACTCTTTTCCTACTCAAATATTTATTCTTATAACTTAGAGGGCTACTGTTCTTTCTGTTTAGACAATGAAGGCTTGCAATGTTTTAAGGAGGAGGGTAGTGAGGGACTGTATCCGCACACATAGGGCAAGCAAGAGAAGTTTTTCCTGGCAAATGTTTTCCACTGACTGGTGGCAAAGAATTCCTGCATACATGACTTATATTCACTTCTACCGCAGCTAAATTGAGACATCTCCTAGTATAGAAATCCAGTCTAGAAAGAAGAAGGTCACTCATCCCTCCACTGTAGCATTTCGTTTCCGATGTCTACAAGAAAAGCTTTAAAGCCATGTTCCCTCCCCCTAACTATTCAGCTGTTCTAGAGCTATTGAATTTAAAGAGAAATGTGAGTTCAGTCATGAGAAAAAATACCATCTCTCTGCTTTTAGAAGATTCTCAAAGAAAGAGATGGAAAAGCAGCTAAACTAATATCTGAAGTACAGGGGAAAGAATATCTTAGGTGCTACCCCATCCATGGCAAACTCATTTGAAATGTGTATTAGAGGGAAAGCCAAAAGCTATTTGGTCCATTTAGGCTCTTCTACTCAAATATTTGTTCTTATAACCTAAAGGGTAGATTGCCTGCATTTCATCCCAGCTCCATTGCTTATTAGCTCTGAACCTCTGGGCTACCTTTTAATTTCTCAATCTCCTCATGTGTAAAATGAAGATAATAATCATGACTATCTCATGAGGTGTTTGTGAGGATTAAGTGAACTAATATGTGTTAAGTGCTTACACTACTTCTTGATAATACTGAGAACTTAATATTATTTTTACTAATTCTAGTAAAAAGGGAAGTAGCATGAAGCACTAATGTATGCAGAAAGTCACTTATGTGAATTCTTCATGAGGAATTAAACCTTTTATTAGGAAACATCCCTCCTTAACAGTAACTGTTGCCACAAATTCTTCTTTACTACTAGTATTACTATATCACTTTTTCTTAGGTTAGTTTTTACATAGTGTATCTTTTCTATTTAAAAAAAAAAATGTTCAGCTTTCCCTTACTTTTATAGTTCAGAGGTACTATATATAACAGGCACTCCTGTTAAATACCATATACTTGTGTTTTGATTTTTTGATCCGGATTGACAATCGTTGTATTTACCTTTTATTAATAATTGGGTCATTCAGGCCTGGGGGATTCGATATAATCACTGACAAATATGGGTTGATAACTACCAAGTACTTGCTCTTTGTTTCACTTATTCTCGATTCCGTTTTCCTCTCCTCTTTGCCTTCTTTTGTACTCTAACACTGAGAGTTATCTCCAAGGCTTTAGTAACTTCCCAGACTGGACTAATCTCTCTTGCTCTTCACCACCACTTCTCCACCCTTCCCCACCACCCCCTAGACCTTGGATTCTAGACTAGATGCTCTTCCCTTTCTTGTGGACTTTTCAATGCCTCCAGGTATACCACCTTATAATTTGCCAAATTCTTCAATCTCCTTTTGGGGGCAGGAAAGAAGAAAAGGGTGCCTTGACCATATTACTAAATATGCATTACTAAAAGTGAAAGTCAAGTTATGTGGGCTCAGTTTTAATGATGCACCTGGTGTTGATTAGTCATCCAACAAGTTAAGATCCACCTGGGTATTCACCTGCATCGTACCTCTGCATTGTAATCATGTTTAAGCCAAGTCTTCTCTTCAAACTTACTTTCCTCCAACGCTCAGATTAGAAATTAAGTTGCTTATACTTGGGCTGACTATATTTTCTAATTTGCCTTGGATGATCCTGATTTACACCTGTCGTCCTGACTTTCTGTTGGGTCTACCCTGGAAATAAGGCCTCAGGACCATAAATTCTATTATCACCTACATAGAGTAATTACCCTTATTGTGGAAATTTAAATTTTAGTAAATAATTCCTGAATGTTGAAATCCTTAAGCTAAAATGAATGACTCTCTGATACAAGAATATCAGCCACTGAAATTCAGGCAAAAAGGGAACATAACTTGAAGCATAAAACATTTCTGAAACCCATTAAATCACATGAAATTGCTAATAAATTTTTAAGGCTGGCATTGAAGAAGGGGTCCTAGATATAGCTCTGTACTGAGTTCTTCAACCTTTCCATCATAAAGATGAGATAGAGGTTGTAATGTGAAAAACTGACTATAATGTTATTAGTTAGTATTGTAATCCAAGGTCATGAACTCTGAAAAGCAAATTAACGCTGTTGCATAGACTATTACTTTTAAGGTAAAATATTTGTTATAATAAAAAGGCAAATAGGCTTTGTACAAAATCTAGGTCTATTTCAAAACACTCTCTTAAGTATAGGGTTCATTTCCTGAATTTGGGGGGTTATGTCTATCAGTTTATAAGTAAAAATTCTATTATGATGGAACTTGTGCAATTTTGCCCAAACTTGAAAAAGGCAATCATTTGTGAATTTCAATTTCTCCCAATTAAAAAAAAATTTTTATATGTTTGACTCATATGAATGCTCATTAACTGATGATGAGGAGGGGGAAAATGATGAATTTAGGATTTTTAGAAAATTAGGCAGGCAGTAATTATAAGCAATGGTTAAGAGCATGGGGTGAAGAACATTAACCAGCTAGGGAGCTTACCCTGAAGTAGCTATTTGTCAACTGTGCAGCCCTATTATTTCACTCTCAAAAACCCCTCAGTTTTCTTCCGTATCAGTTCAGTAGCTCAGTCGTGTCTGACTCTTTGTGATCCCATGGACTGCAGCACAACAGGCTTCCCTGTCCATCACCAACTCTGGGAGCTTACTCAAACTCATGTCCATTGAGTCAGTGATGCCACCCAACCATCTCATCCTCTGTCATCCCCTTCTCCTCCTGCCTTCAATCTTACCAAGCATCACGGTCTTTTCAAATGAGTCAGTTCTTGGCATCAGGTGGCTCAACTATTGGAGTTTCAACTTCAACATCATTCCTTCCAATGAATATTTAGGACTGATATCCTTTAGGATGGATTGGTTGGATCTCCTTGCAGTCCAAGGGACTCTCAAGAGTCTTCTCCAACACCACAGTTCACAAGCATCAATTCTTCGGCGCTCAGCTTTCTTAACAGTCCAACTCTCACATCCACACATGACTACTGGGAAAACCATAGCCTTGACTAGACAGCAAAGTAATATCTCTGCTTCTGAATATGCTGTCTAGGTTGGTCATAACTTTTCTTCCAAGGAGTAAGCGTCTTTTAATTTCATGGCTGAAATCACCATCTGCAGTGATTTTGGAGGCCCCCAAAATAAAGTCAACCACTGTTTCCCCATCTATTTCCCATGAAGTGATGGGACCAGATACCATGATCTTAGTTTTCTGAATGTTGAGCTTTAAGCCAACTTTTTTACTCTCCTCTTTCATTTTCATCAAGAGGCTGTTTAGTTTTTCGCTTTCTGCCATAGGTGTGGCATCATCTGCATATCTGGGGTCACTGATGTTTTTCTCAGCTATCTTGATTACAACTTGTGCTTTATCCAGCCCAGCATTTCTCATGATGTGCTCTGCATATAAGTTAAATAAGCAGGATACAGCCTGACCTACTGACAATATACAGCCTTGATGTACTCCTTTCCAAATTTTGGAACCAGTCTGTTGGTCCATGTCCAGTTCTAACTGTTGCTTCCTGACCTGCATACAGATTTCTCAAGAGGCAGGTTGGGTGGTCTGGTATTCCCATCTCTTGAATTTTGCACAGTTTGTGGTGATCCACACAGTCAAAGGCTTTGGTAAAGTCAATAAAGCAGAAGTAGATGTTTTTCTGGAACTCTCTTGCTTTTTCAATGATACAACGGATACTGGCAATTTGATCTCTGGTTTCCTCTGCCTTTTCTAGAACCAGCTTGAAAATCTGGAAGTTCATGCTTCACATATTGTTGAAGCCTGGCTTGGAGAATTTTGAGCATTCCTTTACTAGCTTGTGAGATGAGTGCAATTGTGTGGTAGTTTGAGCATTCTTTGGCATTGTGTTTCTTTGGGATTGGAATGAAAACTGACCTTTTCCAGTCCTGTGACCACTACTGCATTTTCCAAGTTTGCTGGCATATTGAGTGCAGCACTTTCACAGCATCATCTTTTAGGATTTGAAATAGCTCAACTGGAATTTCATCACCTCCACTAGCTTTTTCTTCCCTATACAAGGAGATAATCCCTATCTCATCCCACTACTGTGAAGGTTAAATGCAATAATGCCTGTAGTGAGAATACAATCAATCCTAACAAACACTTTGATTCAGTACTTGAAAATAAATAATTTCAAAAACATAAGTTTAGGCCCCATTTCATCACCCTCAGGAAGCTCTGCCAAACCTTTTCTTCACTTTACAGCAGAGGTGGGAACCTCTGCCTTAGAGGACTAGAGGGGAATGTCACAATTTTGGGGTAGAAAATTCTGGGTTTGAGACTATAGCACTGCTTTTCCAGCCAG
Organism: Capra hircus; assembly: GCF_001704415.2. Lineage (NCBI taxonomy): Eukaryota > Metazoa > Chordata > Mammalia > Artiodactyla > Bovidae > Capra > Capra hircus. The sequence goes on along the minus strand of NC_030812.1, from coordinate 51,205,547 downwards.
TACAAAGCTGTTTGGAGGCTGCTAGGGGTGGTGAAGCCCAAAACAGCTTCTGGAATTTCTGAGCAGCCCTGGTCAATACAAGATGGACCCAGTAGTCTTGAGTTACATGGACAGTCTACTCTGGCAATCAGACTTCTCACTACTGGATCCTCCAAGCTGGCTCAATGTCCATGCTATTGGGTTTGCCTTTAAGTACTTTTCCAGCAGTCAGTTTCATGTCTGCTCTGACCATGTCTGCGTCATCAGCCCCGAAGTTACCCAGTTCATCAAGTGCACTGGCAGCCCAGCAGAGAGTGCCATGTTCCTTGAACCCTTGGACCTCCCCAGTAACAGAGTTATATTTTTAGCCATCAATGAGTTCCAACCACACAGCTGGGGGAACCCACTGGAGCTTTTTGGTTTATCTACAAGATAAAAATGGCCTTTTTCATTATGATTCTTATGATTACAGTAACTCATTCCATGCAAAGCAGGTAGCAGAGAAACTAAAAGCTTTCTTAGGCAGAAAAGGAAACAAACTGGCCTTTATGGAAGAGAAAGCCCCTGCTCAACAAAACAGCTATGACTGTGGGATGTATGTGAAATATAACACTGAGGCCTTGTGTCAGAACGTCTTTAGACAACAGCCAGAATCACTACTGCAGCTACTCAATCCTACATATATCACAAAGAAGAGAGAAGAATTGAAAAGATCCCATTGCCAGACTTGCTAAAAATGAGCTGTTTAAATATATTTGACTTTTGTAGTCTTTTCCTTCTGCTGTCCCCATGTGTTGGATGGATGCAATCTCAGTGCCTGAGGGAAGATGCCTGGGAGAGGAATGCTTAGGATGCTTACTTTCTCCTGAAAGAATGTAGTCCTCTGCATTATCCTAGTGGAAAATGTCACTTTAGCCCAAACTTCAGAGCAATATGTTCTGTAAATATGTCTTCAAAATATGCACCAAAACTGATTAATTCCCTTTTGGGGGTCTTTTATACACATTAGTTTATTCCAAAGAAAAAAGATTGATCTCTAAAACAAATCGAGAATATGTGAAATATAGAAGCAAGAAGAAAATCATAGAGCAACTAAAACTTACCGCACAGCCTGCATATTTCAAGAGATCAACTGGCTAGAAGCAGATCAAGACCTAACCTAATTCAAGATTGAAGCATTATCAGTTACTCCATTCTGTGATACCTATTCTACTCAACAAGCAAAGGCTTTCCCAGCTATGCTGCTACTGCTGCTGCTAAGTCACTTCAGTCGTGTCCAACTCTGCGACCCCATAGACGGCATCCCACCAGGTTCCCCCATCCCTGGGATTCTCCAGGCAAGAACACTGGAGTGGGTTGCCATTTCCTTCTCCAATGCATGAAAATGAAAAGTGAAAGTGGGGTGTTAGCCCATAGTCACCCATCTGATTCCTAGAGCACTTTAAGAAATGGGGAATCTTAAATAACTTTGTTGAAATAAATGAATGTGATGGACCTCTTGTTTTGCATCTGAAACTTACTAAAAGTTGATTTATTTTTGAGATATAAAGGAGAAAAAGCAACCTTTCTCAACTCTCACTTAATTCAAAATGCAGACAATGTAATTTTTGAAATGTGGAACCAAGAGTAAAAAGAAATGTTACTCCTTCTAAAAAAGAAAAATCTAAAACAAAAACATGTTTAGATACTCCAGATTATTCTCATTATTCCAATGTTATAAAATATGAACTCTAATTATATAATAAGGCATTATGTGTAAATGCATTTCTGGCTCTTTGATAATATGATTGTCCTTTCAATGCTATGTATCTCCTGTGTCAAGTCCACTTTATTTTCAAAGGTTATATTAGAATGAGGATAAATTATAAAGAAGGTATATTATGGACATAAGATCTACCTAGTTTATTTCCTAAGATCAAAAATGTATGTGTAACATATTTTGTTTGAAATATACTGAGGTTAAAAAATCACTTAAGTTTTATTTGCTATGCCATAAATAGGAATTATTGGCCTCTGCTAATTGCTGAATATCTATAAATGCTTCCAGTATCAGTTTCTACTTGGTGTTTTTGTGATTTAGTGAGAGCATTAATGTTGTATTAGCAATAGCAGAATGGGCAAGGGGAGCTCCACATTCAATAAAACAGTCCTTTACTGCTGCACCAACTAATCTCATCTCTCATTGCTATAGGCAAACAACTGCAACAAATTTAAATGAAAAAAAAAAGAACCCTCCCCCCATACCTAGCATGTAAACCACAACATAACATCCCTCCCTTTCAAGTTAACAATTTAACCATAAATGGATACCTTCTGTGAGACCTCCTTGAATTGTATCAGTGAATATAAAAGCATCAGTGAAGTTAATGTCAACAACTGCAATAGGCAGGGGAAAAAAAAAAAAGCCACCTTTACTTTGTAACTTCAAGAAATCCTCAAAAGAAGCTGCTGAAAAGCCACCAAAGGAGAAACTGTTTCAGTTCCTGCAGCATAAACCTGGGAAAGATATCTTTACAACTGATTAATACAGAAGTTCCCACTAGGCTTATCTGTCTTATCTATAATAGGTAACTGGAAAGGCCCAGAGCCTGTACCTATTACAGGCACTGAAATCCACTTACTCCATCTCTATGGTTTAGGATGAATTTTTGTAGCTAATCCAAAGGAGAGGGAATGGGTACACACAGACCAACCTCAAGGAACTTGTTTGTTCTTTAAAAGTGAAGTCACTCAGTTGTGTCCGACTCTTTGTGACCCCGTGGACTATAGCCTGCCAGGCTCCTTTGTCCATGGGATTCTCCAAGCAAGAATACTGGAGTGGGTTGCCATTTCCTTCTCCAGGCGATCTTCCCAACCCAGGGATCGAACCCAGGTCCCCCCACATTGCAAGCAGACACTTTAACCTCAGCCACCAGGGAAGCTGTTCTTTAAAACCTTTGTTTAAATGTGCGTGGAGGTGGTAAAAGAAGTCTTGAGAAATCTCTGCATCAGTATTTATTTAACAAGACTGACTCCTGTGGAATAACAGTGTTTATGTTTGAGTTATGAGAAAACTGGTCTACTTTTTGAGCCTATTAGTAACTTCCTTGATTCATATATTTCACTTAACAAGGCCATATTGCCCTTGCACTCGGCCAAGAGCTGTTTTAAATGCTTTACAAATATTAACTCATTTAATCCAAATACGGAGACTGTATGGTAAGTGTATTGTTGCCCCAATCCCACAGATGTGCAAATTGAGGAGCACAGATGTAAAGCAATTTGCTCAAGGCCATCAATTACTCAGTTGCAGAACAGGGATGTGAACTCAAGTAATCTAACTTCTAGACAGTTGGTTTCTTAATCATCATACCATCCTTGAAGACATTCTCAATGGAACACAGCAACCATTTCTCATTGAAGCAAATGAGATCCATTGTGGAAAAACAGACAGACAGATAGACAGAAACTCCTGACAATGTATCCACTGAGAGTAGCTAAGGCAAAGCTAATAGAACTCTGGGATCCTTCCTAGGGTTTTCAACAATTAGTGATTTTGTTTTTGTTTTTTTTTTTAATGTAAAAGTCCTACTAAATTAAACATAGACTATTTACTCCCCTCCCAAAAAACAAAGCTTCTTTGCTTACATGTTAGGCTAAGCAGCTAGGCATAGAGCTCCACAGTGTTTTTATGACTCTCCTTCTTACCTCTGTTGTTTGTGGTATACCTAAGGAGTGAGATTATTTTCTTTGGTGTTGTAACAGTTGTTTTTTTTCTTATCAAAATCACATACCTTAGACATAGATGATTTAAGATTACAACTTTTCAAACTACTTGTCTGCTTTACATATCTTATTAGAAGATTGCCCTTTCCAAAGTAATCTTGTATCTAATAGTCATAATAAAAAGAATGTAGCCTAAAGAGATCAGAAAATATATGTCAAAACTTCTACTGTAGATAGGAAAATATGTAATTAGAAGAGACCTCTCCATTCAACAGAAATATTGTGACTACATTTGTCTTTGGATATCCTGTTCCTGATACAATGACTGGCATTGAATATACGTTGAATAAGTGCTTAGTAAATAATGATTCAGATTTGATTTTGTCTTGCTATATCTATTGATAGGAACTATATACAGGGTAAAAAATTCTCCATATTTACATAGAGTGCCAAACTATACACATGAAAAATATCCTCTAGGCATATAGAAAGATATCACTTCTTTTTATATAGGTGTCATATATAATGTGTGTGTGTGTATATATATATATATAAAATGTTAATTTTTTATCTTTTCTATTATATTTTAGTCTCTTTTTCATTTATTCATCTCATCCTTATTAGTTCATTCCTCCCACTATGTTTGGGTTTAGGTTGCTGTTTTCTCCTAGGTTCTTAAGGGGTAAAGTTAGGTTGTTAGAGACTTTTCTTGTTTCTTAGGTTTTTATTTTGTGATTATTACAAGGCTTACATATAACAACTTATGCTTATAACTCTCTATTTGAGGTTGATAATAATTTAAGTACAAATAATCTAAAGTTCTACAGTTTTATTCCTCATACCACATTTTATCTATTTGATGTTATGTTTCACATCCTTCTATCTTATATATCCCTTAACAAACTATTATAGTTATTTTTACAAAATATTTTTATCTTTCATTCTTCACAATAGCTTTCTAATTCATACTTTCTCTACATATTTATCTTTACCAGTGACATTTATACTTTTTATGTTTCCTTGTTGCTAATTAGTGCCCTTCTTTTTTAACTTAAAGGCGTCACTTTAACATTTTTTTGTGAAGCCAGTTTAATAATGAACTTGGTTAGTTCTTATTTGTCTGGGAAGTTCATCCATTCCTTCAATTCTAAATGACAACTTTGCCAGGTAGAATATTCTTAGATGGTAATTTTTTCTTTCATTACTTTGAATATTTCATGCCACCTCCTTCTGACCTGCAAAATTTCTGCTGAGAAAACTGCTGAGTCTTGTGGGGGTTTCTTTACATAACAGATTGTTTTTCTCTTGCTGTTTTTAAGATTCTCTACTTGTCTTTAATTTTGACATTTTCAGTTCAGTTCAGTTGCTCAGTTGTGTCCGACACTTTGCGACCCCATGGACTGTAGCATGCCAGGCCTCCCTATCCATCATCAACTCCCAGAGTCTACCCAAACTCATGTCCATTGAGTCGGTGATGCCATCCAACCATCTCATTCTCTGTCGTCCCCTTCTCCTCCTGCCTCCAATCTTTCCCAACATCAGGGTCTTTCCAAATGAGTCAGCTCTTCTCATTAGGTGGCCAAAGTATTTGAATTTCAGCTTCAACATCAGTCCTTCCAGTAAACACCCAGGACTGATCTCCTTTAAGATGGACTGGTTGGATCTCCTTGCAGTCCAAGGGACTCTCAAGAGTCTTCTCCAACACCATGGTTCAAAAGCATCAATTCTTTAGTGCTCAGCTTTCTTTTTATTTATTTATTTTTAAATATAAATTTATTTATTTTATTTGGAGGCTAATTACTTTGCAATATTGTATTGGTTTTGCCATACATTGATATGAATCCACCACGGGTGTACACATCAAGTCTTCAACCCTCAGCTTTCTTTACAGTCCAACTCTCACACCCATACATGACTACTGGGAAAACAATAGTCTTGACTAGATGGACCTTTGTTGGCAAAGTAATGTCTCTGCTTTTTAACATGCTGTCTAGGTTGGTCATAACTTTCCTTCCAAGAAGTAAGCATCTTTTAATTTCATGGCTGCAGTCACCATCCGCAACAATTTTGGAGCCCCCAAAAATAAAGTCAGCTACTGTCTCCCCATCTATTTGCCATGAAGTGATGAGACCAGATGCCATGATCTTAGTTTTCTGAATATTGATTAAGCCAACTTTTTCACTCTGCTGTTTCACTTTCATCAAGAGGCTCTTTAGTTCTTCTTCACTTTCTTCCATAAGGGCAGTGTCATCTGCATATCTGTGGTTATTGATATTTCACTCGGCAATCTTGATTCCAGCTTGTGCTTCATCTAGTCCAGCATTTCTCATGATGTATGAATACAGATTGGGTTCTTTGGTTTTCATCTCATTAGGAACTCTCTGGACTTCCTGAACATGAATGTCTATTTCCTTCTCCAAGTTAGGGAAGTTTTCAGCCATTATTTTTTCAAATCAGCTTTCTGCATTTTTTTTTTCTTTCCTCCTTCTGTGATCCCATGATGCCAGTGTTAGTCTGTTTTATATTGTCCTTTAAGTTCCTTAAGCTAATCTTGACTTTTTTTTCATTCATTTTTACTGCTCTGATAGGGTATGCTCACTGTTCTCTTTTGAAGTTCATTGGTCTTTTTTTGCCTCCTCTAGTCTGCTGTTGAACCCCTGTAGTGTAAATATCTTTCAAATCAGTTATTCTAAACTTTGGCTTCCCTGAGAGATAAAGACCCAGGAGGCATGAGTTCGATCCTTGGGTTGGGAAGATCCCCTGGAGAAGGAAATGGCCACCCACTCCAGTATTCTTGCCTGGGAAATCCCATGGACAGAGAAGCCTGGCAAGCTACAGTCCAAAGGGTCACAAAGAATTGGACACTACTGAGCAACTAAGCACATATTATAAACTTGAGTCCTGTGACTTCTATTTGGTACTTTTTATATCTTCTTCTCATATTGAGGTTTTCCCTGTGTTCATTTATTCCACTCTCAAGTACAGTGATCATGCTTAAATACTATTACTTTGAATTATTTACCAGGTAAATTACTTATCTCCATTTCACTAAGGTATTTTGACTGATAAGACAGAGGAGTTCAGTCTTTTGTTCCATTTAGGACTTCAAATGATGGCATGAGGCCCACCCACACAATGAAGGATAATCTGCTTTACTCAAGTCCACCAATTAAATTTAAATCTCTCCTAAAAACAGCCTCTTAGATGCCTTTAGGAATGACTATCTGATCTGAGTTTGTATAATAACTGTCCCTTGGAGAAGGCAATGGCACCCCACTCCAGTACTCTTGCCTGGAAAATCCCATGGACAGAGGAGCCTGGTAGGCTGCGGTCCATGGGGTCTCGATGAGTTAGGCACAACTGAGTGACTTCCCTTTCACTTTTCACTTTCATGCATTGGAGAAGGAAATGGCAACCTACTCCAGTGTTCTTGCCTGGAGAATCCCAGGGACGGGGGAACCCAGTGGGCTGCCGTCTATGGGGTCGCACAGAGTCGGACACGACTGAAGTGACTTAGCAGCAGTAGCAATAACTGTCCCTGGAGAGGACAATGGCACCCCACTCCAGTACTCTTGTCTGGAAAATCCCATGGATGGAGGAGCCTGGTGGGCTGCAGTCCATGGGGTCGCTACAAGTCAGACACGACTGAGTGACTTCACTTTCACTTTTCACTTTCACACATTGGAGAAGGAAATGGCAACCCACTCCAGTGTTCTTGCCTGGAGAATCCCAGGGATGGGGGAGCCCGGTGGGCTGCTGCCTATAGGGTCGCACAGAGTCGTACATGACTGAAGCGACTTAGCAGCAGCAGCAGCAGTAACAGTCCCTAGTCTTAGGAACTATGGAATGGAATATTCCAGAGATAAGAAATGCAAATTCAAATGAGCTATTATAGCGAGATCCAGATGCCTTAGGTATTAAGTCATTACCCCTAAAATTGATCTTTTAGATACTGTAGTATGTCTTCCTTTAAACTGTGAAATCAGTTTCCCAATAATTTCTAAAAATGAGAATAGACCAATGTGTTGTGCCATGGCATTTGTAATTCCATAAACGTGGTGTCCCCATTGAAAATTAGGTGAAACAGTTTTGAGACCTTGTGACTTCATGCAAAATGTAGCTTAAACCATTTAAGATTGCTGTCTCTTGGGGGTGGGGGTGACCTTGGAATTACTGGTGCTGATGAAATCTGTTTTTCTCTTCCCTCAAACACATACAGACACACATATACCTCCACAGAAACATCCCCCAAAATGTTTGACCGAATATCTGGGCCCTATGACCCAGATAAGTGCACATATAAGATTAACCACATACCAACTAATACCTTGCCCTTGACTTTCTGAACACACAGTTCCTATACTTTACTGCCTTGTAATAATCAAGATCATGTGATGACTGAGCAATAGTTGCAATATTTCTTGAACTTCTTTCTGGTGGAACTTGAAAGGGACACTCTCAATGTGACCATTCTACTTGTAAAGCCTATAAAGTTGTAGCCATCATTTGCCTTTTGAGCAAGAATTAGTGTCGCTTCATGATGAGTTTGCAGAGCTCTGAATACTGAAGTGCTTAGGCATGCCACCCTTGCACAGTCAAAAATCTGCACATACACAATTCCATATCCACAGATTCAACCAATCATGGATCAGGAAGTATTATTGAAAAATATCGACATGAGTGGATCTATACAGTTGAAATCTCTGATGTTCAAGGGTCAACTGAACTTCTACCCTAGATATTTTTAATCTATTGATAACAAACACTTTTCTTTCATGTTACAATATCTTTGGTATAATATACAGTGATGAGATATAGTTTCACTGAATTAGGGTCTCCTTAGACCATTGCATATGTGAAATGTGAATTTGTCAAAAGTCACCATTAACCAAAAGCTTTATTCATAAGGGACTTCCCTTACAGCTCATACAAGAAATCATCAAGGTTATAATGCGGAGGCAGATAGTTCACATCTATATTATACATGCAGGGGTCCTCTCAACAAGTTGACTTCATTGCTGAAATTTAATCTCAAACAATGGTCAGCTGTCTGGCAGACATTTGCCTTCAGTAATCTCATAAATCAATCACACATTGTAATTGAAGTTGGAGGCTGAGATTTCTAATCATGATACCTGTTTAAATTTATCTGTCAGCCAATGTGTCTGTTGAGAATATTCAATTTTATTTCAAGATAGAATAAAAGAATCTCAGTTATGAATCCTAGAAACAGGCTGACCAAATCAACTCTCTTCATGATTACTCAAACAGTCCTTTCTAGAATAGAGTGTTTTAAAGTTGCAAAACACATTGCATTTGATTATTTGCAAATATCCTTTGAAATGAATTTACACTGCCTGGTATTATTTTGTCTGTCTGTCTGTCTCTCTTACTTCTAATGTTCCTTTAATAGGGCTAGAAAGAGAACAGGAGAGGCAAGGTAAAGGTAAAATAGATTTGCCACCAGAAGAGAATAAGCAATAAAGAGTAAAGGTAAAATAGCCAACAGTAAACAGAACCTCAGCAGAACAGCCCTTTATTGACTTCAGGTTAATCCCATCATAAATCATAGGAAGCCAACATCACAACTTAATAGGAGCAAAGCACAATAATACTGAGCCACAGCAGCAAAAGGTACATTCAGCAGTAAATAATTCTTGTCTATAATAAGTTCAATATTAAGCATTATATAAATGGAATTCCCTATCTTAGTTATAAACTATAAAGATTTTGGCTTCTTTGCTTTAATTTGGCAATTTGAGTTTTAGGTCTTAGGTGACATTTTAACTGAAAGGCTGGTTTTGCTGTTAGTAACATGTTAAAGACATTAAAATTTTTCTATAAGCTTGAAGCATTAATTGATATGCACAGTGTTATAAGGCTCCAATATTCTTCTTTTCAGGTGGCAATTTTAAATTATTTTCCATTTAATTAGAGCTATTACTATGGTCCCATATACAAATCTTTCTCCTTCCCCTCTCTCATATTTTAAAACTAGCAGAAAATTTTTAAGTGATTTAAAAGTCTAATCCAGAAAGTACTCAGTGTTGTCTCTATGAATAGTTCATCAAGAGGAAAGAATCTAGTCGAAAAAGCATCCTAATGGATTTTCATTTTCGTATAGTAGTAGAATACCAGTTGCAAAGGTGGAAAACAATGAAATCAAATCTTTACATCACAGAACATAATATTTTCATTGTGCTTAGTCACTATCTATTAAGGAGACAAATTATTTAGTAATTTGCTTTTGAATGGTCTAAAAACTTGTTGTCCATGTGTTTTAGGAAGGTTATAGGCCAGCAACATTAAACTGCCCATGCACTCCAGTGGCATCTGTATGAATCTCTGTCCTACCACTTTTGTACATGAAAGTGATTTATTGACTTTCTCTCCAATTGAACGTGACCTCTTGGACAGCAAAGGTTCATGTTTTTGTTTTTGTTGTTTTTTTTTTTTTAATTTGAATCCCCAAAGCCTACCACACCATCAGGCTCAGTGCCACATAACAGACCTACAATTGACCTTTACAGACTGAATGAACAAAAGAATGGATAAGCCTTCCTTAAATAGAGTAAGTTAGTTCTGCTAAAGAGAGTCATACTCTTATTTTAAAAATGTTTCCAACACTCCTTTCTGTTTTAAATAGATGCATATTCTGCAGTGTTTACAATGTGTCACCAATGACACCATCCAACTAGGAGTCTGGTATTAAGATTATGACAGTAAGTAATATTTAGCTGACAGATCCAAGAACTTGAGTATTTCTTTCAAATATCACACCCAGAAAGAAACTTGAAGACGATATAGTCTGTCTGTAGTTTCTATGTCCTTGTTGGATCAGCTGATGGCCCTATCTCTCTGGAACTCTCCCATTCTGTGTTCTCTTGGAATCGCTCTCTTGGTTTTCTGAGCTCTCTGTCCACACTTCATGTTCCTTAGCAAGTACCTTATACATTGCCAGCTAAAATGTCATTATGCTCTTCCCTTTCAACATATTCTTTTTAGGAGAGCCTTCTTAGTTAATTATTTCAACACCATCTAGGTATGATTGGACTTCCCTGGTGGCTCAGATGGTATAGAATCAGCCTGCAATGAGGGATACCCAGGTTCGATCCCTGGGTGGGGAAGATCCCGTGAAGAAGGGAATGGCCACCCACTCCAGTATTCTTGCCTTGAGTATTCCATGGACAGTGGAGCCTGGTGGGCTGCAGTCCATGGGGTCTCCAGAGAGGTGGACACGACTGAGTGACTAACACTTTCACTTCAGGGATGATGATTCTTAGACTTCTATCTTGATTTCTAGGGCTATATAGTAAACTATCCACTCAATATCTCCACTCCATTGTGTCTTTATCAATTAGTATTACCAAACAGGTTAAGCCAGAAATACAGTGAGAGAATTTTCTCTCAGGAGCCTCTTATATTCAGCTAGTTACCAAGCCTTGCTGATTCTCCTTTCCACTCCTGGACACCCTCGGTGTATCACTTTTTTTTTTTTCCCTTAGTTCAAGACTGTTATCCTTATCTCAGTTCCCTACAATTCACCACTGTAGCCAAATAGACTTTGTAAAGTGTAAATCAGACCCTTCTCCTGTACTATTTAAGGTTCTTCAGTGGCTCACCATTGCTTAGAGAATAACACCCACTTCTTCTAGCACGGCAGTTAGAAGGCCATTGTGATTCCCTTTCAGGGGTCCCGTCACACAGATGAAATTACCCCACGAGCTGATTTTAATCCTAGGAGTAAGACATGCTCATCTATGCCTCCCCGGCTTTGCATAAGCTGTTTTGTGTTTGTTGTAGTAAAATGAACTAGTTAACTCTGAATTTATGCTTATCCTTTTAAGTCACAGATTGATGACTTCCAGAAATGAGGAATTTACCATTTCTCAAGGCAACCCATTCAACATCACCTTGAGCTGACACCAGGAGAGTTATTCCTTGCCCCTAATTATATTCTCTGTAGTCACACAGAACAAGTCTAATGTTTCTTCTTTTGCATGTTATATCTTCAAAAAATTTAAAAACTATTGCTCCTAGTGCTTCTATTCTCTGAGGGAAATAGCTACAAAATCCTTTACATAAACTTCTTTTTTTCTCGCTCACTGAAAGTTGGTGTCCAGAATTTTATGGGTACCACAGATGAGGTCTAACCATTATAGAGTTAAGCTCAACCCTGCTTTTGTACAACTCAAACCAACTGGCCATTATTAGAGGTAGTCTGTGAAGAGGGGCATGGGATTCACTCTCATCCAAGAGAGTCTGCACAAAGCATTTGGGATTCTGAGCTTCAGGGAAATTTTACCATACTCTCCGAAGAAAATAAAAATGGATCTGAAATCATTGATTCAGGCATTTAAATTTCATAGAAAATGTGTGGGGAGTAGTGGGAAAGAGCCATTGGAGAATGTATTCAGGAAAGATTATATTTCTAATAGAGGGGTTGTTATACACCACAGAAAAGAAAAAGGCATAGAGATGCTTCAACTTCCTGTTCTCTTCTCCCAAGTCCTAGGATGTACTGTTCTTCTTTGATTGTGCTCAGTCATGTCCAACTCTTTGTGACACCATGGACTGTAGCCCACCAGGCCCCTCCCTCCATGGAATTCTCCAGGCAATAATACTGAGCGATTTGCCCTATCCTTCTCCAGGGAATCTTCCCAATCCAGGGATCAAACCCATGTTTCCTGCATTGCAGGTGGATTCTTTACCACTGAGCCACCAGGGAAGTCCCCCAGGAATACTTAACTTTGAACAAATAGCAAGCTCCTTAAAATTAAAAATAAATCTCTGACATAGTTTTAGCCCTCACATAACAGACAGGAATACTGTTTAGGCAGTAGCCTAAAGATGTAAACCTCATAGTGCTAATGAAATTTTATGATGCCTGAACTAGATTCCCATTACAATGTGCAAATATTCACAACTAATTATAAGATTATAAGCACAATATTCAGAGTAATGCCTACAAAAAATACCTGGCCCAAGTACTGTAGAAGCATTTAAATCTGATAGGAACTTCAAAACACTCATGTGTTGTCCATTTCTCATTTTAATTGTAAAAATATAGGCCAAGTTTTTTTTTCTTAGAATATATTTCCTGATGATTTATTTGTTAAAGGTCTTTGCAATAATTTCTAATAGCTATCTTAATAAATAACAATGGAACCACTCTTGGCTCTTTTCAATTATTATTAAGTAAGTAAGCAACACTTAAATTTAAAATACTAGGTTTAAAATGTCACTTTTAGTAGTGGTACTTCTTGGACACCTAGCTTGGTATTCCCCTACCCTTAGACTCAAATCTAATTGAGGAAAAAAACATTCTGTCCACATCTCTTTTAAAAACTTAATATTACAGTAATTACAGACTTGCTTAAATGCTTCTTTCAAACGTCTGTGTCATTTGAGATTTTAAATCTCCAGTATGAATTTCACTCAATATCTCCATTTTTTTTACCATAATAAAAAAATTTTTACCTACTCTTCTAAATAAATATCAAATTTAAGAAGTTATGCTTAAATTTCTACTAAATAACCTAGATTTAGTGGGTATTAATGTAAAACAAAATCTGTTCTCCCCACAGTTCTCCCCAACTCACCTAATGTCAAATTCCGCATTCTACTTGCTCAAGACAAAAATTAAAGTCAATACTGACTTGCCTCATATTACCTTTCCAATCAAAATGTGACCACTTGCCCTTGCTCACTCCCCTCAGGCACACTAACATCATTGCTATCTCTTGAATATGATATTCCCAGAGGAGCTTCCATGGCAGGTATTTTGTGCTTTTTCTTCCCTTTACCTGAAAGGCATGGCCTCTAGATAGTCACATGACTGGTCCTCGCATCTCCTTTGAGACTGCAGCATGCAGAATGCAGTCCCTTAGCTCAGCACTCTCCATTTCTCCTCCCCGCTTTACTTTATCCCATGGCATCTACCACCATCTAATATATACTTTACTCATTTATCTTTATTTTGTCTCTGCATGTCTGATAAGAAGAATTCTAAAGATATACTCCCAAGATTCCTGTCCCCTAGGTATTCAAAGAACCACAAATCTTAGTACTTCTGTGAGGGGACTTTGCTAGGTAAAGTTGCTAATCAGCTATCACTTCTTGGGAAATAGATGGGGAAACAGTGGAAACAGTGTCAGACTTTATTTCTGGGGGCTCCAAAATCACTGCAGATGGAAACTGCAGCCATGAAATTAAAAGACACTTACTCCTTGGAAGAAAAGTTATAACCAACCTAGAAAGCATATTGAAAAGCAGAGACATTACTTTGCCAACAAAGGTCCGTCTAGTCAAGGCTATGGTTTTTCCAGTGGTCATGTATGGATGTGAGAGTTGGACTGTGAAGAGAGCTGAGCACCAAGGAATTGATGCTTTTGAAGTGTGGCATTGGAGAAGACTCTTGAGAGTCCCTTGGACTGCAAGGAGATCCAACCAGTCCATTCTGAAGGAGATCAGCCCTGGGATTTCTTTGGAAGGAATGATGCTAAAGCTGAAACTCCAGTACTTTGGCCACCTCATGTGAAAAGTTGACTCATTGGAAAAGACTCTGATGCTGGGAGGGAGGAAGCAGGAGGAAAAGGGGACAACAGAGGATGAGATGGCTGGATGGCATCACCGACTCGATGGACGTGAGTTTGAGTGAACTCCGGGAGATGGTGACGGACAGGGAGGCCTGGCATGCTGCGATCCATGGGGTTGCAAAGAGTTGGACACGACTGAGCGACTGAACTGAACTGAACCTTAAAATAGGGTGATCATCCTGGACTATCTGGGTGGGATGAATGTAATCACTTGAGTTTTTAAAAGCCAAAGAGTCAGACAGACGAGAAACAGGGGAATAAGGACATCAGAGAGATGTAAAGTGTGAGAAAGACTCAATGCACCCTGGCTGGTTTGATGATGAAGGAGGCAATGTGATAGAGAAAGCAGGTATTCTAACGGAGGTAAGAGAGGCTTCCAGATGCCAGCTGCAGGGGGATAGAAACCTAATTCCTACCTCTACAAGGAACCAAACTGCCAATGACCTGAATGGGCTTGGAAGCAGATTTTCCCTTAGAGCCTCCAGGAAAAAAAACACAGCCCTGTTTGGAAAAGATGAAGCATGCATTGGTTTGAACCTTGTGAAACACAGAGCAGAGAAACAGCCAGGCATGGAAGTTGGACCTACAGATTAGTAATGGATGTTGCTTCACATCACTAAGTTTGCGAAGGCAACAGTAAAAAACCAATACCCCTATAAGAACCTACGCCCTATGAGGCCAGGGATCCAGTCTGTTTTCCCCTGAGCTGTGCTATGAAAAAAGAAAAGCGACGGTGTTAGTTGCTCAGTCATGTCTGATTCTTTGTGAACCCATGGACTGTTGCCTTCCAGAATCCTCTGTGCATGGAATTTTCCAGACAAGAATACTGGAGTGGGTAGCCATTCCCTTCTCTAGTGGATCTTCCCGACCCAGGGATTGAACCTTGGTCTCTTGCATTGCAGGCAGATTCTTTACCATCTGAGCCAACATGCACTAGAACCTAGAATAATACCTGACAATAAAAGACAATAAATACTTACTAAATTGAAGAGCAGATACAGTATACACATTCTTTCCCATGAAAAATATATTTTACAAATCTTGTGAAATTTTTACCCCAAAATATTGACTAAAAATATTTAAAATATAAAACATGAACTGACTTGAAAACTGTCTACTCAACAAGCTTGTATCTTTGCAAGTCAGCAGTGGCTATCTCTTCCATGCAGCCAACACAAGAAGCAGTCAAATACCACTTCTAAAGTCATAGTTTTCAACTTGCATGTTGAAACATATTGTTGGGTTATAAAAATCAATTTATGGGGTTGATGAAGAGAGGGAAGAATGAAGGAAAGAAGAAGGAAGGAAGGAAATAAAACACAAAAATCAGAATATGAGTGTGTGTGTGTGTGTTAGGGTGGGTGTTGTACACATCTTGGATCATAATGTAAGATGTATTTCTTACTTAGGTCCCATCAAAATAATTGAAAACTACAGCCCTAAAGAGTCATCATGATCTGTCGTGGATGGACATGGACAAGAATGCAATTCAGGCCCTGGTCAGATGTGAGATAAAGACAAAAGAATGACGAATGTGTCTGTTAGAAAGGGCTGATGAAAAAAAGACCATACTACCTTAAGTCTATGTTAAATTCAGAAGTCAAGAAGGGAGCTTGTGGTTGAATAATTCACACAAATTGCACCACCTTAAGGTGAGAAAATGAACCTTTCTTCTCTTGCTGTGTTCTTGCCTTGCCTTGTACCTGGAGTTGCTCCCCTGGACATCATTCAGACCCACCAACTGAGAGTCATCAAGTCTTGGTATAAAATCAGGCAGCATCTGGAAGGGGGTGACTTGAGGATTTAATCAGCCAAGCACCCTAAATTGCTATTTCTTTTCTCCCTTAGAGAGAGAGGATGAAAAACCTAACACTTATTTATCTTCTGATATCAGCCAGTTATTAGTGTCATATAAATTTAGCTGGAAAAGAAGTTAGAAATGTCCTTGGCACAAGGAATCAAAGAATAAATGGTGGTTAGAAGAACCTGAAATTGAATCTAGATCAATTTTTTTTTTTTTTTTTTGCAGATGAGGAAGCTGAATTACAGGCTTATGCTATCCTTATTATTATAACAATGTTATTCTTGACTTATGTTTACCAGTAGATTCCAGTGTTTATTGTTGCTGCTGCTGCTGCTAAGTCGCTTCAGTCATGTCTGACTCTGTGCAACCCCATAAACAGCAGCCCTCCAGGCTCCCCTGTCCCTGGGATTCTCCAGGCAAGAGTACTGGAGTGGGTTGCCATTGCCTTCTCCAAATGTTTACTGTTAGTGATCTGCATATGGATAGCAAAAGAATAATGCAATTGTATACTACTTTTTCCCCTACTTAAGGGCATATTCCTGGTGGGCAGGCAACATGCTATATATCTATATCTATCTATCTATCTATCTATCTATCTATATATATATATATATATATATATATCTTTGTGCTCTAGTTAGTAACTACTGTAGTTGGGGAAATTAAATAAGATAATACCTTCAATGTATTTAGCAGAGTACCCAAGCATACTTTAAGAGTTGAGTAAATATTTTCATATTTGATTTTGTTGCTTTGATTATAATATTTTTACTATAGAATATTTAGGTATTTTGGGGGCTCCAAAATCACTGCAGATGGTGACTGTAGCCATGAAATTAAAAGACGCTTACTCCTTGGGAGAAAAGTTATGACCAACCCAGATAGCATGTTGAAAAGCAGAGACATTACTTTGCCAACTAAATTCCATCTAGTCAAGGCTATGGTTTTTCCAGTGGTCATGTATGGATGTGAGAGTTGGACTGTGAAGAAAGCTGAGCACCAAAGAATTGATGCTTTTGAACTGTGGTGTTGGAGAAGACTCTTGAGAGTCCCTTGGACTGCAAGGAGATCCAACCAGTCCATTCTGAAGGAGATCAGCCCTGGGATTTCTTTGGAAGGAATGATGCTAAAGCTGAAACTCCAGTACTTTGGCCACCTCATGCAAAGAGTTGACTCATTGGAAAAGACTCTGAAGCTGGGAGGGATGGGAGGCAGGAGGAGAAGGGGACGACAGAGGATGAGATGGCTGGATGGCATCACCGACTCGATGGATGCAAGTCTGAGTGAACTCCGGGAGTTGGTGATGGACAGGGAGGCCTGGTGTGCTGCGATTCATCCGGTCGCAGAGTCGGACACGACTGAGCAACTGAACTGAACTGATTTAGGTATAGGAAATTTTTAATATTTGCTGATTCTCATTGAATTACACAACAAAGTAAAATCATGTTTTATGCCCTTAAAATCCATTATGTTTGAAGGGACGTTAAAAAATTAGAGTTCTTATCTGTTTAAGGCATTTAAAGTAAATGAGTAAAGATGAAAGAATTCCAATTAGTTAAAAATTACTCAGAAAATGTCTTGTTAGGCATATGAGGACTCATGATAAGATAATATCTTTAATGAAAATATAACACTCTTCTATAATATCAAGTCAAGTTCACTTATCCTTAGGTAAGAAACAGACCTCAGAGCTGTGTGACCACTGATGTTTGGAATCTGTACCAATGCTGAAGGGCTGTAAATCCTAAAATTAGAATGTGACTTCTTTTAGGAGATATTCCACACAGAAAGAATATCCAAACATTAAAAGAAATGAACCACAGTCTATTTTTTCTGAGGATTCCAACAATGTTATTAAAGATTTTTTTTTCTCAACTCTTACATGTTCTATAGCACCTTTCCCCTCTGCTACTTTTCTATTCTATAATTAGCAGATAATTATGTGCTCTTTCACAGTGGAAAGACTATTCTTTTATTAATGACTCTTTGAAAAGTTCTTTATTATTTATCTTTGAAAGTGTTTGAAATCAAAAGTCTTTCATGGCTCTTTTCTTTTTAACTTAGGAGTTCTTTAAAGTAATACACTAGATGCTTACAGATGTTGTATGCAGTCATTAAGTTTTACCTTTAGGCGAGAAGTAGGGCTTGGGAAACAAATGTTGCATCCTCCTTTCTCTGCAGATTAAATGTCTGAGGTTTTGAAGAGCATGTATGCAAAATATTGATGCTCCAACAAGGCCTGTCTATGCTATGCCTTTTCCCCTTGTTAGGACAAATAGAAAATGGGTTATAACAATAAGCTTCCTGAATCTAGTACAAAGACAGAAGGAGGATATAATTAGCATTTATGGGAAGTACAATGTAAGTTCCAAATTAGTCTTAAATGAGGAATTCACCCAGCCCCTGATCTGTAGTCAATTCTGGAAAGTATCATACATCTCTGCTTAGGCCAAGCAAGCCTCATTGATGTTTTTGGCTGACTGCTTTTCTTCTAACATTAAATTTACCAGAGCACTCCAGATTGGATATGGGCAATTATGAGGGAGGGTGTACGTTATCGCAAATTTTAATCATTTCTTGAGCCATTTTGCTTGCAGTGTAATCCCGCAAGATCAACATATTCTGCATAAGAAACCCGAATGGCTTTTGGCTGAGAGCAGCTCTTCAGTTACTTTATAACCTATTCCTGCTTAACTTCTAGACGTTCCTATTTGTGGCTAGAACCTGCCAATCAGGGCCTCATGGGCTTGTTGGCTCCCCACAGTCATGGCTACCTTATCCAAGTGGATAGTAATACCAGTGGTTAGAACAGTGATCAGATTTCTTCTCAACACTATTGCTGCTACCTATCTCTATCCAACACTTTCACTATGCGTAAAGTAATGTGCCAGAACTGTTTCAAGAATTTTTCTTATCTCCTGTACTTTTTGGGCTATTTCAACAGAGATGGCAGAACAATAACAACCTGGGAACTTTTCTTCTTTGGGGCTTCAGGGAAATTCACCCATGTTGTTGTGTAAGCCAAACTCACATTCATAATTTAACATCATTTTGCCCAGCCATTTGAAATGCCATGATGCTCCTTTAGGTAAAAACATCAAAGTAGCTTCATTTTCACCATCAATCTTTTTACTTGTGAAGCAAAAAATTAAAATAATTTACTTTGATTGTATAATCAAGAAGCTCCTTCTCTTAAGCCTCTTATCTTCTCTTATATATAATGATTTTTCCTTTTTAAATGAGAATCAAAGATTCTCAGGCTTGGAAGGAATTATTAAAACATAATTTAATACAAACACCCACTGTTTCATGAAACCTTTCGACAGTGTCTTCCAGGAGGTTTTACAGCTGTTCTCCAGGGCAAGAGAGATGATGGAAAAATAAAAAGGGCAATCCACTGTAAGTGGATTAGTTATATAAACTTATAACTAAAATAAACCAGAGGATCTAGATGTGGTCTTCCCTACTCACAAGTTCTCAGTCTTTATCCATCTTGTTTAATTACGCTAGGAAGAATTTGTGAAGAGACTCAATTTTAACTTTGAACTCTTGAGAATATGGCCAAAGAGGGAGTAAAGCAACACTTCTGAAACAATTAATTATGAGAATTTAGATCCCATGGTCCCAACCTTTTCATTTCAATGATCTGAAAAGCTAAAAATATTTTTAAAGGTCTGCTTGAACAGAATGACAGTAAATTTTAATAATAGTTACATAAGTTAAATGATCTAGTATAAACTATGGGTTCAGAGGTTAGGTTCTGTAATGAAAAATGTATAGTTTGAACCCTAACTTCTTATTAATTAGCTATATGACCTTGAGAAGTCACTTAATATTTTAAAGCTTTGGTTTACTCAGCTGTAAAAAGGAGATAATATTATCTTTTTTACCAGGCTATTAAGAGGATTAAATGAGCTAATTCACACGAAGCACGTTTTCAGTATATGGCATATGTTTTACATATCTAATAAATGTTAGCTTCATCATTATCCACTCATTTAATAAAAACATAGAACTTTTACTGGAGCATGGCTGCTTTACACTGCTGTGTCAGGTTCTACTGTACAGCAAAGTGAATCAGCCATACATATACATGCATCCCCTCGACTTCTTTCCCATTTAGGTCACCAGAGAGCATGAATAGAGTTCTCTGTGCTATATATGCAGTATGTTCTCATTAATTATCTGTTTTATACATAGCATTTATATATAGGTCAATCTCAACCTCCCAGTTCACTCTACCTCCATCCCCCACCATTCCTCCTTGGTATCCATGTGTTCTCTACATATGTCTCTATTTCTGCTTTGCAAACAAGATAATCATACCAGTTTTTAAAACTCTCCACGTATGTGTTAATGTACAATATTTGTTTTTCTCTTTCTGACTTACTTTACTCTGTATGGCAATCTCCAGGTCCATTCAAAACTCTGCCTATTTAAACTTAAAAAATTTTTGCACAGCAAAAGGAAACCATAAACAAAACGAAAAGACAACCCTCAGAATGGGAGAAAATATTTGCAAATGAAACACCTGACAAAGGATTAACTTTCAAAATATACAAACAGCCCATGTAGTTCAGTATCAAAAAATCAACCCAATCAAAAATGGACTGGAGACCTAAACAGGTATTTCTCCAAAGACGACATGCAGATGGCCAACAAGCACATGAAAATATGCTCAAAATCACTAATTACTGGAGAAACACAAATCAAAACTACAATGAGATATCCCATCACACCAGTCAGAATAGCCATCATCAAAAAAAATCTACAAACAATAAATGCTGGAGAAGATGTGGAGAAAAGGGAATCCTCTTGCATTGTTGGTAGGAATGTAAAAGATACAGACGCTATGGAGAATAGCACAGAAATTCCTTAGAAAACTAAAACTAGAGCTACCATATGATTCAACAATCCTACTCCTGGGATGTACACAGAGAAAACCATAATTCAAACAGGTACATGCACCCGTGTTCACTGCAGCACTATTTACAATAATCAGCATATGGAAGCAACCTAAATGTCCATAAATAGAGGAACAGATAAAGCAGCAGCTGTGGTGCATATATACAATGGAATATTACTCAGCCATAAAAAGGAATAAAACCATAGACATTAGAGGAATCACTACTTTAAAAAAATTGTTTCATAATCAAATCTTCACTCATTTCCATGAGTGTTATTTTAGACTAAGGATTAATAATTAGGGGGGGCGGATTTTCATGCTATAAGTAGCTTATAAGGAAGTTTGATATTGCTAGAATTATTTTAACAAATCAATATGGATTATATCATGTGCTAACTGAATAATACAATTATTCTAATTAACTGATCATGCCCTCCATGGATTTTAGAAAGGAGTGTCAGCACTTAATTGACAAGCTAGAGTCATGAATCATTTGACAAAATATAAAGTTACTATTTATTATAAACTTGGTTACTTCTGTGTATATCTGAATATATAGAAAATACACTAAAGATATTACTTAACATTATATCTCATGGGATTTTAAATTAATCCTCTTGAATATGTCCGGACAAGATTAAAAAAAAAAAATAAGAAACTGCTATTGTTAAATAATACCCTAAGTTAACTAGTCTCTAGTTTTATGTTACTTTTTATAAAGCATTATTATCTTCTAGTCCCCAGTTATCCAGTTCTAAGCAATAGTCAGCTTTCACTTCAGAGCAAAAAGCAAAATAAGACAGAACTTTCATCTGCTGATTCCACAAAGAATTTAAATTCTGCCACTCTAGAAGATCCATTGGAGGTAATTAGAAAATCAAAGAATGAAAGTATTTTTCACTTCTCCCCAGAAATCAGTCATTGCAAGGTGAAATACATCACCATCTGAAAAGCATTCCTTTTATACTGACTCTGAGATTTGAAAACTCCGCTAGGTAACTCATTACAATGATTACAGACTTAACTATTAGAAAACTATTTTTTGATTCAGAAATTAGGGAGGTCAGAAGAATTACTTTCATAAAAATGAAAGAATATTAGCTAGGAAATGTTTATTGAGTCATAAATAAATTCTCCTTTTTTTCAGGATTTTTCAGATTACTATCCATCAGAAGAATGAGGGATTAGGGTCACCTCCCTAGCATTTAACATGCATCTTCTGGCAGGGGTGGGGGGCGGTTCACATTACTGTGAGTATCTCATCAAGGAATAAACAGTATTTAATTATTAGATAACACAACAGTTGTTGGCAACCTACAGATATTATTCTGAGTGAAACAAAAATGTGGTATGAAGAAATGAATTAGGGAGAAAATGAGGAAATAATGTACTGTACCAGGGAAAACTGTACCCTCTCAATCCTACAGCCACTTAAAGAGGTCACTGCACATGCTCCATGCTCTATGAATTCAGCGATCTTTTACTTTCACAGACTGACTGTCCACTTACCCTAGTTGTTTTCACTTTATTCCCGGAGGAACAGCTCCATCCTTTCCGATCTGGAAGAACTTTACACTCCTCTCCCTCAAGACATGGTTGCATATGGCACCACCATTTTTGTTCCACTATGGAAGCTATAGGAGATTAAAAAAAAAAAAAAAGCAACTCAAGATTTTCTATTTGGGCTTGTTAATTCTCTGGGTGTGCATGCTTTTTTGTTTGTTTGTTTTTGGTCCAAAGGGAATAAACTTTTCTAGATTTTCTGACCAAAATATTTTTAATTTTTAAAAATTTTATTGTGATAAGAATGCCTAAAACTTTAAGAGGGTAGATCTCATGTTCAGTGTATAATACAGTATTGTTAATGATAGGCACATTTTTCAAGGGTTTTTCATATAAACACATAGGTTTCATGGAAATTAGCATATTAGAAACAAATTATGTGGATGTATTCATGTGCTGATTTACATAAACATATAAGAAATTGAGTCTATGACCAGTTTAGAATCAATATTTTAGAATCTATGTAATATCTCCCCCAAGTAGACTAATTCAGGAAGGCATTCAAATTGATGTCTTTTTTTTAACTATGGGCAGTAACAATCATTGCAAAGAATGCATCATGAAAATATATGAGCCCTTAACAAAATATTATTTATGATCACATCAATTACACAGATCCACATAAATATTTATATCCTATTCGGTGAATCCTCCAAGAAAGAAATTAACATTTTGATGAACCTCTATAAAAATATTTCATGTGACTTCTATCCACAACTAAACATTCATTCATATGTATGATGTTTATTTTTTCATTAAGAACCATCCATGGGTTTAAGGACCCAAACTATGTTAATTATCTATTTTTATATTACCTTTTCCAATCAATTTACACACATAAACATACACACTGGCTCTCCACTGGCAAATCAGTATTTCATGGTATCAAAGTAAGAAGTACACGGACTTCTTGGAACCTCATTATAGTGCCTTTTGCTACAAGACTGCACAAGTCCTTAGACCCTTTTTCAGTGGATTTTAAATTTCAGAATACTCTTCAAATGATCTTGCGCCAACCATATGATTGATGGTGTAGCCCCCCAGGATGAACCCCAGAACTGAGAATCACAGTGAGATTCCAGTTCTATGTAGTCCCCATTACACTATCACAAGAGCAATGGAAGAAGCCTCACCGTCCACACAAGATGGAGCTGCTCGCGTGGTGCCCGCCACCTGCCCAGGGAAGCAGGAGCACTTGACTGTTTGTGACCGTTCTTCTATCTTGTTCTTATTACAGCATCTGTGGAGTGCCACCACTTCGCAAGTGCCCGTTTTAACATGGTGAGCTGCACACAGAAAAACAAAAGATGAGACAACACTGAGAAAGCTTTGGATACTTCCCCCCCTTTTTAATTAGAAGTGCATTAAATATAGCTCTATAAAGGGTCTACCATGCATGAAACTAGAAATACAATGATGCTGACTCCATAATGCAGATTTGATTTCTTTGCTAAATGTGGTAGGACCATTTCTATCAGTAAATGCTTGGTGAAGCAGGAACAATTAGTGGCTAGATTAGAATGAGCTGTTAGAACAGTCTGAAATATAGAGGCAATATGAGGTGCCATCAAAAACATATTTATTTGCATGTGGCTTTTTTTATTTTTACACCTTTTTGTTCAACATGTTGATCAAAGTAGGGTAATTCCACAGACAAAGTGCCCTCTATTGGGGCTGAGACGAGCCTTATTGTCAAAGTGGGTGGGTTGATGAAGGTGATAGTCTTTAGGTTATACTCTCTCAGGTTATGGCTTAGAGTCAGGAAGGGAACTTCTTTTCAGAAATTAGGATGTCTGAGGGTGGGAACCCACCTCTTCAGGATTCTTCTGCTCAGTTTTCTTGGAAATGAAATAACTGGGTGATTTTTTAAATTGCTGCCATATTCCTGAAAGTTCCATCCAGTTTCAGGACCCACAGATCATTCCTGTCAATTTTGCCTGAGGGAACAACTGCCACCAAATGGCAACAACCACAGCCAGAAGGTGGACGGACTTACATCTACGCAGGCAAAATCCAGTCCGGTGAGCTGTGAGGCTCCATTAGCCATTTTGTCAGCCTCGCAGTAAGGCTACCTAGTTGTTTAGGTGATTGACATTTTTGGCCCTCACTCATCATATTAGGATATGGTTCAAGTTTGCCTTCATTCTTTCTTTTTCCCCAGCATGTCTTTTTCAAAGTAGTAACCCTACTGTGAAACAATAAACCCAAATTTCCATCTGCTAGAAATAAAAAACAGCTTAAAATCAAACATTTGTTGAAATGTTATGTTTTCAGAAATTTTAAAGCATGTGATTGCTATAAAAACAGAGATTTAAATAGAAAAGTAGGACATCTGAAGTTATTTAATGTTATAAACAAATTAAGACCCATTTTGTAAATGAGGTTAGGACATCATGCATTTATATTAATCTTCCCCTTAGAGATGGGGAACCACTGAGCAGGGACTCAGGTTAGATTGTTTAGATTTTTCTTGTGAGAACAGATCACATTCACTGTCCATCTCCTTCCCTATGTGAGACAAAGAGACTCAGGTGTAGCTTGGACACATAATCCTCAAAAGAATTTGCAAGAAGCAGGTACCATTTCCAATGTCATGAAGGTTTTTCTGCCATGGTATATACAAACAGGGATTTCTCTGTGTGTGCTTCAAGCAGAAGGCTATCTTTACAAATGGTAAAAACTTGAAAGCCAGATTTCTGTTCCCTGTGCTCTAGACAATATTTTCTTAGCTAATAATGATTCAGTTTCTCTCAATTTATTGAATGCTTTATGTAATAAGCAAGTCAAAATACTGCTTTCTACACTGAACCTCACTGATTCCCTTTTCTTATTGGAGTATAATTGCTTTACAATGTTGTTAATTTCTGCTGTACAACAACGCAGATAAGCTATATGCATATGTATACCTCCTTCCTCTTGCACCTCCCTCCTAACCCACTATCCCGCCCTCCAGGTCACCACAGAGCTCTGGGCTGAGCGCCCTGTGCTATCAGCAGGTTCCCACTAGCTATCTGTTTCACACATGGTAGCGTCAGTCAGTTCAGCTGCTCAGTCGTGTCTGACTCTTTGCCACCCCGTGAACTGCAGCACGCCAGGCCTCCCTGTCCATCACCAACTCCCAGAGCGTACCCAAACTCACGTCCATTGAGTCAGTGATGCCATCCAGCCATCTCATCCTCGGTCGTCCCCTTCTCCTCCCGCCCTCAATCTTTCCCAGCATCAGGGTCTTTTCAGGCTCTTTGCATCAGGTGGCCAAAGTATTGGAGTTTCAGCTTCAACATCAGTCCTTCCAATGCTCAGTCCCTTCCATGGTAGTGTAAGTCAGTCCTAATCTCCCAATTCATCCCACCTTTTCCTTCCCCTCCTATGTACACACATCTGTTCTCTATATCTGTGTCTCTATTCCTGCTATGCAAATAGGTTCATCTGTACCATTTTTATAGATTCCACATATATATGTTAATAAACAATATTTTTTTTTCTCTTTCTGACTTACTTCACTCTGTATGACAGACTCTAATTGAGTTACTACCACATATCTGAGATGGTTCTGAGTAATGGGGATGCAACAATGCATAAGATGGATAGAGACCTGTCCTCGGAGCACTCATATACCTCTGGAGAAAGCGAATAATCCTTAGGGACTAATGATTAAGTAAGCCAACAGTAGATTTTCTAGCTCCGTAAAAGAGATGCAATAGGGTAATGTGATGGAGAGTAGCCAAACAGCAAGGGAAGGCAGAATTGTATGAGAGTCTCAGGGAGGACCTCTCTGAGGAGGTAATCTGAATGATGACCTGAGTGATGAGAAAGGAAGCCTCCATGATGAAGAGCTAAGAAAGGATTAAGTTTCCAAAGAGATGGAGCAGCAAATGACATGGTTCTGAAATGGGGAAATGTGGGCTGTGCTCTCAAGACAGCAAGATGACCAGTGTGGCTACACCGTGGTGGAACAACTGTGAGGCTGAGGACAATGTGTCAGAAACAGAGGGAAATGGCTTAGGGGCAGGTGTGCCACAGTAAAGAGGAGGAATTTTTTTCTCATTTCAAGACAAAGCCTTTGAGTGGATGTGTTATCTCTGAGTTTGATCCCTGGGTTAGGAAGATCCCCTGGAGAAGGGAATGGCAACCCACTCCAGTAATTTCGTCTGGAGAATTCCATGGACAGAGGAGCCTGGCAAGGCTACAGTCCATGGGGTCACAATGAGTCAGGCACGTCATTTCATTAATGCTTTGGGAGTTTACTCAGGCCACTCTTTAGAGAAAAGACTGAAGAAAGCAAGAGTGGAAGCAGGGATACTAATCATGAAGGGGCTACAGGAGTTCAGGAGATGAAGGATGGGACACAGACTAGACTAAGGGCTGGGATGAAGTACCAGATGAGGAGGTATTTCAGGGTAGAGTTGGTTTGAATGGATTGAATGTGAGCTGTGAGGGAAAGAGGAGTTAAAGATCATTTTTAAGCTTGTCCTGAGGAATTAAAAGTTGGTGGTTCTGGAAGATAGAGGAGGCCTGGGAAAAAGGTGTTTGTTAAGGGTTGGGTTGGGTCGGAATTACTGTGCTTCTGTTTTGAATTTGTTAAGTCTGAGAGTCCCATAAGACACTGGAGCAGAGGTGTAAATCAGGCGGCATCATTTATACAATGGGGTTTAGGAAAGAGATCTGGACTGCAGATACACACTTAAAGGTGATATTTAAGGTCACACACTGACTAATTACCATGAAAAGACTACTGATAGAGAAGCAGAGAAATAATAGTCTAGAACCTAATTCTAGAATTGGGGAGTGGAACATGAAGTAAGAGGAAAAGTACATGAGACAAAGGCATGGAAAACCAAAGATTAAACTGTTTCAAGAAACACAGATTGGTCAGTTATGTCAAATGCTGCTGAAAGCTTTAATAAATAAAGCAAAATAATTGTCTACTAAAGCAGTAGTATGGTACAGCAGTTCAAACAGAGCCTCCAAAACCAGAGTGCATGTGTGTGAAGTCGTTTCAGTCGTGTCCAACTCTTTGAGACCCTATGGACTACGGCACATCAGGCTCCTTTGTCCATGGGATTCTCCAGGCAAGAAGTAGCTGGGTTCACATCTGCTGCTGCTGCTGCTAAGTCGCTTCAGTCATGTCTGACTCTGCGACCCCGTGGACTGCAACCTACCAGGTTCACATCTAAGTGCCTCTAAATAGTAGTGCAACCTTGCCCAAGTCAGCAACTATCTCTGGTTAGCATTTTTCATATCTAAAAGATGAATATTAATAGCACCATCTTCATATGATTGGTTAGAGGATTAAATGAGTTAATATGTACAAAGTATTTGGAGCATTCCCTGCCTCATAGCAGGCACTCTGTGTTAGCTATTATTAGCACTTGATCCAGATGAAAATCATTTAATGGCATGATGGAGATAAAAGCATGATTAAAGTAAGTTTATTAGATAATGAGATGCAAAACTGTAGACAATTATAAAAATTTCTTTCAAGGAGTTTTTCTGTAAAGGGAAAAAGGAAATGAAGCAGTAGCTGGAATGAGTTTAAGGGTCAGGGAAATTTTTTTAATGGATGCCATAAAAGCATGCTTTCTAGCTGCAATAATCCAACAGAAAAAGAAAATAACAATAAAGGAGAGAAAGTGGGTAATTTGGAAAAGACTGTTCTTGAAAGGGGAAAAAAAGAATTGAGATTCAGGGCATGTGGTGGAGTTGGTGTTAGATTCATGTGGGGACATTTAATCCATTTTAACAAGAGTGAAGGTGGGATGTGTGAACTTAGGTAGGTGTGAGCTGTTTAGGCGGTTAGAAGATAATGCAGTTTCATATCTGATGTCATCTCATTTGCTATGAAATATGAGAGATGTTTGAGAAAAAAAGAACATGAAATATGTATTTCAAAGAGGAAGAATAAATTTACTGGGAAGGAGTAGTTGGAATGCCTGGCAGGGAGCTGGCTGATGGACAAGGTAAACCGTAGAGGACACAATGGGATGCATGGAGGGGTGGGATTACAGCACAAAACGGAAATAAACATCTGGGGGATGACAGACTATTTGGGATGCTTGGACCTCCAAGAGGGATGATGGGATGTGTTCTGCAAGTCTTTGAGTGGAAGCCAGAGACAAGAGATTATTAGGGTTTCTTAAGATAGTGATGCTATGAGGCAGAGCACTGAGCTGAGACAGCTTCAGGGAGAGCTGGATGTTGGCTCGGTTCTCTCTCACAGAACCACAGAAGATAGGCGCACACAGTGAGGTTCTGCGGGTCCCTACCCTGAGAAAAGAAGCACCATTTCAGCATTTCCCACCAGGGCCATTTTATCATCTTTGTCATACGGAGATTTCATCATAAGTTGGAAAAGAATTGGTGAAAAATCTGCATCTGGTTTCCCCTTCCCAATGTCAAAATTCTTTTATACTTTGCCTGACAAGAAAAACTGTACTTCACCCCATTAATTACATTTAGATGTGGTGATAGAACTTGCTTTGGCCAATGAAATGACAACTAGACTTATGAGCAAAAGCAAATGATGTCAGTCTGTGAGGACATTTTAATAGTATTCATTCACCAGATTTCTCGCCACCAGCCAGAGCAACAAATTTTACAGAAATTACTTAGCAACTGAGCACAAGAAATGGATAATTAATTTTTTTTAATAGAATAGATGGTAGGTAGGTAGGTTGATGATGAAGACTATATCAACCTCAGTGCCCAAGTGAAGAGACACAAAACAGAGTCCCCACCAACTACATGGACATAAGAGTGAGAAATAAACCATAAAGTAACACAAGGCTCTAAAATTTGATGGCTTGTTAATATCACAAAACAGCCTACCCAGACAGCACAGTAGTACTTTCTACTGCTTCCTAGGTTGTTCAACAGGATGTATATATACAAATGCATTGGTGAGTGGATAAGTCAGTAAAGAATGATATCTCAAAACCAGATCATTCTAGGGCATTGAGTCAATGAATGAATATATACAAGAAAATGCTGTTTAGATATTTATATAATTAAATGAATTATAATAAATTATTCCTAATGGGATAATGCTGGCTAAGTTCAGCATGTTAGGGCTTTGGTGAAGAAAGTGTGCTTCTTTCTTCTTTGAGGAGAAAAAAGGTGAAATGGTGCCCATATAGTATGAGGAGAAAGATAAGGTTGGAGCTGCACTGAGAAGAAGACAGGCATGTTTCCCTTCAAAGAAGATGGGACTAAATGTTAAGGGATCCATGATAAAGGTAACCTGGAAGACCAAGCCTCACAGACCCACAGGTTTTCTGCCTATGAATAAAGTGTACAGACACACAGATTGCTTCCTTGTTAGAAGTGGGATTTTGTAAAACAAACAAATAAACCCTATCGATCTTTGTTCTTTTCATTAAAAATTAAAGTTGTAAAGCTTTTTTCAGGGGAATTAGAAAGGGATCAGAGAAGGAAATGGCAACCCACTCCAGTATTCTTTTTTTTTTTTTTTTTTACTGTATTTTACTTTACAATACTGTATTGGTTTTGCCTTACATTGATATGAATCCACCATGGGTGTACATGAGTTCCCAATCCTGAACCCCCCTCCCACCTCCCACCCCATATCATCTCTCTGGATCATCCGCATGCACCAGCCCCAAGCATCCTGTATCCTGTATTGAACATAGACTGGCGATTCGTTTCTTACATGATAGTATACATGTTTCAGTGCCATTCTCCCAAATCATCCCACCCTCTCCCTCTCCCTCAGAGTCCAAAAGTCCTTTCTATACATCTGTGTCTCTTTTGCTGTGAGCAACCTAGATAGCATATTCAAAAGCAGAGACATTACTTTGCCAACTAAGGTCCATCTAGTCAAGGCTATGGTTTTTACAGTAGTCATGTATGGATGTGAGAGTTGGACTGTGAAGAAGGCTGAGTGCTGAAGAATTGATGCTTTTGAACTGTGGTGTTGGAGAAGACTCTTGAGAGTCCCTTGGACTGCAAGGAGATCCAGCCAGTCCATTCCACTACTGGGCATACACACCGAGGAAACCAGAATTGAAAGAGACACATGTACCCCAATGTTCACTCCAGTATTCTTGCCTGGGAAGCGGACAGAGGAGCCTGGTGGGACTGGAGACCTTCGGGTCACAAAGAGTCAGACATGAGTTAGTAACTGAGCACAAGAAAGGAGAGTTACTTTTTAAAAAATGGAATAGATGGTAGGCATATAAATAGGTAGATGTGGAGGGATGGATGGAGGGATGGAGAATCCTACACTCAAAGAGTTTGAAGACATGGGTAGGGAGAATATTGCCTGTTCAATATTTTTATATATGCCAGTTAATATGGTAAACAAAATGAAATACTTCAAAACAGACAAGTGAATCTTCTAGCAAAATTTCATTCACCTAAGCATGGCACCTGTCTCCTGAGAAACCTGTATGCAGGTCAAGAAGCAACAGTTAGAATCCTTTATGGAACAATTGATTAGTTCAGGATTGAGAAAGGAGTATGGCAGGGCTGTCTGTTTCACCCTGTTTTATTTAACCCATAGGCTGAGGACATCACGAGAAATGCCAGGCTGGATGAGTTACAAGCTGGAATCAAGACAGGTGAAATAAACATCAACAACCTCAGATATACAGATGATACCACTCTAATGGCAGAAAGCAAAGAAGAACTAAAGAACCTCTTGATGAGGGTGAAGGAGGAGACTGAAAGAGCCAGTTTAAAACTACATATTAAAAAAACTAAGATCATGGCACTCTGCCCCATTACTTCATGGCAAATAGAAGGGGAAAGCCTGGAAGTAAGGACAGATTTCCTCTTCTTGGGCTCTAAAATCACGGCAGATGGTGAGTGCAGCCATGAAATCAGAAGACAATTGTTTCTCGGCAGGAAAGCTATGACAAACTTAGACAATCTGTTGAAAAGCAGAGACATTCTTCTGCCAACAAAAGTCCGTACAGTCAAGAGTATGGTTTTCCCAGTGGTCACGTATGGTTATGAGAGCTAGACTGTAAAAAAGGCAGAGCGCCAAAGAATTGATGCCTTTGAACTGTGGTGCTGCAGAAGACTCCTGAGAGTCCCTTGGACTGCAAGGAGGTCAAACAAATCCTAAGGGAAATCAACACTGAATACTCATTGGAAGGACTGATGCTGAAGCTCCAGTATTTTGGTCACCTGATGCAAACAGCCAGCTCATTGGAAAAGTCCCTGATGCTGGGAAAGACTGAGGGCAGAAGAAACAGAGGGCATCAGAGGATAAGATGGCTAGATGGCATCACCAATGCAATGGACATGAACTTGGGCAAACTTCAGGAGATGGTGAGGGACAGGAGGCCAGGTATGCTGCAGTCCATGGGGTCACAAAGAGTCGGACACAACTGTGCAACTGAACAACAAAAAGCATTGCATAGGTGTTCACATATATAATTCTTATTTTTCTGCTATATAACTTAACTTCTTACATCAAATTCTTGTAGACAAAGGCTAATTTTTCATGTAAACTGCTCAGTATGTGGTACATGTTTAATAAACAGTAAACAAGTAATAAGAAGGTAAAACTAATTTCTGTTGTTTTCCTTTAAAAGCTTAATGACTGTAAAAAATTAAAGCAGTTACTAGAATTCTCTACACAGAGTCAGGCAGAGCTCATGATAAGCTAATCTAGTCAAATATTAGGCCTTTGCAAATTAACAAAATAGACTTCACAGACAATCAGTTAGCATCATACTAAAATGATGCAAGACCCCCTGGAGAAGATTTAAATGAAAAAAGAACAACCAATTTCCTTGATGTCATAACCCCAAGTCACAAAAGATAAAACAACAACAACAACAAAACCTCACATCTTTCTGCTACTTTCTCCTCCCTGGACATAAAGCAGAGCACAAAATGTTGCCTCTTACATTTTTGTGAAATGACACTAGACACACATAGGCTTAATTCCTATGAAAACAGGAATGCCAAGTCTTGCCCAGCTCTAATTGTTGCCTGCCAAGATTATTCTTGCCATCTCTTATTAATAAATATCTTCTGCTTCAGTTAGGTCCTTACCATTTCTGTCCTTTATCATGCCTATCCTTGCATGAGATTTTCCCTTGATATCACAAGTTTTTTTGAAGATATCTCTCTTCTTTCCCATTCTATTGTTTTCCTCTAATTCTTCGCATTGTACACTTAAGAAGGCAGTTCAAAGCCTCCAAAACCAGAGATCATCTGAATTAAATTTGCCCATTCCCACTGATTTGAGTTCACTGATTCCTAAGATGTCAGTGTTCACTCTTCCCAATGTCTTTCTTGACCACATCCAGTTTACATTAATTCATGTACCTAACATTCCAGGTTTCATTATGATATCGTTCTTTACAGGATCGGACTTTCTTTTCACCATCAGACACATCCACAACTGAAAGTCATTCCCACTTTGGCCCAGCCTCTTCATTCTTTCTGGAGCTATTTCTCCAGTCTTCCCCAGCAACATATGGAAGACCTTTCAAACTGGGCGGGTGTAGGGGGTGGGGCTCATCTTCCAGTGTCACATCTTTTTGCCTTTTCCTACTGTTCATGGGGCAAGAATACGGGAGTGATTCGCCATTCCCTCCTCCAGTGAATCACATTCTGTCAGATCATGTATCATCAAGGGAATATCCTATGCAAGGAGGGGCACAATAAGGGACAGAAATGATAAGGACCTACGAAGAAGCAGACAAGATTAAGAAGAGGTGAAAAAAATACACAGAAGACCTATACAAAAAAAGATCATAATGACCTGGATAACCACGATGGTGTGATCACTCACCTAATCAGACATCCTGGAGTGTGAAGTCAAGTGGGCCTTAGGAAGCATTACTATTGAATAAGCCAATGGAGGTGATGGAATTCCAGCTTAGCTATTTCAAATCCTAAAAGATGATGCTGTTAAAGTACTGTAGTCAATATGCCAGCAAATTTGGAAAACTCAGCAGTGGCCACAGGACTGGAAAAGGTCAGTTTTCATTTCAACCCCAAAGAAGAGCAATGCCAAAGAATAATCAAACTACCACACAATTGTGCTCATTTCACATGCTAGCAAGGTAATCCTCAAAATGCTTCTAGCTAGGCTTGAGCAATACCTGAATGGAGAAATTCCAGGTGTACAAGCTGGATTTAGAAAAGGCAGAGGAACAGAGATCAAATTGCCAACGTGTATTGGATCATAGAGAAAGCAAGGGAATTCCAGAAAAAAACATCTACTTCAGCTTCAATGACTACACCAAAGCCTTCAAACGGTGTCAGTTCTGTTCAGTTCAGTCGCTCAGTCATGTCTGACTCTTTGTGACCCCATGAATCGCAGAACGCCAGGCCTCCCTGTCTATCACCATCTCCCGGAGTTCACTCAGACTCACGTCCATCGAGTCCGTGATGCCATCCAGCCATCTCATCTTCGGTCATCCCCTTCTCCTCCTGCCCCCAATCCCTCCCAGCATCAGAGTCTTTTCCAATGAGTCAACTCTTCGCATGAGGTGGCCAAAGTATTGGAGCTTCAGCTTTAGTATCATTCCTTCCAAAGAAATCCCAGGGTTGATCTCCATCAGAACGGACTGGTTGGATCTCCTTGCAGTCCAAGGGACTCTCAAGAGTCTTCTTCAACACCACAGTTCAAAAGCATCAATTCTTCAGCGCTCAGCCTTCTTCACAGTCCAACTCTCATATCCATACATGACCACTGGAAAAACCATAGCCTTGACTACACAGACCTTAGTCGGCAGAGTAATATCTCTGCTTTTCAATATACTATCTAGGTTGGTCATAACTTTTCTTCCAAGGAGTAAGCGTCTTTTAATTTCATGGCTGCAGTCACCATCTGCAGTGATTTTGGAGCCCCCCAAAATAAAGTCTGACACTGTTTCCACTGTTTCCCCATCTATTTCCCATGAAGTGATGGGACCAGATGCCATGAATTCATTTTCTGAATGTTGAGCTTTAAGCCAACTTTTTCACTCTCATCTTTCACTTTCATCAAGAGGCTTTTTAGCTCCTCTTCACCTTCTGCCATAAGGGTGGTGTCATCTGCATATCTGAGGTGATTGATATTTCTCCCGGCAATCTTGATTCCAGCTTGTGTTTCTTCCAGTCCAGCGTTTCTCATGATGTACTCTGCATAGAAGTTAAATAAGCAGGGTGACAATATACAGCCTTGACATACTCCTTTTCCTATTCAAAACCAGTCTGTTGTTCCATGTCCAGTTCTAACTGTTGCTTCCTGACCTGCATACAGGTTTCTCAAGAGGCAAGTTAGGTGGTCTGGTATTCCCATCTCTTGAAGAATTTTCCACAGTTGATTGTGATCCACACAGTCAAAGACTTTGGCATAGTCAATAAAGCAGAAATAGATGTTTTTCTGAACTCTCTTGCTTTTTCCATGATCCAGAGAATGTTGGCAATTTGCTCTCTGCTTCCTCTGCCTTTTCTAAAACCATCTTGAACATCTGGAAGTTCATGGTTCACATATTGCTGAAGCCTGGCTGGGAGAATTTTGAGCATTATTTTACTAGCATGTGAGATGGGTGCAATTGTGCGGTAGTTTGAGCATTTTTTGGCATTGCCTTTCTTTGTGATTGGAATGAAAACTGACCTTTTCCAGTCCTATGGCCACTGCTGAGGTTTCCATACTTGCTGCCATATTGAGTGCAGCACTTTCACAGCATCATCTTTCAGGATTTGAAACAGCTCAACTGGAATTCCATCACCTCCTCTAGCTTTGTTTGTAGTGATGCTTTCTAAGGCCCACTTGACTTCACATTCCAAGATGTCTGGCTCTAGATTAGTGATCACATCATCATGATTATCTGGGTCGTGAAGATCTTTTTTGTACAGTTCTTCCATGTATTCTTGCCACCTCTTCTTAATATCTTCTGCTTCTGTTAGGTCCATACCATTTCTGTCCTTTATCGAGCCCCATCTTTGCATGAAATGTTCCCCTGGTATCTCTAATTTTCTTAAAGAGATCTAGTCTTTCCCATTCTGCTGTTTTCCTCTATTTCTTTGCATTGATCACTGAAGAAGGCTTTCTTATCTCTCCTTGCTATTCTTTGGAACTCTGCATTCAGATGCTTATATCTTTCATTTTCTCCTTTGCTTTTCGCCTCTCTTCTTTTCACAGCTATTTGTAAGGCCTCCCCAGACAGCCATTTTGCTTTTTTGCATTTCTTTTCCATGGGGATGGTCTTGATCCCTGTCTCCTGTACAATGTCATGAACCTCATTCCATAGTTCATCAGGCACACTTCAACTGTGTGGATCATAACAAACTGTGAAAAATTCCTAAAGTGATTAGAAATAACAGACCACCTTACCTGTCTCCTGGGAAACCTGTATGCAGGTCAAGAAGCAACAGTCAGGACATGGAACAACAGACTGGTTCAAAGGGGGAAAGGACCACAACAAGGTTGTATGTTGTCACCCACATATTTAATCTATATGCAGAGTACATCATCCAAAATGCTGGGCTGGATGACTTACAGGCTGAAATCAAGATTTCTGGAAGAAATATCAACAACCTCAGATATGCAAATAATACCACTCTAATGGCAGAGGGTGAAAAGGAAATAAAGAGCCTGTTGATGAGGGTTAAAAAGGAGAATGAAAAAACTGGCTTAAAACTGAACATTCAAAAGACTAAGATCATGGCATCTGGTTCCATCACTTCACAGCAAATAGGTGGGGAAAAACTGGAAGCAGTGACAGATTTGATTTTCTTGGGCTCCAGAATCACTGCAGATGGTGACTACAGCCATGAAATTAAAAGGCTCTTGCTCCTTGGACGAAAAGCTATGATGAACCTAGACAACGTATTAAAAAGCAGGGACATCACTTTGCCAAAAAAGGTCCGCATAGTCAAAGCTATGATTTTTCCAGTAGTCATGTATGGATGGGAACATTGGACTATAAAGAAAGCCGAGTGCCAAAGAACTGATGTTTTCAACTTGTGGCACTGGAGAAGACTCCTAAGAGTCTCTTGGACAGCAAGGAGATCAAACCAGTCAATCCTAAAGGAAATCAACCCTGAATATTCATTAGAAGGACTGATGCTGAAGCTGAAGCTCCAATACTTTGGCCACCTGATACAAAGAGCCCACTCATTGGAAAAGACCCTGATGCTGGGAAAGACTGAGGATAGGAGGAGAAGGGGGCAACAGAGGATGAGATGGTTGGATGACACCACCAACTCAATGGACATGAGTTTGAGCAAACTCCGAGAGATAGTGAAGGACAGGGAAGCCTAGCATACTGCAGTCCATGGGGTCACAAAGATTTGGATACAACTTAGTGACTAAAGAACAACAAGCTTACTACCCTTGTATCTCATTTCAACAATAGGATACAGCCCTACTGGTTCCCTAGAAACATGCCCTTAAGAGACAGCCTCTTAAATCATATCTCAAGATTCTTAAATGTTATTGCAAAGCTATTATGACTGGGATGAAATCTTATAAGGCATTTTACTAAAACCTTTGTTTCTAACTACGTTTCACCTTCTCCACGGGAGAAAAAAAAATCTGAATAGCAATTGATTTGTATGTGTGCACAAATTAAATATATATACATATATGCAGATACCTATATATACACATAAAATTATATATACATATTGTTTATATAGGGACTTTATATATATATATATATATGTTAATGTAGTCACATTTTACTTATTACCTATTAACCAACTGAAAAGAAAGTAAAGTCTCTCAGTCACGACCCCATGGACTGTAGCCGCTAGGCTCCTCTGTCCATTGAATTCTCCAGGCAAGAACACTGGAGTGGGTAGCCGTTCCCCTCTCCAGGGGATCTTCCCAATCCAGGGATCAAACCCAGGTCTGTCTGAACCACCAGCGAAGCCCAAGAATACTGGAGTGTGTAGTCTATCCCTTCTCCAGAGGATCTTCCTGACCCAGGAATCAAACTGGGCTATCCTGCACTGCAGGTGCACTCTTTACCAGCTGAGCTGTCAGGGAAGCCCTGCTAGAAATACATAAATATGAAAAATTGGTTCACAGTAGAATAGTATTTATGCAAATTATTTACCTTGAGTAGTGGTTGCTTGCCTTTGGTTAATAAGAACACAAAGCTATGCATATCACATTCTAAATGCAAGAATAGTCCATTCACTCTGGAAACAATTTAAGGGATAATTACCATGGCTAACATCTATAGAATATTCACTGTATACTATGCATTATTCCATTTTATTATCACAACAACCATTAAAGAGGAAACTATAATTATCCCCAATTTACAGATGAAGGAACTGAGCTAGGAAATGATAAGTAACTTGCCCAAAGTAAAACAGCCAATAGACAAAAACAGATGTGAGAATTCAGGGCAGTTTGCTTTCAGAAGCCACGATCTTCAACTCTGTCATGTAATGCCTTTTCTGTGGAGCTCCGCACACCATGCGGTAAACTATAGTTTCAGATGATGTGAAGGAAAGCACGAAGTGTATCACTTTCTCTACAAGTGATGCTTGGTAGCCTTGAAAAGACGAGGACACTGGAACTGAAACACTTCAATACAACTCTACCCTGTACTGTACTATACTTGAGTGAATGCTTAAGTCTGTTTGCCTTTCAAAGAACTGCTGTTCATTTCTAAAATAGCTCCGGAATCCTTATAAAGATTTAAATGAGATAATGTATGTGAAACTGCTTTTAAATTGTATACCATTAAATATTTTTATTATAACTATTGATGCAATTAATATCAAAATGATTCAACATATATACATTTAAAAATATAGCTGAGAAAGATCCATATTCTATAAAAGTTCTAATTTCATATATATATATACTTAATTATGTTGACATGAGATGCTTGTAAAAAGAATCTGACACAAGCTACAGAAAAGAGTAAATTTAGCATCAAGCTGTGAATTTTTCCAACTTGATTTCCTCTCCATTAGATTTCAGTTCTTATTTGTATTCTGATTTGTCTCATTGATTCTGAAATTTTGTTTGTCTCCATATACTTATTTTGAATAGTTTTATCATCTTGACTAGCTCCCCAGACAGTCTGCATTACAACTTCTAAGCAGAAATAAAGCATCGCCTACATTCACCAAAAGGTATCTGAAATGCAAGCTAGTTAGTGGATTTAGGTTGCTGTAAATCACGTTGAATGGAAAAAAATGTGCTGAAACAAAAACTTTTTGAGACAGCTAATTTCTCACTTTAATTCATTAGACTGAAAAAAATAGGGCACATGTTTAGACTTTCATGCTCAAGCAATCTAACTGAAAAAAATGGTCATTTAAAAAGCTAAATGAAATTTCCAAAGTTCACATAATTTATGAAGTCAGGGTGATCAAGGAGGAAATAGCCAAATGCCAATGACACTTTTACAGAGCTTGTTTTCTAAAATTGCTCCAGTTTCATATGGAAAAAATAAAATCATTGGGGAAAACCAGACTGCCACTAAATGATAATAATCCTAATAACAGTACAGTCTCCATTAACAAAAGCAAACCCTCGACCAGGCGATGTCCTGCAATCTGTTTTAAGAGAAAGAAGCAGAAAAAAAGATTTATTCTTGGGAGAGTTTTAGATTTATTGCCCCTCAGCTCAATCACGAACACCTTCCACTATGTTTTAAATGAGAAGTGATGTTGAGGAAGGTAAGCCTCAAGGAATACTGGTTTCTTTATAAACTGCTGGTAAGGCCTGCTCTGAAAAAGAACTGGACCCATCAAATCCATCTCTCTAGAAATTTGAACTCAAACTTACAGAATTGTCCCCTGGAAATGGACCCTTACATCCAAAGGCCATTTGGTGTCAGGAGTCACACCTTGACCTGTGGAAAGCTTTTTGCAAGATTCATGGTGTTGAGAGATAGGGACTCACAAGAAGCAGGTAAGAGCAGGAGCTAAGCACGAGAGCAGAGGTAAGAGATAAAGAAGTAGGTAGTCTACCACCCGCCCTGGCGTCTGCCTTTCCTTAGGGCTTCCTGAACTTCCCCCTCAATTCCTGAAACATTTTATAGACTAGGTTTCAATGAGCCCTTTTTTCCTGATATAATCGGATGATGTCTCTGTTCTTTGACCCCCAAATAATATACCGACTAGGCTATTTCTCCTTTTTAAATAAAGTTAAAATTAACAAAAGCTAATTAGCAATCAGAACTATTGTACGGCACTGGGAACTATATTCAATATCCTATAATAAACCATAATAGAAAAGAATATGAAAAAGAACACACACACATCTGATTTACTTTGCTGTGCATCAGAAACTAACACAACAATGTAAATCAACTCTACTTCAATTAAAAAAAGAAATATTTTCTACCCCCACTTTTAAGAGTAAAAGACAAATTTCTACCTTCAAAGTAGGATCTGGGAAATTCACAATTCAACAGTCTCACTTTCTATATTTATCTCATATTGAAAACTGACATTTCAAAAGATGACTATCACCAATTACTATGAGGGGGACATGGTCCATTATTTTCTTTTAAATGTTTCTAAAGACACTTAAAAATAGACTTCCTGCTTAATCCCAAATCATACCCCCAAAATGTGAAGAATCATAACACCCTCAATTCCTAAATATGATGAGAGTCAATGTTATTCTTTTATGACTGATAATATTCCTAAAAGTGCTCATAGGAAGAAGGGTAGTGCAGCCCAAGTGCTTTTTGAGGAAAATGATAGTGAGTAACAAGAGCAGTGAAAAAAACATGGGATTTTTGTCCCTGAAGAGTAAAATGTTGAGTGCTTGAGTTTCTTTCCTCATCTGCAAAATGAAGAATTCAGACTAGTTTTAGAGTTAATTTAGAGGTTCCCTCCAATTCTAAAATGCTGTGAGCTTATGAAATGACAAGTTCCATTATAATTGGTACAATATGTTAGACCTAATAGAAAGTGAAAGTCAAAGTAAAATATTTTTAGTAGATTCAAACTCACAAATTAACTTCATAAAGCCACTGAACTTAATGAGAAACTGAGAAGAGAGTTTATGAAAT
The DNA here is from genome assembly GCF_001704415.2 of Capra hircus. Lineage (NCBI taxonomy): Eukaryota > Metazoa > Chordata > Mammalia > Artiodactyla > Bovidae > Capra > Capra hircus. The sequence goes on along the minus strand of NC_030812.1, from coordinate 51,165,029 downwards.
TTATATTGTGAATGTATTTCTTATTTGTACGAAACCATGAATCTTAACTGCACAGTATAATATTCACTATAAAGTTAACCTGTATTTTCATCCTGCTTTATGCACAAAATAGTTTGATTATTGTTGATTCCATGAGAGCAATCAAGTCAGAATATTATATATAGCATGGTGGCTTAGGTGACCTTTAAAAGCAACTATCTACCTATTCACCAAGACTCCCTTTTCTTTCCCACTGGGCACACAAGTAGACTACATTTTCCAGTCTCCTGGCATGCAACACATGGAATAAGGGCAGGAGTGAGCTATACTTCTTCATGATCAGGTCTTCAAAAACCCTCCCCCATTATCAACCACTCTCTGTCTTCCTCTTTCAGACAGAAGTCAGTGTCAAGGGTTATCCTGAAGAATCACCATCATCCTGGGACCCTGAATGATGTATAGAGAAGAGATCTACCCTCTGATACTAACTAGATTCACACGCACAAGAAATAAACTTAGGCTTTGTTAAACCAGTAAGATTTAGAGGTATCCACCTGCAATGCAGAAGACCTAGGTTCAGTCCCTGGGTTGGAAAGATCACCTAAAGGAAAGCATGGCAACTCACTCCAGTACTCGTGCCTGGAGAATCCCAGTGGACAGAGGAGCCCGGCAGGCTATAGTCCATGGGGTCGCAAAGAGTTGGACATGACTGAGCGACTAAGCACAGCTGTTAGAATAGCACATATTAATTAGTATGCAATAATATTCCTAGTAATGGATGTAGGAAGGAGTTGGATGCACTCCAAACACTTGATAAGAAAAATAACACAGAGAATAAAAAGAGCAGTTTTATAGCCTGAATGTTTGTGTCTCCTCTCCCACTTGAAATTCATATATTGAAAACCTCATGCCCAAGGTGATGGTATTAAGAAGGAACTTTGGGATCTTTGAAGGTGATTAGATTTAGTGCTCTTATGAAAGAGACTCCCTGAAAGATAATGATGCTTATATATGAGAAAGAGTAGATTTTAGCTATAATTATTAGATGTTAGGTAGAATTATTATGGATACCTTACTTAAACCCTTGAATCTATTCATATACAATGCAGATATTTAAGAGAGAATCTTTGACTTTTAGAGACTCCTAGAATAACAAAGTACTTTGTTGTTTAGTTACTCAGTCATGTCTGACTCTTTGCAACCCCATGGACTGTAGCACACCAGGCTTCCCTGTCAGAAATTGATGGTGAGAAAACACAATGCTAATCCAAGGTCGTAGATTAGTCCTCAGCTCTCTTAATTTTAGTCCAGTGTCACTTCCATTACCAACCCCCACATCTCTGCTCACCAAATTCCTCTCTTTGCCTCTTTTAAACCTCCTTAATTTCCCTCTCTCCTCTACAACTTCACTTCTACTGTCCTAGCCAAGCTATCCATAGCACCTTTTCCTTAAATAATCATGAGGGTCCCTACTGGCTAGATCATTCCCTTACACAAAACACACACACCACCTACCTTGGTAGGTCTTTCTAAAAAAATTGTAAATAGATAATAAAACTAAGGCTATGGTTTCAAAGTATTCTTGGCTTTTTATTTTCCATAGGATAAATTCAAAAGTCTTGGGTGTAGCATGAGCATCCTTCCATCAGACCAATTCTGATTTCTCCAGCCTCACTTTCCTGGGTACTCTTGACACAACCTACACAGAAGTTATATAAACTATTTTTATAACCTTATTATATCTTTGCTCAGCACCTTTCACTCTTTCTTGAATACTGGCCCCACTTTTTACTCTAAGGAAACACCTATCCCATCTTTAAAGTTCAGAAAACTGTGAAGCTGTTAATCAACCTCTCAGGTAGACTGTACTGCTCTGTCCTCTGGTTAGCATTTTCTTATTTTGCCACACTTGTCATAGTTTTCTATATTTACTTTTTATATCTCTCTTTCCCTCTACTAAATTGTGAAGCCCAAACTCATGATTATTCATCTCTGAATCCCTAGCTTGAGGTACAGTTTGAGATCCATAACAGAGAAATCAATATCCTTGATGAATAAATGAATAAATAAGTGCTTTACTATAAGAGTTCTCAGGAGAGGGAAAAAACAGTAAATTTTAATCATTTTTTTCAAGTCCAGTCTTAGATGAACTTATTAGAATTGTAAAAACATTTGACCTTGCTATTTTGAAATGGATACATGAATATGTGTTGAATTTGTTCTATTGGAGAACCAAGTAGAGTTTCAAGAGGAAAGACACATTCAATGAGCCCTGGATTGGGCAGTCGGAAGCCCTAAATTCTATTTCCAGTACTATCACCAACTGGGCTTCCCTTGTGGCTCAGCTGGTAAAGAAACCACCTGCAATGCCAGAGACCTGGGTTTGATCCCTGGGTTGGGAAGATCGCCTGGAGAAGGAAAAGGCTACCCACTCCAGTATTCTGACCTGGAGAATTCCATGGGGTCACAAAGAGTTGGACATGACTGAGTGACTCACTTCACTTCACTATCACAGACTGACTAATTTTGAGTAAATCACTTAATCTGTCTATTCACAATTCATCATCCACAAAAAAAGAAAGTTGGCCATATATAATAGAGAACTATTTAATATCATATATAAAGAAAATAATATGTCACCTAAAAGCATTTCAACCAGTAGCATTTGTACATAATAGAAGAAAGTTCCAACATAATCACCAAAAGTCTGTTTATCAGAGAAGTCATGTGATATTGTACTCTGATGCAGGAGACCTTAACTTTGATCTCAAATTGGTCAGGAAAGCTCTTTTAAAAATCATTTTACTTACTCAGACTGCAGTTCCATCAACCACACAATTAGAAGGATCTCTGTTTCTTTTCCACTCTGAAAATTTACTGTAAGCTACATACAAATCTAGATAGAGGCACTAAAGTCATTTAATTTTAAGAAATGATTATCCCCTGAGAGAAGGTTGAACTTCTATTATCTGGATCTAATTTTGCAGATTCATAATTCCATACCCTTCAGTGTACTAAGAGGTTTTCTACATTGGAGGCATTTTGGGGGGCCAGCAAGATATTTATAAACAGAAGTAATCAACATTATTCAAGAATGAACAAAATCTCTACCTTCCAACAAAATCTTTTCTCATACATGGAAGGTTTTCTTTGTTCCCAGTGATTGACATGAAAAGTAAATTTAGGTTATCTTTCCTCACCACTTCAGCAATTTCAATATGGCACTTCTGGGTTCTGAGTGTCACTGTAGATCAAAAAGATGTAAATCCTAAGTCAAATTATTAAAGAAGACTAGATAAGGCTTTGTTTTAGTTTTTAGATGCCAGTAGCTCTTTGAGAAATTATATTCCGTACTACCTAGTCACTGGGTAAGAACTTTACACTGTCATAAAAACCAAGTTTTATGGTTGTTGATAGCTTCTCAGATAATGTCCTCTTTTAAAATGTGTTCAGAATTCACATTTGATTGGAAATTCAAATTAGAATAGAGAAATAGCAAAGTGTAGTAGAAGGATCATTGCTGGATGAGTTGGAAAAATCTATGCCCTCCTTTGCACTCCACTACCAACTAACGCTGCATTCACACATGGAAGATATATGTAATACTGATTATATCGCAGGCACTGCGCTGTCTCCTGAGAATATAAAATCAAAGGGAAAACAACTCTCAATGAGCTCAGAAGACAGTAGAGGAACAGAGCCGTGTGCACAAAAAGTAAGATAAAGTTATTAAAGGGCCATGAAATTCATAGCCACAGATTGTACTAAGATAATCTAAATCCATGAATTCTACCCAGGAAGGGGCAGGCATGAGAAGGGAGATAGGAAATAATTTGTAAAGAAGATGTTTAATCTGAATTTTGCAAGGTGCTTGAAAGCTTGCCAAGTCAAACCAGCAACACTGGCCTCACTTAGCTTCCTGATCTGGAATAGATGGTCTCTGAGGTTCCTCTGGTTTTAAATTTCTATAATTTCATTGACCTTTTCAATAAAAATATAGAAAGGTTTATATTGATTTGGTTTACTTTACCACATACATATATGCAAATATGTGTATACTGAACCAGAGAACATGTACTATCCAAAACCTTAAAATAAAATATTTAGAATATAAACCTTTCTAAAACACTTGTCCTTCTTTAAACATTTATCTCCTAAGTATCACTTAAGTTTCAGTATTAATCCTGGCCATGAATCTCAGCTTCCAGCCCTCAGATGCACTGGAAGTGTAGCTTTACACAGATGCGAAAAAACATAAGACTCAGTGTGAAATGTACCAGTGAGTGAATACTAACCGGGTGACATCCCAGGAATGTTATTTAGTGGGAAAGGTCCCTGGTGTTAGTTTGTTCTTCGCATAATTTTCCTTTTTCTCCTAAAAGTGATGTGAGCATGTACAGTGACAGGCCCTCCTGGACAGTGTAAAATGGTCACCATCCAGCAAAACTAATTAATGAGTCAGCGGCTCAGGCGGCCTTCCGCTGGGGGGTAGCAGAGCATCTGGTGATTTCAAGAGGCAATCAGACAGATGTCGGCTTTGCCACAGCTGAGTCTTGCTGTGTGACTTTGAGCAAAGTTCTTACAGTCAAACTGCAGTTTCCTCATCTGCAAAACAGGAATAATAAAGCTACTTCACAATCTTGTTAGGAAGATTAAATAAAAGAAAGTAGGTAAAGCTCTTAGCACTGTGTCCACCACATAGACAGTGTTCAGTGGTTATTGGCTGTTATTATCAACATTATTATTACAAATATGGGGCTCCTATTATCCTCCTGAGAACACTCTTCAGGATAAGAGCTAGGACAGATGGCAGTGGTTTTAACTGAAACAGTAGCATTGATATATATATATACACACTACTATGTCTAAAACAGATAGCCAGTAGGAAGCTGCTCTATAGCACAGGGCAGCTTGGTGCTCCATGATGACCTAGAAGGGTGGGATGGGAGTAGGTGGAAGGGAGGATCAGGAGGGATGGGATATATGTTTACATATAGCTGACTCACTTTGTTTTACAGCAGAAACTAACACATTGTATAGGAATTATACTCCAACAAGGAATAAAAGGAAACTAATTTATGGATCTAGTCATCAGCAAGTTACTCTCTTTTCTAAGTCAGTCAGTTCAGTTGCTCAGTTGTGTCTGACTCTTTGCAACCCCATGGACTGCAGCACATCAGGCCTCCCTGTCCATCACCAACTTCTGAAGCTTGCTCAAACTCATGTCAATCGAGTTGATGATGCCATCCAACCATCTCATCTTCTATCATCCCCTTCTCCTCCTGCCTTCAATCTTTCCCAATAGATAATATAAATAATCACACATAGCATAGTTGACACTTGAACAACATGGGTTTGAACTGTGATGGTTAATTTACACACAGATTTTTTTCAATAGCAAACAGTATAGTACTGCACCATCCATGCTGGATTGAATTTGCACAAGTGGAATCCTGAAGGTACAGGAACCATGTGTAGGCAGGACAAACTGTAAGTTTTATGGGAACTGTTGACTGCTCCGAGGGTGGATGCCCCCTACTGCCACACTGTTCATGGGTCAACCATAGCTGAGAACACAATCTAGAGGCAGACTGTGTGTGTGTGCATGCATACATGTGGTCAGTCATGTTCAACTCTTTGCAACCCTTTGGACTGTAGCCTGCCAGGTTCCACTGTCCCTGAGATTTCCCAGGCAAGAATACTGGAGTGGGTTGCCATTTCCTCCTTCAGAGTATCTTTCTGACCCAGGGATTGAACCTGGGGCTTCTGCGTCTCCTGCATTGTAGGCAGATTCTTTACTGACTCTTTGTGACCCCATGGACTGTAGCCTACCAGACTCCTCTGTCCATGGGATTCTCAAGGAATGAAGCTGGAGTGGGTTTCCATTGCCTTACTCAGATTCAAATTCCAGTTCTGCTCTTTACTTGCTGCATAACCTTTGACAGGTTACTGAATGTCTGCATGTTTCTGTTTCATCATGTGTAAAAAGAAGAAAAATCATAGTATCTGCCTCACAGCACAGTTTTAGGGACTTAATAGCTAATAAATAGAGAGCATTTGCAACAACAATATCTGGTCATAGTACATATTCTGTGAATGTTTGCTATTGACATAAATGATGATTTGCTTAACACCTTTGTTGAAGCAGGAGGTAATGTCATTGATGAGGGATGAGTGGGGAGTGAGGAGGAAGATATGGTTGGTGGTAGGTAACTTCTTAACTGTGCAAAATAACATTCTCAGGAAGCCTTCCTGAGGAAAAGGATAGCTGAGAGCTCTAGGGTCAGAGACACCTGGATTAGAAAGGTAACCTCACTGAAGTTACTTCACTCCAAATTCTCAAGGGGCTCAGTCATAAAGTGAGAGACAAACTATCCACCTCATGAAAACGTTGTGAGGATGAAATGGAATACTGGATGTGAAGCAGTTACCTCTATGCCTTGGGAAATTCTTTTTAAAGGTTTGACCTAAGGGCTATGTCAATTCAAAGCCCTCAACTTAACCGCTGCTGGGCATTGTCTCTCTAGGCTAAGACCCAAGAAAGCCACTCAGAAAAACTGTCAAACTATACTGCCACCAAACCCCACTCTTGAAACTTATTCCTCATTATATCATTTCTTCTCCCTCCAACCCCAAGCTGCACTTGCTTCTTACCTTGGGTTCTTAATGAGAGTCCTCATGACACCTTGTGAACATTTACCAATGAGTACTTGCCATCATCCTTGGTCTTTTGGTCCAATTCTGTTCCCACCTACTCACCCCAGCTCTTATCTCTCATCCTATTACCTTTCTCATGGATAACTTCAATTATTTACTCATTTATTATTGACTAATGACTTGTGGTATGCTAAAGGCTGTATATTATCACCCTGCTTATTTAACTTATATGTAGAGTACATCATGAGAAACGCTGGACTGGAAGAAACACAAGCTGGAATCAAGATTGCCGGGAGAAATATCAATAACCTCAGATATGCAGATGACACCACCCTTATGGCAGAAAGTGAAGAGGAACTAAAAAGCCTCTTAATGAAAGTGAAAGAAGAGAGTGAAAAAGTTGGCTTAAAGCTCAACATTCAGGAAACGAAAATCATGGTATCTAGCCTCATTACTTCATGGGAAATAGATGGGGAAACAGTGGAAACAGTGTCAGACTTTATTTGGGGGGGCTCCAAAATCACCGCAGATGGTGACTGCAGCCATGAAATTGAAAGACGCTTACTCTTTGGAAGAAAAGTTATGACCAACCTAGACAGCATATTCAAAAGCAGGGACATTACTTTGCCGACTAAGGTCCGTCTAGTCAAGGCTATGGTTTTACCTGTGGTCATGTATGGATGTGAGAGTTGGACTGTGAAGAAGGCTGAGCGCCGAATATTTTATGCTTTTGAACTGTGGTGTTGGAGAAGACTCTTGAGAGTCCCTTGGACTGCAAGGAGATCCAACCAGTCCATTCTGAAGGAGATCAACCCTGGGATTTCTTTGGAGGGAATGATGCTGAAGCTGAAACTCCAGTACTTTGGCCATCTCATGCAAAGAGTTGACTCATTGGAAAAGACTCTGATGCTGGGAGGGATTGGGGGCAGTAGGGGAAGGGGACAACCAAGGATGAGATGGCTGGATGGCATCACGGACTTGATGGACATTAGTCTGAGTGAACTCCGTGAGATGGTGATAGACAGGGAGGCCTGGTGTGCTGCGATTCATGGGGTCACAAAGAGTCGGATACGACTGAGCGACTGAACTAACTAACTAACTAAACATAGCGAGGCCAAACTCTCTGCCTTGGTGGGGAAGACAAACTTTGACCAAACTATGATAGAGTTGGAAGGCAGTACAAGGGACTGATTTGGGATACAGGCTATGGAGGCTGATTGGGCTTCCGAGGTGGCACTAGTGATAAAGAACCCACTTGCCAATGCAGGAGACATAAGAGACATGGGTTCAATCCTTGGGTTGGGAAGATCCCCTGGAGGAGAGCATGGCAACCCACTCCAGTATTCTTGCCTGGAGAATCTCATGGACAGAGAAGCCTGGCAGGCTACAGTACATAGGACTGCAAATAGTCAGACACTACTGAAGCAATTTAGCACTCATGGAGTCAGATCAGCCCAGGTCTTCATGTTTATTAGCTATCTTTAATGACCTATGTCATTGCTCTAAGATTAAGTTTCAGCTTTTGGGACATGTGAATACCAATGACCACTTGTAATTAGAAGACTAACCCTCTTACATTTACTTGCCCACTACTTGTCTTTGGTAATTTGCTTAAGACCAAAAAAGGAAAAGAAATCATTTTACCTGTGACCCTTTGCTTGCAAAGACAGATGGAAGAGGAAGCTAATTTTAAAATATGATCTGATAAAAAGGAAAAAAAATATGTTTTCAAAGCTTTGGCTGATCTTTCTATAAATAAAAGATCACCACCACATCTCTGTTTTTTGAAAACACAAAGCAGTGAGCTCCACTAGAGAATGTACTGTGCTTAGTGTCATAATAAAAAGCTCTGAGTTCATCTTGGGCAAGTATCTTTGCATATTATGTTGCATTTAAGAAAACATTTTTCTTCTTAAATTATGCTTAAAAGAGTCAGACTGAGAAGTACATTCTTTGTAAGTATTCTTTGTACATTCTTTGTAGTATTGTGCATATCTGTGTGTGTGTGAGAGAGAGAGAAAGAATATGCTGCTGTCATTTCAGTCGTGTCCGACTCTGTGTGACGCCATAGATGGCAGCCCACCAGGCTCCCCTGTCCCTGGGATTCTCCAGGCAAGAACACTGGATGAGTTGCCATTTCCTTCTCCAATGCAGGAAGGTGAAAAGTGAAAGTGAAGTCACTCAGTCGTGCCCAACCCTCAGCGACCCCAAGCACTGCAGCCTTCCAGGCTCCTCCGTCCATGGGATTTTCCAGGCAAGAGTACTGGAGTGGGGTGCCATTGCCTTCTCTGAGAAAGAATATGAGAAACTTTAATCTAATAATTGCACATCTGAAAGCAGGCAGAATGAGGAGAACTTTTACTACACACTGGTACAGGGGTCAAGGACCCTCAGAAGAAATCAGCACTTTGAGTGACTGTTATGTCCAAAGTCTGAGTCCCCAAAACTGAGAGAATAAGACGTCCACAGCAATGCAAAAGCATGAAGGGGGTTTTATTGCTAGCTCGAGCTAGGGCCCGGGTCTCATCCAGCACAGTGGAATCCGACAAGAGCCCTGAGCTCTGAATCACAGCTGCTTATATACAGGGGGTCCTTTGTTTCAGCAACAGGGTAGCTGGCATTAAATGATTGGCTAAGCAGTATGCGCACGCATGAATTTTGAACCTCGCGCCCCATTTGGATTGGCTTAAGCTTGGCGCGGGAGGGGACTCTTCTGAGTGGCCCTGGGACAAAGTCTTCCGGAGTCATCATGACTCAGGTTTCTTTGTTTTAGGCCCAATGAGGTTTGTTAAGCCTGTCTTGGCTCAGGTTAGGTCCCAACATTCCCCCCGTCTCTGGATCATATAGAGGAATCTTCCTCTTTCTTTTGGGGCACAGCCTGGTATTGCTGTCTCAGTACGAACAGCTGGACAGTATAATTTGTTCCTTTATATAAGTCACGAGCCTGTTCAGGATGCATGGGCCAAAGGTAAGTATTAGTAAAAGCACCATAAGTGGCCCCACCAGGGTAGAAATCTTGCTGGAACCAAGATTCAAACCATCCCTGTTGGGCCTCTCGCTCTCTTTTTCGTTGGGTTAGTCTTTTTCTCACCTTGGCCATAGATTTTCTTACCACTCCGGTATGGTCTGCGTAAAAACCACACTCTTTTCTCAGAGCTGCGCAGAGCCCTCCTCGCTACAGGAAAAGTAAATTTAACCCTCTTTGGTTTTGCAAGACTACCTCAGACAGGGAGGTCAGTGACTTTTCTAGGTGACTAACTGACTCCTCTAAGCGGCAGATGTCTTCATCTATGGCTGCTCGTAATAAAGCAAACCCTCGGTCTTGGAGGGACAAGGCCGCTATTTCGGTTCCAGCCCCGGCAATTTCAAGGCCGAACATGGTTGCTAAGGTGACGGTCGTGATGGCCTCTCTCTTAACCCTGCTAACCTTGTTACCTGCCACCTGAGCTGTTGTTTTTTCAGCCCAGTAGCTATATATAACTTCTTCAGGGTGCTATAAGATTTTGGGCACCACAGCCACTAATATGCAAAACTCCTTATTTTGATTAAAAACTGAGACATGTAAACATGGAGTCAGTCCCGTATGAGAGCAGATCCACCATCCCCCTGATTGTGACACAATCCATTTTGATATACCTGACTCGGTGTGTCTATCTGACTCTGTGAGTGTGGCTGATAGGGCACACAAGGGGGATTTGTTAGGTGGAACTCTACCTATACAAAGTCCTTTTCCCCAAACCTCTTTCATTGTGAGATCTACTTTTAGTTCTCTCTTGCGACACTGAGGTGGATTTGCACTGGTGATCAGGTCGTAAGAGGCGTTGAAGCTTACTGCTTCATAGTAGGGAGGATATAGATCATAGCAGAGCCAACAGGATTTAGTTGCTTTGGGGTTGGCTTGGTTTAGGGTTGTATAGACTGCCTTGACTAACTTTCATAATGGGTCCGATCTTCCAGCATCGGGACTGAGAGCCCGGAGACTGGGGGGAGTGGAAGATGTAAAACCCAGCATGGCATGACTCGGTGTCGGATTAACCTTCTTGACCAGGTTGGGGCCTATATTATGTACCTGTATTGGCTCTATTATCTGGCTGACCATTATGACTCTGTGATGTTGACGAGTCCCATATGTTTGTATTTGTATTCCCCAGGACAGGCCGGAAGGCCAAGACCTCTCTTTCTTTGCTGCCTCCCGATTGAACCTTATCCTAACTTGTACAACATTACAACTCTCTTCACATATGAGTGTGCTGGGTACCACAAATGAAAAGGTGAGGAGGTCTCGACTACCTGCCTCCCAACGCTGAGACCCCCGCCCATCACCAGAGGTCACGCAACTCAACGACTTACAAAAATAGTCTTGTACATCCCCACACGCTCTCTCGTGATTTCTCCTCTGGTGTCCTGGACATGCCCAGAACCCCTGCATCTGGACGGAGCCTCTATCTAAATGTTGTACGCCCACCACCACCGGTTTCAAGTGAAAATACAGATCTGGCCACCAGGTGTTCGGAGGATGTACTTCTGTGGTTGAGTTGAGCACCTCTCGTGTCAGTCCGTTCTGAAGTTTTCAGGTGATTCTGACTAGCGGGTGTGGGGTCCCATTGGCGGCTCCGGGATCGAGGTGGATGGTCACCAACAGGAAGGTTAGGGTGACTTGCCTGGATCTTGCCGATGGGTAAGCTTCATCTTTAAGGGGTTGGAGGGATGTGGTGCCACCTTTCATTTTGGGGGGCTTTTTCCTGTTCCTCCGGAGTGGCACTGTGCACGTGGTTACAGTGTACCCAAGGTCCGATACTGTCGACCTTCAGGGCAATAGGGGTAGTAAGAAGAACAACATAAGGGCCCTTTCATCTAGGTTCTAATGTCTTAACTTGATGCCATTTGACCCAAACCCAGTCCCCCGGGCCAATGTTGTGTGAAGGAATTGTCCCTTTTTCTTGGCCTTCATGGATTTCCTTGACTAAAGTCCAGATGTGCACATGCACCTTGCTTAAGGCTACTAGGGCTTCCTGGAACTGCCGCAACGAAGGAGGCGGCTGGATTTTTTTCTCAAAAATAGGACACACTGGAGGGGGCCCCCATAAACAATTTCAAAGGGGGTCAGGTTTAACTTGTAGGGGGTATTACACACTCGGAAGAGAGCGAAGGGAAGGAGAGTCACCCAGTCTCTGCCAGTCTCTATTGCCAGTTTCGCCAAAGTCTCTTTTAGAGTCCAATTCATTCTTTCAACCTGTCCTGAGCTCTGGGGATTGTATTTGCAATGTAGCTTCCATTTGGCCCCCAGAGCTAAGGCCAGTCCCTGAACAATTTGACTCACAAAAGCAGGTCCATTATTGGAGCCAATGGTTGCCGGCAGCCCAAATCTAGGTACTATCTCTTCTACGGTAGCTTTTTAGCTACTGTAGTTGCTGTTTCCTTCTTAGTGGGATAAGCTTCCACCCACCCAGAGAAAGTATCAACCAGAACTAACAGGTAGCAGTACCCATACTTGCCTGGCCTTACCTCTGTAAAATCTATCTCCCAGTGTTGTCCCGGTCTTTCTCCCCGGTACCTTATACCCGTATGCTGTCCTTTTCCTGGTCTCATCATCTGGCACACCTTACAGGCATGGACTATGTCTTGTATAGTTGCGTTTTGTTGGGGAAACTGCAGACGCGCTGTCTGTAAGAGTGCTAGAGTCTTTTTCTCTCCCAGATGGGTGGTCTGATGTAGGTGCATGCAAAGGTGTCAACCCAAGTCAGCCGGAAGCAACAAGTTGTCATTTTGGTCTCGATACCATCCATCTTCGTCCTCCAGACGGTTGGCATTTTCTTGAATCCAACTTAGATCAGAAGAGGAATACTCGGGGGTCAGGGGCAAGGCTCCCATTCCCGGGGGTGGCAGCCCCACAGTCAGCATGGGTGTATTGCAGTCTCTGGTGGCTGCCTCGCGAGCCGCCATATCAGCAGCACGGTTGCCTAGAACCTTGATATCTTCCCCCTTTTAGTGTCCTGGGATATGTACTATGGACACTGCTCGGGGCCTTTGGACTGCTGCCAAGAGTCTGTGGATCTCAGGTAAGTTCTTAACTTCCTTTCCCTCTGCTGTCGAAAACCCCCGCTCTTGGTATATTGGGCCCTGGATGTGTACGGTGCCAAATGCACACCGGCTGTCGGTATAAATGGTGACCCTCTTTCCTTCTGCCCTTTCCAGAGCCTGTATTAAGGCTATTAATTCCACCTTCTGGGCGGATGTTCCAGGGGGTAGAGCTTCTGCCCAGATGACCCTCCCAGAGTCATCAACGATTGCTGCCCCTGCCCTCTTCTGTCCATCTTTTACAAAACTGCTTCCATCTGTGAACCACGCTAGTTCACTGTCACTTAAGGGCACATCTTTCAGGTCTTTCCGTATGGCCGCTACATCAGCCAATATCTCACCACAATTGTGGAGGGGGCCGTCCTTCTCCGGGTCGGGCAGGAGAGTAGCCGGGTTCAGGGAGCAGGGCGTCCGAAAGTGTATCTGGGGGGTGTCCAGCAGCAAGGCTTGGTAATGGGTCAAGCGGGCGTTAGAGATCCACTTACCCGGTGGCTGCTTGAGAATCCCTTCAATGGCATGGGGAGTGTAGACCAGGAGCCGTTGTCCATAAGTTAGCTTGTCAGCATCATGGACCAGGAGGGCAGTAGCGGCAATGATTCGGAGGCAGGGTGGCCATCCTGCGGCCACTGGGTCCAGTCTTTTGGAGAGGTAGGCCACAGGTCACCTCCAAGGCCCCCTTTTTAACACTTTTCTCCCCTTGAGAGTATCTTACCGGCAGGATGTCCACAGAGCCAGCTGCCTCCTCGGCACGATGCCAGGCCTCGGCCTTATGCTGGACTTAACCAGAAAACAGAGCGAGCTGCCTCCCCAGCACGATGCTGGGCCTCGGCCTTACGCTGGACTTTACCAGAATTAACACCGGTGTTCAGAGATCTCTCCTCCTACTGAGGAAACCCCTTCTGCTGGGAGAGTGTTTTTCTTCCCAGTTGAAGGGATCCCGGACGAGCCCCCAAATATTATGCCCAAAGTCAAAGTCCCCAAAACTGAGAGAATAAGACGTCCACAGCAATGCAAAAGCATGAAGGGGGTTTTATTGCTAGCTCGAGCTAGGGCCCAGGTCTCATCCAGCACAGTGGAATCCGACAAGAGCCCTGAGCTCTGAATCACAGCTGCTTATATACAGGGGGTCCTTTGTTTCAGCAACAGGGTAGCTGGCATTAAATGATTGGCTAAGCAGTATGCGCACGCATGAATTTTGAACCTCGCTTCCCATTTGGATTGGCTTAAGCTTGGCGCGGGAGGGGACTCTTCTGAGTGGCCCGGGGGCGCAGTCTTCCGGAGTCATCATGACTCAGATTTCTTTGTTTTAGGCCCAATGAGGTTTGTTAAGCTTGTCTTGGTTAAGGTTAGGTCCCAACAGTGACAAAGTTCAAATGACTGTATCATTTATTATCTGAATCAGGACCCATTCAAGAGTGAAAGGTTTGCTATTAATGATTATGCTGAAATAATAGGTATTAAATGGAGCTGGCTGGATGCAAACTGGAACATAATCACAGCCAATGCTCACCCTGAACCAAAGCCTACCCTTGATAGGAATAGTCTTACGCTAGCCTAAATACCCAAGCTTTTAGAAATGTGCTGCTGTGGATCATTATGTCTTATTAACTCTCATGGTGGGGATTAGGACTTAGATTCCAGAAGAGACTAAAAGCCATTGGGAAGGTACAGGCTTTCCTAAATGGGGATGGAGATTTTTTCATTCTGAGGCATCAGTCGCTGTTTTTTTCTCTGAAAAGCCTGTGCTGGGCTCCAGGCTTGCCTAGGTACAATCAAGTAGTTTCCTCTCACTACTACAAAGCAGAACTGTGATCAGCAAGAATCAGTTTTGACTCTTCCATGCTAGATCTGTGTCTTTGGCCACTTTTGTTATTATAATCACACATAATGACCTGTCTCAGAGAACCCTGCCTGCTCTGCCTGCCACTTAAAGTGTCTTTGGTTAGATCAGAAAGAGATAATCTGACCCCGCCCACCTGTGAATGATTGTAAGAAAAAGAACTAACACATGCCCCTGCTTGAGGCTTGCCATTCTAGGAGATGTTTGCACAAATTAAATGGTCTTTTTACTTTGTTTCCACATCTCCACCTCGTCTCTGACCCATAAAAGAACCTGGCATCCAGACTCTGACAAGATGCTTATTTTGAGACATTAGTCAACCATTTTCTCCACCAGCCTGCTATCCAAATAAAGTCCTATCCCTTGCCTCAATACCCCACCCTTCAGATTCACTGGCCTTTCATAGAATGAGCAGAGTAAGCTTTGATTCAGTAAGAAAACTGTGGCATCTGCAGTGTCTTTGTAGTAAATCTTTTCTTTTCCTTTGTTTGTTACTATAAACATCAATACTCAATAAGATAACATCTCTATTAATGAAGAGAATACAACCCAAATGATATTGATCTTAGGCACAACTTTATAACCAGAAGTGTATTTTTGTGTTCAAGGTGTGTTTGAGGATATCAGAAAAGCTGCAGTCCATGGAGTTGTAACGAGTTAGCGACTGAACAACAAAGCACAAAGCATCTGACATGTTCAATGTCAAATCTCCCTGAACATAATATAGGTGATTCCAAGGCATAGAGCATATGGAAGAGATGGCAGAGCTCAGATCAAAAAGGCAGGCAGGCAACATATACAGAGAGGATAAATGCCAACAGGCACACCTGTGCTAGCGCAGGACAAGGGTCACAAATGGAAGAAGCTGATGGCTCAGTGGGTAAAGAATCCACCTGCAATGCAGGAGACATAGGAGCCGTGGGCTTGATCCTTAGGTGGGGAAGATCCCCCTGGAGTAGGAAATGGCAACCCACTCCAGTATTCTTGTGTAGGAAATTTCTCAGACAGCATAGTCTGGTGGGCTACAGTCCAAAGGGTCACTAAGAGTTGGACATGACTGAGCAACTAAGCACATAAAAATGCAGGGACATGAGACCAAACTCAGTGAGAACCAGAAACTTTCATATGTTTTTCAAAAATGAAGAGCTTAGAGGTGAGGTTAGAAAGGGAAAGAATGTGGAAAGTGGATGACCAGAAGGCATCAAGTTCTCTTCAGCTTAACTAAACTTGAGATGGATTTTTTTGCACACTATACTCTCCTGACTGTCCTTTTTTTTTTTTTTTTATAGCTGTTACTGTAGCAAATTTGCCATTGAAAATTCTTCCTTTCCTCCTTTGAGATATGAATTGTCTCCCAGCCTCCTGCCAGTTTTACAATCCAGGAATGTTTTTCTTGAGGGTGCAAAAGAAGCCATCCTTTTGAAATATAATCATCAAGGAAGTTGGAGCCTGTCCCAGTCCCTGTGGGAGAGGAGGAGCTTCACTTTAATCTGTACCAATTAGCAGATGCAGAGGAACACAGATAGACCAGTCTCCCCATAATGTCCTCCAGTACTTTTCCTCCAACTCAACTTCTTCCTCCAACTCAACTTCTTCCTCCCACCCTTGCCCCCATTGTTTAAAAATCCTCCTGCCTTTTATCTCTGTGATATTCTATCTCTCTTCCCTTGGCACTAGTCTTGAATGAAGTCTTCCTTGACATTTTTAAAGAAGGCTGAGTGCCGAAGAATTGACTCGTGCTGGAGAAGACTCTTGAGAGTCTCTTGGACATCAAGGAGATCAAACCCGTCCATCCTAAAGGAAATCAACCCCATTGGAAGGACTGATGTTGAAGCTGAAGTGCTAATACTTTGGCCACCTGATGTGAAGAGCTGACTCACTGGAAAAGACCCTGATGCTGGGAAAGATTGAGGGCAGGAGGAGAATGGGACAACAGAGGATGACATGGTTGGATGGCATCACTGACTCAATGGACATGAGTTTGAGTAAATTCTGGGAGATAGTGAAGGACAGGGAAACCTGGCATGCTGCAGTCCATGGAGTTGTAATGAGTTAGCGACTGAACAACAAAGCACAAACTTTTCTTTTACAGGGTCTCACTGTACAGCAGTGCTTGGATACTGAAAACATTTTAAGGTCTAAATTAACTTTGTGTGACCAGGATAAATGTGATTTCTGAGGCTCCTGAGAGCCTTCTCCTAATCTTGCTCTCCAAACAATCTCTTTACCAGCTTGCTGAGGGAACAGTTTTCCTAACAGGGAATAAGCCTGTCCTACAATCGGAGAGAAAAGTCTGGTTGATGCAATGCTTCAGTGTGAAGGCATTTCAGAAGTGTTGTAATCAGTCAATCAATAGGTATAAATGGGTCTTTATAAGATCCTTTCCTGTTTGAATTGAGGAGCAGGAAGCCTGAGAAAAACAGAAGGACAAAGGGGAAATGGGGAGGAAGGGAAAAGTCAGAAAAAGGAGGAAGACAAATACCACAACATTTACAGCTTACCTAGAGTCTGCCTCATCTACCTCCAACTGGGTGGAATAAAAAGAAGTTAGGGGTTGAGGTATTTTTGTCCTGCAGCTGCAAACACAGGCTGCCACACTCAGCTTGATTAATGAAGATGTTTAGGGTTTGTTTTATTAAACACTGACTTCTTGTGAAGTAGCTTAGATTTTAGAATATCACTGTACTTGAAATCTGACATGGTTTTTCCATTTTTTCTTTCTATGGCATGAATCAAATTTGTGGTGTGTGTGTGTGCACACATGTACAATACAGCCTCAGGCAAAGCAAAAATTATCAATCCCCTTCCATATCAGACAATGTCATATGGGGAAAGAAAAGCCCTCAGTGTAAAAGTGTTAGAAATAAACCACAAACATACATCTTAAAGTCATTAGTGAATCTTATAGAAAAAATATTGTAACAATAATATGTTACTACAAAAAATTTTTGCTGAATAACCTATAGCAAAATAACTGAACTAAAATAATAATAATTACAATTTAAAATCCAGAAGAGTAGCAATTTTACTTTCACTTAGGGATAATTGCCAATAGAAGTAAAAATGGCAGTTTATGAGATTTCATGTCATTCACCAACCCATAAAGCTCATAAAACCCTTTCTAGCTGTTTTCAATTTTGTTCTTATACCTCCTGAACTGGGGTCCTCCTTAGATAACAGTGGGATTTGGGCCAGGAAGGATTATGTATTAGACACAGTGGTGGTGCAAATGAAGAGTGAAAAAACCTTTATTCCCATGTAAATATTTGAGCTCAAAGGTACAAGGTTAAATTCTTGGCCTAAAAAAATAAGCTTGCAAAGATTTTCCCTATCCCTTTGTTATTTAGTCAGGTTTCAAACTCCTCTTAATTCAGGGAAGGTTTAGAAGAGGTTTTAACTAAAGTTGACATTGTATGTAATGCAGTATTTATGAGCTTAGGTGAAGCAAATATATTTACTTTCTATTCATTTAAAGTATTTAGGAACATTTGAAAGAGCTCTTTAATTTCCTGATAATGAAGACCAGAGCTGACATTTATATCTATTTTCCAGGAGGTCCTAGAATTTAATCTTAAAGCTTGAGGAAAATATTTATGGAGAATCTACGCTAAAATACTTCACATATTTTGTTCTCAATATACTGTACTTTAATAAAAGGGTCAATAAGTTGTTTGAAAAATACTTAGATAAAACACTGCTTACAGATCGGTAACTACCTGATAAGCAGCCTCAGGCAAGGAAGTCTGAAGTGTTTGGAGCCCACAGAAGATCAATCAGAAATATAAAAACCAAACTATAAAGAAATAAGGAAAACAAAAATTAGTATTCACTTACATGGTATTGTTGAATAACACCTCCCTTTTTTGGTTAAGACAAATTCATATGAATAGGCCTTGATTTCATAATGTCTAATTATACATGACAGAATCAAGTCTATTTCTGATAATAATACTATCTGATAATAAACTGTTTCTGATAATGAAGAGTTTGGTACCATTCCTCTCTGTCCCACTAGTGTACTTAGTTATCAAACTCTATTGTAAAAACTGGCTTTCTCTGCTCAGACAGGGATTTCTTAATTTGGCACAGAGTGTGAAAAATGGAATACCGGTTGCCATGTCAATAAACAAGGACATGACAGTCATCAGTGACTGCAGCCCTTCAGGGTGAGCTGGTGAGCCCTTAGGGCACTCAGGAAGAAAAATATCATCTGTCTGGTAGCCATCAGACTGCAGTCACTCCCTAAGGTGAGCACCAAGGGAGCTCAGGATGTGAACAACACAGGATACTGGCCCTGATTAGCTGAGAAGAATATGAAAGAAATTTTATTTCTGTGAGCCCAGACTCTTGCATCTTCCCATACACAGAAAAACACTAAATTCCTTAACTTGAAATACCTGGTTTTCTTTAACAATAATATTTTGATGTTCAGACTACCTCGCCTTTGCTGCAAAACTTCTATATAACCTAGTTCCTCCCTTCACCTCCTCAGAGCAGTTCTCTCAGGGTTACTTGAGATACTGTTTCTCAGGTTTGACATCCTAAAAATTCCCACTGAATAAAACATAACTCTCAGTTTTTAGGTTGTGAATATTTTTTATGTAGACAGTAGGTTTTCAATAAACATTTACTGAATAGAAATGAATGAACATTAAGGATATGCCAGACAGGAAGCTAACAAAGCATCCTTCACTTTCTATCCCAGACCTGACATTACTTACTTCATTAATAAAAAAATTACTTCGGAAAAGGTAAGTGTGCAATAGGATCTGCTCTTTAAACTAGTAGAGCATAGGCGGTCTACTAGCTGGTCCACTGGACACAATGGTCCTCATTGTGTCTAAGATCAGAAGTAAGAACCCTGTCTTGCTGTGGGTTGTATAGACTGCATTCCTTCTGAAACAATTTTAAATTATTTTAAATGTAATTCATTTGGATTCTTAAGTCCCAAGGCAAAATCAAGACCCCACTAAAAACTGAAGAATTCAGCACCCTATATTTACAATTTTAAAGTCAGTGTCATTAAGAAGGAACAGAACAATGTCTTTTCAATATTTATATAGCTTAATGTTCCATTTCAAGGCTTTTACTCATAGTTCAGTCAGTCAGAGAAGATGACTATGGTGGTAATTCTACATAAGTAACCTAAGGCAAACTTAAATCAGGCATAAACAGAAGATCAAATGGCAGTCAGAGACGCGAAAGCAGCGTGGTCACGTTATGAAAGCAGTATGCTTTGTGATCAAGGTTTACCTAGGAGGCCGTGCTTTCTCCTGTGAGATAGGCCTTTCCTGGAAAAGAGTGGAAAGACAGAGAAGGAAAGGTCATAGTCTAACCCTTTCTGAGAGTTTGAAAATAAGTCCATTCCATGCAGAAAGAAAGGAAAGGAAAGAGGGGAAAAGATGGTAAGAGACCTATCAGACTTCGTCAGTTTGGGCTTCTATAACAACGATATTATAGACTGGATGGTTTAAGCAACAAACATTTGTTTCTCACAGTTCTGGGAGCCAGGAGGTCCAAGATCTAGGCCCCAGCAGATCCAGTGTCCAGTGAGAGTGTCCTGGCTTGTAGACAGCTATCTTTTTGCTATATCCTCACATGCCTGAGAGAGAGTGAGGCTATGTTTTTCCTATCCTTTTTGTAAGAGTGCCAGCCCCATTCATCAGGGCCCTACCCTCAAGACCTAATTACTGCCCATAGGCCCCATCTTCTAATATCATCCCGTCGGGGGCTAGGAGCTTCAATACATGGATTTGGGGAGCGAGAAGGACACAAGGCTTCAGTCCACAGCAGAGACTGCCTCTCACTCTAAATCTTTTGAAGTGTGGATGATTGGAAAGGCTCTGAGAAATTTTCTTTTTAAAAGAGGGATCCAGTACCTAGGATCAGCATAGCAAAGAATGCCGAGCACATCAAGAGAAGTGACATAACCGAAGCTCCCTGAGAAAGGTGTAACACATGGTTCATCCCTGGTCTTCACTGTATCTAAGATCAGAAGTAAGAACCCTGTCTTGCTGTAGGTTATACAGACTGAGTTTCCTCTTTCCCCTTTCACTAGCATAGTATCATCTTCATGGAATTGTTTCCGATCCACAGTTTGGAAAAGGAGTTTGGGGAGAAACTTTTCACAGTCCAGTACAGGGGAGAAAACACTTTAGAGATAAATTTCAAGTGTTCAATAATTTATCAAAAGAGAAGAAAATCAGATGGGAGTTCAATCACAAGTTCTAATTTAATGAAATGGGATATTCAAAGTGTCTTGCAATATCTTCTTCTCATTTTTCAAAAAATTGTATTTCAAATTTACATTACAGGAAAAGAAAGCTTTATATATTTAGTCTTTTTATACCTCTCATTTAAAATTATTTCTTTTTCTTTTTAAATTTAATTTTCTGCCTCCTAAGAAAGGAATCCTAACAGGAAATGAATGTTGTCACATTTTACTACAGTATAGTTTTTCCATGAAACCAATGCCCAGATTATTCCTATTTTTGGGAAATGCCAATGCCATATTAACTGTAAATATGAAAGGGGAACCTTATCCCTTTTTGTAGTCAATGAACTGCCAATCATGTCTAGAACTGTCTGTATGGATGTGGAATATAACACCTCTACACTGAGTATATGAGCAAATTTGTATTATATTTGTTTACTGATACCAACATATTTACTCTAATACAAGCTAAAAAAAAGTCATTTATATGTACACACGCTCCTCACAAAATCCTATGTAAGACATGTTGGAAAAAGAAAATAATGATCAATAAAAGTGGGAGATATTGGAAGATTAAAAAATCAAAAATTGAGCACAAAACAGGAAAAGTGCTTTACCAAAATATACTGTTTATAAGAGGATTTAAGTATTAAATACTTACCAAGCTACAAAACAAATATGCCATATCATCTAAACTTGCTGTTCTGGCACTGAAACAAAATGCAGGCATAAAAGTAACTTTTATCCACCAGTCTCTATATCAGTAACTCATACTTAATTTGTAATGATTGAGTACACCAGTATATTATCATCTAAACCAGATCTTTTTCCCCAACTGATATCCAGGAAGAAAAAAACAAGTATTACCTTTAAGAAGAACCCAGAATAGCATATTGAATCTGTTCTTTTATACCTATTATCTCATTTAAACTTTACAACTTCATAAAAAGGAAAGCTCACACTTTTAAAACAGTCTCAAAGAGGTTTTGTTCAAGGCCAGGTTTCAAACTCCTCTTAATTCAGGAAAGGTTTAGAAGAGGTTTTAACTAAAGTTGACATTGTATGTAATGCAGAATTTATGAACTTAGGTGAAACAAATATATTTACTTTCTATTCATTTAAAGTATTTAGGAACATCTGAAAGAGCTCTTTTATTTCCTGATAATGTGGTGAGTAAGTAAGTAATTAGTAAGTAACAAAGCCAGGACTGAAACTCAGGTCTTCAGTTTCCAAATTCGAGTTTTATATAGATGAAAATGGTTTACTCATCAAATGACCAGATATTTGTTATAAGCCTTAACTAATTGTGGTGAACTGGAAGTTACTTTAAAAAAAAATCTAGGTGACTAGAGAATTAAAGTTTCATGCTTTCTCCAAAGGAAACTAATTCCCAATCTGAGAATAGTTTAATGTCTATTAGAACCATGTACAAAATGAAGCATTAAACTTAAGAAAAGAAAATACAGAGGAAGATCCCAGTTAGAAACTGTTGATTCTCCCCATGCACCAGCCCCAAGCATCCAGAGTGATGATATGGGGTGAGAGGTGGGAGGGAGATTCAGGATTGGGAGCTTGCATAAACCCGTGGTGGATTCATGTCAATGTATGGCAAAACCAATACAGTATTGTAAAGTAAAATAAAGTAAAAAACATAAAAAAAAAGAAACTGTTGATTCTTGGTTGAGAAGACACAGTTGTGAGTCCAGGAAGGAAAAAACAGCTAGAGTTTACAAAACAGTTTACGATAGAGGAGAAGCTACATAGAGAGAGAATTCGAGTAAAGAGCAGAGTGATGATCAGCACGTGCTTATGAAGAAAGTATCTGAGGCAGGGAAAAGAAACACCCAAAAGGATTAAAGGAAACAGTAGCTAGAGATCACACAGGACTGGGAATAGTGCCTGGTTTCAACAGCTAGACTGGAAAATCTTATAATTCATGAAGTATTGAATACTCAGAAGGACCTTACCTCAGTGGTAGAGGATAATTAGTTTTAGACGAAATGCTGCCCTGGTCCTGCCTTACTAATCTTAAAAAGCAAGATCCAGAGAATATAAAACTATTTCCAAGTAACTTAACAGTGTACCAAAATGAAGTTTAACAATATTTATAATTTTAAAAAATCCAGCACCCAAAAGGGCAAAATTCACAAAGACTTTCAACCAGTCAAAAATTAACAGACATGTAAAGAAACAGGAAAACATGCCCTGTAAGAAAGAAAATAAAATAATGAAGCAAGTGAAACTGATCCATAATTGACATAGATGTTAGAATTAGCAGACAAACCTCAAATCAGCTATTGTATTTGCATTCCAAATATTCAAGAGGTGAGAGAGAAAAATACTGAAAATGTTTCGAGAAAAGGAAAATACAAAAATAATTCAAACTGAACTCTGAAATATAAAACCTGCAATGTCTGGGATGAAACAATACACAGGATAGGATTTGTGGTGACTTAGACTTTCATGCATTGGAGAAGGCAATGGCAACCCACTCCAGTGTTCTTGCCTGGAGAATCCCAGGGACAGGGGAACCTAGTGGGCTACCATCTATGGGATCGCACAGAGTCGGACACAACTGAAGCAACTTAGCAGCAGCAGCAGCAGCAGCAGCATACTTACAAAAAGAAACAATACTATAAAGGCAGAGCAACCGAAACTACCCAAAATAAAACATGGAGCAAAACAAAGGCTAAAAATATAAACCATAAATAGAGAGCCAGCAAGCTGTGGGTCTAAACTATGTGTAATCGGAATTTCTTTAATTATATGTATGTATGTTTCAACTACATTTATTTATTTGTCTTTCATCCACTTTGAGTTTCTGAAGAAAGGGAGTGAGGTTGAAGGATAAAGAAAAATATTTGAAGAACTCATGGATAAAATCCTCCAAATTTGATTAAAAATTTTAAACTACAGATATCAAAAGTTCACCAAACCCCAAGAAGAGACATGAAGAAAACTGCAGCAAGGAACATTATAATCACATTACTCTGATAAACAGACAATCATAGAAGCTTCCAGAGAAAAGAGACTTATTAGGTCCCAAAGAACAAAGACGAGGAAAATAGAAGATCACTCATTGGAAACAATGCAACTGAAAAGTAGTAGAACATGCTTTCAAGGCTGAAAGATAAAAACTGTCATACTGATAATTCTATATCCAGAAAAAAATATCTTTTAAAACTGAAGGCAGAATAAAGAAATCTTTAGAAATACAGTAGCTAAATAATTCATCACCAGCAGAGCTGCACTACAAGAAATGTTAAAGGAAGTCCTTTAGGCATAAGGAAAATTGTACCAAACGGAAATAGGAATTTGTGTAAAGGGATAAAGAGTATAGGATGTAGTATGATGTGGGGAAATATATAAGATTTTTCTTACAATTTAATTATTTTAAAGAGTGACTTCTTATAAACAATAACAATATAGTTTGAGGTTAATTATACATGTAGATATGAAAGATATGCTAGCAATAACGCAGAGACCAGAAAGGGGAAGCTGAAGTACACTACTGTAAGATTTTCACAGTATATGTGAAACACAGTATCACTGGAAAATAAACTGTTACCTTTAGTTAAAGACGTGTACTGTATACTCTGAAGCATCCACTGCAATAACAACAAAAGTTTTAACCAGCAAACCAACTAAGATATAATGGAATCATAAAAATTACTCAACCCAAGAGAAGCAAAAAAATATTAAAAAGGAGTAAAGACTCTATAGGACAAATAGAAAACAAATAGGGAGATGAGTGATTTAAACAACCATATAAATAATCAAACAAAACTGTTTAAATATGCTGATGACAAGGCAGAGATAATTAAATTAGATGAAATTTCAAGATAACTATTTAAAGATAAAATAGGTTAAAATTAAAGGATGGAACAAGCCATGCCAAGCAAACACTAATCAAAACAACTGGAATGAGTATTAATTTTGAACAAAGTTGATTTCAGTGCAAACAATATTAACAGGGATAAAAAACAATACAAACAGAGATAAAGAGGTCAGCTCATCAAGAGGATATAACAGTTGAGTTATACAAAGAATATTTTCTGGACACAGTGGAATTAAATTAGAAAGATCTACAAATTGCCCAATTATTTGGAGATGAGATAACATACTTCTAAGTCATAGGTCAAAGAAGACATGGAAGAGAAAGCAAAATACTTTTAACTAAAATTTTAATGAAAATGAAATATAATCTGCCAAAACTTGTGGGATGCTGGGAAACTAACAGCACTAAGTACCTACATTATAAAAAGAATAAGAATATATTCTTCTTCTTATTATTTTAATTAATTAAATATAAATTATATATAATACATTATTATATTATCTTATTATATTATTTATATATAATAAGAATCTTAAATCAGCGCCCTCAGCTTCCTTCTTAAGGAACTATAAAAAGAAGGGGGAATTAAACACAAAGTAAGCAAAAGAGAGAAAATACTAAAGATTAGAATTAAAAATCAGTGAACTAGAAAAATAGAAAAACAATAGAGAATATCAATAAAAACCAAGAGCTGGTTGAGACATTTATGCAATTTAATAAATTTCATAAACCTCTAGCCTGGAAGAACAAATGTGAGGAGAAAAAAATTACCAATAACAAGAATGAGAGATGTGACCTCACTACAGATTTTATAGATACTAAAAGGGGAGAAATAAAGAAAATAACTTTGGACCAATAATGTTAATGGCTTAGATGAAATGGACAAACTCCTTGAAAAACATAAGCTAGAAACTCTACTCAAGAATTCGATAACACAAATAGCCCGTATCTATGAAAGAAATTGAATTTTTAGTTAAGAGCCTTCCCACAATGAGAACTCTATGCCTGGATGACTTCACTTATTAATTCTACAAAATATTTAAGGAAGACGTAATGCCAGATCTACCAAAACTCACTGAAAATTGAAGAGGGGAGACTATCTTCCAATTCATTCTCTGAGGCCCATATAATCCTGATAACTAAACCAGCTAACTCATTATAAGAAAACTATTGAAAGATATCCCTCATGAACATAGAGGTAAGAATTTTAAGCAAGATCCTAGAAAATGAATCTAATATATAAAAATGATAATACAGATTGATCAAGTAGGGTTTATCTTAGCAATGCATGGTTTGTTTAGTATTTGAAAATCAGTGTAATCTACCACATTAATCAACTGAGAAAATGATTTTGATAAATACAGAACAAGCAACCGACTAAATCCAACATCTATTCCTGTTTGTTTTTGTTTTTGTTTAAAAAAAAAAAAAAACACCTCTCAGGAAATTAGGAGTAGGAGACAACTTGTTAAATTTGATAAAGAGTATCTATGGAAAACCTACAACTATTCTACAGAACTGTGACATATTAAATCAGAAGAAAGACAAAGATGTCCACTCTCACAACTACTATTAACATTTTATTGGAGGTTCTGAATAGTTCAATCAGGCAAGGTAAAAATATAAAAAGTATCCAAACTGAAAACGAAGATATAAAACTGCATTAACTGATAATATGATCACCTACATAAAAAACCTATAGAATCTACAGAAAAGATACTAGAACTAAGTGAATTTAGCAAGATTGAAGGATACAACATTAACAGACAAACATAAATTGTATTTCTATATATGAGCAACAATTAAAAATTGAAAAAATTTAAATAGCATCAAAAATTATGATCACTTTAGCGATAAAAGCAACTAAGGAAGAGCTAAATCAATGGAAAGATATATCTTATTCAAGAATCAAAACATTTAACATTGCTAAGATGTCAATTCTCCCCTTACTGGTCATTAGATTTGTCGTGATCTTAACTTAACAGGAGATTCTGTAGAATCTTATCAATGTATCTAAAATTACTGCAGAAGTGCAAAAGACCTAGAATATTGAAAATAATTTTGGAAAACAAAACAAAAAAAAAGGTACAGAACTAATACTTCTTATATAAAGGTTTATTCATGGGAAATAGATGGGGAAACAGTGTCAGACTTTATTTTGGGGGGCTCAAAAATCACTGCAGATGGTGACTGCAGCCATGAAATTAAAAGACGCTTTATTCCTTGGAAGGAAAGTTATGACCAACCTAGATAGCATATTAAAAAGCAGAGACATTACTTGCCAACAAAGGTCCATCTAGTTAAGGCTATGGTTTTCCAGTAGTCATGTATGGATGTGAGAGTTGAACTGTGAAGAAAGCTGAGCGCCGCAGAATTGATGCTTTTGAACTGTGGTGTTGGAGAAGACTCTTGAGAGTCCCTTGGACTGCAAGGAGAGCCAACCAGTCTATTCTAAAGGAGATTTGTCCTGGGTAGTCTTTGGAAGGAATGATGCTAAAGCTGAAACTCCAATACTTTGGCCACCTCATGCGAAGAGTTGACTCATTGGAAAAGACTCTGATGCTGGGAGGGATTGGGGGCAGGAGGAGAAGGGGACGACAGAGGATGAGATGGCTGGATGGCATCATCGACTCAATGGACATGAGTTTGAGCAAGCTAGGGAGTTGGTGACAGACAGGGAAGCCTGCCGTGCTGCAGTCCATGGGGCTGCAAAGAGTCGGCCATGACTAAGCAACTGAACAACATCTTTGAAAATAGTTTGACAATTTCTTATAGTGCTAAATATTCCATATGACCCAATCATTCTATTCCTAGTATTTTCTCAAAGGAAGTAAGAGCATATCTTTATAAAGACTCGTAAATAAATGTTTATAGCAGATATAGATATACACACAAACAGGCACACTCATCAAAACCTTAAAATGACTCAGCCATCAACAGGTGAATGGATAAACATATTGTGATCTAATCATACAATATACTACTGCTAAGTAGTAAAAAAGCAATAAACTATTGATACAATCAACAACATAGATGTATCTCAAATAATTATGCTGAAAATGAAAGTGGCCAGATTTAAACAGCATATATTATATAATTCCATTTATATAAAAGTTTAGAAAAATTCAAACTAATTTGTAATGATAGAAAGCAGATTCATGGTTGGCTGGAAGTTGGAAGTGAGGAAAAGCAGGAAGGCAATATTTTAAAGGAGAAGAAAACAAGGAAAACATTACAGTATTCTCCTATGCTAAGAAAGAAATTTCTTACTCAAATGGGAAAAAACTCAAGAAATGAGATCTGGAAGGTATTACTAAAATTGTGATTTGACTTGAAAAGTCATGCGTGTCTAGCAGTTTTGAGTCCAGCTATTGTCTTTGCAATGAATAGAAGACAAAAGTAACTTAGCTTTAAACTTGTCTTAAATTTAGCTCTGAACAACAGTGAAGCATCTTCTTGTTCCTAGATTATGAGACATGACAGGCAGTCTTTCTGAATCTGAAATTTACTGACTGCACAGTTTAACATAAGTATAAATGCAGAAACCCTGATGCTGGGAAAGATTGAGGGCAAGAGGAGAAGGAGGTGACAGAGAATGAGATAGTTGGATGGCATCACCTAATCAAAGGACATGAGTTTGAGCAAACTCTGGGACATAGTGAAGGACAGGGAAGCCTGACATGTTGCAGTCCATGAAGTTGCAGAGTCGGACACTACCTAGTGACTAAACAACAACCTGTTACAATGCAGAAACATTCCTAAGAACTACCAAGTAGTACGGGTACAGTGGACATCCTTCATCATATATCTTTCAGGCAACTGTTACAAAACTCTCAACCAGACCACTAGTTCCAGAGAGAATCGTCAGTAAATTCACAAGAGTAATTCTTGGTAATTGTTTACCACCCAATTGCCAGACCAGCAAACTTGGATGAGCTAATTTCATTGAGCAATTAACCTGTTTATTCCAGTTGGATGTGAGCAGAGTTCACACAGCATTACACACCAGTATCATCTCTAGCAGCCTTCAAAAGTGAAGCTAATGAATGGTTTGCCACAGCCGCACTGCTGAGCATGCCCCACTGCACATGCCAAACGAAAAAAAAACCCTCATCCATCAGCTTGCTTGCCAGCCACCAGTAACAGCCATCTGTCAAGGAAAACTTCTCCTCTTTGGAAAAAAAATCAAGGAAAATCAAAATGTCAGCATTCTCTTGAGAGTTATGCACTAATGACCCAGTGAAATTAAGCCCCAAATAGTATCAGGACACTTCCAATGAGCTGCAGTGGACAGCTGGATGGATTTATAGCTGCTGATTCAGGGAAAGTTTTACATGAATTACATGGCAAATCGGCCTAGACTCAGCTGGGTGCAAAAATCTGTAAAAAAAAAAAAAAAAAGAAAACCACAGATGGAGTAGTTCATGTAGAAACTCTAGAATCTGGCCAGTTTTCATCCACCTGACTTCAGCCTCCTCAGGGTACAGGGACTTATTTATTCAGTCAGTGCTTCACTGGTAAAAGCATGTTTCCCTGAAAGGTGATCTCATCTTCCACAAAGTCAAGACCCCTCCTTGGCCAGAGAGACAGATAAAGCTTTATTGCTGATGCTTCAGTTAAAGCTGTAAGACATCGGTTATCTGGACTTGTTGATGCAAGGGTTTACTGCCTATCAATTAGATTTCCTCCCATCTGAAATATTTGTCTTTTAATATTTTGAATATCAACCATAAAAAGAAATATATTTTATATCAGTAACCCATACCTACAGAGGGGTTTTTCCAAATACTCAGCAATCAGTGTGTCATTGGCATCAATTTTTCACCGGCACATTTCCTATCAGAATAGGGAATTTATCAAAGGGACTAAGACATCAGCCATGTACAGCCTATTACTGCCATACCAATTGGCTACATTACCATGAAACACAAGTTTGAACTGTACTTCCCCTTATGGTGAGCAATGCATTTATATATTTTATTCTGTTCTATTCTCTTTCTTTCATTTGTTTATATGCTAACCATCCCAGATGGTGCTAGTGGTAAAGAACCCACCTGCCAATGCAGGAGACACAGGTTTGATCCCTGGGTTGGGAAGATCCCCTGGAGTAGGAAATGGCAACCCAGTCCATTATTCTTGCCTGAAGAATCCCACAGATGGAGGAGCCTGGCCAGCTATATAGTCCATAGGGTCGCAAAGAGTCGGACACAACTGAAGCAACTTAGCAGGCACACACATGACCTATTAAAATGCTTTCATGATCCACTAATGCATATAGCATGCGGTTCGAAAAACACTGCCCTGACAAGCTGATTAAATTGTGTTATTGTGGGAAAATACACATAACATAAAATGTACCATTTTAACCGTTTAGCTGTTCAGTAATATTAAGTACATTCACATTGTTGTGCAACTATTACCACTATCCACCTCCAGAACTTTTTCATCTTCCCAAACTGAAATTCTGTACCCACTAAACACTAACTTCCCACCCCCTCTCTCCCTAAACCCTGGCAACCACCATTCTGCTTTCTGTCTCTATGAATCTGACTACTTTAGGTACTAAGGCTCATTTTTAAGGTATAATATTTATACAAAGTAGGAATAAGCATATAATAGAACCCTCATCAAAATGTGAAGTTCTCTCATACTTATATATTATATTGTTAAATGTCTTATGAAAAGATACTACAGATCAGTGATACAGAGATCTACATGAGATATTTAAAATATTCTATATGTCCATCAGCAGATGAATGGATAAGAAAGCTGTGGTACATATACACAATGGAGTATTACTCAGCCATTAAAAAGAATACATTTGAATCAGTTCTGATGAGGTGGATGAAACTGAAGCCTATTTTACAGAGTGAAGTAAACCAGAAAGAAAAACATCAATACAGTATAATAATGCATATATATGGAATTTAGAAAGATGGTAACAATAACCCTGTATGCGAGACAGCAAAAGAGACACAGATGTATAGAACAGTCTTTTGGACTCTGTGGGAGAGGGAGAGAGTGGGATGATTTGGGAGAATGGCATTGAAACATGTATAATATCATATATGAAATGAATTGCCAGTCCAGGTTCGATGCATGATACAGGATGCTTGGGGCTGGTGCACTGGGATGACCCAGAGGGAGGGTATGGGGAGGGAGGTGGGAGGGGGGGTTCAGGATGGGGGACACGTGTATACCCATGGCAGATTCATGTTGATGTATGGTAAAACCAATGCAATATTGTAATTAGCTTCCAATTAAAATAAATAAATTTATAAAAAATAAAATAAAATATTCTATAGACTAGTATCTAAGATAACTGATTATATGATCTTTAAGGGGAAACACTTAGCATCACCAAATTTTCTTCTCCATTTTTCCTTCATAGGGCCAAGTGCCAATAATTTGAACCTACCAAGAAGCAGCATATCCTAGAATACCTTTCAACCAAAACACAAAAACGGATAGAAAACACAGCTTTCTTCATTCTCAGCTCCACTGGTTCTCTATATGACTTTTACAAAATTTGCAGATAGTCTTTATTACCAAACATTTGAGTAAAATCCACATCACTTTTTAAATTCACAGACAGATAATAATACTTTGTGGATACGGAACAATATTACAGAATCCATTTGAGATTCTCACAGCACATGTTTGATCCTCTTTTTCTTTATATTTAAAAATAATGTGCCATTCAATGCTTAGTAGTATATTATTATTATTATTGACTTTGGGGAAGAAGTCACATATAGGTGTTATCAATAATTTAGACTTTGTCATTAAAGACATTCGTCCTACCTGGGGACAGGTTTTGATGGGTATAAGAGGGGCTTATGGGAACTGAGGCAAAGAGTATAGCCCTTTCAAGAGGGCAAGAAAACCAAAGCCCTAATGGGGTAGGACCACTATCCAAGGCTCACCACAAACTTCTAAGGTAAATAATTAGAAAATATATTCATATATCCAATTTAGAGATTAAATAAACAAGGAAAACAGGATAAAATAATTTACCCAAGGGTGGAATCCAGGCAAAGAGAGATGGTGTCGGGTTTCTAGTACAGTTCTCTTTTTCTCTGGAAAAGTTTTAATTTTTTCTATTCCATCTAGTTTGCTGCTGCTGCTAAGTCACTTCAGTTGTGTATGACTCTGTGCGACCCTACGGACAGCAGCCCACCAGGCTTCTCTGTCCACAGAATTTTCTAGGCAAGAATACTGGAGTGGGTTGCCATTTCCCTCTCCATCCATCTAGTTTAAGATTGTATAAATCAAGTAAATTACATTGCTTGCAAATAAATACTATCATTTGTAACGGTAAGTAACAGATACTTTTATAAATGATAACTGAGAAAATATCATAGAATTAATTTAAATGGCACTTAAAAAGCAGAACATAGTTGAAGTTATAAAAGTAGTAATCACAAGATAATATAACTAATCATAGTCATGAATAATATATGGACTATCTATCCATGTTGTACATATAATGTCGGTAACCTTTATCTATGATGTCTCTTTTAATCTTCAGTAAAACCCTAAGAAGTTGGTAATATTCTTGTAAGGGAACTCTGAATTCAAATTTAAAACTTGATGGAGAAAGAAGTGCATAATTGGAACCCTCCTTTCAGAAGAAAAATTTGACAGCTTTAGGCAATTTATATTTATTAGGAGGAAGTTGTCAGTGAGAAACCTTGATTCAATAACTGAAATCAGGAAAACATGAGAGGACTTTATTTGGAGATGCTGAATTACTGGTAACAGCCCAATATAAAGGGAGAAATTCATCAAGACTTTGTTGGAACTGTGGAAACTTGATTGGCCTGAGAAATGAGCTGGGAAGTCATTTGCTGCAACAGTAAAATCCATGAAGCTTTAAGAGTACAGAGGGCACCAGCAATGATAAGGACTCAGAAGGCAGAATTTTAGAAATAGATGAGAATGAACCATGAAGGAGAAGGAA
Organism: Capra hircus; assembly: GCF_001704415.2. NCBI lineage: Eukaryota > Metazoa > Chordata > Mammalia > Artiodactyla > Bovidae > Capra > Capra hircus. The sequence continues at coordinate 51,132,460 of NC_030812.1, read as the reverse complement.
TATTCAGAGATACAAGGGAAACAGGGTAAGGCCAACTAGAGATGGAAATGGAAGACAGATTTGAGAAAGTGGTTGTAGGCAACTGTGTCAAATGCTTCAGAAAGGCTAAGAAGGACCCTTAGGGAGAAAAATCCTTTGCTGACCTTCAAGAGAACACTTACAAGTCACAGGGTCAGAAATAGACTCCACATGGAACAAAAGAGATAAAAGTTAATGAGATGCCATTTATCATTCTCAGTGTAAGACACTGTAAAGCCAGCAAGGATCACTGTAGTGCATGTCAGTTATGAAGACTGCCTCAAAGGAATCCACTGGGCTAGGTATTTTCAGTGTCAGAGAGCTCCACGTGTGTGTCGTTCTACACTGAAAGCATTGTAACTTGAAACATCCACCATCCTTTAAAAGTTGTTTTTGAACATTGAAAAGCAATATATTCCATTTTTAAGAATGGAGAGCATAAATAACTATTTCACATTTTCCTCCGGTGGAATATAGAGCTAACCAATACTTTTATCCATGTGGTACAGATGACAAACAAGACAAGGCAACTGATAAGAAAGATATATCCAGTGACAGGAATGACTTACTAGGGAGCATGGCTGGCTATGTTCTCAGCTCTCAAACCCAGAGTTCTGTTAGCTCAAAGTCTCTGGCCAAGGAGACTTTCCCCTGGAATTCTAAGTCCGTCATGCAACAGCGTAGAAAGTGAAAAAGAGGAATCAATGATGGCAAAGTTAGAAAATTCACTCTCAAGTGACACGAAACAATGTCTGATTTCATTTAGGGTAGACTTCACTCAGATTCTGCAACCAACTTTGTTCCCAACTTTAAGCATCAATGTTCTATTCACTCTAAATATATTAAATAAGATTATTCTATTATTAAAAGCAAGAACCTATGTCAGTAATTGTACATCTTATGGATAACAAAATTAGCCTAAATCCCCTTAGGCATATGTTGTATCAGTCAGTCCTGTACTGGCATATATACATAAACTGAACATAAACACAATTTTTTTCTAATATTTTACTCAACTGTTTAATATATATAACTATAGCTTGTTGATATACTAAATATTTTTGTGAATTTTTAAAATCTGAAACACAGTAACTTCTGCCTTCATGACTAGCTAAATGAGATCTCAGATTAGCTATTACAAATCACTGAAATAATGAAAATATAATACATATTACAGAATACTAAGAACAATAAGAATAGCTAAGATTTACATATCACTCCCCATGTGCCAAGTGTAAATGTATGCATATTATGTATATTATCTGTTTTAATACTCTTAATAAGACCATAAGAGAGGTATTATTACTAAATACAATATTAGTCACTTCTCAAATTAAGGAAGAAAAATACCACCAAACTCAGGGCATTTGATACAACTTTTCCACTCAAAATATTCAACATCTTCAAATGACAGTATAAATTCTGAGACCTCAAGTACCAATCCACAGTTTCCTATCCAAGTCAAGACTAGAACACAATGGCTTTGCATACTTAAATGAAAAAAAATCTGTGACTCATATTTCTCTTTTATAAACTTTCAACATGTAACAGGGAGTTGACACAAGTGTCTAATTCACTATTAACGTGATTAATATGTAGGTTATAATGTCCATCTTCAAATACACTTGTCACTAATTATAAGCATTCACAAGCATATCTGTCAAGAACTTGCTATAAACAAAGCCATATGGTTTATACTGCTCCCTTCTCACAACTTCAGATTCAGGGAGACTTGAATTAGCTCATCAGGCACATTCTTCTTGATCTTCTCCATGAGAGAAGGACATGAGAAGGGTACTTCAACCAGTTCCTACTTATAAAGTTATGTTAATGTCACCCGGAATGTAGATTAGGTCAAGTCTGGAGCAGACAATTGAGTCAGGAACTGCGTTTTATATTACAATGATTCTGGATGTCATTCATATAACACCTTTGGGTCACGGTCGTCAAACCAAGGTAAGTTTCTATGAAACAAGCTCCTACAGTAAGTATGCTTTTAGGAATCATTATGCCCAGAAGTCTTTTAAAAATTAATAAATTCTAACACCTTCAAAGCACTTGCTAGTCCCAAATGCTTCGTACACACTATCTCATGTAAACCTTACATTAACCCTTTGTACCTCTTATTATTCCTACTTTTCAAATGAGAATATTGAGGCACATATAAATTAAGTAACAACCTAAGATTACATACTCATAGTGGGTAGAACCAAGACTCAAATTAACAAAACTTCAAATTTCAATGGTCTTTGGAAACTTACCTATCCTTTATCCATAGCATTCCTATTTCTACATAAAAATGATTTGACATTGTAGCCAGACAGCAGGACAAGTCTTACTGTAACATTCACATGTTATTAAGCTTAAAGCTTAATTAAGCTTAGAAGCAGAATTAATGGGTAGCATAAATGCTATAATCATTCCTTGCACAAAATCAACAATTCTATTTTTATCTATCCATAATAGAATATGTATCTCACATTAATCCACAATAAAAACAACATATATTATGATCAAAATTTTATTTTAATGATGATTCACTAATTTAAAATAAATAGTACTTGAAGAAATATAATGGATACAATGAAGGCACAATGCTTTCTAATGTACAAAAATTGACCACAATATGTAAAAATTATTATTTGTTAAAACACATTAGAAGTTCTAAAAAATGGCTAAATGAGACCCATAGCACATGCTAGTGAGATATCTATACATTACCTCATTCCTGACTATATATAGAAACATCCAATTTTAATTCAAACACTCAAATTAAATGACTATTAGATTACATATTATTAAATTTATAATAATATGTTTTCAAAAAATGAACACAAAATACACTTCAGATAAATATTTTTTTTAATTCTTTGGGGAATTCCCTGGCAGTCCAGTGGTTACAACTCTGCACTCTCACTGCTGAGGGCCTGAGTTCAATCCCTGGTCAACTCAGGCCCTCAGTAGTGAGAGTGCAGAGTAAGTCTATCAAGACGCATTAGGCTATACTTTTTTAATTTCCAGAATGAATACATACCTGCTGTAGAAATAAGGAAGTGTATTCACTAGCATGTGCAAATGTTAACTTGCTTGATTTTACCTTTTGAAAGCACAGAGATACCAATAAGCAGAGCTCATTACCATGTTTTTAATATGACAATTATCTATTCATAAACCACAAAGCTAGGGTGGAATTGATCGTAAATTTCTGATGATTTTATTTCAACAGAATTAATAAAATATTAAATTGTTTATTATGTGCTTGGCAATGTGCAACACTAAATACAAACATAAGATAGAGTGTCTACAATCAAGATATATAGAAGTGAAGCAAGTTAACAACAATTAACATTGAGTCTGTCATTCAGAGTGAAGTCAGTCAGAAAGAGAAAAACAAATATCGTATATTAATGCATATATGTGGAATCTACAAAAATGGTACCAATGAACACATTTGCAGGAACAGAAATACAGACATAGAGAACAGACCTTGGACACTATGGGGGAAGGAGAGGCTGGGACGAATTGAGAGAGTATCATTGACATAGATACACTACCATATGTAAAGTGGATAGCTAGTGGGAAGCTGCTGTATAACACCGGGAGCTCAGCTCAATGCTCTGTGGTGACCTAGAGGGATGGGATGGTGCGGGAGGCTCAAGAGGGAGGGGATATATGCATGCATATAGCTGATTCATTTTGTTGTACTACAGAAACTAGCACAACATTGTAAAGCAATTATACTCCAATTTAAAAAAATAACAACAAAAATTGCTTACTTAGAAGTGAAGGATAGAGAGGGAAGATGATGACTTGTTTCCCCAAACTGTGTTGTAATTTTAAAAGGAAAATGTATGATTATTTTTGTATTTTATCTTGTCTAAAAGTAGAGTGACTAGAAAAAATGGTATATAAGCGCATGTGTGTATATGTCTATGCATTCCCCATCTCATGGGGAAGAAACCCCATAGGAAAACCTTTAAGGATGATTAGAATTTAGATAAGCTGAGAAGCAAAGCAATGTGCAAATCTTAGAAGTACAAATGAGAGTGTGCCAAAGAATTGATGCTTCTGAACTGTAGTATTGGAGAAGACTCTTGAGACTCCCTTGGACTTCAAGGAGATCAAACCAGTCAATCCTAAAGGAAATCAGTCCCAAATATTCATTGGAAGGACTGATGCTGAAGCTGAAGCTCCAGTATTGTGGCCATCTGATGCAAAAAAACTGACTCACTGGAAAAGACCCTGATGCTGGGAAAGACTGAAGGCAGGAGGAGAAAGGAACGACAGAGGATGAGATAGTTGGATGGCATCACTGACTCGATGAACATGAGTTTGAGCAAGCTCCAGGAGTTGGTGATGGACAGGGAAGCTTGGCGTGTTGCAGTCCATGGGGTCGCAAAGAGTTGGACACGACTGAGAGACTGAACTGAACTGAACAAATGAGAGGATAGGACATGATGTTTAGTAGGATGGTAAGATTAGTTTGGTGTTTTAAAAGCCTTTAAGTTTAAGCAGAAGAGCTTATATTTCCAGGATAAAAACAACATTGAAGGACTACTGGTCTGGAAGGGTTATGGGGGGAAAGATTGGAATCAATGAATTAATGTGGTTGGCAATAGCCTTACATCCTTACACAGTGCCTGCAGCACAGTATGCAATCAGTAAATGTTTACCAAGTGAAGAATAATGAATGAACTATGAGATCGAAATGGAAAGGGAGGCTAGTTAAGGCATTCAGAAATGGTGGCAATGGGAAACAGATGAATCACAGATGACACCCAAGTTTGGAGCTATGTGAAAGCACACAGTTTGAAGGTGCTTTCTGTGCAAGATCACACCTATGGAAAGGCAGAGAGCACAAGGTTCAGTGAGCAGCATCAAAAGTCACGCTTCCTTGATCATATCACAGTCCTAATGCTTGCTAGCTAAACTTGGGCAAATTCTTTCACACGTGAGCCTCGGTTTTCTCATATTTAAAATACTGATAGCAATAGTGCCTTTGTCTTTAAAATAGCATCAGGATAGTACCTATAAGATTAGTTGAGATAATAAAAGTAAAGCACTTCATAAACTGTCTTACACATGTGTGTGTATGCACATGTGCACACATGTTCTCAGTCATGTCCGACTCTTTGCGACCCCATGGACTGTGCCCCATCAGGGTCCTTTGTCTATGGGATTTTCCTGGCAAGAATGCTGGAGTGGGTTTCCATTTCCTACTCCAGGGGATCTTTCTGACCCAGGGATCGAACCCATGTCTCCTGGGTCTCCTGCATTGGCAGGCCATTTGCCATTGTGCCACCTGGAAAGCCCTCAGGTTACACATGGTAAGCTTCAATAAATGTTAGTTACTATTCTTGAGGTTGGGGGTTTCCCCGATAGCTAAGTAGGTAAAGAATCTGCCTGCAATATAGGAGGTCGCCTGCAATGCAAGAGGCTCAGGTTTGATCCCTGGGTCAGGAAGATCCCCTGAAGAAGGGAATGGCAACCCACTCCAGTATTCTTGCCTGGGAAACTCCAAAGACAGAGGAGCTTGGCGGGCCACTGTCCATGGGGTCCTCCTGAGAACTACATTTCCTCTCTCATCATCTTTGCCATCTGATCAGATTATTTCCTTTGTGTAAAAAAATAAATATAGATTTACTGTTCCTATCATTTCATCACTTAAAGGTTACTCAAACATTGGTAAATGAACACCAGAATACTTTTCCTTAAACTAAGCCTTGCCCAATATTTTAAGAAATTCTGCCTCTGATCTTCAGTGTATTAAACCTAACTTCCTAAAATTATTTCGACTCTTTTTCCAATGGGGCTGGAGATGAGGAAGTGTTTTGAAGGAAGCATTGTCATTACTTTGAGCTCCTTTAAAAAAAAATGCTATAACTTTAGGGCAAGACTCCTGTGTCTTTAAATGTAGATATTTCCACTTACAATTAAGTGCATTTTAAGGGATTAAATGTAGCCTCAGATAAAATTTAGATAATTTGGGAGGGCAGTGCTGGCAACCAAGAACAGATTCAAATTATTGTTTCACATGATACAATTCCTATTACTTTAAGAAGACTACTCTCATAACATTTAAGCACTAATAAAATTTAAATAATATGGCAGAAATAGCTTGTGATCTAATGAGACAGCGATCTCCCTTGTACTCCTTTCCTTATTTCAGAGTCATTGCTGGAAAGCAGCTGCCTGGCTAAAGACTACACTTCCCAGCTTCCCTTTTATCTTGGTGGAGCCAAGCCGTAGTCAGTGGAATCAAGGTGGATGTGAGATTCACTATTTCCATTCTTGGGGCATAAAACGGTCCTATAGAACCCTCAGTGATCTTCTGTTCTTCCCATGTCAGCCAGTTGGAAGTGTTTGCTTAAGGTGACCTCCTAAGTCAGGTGTTGAAGAAAGCAGATTTTAGTCAGCCTAGGTTTCTGAAAGACTGGATGAGACCTGAGATCAACCCACCACTATTCCTGACACTGGGAGGGAATAGACTTAATTGTATTAACCTATTGATATTTGGTGGTTTATTTATTTTTTTTACAGCAGCTAGAGTAATCTTTAATCTACCCAGTTCAAAACTCCTCTGTCCATGGGACTTTCCACTCAAGAGTACTGGAGTGGGGTGCCATTGCCTTCTCCAAGTTACCACACAATAAACCATTAATACATTAACACTACATAATTTACATGTAAGCAAAAATAAAAATTTCTCTCAAAGGAAATCTTCAAAGGAAGATTTCTAAATAGCAATGCCAAGTGATAAACTATTATTCTTATTAATCTTAATAAAAATAATTTTAAAAAATAATTTATTTAATATTTATCAATTGTTTATGATGTATGAGAAGGAAATGGCAATCCACTCCAGCACTCTTGCCTGGAAAATCCCATGGACGGAGGAGCCTGATAGGCTACAATCCATGGGGTCGCAAAGAGTCAGACATGACTGAGCGACTTCACTTTCACTTTCGCTATGATGTATGAAGTGAAGTGACAGTCGCTCAGTCATGTCTGACTCTTTGCGACCCCATGGACTGTAGCCTGCCAAGCTCCTCTGTCCATGAAATTCTCCAGGCCAGAATACTAGAGTGGGTAGCCGTTCCCTTCTCCAGGAGATCTTTCCAACCCAGGAATCGAACCCAGGTCTCCCATAATTCTATATAATTATCACAATTAATTCTGAAAATCCTAGCATTAAAAAAAGATAAAGCACAGTGAGGCTAAGTGACTAAACCAAGATTATATTGTTATTAGTTGGTAGAGAAGGGATTTAAAATACTCAACTGGAAGATAATCATATGGCTAGAGAACAAAGAGAATATTAAGAAATTGAAACTAACAACAAAAAAAGCAAATCTATAAGTTGACTGTTCAATTAGAAAGTGTTTATATACAGGGCATGGTGATATTCAAGGACTGAGAAATAAGATGTAAAGGACATAAATCATGACATGAAGCACTTTTAAAACTAGTTGGAGACAAACCATGTACAATATAACTATAAGCAAACAAAAGTACATGTCATAATAATATTGAAGACTATGATGAGAGTTTAAGTGAGAAAGTTCACTTTCCAGTAAGAGTGCAGTTTTCATAGAAAATGCACTTAATCTGGCCCTTCATAAATGAGTAGAATTCAAGCTAGAAAAAAATCAAGTGGACAAAAATATGCTATAATCAAACATAGGAAATGAATGAGCAAAGAGCCAGAAAAATAAGTAGGAACAGTTCACAGTGAATCTTGAATATCAAGCTAAGTTTTCACTTTATTAAGCACATAACCAAAGCCATTAGCAGAGTTTTATACCAGTTAGATCAGTGGTCCCCAGCCTTCTTGGCACCAAGGACCAACTTCATGGAAAACAATTTTTCCACAGACTGGGAATAAGGTGAGGTGGGGATATGGTTCAGGCAGTAATGAGAGTGATGGGGAGTGGCAGATGAAGCTTCACTCATTCATCCGCCTCTCACCTCCTGATGTGCAGCTGGGTTTCTAACAGATCCAGCTAGTACTGGTCTATGGACCGCAGGTTGGGGACCCCTGAGCTAGATAAGGGCTTCCCTCGTGGCTCAGATGGTAAAGAATTGGCCTGCACAATGAGGAAGACCTGGGTTCAATCCCTGGGTTGGGAAGATCCCCTGGAAGAGAACACAGCAACCCACTCTAGTATTCCTGCCTGGAGAATCCCCATGGACAGAGGGCCTGGCGGGCAACAGTCCATGTGATCAACAAACCTGGTGACCGAGTATGGATTGAACTAGAGGGTTCAAACCTGAAGAGCCTCATCTTTTTTTCCCTGTGTTAGTGTACTGGCCATTTTGTTTGGTGCTTTCCCTTTCTTTCTAATAAAATTTACCAAAGATGATTTTAAAAATTTGGATGAATTAAAAAACGCAAAATAACTTCCTAGCTTGTTTGCTGTAGTTCCTTAATTGTCCCTTGAGTATATACACAGAAAACTGCTTCACAAAAATAACTCTTCCTGTTGTATAACCTCCTTTTAAAACTTTTTCATCATAGTGGTTTTATAGCATCCCATCAATTGACTAAATCATAATTTATCAAAAAAGACCCAATTATAAAATTAGTTTGTACTCATTATTGACTAATATTAATAACTGTGATGAATATCAGACTAATACCTCGCCTCAATAAGACTTCCCTGGTGGCTCAGATGGTAAAGCATCTGCCTACAATGTGGGAGACCTGGGTTCAATCCCTGGGTCAGGAAGATCTCCTGGAGAAGGAAATGGCAACCCACTCCAGCATTCTTGCCTGAAAAATCCCATGGATGGAGGAGCCTGTAAGCTACAGTTCATGAGGTCACAAAGAGTCAGACATGACTGAGTGACTTCACTTTCACTTTCACCTCCCCCCAACAAAGATGTCCACATCTTAATCCCCAGAATCCGTGTATATGTCACCTTACATAGCAAAAGGAACTTTGAAGATATAATTAAGTTAAAAAACCATCAGATCGGAAGATTATCCTGGAGGTTGGCCCAAAGTTCTCAAAAGTGTCCTTTAAGAGAGAATGTCGAAAAAAAGGAGTGGGGGAGGAATATAATAGTGGAAACAGAGGAAAAAAGATTAGAAGATGTTACACTGCTGGCTTTAAAGATGAAGGGTGGGGCAATGAGTCAAGAAATGCAGATGCATTCTAGAAGCTAAAAAAGGGAAGGAAATGGGTTTTCCCCAAGATGCTCCTGAAGGAGCAAAGCCCTGACTCCACATTGTGTTTATCCCAGTAAGACCCACTGTAAACTTCCAATCTACAGAATTGTAAGATAATTTACTTTTCTCTGAGTCATTGGGTGCGCAGTCATTTGTTACAACAGCAATAAGAAACTAAATACATAAGGTTTTTGCATCAAGTATTTAAATGTGAGAGAAGATAGTGTCATGAGTAGAGCAGCGGTGGCAGAAATAGTAGAGAAACAGAAAAATCTGATATATATTTTCAAGGCAGAACCAGTAGGAGAGGCCCTAGACCAATGGGTTTTGACTGGGAAGACATGTATTAAGTTGGGAAAATTGTGGAAGAAACAGGTTGAGCAGGAAGAAGAATGGGAAAATAAAGAGTTTTATTTTGAAAGTGTTAAATTTCAGATGCCTTTTAGACATTCAAGAGGCGGTAAGAGTATACTGGCAATTGAGTATATTCATCTGGGACTCAGAGGAGAGGAAAGGGCTGGAGACAAAAAATTCACTTAGAATTTGGGAGTCATCAGTATTTAGACAGTAGTTAAAGCTGTGAGGCTATATAAAATATTCCTCCATGTTCTCTTTATTAAGCACTTACTTTTCTAATATTGGGACATTACAATAGTGAACATCAAGACAAGACTGCCTGTGCTTTCATGGAGCATTTATTCCAGTGAAACAAAATAAAACAAATGAATAAATAAGAATATAAATTAAAATAAGTGTTATCAGAAAAGTAAAGTGAGGTGATGTGGGTTCTCAGGGCTGTTTGAAATGAATGAAGCAGTTGGAAAAGTCTTCTTCAGTTGACAAAAAGTACTAGAGTTTGGCGGAGGGAAGCATCATTAGATTGGGAGTGAGAGACACCTTCACTGAGGAAGCACTTAAGCTGACACGTGTATGACAACCCTACCCCTAACCCTTCCTGTGTATGATGAAGGAGCAGCCATACTTGTTGGACTTCTTACCTGTCTTCTCCCATTTGACTGAGCATGTAGAGAACAAATTTATTACCTAATAATTAATTCTTTCTGTATGTACAGAATCTGGCACTGATAGAGCTATTATGATTATCTATATTATGATGCATGACTTTGAAACATTATGAGCAAATGATAACTATTTATCGTGTGCTAGATTTGGGAGACCAAAAGAAATAAAGAGATTTTTTGCTGTTTCCAATAGCTCACAATCTGTTTGAAGAGACTATGTATAAAAACACAGTGACTGAAATGCAAATATGTCAGAAGGCATATTGTACATGCTATATTATATGTGACATGATGACATCCTGATTAAGTGAACTAAAAGTGGGCTTATATGAAGGCAAGATTCTTAAACCGGACCTCACATATAATAGGATTGGAGACTTTGACAAGTAACTCCTGAGACTCAATTTTCTAATCTGTAAATGGACCTGTCCCATGTTCATGTTCATGGGACAGGGCTAAGTCGGTCAGAAAGGGAAAACAACAAAATGATTATCATGATAGTAAAAATAATATGTATTTCAGATAATATATCCTAATTATCAGTATGATAACATTATTAAGAAGCTAAACTGTAAAATATGCTCTGGCGATAGAGAATATATAATGAAGAATTTATATGATTTTGACTTACTGGGACTCTTAGACATACACAATCAATTCCTAGACAAGATTGTTTTTCCCCTAAAAGTGAGATTTTTATCTTTTCCTACTCCAAAGGTCATCTTAAAGGTAGTGCTTTAAAGATGTTGTCTCTGTTAAGTGGCGACTAGGTATGCCCTAGGTCTTTAAAAACCAATGCCATAACTCTCTCCAGTTTTGATGCAGATTAGTGTAGCTCAGAGCAGCCATAAAAGAGCCACAATGAGTGAATTTTAGCAAAAAGCAATAACAGTGATATATAAAAATCACCAGAATAAACATAAATCAGCCACCTCAAAATGACATATTGATACAATTCTGTGGTATTTTCAACCAACCTCTACTTTTCTCCAGGCATTTTCCCCCAAATACTCCAAACTTCATTCTCAGAAACTTTAAATCACAGAGATGGCTCTGGGGAGCCTCCACTGTTCAGTTTTCCTTCACTTCTTGCTTTCATCATCCTTTAGCAACACCCAAGGCTGCCAGCTATCCAAAACAGACTCTCCCCAGCGTCCAGCGTCAGCTGTATCATTCCTCCTCATAATTCAATGCAGGATGCCAGCCAGCCTCACCAGGAGAATGGAATCCACATCTTCCTCCATTGGGATTTGAGCCAACTGACTTTGATCATTTTTCTGAAGCCCCAACTTTCTATCCTGCTCAACCATGATTAAATCTTCACCTCATTGTCTTTGGTCTACTGTCACATGTCTTCTTCTTTTTTTTTTTTTTCTACCATATATATAGCATCTGCCAAACATGATTTCATAAAAGTTGTGCTCATTTAAGTGCTCATATTATTTTGCTTGTGTTTAATAGCCGCATGCTCAGTTACTCAGTCATGTCCGACTCTTTGAAAACCCACAGGCTGTAGCCCACAAGGTTCCTCTGTTCATGGGATTTCCCAGACAAGGATACTGGATTGGGTTGCCATTTCCTTTTCCAGGGAAACTTCTTGACTAAGGGATCAAACCCATGCCTCCTGCATCTCCTGCATCGGCAAGTGGATTCTTTTACCACTGAGCCACTTGGGAAGCCTGTTTAACTGGTAATGTGCCAAAAAAAAAAATTCACTTTGGGTAAGTAATATAACCTCCCTGTGTCCTCATCTTCTCATCAGTAAAATTGGGGTACGGTGGGTTAAAATTAGTATTTTTCAGACCTTTATTAAATAGTGAGATTCTTACTCCAGATACTATTGTATATCAATATACAAAGCAAATCACCTGGAATGGAACCCCTCCATCACCAGGTGATGCAGGTTGAATAAGATTCCAGAGTCCTGTCCCCCTGGTGTATCATCATCATTTCCTATGATAGCCCCTGAGATATTTTCAAGTCTCAAGACTCCAAGGGGCACACAACCATCTTTGAACAAAGTGATCAAGAAGTTCCTGTCTAGCTCCAATATCCAAAGATACTATTCAATGAGGAAAGGAAGATTGAGAGGCAAGGAAACTATATTGTTGTTGAGTGCTAATTTTTCTTTTATTGAATTGACCATAAACAGTATCTCATTCAGTTCCCTGCAACAATGCTATCATACTCATTTTTACAAATGAAAAGACACACACTCAGAGATTGTAACCTGATGGTTTACATATTTGTAGGAGACTAGGAGGAGATTCAAACTCTTGCTTATCCTATTATTGTATATTGCCTCTAAACAACATCACCTCTTCCTAACCTAGCCTTCATCCAGCCATCATCATTGGTTAATTACATTCTCTTACATGGATGTTAAGCATATCTGACCCATGGAATATTTATCCTAGTGAAAAGTAGAACAGTAGGAAAGAGTAGGTTTATGTAGACCACTAAGAAATAATAGTTTTGAGCTAAAGAGAAATAGAGATGACAACACTGATAAATTTATAAATAGTTAAAATATGCAAAACCTAAAAATTTTTAAATGTACTAGAAAAATTGTGATTACCTGAAAAGTTTACTTCAAAGAATATATTTTGAATTCCTCTTAACTCATTCAGTATCATCAAGTTCAGGGCATTTATGGGATTTCTGGCACTTGTAAAATCTTTCCAATAGTAAAATGTAAAGATAAGCAGATTTTTTTTTCTCATATAACCAGCTGAATTACACGTCCCCAGAATACCTCTTATGCAAATCCAAATATCTCTGGATAGTTACAGAAATAGTATCATTGTAGAAAACATACTAGGGATCTGAACTCAAAAACTTTTATCACTCCCTATTTATCAGTGTCTGTCTTTCCTCAGATTCTATGCTATCTTTGCTCTTTTTCCTCTGGCAGATGTTCAGGGGTGAATTATGCAATTTAGAATCCAAAATTCTACTTCATCCAGATGCCTAATTTGCTAACTATTCACTTGTCGAAAACATAAGTTTACTATCTATTACATAATGGTGACAGCTCAGAACAGCTTCTGTTTTCCATTTCATGAATCGATATTCAGAATCTGACAAATGTCCCGGAAGGCATTTTTCAGTACACATTTCCATGAAATTTTATTAAATTTCATAAGTGCATCAACATCTGGGAGGTTAAAACTTTCTCCACCAAAGTTTTAAGTTTCAAAATCGTTGTACATTTTTCATTTCAAAATCTATGGACAAGTTTGTGAGATAATCATGAAACTTCATTTAGTCTCCAAATCTTGTTAAAAGTGTAGCTGATCTTGAAAAGAGCCACTCTTCCCTATCCAGACAACATGGGGAGAAATTGTTTGTACAAGTCTTAATAATCACTGTTGAATTCTTAAAGAATCTGCATTTACATCAGTTTCTTCTCCAATAGTTGCCAACATCTCTCACTATGTTAAGGATTCCATTACTCTATGGATCAATGATGACATAATGATAGACTGTGCATCTAATTTATTCACTTCAACATGACATGTTTATAAAATGATGGTGTGGGCATGAATTGTTTAAATAACTGGACACCAAGAGATAATAATATTATATTGTGTTCCAACCTTAAATCTGTTTCTCCATATTCAAATAATGTAGGAAATATATGTTTAGATTTAACTCTAACATCTACATTCATCCTTTCATTGATTTTCACTTACCTCTAAGAAGCAGTAATAGTATTATTTATTTCTTTCTAACTATGTGATTCTTTCACTCTACCTGTGAGTTTTAGGAACTTCCACTATCTAGAATGCTGCCTGTCAGAGTCAGTAATACGAAAGGAGGGGGAGGAGGTAGGAAGGTAGAGAAGGGGAGAGGGGGAGAGAGAGAGAAGAGGAAAGGAAAAGAAGGAGGAGAGGAAAAGAAAAAGATAAAGATAAGCTTAATTATATGAATGTGAAAATACAGTGAAAATAACTCTACTTGGGAAATGAGACGGATTCTAATCCAAGTTCTTTTTCCTTGCTGGAATATTTGAAAACATACTTGCCCTCCCTGGACCTCATGTATGGAACAAATGACTGGGACTAGGTGACTGGTAATTCTAGCAGTAACATTCTAATAGGTTTTTTATTTTGTTGTTGTTGTTGTTGTTTTTCTTTTGTTAACAAAGGGACCTACACACACACATGCAGAGAAAGAGAAAAAGAAATATTCTTGTTCTTTGTTTTGAAATATTATTGAGTCACGGGATATATCTATACCAAACCTTAAGAAGATGTCTATACCTTCTCTAATTTGTTAGTGAGAGAGATAGCATCTTTTATTGCCTCTACATATTAGGTATTCATTCAATGACCAGCTCCTCTTCTTTCCTAAAGATTACTTATAGTGTTGACACTTCATTTCATAGGGCTCACGCACCAAACACACACACCATGCAATTAAATGAGGGCACTAAAACATCCCATTGCAATCTGAACTAACTACTGCAGGTAAGATAAATATATTTCTTAACTCACTTTTTCTAGCCATAGGGTAAAATGTTGATATATTTAGACTCATGATTAAGTATTTATTATATAGGTAAGTGGCTTGAAAATTCTCAATATTTTATTAAATGGAATCTGTTTTTATGATTCTTTTTAACAGCTAATCTAGGAAGTGGTTAGGAAATAAAAGGAAAACCAATTAAATAAAAGTTCTTTTTCAGAACTCAAACTGAACTTTTCAGATAGCCTGGTGAACATTATCTTTTATTAAAGCAGACTGCAAGGAAGAAAGAGAAAAAAACAATGGAAGAAGGGAGGGAGGGATGAGAATAAGAGAGAGGAAGAGAGAGAGACTCTTGGAAACGTTTCTAGGAATTGTGTTCCTCACTTGGACTGTGACTCATACTAATATAAATTTGCAAGTAAGAACTCTAATAAGAATATTTATTCTCCATCCTTAAAAATCCACCAGCACTTCTGCAAGAGAATGTTAATTATAAAAATGTGTAACTGACTTTATGAGATTTAGACACAGAAAAAAAATTTAATTAACTCATTTTCTATCATGCCTCAAAACTTTTTTCTAAAACTTAGTAAAATTTCTGAACTTAATTTTCCAAATTTTAAGTGATTTTCACTTCTGTAGAACTTTTAATTCATAGGAATTTTCCTATTCATTTTTATCTTTGAGTTTCTAATTCACCTATGGGGTAGATTGGAATTGTTAGCCCCATTTAATAGATAATCACAGTTATATGTGATTAAATGAATTAATTTTAAAATTTCTAGAACCAAAAATCAATTATAAAGCAACAAATACAAGAAATTTAATGATAGGTTTTATGGAAAATCTCTCTTTGAATATATATTTTGTGAGTGATAATTTCTCACTTATTTCAAGATAAAAGATAAAATGAAAAGAAAATATTAATTTGTGTACTAATTCAATCTGTAGCTACTATAGTTAAAGGTTTTCATCTTATTCTTTGATGATGAGAAAACATGAATTTAAAACATTGAGAACTGCCTCTTTCACCATTGAAATCTTGTAATTCATGTACTGCAGATCTAATATAAATCACCTATTTATTACATATTTATTAATGCATTTGCCATGAGGCCCTGTAGCATTAAATTGGGAGTAATATAAAGTAGTAAAGGAAATGAATCATCTGTGTCCCTAACTGCAGTCTATTACAATAAACCCACCTAAATATAAGATCAAATTGCCAACAACTACTGGATCATAGAAAAAGCAAGCGAATTCCAGAAAAACATCTACGTCTGCTTCATTGACTACATACACTAAACCATTTGACTGTGTGGATCACAACGACCTGTGGAAAATTCTTAAAGGGGTGGGAATATCAGGCAACCTTACCTGTCTCCTGAGAAACCTGTATGCAGGTCAAGAAGCAACAGTTAGAGCCAGTCTTAGAACAATTGACTGGTTCAAAATCAGGAAAAAGGTACATCAGGGCTGTATATTGTCACCCTACTTGTTTAAGTTATATGCAGCATCCATCATGCAAAATGCCAGGCTAGATGAAGCATAAGCTGAAATCAAGATTGCTGGGAGAAATATCAATAACCTCAGATATGCAGATGACATCATCCTTATGGCAGAAAGCAAAGAAGAACTAGAGCCTCTTGATGAAGGTGAAAGAGAAGAGTGAAAGAGCTGACTTAAAACTCAACAGTCAAGAAATTAAGATCATTGTATCCGGTTCCATCACTTCATGGCAAATAGATGGGGAAACAATGGAAACAGTGACAGACTTTTTTCCTTGGACTCAAAATCACTGTGGATGGTGACTGTAGTTATGAAATTAAAAGATGCTTACTCCTTGGAAGATAAGCTATGACAAACCTGCAGAGTATATTAAAAAGGAGAGATATCACTTTGCTGACAAAGGTTCATCTAGTCAAAGCTATGTTTTTCCTGTTGACATGTATGAATGTGACAGTTGGACCAGAAAGAAGGCTGAGTGCTGAACAACCGATGTTTTTAAACTGTGGTGTTGGAGAAGACTCTTGAAAGTCCCTTGGACTGGAAGGAGATCAAACCAGTCAATCCTAAAGGAAATCCATCCTGAATATTCATTGGAAGGACTGATGCTGAAGCTGAAGCTCTGTTACTTTGGTCACCTAATGGGAACAGTCAACTCATTGGAAGAAAACTCCAATGCTGGAAAAGACTGAAGGCAGGAGGAGAAGGGGACGACAGAAGACAAGACGGTTGGATGCCACCACTGACACAATGGACGTGAGTTTGAGCAAACTGGGATAGAGAGTGAAGGACAGGGAAACCTGGCATGCTGCAATCCAAGCGATTGCACAGTGGAACACAACTGAGGGACTGAATAACAACAACAAATATTCTAAATCAGAATGAAAATTCAACCATGAAGAATCAAAATGCAGATAAGGTAAAACTGCTAGAAAACTAAGAAACCAGTTTGAAGCACAAGATGTTTGCTCACTGTGTACCTTCCTGGTGTTAACGGTCACTTCTCTTGTCAGTCTCTCCAGCCCTTCAGACACAGGAACTGTTCCAACTGCAGATTTGCTCTGGGGTTAGTTTATATCACCACACTCTTAACATTTGTTGTTGTTCAGTTGCTAAGTCGTGTCTGACTCTTTGTGACCCCATGGACTGTGGCACTCGGGGACCTCCTGTCCTTCACTATCTCCCCGAGTTTGCTCAGAATCAAGTCCATTGAGTTCATGACGCTACCTATCCATCTTGTCCTCTGCTGCCTCCTTTTCCTTTTGCCTTCAATTCTTCCCAGCATCAGGATCTTTCCCAATGAGTCAGTTCTTTTCATCAGGTGGCCAAAGTATTAGAGCTCCAGTTGCAGCATTAGTCTTTTCAATTAATGTTCAGGGTTGATTTCCCTTAGGATTGACTGGTTTGATTTCCTTGTTGTCCAAGGGACTCTCAAGACTTCTCCAGCACCACAGTTCAAAAGCTTCAATTCTTTGGTGCTCAGCCTTCTTTATGGTCTGACTTTCACATCTATACATGACTATTGGAAAAATCAGAGTTTGACTATACTGACCTTAACATATTGCATGATAACTTTGTTTATGTTTCCTTCTTTCCCAATAGACTATGAAATACTTAAAAATAAGACCTAAGTCTTGACCTATGTATTTTTAGGGCCAGTGTAATGTCTAGTATGTAGTATATACTAAAGTGTATAAATAGGTAATTAAGAATGAATGATTTATATTAAGGGTAATACAAATATATTCTCCAAGGAGTAGATCCTAACCAGGATCAGAGAAAGCACCAGGAATACAGGCAACATTCAGAAAAAGGTTCTTCATGTATTTATAATTGATCATTTCGACCATTCATTCCATATGTATTCTCTATAGAGTTATATTTAACTCTGAGGAAATACAATGGTAGTTGTTTTTATCCCATAAGCTAACAGCCAGCACACGCATTAAACATCCCATTTTAAGAATTGTGTAAAAGAATCTTTTAATTTTTTCTTTATGTGCCAAAATAAGCATAATATCTGTGTGATTTTCACTGTTATGCCAATTTAAAAATGTGTGTAAAAATATTTTAAAAACCCTGCTTCTTTGGATCAAAGCCAGTCTCCATAAACTATATTTAAATGAAGTAATTTCAGTGCAGGTGCTCATTAACTTTGCTATCTGAGAGCCCAGGTTCTCCAGGAAGGTCACAAATTCAGCTTCAATTCTGAGCAAACCACTCAATCTCTGAGTAGTTTTGTTAGCAAGTCAGTAAAGTGAGTAGTTGTTCCAGACAACTTCGCAGGTTCTGTCCTGCTCAGAGCACTCTAACCTGGTATAATTGCTCTTCAGGAATCTTATTTTGTACTCTGCAGTGGTTTCAGTCCTTGAAACAAAAACCAGATAAACATAGTCTTCTATCCCCTCCTAATTCATCGGGTCCTTCAATGTTTCTATCCTATCAGTGGAGATCTGGCATGAACTTCTTCTTTTTTAGTTTTTTTTAAAGAGAGGTAGGGATGGACTGCCCTGCTAGTCCAATGGTTAACCCTGGTGGTCCAGTGGTTAAGGATCTGCCTGTTGTGAAAATGAGTATACTACCAAAGCAATCTATAGATTCAATGCAATCCCTATCAAGCTACCAATGGTATTTTTCAGAGAACTAGAACAAATAATTTCACAATTTGTATGGAAATACAAAAAACCTCGAATAGCCAAAGAAATCTTGAGAAAGAAGAATGGAACTGGGGGAATCAACCTGCCTGACTTCAGACTATACTGCAAAGCTACAGTCATCCAGACAGTATGGTACTGGCACAAAGACAGAAATATACATCAATGGAACAAAATAGAAAGCCCAAAGATAAATCCATGCACCTATGGACACCTTATCTTTGACAAAGGAGGCAAGAATATACAATGGAGACAAGATTGCCTTTTCAATAAGTGGTACTGGAAAAACTGGTCAACCTCTTGCAAAGAATGAAACTAGAACACTTTCTAACACCATACACAAACATAAACTCAAAATGGATTAAAGATCTAAACATAAGACCAGAAACTATAAAACATAGGCAAAACACTCTCTGACATAAACTGCAGCAGGATTCTCTATGACCCACCTCCCAGAGTAATGGAAATAAAAGGAAAAATAAACAAATGGGACCTAATTAAACTTACAAGCTTTTGCACAACGAAGAAAACTATAAGCAAGGAGAAAAGACAGCCTTCAGAATGGGAGAAAATAATAGTAAAAGAAGCAACTGACAAAGAATTAATCTCAAAAGTATACAAGCAGCTCCTGCAGCTCAATACCAGAAAAATAAACAACCCAATCAAAAAATGGGCCAAAGAACCAGACAGACATTTCTCCAAAGAAGATACACAGATGGCTAACAAACACATGAAAAGATGCTCAACATCACTCATTATCAGAGAAATGCAAATCAAAACCACAATGAGGTACCATTTCACGCAGGTCAGAATGGCTGCTACCCAAAAATCTACAAACAATAAATGCTGAAGAGGGTGCAGAGAAAAAGGAACCCTCTTAACCTCTTAGTGGGAATGCAAACTAGTACAGCCACCATGGAGAAGAGTGTGGAGATTCCTTTAAAAACTGGAAATATAACTGCCATATGACCCAGCAATACCACTGCTGGACATACACACCAAGGAAACCAGAATTGAAGGAGAGATGTGTACCCCAATGTTCATTGCAGCACTGTTTATAATAGCCAGGACATAGAAGCAATCTAGATATCCATCAGCAGACAAATGGATAAGAAAGCTGTGGTACATATACACAATGGAATATTACTCAGCCATTAAAAAGAATGCATTTGAATCAGTTCTAATGAGGTAGATGAAACTGGAGCCTATTATCTAGAGTGAAGTAAGCCAGAGAGATAAACACCAATACAGTATAATAACACACATATATGGAATTTAGAAAGATGGTAACTATGACCCTATATATGAGACAGCAAAAGAGACACAGATGTAAAGAACAGTCTTTTGGACTCTGGGAGAAGGTGAGGGTGGGATGATTTGAGAGGGTAGAGTTGAAATGTGTATATTATCATAGGTGAAGCAGATTGCTGGTCCAGGTTTGATGCATGAGACAGGATGCTCAGGGCTGGTGCACTGGGATGACCCTGGGGGATGGGATGGGGAGGGAGGTGGGAGTGGCATTCTGGATGAGGAACACATGTGCACCCGTGGCTGATTTTTGTCAATGTATGGCAAAAACCACTATAATATTGTAAAGTAATTAGCCTCCAATTAAAATAAATAAACTAATTTAAAATAAAATAAAACATTGTCAATTTAAGGCCACAGATACAAATAGTTAAACAGATGTGGGAAAGCTATTTGTTGTACTACATGATGCGTGGGTTGAATTTTATAATAAAAAGTATAGTTTTCCATTAAAAAAAAAAAAAGAATCTGCCTGTCAATGCAGGAGACATAAGTATGATCCCTTCCCAGCCTTGGGGCAGCTAAGCCCATGTACAACAACTACTAATCCCATGCTCCAGAGTCTGTGCTTCACAAGACAAGCCACTGCAATGAGAAACCTGCACACTGCAACTAGACAATAGCCCCCACTCGTGGCAACTAAAGAAAGCCTTGGCACAGCGATGAAGACCCAGCGCAGCCAAAATAAATGAATAAATAATAAGTCTGAAATACTATATTCTGGATACTTTTTTTCAAAAAAGAAGTAGGGGTATGATTCCTATAATATTAACAACAGAATCTGAAGAAGGACTTATGCATGAGCAAATAGCAACCATATGCCAAAAGCCATCACTGTGGTGCAAGATTTTAAATTGGCCTCTAAGATACCCAGCTACTGGTGTTCACACCCTTGAGGGTTCCCCTCCCTTTGAGTATACGTATGACCTGTGATGAGCTTCTAACAAGTAGAAGATGGCGAAAGTAATGGGATGTCATTTTCTGATTGTGTTATATGAGGCTCTGTCTTGCCAGCAGAATGGCTCCTGAGTCTCTCTTCCTTGACAGCTGTGAAGAAGCAAGCTGCCAGGAAGTGAAAACACACTACAGGGATCTGCTGGTCCCTATGAGCTGAGGGCAGCCTCAGTCCTACAGGCTACAAGGAAATGAATTTGCTGATCACCTGCGTGAGCTTGGAAAGAAAACTCTCGCCTGGTTGAACCTCTGATGAAATTGCAGATCCAGCCCAAACCTGGACTGCAGCCTGCTAAGATCCTAAACCACTGAACCCAGTTATATAGTGTCTGAGCTCCCGACTCACAGAAACCATGAGATAATAAATCATGTGTTAGTTGAAGCTGTTAAGTTTGTGGTAATTTGTAATGTAATAATATCAATAGATAACTAGTACAACTGTGAAGGTAATCTTGGTCTTTTCATACCTGTATTTTGTGTAGGGTGCTCATCAGTGCCATGCTAGGTAGTAAAAAGTATTCTTATCAATTTTCACCTCTCTATTCAAACAACAGATAAAGCTATTTTATTTCCTTCCAAAATGTAGCACATTATTCTCTCAGAAAATTGAAATAAAGAATACCTTATAAAATAAGTGAGGAACTTATTCTCAAAGTTAACTGATGAGGTCTTTGGCCATTCACTGCAGTTAGAGTCCACTAATACTGAGAATAACAAATCTCACTTATTCAAATTTATTCACTTATTCAATCATCAAATATTTAATAAAGTTCTATTTTGTGGAACCTGTGGAAAGTACTCTGGGGAATCCAGATATGAATAAGGCATGGCTGATGTCCTAAGAGAAATTACAGCTCTGCTGCAGTAAGTTTTGACAATGTGTCGTGGATGCAAAAAGGTTTTAAGTTGTTTATAATACTGTATGTCCTAATGGATCATAGTTTCAGAACAGAAGAAAATAAATGCATTATTGCAAAGTAAAATTACTTGTATGAACCCATCTATAATATCTGTTTTTTAAAAATTTCATTTCAGATAAATAACCATGAGTCTTATAGATGGGTAATATTTCAATAACTGGATACATGGAAGAGAACACTCTATGGGAGAAAACAGTGAATAAAGACACACAGAGCTAAGAATAAGTTTCTGTTGTTTGGTTGCTAAGTCTTGTCTGACTCTTTGTGACTCCACGGACGGCAGCCCACCAGGCTCTTCTGTCCATAGATTTTCCCAGGCAAGAATACTGGAGGGGTTGCCATTTCCTTCTCCAAGGGATCTTCCCGACTCAGGGATTGAACCCAAGTCTCCTGCATTGGTAGATTTCCCTGGTCGCTCAGATGGTAAAGAATCTGCCTGCAATGCAGGAGACCCAGGTTTGATCCTTGGGTTGGGAAGATCCGCTGGAGAAAGAAATGGCTACCCACTCCAGTATTCTTGCCTGGAAAATTCCATGCACAGAGGAGCCTACAGTCTATGGGGTCGAGAAGAGTTGAAGATGACTGAGTGACTAACACTCCTGCATTGGCAAGCAGACTCTTTACTGCTGAGTCACCAGGGAAGCCCCTAAGAATAAGGGGCATGAAGAAGGCAATGGCACCCCACTCCAGTACTCTTGCCTGGAAAATCCCATGGACAGAGGAGCCTGGAAGGCTGCAGTCCATGAGGTCGGTGAGGGTCAGACATGACTGAGAAACTTCACTTTCACTTTTCACTTTCATGCATTGGAGAAGGAAATGGCAACCCACTCCAGTGTTCTTGCCTGGAGAATCCCAGGGACGGGGGAGCCTGGTGGGCTGCCGTCTATGGGGTCGCACAGAGTTAGACACGACTGACGTGACTTAGCCTTAGCCTAGCCTTCAAATAACAGAGAATTTCAGTTTGAAAGTCATCATGGTTTACTGGAAAGATCAACAGCACAGTATAGAGCATCAGTTAAAAAAATAATAAGGGCCTGAAACAGGCTGGGATCAACAGAGGATCCAGGCAGACAAGAAAGATGTCATGGATGTGGACCCTAGAATAAGCAGGACAGCTGACTGCATGAGACAGATGATAGAAATGACTTGAAAATGACTCTGATGTTCCAAGCCTGCATGAGAGGGAATAGAAGCATCATTAACAGAGTAGGGAAAGCTGAGAGGCAGTACCGGTTTATGAGGAGGGAATAGTTGGATGTGGTACCTATTTTACTTAAAGGGCTAGTGAGAAGGGAGGGCTGAGAAGTAGGTATGGAGAAGGAGATCAAGGAATGAGGAAACAACTAAAGCAGTAGTTTGATTGTTAGGTTTATGATGAGCCAATCTAAGTTGGTAGAAAAATGGGCACAGTGATATATTTAATATCTTTTCAAGGTGACCAAGCAACAAGGCCTTCCCAGGTGGCGCTAGTGGTAACAAACCCATCGATACAGAAGATGTAACACACGCGGGTTCAATTCCTAGGAGGGGGGCATGACAACCCACTCCAATATTTCTACCTGGAGAATCCCATGGACAGAGAACCCTGGTGGGCTACATTCCATAGGGTTGCAAAAAGTCAGACATAACTGAAGTAACTTAGCATGCATGAAAGCAACAAGGATCTTGAATAAGAATGTGGGGAAAATTAGAAGATTGGAGTTTTTCAGGCTGTCTTACAAGATTAGATGTTTTTCAGGATATGTATTACAAGAACAAATCAAAAGGAGAGAGCTCTGATCTAAGTATTTTCAGAATATGAAAATAAATGTTTATTAAAAGATGCTATAGAAATCTATAAAGCACAAATTTAAACTATAATTGTTATTTTGGAACATAGCAAGTTCCTTTTCTATTAGGGAAAATTAAAGAGAAAGAAGACTTTCTGTCTCTATTTTGAATATAGTATAAATAAGCCACAGAGCTATAAAAATGGAATATATGTATAGCTGCATTGAGTATGGAAAGGTTAATGAAGGTTGTGGAAAAGCTGAAGTTATTTTATACATCTTCTTTGGGCAATTTTCTGACATGCTTTCCAATTCTTAATACAGCACCCCGAGTTGAATCAATGACAGCTAGATGCAAGATTATAGCACTTTTTTCAGCTATGGAAAGCAAGTTATTTCTTGATGATGAATGTTAGGTCCAGACAAGCAAACACCATGCCCACTAATCCTATAATTTGCATTTGTTTTAGCAGATTTCCATGGTTTCTATTTTTAGAACATGCAGAGCATGATGTGCCACTCTTCCACATCTCAACACAGCACTTAACACAATCACAGGGAGAAAGAGCTTATACTTATCCATTGACCCATAATTATACATACACTTATCTGTAAAATTGAAATTGTGTTTTAGGTGAGAAAACAGATGTAAAATAGCTAGCAAAGTGAGTTCTCATTAAATACTTAAAAGAAACATGCAACTTAGAAATAGTCAATGACAAGTTTCGTGATGAAAAATAAGAAAACTGGGAAACAGTTCTAAGCTTAGAAATATTAACACCGACATAAAGCAAATAATTTATGAAAGTTTGAGTGACCACAAGTCAGGCAACCCATGTGAGTTTTAACACGGTGTAGTGCCTGTGTACTCGGCTGTGTTCAACCCTTTTTGACTTCATGGACTTCGTCCACCAGGCTCCTCTGTCCATGAGATTTTCCAGGCAAGAATACTGGAGTGGGTTGCCATTTCCTACTCCAGGGGATCTTCCCGACCCAGGGATTGAACCCCTGTCTCTGGCATCTCTTGCACTGAAGGCAGATTCTTTACCACTGAGCCACTGAGGAGGTCTCATGGGTTTTGATATAGTACATATTAATTTCCTAGTGGCCAGGGAATCTCTCCAAATGCAAACTATGACCCTCAGCTTTGACTCATGCAAGATGCATTATGCATAGTCTAGACTGTGCTTGCCTTCTCATTCACTCAATTTCTGTCTCTCAGCTCTTACTATCATTTGCATACTTTCTTCAGTCTTAGGTACTTAAGGAATGACAGGATGTCAAAAAACAAGGTCAATTTGCAGAGGCCATGTTTTCTTACAAATATGGAAGGAACTGTACTGACTATACAGAGACTGAATATTGTTCTCCAATACCCGTGTTCTCCATCTTGTACAGTAAGAGAACTTCCCAATCTTTAGCTGGGCATGTAACTGCTCAGAATGAACTAAGCCCAGGCCCTTGCAGTTGCAGGTTGCCTTCTGATTTAGTTTTGGTCACAGGGATAACAGTAGAAGTATGATATGCAATTGACAAGCTGTACCCTTGTCAATAAAAGAAAGTAGCCTGTCCTCCCCTTCCCTGTTTCTACTATCACGGTCCAGGAAGATAAAGGGGTCACATTAGGAACCTGAAGGGAGAAGAATCCTCCATCTTGATGAATTCTTGTCACAGATCTCCAATATCACTTCAGAATTTTATGAGAGAAATAACCTTCTATCTCACTTAAAGCAGTATTACTCTGAATCTTGTCATGTTGCTAACCTATCTAAAACACTCATGTATTATTGAGGAAATAATTTCTCTGGTGTTCTTTGTTCTTAGAAATAATGCTTGTTTTATTTTCCTTTTAAACTTGTAGCTCCACTTTGAGAAAATGATTATATTCAAATAATCTCAGAGCAGTAAAAATTTTAAGTAACACGTGGTCTGATGTTTCCTGATGTGTAGACAGTTGGATAAGTAGAAGTCTCATAAGATATAAATAAAGGGTATTAAAGCCAAAAAAGTTTAGAAAGCACTTAAAATTAATTCCCTTAAGATTCATAAGGCATATTAGTATATCAAAAATAAGAGTATTCCTGAAATAAGTGAAAATGTTTAACTTTTTCCCCCTAGAAACATAATATAGAAACATTTAAACACAAATGTATTAACATACTTCATAAATACTCTTCTGTAGAACATTCTTTGGAGATTCTGAATCACTAGTTAATGCATAAGCCCTACTATATGTTCAACAAATGGCCCTCCATTTCTTGCTTAGATACCATCCAATAACAGAAAACACATTACATCAAAAGATGGTCCATTTCAACCACTTCTCACTTGTGAAAATAAAGTTAATTAAGAAGGATATTAATTAGTTCTATTAAATGTGTCCATGTCCTCCTTTTTTACCCCCTTTCCATTTGCCACAGTGTATCAAGGGTGGTTTACCAGTTTATGATGGCATTTGAAAGTTCACTGAACTCATTTGAAACAGTTCACATACTCAACCTACCTAGTGTTTCAGTTTCGGTTTAGCAATGTTTTATCAATTCATTTCAGTTTCACAAGCATTCTACACATTAGAGAGGAAGGAGTAAATTGAGGAAAATTTACTTTTGTTCAATCATCTGATAACCTAGCAAATAACATTGAAAGAAAGTGAATAATACTCAGATAATCACTATGGCCCATTTCTTTACTTGTCACTTGGCTAGAATCTTGAGGGTTGGAAAGTCAAAGAATTATGTAACTAAAGTGCTCCTTTAGTCTTCCACATCTAATCTCCTAATCAATAATTACTGCCACATTATATGGCCATGAATCCATATATGCAATGGGCCACATTAGTTTTTCATTAGTCATAATAAAGCAGAGTCTATTAAAATTTTTTGGATCACAACAAACTGTGGAAAATTCTTTAAGAAATAGGAATACAAGATTACCTTACCTGTCTCCTAAGAAATCTGTATGCAGGTCAAAAAGCAACAATCAGAATCAGTCATGGAACAACAGACTGGTTCAAAGTGGGGAAAGGAGTACATCAAAACTGCATATTGTCACCCTGCTTATTTAACTTATATGCAGAGTACATCATGCCAAACACTGGATGGGATGAAGCACAAGCTGGAATCAAGATTTCAGGTAGAAATTTCAGTAATCTCAGATATGCAGATGACACTATCCTTATGGCAGAGAGTGAAGAGGAACTAAAGAGCCTCTTGATGAAGGTGAAAGAGGAGAGTAAAGAAGCTGGCTTAAAACTCATCATTCAAAAAACGAAGATCACGACATCTGGTCCATCACCTTATGGCAAATAGATGGGGAAACAATGGAAACAGTGACAGACTTTATTTTATTGGGCTCCAAAATCACTGTGGACAGTGACTGCAACCATGAAATTAAAAGATGCTAGCTCCTTGAAAGAAAAGCCATGACAAACCTAGACAGCGCATCAAAAAGCAGAGACATCACTTTGCTGACAACAGTCTGTATAGTCAAAGCTATGATTTTTCCAGTGGTCATGTATGGATGTGACAGTTGGACCATAAGGAAAGCTGAGCGCCGAAGAACTGATGCTTTCGAACTGTGCTGTTGGAGAAGACTCTTGAGAGTCCCTTGGAGAGCAAAGAGATCAAACCAATCAATCCTGAAGGAAATGTATCTTGGATTATTCATTGTAAGGACTGATGATGAAGCTGAAGTTTCAATACTTTGGCCAACTGATGGAAGAGCTGACTCATTGGGAAAAAGAAAACCCTCATGCTGGGAAAGATTGAAGGCAGGAGAAGAAGGGGACAACAGAGGATGAGATTGTTGGATGGCATCCCTGACTCAATCTATATGAGTTTCAGCAAATTCCAGGAGATGGTGAAAGACAAGGAAGCCTGGCATGCTGCAGTCTATGCAATCGACGAGAGTCAGACACAACTGAGTCTGAGCAACAATAAACCAAAATAATATAATTCACAGCATTCAGTTCAGTTCAGTCGCTCAGTCATGTCTGACTCTTTGAAACCCCATGAATTACAGCATGCCAGGCTTCCCTGTCCATCACCAACTCTCGGAGTTCACTCAAACTCATGTCCATTGAGTTGGGGATGCCATCCAACCATCTCATCCTCTGTCGTCCCCTTCTCGTCCTGCCCCCAATCCCTCTCAGCATCAGAGTCTTTTCCAATGAGTCAACTCTTTGCATGAGGTGGCCAAAGTACTGGAGTTTCAGTTTTAGCATCATTCCTTCCAAAGAACACGCAGGACTGATCTCCTTTAGAATGGACTGGTTGGATCTCCTTGCAGTCCAAGGGACTCTCAAGAGTCTTCTGCAACACCACAGTTCAAAAGCATCAATTCTGCGGCCCTCAGCTTTCTTCATAGTCCAACTCTCACATCCATACATGACTACTGGAAAAACCATAGTCTTGACTAGACAGACCTTTGTTGGCAAAGTAATGTCTCTGCTTTTGAATATGCTAATTTACAGCATCAGTTCAGTTCAGTCGCTCAGTCATGTCCGACTCTGTAGCCCCATGAATTGCAGCACTCTAGGCCTCCCTGTCCATCACCAATGGTGATGGATAACTCACAAATTTATATAAATATTAATGTGCATAGTAATAGTGACTGTTTAACTATGAAATTAAAAATTGTTGGCAAGACCAATACAATATTGTAATGTAATTAGCCTCCAATTAAAATAAATAAATTTATATTCTAAAAAAATTGTTTTACCAAGATAACTGATACTTGAGAAAAGAGTATCTAAATTATTTGTTTGATCAACTTTTTAATAGAATTATTGTCTTGGCCAATTTTTGATCAAGCTGTTTTCAATCAGATTATTTGCTACCATTTAATAAATTAACCAAATATATAGTTCTCAGGAATTTTTTTAAGCTGCATTCAGTAACTCTAACTAATCAAACTGATTTCAATCAGATCTCTTAGACCTTATTAACTGTAGCTTTCAACACTAAATGTCAGAAGTTTAATTAAAGAGAATTAATAGTGATTCTACTGAGCTCCAAGTAATATATAAACATTTGAATAGCCATCTAATGACTCTACATGGACAGTTTGATTCTGAATACAAATATATCCTTGAATAAATTAACGATGTTTTTGTTTCTTTTCCCAATTACAATTTTAAATTAAGCTTATTCAAATGTCTTATCACACTGGTAAGATATTTGTGGGTATTCATTAATTCTATTTAAAACTATAAAGGTCTCAGGATACCTTTAGTTTCTGAGCTGTTTGTTGGACACTTCTGTTTTTCAAAGGAATTGTGCATATAATGCAGGCTTGCCTCATTGAACTTCTGTGTGATCAGTGCTCACATAATGAACAGGTAGATAACCATAATTCCTAATCACAATAACATAAATTAAATAAAGACAGCAAGTTACTTGGCTCCTTTGTTAATAGGAGAACATGTAACTTGGAGGAAATGTTCTTATGAGCTTTGTATATTAAACTATTTTAGTCACTAATGCAAATTTATTTTTTCTAACAGTAAAATGCAATAATTTATATTTAATATTGAAAGTTGCTAATTTTACATAAAAAAACAATTTAAAACATCCAAAGGTTTAAACAAATATGGACATGTATGTATTTAATAAATTTCAAATAAATACACATTAGCTAGACAACTTTAGGAAAAACATATCTTTTTTTGATCCAAATTTTTTTTATTAAATGTAAATAATAGTAATATATGTAGATAATAAGGGAGAATAGTAAAGATTAAAATGCTAATCTTTCTATAATTATTTAGTTTATAACTACTGATAACATTAAAATATATTTATTTCAAATCATCTTCAGAGAAAATACAAAGAACACAAGTACAAAAAAGAAGAAGGTTTGAGAGAAAAATGGCAATGAAATCCCCCTTTGCACATGTTCCTTTGCAGTGTGATACTAGCCCTAGCCAATCAAGAGATGGAGTCTACTTCTCTCCTTGAGTCTGCTTATCCTGTTTTTATCTGAGCTGTCCTTAGTATCCTGCTTGTGCCCCAAACTATGGAGCAGTAGAATGGGACTGTGATTTCCCAAACTAGATCACAAAAGGCCATGCATCTTACACCCGCTTCTCTTGGAAAGACCACCTATCAGATGTTCCAGATGTGACTTTAGACACTTCCTCTGAGAAACAACCCTGGCACCATGTTGTGACATGCCCAAGCCAGAGGAGATGTCGCCCAGAGGTGCTCTGGTTAACAGTCCCAGCTGAACCCATCTGCCACTCATGTTTGACCTGGCACCAGACATACAGACAAAGGCTTCAGGTGACTCCAACTCTAGTCTTCAAGTCACAACAAGCCAATCAAGTGTTCTCAGCTGAGACCCCAAAGAATCCACCACTGCTCTGTTGTGTCCCAATTCCTGATTTACAGAGTTTTGAGCATAACAAAATGGTCATCTTTTTGCCACTAAGTTTGGGATAGCTGATTATGCAGCAGTAAGTAACCAGAACATTCACAGATTTATTATTTAACTAAATCCAGTGTTTTCTATTCATTTTTTATCCTTTCCAACCTTATATTAAATATTCATATTACCAGTATATTCATGACATAGCATATTCTGATTCTCTCACTGACTCGATCTCTTTCAGTGGATTCATTTCCTCTGAATGAATAAACTCTCAAAGGAATCCCAAAGGTCCTTTATTCAGCCCTTTCCCTTTTGATTACCTCATCCATTGCTAGGATTTAAGTTATAAATTCATTTATTGATTAATTCATTCAATAAGTATTTATTGACCACCTACAATATGTGCTAGACAGTATTCTAGGGCCTGGCTATATATTACTAGGCACCATACAGACAGCATCCTTCCTCTGAGAATGCATACACTCCCATAGGAATAAACAGAAAATAAAGTAGTATATAATAATATCCCACATAGAAATCAGCACTATGAAGAAATAGAAAGCAGGGTGAAAAGGACCGAGGGGTACTATTTTACAAAGAGTTGTAATGGAAGACATTTTTTATAAGTTATATTTCATCAGAGATACCAAGGGAACATTTCATGCAAAGATGGGCACAAAAAAGTACAGGAATGGTATGGACCTAACAGAAGCAAAAGATATTAAGAAGAGGTGGCAAGAATATACAGAAGAACTATTCAAAAAAGATCTTCATGACCCAGATAATCACAATGGTGTGATCAGTCACCTCGAGCCAGACATCCTGGAACATGAAGTCAAGGGGGCCTTATGTTAGGAAACATAACTATGAAGAAAGCTAGTGGAGGTGATGGAATTCCAGTTGAGCTATTTCAAATTCTAAAAGATGATGCTGTGAAAGTGTTACACTCAATATGACAGCAAATCTGGAAAACTCAGCAGTGGTCACAGACTGGAAAAGGGCAGCTTTCATCCCAATCCCAAAGAAAGGAAATGCCAAACAATGTTCAAACAACCACACAACTGCACTCATCTCACACACCATCAAAACAATGCTCAAAATTCTTCAAGCCAGACTTCAACAGTATGTGAACTATGAAGTTCCTGATATTCAAGCAATATTTAGAAAAGGCAAAGGAACCAGAGATCAAATTGCCAACATCCACTGGATCACTGATAAAGCAAGAGAGTTCCAGAAAACCATCTACTTCTGCTTTATTGATACACAAAAACCTTTGACTGTGTGTATCACAATAAACTGTGGAAAACTCTTCAAGAGATCGGAATACTAGACCACCTGACCTGCCCCCTGAGAAATCTGTATGCAGATCAACAAGCAATAGTTAGAACTGGACATGGAACAAAAGACTGGTTCCAATCGAGAAAGGAGTATGTCAAGGCTGCATATTGTCACCCTGCTTATTTAACTTATATGCAGACTACATCAGGTGAAATTCCAGGATGGATGAAGCACAAGGTGGAATCAAGATTGCTGGGAGAAATGTCAATAACCTCAGATATGCAGATGACACCACCCTCATGGCAGAAAGTGAAGAAGACTAAAGAGTCTCTTGATAAAAGTGAAAGAGGAGAATGAAAAAGTTGGCTTAAAGCTCAACATTCAGAAAACTAAGAACATGGCATCTGGTCCCATCACTTCATGGGAAATAGATGGGGAAACAGTAGAAACAGTGGCAGACTTTATATTTTGGGGCTCCAAAATCACTGGAGATGGTGACTGCAGCCATGAAATTAAAACACACTTACTCCTTGGAAGGAAAGTTATGACCAACCTAGACAACATATTAAAAAGCAGAGACATTACTTAGTCAACAAAGGTCCGTCTCGTCAAGGCTATGGTTTTTCCAGTGGTCAGGTATGGATGTGAGAATTGGACTATCAAGAAAGCTGAGCACCGAAGAATTGATGCTTTTGAACTGTGGTGTTGGAGAAGACTCTTGAGAGTCCCTTGGACTGCAAGGAAATCCAACCAGTCCATTCTAAAGGAGATCAGTCCTGGGTGTTCATTGGAAGGACTGATGTTGAAGCTGAACCTCTAATATTTTGGCCACCTAATGCGAAGAACTGACTCATTGGAAAAGACCCTGATGCTGGGAAAGATTGAGAGCAGGAGGAGAAGGAGACAACAGAGGATGAGATGGTTGGATGGCATCACTGACTCAATGGACATCAGTTTGGCTAGACTCTGGGAGTTGGTGATGGACAGGGAAGCCCGGTGTGCTGCAGTTCATGAAGTTTCAAAGAGTTGGACACAACTGAGCAGCTGAACTGAAGAATGATCCAACAGAGGAAATAATTGATAATGCAGGGGAGAAAAAGGAACAACTAAAGAAGTGAAGCCTTGAATTATTAAGACAGGGTTTATTATATATTTAGAGGAAATTTGTCATAAATAGAGGCATGGCCAATTCATCTATTCTAACAGAAGAGAAAGTATTGAGTAAGAAGATGGGTTTATAGGTTTGGGTCATATGAGAATGTCAAAGTTCTCATCTGTTTTTATTTTCCCAGAAAAAAAAGAACAAAGTCTACAACTTTAAGTCTGAGGTAAAAAGATGAAGGACATGCAAAGAGCAACAGAAAATGTGAAAAGATTTTACCAGTTTACAAGTGAATTGGTGGGGGCAGAGGATCTCAATCTGGGTTGCGTAGTGGATTCACCTGGAGAATCCTCACTTGCAGTCAGTGTCCACACCTACTCCAGAACAATTAAAGCAGATCTTCAGGAACTGGGAGCAAAGCACAGTTATTGTTTAAGAGCTACCTATGAAATTATTAATTGCAGCTAAGTCTCAATTAATTTGATAACCATGAATTTCAAGTTAGAGAAGGCAGCATGATTCTTTCCAAATCCCTCTAGAAATGGTAACATTTACATTCCTGATTCTTGGGAAGAAGGACATCACTCTTAGTCCCTACTCATTTTTCATGAGTCTCTACTTCCTAGCCAGTAAAGTCAAATATCTCTGGTGTAGTACCCAAGAGCCCTTATATAATAGCTCCAATCAATAACTATCTTTCTGAATGTATCTCCATCTATAAAGTTCCAGAACTCTATTGCCCAGATAAACTGGGGTGACTTACTACTCCAAACATGCCATAAACCTCCACAACTCCCTACATTTCATTATGCTGTTTTACTCTTTCCACAGCTCCAAAATATCAATGACTTCAAATCTGGCTGTGCATCAGAATAATCTGGGGAGGTCTAAAACACACATTAAATAGCCCCATTGCAAGATCTGAGGTAGAGGCTAGGGATTGTCACTATTCTCATGCGATTCTCATGCAGTCAGATTGGTCCCTAAACCAAGAATGGAAACCACTGTGTGAAATGAACCCATTAACAATCTGCTCATCCTTCAAGATCCAAGGGATATCTCTTAATCACTACTCCTTCTTGCTGAAAATCATTACTTTCTCACTTACACTATGTTTATCTTTTTTCTACATGCCAAGCAGTGATCTAAATGCTTTCATACACATTACCTCACTCAGTCTTCACAAGCACCAAAAATCAGCGTAGCTTAGATAGGGTTCCTCCCTGTTT
Organism: Capra hircus; assembly: GCF_001704415.2. Classification (NCBI taxonomy): domain Eukaryota; kingdom Metazoa; phylum Chordata; class Mammalia; order Artiodactyla; family Bovidae; genus Capra; species Capra hircus. Next base: position 51,098,686 of record NC_030812.1, on the reverse strand, counting down.
GCATCATTTTGCTCCTGCGCCTCATGTGGACATGTGCCCAGCTTATAGACGTCTGCTTCTCACTCAAGAGAAATGGGAATGTGGCAGCATGAGCAGGAAGTCAGTAAAATCAATAGTATCAGCCTGCCTGATGTGCCTTGCTGCTGGATTCCTTACCTGCACATCAGCCCTTATTTCTGCAGTGAGTAACTCCTGTGATTCACAATGTTGACCTTAGCCTGATCCAGTGACTTTAGCTTCTGCAGGGGGAAATCTGGTGGACTGACTTCGCCTTCAGGCCAGTCTGCAGCTCCATTTGTAATAGAGCCCACCCGCAGGTTGTAAGTCTCAATACAGTTGTGCTCTGACCTGGTATACAGAGCTTTGTACAATGTTTTGCTAGGAGGTCAGTACATGTTTTCCCAAGTCTCTTCCTGAGGAAACATCAACTCATAGGAGACTATCCCAATTAGATAACTTCAAACTCTGAACAAACCCTGAAGATAAAAATAAGTGGGAAATAACTTCAAGAAATGTCCAGCTTTAAAATCCTACCAACAGCTGATTTTACCATTTGACTAGATTCTTATTTTTTCTGGCCTAAGTGACAGCAATTTCTCTTTATTGTCACTCCTTATGCAATAAAATCAGTAATACTATATAATTCACTGAAGCCACAGCAATCATTTTTTACATAAAATCATGTAATTTATTTCTTCCATGGTCCCTCAAAACAATTCTTGGAACACAATATTTCTTTTTTTTTTTTTCCTGTCTGTCATTTTCTTAACTTTTTTTCTTCTGTGACTATGAGCCTCCATAATTACCTGTGTTGTCTCAGTTGCTCTGTCTTGACTACTTTCTACATTTCTAACTAGATGCTAATCCATTTCTCTTCATTGCCTGAGAGAAAACTCAGCTTGACTCCGAACTTTACTCTCTTCTTCTGACTATAGAATACATAAAACCTGTGAACAGGTATCAAAGAACATAAAAAACTATATACAATCCAAACTGAGCTACTGTTAACAGTAATATGTCTTTCCTTCTAGGTTTTGATATATCTAAATAACTATATTTTTAAAATGAGGATAACACTATACAAGGTTTTTACTGTTATTAAATTATATATGTCAAATTTTGTGCATGTCTCATGTTCTTTGGGAAAAGAGATTTAATAAATTATCTTTAATGCCTATAATATTTTATTAGACACTACTATGATAAATTGGTTTTCAAACAATTGAATGTTTAGGATACTTTTCATCATCTACTATTACAAACAACACTATGAGCAACACTATGTCAGTCAGTTCAGTCGCTCAGTCATGTCCGACTGTTCATGACCCGGATGGACTGCAGCACGCCTGGCTTTCCTGTCCATCACCAACTCACGGAGTTCACCCAAACTCATGTCTATCGAGTCGGTGATGCCATCCAACCATCTCATCCTCTGTCGTCCCCTTCTCCTCTTGCCTTCAATCTTTCCCAGCATTGGGGTCTTTTCAAATGAGTCAGCTCTTTGCATCGGGTGGCCAAAGTATTGGAGTTGCAGTTTCAACATCAGTCCATCCAATAACACCCAGGACTGATTTCCTTTAGGGTGGACTAGGTGGATCTCCTTGCAGTCCAAGGGACTCTCAAGAGTCTTCTCCAACTCCACAATTCAAAAGCATCAGTTCTTCATCACTCAGTTTTCTTTATAGTCCAACTCTTACATCCTTACATGACTACTGGAAAAACCATAGCCTTGGCTAGATGGACCTTTGTTGGCAAAGTAATGTCTCTGTTTTTTTAATATGCTGTCTAGGTTGGTCATAACTTTCCTTCCAAGGAGTAAGTGTGTTTTAATTTTATGGCTGCAGTCACCATCTGCAGCAATTTTTGGAGCCCCCAAAAATAAAGTCTGCCACTGTTTCCACTGTTTATCCATCTATTTGCCATCAAGTGATGGGGCTGAATGCCATGATCTTAGTTTTCTGAATGTTGAGCTTTAAACCAACTTTTTCACTTTCCTCTTTCACTTTCATCAAGAGGCCCTTTAGTTCTTCACTTTCTGCTGTAAGGGTGGTATCATCCTTAACAATAGCTTTAAATTATCCAGAAAAGAAATATGAATAAACATTCTTAAATATAGATCCTCTGGGAATTTCCTGGCAGACTCTGCACTCCCACGACAGGGGGCCCAGGTTGCATCCCTGGTCAGGGAACTAAGATCCTGCAAGCCCAACAGCATGGCCCAAGACAAAACAACACAGATCTCTGACACAGGTCTGCATTTGTCCTGAGATAGATTTATAGAAATGAAATACCACTGAATGAAAGACCACAAACATTCTGTTCCTTTCTTCATTTAACCTAAAAGCTGTGCTGTTTATCATCTATTTTGTGTCAGACCCTGCCATAGGTTCTGGAAATACAGCTATGGACAAGATACAGCACCCATCCTTAAGGGGCCTCCAGTCCAGAAGGAGGTACAGTAATTGTACTATTATACCAAGCATCTTCAGTACTGAAATAACAGTAAGTAGAGTAGATATTCCCTTAACTCACCTCTGTTTTTAAACTCTGGATTATTTGATGTCCTCCATTCCCAGCCTTTGACTAGTGGATTCCCCAACACCAAGAGCAGCATACTCTTGGTTTATGGCTACTTGTTCCTACTGGTTAAATTTTGTATTTACCAAAAATCAATTGGGTGTCCTCACAAACATAGTTATATCAGTTGTAACTGCACTTACATAATCCAGTTAACTATTATAAAAATTGACACTGTTCCAATGTGAAAGATTTGGTAAGATTCAAGAAAGACAATTAACTAAAAATGTACTTCTGAGAAGATAGACATAAGTGAGAAGTGTAAAAGATTAGAGAAACTATATGGAAAAATGCTGCACACAGATTATTCAGCAAGTATCTAAGATTCTTGAATCCCAACCTGGAAATTTAGATCATACATTGAGTGCTGTTTATACAGGGAAGATAAGGCAAAACTTTATTCAGAGGACCAATTTCAAAGCAAAGGCCTTAGCCCTTCATAACAGTTGAGTGAATTGATGTACATTTTTGAGTAAATTGATATACATTTTAAATTTTACAATTTCCTCCTTAAGCCAGCTGTTGGACTAATTACTGCTGGTCTCAATGACACTGAAAAAAACTAAATAATTCTTTAACAGAAGCAAAGCTCTTATAAAATAGTTCCGAACTGCTTTGTTAAAAGTTTATCTAATTCTGTTCCTCAAAACTAATTCATGTGTCTTTTTTACCATAAATTAGCTATCACTTAGAATTCGGAACCTTTGCTAAGTGTGTGTGTGTGTGTGTGTGTGTGTGTGTGTGTGTGTGTGTGTGTGTGTGTATAATTGTTATGTTTTTAGAAAATTAATAGTGAAATGGAACCAATATTTGAATGTTTATATGTTTACTGGGAATCTGTGTTCCTTCCTTTGTAAATTTTCTGCTACCCTCTAGGAGTGCTTTTGGGGTTTTCCCTTAATGGTTTGTATTAATAAAACATTCGTAATGTATTTAAGCTATTACCTCATTACGTCTCATGAATAACTTTTGAAGTCTGCTTAACTGACCAAAGTTTTAAAGTGTCATATAGTCATATTCATTATTCCATAACTTTACACTCTAAACTTATCTCCACCTTGTGAATGATATAATAATCAACAGATTTGATAAGGGTTGCAATCAATATTCTATCTTAGAGCAATGCTATTTTAATTTTTTTTCCTTTTATTACTATTTCCTTACGTTTTAACAATCAAATTCAGTTCAGTTGCTCAGTCATGTCCAACTCTGTGACCCCATGAACTGTAGCACGCCAGGCCTCCCTGTCCATCACCAACTCCCAGAGTCTACCCAAACCTATGTCCATCGAGTCAGGGATACCATCCAAGCATCTCATCCTCTGTCGTCCCCTTTTCCTCCTGCCTTCAATCTTTCCCAGCATCAGGCTCTTTTCAAATGAGTCAGTTCTTCACATCAGTGATATTGGAGTTTCAGCTTCAACATCAGTCCATCCAATGAACACCCAAGACTGATCTCCTTTAGGATGGACTGCTTTGGATCTCCTCGCAGTCCAAGGGACTCTCAAGAGTCTTCTCCAACACCACAGTTCAAAAGCATCAATTCTTCAGTGCTCAGCTTTCTTCACAGTACAACTCTCACATCCATACATGACTACTGGAAAAACCATAGCCTTGACTAGACAGACCTTTGTTGGCCAAGTAATGTCTCTGCTTTTTAATATGCTGTCTAGGTTGGTCATAACTTTCCTTCCAAGGAGTAAGTGTCTTTTAATTTCATGGCTGCAGTCACCATCTGCAGTGATTTTGGAGCCCAGAAAAATAAAGTCAGCCACTGTTTCCACTGTTTCCCCATTTATTTGCCATGAAGTGATGGAACCAGATGCAATGATCTTAGTTTTCTGAATGTTGAGCTTTAAACCAAGTTTTTCACTCTCCTCTTTCACTTTCATCAAGAGGCTCTTTAGTTCTTCACTCTCTGCCATAAGGGTGGTGTCAGATGCATATCTGAGGTTATTGATATTTCTCCCAGCAATTTTGATTTTAGCTTGTGTTTCTTCCAGCCCAGTGTTCGTCATGATGTACTCTGCATAGAAGTTAAATAAGCAGGGTGACAATAAACAGACTTTTCTATACAATATACAGACAATATACAACGTACTCCTTTACCATTTGGAACCAGTCTTTGTTCCACATCCTGTTCTAACTGTTGCTTCCTGACCTGCATACAGGTTTCTCAAGAGGCAGGTCAGGTGGTCAGGTATTCCCATCTCTTGAAGAATTTTCCACAGTTGATTGTGGTCCACACAGTCAAAGGCTTTGGCATAGTCAATAAAGCAGAAATAGATGTTTTTCTGGAACTCTCTTGCTTTTCCAGTGATCCAGCAGATGTTGGCAATTTGATCTCTGGTTCCTCTGTCTTTTCTAAAACCAGCTTGAACATCTGGAAGTTCACGGTTCAGGTATTGCTGAAGCCTGGCTGGGAGAATTTTAAGCATTACTTTACTAGCGTGTGAAATGAGTGCAATAGTGCAGTAGTTTGAGCATTCTTTGGAATTGCCTTTCTTTGGGATTGGAATGAAAACTGACCTTTTCCAGTCCTGTGGCCACTGCTGAGTTTTCCAAATTTGCTGGCATATTGAGTGTAGCACTTTCACAGCGTCATCTTTCAGGATTTGAAATAGCTCAACTGGAATTCCATCACCTCCACTAGCTTTGTTTGTAGTGATGCTTTCTAAGGCCCACTTGACTTCACATTCCAGGGTCAGGCTCTAGGTGTGTGATTACAACATCATGATTATCTGGGTCATGAGGATTTTTTTGTACAGTTCTGTGTATTCTTGCCACCTCTTTTTAATATTGTTTGCTTCTGTTAGGTCCTTACCATTTCTGTCCTTTATTGAGCCTATCTTTGCATGAAATGTTCCCTTGATTTCTCTAATTTTCTTGAAGATATCTCTAGTCTTTCCCATTCTATTGTTTTCCTCTATCTCTTTGCATTGATCACTGAAGAAGGCTTTCTTATATCTCCTTGCTATTCTTTGGAACTCTGCATTCAAATGGGTATATCTTTCTTTTTCTCCTCTGCTTTTCACAGCTATTTGTAAGGCCTCCTCAAACAGCCATTTTGCTTTTTTGCATTTTTTTCCCATGTTAATGGTCTTAATCCCTGTCTCCTGTACAATGTCATGAACCTCATTCCATAGTTCACCAGACACTCTGTCTATCAGATCTAGTCCCTTAAATCTATTTCTCACTTCCACTGTATAGTCACAAGGGATTTGATTTAGGTCATACCTGAATGGTCTAGTGGTTTTCTCCACTTTCTTCAATTTCAGTCTGAATTTGGCAATAAGGAGTTCATTATCTGAGCCACAGTCAGCTCCCAGTCTTGTTTTTGCCGACTGATAGAGCTTCTCCATCTTTGGCTGCAAAAAATATAATCAATCTGATTTCGGTGTTGACCATCTGGTGATGTCCATGTGTAGAGTCTTCTCTTGTGTTGTTGGAAGAGGGTGTTTGCTATGACCAGTGTGTTTCCTTGACAGAACTCTATTAGCCTTTGCCCTGCTTCATTCTGTACCCCAAGGCCCAATTTGCCTGTTACTCCAGGTGTTTCTTGACTTCCTACTTTTGCATTCCAGTTCTCTATAATGAAAAGGACATCTTTTGGGGCTGTTAGTTCTAGAAGTTCTTGTAGGTCTTCATAGAACCATTCAACTTCAGCTTCTTCAGCACTACTAGTCGGGGCATAGACTTGGATTACCATGATATCGAATGGTTTGCCTTGGAAACAAACAGAGATCATTCTGTCATTTTTGAGATTGTATCCAAGTACTGCATTTCAGACTTTTTTGTTGACTATGATGGCTACTCCGTTTCTTCTAAGGGATTTCTGCCCCCACTAGTAGATATAATGGTCATCTGAGTTAAATTCACCCATTCGAGTCCATCTTAGTTCACTGATTCCTAGAATGTCAATGTTCACTCTTGTCATCTCTTGTCTGACCACTTCCAATTTGCCTTGAAGATTATGTGGCACACATGTTATTCCCCTGTGTGATTTCTTCTTCATTCTTTAACATCTCTCCTCACAAGGATAAAAAATGACATTGTTCTTTCTTCATATCATAAGGTTTAACCCATTGTTGGCTACCTGACAGTTACATAAATTGCAAAGCACTTCTGATATATAACCATTCAGCAGTAGTATTTAAATATGAGTCATATTCTTGGTTTAGACAGGATGAAAGAAAGTATCACATGAAATCCACTAACTACATGAAATCCAGTAACTACATGAAATCCACTAATAGTCTTTTAAATGAAACTAATTTGGAATCTGTGAACACTTCATCTCTAATAATCATCACTGTTATGTCTGATCGGCTCATTTAGAAATTTTGTGACTGAATCCAGGAATGCATTCCTACGTTCAATAACTACTAATCAGATAGTACTCTTAGCAAGATTCTGCACTAATTGCTGAAAATAACACAGAACAAACAGATGTGGTTGCAGCATTCCTGAAACTTGCATTCTAGTGGGGAAGAGCAATGGCAAACAAATTATACCAATAAAAAAGTAATTACAATTTTAATAAGTGTTATGAAGAAGTGCAAAGTGCTACAAGAGCTTGTAATTAGGGTTCTTTGAGGAACTACTCTCAGAGAGGAGCACTGAAGTAATGGAAATAATTAGCCAGTAGAGTAGACAACTTTGGAGTTGGCTGAGTGGCTCACAAAATTCACAAAGAACTCTGTACTGCCACATCTGTTTTCCACAGGCTTAGCTCACAGCCTGAGCTGATTAAAGTAGGCATGGACATTTGATCCAAGGTGAGGCAATTCTGGGGACTAACCCTAAGAAAGGAGAATCAGTGCCTCTCCAGTCATAGAAGAGTCAGCACAGGAGGTAGAACCAGCACTTCGCTGTAGCTGTTCTTGGCATTGGGAGGGAAGAAATTGTAGGAGAAGAAAATAAAGGCTATGTGAGAGATTTAGGGACATGAGAGGCAGAGACAAAAGGGAATCCAAGCAATATTTAAGTTTCTTGAAGCAGTTGTCACCAAGACCTGGATCACTCCTGCCTTTCATACAGCTATGGGAGATGCTGCAGCGTGCTTCCAATAAATTCCACATTTGCCAAAGCTTGTAGAATATGATTTCTTTTTTCATTTCAACCCAAAGCATGCTAAGTTACAAAAGCAGGTAAAATGGGAGAAAGTGTATTCCAGACAGAGAAGACAACAGACACCAAGGCTCAAAGCAGACAAAAAGTTGACACCTTGAAAGAATTCTTCGGGATGAAGAGAGAAATCATCTGAGCTGAGACAAGGCAGGAGGAGTTGGAATCCTGGGGAGCCTTATGGACCACCTACAGAGTCTGGGATACAGTCTATGAGAAATATTCATACTGTTCCTCCTGAAGCAGAAAAGGAAACAAACACACACAAAAGGCAATTCAATGACTTAAAAACATGTTCCTCCTAGGTAGTTTTAAATACTTTCAGCAAACAGTTTTGAGCACCTATTATATGCCAGGTGCTGCAGAAGTGCAGCAGGACAGTAAGGGGAAGGATAAGTATGGAAGGATGATAGTTTGACTTCCCAGAGAACATTTATATATATACATATATATGTGTATATATACATAACACTTTGCTGTACATCTGAAGCTAACACAATACTGTAAATTATCTATACTTCAAATTTTTTAATGGTTAAAAAAGAAATTTAAAGTACATTTTTTCAATAATTTTAAAGCAATAAAACATTTGTAAAGATTGTGATTAATAACCTTAAAGCTATGATTCTCAACTGGAGAAAACCCCAGCCCCACTCCCCAGGGACAGTCAGCAATGTCTGGGTACATTTTTGGTTGTCAGGCCCTTGGTAGGGGAACTGCTTATATCGAATAGGTTGAAATTAGCGATGCTGCTAAAATCCTGCATTGCAGAGGACAGGCTGCCCACAACAAAGAATTACCCATCTTCAAGTGTCAACAGTGTCAGGGTTGAGAAACCCTGCCTTGCGGTAAGCAAGGTGATCAGTTCAGTTCAGTTCAGTCGCTCAGTCATGTCCAACTCTTTGCGACTCCATGAACTGCAGCACGCCAGGCCTCCCTGTCCATCACCAACTCCCGGAGTTCACTCAGACTCATGTCCATCGAGTCAGTGATGCCATCCAGCCATCTCATCCTCTGTCTTCCCCTTCTCCTCCTGCTTCCAATCCCTCCCAGCATCAGAGTCTTTTCCAATGAGTCAACTCTTCGCATGATGTGGCCAAAGTACTGGAGTTTCAGCTTTAGCATTATTTCTTCCAAAGAAATCCCAGGGTTGATCTCCTTCAGAATGGACTGGTTGGATCTCCTTGCAGTCCGAGGGACTCTCAAGAGTCTTCTCCAACACCACAGTTCAAAAGCATCAGTTCTTCGGCGCTCAGCCGTCTTCACAGTCCAACTCTCACATCCGTACATGACCACAGGAAAAACCATAGCCTTGACTAGATGGACCTTAGTCAGCAAAGTAACGTCTCTGCTTTTGAATATACTGTCTAGGTTGGTCATAACTTTTCTTCCAAGGAGTAAGCGTCTTTTAATTTCATGGCTGCAATCACCATCTGCAGTGATTTTGGAGCCCCCCAAAATAAAGTCTGACACTGTTTCCACTGTTTCCCCATCTATTTCCCAGGGAGTGATGGGACTGGATGCCATGAGCAAAGCTATTATACATGAAGTAGCCAAAAGTGGAGATTTCATTCAGGCTTGTTCTATCAGATGTTAAAATTTGCCTATGCCTCGGGAACACTGAAGCAGGCCATCTGTTGAATTCTAGAAACTTACTAACGGGGGCCATAGGACAGAAAGATATGAAGATGAATAGATAACAATCAATCCTAAGATACCAATAAACATATGATCATGTAAAACAATGAAGTGACTATCTGATGTGAGAGTTGAATCATAAGAAAGTCTGGGTGCCAAAGAATGATGTTTCAAACTGTGATGCTGGAGAAGACTTTAGAGAGTTCTTTGAACTACAAGGAGATCAAGTCAGTCAATCCTAAGGGAAACCAAACCTGAATATCCATTGGAAGGACTGATGCTGAAGCTGAAACTCCAATACTTTAACCTCCTAATGGGAAAAGCCAACTCATTGGAAAAGACTCTGATGTTGGGAAAGATTGAGGGCAGGAGGAAAAGAGGGTGACAGAGGATGAAATGGCTGGATGGCATCACTGACTCAATGGAAATGAGTTTGAGCAAATTCCAGGAGATAGTGAAGGACAGGGAAGTCTGGTGTGCTGCAATCCATGGGGTCACAAAGAGTTAGACACAACTGAACAACAATGACAATCTAACTCAGACTAGGGGATCAGGTAACACTTTCTAGGGGAAATATGTCTTAATAGCCACCTGAGAAGATAAAAGCAGGAGTAGAATCAGTATCAGAAGAATGACAAGGACTAAGCAAAGCAAAGTTGAAGTAGACAATGGGGTAAAGATTGCAGGTAGAAGGAGCCTGAAAATGAAGATCTAGGGCTGCCATCTATGGGGTCGCACAGAGTCAGACACGACTGAAGCGACAGCAGCAGCAGAGCTGTCAGAGTGCATGGAATGTCCGTGGGGCTCAGGTTCTCAGGAAATCTGAGGCAGAAAACCGAGGAGGAGCAAGGCTAGCCAACAGAATGGTGAAGGGGTAAGTCCTTGCTGTCCTCACCCCAGGGGCAGGAACTCAGACTGAAAGCAATGAAGCCGCAGTGTGTGTGCGCGCATGCTCAGTCATGTCTGACTCTTCGTCTCCCCATGGACTGTAGCTTGCCAGGCTCCTTTGTCCACGGAATTTTCCAGGCAAGAATACTGGAGTGGGTTGCATTTCCTATTCCAGGGGATCTTCCCAACCCAGGGAGCAAACCTGCATCTCTTGCATCTTCTGCATTGGCAGGTGGGTTTTTTGTTGTTGTTGTTGTTGTTTTTTACCACTAGTACCACTTGGGAAGCCCTAATGTAGCAGCAGTCCGGCTAACAAAGCAGAGCTGTGACTTGGTGTACCGTGAAGTAGGAAGCAGTGGCATTTTTAGGTTAATTCTGACTTAATATGCTTCCAGTCTATTTTTATGTATGTGCCTGAAGTGCCCGAGTTCTGCATTCCACTGTGCCTGTATATTGACAGTGTGATAAATCAGGGATAATGTTATTTGGCATGTTTCACAACCAGTCAGTTTGACTGACACAAGGAATCAACCTTACATATTTTAAAACCTCTTAAATTTACTTTGGTCGTAAGGCTGGATACATGAAACATTCACCTCCGTTTTTGTTCCTTGACAAACATTTCTTTAATTTTATAGACATGTTAGTCTGCAACATACACCCTTCACCCAGAGAACAGACGGCAAGCTGCACAGATTCTGTAACTAGTGGTAGTTTAGTCGCTAAGTCATGTCCAACTCTTGTGATTCCATGGACTGTAGCCTGCCAGGCTCCTCTGTCCATGAGATTTTCCAGGCAAGAATACTGGAGTGGGTTGCCATTTCCTTCTCCAGGGGATCTTCCCAACCCAGGAATCGAACCCAGGTCTCCTGCATTGCAGGGAGATTCTTTCCCAAGTGAGCTACAAGAGAACCCCAACATATACCTTTCAACCAGAGAACAGACAGTAAGCTACACAGATTCTGTAACTAGAAGACTTACTAAAGACACTGGTTGAGAGATGAAAGAATAAAAAAGCCTACTGAAAAATCTCAGGTAGAGAGCAAAACAATTTGACACCAGCTGCCAGTGAATTATCTATGTTTCTAAGGTAACTCCCAACATAGCTTGTTGTCTTCAGTAGTTATTATACATCAGAAATTTTTTTGGCTTTTTTCTTTCATTAAAGGTCTTTTATTCTTTGAAATAATCTAGATCTCCAGCTAAACAAAAAAGCTACCATTTTCCTGACCAACTGCCTAGTAAAGGAATAAAGGAAAACAATAATCTGTTTCTTTTCTGAAAGTGTTAGTTGCTCAGTCATGTCCAACTCTGCAACTCCATAGACTGTACTGTCTGAACCAGTTTTAATTCAGTTTCTCTTCTGAGACTGGAACAGTGAGGATGGTGTTACACAGATAGACACTTCAGAGACTGGGAACAGAAGGCATGAGGCAAATTTAGAGTTAAAGTAAGGTCAAGGTCAGCGGCCAGAGGCCAATAATTATAGAGGTGCTGGAAATCAAGGCTAAGTAAAGTCAACCACCAGCAGGAGAGTCAAGATCCCACTTACAGAAAGAGTCTTATAATGGCACAAAGCATCTTCAATTTAATTCAACAGACTGATGGAGTGCCTAATCCTCCCAGGGCCCTAAGCATATCCATGCCTCCAGCTGGAGCAAGGGTCAGCCTGAGCTAGTCAGGCCACAGACTGCTTGTACCAGAAGGTGCTGTGCTGTGCTTAGTTGTTCATTCGTGTCCAACTTTTGGTGAGACACAGTATAAATGTGGTCCATGAGAACTGTGTACCATCACAGATGGTGTCCAAGCACAGCGAGAACGGACCTAGCAAAAGAGTTGCACTAGATTATAACAAAAGTTCTCTCCCTTTATTCTAAATTTAAATAATCAACATAGGACTTTTCTTCCCAAAAGAAAGGTATTTTGGAAGAACCTTTCTCAAGCAGGCATACTTCTTAAGGCTGGGGCTAATTCAAAAAGTAAAAGTTTAAAAGCTGACTGATTGTGTGTATGCCCATGGGATTCACCAGACAAGAATATTGGAGTGGGTCACCATGTCCTTCTCTAGGGGATCTCTTGACTCAGGGATCAAACCCATGTTTCTTGCATCTCCTGAATTGGCAGGCAGATTCTTTACCACTGTGAAAAGCCAGCTGATAATAGGGTATCCAAATTGGTCAAGGGAGGTAATGGACAAATAAGAGCCCAGATAAACCAAGTAATATTTCAGTTTCTACCCTCAACTAAAATACTGGTCAATGCCAGATAAAGTTTAAGATTTACGAAAAGGACCAGGGGGTTTTAACGGCACAGTCTTCATAGGTAAGTTTTGTTTCTGTTTTAGCTCATGATTTAAAGGTGTATTGAAAATAATTACACTTAACACTAGATTATGAATTTCCTCAGCCACCTACAAAAGCACACAGGGACAAAAGATATATAGTAGAGAAAAAAAACACCATCTGATTCATTCAACCAAAGAGCTTCTCCCACATGGAGGAACTTGCTCTTTATTTTGAGGGGGGTCAAATGCAATGGCACACCACTCCAGTACTCTTGCCTGGAAAATCCCATGGATGGAGGAGCCTGGTAGGCTGCAGTCCATGGGGTCGCGAAGAGTCGGACACAACTGAGTGACTTCACTTTCACTTTTCACTTTCACGCATTGGAGAAGGAAATGGCAACCCACTCCAGTGTTCTTGCCTGGAGAATCCCAGGGACAGGGGAGCCTGGTGGGCTGCCATCTATGGGGTTGGACAGAGTCGGACATGACTGAAGCGACTTAGCAGCAGCAGCAAATGCTCAATATCAACTGCAACCAAGAGTCTGTATTCTAAAGGCAGATGCAATTTCAACATAGCATGTTCCTGATTTTTTTTAAGTTGAACTCTTTCGTTCTTGAAAATGTCAGGTACAAATCCTCTGAAATGTCTGACATCTTCAACCTCCAAACAATGGACTATATAAATGTGTATGAAGAATAAGAAGCCAAGTTAAGAACCTGAGTTTATTCAGGTCTGTGAAACTTTTATAATGAGCCCATTTAAAGAATTCTCATGTCAAGGCCAAGTGTACTCAATGCAATACTTTCAATAAATCAAATGAAAACACATATTCTAGGATAGAGAAAGTCAGATGTGACTCATTTTTTCAAAAACCTCAAAGCATGAGGAGCCCCAAATATTTTATGATGTTTTAATTTCATCAAAAATGAAAAATACAAAGTAGCAGCCACAAACTGAACATTAGGAAAACCCAAATAGCTATACAACACTGAAACAGATGTTCTCTCTCTTTGAAATGTCCTGCACAAGTCAGATTTAAACCTCAGATGGTAAAGAATCCACCTGCAATGCGGGAGACCCGGGCTCGATCCCTGGGTTGGGAAGATTCCCTGGAGGAAGGCATGGCAACCCAGTCCAGTATTCTTGCCTGGAGAATTCCCATGGACAGAGGAGCCTGGCGGGCTGCAGTCCATGGGGTTGCAAAGAGTTGGACAAGACTGAACGACTAAGCACAGCAGCACTGTTACTGAAGACATCTCTTTGATGAATTTTCACTTGACATTTGAACTACAGTAGCCCCAGGTTTATCATGTGGCTGCAACTGATGTTGAATAAACTGGAGAGTAGATGAGTGACCATATGCACGGAGAAGCTGAGCAGGTCTACAGAGGGAAGAATCTCCCAGACATTCAGGGGAGTGTTACGATTAACCACCACATGGAGAGACACTAATGGCCTGCTGCCTTTGTATTACTGTATGTTTATTAGGTCGTACAGGAGACCAGGGACAAATTTCCCAACAAACTTTCCTCACTAAAAGCACATAAGGAAGAAGACGGCAATACAAAAAGTCATTTCAGAAAAATCTTTTCTATCTGTAACTACAAGTCTGAGCTCCCCGAGTCAGATAAATTATTTGCTAAATTACTCTACATCATTATTTCCTTAAAACAAAGTTCAGTTCAGTCACTCAGTTGTGTCTGACTGTTTGCAACCCCATGGACCAGGCTTCCCTGTTCATCACCAATTCCCAGAGTTTACTCAACTCATGTCCATCGAATCAGTGATGCCATCAGACCATCTCATTCTCTGTTGGCCCCTTCTGTTGCTTTCAATCTATCCCAGCATCAGGGTCTATTCTGGTGAGTCAGTTCTTCACATCAGGTGGCCAAGTATTGGAGTTTCAGCTTCAACATCAGTCCTTCCAGTGAATATTCAGGAATGATTTCCTTTAGGATAGACAGGTTGGATCTCCTTGCAGTCCAAGGGACTCTCAAGTCTTCTCCAACAGCACAGTTCAGAAGCATCAATTCTTCGACACTCAGCTTTCTTTATGGTCTAACTCTCACAACCATACATGACTACTGGAAAAACCATAGATTTGACTAGAAGGACCATTGTTGGCAAAGTAATGTCTCTGCTTTTTAATATGCTGTCTAGATTGGTGATAGCTTTTCTTCCAAGAAGCAAGTGTGTTTTAATTTCATGGCTACAGTCACCATCTGCAGTGATTTTGAGCCCAAGAAAATAAAGTCTTTCACTGTTTCCACTGTTTCCCCATCTATTTGCCATGAAGTGTCTGGACCAGATGCCATGATCTTAGTTTTCTGAATGTTCAGTTTTAAGCCAAGATTCCCTTGTGGTTCAGATGGTAGAGTCTGCCTGCAATGTGGGAGACCCAAGTTCAGTTCCTGGGTTGGGATGATCCCGTGGAGAAGGAAATGACAACCCACTCCAGTATTCCTGTCTGGAGAATCCCATGGACAGAGGAGCCTGACAAGCTACAGTCCATGGTTTCACAAAGAGTCATACACAACTGAGCAACTTCAGTTTCACTTTTGCTTTCTGCCATAAGGGTCATGTCATCTGCATATCTGAGGTTATTGGTATTTCTCCCAGCAATCTTGATTCTAGCTTGTGCTTCATCCAAAACACAGATGGGTTACAGTAATTCCCCATTATCCACGGTTTCATTTTCTGTTGATTTCCAAAATCAGTAAGTAGAATATTCCAGACATAAATAAGTCATAAATTCTAAACTGCATGTCTTGCTCAGTAGCATGATGAAATCTCACAATGTCCTGCTCAGACCTGCCTGAATATAAATCTTTGCTTTGTCCAGTACATGTAAATCAACATTATCAGATCAGCTATCAGGGGATCACAGTACTTGTGTTCAGATCATCTTTGTTTTACTTAATAACAGTTTCAAAGCACCAGAGTAGTGATGCTGCAATTCAGAGATCCCAAAGAGAAGCTGTAGAGTGCTTCCTACAAATGAAAAGGTGGAAGCTCTTGACTTAACAAGAAAAAAAATTATGTACCTATGCTGTTAAGATCTATGGTAGGAATGAATCTTCCATTGGTGAAATTTAGAAGGAGGAAAAAAATTCACTCTAGTTCTGCTATCACACCTCAAACTGCAAAAGTTAAGGCCACAGTACATAAGTACTTGGATAAGATGGAAAAGGAATTACATTTGTACATTAATTTTCATCACAGTATATTGCTATAATTGTTTTCTTTTATCATTAGTTATTATTTTAATCTCTTACGTGCATCATGTATAAACTGAACATCATAGGTGTGTATGCGTAGGAAAAGACAAAATATATACATACAGTTTGGTACTACCCTTGGTTTCATGCATCTGCTTGGGGTCTTAGAATGTATCCCCCATGGATTAGAGGGGGTTATTAGGAAGCAGTTGAACTCTAGATATTGGGGAAATTGTTATTTAGGAAAATCCGGAATTGCAGAAAAAGCAACATAAAGACTTTAGAAAACTGTATTTCTCATTTTATTCTGCTTGAAATAGTCTAGAATTAGAGTAATTTGTAAAATACAGAAGTAACTCCAAGCATCATAAAGGTAAGCCTGTTTCTGAAGATGAATTGAGAAATTAGCTGATGTTAATTCTAAGGAAAGGAGGAATAAAAGATGCATGCCTGAAAATATTGAAAGGATCATTACACAGAAGGAATAGTCATGTGATGCCTTATTATCTGTTTTCAACTGGTTGCAATTATGCAGATATTATTACTTCTAATTACAGAAGTAGATTCATATAAATACAGATGAACAAATAGAAAAATATATACAGACATGAGAAAAATTTTGAAACAAGTTCAAATGATTTGATATTTCAAAAAATGAAACTGCTGATTGTGGCAATACATTAAAAAAGCTGAAGACTGGTCAGGAGTATTGCATTGAGTTGGCCAAAAATTTCAGTTGGGAAAGCAAAATGAACTTTCTGCCCAACCTGACAGAACAGTCATGCTCTGATTAATGGTTACAGCATATGACCTCCAAGAATTTTTCACTTCTGAAATTTTGAGTTAATTGGTTAACATGGAAAGAGCAAATGTTCAGCATTAATAATAATACTGGAAAAATAATACATACTTGGCTAATAAGAGGTGATTCTAGAGGCACTTAATAATTTATGTAGTGATGTAGATTATAAGGGGCAGGTGATGCTTTAAAAGATCAGAGTTTTTATAAACCAGTGCCTTCTCATTATTCATTGAATAATTTCTTCCCTAGAAAAGCCACATGACTTCATGAGAATTCCACTTTAAATTAATTCTACATTTCAGCCAATAAAGAATTACTTCAGCCTTGAACTTCAGAATGACATGGAGTGGCAGGCATCTCCTGCTTGAAAAAGATTCTTATTTAAGTGGTTTTCTGAGAAATATTTCAAGGCATTTTCAGTAAGACTGAAATCTGGTCAAGTGGTGTTTCAGTGTTGCTATATTCAGAACTGAATCATATATATGGAGTCATTTGTCAAAATAGACAGACAAGTTTGCTTTATTTTTATAGTAAGACAAAAGAAAGTAGCATTTTCTACATATTTTCTACCCATTGTTATTTCTTTGGGATATAAAATTTATATTACTGAGACTAAAGTCATTTTGATATAGGTTAAAATGAATCATTTTTATAGAACTAGGTTTTAAAGCTCATTATGCCCAAAGATTTCCATTATGATCTAATTTGAAATGAAAGTAAAGAGAAATAATAATTTTATTCTTCTAAAATAAGAAGTCACTGTGCTTCAATAAAATATCACAAAACACAGTTATAGGGAAGTAACAAACTGGCTAAAAAGCACAACTCACGAACAATTATCAGCCATGTGAGAATCTATTATTAATTCATAGAAAATCATCTTTGTCTATGAGGGATAACTTGTTTTCTCATACCTAGGTGATATATAGTTTCCTGCCTTAAAAACACTCCACAAAGCAACTTTATCTGGAGTATTACCAAACTTAGAAGTAAGATACACAGTGTATATTTATATATTACATATAGACTATCTAAAATGCAAAGAAAGCTACCATTATGTTGAACTTAGGACCAAGTACAGAAATGGTGTGTAAGTCAAAAGGAATTAAGAATGATGAAGTAGTCTACTTAAAGTAGTAGCTGGTGGTGCCTGGGTAAACAGTAGAGAATAGCAGAAATTTCATAAGTAGAAAAAAGTCAAATGATAAACTGAGAAAGCAACTGGCTGAGCTGACATTGTAAATCTTGGGCGCCTAAGATAGCGGCAGCCTAATCGTGTCCACAGCAGTTGTAGCACTGATGAAAATACAGGAGTATCTTTACTGTGGCACAGGCCATTCAGAGAGACTTACTAAAGTGTAAATATATTCAAGTTTTTATTTACAGTATTCTTAACACATTTTACCTAGGTCCCCTTGCTTACTCTGTAACACTATCTCTTAGCGGGGGAAAAAAGCATATGGAGATTCCAAATATGCCCAAGAGCTTAGGCACCCCCAGATTCTGGCTCCCAATATCCCAAGCCCTACATTTCTCATCACCTTATAGGGTCAGGACAACTGACATAGAGACCTCGAAATATCACATCATGAAGCATTGTGCCTCTATGATCCATCTTTGATTTATCAATAAGAATAGGCTCTTTAGCACAGAAATTGTCCCTGTGAGAATTTGATATAAGAGAAGCCATATATGAGACATTAAAAAAAAAAAATCCCCTCAACAAGGACTTACTGTATAGCATAGGGAACTGTACTCAATATCTTGTAAAAACCCATGATAGAAAAGAATCTGAAAAAGAATACACACACACATAATTGAATCACTCTGGTATACACCTAAAATGAACACAACATTGTAAATCAAGTGTACTTCAATTTTAAAAAACCCCCTCAACGGAGTATCCTTTGGGGAAGAAACTACCAATTTTCCAAAGAGAGTATCTCAGCACTTGGAAATACAACCTTATTACTGAAGTTTCCCAGTGTGTCCAGAGGCACAAGCAATCATTTGCTAACTCTATAAAGCACTTTGCTGCTAGCACTCACATAAACAATCCATAAAATAAGGTTCTATAAAAATATACAACATCCGACATACCAACATACCTTGTGGAAAGATTCCAGGATGTTCCTATTAATAAAATAGATATAAAGTTGCCTAAACCCATTTTGAAACAGGAAAAGTTAAAGTGTTAGCTGCTCAGTTGTGTCTGACTCTGCAACCCCATGGACTGTCCGTTCTCAACCCCATTCTCGGTCGTAGAATTCTCCAAGCAAGAATACTGGAGTAGGTAGCCATTCCCTTTTTCTGGGTATATTCCCAACCCAGGGATAGAATTAGGTCTCTTGCATTGCAGACAGAGTTGCTACCATCTGAACCATGAGGGGAAGCCCATTTCCTAAGATCATAATTCCTTCACTAACACTACAGTAGAATGGTGGTGTTCAAATAACCAGAGAATTCATTGTATTAAAAAAAGTTTTTATTCCACTTTGAGGACATTAAAAGTGATATCAATCTATACTTCGAAATAAATATATTCAGAGTCCAGATTAAAAGTCCAGATTCTCTTAGAAAAATGAAACTTTACCTAAGCAACAACAAAGTCAACCTTGAAAACTGGCAATTCCAGTACTGATCAATACTAATACAAAATCCCAGAGTATCTTCACAGGTAGTGTCATTGCAGGTCTAATATACTAGATGAATAGACTTTCTTTCCTATGCTTATTAACATAGTGTAATTATTTGATATTTTATATTCTATAGCATATTTTTGTCCAAGTTTTTAAGAAATTGTTCTCAATTTTTCTTTTTATCAAAAAATATACAGCTCCTCATGGCGGCGGTGGCGGTGGCGGCGGCAGCTGATTTGGGTGCGGCGCTGAAGCGACTGAGCTGCTGCTAGCCTGGCGGCTGAGCGTCAAGCTCCAGCCCGGCCTCCGCGTGCCCCTCGGGCTCCGCACCGCTGATGCTGCTCGGGCGCTGAGCCCGCCCCGGCCGGGACGATGGTGCAGTATTTCCTGGGCCAGAGCGTGCTCCGGAGTTCCTGGGGCCAAGTGTTCCCTGCCTTCTGGCAGCTGTACCCGAATCCCTATAGCAAGCATGTCTTGACGGAAGACACAGTGCACCGAGAGGTGACCTCTGACCAGAAGCTCCTGTCCCGCCGACTCCTGACCAAGATGAACAGGATGCCCCGCTGGGCTGAGAGACTGTTTCCTGCCAATGTTGCTCACTCAGTGTACATCCTGGAGGATTCTACTGTGGACCCACAAAACCAGACCATGACCACCTTCACCTGGAACATCAACCACACCTGGCTGATGGTGGTGGAAGAACGATGTGTTTACCGTGTGAACTCTGGTAACAGCGGCTGGACCGAAATCCGCCGGGAAGCCTGGGTCTCCTCTAGCTTATTTGGCGTCTCCAGAGCTGTCCAGGAATTTGCTCTCGCGCGGTTCAAAAGCAACATGGCCAAGACTATGAAGGATTTTGAATACATCTTGGCCAAGCTGCAAGGTGAGGCCCCTCCCAAAACCCTTGCTGAAACAGCCAAGGAAGCCAAGGAGAAGGCCAAGGAGACGGCACTGGCAGCTCCCGAGAAGGCCAAGGACCTGGCCAGCAAGGCAGCCACCAAGCAGCAGCAGCAGCAGCAGTTCGTGTAGCCAGCCCAGGCCCCGAAGCAGCAGCCTAGCAGACTACCAGCTCCAGTCCCTGTGCCCCTCCTCCTGTACTTTATTATTAAAAGCCAGCTTCTAGCCCTCTCGACTGTCTGGGTGGTGGGCTGAGGGTAGGTGCCCTGTTTGGCATCTCCAGCACAGCCAGCCAGTTACCCATGTCTGAGCCGGGCCTCCTTACTCCTGCATCGGGTGGCTGAGGACAGAGGCCGAGTGACTTGCCCAGGGTCACTGCATCCAGGTGAAGTGGTCGTAAATGCTAGACTGTAAGCTCCATGAGGGCAGGGACCGTTGTTTTATCCTCTGATGTGTCCCAAGTATCTGAAACAAAATCTTGCGTGTAACAGGCACTCAATAAATACTTGATGAATTCAAAAAAATATATATATACATATTTGGTTCCTATAGCTTTTTCTAAATGGTTAGATCCAAGTTCAGAAATACCTCTGAAAGATGAATGGGATTCATTCTAGTACTTATACCAAGGTAATATTCTTGGTAATAATTCTACCAGGAATTTTCATTAATGATACAATTTCTTAAAAGTTTATGACTTATGTGAGAATTCTGTACTCTGATAAAATAAGATCACAAGTCCAAAACAAATTCAAGTCAGAAATCTCTTAAGGATAACTGGTTATAAATCTTTCTGTGATATCCAAGTTGACTTGATTAGAGCTACCACCTTTGTTTATGTAACTTGAATCTTATTTCACTTAAAAACTTGATTTGTGGTTAAATGAGATATGCAACCTAAGACGATTGCCTGGCCAAAGGCAGCTCTGAGAATGACAGTCACATTTTAGAAGGTGTTTCATTTCCTTCAGGCAAACACAAAGAAATTTCAACAGCTGTTAAGTTACAGTGGTCAAAGTTCTGCAATTTCAAAATCCAAGCTGCTAGTCTAGAAAAACTAAAGGCTTGAATTTTATCTCCCAGAGGTATTTCATCAGGTAAGTCATATTGTGATCATAGCCTGCAGGCCTACCTTCCTTCTTACTTCCCACACAGATTCCTTATCCTTCTCTGAGCCCCCTTTCAGCCCTGACACGTTTCCTCCCATTACAAATCCTTCACTCATTCATTACACATCCTCTGTCTCCGGCTTTCACCAACCTTCTCAGGCTGACACATATTTATGCATTTTCTAGTAAATTTACTTTTTCTTTAGCGCTCAGATGGACTTGTCTCTATCATTTCTTCTGCTGTTTATATACCCGTGCACATGCTTTGTCTTTATTTGTCTGTGAATAGGTAAGATTTTATTAAATACTCATTGTGTTCAGATTTTCTTTAGACAAATGTGTTTTTCTTTTAGTTGATGAGTTCCTTGAGAGCACAATGATCTAACTCACTTTGATAGTTTCTTGGTGACTAAATAGTATCTGGTATATAATGAATGCACAACACATATTTGTTGAATGAATGAATGGTATATAAATTATCAGGAAACTAAGTGGAAAGAAAAAAACCAATGGGAATTTGATATTATTTCTGAAAGTAACTTGTCTTCAATATCTGATACATATAAATACTTTGAAAAACTATAATATATAAAGTGTTTAAGCAAAATATGTTAGGACACATGTATTCCTATGTCAACATAATTGACCTAAAAAGACTGAAATTTCTTCATTTTTTAAATGAATTCATTTACAAAGTTTATTTAACATAAATTTTAAGAATATATATATATTGCAAAGAAAGAAAGTGCTTTATCTATCTTTGACCCAAATGTCCCCAAGGCATGAGCATTGTAGAGGAGTATTTGCTACAGTGTTTCATAGTTTTAGAATAGCATATCTTTGTTAGGAAACAAACACAAGAGTGGTTTTACTGAAGTAACATCTATTTTGAGACAAGACATTTGCAGAGTTAGGAAATAACACGTAGGCCATAGCTACTACACAAACACAAATAGCCTAATAATTTATTAAAATGGTATGCTAACATGTTTTTTCCCTGAATCCTCTATTAGTGTGGCTGTCACTTTTATCTATAGCTGATTTTCACTTCTTTTTATAGCTCTAATGTTTCAAGTCAGGAAAAAACTTATTGATTTTCTCAGCATTAACCTTCCAGTGAACTAGTTATAACTTTACAATATATTGTCAAGCAGATAGATCTTTTTTTTTTCTAACAGGTAACACTCAGTTTCCTCTAAACACTCCTTTAGATGCACATTTGCAAAAACATTTTAATTTCATGTATGGGGTTGATTATTATATATATCATATTTCAAAATAGCAAGAAAATGTTTCCTTTATGACTCACACTTTAGTTTATTTCCCAAGAAATGCCTTTCAAAACTATCAATATTTATAAAAGCATTATCCATAAAAATTAAAAATTTTGTATATACTAGAAACTATAATGAGTTATGGCATTTTAAAAGAAATTTCATATGCATTATCATTTTTTACCTCTATACCAATCCAGTGTAGGAAAATGAACACCTATCACTCCTATTTTAAGATACCCTAATATTTCAAGGTTAATGTATTTCACCCAAGGGCATTCAGCTCAAACCCTAAATTCTCCTGACTCCAAATCTCCTTTTTTCACCACTCTGTAAAGTAGCTTAGGCACCATTGCAAATTAGTTTTACAGTTTGCATGTCCTACAGATGCAGTCTTCTCTCATATCCACTGTGAACTTATAAACAATTTATTTGGGGAAGCAGACATGTTCATCATGAGTAATCAGCTAAGTAGTCATTTTGTTTGGTAATTTAATATCCAATCTTGTGTCCTGTTGATTTTATTTTATTAACATCCAAATATCATGACCAGACTTGATTTAGTAAGTAAATGACTTCCTATTATACAGACAGCCAGTACAGTAATGATACACAAATGGAACTCACAATATGAAAAAATAGAGATGATAGTGAAATTGTTCAGTTGTGTCCGACTCTTTGCGACCCCATGGACCCTACCCGGCTCCTCTGTCCATGGAATTTTCCAGGCCAGAGTACTGGAGTGGCTTGCTATTTCCTTCTCCAGGGGAAATTCCCCACACTGGGATCAAATCCAAGTCTCCTGCATTGCAGGCAGATGCTTTACCATCTGAGCCACAGGGGAAGCCCATTAGAGACTATAGAAGATATTAAACACATTTTCCAGTGACTTGTTAACTTGTGTTATTATAAAATTATAGAACAGTATGATTTGGTAATTTGATAAGAAAGGTATTCACAGAAGTCTATTGTGACTGAAAAAAAATTTTAAGTACTTCAATAAACCATCATCTATTTGCTATGATACTGTGAAAAAAAATACAAATAAACCAAACTGTAAGATATAGAAAAGAACTTTTTCCTCAAATATTTTTTCATATGAACTCACAAATGTATAGATTACTGATCTAGTAGGTTATATTAGCTTCTACAAGTCCTTATACCAAATGCTACTAGGAATTTTTACAATGATTAATGAGAGGAAAAGAATATTACTATGAAACAGAAATCATAGTAATGAAAATTGATTAACTCTGGGTCATGCACTTGCAACAAGAGTAATATCCCACAGGGGTGTGAAAATTGCTTCATGGGAACCATGAAAAAACTATGGAAAACTCTTACCTTCTTTATCTACAAAAATCACAGATACATATACAGCACATAAATATATACAAAATTTCAAGGGATGAGAATCAATTAGAAAAAAAAACAATCTAAAAATCTCCTTAGAGAGCAAAAGTAGAAAAAGAGTTGAAAAACACTGCTCTAGGTAAATAAGAATTACCATATTCTGCAGTAAGTTAAAAAAAAATTCAAAACTCCTTTGATATCCTTTAATTGTTGCTAGATGATTACAATCAGTCATAGGAATACATTATAGAAATTCCCCAAAGTGAGTTATGAAATGCTTGTTGATAACTGCAGTGTTTAGCATATACACCTGGAAATAACTGAACATTTTTAAATTAATGAATGGTTCACAGTCAAAAGATAACAAATGTTTCATAATTTTCATTTTTTTAAGCACATAACTATGCAATAATGATATAACTTCACTCAGTGAGTATCAAAACCACCAACACCAGAAAACTATATCCACCTAAAATAGTAAGATTCACTCTTCTCTTAGCAGACTTGCTTTGAGTTTATTACAAAAACAAAAAATTTCTGAAAGCAGGGAAAGAAGCTACAGTAAAAAAAAATTTTCCTTTCATAGCCCAAATAAATAATAAATATGAAAGCATACTAGAAATAATATGTAGGATTACTTCATCTGTTTTAAATTTAAATATTCAGAATTTCCCTAATTCTATACCTCTAAGTATAAAGGTAGTATGCCTCCAACACTGAATATTCAATGGAAGGATGGATGCTAAAGCTAAAACTCCAATAATCTGGTCACCTGATGAGAACAAACTCGTTGGAAAAGACCCCGATGCTGGGAACGATTGAAGGCAAAAGGAGAAAGGGGTGACAAAGGATGAGATGGTTATACGGCATCATCAACTCAATGGACATGAATTTGCACAAACTCCAGGAGACAGTGAAAGATAGGGAAGCCTGGCACGCCGCAGTCCATGGGGTCACAAAGAGTCAGAAATGACTTAGCAACTGACAAACAATAGCTCCAAGCACATCATAAAATGAAAGCAAAATCCAGTCTCTTAAAATTGAGGAAATATAGAGGGAAAGACTTCTTACATGTCATTTTTAAACTGTATTTTTGAAAGTCAATAATTAATTCTGGAATACTACACCCACCACCATTAAAACAGGAAGAAAAGACTAAGCATATTTGCTATCACCATTAATTTCTCAAACCCTTTTATAGCTTCTGTTCAGTGTTTTGAAACATGAAATCTTTTAAAGAAAAGACCCTATTATAATTTCATTTATGCTACATACTCTTAGGAACAGGTGATGCCTGAATACTTGAATCCATCTTCATAGAGCTTTTGAAGCACTATGTTAATGCTCATAAAGCATTAACAAAAAAAATCACACAAATAATTCATTGAGTACAATTATAACAATAGATGTAAAGGAAACAAGGTGCCCTGTGACCAAATCACAGAGAAACTAGAAAGGTAAGGAAAGCTTTCTGGGGGAGATACTGGACATCAATGAAGGCTTGTAGTTAGCTAGACAAATAAAGCAACAAAAATGTGAAAAGCACAGAGAGGAAAATGAGGCAAAAAAGAGCACAGGGCCTTCAAGAAAGTGCAAAAGAGAATATGTCTGGATCACCACGTTGAGTTAGAGGAAAAAGAAGAGACAAGACAAATGAGGGAGAGCTAAAACCAGCAACATTTATTTTTAGAAATAAAACTCACTTTACCCTCTGAGTGGAGAACTGACCAGAGTTTGGAAACTTGTAACGAGAAAGGAATTACAATAGTTCAGAGACGACAAAGACAATAGTATTCTACAAGCAGTGTGACAGCATCATTTAAAACATACATTGCTGTGTGACCCAGGGAACTTAAACTGGGCCTCTTTAACAACCTAGAGGAGTAAGGTGGGGAGGGAGGTGGGAGGGAGGTTCGACAGAGAGGGGACACAGGTATACTATGGCTGATTCATGTTGATGTCTGGCAGAAACCAACACAATATTATAAAGCAATTATCCTTCAATTAAAAATAAACAAATTTAGCTATTAAGAAAATTACAAGATATAAAAATAAAATTTATAGAATTCTTAATTTGTATATCCATATCCTTCAGGAAAGATGGAACTTGATCAAAGTAAAGATGAAGAAAGCTACAACCAAATGTGGAGGAAAATTTTAGAACCAGGAAAGAGACACATGGAAAGAAAATAGAGCCTAATTGATGCTTTCAAACTGTGATAGTGGAAAAGACTCTTGAGAGTCCCTTGGACTGCAAGGAGATCCAACCAGTCCATCCTAAAGGAAATCAGTCCTGAATATTCATTGGAAGGACTGATGCTGAGGCTGAAACTCCAATATTTTGGCCACCTCATGTGAAGAGTTGACTCATTGGAAAAGACCCTGATGCTGGGAGGGATTGGGGGCAGGAGGAGAAGGGGACAACAGAGGATGAGATGGCTGGATGGCATCACTGACTCAACGCACATGAGTTTGGGTGAACTTCAGGAGTTGGTGATGGACAGGGAGGCCTGGCATGCAAAGTCGGCTGCAAAGAGTTGGACACAACTGAGCAACTGAACTGAATCGAACTGAACAAAATAAATAAGAGTATAAGAAAACTAAAAAGAAAATGACAAAATTTAAAACATTATTAGTGTTCTGATTTAAGATGGTGGGTGGAAATAATATATTTAAGTAGGAGGCAACAACAACAAAATTTTAGAACCGACATCAAACTCAAGAAACCTAGAAGTGGAGAAGCATCAAAAGAATTAGAGTCAGCAAGCTTCAGGTAGGTCTGGAAAGGATAAAGCATTGAGGGCTATAATTAGAAGCATTGATAAAAGCTGTCTGAGAAGCAATTAAATCTTTAATTACTCTTGATCATTCTGTCACTAGGTAGCTGTCTTACCTGCCAACCAGGCAAAAGCTTGAAGATTTATTTGAGGGGGAGAAAGACAAAGGTGTTCTGTCTGGACTGGGCAACACAAGACACAGCAGAGGTTGTAGGCACCACACTGAATGAACTACAGAATGCTGATATGAGATGTACCTCCTCACCTTTGGGCTTCCCTGATGGCTTAGAGGTTAAAGCATCTGCCTGGAATGCGGGAGACCCGGATTCAATCCCTGGGTTGGGAAGATCCCCTGGAGAAGGAAAATGACAACCCACTCCAGTACTCTTGCCTGGAGAGTCCCATGGAGGGAGGAGCCTGGTAGGCTACAGTCCATGGGGTCACAAAGAGTTGAACACGACTGAGCGACTTCACTTCTTCTTCTTCCTCACCCTACCTGCTTTCACCTGTCAATTCTCACAATCTCAGTCAAGAGATTAAAGGATTCTTCTTGAAGGAATCTGGCCAATCCAAAAGAAAACTCAAATAGACTAACACTAGAAGTTCTCCAGTAAAAGCCCTGTCACATCATCTTGGGCTTTCAAGATAGCACCAGTAGTAAAGAACCCACCTGCCAATGCAGGAGAAGTAAGGGATGCGGGTTCAACCCCTGGATTGAGAGGATCCCCTGGAGGAGGGCATGGAACCCACTCCAGTGTTCTTGCCTGAAGAATCCCATGGACAGAGGAGCTTGGCAGGCTATAGTCCAAAGGGTCACAAAGAGTAGGACATGACTGAAGTGACAGGACGCACATCATCTTGCTTTGAATCTCAAAGTCCACAAGCCCCACTAACTGACTCAGAACTTCCAGAGCAGTTTGGGATTATCAGCTATCTGAGGAAAGCTTCTATCATGGAAGACAAAAACTAAAAGAGCAAAGGGAAAAATCTAAGAGAACAAAGAGACTTTGCAAGAAGAAATACTCATAAATGGAGCAGGGAGCTGGGGGCAGGTGGTGCAAGGCATGGGCATGAGAACATTCAGAAAACAAAAAAGAGCATGCAAAAAAATTAAAAGTATAAAAGAAGATATAAGATTTTTCACAAGTTTGGGCAATAAAGGTAAAGAAATCACCCAACCCTTCTCCTTCAAAAAGAGCAAAAGAGCACAAAAAATATAGAAAAATATTAGAAGACAAGTTCAGGAGGTCAAACAGCCAAACAATAGGAAATTTAAAAATTGAGCTAGGAGGAAAAAAGTGAAACTGGGCAGAGAGATAGGAGCACTACTTAAATACAAAGTGAAAGTAAGATTATCTTTGAAAACTTAAGCCTAAGCTTGAAAAGATTCACTAAATAATTAAAAGGATAAAGCCTAGATATATATTGGCAATATTTATTTTTTTTTAATTTAAGGTGACCCAGGGATTGAACCCAGGTCTCCTGCATTGCAGGCAGATCCTCTACCATCTGAACCATCAGGGAAGTCCTAAATTAAAAGAAACTATGTTAAAAGGCGGAGAAAGCAATGGCACCCCACTCCAGTACTCTTGCCCGGAAAATCCCATAGATGGAGGAGCCTGGTGGGCTGCAGTCCATGGGGTCACTGAGAGTTGGACACAACTCAGTGACTTCACTTTCACTTTTCATTCTCATGCATTGGAGAAGGAAATGGCAACCCACTCCAGTGTTCTTGCCTGGAGAATCCCAGGGACGGCGGAGCCTGGTGGGCTGCCATCTATGGGATCGCAGAGTTGGACACGACTGAAGTGACTTAGCAGCAGCAGCATGTTAAAAGGATTCAGGTACTCCACACCCACCATCACTCCACCACAAACAAAAAAGAAAAATTACCCATAGCTAGTAAAAGAACAAACGTGGTTGAAAACACATTGTCTGGAGTTCTGAAGCTGTGCTCCTGCATATTATATGCAAATGCACTAATTAGGCAAAATGTAAACTACTGGTAACAACTCAAAGTGCTAATCCTTTATAAAGAGCTCTCATAAAACAGCATCACCTAATAAAAACAGTGGATAAACTACATGAAAACATAATTAATAAAAAATATCAACAATCAATAAACCAATAAAATTTGATCTTTGATAACTAAAAATTGCAAATTAAAACAAGATGAAATTGACAAAAATTAGAATGATAAATCTCAAGGACTCCAAATTGGTCTGGCCAAGTGTTGACAATAGCGTGTAAGCTCTTTGCTGATGGGAACATGAATAGGGATGCTTGCAATTTTTCAATAATATCAAAATGCACACATTTTAACATGCATCATGTTAATAAATCAATCTGCCTGCAATGCAGGTTTGATTCCTGGGTGGGAAGACCACTGGAGAACGGATAGGCTACCCACTCCAGTATTCTTGGGCTTCCCTGGTGGCTCCAGCTGGTAAAGAATCTGCCTGCAAAGGGGAATACCTGTGTTTGATCCCTGGGTTTGGAAAATCCCCTGGAGCAGGAACAGCTACCCACTCCAGTATTCTGGCCTGGAGAATTCCATGGACTGTATATAGTCCCTAGAGTTGCAAAGAGTCGAACAAGACTGAGTGACTTTCACTTTCACTTTGTGAATATATTATTGCATATATTACATCATTTTAATTTTATCAGTGCTTCTTTTATACTTTCCAAATATTCTAAAATGAACATGTTATTTTTATAGTTAAAAATATCATTTTTAAAATTTAAGCCATTTGAACTAGTACTCCATTGCTGCAAATCTAGCCTAATAAATAGATATGGGGAAAAGCAATTGCACATATAAATGTTTATTGCAGCTTTATTTTTACTAGAGGAAAAATAAACAGCTCTACCATCCAATTATATAATATGTTTAAATAAATATTTTCACAGGAAAGATGAAGAAATGCTCACAATATAATAAGAAAGGAGAAAAATCTATGAATACAGTATATTTCCAATATTATATGAATCATATTTGAAAGTTAATAATTATATATGTATGTAGGTGTTTTAAATTTTCTTTTTTATATTTTATACATTGTCAAATTTTCTCTGACAACAGTGACATCCGAAAAACTACAAACAATCTATAAACATTAAACCTGAAAACCATGTAAACTGAAAATATACAATGGATGTGGCCAAGGTTTAAATGTTATCTAAGGTTTTCAAACATCAATGAAAGAAATATTAAAGTGTCAAAGGAATCAATGAATAACTCAAATATTAGAAAATGAAAATAATTCAAATGTTAACTCTCCATTAACTGAAAAATATAAATTAAAATATGAATAAGAGACTATGTCAGGACCTTCTACCTTAACAAAGATATTGATTTGTAGCCAGTATTTTCAGACTGGTGAGAAGCAAAGTCTTATATACCTCTGTGAAGGAATAAAAGGTAATTTGACAAAATGTATAAATATTCCTGCAGCAGCTACCTGTCATTTTCTTTCAACATACATCTTTCTATATTCCTGTCTGTACTGAAGTAGGTTGAAAACTTAAATACTAGATTCCTCTGACTTTCTTGCCAGCTAGCTTCTGGTTAGATTCTGCAAATGGTAGCGTGGCAGCCACAAAGATGGATGCTTAGTTCTCCCTCAAAGGTACCCACTGCAAAGAACATAGTTGAATGACGGCCTCCACCTGCGGATCTATGGTAGGATCCTGTCAAGACCACACTTCATTTGGGCAGCAAGCAGGCAGTGACACAAGAGCCCATTATGGGACTCCCTCCAATGGGCAGCCTTTGCTCCAGGACTCAGAATTGGCCTGGCCAAGACATTTTCAAAACTGTGCTAAAGTTTAGAGTTCTTCCTAATCAAGCCTCCTTCCTTCTTTCTCTTCTTTCACAGGTGTCAAGCCTTCCTCCTGGTCTGAAGACTCACCCCATGTACTCTTGCTCCCTCCCTCTTTATACTTCAAAAGTATTTCCCACAATAAACAATCATGCACATTGAATTCTGTCCTAAAGTCTGCTTCTTGGAGGAAGGTGCTCATAAGACAGAGGGAGTCCAAATTTTTTCTCCTGCTTCTGGCTTCAAAATGCTAAGGGAGATTGCGTGAATGTCTGTTGACTTCAGCAGCATTTGCTGAGACTCTAGCAGTGCTGGAGGCCCGTGGGCTCTTGGAATCTCGTGAGAGAACTGGTTTCAGGTTTCTGGCTTAGAAGCAATGGAAATGATGCCCAAAGCACCAGCAGTGCTTCAGCAGCCTCAACAGCAAACACTATAAGTTGGAGCTCTGGGTAACTCTGGGCTTCCCTGTGGTAAAGAACCTGCCTGCAGTGTGGAAGACCTGGGTTCAATCCCTGGGTTAGGAAGATGCCCTGGAGAAGGCAATAGCTACCCACTCCAGTATTCTGGTCTGGGGTAGAGAAGGGAAGAGCTACCCACTCCAATATTTTGGCCTGGAGAATTCCATGGACTGTATAGTCGTATAGTCCATGGGGTCACAGAGCCAGACACTACTGAGAGACTTTCACTTCACTGGGTACTCCATTTTCCTTTTTGCTCTCCCATCCTTATGGGCAGCTATAGCTTTCTATAGTTAACCAATATCTGGATAGTAACATCACAATTCCCTGTCTCATTCTGCAACACTTTCAACGCTGTGGTAATCAGTTCCTTATTTTAAACCACTTACTTGATTTCCTTTTTACTGAGTGAATGCTGAATGACACAAAACTAATCATTTTATCCGTTTTTACCTCAAAAGTTCTCACTTGTGTTAACTATGCAAATAAGTTTAAAATGAACAAAATGCATTAATAAAATTTAATTAATCGATAACTAAAGGAGTCCGTCAAGGCTGTATATTGTCACCCTGCTTATTTAACTTATATGCAGAGTACATCATGAGAAATGCTGGGCTGGAAGAAGCACAAGCTGGAATCAAGATTGCCGGGAGAAATATCAGTCACCTCAGATATGCAGATGACACCACCCTTATGGCAGAAAGTGAAGAGGAACTAAAAGGCCTCTTGATGAAAGTGAAAGAGGAGAGTGACAAAGTTGGCTTAAAGCTCAACATTCAGAAAATGAAAATCATGGCATCTGGTCCCATCACTTCATGGGAAATAGATGGGGGAAACAGTGGAAACAGTGTAAGACTTTATTTTTCTGGGCTCCAAAATCACTGCAGATGGTGATTGCAGCCATGAGAAAAAGACGCTTACCCCTCGGAAGGAAAGTTATGACCAACCTAGACAGCATATTCAAAAGCAGAGACGTTACTTGGCCAACAAAGGTCCGTCTAGTCAAGGCTACGGTTTTCCCAGTAGTCATGCATGGATGTGAGAGTTGAACTGAGAAGAAGGCTGAGCACCAAAGAATTGATGCTTTTGAACTGTGGTGTTGGAGAAGAGTCCCATGGACTGCAAGGATATCCAACCAGTCCATTCTTAAGGAGATCAGTCCTGGGTGTTCTTTGGAAGGAATGATGCTAAAGCTGAAATTCCAGTACTTTGTCACTTCATGCAAAGAGTTGACTCATTGCAAAAGACTCGGATGCTGGGAGGGATTGGAGGCAGGAGGAAAAGGGGATGACAGAGGATGAGATGGCTGGGTGGCATCACCAACTCGATGTATGTGAGTTTGAGTTAACTCCAGGAGTTGGTGATGGACAGGGAGGCCTGGCGTGCTGCAATTAATGGGGTTGCAAAGAGTTAGACGTGACTGAGTGACTGAACTGAACTGAATTAATATTAATATCAAATATAAATAAAAATTCTCACACAAATGTTTTTATATTAGTATTAACAAACAAAACAGTCTCAAAGAAATCTAACAACAAAGATTTTTTATGTAATTTAGGGTACATTATTACAATGTTTTTTCATGTCCCAATTAAAAAATGTTTTTTGGATAGTTTTAGATATATAAAAAATATATCTAGATATATATTTAAATAAAGAAGGGCTTCACAGATAGCTCAGTTGGTAAAGAATCTGCCTGCAAACAGGAGACCGTGGTTTGATTCCTGGGTTGGGAAGATCCCCTGGAGACAGGATAGGCTACCCACTCCAATATTCTTGGGTTTCCCTTGTGGCTCAGCTGGTAAAGAATTTGCATGCAATGTGGGAGACCTGGGTTCTGTCCCTGGGTTGGGAAGATCCCCTGGAGAAGGGAAAGGCTACCCACTCCAGTATTCTGGCCTGGAGAATTCCATGGACTGTAGTCCATGGGGTTGCAAAGGGTCGGACATGACTGAGCAACTTCCACTTTCACTTTAGATATACAAGTAAATACACATCATTTGTTGCTATTTTGTGCTGTTCAGTCACGTTCAGTCGCCGAGTTGTGTCTGACTCTTTGCTACTCCTATGGACTGCAGCACACCAGGCTTGCATGTCTCTCACCATCTCCCAGAGTTTGCCCAAGTTCATGTCCATTGAGTCAGTAATGCCATTCAACTATCTCATCCTCCATCACCATCTTCTTCTTCTGCCTTCAATCTTTCCCAGCATCAGGGTCTTTTCTAATGAGTCAGCTGTTTGCATTAGGTGGTCAAAGTAGTACAGCTTTAGCATCAGTCCTTCCAAAGAGTATTCAGGGTTTATTTCCTTTAAGACTGACTGGTTTGAGATGGTTTCACAGTAAATTCTATCAAAAATTAAGAAATGAACTAACATTTATCCCACTCAAACTCTTTCAGAAAATTGCAGAGGAAGGTAAACTGCCAAACTCATTCTATGAGGCCACCATCACCTTAATAACAAAACCAGACAAAGATGCCACAAAACAAGAAAACCACAGGCCAATATCACTGATGAACATAGATCCAAAAATCCTGAACAAAATTCTAGCCAACAGAATCCAACAATACATTGAAAAGACCATACATCATGACCAAGTGGGCTTTACCCCAGGGATGCATGGATTCTTCAATATTCACAAATCAATCAATGTGATACACCACACTAACAAACTGAAAGATAAAAATCATATGATTATCTCAATAGATGCATTTGAATCCATTCTAATGAAGTAGATGAAACTGGAGCCTATTATCCAGGGTGAAGTAAGTCAGAAAGAAAAACACCAATAGAGTATATTAATGCATATATATGTAATTTAGAAAGATGGTAACAATGACTCTATATGCAAGACAGCAAAAGAGATACATATAAAGAGCAGACTTTTGGACTTTGTGGGAGAAGGTGAATGTGGGATGATTTGAAAGAACAGCATTGAAACATGTATATTACCATTTGTGAGATAGATCGCCAGTCCAGGTTCAGTGCATGAGACAGGGTGCTCAAGGCCGGTGCACTGAGACGACCCTGAGGGATGGGATGGGGAGGAAGGTTTAGGATGGGGGACACATGTACAGCCATGGCTGATTCATGTCAATGTATGGCAAAAACCACTACAATATTGTAAATTAATTAGCCTCCAATTAAAATAAATATATATATTTTTTAAAAAGATTGACTGGTTGGATCTCCTTGCTTTCCAAGGGACTCTCAAGAGTCTTCTCCAGCACCACAGTTTGAAAGCATCAATTCTTCGGTGCTCTGCTTTCTTTATTGTCTAGCTCTCACATCTGTACGTTACTACTAGAAAGAACATAGCCTTGACTATATGGATCTTTGTTGGCAAAAGTGATGTCTTTGCTTTTTAACAGTGTCTAAGTTTGTCACAGCTTTCCTACCAAGAAGCAATTGTCTTCTAATTTAGCATTTATTGCTAATTATACTACTAAGCGGGGAAAAAGATAAGTTTCAATATGTACTTATCATATATAGCCCATAGAGTTTTATTCAGAAAAAATATACTTGGGGCAAATTGTGAACCTGTGAACCAAAGTGCACGTACAATAATGTCCACAGTATCATTGGCAATAACAGCCAATGACTGGAAAAACCCATATGCCCACCACAGTAAAAGATAAATGCATCACATTCTTCTCACACAGTGGACTCCTATGTCACAATGTGGATGAATCTCAAGAAAAAAAATGTTGAGGGAAGAAGCAAATAACACTTTTAAAAATACCTAACATAGGATCCCAATTAACAAAATTAAAAAACAGACAAAATAATCCTCTATAGTTAGGCATAAGAAGACAAGGAGGGGTACCTCTGTGGGCAAAGGGTTGTAATCAGGAAGAGGGATAAGGAACTTTGGGGGGCTGGTAATATTTTATTTACTGTCCTGGTTGGTATTTTACACAATTGCTATCTTTATAATTGTTATTTTGAGTGTACATATGTGTTTTGTACGTTATTCTGTATACATGAGATATCTTAATATTAAAAAGAGGAGAAAACTCAGGATATAAAAGGGTAAACTCCAGGAAAACAGCAACTTTATCTGCATCATTTAAATCAGAATCACCAAGACCAGGGTCACAAAAGAGTTGGGCATGACTCGGTGACTAAACAATAACACCATCACCAGCCCAGAACCGCATAGTCTCTCACCTAGTCCATGTCAATAAACGTACAAATAAATAACAAATGAATGAGCAGAATGCTCTCAAATATGTTTAATGCATTCATAAATTAAATCAGATGAAAATATGCCCACATGCCATCTAATTAATTCTATGTGCATGAATTATGGGTAATTTGATTTCTCTTCTTGATATTTTTCTTTCTTACCAAAGCTTCTCAAATAAACATGCATTACTTTGAAAATTCAATAAAATAAATAATAAAATGTATTGTTAAAAGTCGAAAGTAGAGTCAGTTGATGTTATGGCCATTTTTCTTTCTCTTAGGCCTTTAATCTAATTGTTCTCATAAACAAGGCCCTTGAAACACTATGAATTATAAATCAAGGTTCTTAAATTTTGGTGTACATCATAGTCAACTGCAAACCAGCACAAGAGAACATAGTAACATCCTTGCTAAATTAGATCAAACAATTTTAACTGAATATGACCCCAAAGGATCTGCTCCAGCCACATCCCCTGTTTAACTGCACACACCATCCTCCTTGCTTTATGTCCTTGAGACACAGTGATCTTGTTTTTGCTCCAAAGTATTATCTTCCTTCATGTTTTAGCACCTTTGCACAGGCTACTGATCCTGCCTGGATGCCAGCTCCTACTCTCCATTTAGACCTAAATTCAAATGTCTCTTCCCTAGAAAAGACTTTCCTGATTGCCTTCCACCCATTTTGTACACTATATACTACTATCCTGAATATCTCTAAATACTTAAATGCAATTTATATTAAATATCTATTTTCTCAATTATCAAATTAACGTTTTTCACACCTACTATTTTGTAAGTTCCACAGAGCATGAACCAAGCCTGTCCTGGTCACTTATTAACCTCCAGAACCTGACCTAAAACCCAACACTTAACAAATACTCAATATGTATTTTGTATATTTTAAAGTGAGAAAAGGAGGTCACAAAATTTTATACTGTTTTTGAGAGGGTAACAGTGGTTATTTTGAAACATGAAATCATGAATGACTTTTATTTCTGCCTCTCTTGCTTACCTATGCTTTTTAAATATCAATTATTATTGTTCAGTCACTCAGTTGTGTCCAACTCTTTGTAACCACATGGACTACAGCATGCCAGGCTTCCCTGTCCTTCACTATCTCCCAGAGCTTGATCAAACTCATGTCTATTGAGGCAGTGATGCTATCCAACAATCTTGTCCTCTGTTGCCCCCTTCTCCTCTTGCCTTCAACCTTTCCCAATCAGGGTCTTTTCCAATGAGTCAGCTCTTAATGTCAGGTGGCCAAAGTACTGTCATTAGTAAATATTTATTGTTTTGGAATTAAAACAGAATTTTTTAATGAATATATATATATATTGTTTACTGGGTAACTGGTTGGAGATATGAATAAACTATCAAAGGAACCAACAAATAAATCAAGAACTACCAAAAGGAAAAAACTAAATGGCTGCTCTCTCATGTAGGCTTTAGGCTGAAAATTACAGTTTAACTTTTCTCTGAAAAAATTTCATTTAATCAAAAGTTCCAACTCATATTGGTAATTACCTAACATGACACCTAATATGACAGATGTTCAAGCTGGTTTTAGAAAAGGCAGAGGAACCAGAGACCAAACTGCCACCACCGCTGGACCATGAAAAAAGCAAGAGAGTTCCAGAAAAACATCTATTTCTACTTTATTGACTACGCCAAAGCCTTTGACTGTGTGGATCATAATAAACTGTGGAAAATTCTGAAAGAGATGGGAATACCAGACCACCTAACCTGCCTCTTGAGAAATCTGTATGCAGGTCAGGAAGCAACAGTTCGAACTGGACATGGAACAACAGATTGGTTCCATATAGGAAAAGGAGTATGTCAAGGCTGTATATTGTCACCCTGCTTATTTAACTTATATGCAGAGTACATCATGAGAAACGCTGGGCTGGAAGAAGCACAAGCTGGAATCAAGACTGCCGGGATAAAATATCAATCACCTCAGATATGCAGATGACACCACCCTTATGGCAGAAAGTGAAGAGGAACTAAAAAGCCTCTTGATGAAAGTGCAAGAGGAGAGTGACAAAGCTGGCTTAAAGCTCAACATTCAGAAAATGAAAATCATAGTATCTAGTCTCATCACTTCATGGGAAGTAGATGGGGAAACAGTGGAAACAGTGTCAGACTTTATTTTTCTGGGCTCCAAAATAACTGCAGATGGTGACTTAAGCCATGAAATTAAAAGATGCTTACTTCTTGGAAGAAAAGTTGTGATCAACCTAGATAGCATATTGAAAAGCAGAGACATTACTTTGCCAACAAAGGTCTGTCTAGTCAAGGCTATGGTTTTTCCAGTAGTCATGTATGGATGTGAGAGTTGAACTGTAAAGAAAGCTGAGCACCAAAGAATTGATGCTTTTGAAGTGTGGTATTGGAGAAGACTCTTGAGAGTCCCTTGGACTGCAAGGAGATCCAACCAGTCCGTTCTGAAGGAGATCAGCCCTGGGATTTCTTTGGAAGGAATGATGCTAAAGCTGAAACTCCAGTACTTTGGCTACCTCATGTGAAGAGTTGACTCATTGGAAAAGACTCTGATGCTGGGAGGGATTGGGGGCAGAAGGAGAAGGGGACGACAGAGGATGAGATGGCTGGATGGCATCATGGACTCAATGGATGTGAGTCTAGGTGAACTCGGGAGATGGCGATGAACAGGGAGGCCTGGCGTGCTGTGATTCATGGGGTCACAAAGAGTCAGACACGACTGAGCGACTGAACTGACCTGATCTGAACTGAATATGACACTGAAGGATAACATATAATCAAATGAACTTTAAAAACATGTATGTGTGTTTAACTCTCATCTGTGTACCCGTTCAGTTCAGTCGTTCAATCGTGTCTGACTCTGCAACTCCATGAATCACAGCACACCAGGCCTCCCTGTCCATCACCAACTCCCGGAGTTCACTCTGACTCACATCCATTGAGTCGGTGATGCCATCCAGCTATCTCATCCTTTGTCATCCCCTTCTCCTCCTGCCCCAAATCCCTCCCAGCATCAGAGTCTTTTCCAATGAGTCAACCCTTGGCATGAGGTGGCCAAAGTATTAGAGTTTCAGCTTCAGCATCAGTCCTTCCAGTGAACACTCAGGACTGATTTCCTTTAGAATGGACTGGCTGGATCTCCTTGCAGGCCAAGGGACTATATCTCACACTGAATACAGATCACTTTCCAACTCAAACATTCAATGATGATTCATTCTATCTAGATTTAGTTTGGATATGATGGGTAAAGGAAGAAAAGGCAAGAACACAGTCTTCTAAGGTTATGACTGTTTTTCTATTGGGAACTTGACTTCTTAAACTGAAATATTTCCTCTCTGATCTGAAGCTATGCCTAATGTAATTTCTTCCAAGGGGAAACAGTGATTATACTTTTTGATTGGCTGTCACAATGCTCTGAGTTAATCACTACACCCTTCCCAAAATGCCCAGCCTGAAACAACTGTGAGAATTCAGGACAGAATATCTGTGGAGATTTGTCTGTGGGTGAGGGACTTTTAGTGCCCAAAGCACAGAAGTCTTTATTAAGCAGGCAATGACGTTTTCTGATTTTTAGATATCTCATTTTTCAAATACAAATGCTCTAGATTTCTATAGTGTTTCTACATTGTATTCAAAAAACAGAGTAAATCTCTTCTCCAATTGGTTGCTCTTGAGAACACGGTGCTATTGCACTGGTATTTAGAAGAGCTATTTATTTTGTTGTTTCATCTCCTACACTTACCTGTTCTGTAATGATCTCGTCTCTTACCACTCTCTTCCTTACTTACTCTGCTCTATGCACAGCAGCCTTGCTACTCCTCATTCTGCAGGCATGCTCCTATTTGAAAGCATTCATACTTATTTACTGTTCTGCCTGGAACATCCTTCCTTCATATATTTTCATGGCTAGTTCCACTGGAAACTTTAGGTCTTACCCAAAGGCCTTATTTAAAACTACAATCCCTCTTGAACAATTCTCATACCTCTTTCTTCCTTTCTTTTTTCCATAGCATTTATACTATAAAACTATTTTCCTTTTTATTCCATCTTCCCACCTCTAAGGCAAAAACTCTGCAAGTACAAAATTTTTTCCTTTTATATGTACTGCTATATTCTCAGTCCTTATTGTGGGTACTCGAAAACTATTGAATAAAACATATTTTCCATCAGAATTATTCACTTAAAATATTCCTGTGAAAACT
This sequence comes from Capra hircus, assembly GCF_001704415.2. Lineage (NCBI taxonomy): Eukaryota > Metazoa > Chordata > Mammalia > Artiodactyla > Bovidae > Capra > Capra hircus. The sequence goes on along the minus strand of NC_030812.1, from coordinate 51,059,434 downwards.
ACCAACAGACTCTTTGAATCTAACAACCCTGGTTCCCAGAAAAAGAAAGTGTGTACAAGGGGAAACAATAAGAATCCTACTAAACATACAGCTTCAGTTGCTGCCTACTCAGAACCATACAGGACTCTTGAGAGTCCATTGGACTTCAAGGAGATCAAACCAGTAGATCCTGAAGGAAATCAACCCTGAATACTCATTGAAAGGACTGATGCTGAAGCTCCAATACTTTGGCCACCTAATGTGAACAGCTAATTCATTGGAAAAAACTCCAGTGCTTCAATTGGAAAGATTGAAGGCTGAAGGAGAAGACGGTGACAGAGGAGGAGATGGCTGAATGGCATCAGCAATTCAATGGACATGAACTTCGGCAAACTCTGGGAGATGGTGAGGGACAGAGAGGCCTGGTGTGCTGCAGTTCATGGGGTTGCAAAGAGACAGACACAACTGGGGAACTGAAAAACAATAGCCCCATAGACGAGCAAGAAAAAAAAAAGGTGGGGGGGAGTTAAATAGTGATGAGGTTAATGACCTCAGTGGTCACAAGGAAGAGGGTAGTTGCTATGTACCAGGACAGAAGAAAACAGGTTAGGCTTTCATATGGTCCACTGAGGTATTTCTTGGCAACCCCAATGCCCAGTTACAACCATAAATTTTTAAGTTTGCAAATACAATAACCCCAGAATTAAGAGCATGATAACACAGGGCTTAGAACCCTTAGCTGTGAGGTCTAGGTAAATCATCAAGGTAAGCCTTCTAGCTGAATAGGAAGGAGATAGGAATCTAAAGGCTAAGGAAGTGGGCAGATAATGAGTATCAGCTAAGGCCTCGGTATCAGCTGCATTAGTGATGGCCCCACAATACCTCCTCAAGTAAGTGTTCTTGGAAATTGTAACCAACCAGGATCTTTGATAAGCTTTGCTTGGACAGAGTAAGTTTAAATAAGAAGCAAGCAGATCCGAGGGGTAAAAGAAGTGATACGTAGCTGTTGCTTCATTACCAAGATCCTTTTTATCAGCAATGCACCTTAACCACACTTGCTGTGAATGGTAGGAGATTACAATTCACAGCCCCTCCCTTATTTAGAGCTCTACCACCTGCTAAAGAGAAGCTACTTCCCCAGGAGGGTGACTCCCTACCGTGTTTAATATGTCAACAGAGAGTGCCAAATGGACCCAAATGTAGAAGAGGCTCTTTATCTCACCTCAAGGAGGGAATCAACTCTGTGGAGCAATTTATGTTTTTGAGCCACCTGAAGGACTTGACCAGGCTATTCTCTAGCTGAGACCCTATTTGTGCTCAACTTTTGTCTCCAACTCTATCCTGCTGCGCTTGCTCTCCATCTCCTGAGAGTATTCTTTCTATAAATCACATAAAGGAGAATTCCTGACCTGGCTCTGATTTTAGAGAAGCTTATCTAAGACACATGGCATATGCAAATCAACTCAAGAAGAATGAATTCTAAATACAGGCCTTAAAAACTCTCACAAATATGATTCCAATAAACATGAGCTCATAAAATTTTAAAATCACAAAACCCTAAAATAAAGTACTATGAGTGAGAGTCATGAGGAGGAAATTGCAAAAATTTCATAAAACAGAAGCATCAAATTTTATATATGTGTGACATTTGATACATAATGTATAAAAAGAAATATAAACTAAGCAAATAAAGAACAAAATATATCAAAAGCCAAGCCAATTTGTAAGAAAAAAGAGTTTTTAGTAACATGTGATAGATGAAATTAAGACTCAATAAATACATGAAAGAGCAAATTAGACCGAAGAGAACACATAATTAGTTTGGTAGGAAAAAAAAAAGATTTGAATTAATACAGTAGAATATAGCAGAGAAAGACCTGAAGGTGTAAAATAGATTGAAATACATGCAGAACAGAGAGGGGAAGCTGACATACATATAACCATAGTTCTAGCTCAGTAGAGATATAGAAGGAATATCTCAAGACGTAATATCTGAAATTCTTTCAAAGGTCAGGAAAGACACCAATCCACAGATTCAGGAAGTCAACTAAATCCCAAACAATACAAAGAAATTCACTACCAGATATTTGTCATGTCACATGGAATGAGACTTCCGAGATTTGATTTCTTCTCCCAACAGTTACTAGCTGGGTCAAATTATTTAACTTTTCTTTGCCACAGTTTCTGATCTATATAATAGATAAAATAATAGTACCTACATTATAGATTGTCATAAGGATTAAATGTTCATCTTGACAAGGCTCTTAGAATAGAGCTGTTGGATTTTTAATATTCATCTGTATTACTTTTACCTTGAATGCTCACACAAAGTGCTCTGGATCAGAGATAGATTTCTTATTAATTATCTTACAATAAAAAATGAAAATAAGCAAACAAGCCTCCTTTGCCCTAAACCTAACCTATGATGAAAGCCATGTAGTCTGTGGGAGACAGAGACTTCACCCTTAAAGAACCCACACAAACTCCCACATGTTCTGGCACCCAGTGCAGGAGTAGTATTGATAGAAGCCTGAGCTAGACCTAGCAGAGCTGCCTAGAGAGCCAGGGACTGGCTGCATTTCACTCTGGGGACATAGACATTCACAGTAGCCACATATGGGAGCTTTCTACCACATGGACACTGCTGCTTGCAGCTGCTATCATGGGATCCTCCCTCTGGCTCATTAATGCCAAGACCTGGCCCAACCCAACAGCTTGTGCTGCAAGTTCAGTTCAGTTCAGTCGCTCAGTCATGTCCCTCTTTGAGACCCCATGAACTGCAGCACACCAGTTCCCTGTCCATCACCAACTCCTGGAGCTTGCTCAAACACATGTTCATTGAGTCAGTGATGCCATCCAACCATCTTATCCTCTATCGTTCCAGTGCTGGAAACCTCAGGCCAAACAACTAACTGGTTGGGAACACAGTCCCACCCATAGCAAACAGACTGCCTAAAAACTTGCCGAGTTCACAGCCACCACTAAACTCAGCACTTCCGAAGAGTCCACAGTACCAGAAGGCCAAGACCCAGCTCCACCCACCAGTAGGCCAGCACCAGCAGCTCGCACCAGGAAGCCTGCACAAGCCTCTAAACCAGCCTAATCCATGATGGGGCAGACAGCAGATGTAAGAAAACCACAGTTCTTCAGCCTGAGGACCTCGTCCACCTCATCAAGCCAGACCCTACCCTGGGACCGGTGGGGACCCAGCTCTGTAACTAGCAGGCCAACACAAGCTTCAGGACACCATGGACCACATATGCAACTGTGTCAAGAACCAGACCCCTGTCTACCAATGATCTGACACCAGCTCTGGGATCCCTGGGACCTGAAGCCAGACTCTAGGACTGATCTCACTACCTGCCAGTAGGCTGGCACTAACTCCAGGATTCAGATTCATTCACCAGTATGAATGGGTACGACAGTCCCAGAGTCTTCTGGACTCTGACTCCAACCACCAGTGAGTTAGCATTAGCCTCAGGGCATCCTGGGGTTCTGCAATCAGCTGCCTCCTGATCAGGCCCCACTAGCAAGGCAGGGTCTGATAAACATCTGGGCCAGGAGCCAACAAAACCCGCCAGCCTGCCTACACAATCAATCTGCCACAACAGAAGGACCTAGGCAGCCCTCTTAGAGGGAATCTCAAGAGCATATAGCTTAGATGACAAGAGAGGAGTGTGCTGCTGGGTGTTTTGATTTTTTTTTATACAACTAGAATGAATAATTCTAAAATTTGTATTGAAACACAAAAGATCCTGAATAGCCAAAGGAATCTTGAATAAAAAGGACAGAACTAGAGGTGACACATTTCCTGATTTAAGAATATGCAATAAAACTATAACCAACAAATTAGGATGGTACTGGCACAAAAACAGACATGTATCAATAGAACAGAATCAACAGCCCAGAAATAAACCCAGGCACCTCATGGTCACTAATCTATGACAAAAGAGGCAAGCATATGTAACAGAGAGAAAATAGTCTCTTCAATAAGCGGTGGGAAAACTGGACAGCTACAAGTAAAGGAACAGAATTAGAAATTTTTCTCACACTATACATGAAAATAAACTCAAAATGGATCAAAGACTAAATGTAAGATCTGAAACTATAAAACTCCTAGAAGGAAACATAGGCAGAATACTCTTTGACATAAATCATAGCAATATATTTCTGAATCTCTCTTAAAGAGCAATGGAAGCAAAGTCAAAAATAAACAAATGGGATCTAATTAAGCCTAAAAGCTTTTGCACAGCAAAGGAAGCCATCAACAGAACTAAAGACAACCTACTACACGGGCAAAAACATTTGCAAACGATATGATAGATAAGGGGTTAATATTCAAAATATATAAACAGCTCATACAACTCAAAAAAATACAATTTGATTAAAAAATGGGCATAAGTGAATAGACATTTTTCTGAAGGAAAACACACAGATGGCCAAGTGGCAAAAAATGAACATCACTAATCATCATGGATATACAAATTGAAATCACAATGAGATGCCACCTCACACCTGTCAAAATGGCTATCATAAAAATGATCACAAATAATAAATGTTGACAAGGATATGGAGAAAAAACAACCTTTGTACACTGTTGCTGAGAAGCGGAAAGCAAATTGGTATACCACTATGGAAAACAGGATAGAATCTCCTCCCAAAATGGAAAAATAGATCTATTATATGATGTAGCCATTCTATTCCAGGGTATTTTACCAATATAGCCAGAGAAAACTATAATTTGAAAGGAGACATGCTTCTGAATGTTCATTGCAGCACTGTTTACAATGGGCAAGTTTTGAAAGCAACCTAAATATCCATAGAGAGCTGAATGTATAAAGAAGATGCGGTATGTATGCACAATGGAATACTACTAAGCTATAAAAAATGATGAAATTGTGCCATTTGCAACAACATGGATAGACCTGGAGGGTACTGTGCTTAGTCAAATATGTCAGAGGGAGGAAAAAAAAACACTGTATGTTATTAAAATAAACAAATGAATATGGTAAAACAGAAACAATCTCTTAGATATAGAGAACAAATTAGTGATTAATAGTGGGGAGAGGCAAAGAGGAGGGGAAAAATAAGGGTTGGGGATTAAGAGACACAAACTATTATGTATAAAATAAGCCATAAGGATATAGTGTATAGCACAGGGAAAGTAGCTAACATTTTATAATAACATTAAATGTAATATAATACATAAAATTTTGAATCACTGTTATATACCAGAAACTAATCTAGTATTATAAATTAACTATACCTCAATAAAAAGAAATAATTGAAAAACTTTCTTAGTACTACTTTGAAAACCCATCTGACAGAATCTGGCAATACTGAAGATGTGCAATGCCCCATGACCTAGAATTTTACTCGTTGGAATGTGCCCTTGAGACACTCTTGCACATGTGCAACAGGAAAGAAATACAAGAATATTCATAGAAAGTTAGTTCATAATGACAAGAACACAAACATTCATGTATGGACTGTAACCACCAGGTTCCTCTATCCATGGGGATTATCCCAGCAAGAACACTGGAATGGGCTGCCATGCCCTTCTCCAGGGGATCTTCCCAACTCAGGGATCGAACTCAGGTCTCTTGTATTGCAGTCAGATGCTTTACCAACGAGCAACTAGGGAAGCCCAAGAATACTGGAGTGGGTAGCCTATCCCTTTTCCAGGGGAACTTCCTACCTAGGAATAAAACTGGGGTCTCCTGCAATGCAGGAGGATTCTTTATCAGCTGAGCTACCTGGGAAGCCAAAGAAAAAACAGAGCAACATTAAATAATAATAATAATATTAATCACAGGTATTTACCATCAAATATAACGAATGTCACAAATAAACTGTTTGGCAAAATAGCAAATTATAAAAACACGGTATAATACTATTATGTAAATCAATAACAAAATTCAGCAGCATGTCATGTGGATATACACAAATACATAGTAAAATTATAAATAAAAGCAATGGAATTATAAACACAAAATTTAGAATAGGGATTAGCTTGGGTAAGGAGGCAAACAAATGAAGTTAGAGTGGAAGACACATGTTCAAGAGAATTAGAAATGTTACATGTCTCTTGTGTTCTTTTAAGAATATGTTCTAAATATTCAGTTCAGTTGATGAGTCATGTCCAACTCTTTGCAACCCCATGAACCGCAGCACACTAGGCCTCCCTGTCCATCACCAACTCCCGGAGTCCACCCAAACCCAGGTCCATCGAGTCGGTGATACCATCCAACCATCTCATCCTCTGTCGTCCCCTTCTCCTCCTGCCCTCAATCTTTCCCAGCATCAGGGTATTTTCAAATGAGTCAGCTCTTTGCATCAGGCGGCCAAGGTATTGGAGTTTCAGCTTCAACATGAGTCCTTCCAATGAACACCCAGGACTGATCTCCTTTAGGATGGACTGGTTGGATCTCCTTGCAGTCCAAGAGACTCTCAAGAGTCTTCTCCATCACCACAGTTCAAAAGCATCAATTCTTCGGCATTCGGCTTTCTTCACAGTCCAACTCTCGGATCCATACATGACCACTGGAAAAACCGTAGCCTTGACTAGACAGACCTTTGTTGGCAAAATAATGGCTCTGCTTTTGAATATGCTGTCTAGGTTGGTCATAACTTTCCTTCCAAGGAGTAAGTGTCTTTTAATTTCATGGCTGCAATCACCATCTGCAGTGATTTTGGAGCCCCCAAAAATAAAATCTGACACTGTTTCCACTGTTTCCCCATCTGTTTCCCATGAAGTGATGGAACCAGATGCCATGATCGTTTTCTGAATGTTGAGCTTTAAGCCAACTTTTTCACTCTCATCTTTCACTTTCATCAAGAGGCATTTTAGTTCCTCTTCACTTTCTGCCATAAGGGTGGTGTCATCTGCATATCTGGGCTTATTGATATTTCTCCCGGCAATCTTGATTCCAGCTTGTGCTTCCTCCAGCCCAGCCTTTCTCATGATGTACTCTGCATAGAAGTTAAATAAGCAGGGTGACAATATACAGGCTTGACGTACTCCTTTCCCCATTTGGAATCAGTCTGTTGTTTCATGTCCAGTTCTAACTGTTGCTTCCTGATCTGCATACAGGTTTCTCCAGAGGCAGGTCAGGTGGTCAGGTATTCCCATCTCTTGAAGAATTTTCCACAGTTTATTGTGATCCACACAGTCAAAGGCTTTGGCATAGTCAATAAAGCAGAAATAGATGTTTTTCTGGAACTCTCTTGCTTTTTCCATGATCCAGCAGATGTTGGCAATTTGATCTCTGGTTCTTCTGCCTTTTCTAAAACCAGTTTGAACATCTAGAAGCTCATGGTTCAAGTATTGCTGTATGTACATTAATTAAAATATTATGTACGTGTCAAATAATATGTTAATTATACTTATTAGATGTAAAATAGTTTAAACAAAAGGAACATTTGCATAGAAAATACAAAAGGAAGAAAGAAAGGAAAAGGGGAAAGAGGAAGAGAAATTTTTCCTAAATTCTTCCTCCAAAATATTCTTTGTAGGGTGGAAATGGATCAGCAAAACAACCCAAAAGTCATTTCTATACTGTACTGGGTTTGGCACTTTGAGTAGGTTTTCTGAGTCAATGTACAATCTCATATGTTCAAGAAACATTTTTTTTTTTTTTTGGCAAAATGTAAGAAAAGATCTTTGTTTTGAGGTTAGCACAGAACATAGCAAAACATGTAAGTTCTTAAAAGCAGCTCTAAAAATTGTATGCAGTATTCACTATGGAGCAGTCCTTTTGATTGATTCTCTTAGAGACCCCACAACTTGGCTTTGGAGATGAGAAAACATCCTTATCATGAACCCTTGTTTTGCTGGACTGACAATTACTATTAATCTCTCCCATTTCTCTCAATTCTGTTTTTATAGACTGGGAAGCTACATTGGGATGACCATCCATGGGGACCATATGGATGATGTGTCTTCTCTGTTCAGTTCAGATCAGTCTCTCAGTCGTGTCTGACTCTGAGACCCCATGAATCACAGCACTTCAGGCCTCCCTGTCCATCACCATCTCCCGGAGTTCACTCAAACTCAGGTCCATCGAGTTGGTGATGCCATCCAGCCATCTCATCCTCTGTCGTCCCCTTCTCCTCCTGCCCTCAATCCCTCCTAGCATCAGTCTTTTCCAATGAGTCAGCTCTTCACATCAGGTGGCCAAAGTATTGGAGTTTCAGCTTTAGCATCAATCTTTCCAATGAACACCCATCCTTTAGGATGGACTGGTTGGATCTCCTTGCAGTCCAAGGGACTCTCAAGAGTCTTCTCCAACACCACAGTTCAAAAGCATCAATTCTTTGGCACTCAGCGTTCTTCACAGTCCTACTCTCACATCCATACGTGACCACTGGAAAAGTGGTGTCTTCTCTAGTGAAGTCCAAATCAGGGGGCCCGGCCCCTTTTTAAAAGGTGAATATTGAAGACTGTAGTTATAAATAGACATGGAACAAAGGACTGGATCAAAATTGGGAAAGGAGTACGTCAAGGTTGTATATGGTCACCCTGTTATTTAACTTACATGCAGAGTACATTATGCAAAATACCAGGCTGGGATGAAGCACAAGATGGAATCAAGATTGCAGGGAGAACATATCAATAACCTCAGAGATGCAAATGAAAACACCCTCATGGCAGAAAGTGAAGAAGAACTAAAGAACCTCTTGATGAATGTGAAAGAGGAGCATGAAAGAGCTGGCTTAAAACTCAACATTCAAAAACCTAAGATCATGGCATCTGGTCACATCACTTCATGGCAAATAGATGGGGAAACAATGGAAACAGTGACAGACTTCATTTTCTTGGGCTCCAAAATCACTGCAGATGGTGACTGCAACCATGAAATTAAAAGATGCTTGCTCCTTGGAAGAAAAACTATAACGAACTTATACAGCATATTAAAAAGCAGAGACATTACTTGGCCACAAAAAGGTCCATCTAGTCAAAGCTATGGTTTTTTCAGTAGTCATGTATGAATGTGACAGTTGGACCACAAAGAAGGCTGAGCGCCAAAGAATCGATATTTTTGAACTATAGTGCTAGAGAAGGCTCTTGAGAGTCCCTAGGACTGCAAGATCAAACCATTCAATCCTGAAGGAAATCAATCCTGAATATTCATTGGAAGGACTGATGCTGAAGCTGAAGCTCCAATACTTTGGCCACCTGATGAGAAGAGCTGACTCATTAGAAAAGACGCTGATGCTGGGAAAGATTGAAGGCAGGAGAAGGGGATGACAGAGGATGAGATGGTTGGATAGCATCACCAACTCAATGGACATGAGTGAGTGAACTCTGGGAGATGGTGATGGACAGGGAGGCCTGGCAGAGGATCAAACTGCCAACATCCGCTGGATCATGGAAAAAGCAAGAGAGTTCCAGAAAAACATCTATTTCTGCTTTATTGACTATGCCAAAGCCTTTGACTGTGTGGATCACAATAAACTGTGGAAAATTCTTCAAGAGATGGGAATACCTGACCACCTGACCTGCCTCCTGAGAAACCTATATGCAGGTCAGGAAGCAACAGTTAGAACTGGACATGGAAAAACAGACTGGTTCCAAATAGGAAAAGGAGTATGTCAAGCCTGTATATTGTCACCCTGCTTATTTAACTTCTATGCAGAGTACATCATGAGAAAGGCTGGGCTGGAGGAAGCACAAGCTGGAATCAAGATTGCTGAGAGAAATATCAATAACCCCAGATATGCAGATGACACCACCCTTATGGCAGAAAGTGAAGAGGAACTAAAATGCCTCTTGATGAAAGTGAAAGATGAGAGTGACAAAGTTGGCTTAAAGCTCAACATTCAGAAAACGAAAATCATGGCATCTAGTCCCATCACTTCATGGGAAATAGATCGGGAAACAGTGGAAACAGTGTCAGACTTTATTTTTCTCGGCTCCAAAATCACTGCAGATGGTGACTTAAGCCATGAAATTAAAAGATGCTTACTTCTTGGAAGAAAAGTTATGACCAACCTAGATAGCATATTGAAAAGCAGAGACATTACTTTGCCAACAAAGGTCTGTCTAGTCATGGCTATGGTTTTTCCAGTGGTCATGTATGGATGTGAGAGTTGGACTGTGAAGAAAGCTGAGTGCTGAAGAATTGATGCTTTTGAACTGTGGTGTTGGAGAAGACTCTTGAAAATCCCTTGGACTGCAAGGAGATCCAACCAGTCCATTCTAAAGGAGATCAGTCCTGGGTGTTCTTTGGAAGGAATGATCCTAAAGCTGAAACTCCAGTACTTCGGCCACGTCATGCAAAAAGTTGACTCATTGGAAAAGACTCTGATGCTGGGAGGGATTGGGGGCAGGAGGAAAAGGGGATGACAGAGGATGAGATGGCTGGATGGCATCACTGACTCAATGGACATGAATGAGTGAACTCCAGGGGATGGTGATGGACAGGGAGGCCTGGCATACTGCAATTCATGGGGTCACAAAGAGTCAGACATGACTGAGAGACTGAACTGAACTGAACTGAACTATTTTAAGTGTTAACAAAATTCAAGGCAGTCCTAACTCTAATCAAAAATAAGAAAGTAAGTTGCTAATCTATGGACTTTACAGAGGAAAAAGAACTAGATTCTAAAATCATATTTCACAGAAAAATCTAAATTGACTTTTCAGGTTATGAATACTTAATTATGGTAGGAACAGTCCAGAAATAGCCCATTTTAATTCATTTGGGAAAAAGTATTTTTCACTATGCTGAGTCTCATGCTCAGGAAAGAGAACAGAAAGAGGCATAATTTTGAGCTATCAAGCTTAACACACATATATAAGACAAATATCCTCCCTCCCCCTTTTTCATGGCAGGATTGAGCCTGCTTAATATCATACTAGTGGTAAAACCCAAATAGTGGCCAAAGGTATACTCTGGCATGAAGAAATATGACATACAAAAAGTACTGAAAGGAAATTCACATGTATACATATTATTAAGTATCATTAAAGATGCTTTCATTATTGGATAATTACACATTGAAACTCATATTTTTGCCTGTCAACTCAACATTTTTAAAATGGAAATGGTACAAATAAAGCAGATTTTTGATTCTGTACTCTTTGAATATTATTTGCAGAAGTGACCGTAATCTTGGAAACATTTTAATACTCATTCATTCCCTATCAAAGCCATAGTAGGAATAAGTCTCTCTGCATCTTCACTTGAAAAGAACTGCAATGGGTAGACCCATATTTAGTAAAAGTAACTCACCAGTAAAGGCAGAACACAATAGTCTGTATTAAAGAGAGTTTCCTTCCATAGACAGTGAGGAAGAAATGAGAAGAGCTTACCTTTATGATGGTTTGCACTAGATACAACTTTCCCCCACAAGGTTACAATAAATATTATTATTAGCAGTTTTCCTTTTGTTGCTTTCTGTAAGTATCTCTTACTCATCCTGCAAAAAATAATAATAATAATTAAAATCTTAAGTATGTGAACCCACTGTTTTTCCACTATAATCATGGTACATTTACAAGTTCCTATGACATCTTAATACCTAAATTTGCATTTTTTATATTAAAATACTGTTCTCTGTATATAAATTATGAACAGAAAAAAGATTAAAGTTTTCCAAACAAAGTACTTTGATACAATGCAAGGGATAAGAGAGGCCCTACCTCTATCAACCTTGTTTCACTTAATGACAGCTGAAATCAACCAGAAAACATTACTATTTTTCTCTCCATATAAATATAGATTCAACTTTTTCAAAAAATTCAAGGCACAGTTGTTTGAATAATCTTTAAGTAAGTGATTTGTTTTACTTTTAAAAAATCCTTCTTCAAAGCCAAGTCAAATGGTCAGGGTAAACAGTTGAGATAAAATGTATTTGATGAATTCCTGCACAGAATAAAGTCACTTCAAATCTACTATTTCTAATGTGCTTTTTAAAAGTCACTTTACTGTACAGCATCACTACTGCTGAAACACAGATGTCTTAATATTGTTGGAATCTACCATGCTGTACTTTATGACTAGGAGAAAAATGAAATAGCAGAATGAAAAATAGCAAGTTACCATTTGCAAGTTGAGACTACCAAACAGGAAAACAAAGCAATGTTATAATAAAATAATAGCTACCCAAAACAAAAGTTTAGCACCTACTTTCTGTAGCACTGAATACAACATTATTTCAACTGTTCTTCAGGACAAATTGGGGATGTTGGTATGTCTATCCCATTTTGTAGATGATGGAGGACAAAAACTACATTAAATTTGTGTTTAATGAAACAGTAAAAACTCAAACAGCAAATTGCCTTAACCTAAAATCTTTACATTAACTATTATATTGCTAAGGGGTAAGCAAAACATAAAACATAATCCATCCACATTTTATTCATGAGGGAGATAAAATATACTTCCATCACACTGTACCTCCTCAGATTCGATCCTGAATGGACTGAACTCCATTCTTATCTGACCTGCATTCTTGTCTTAGTTCCAGTGCAAGTTTGTGAGGTTGCTTCCTCACCTAGCCTGATTCCTCCTCCTGAGTCCTCCATGTTATCTTTTTGCTCACACCTTCACTTCCAGAATATTCTGGCTCCAAAAGTATGACTCAGTGGTAGCAATGATGACTGTATAATTTTGAAGAGGAGTCACTCATCCCAATAAATGGATTAAAAATAAATTGATATTTTATACATATTTAATACAGATACACAGTTACACTTCTTGGCCTGGAGAGATTGTTCACACCTATTCAGATGTTGAGGGGGCAGCACTGTATGACTAAGAATACAGACTCCAGACTTACTCCCAAGTCAGACTGTTTGGATTTGAGTCCGGCTCTCTTGGCTTCTAATTGAGTAATCTTGTGTGAGTTTCTGGATCTCCTGCCTCAACTTTTCTTCTGCCATATGGAGTATCTATGTGAAAAGCCTGGCCCCATGGCTGGCAAGTATAAGGGATCAGTGACTATGAGCCTGGAAAGTGTTCAGTCACTTGGATGTTTTGTTGTTCCTGGAGTACATGAGTGGGCCATCCATTCATGAGGTGATTGAAGGGAATTTCAATGGGCCCAACAGCTGCAAGTACTCCATAGACCTTGGTCTTGTGACGTATTTAGATAATGTACAAAGGAATAAGTGTTGACCTTTGGATTAGATGGCTTGGTTTAAAATCTGGCTTCTCGCCTACTGTCTATATCACTTTATAAATTACTTAACTAAGTATTTTTGCAACCAAAATGAGAATAATATCTATCTCATAGTTGTTGGTACAAAAACTAAAGGAGTTAGTTCATGGAAAGAATTTACCACTACGCATACAAGATAATTAACGCTCAATAGGTTTTAACCATTACTACGGCCATAACTTTGTTAGACCTACATTTCCCAAATCTGTGTGTTCTGCAAGGCATCACTTTCACAGAATGTTAATACAGTATTAGTGAAAAACAAAGGGGGCAAGTAGATTTACAAAACTCTGGGTGCAATTAGATTTTTTGAAACAAGAGGCATATCTGAGTGCACAGCATTGTCTAGAAACCTTTCTTCAGAGTGTAATACAGTATACTAATGTCCTCAGGAAGTATCTTAGAAAAACACTCTGCTTTAGGGGTGTTCAATCTCAAGTGCCCATTGCATTCCCATTTAAACTCTTCCATTCTATTACCTTTGTGGTTTTTTGGCACTCTTACTGTTAGCTTTGTTATGAGATTCTTCTTTTCTCACATTTTTGCCACCATCCTGCTTCCTCTCCTACATCCAATCCCTACAACCATATTGTACTGCATATCCTATAACAGAATGAACAGTTTAGCAAACTTCATCTGACAAGAAGAGCTGCTTAGCATAATTCTTGATAATAGCTTTCCCGTAGCAAATGGCCTCTGCTACAAGGTCAATGACCCATTGTATTTTCCCTATCATTGTTCACCAACCACATGGCATGACAGAACTGACAACTGGTCAAACTGATTACTAGACATATGGAAACACAAACACCCACAAAGTCACCAGGCTGTCAAACTGAAAAAGGAAGGAGAAAGCAGGTCAACATTTGGAAGCCTGTAAAGACCCCTGCCTTTCCTCCCATACCACCCCTACCCCTATCCAGTCAATGACCACATTCTGTCAATACTGCTTTCTGAATATCTCTTACTTATGCACACATCCCTGCTGCAATACTGCAGTTCAGGCCACCAAAATTTTTCATGGGCAACACGCAGCCTCCTAACTGGACTTCCTGCTGCCAATATTGTCATCCTTTGGAACCAAAGGCTGGATCTTTGTCTGCTTTTCTTGTGATTCTGTTTGTTGTATTTAGTACTTAGGAAGTGCCCAATAAATACTGCTAATTGAGTGAAACGCATTCTCTATGTGTGCTGCGCTTAGTGACTTTTGTGACCTCATGGACTGTAGCCCACCAGGCTCCTCTGTCCATGGGATTCTCCAAGCAAGAATACTGGAGTGGGTTGCCATGCCCTCCTCCAGGGGAATCTTTCCAATCCAGGGACCAAACCCAAGTCTTCCATGTTGCCAGCACATTCTTTACCATCTGAGCCACCAGGAAAACCTATATAGCAGTCTCTATACTGTAGCCAAACATGTAACTATGATCATGAGACCCCCTTCATATGATTAAAACCTTCACACAATTCTCTTCTATGTTTAAGAAAAAAAAAAAAAACAACTTGTACTGGTATCAGAGTTAAAAACAATAACTTTACTCTTTCTGTCTCCAATCTTACTTTACACCATTCTTCCCCATCTCTCTCTCCACATACACTCATAGTCAATATTTTAATTCTACAAAATTTCCTCCACATCTTGCAGCTGATGTCACCTGAATCTCCATGTCACCTGAAACATATCACCCACCTCCATGTGCCACCCACTCTTCAAACTGCTAACTTCTATTCATTGGTCAGAGTGTAGCTTAGAATTCTTGCTATAGGACTTGGTCAAGACCATGTTAACAGCCCTACTTTATATATACCAGGCACATGTCACACTGTAATATAATTTTCTATTTACTTATCCCCATCCCTCACTGTCATACAATAGGGACTGTGAACCACACACTTGAAAATACCTAGAGCCTGAGAGTCTCTTGAACTGCAAGGAGATCAAACCACTCAATCCTAAAGGAAATCAACCCTGAATATTCATTGGAAGGATAGATGCTGAAGCTCCAATACTTTTGCCACCTGATGCAAACAAGCCAATTCATTAGAAAAGACCCTGATGCTGCGAAAGACTGAGGGCAGGAGGATATGTGGGCGACAGAGTACAAAATGATTAGACAGTATCACCAACTCAATGGATATGAACCTGTGCAAAGTCTGGGGCATAATGAAGTGCCGGGAGCCAGCGTGGAGAATCCCACCCATGGCAAAGGTCATGAGGAAGAGGCCTGTTGGGCAAAGGCAAGATCAGGATTCAAAGGACCCCCTGAACTTCCTTGAGCATCTACCCCCGAACCAGAATCTATCTGTCTTACATTTTATGTCTTTCACCAGCTCTTCTGACATTAGCAGGGGTCTGTCCCTGACCAAAAGAGTTAACTTAGGGCTCTAGTTGATAAATCTCCTAGGCATGAAAGGAGTGTTTCAAACCCTCTGTTAGCATTCTAGCTTACATGGCAGCTTTATCCAGACTCTTGCAACATTGTTGAGCCTATGCAATGCCTGCTGCCAAGTTCTCACATCCCTTATCCATTGTGTTCCTGGGAGTGCATATAGTCAGGATGTAGAAGCAGCAAGTATTAGCCTTAGCATTAGCAACATTAGACTTTGAGTTAATAAGTTCTTTCTTTGCTGTAACCTGCTGAATCTTTGCTCCATAAAAATGTAACTCTGTACTTTAAGGGTGACGCAGGCTAAGAATTTAAGAAGAAACACTTTAAGGGAAAATCATTGTTCTGGTGTTCTGGCTGACCAACCTTTATCAAAAGGAGGTCATGGAATATCAACAGGCCTCCGGAATAGAAGATGATGTACAGAAAATAAGACTTTGGCAGGAAGGAACCTGATATCGATAAAAGTTATTACTGATGGAATGTTGAGTTGACTCTGCATTTTTCACCTTGCTGTATGTATAACTCAGGGTATAAAAGCCTCGAGAAGAATAAAGTAATGGGCCTCGCTCGAAGAAGCTTGGTCACCCCGTGTTATCTCTTTATCTATCTCTCTTCATTCGCTGATGTCGCCCATCCTGAGGATATCCCTGGACTCTGCTGAGGCTGGACCTCGGCAATGAAGGACACAGAAGGCTGGCAGAATGCAGTCCATGCGGTCACAGAGAGTCAGAAACAACTTAGCAAGTGAACAATAAAAAAGAGCCTGGCCCAAGGTTCAGCTCAATAACTAAAAGAGTATTTGTTGAACGTGGGTCACATCATGATATCGTGCCATCGCCAACATGAGCAGGAAGCAAGCGTGTGTCACTATTTTAGGATGAAACTAGGAAAAGACCCACAGAAAGAAGAAAGTGAGATACGGGTAGGGGAGGGCAAGATAAGACAAAGCGAAGAAGAAAAAGAAAAGGGAGAAATCCAATCTGGAATGTGATTTATTCTGCTTTTAAAATACCAACCAAGATTGAGCAAACTGAAATGTAACAGAATGATGACTAATGTTCCACGAAGGGGCAACACCCAAGAAGAAAACCCTAAAGAAAAAAGGCTGGATGTTATGCTTCTTGACCTTGTACAAGAGCACAGAGGGTGAGGGCACTCACTTCTCATTCAAGGTGCTAAACACCAGGTAGCGGTCTAAAAATTTCCCCCACAGTCAAAGACTGAATGCACTTTCAAAATTGTCACACTTATCTGTTGTTTTGTTTTTTTCTTTTTTTTTTTTTAAGCAACATTTAAGTGAACTTTATAACAGCAAAAGCTGTGAGAAGAAGAAACTGGAAACTGAAGGATAAATTCACAGAGAGGATGAAACCTTGAAATTGCTCCCCAAGCAGCAGCCGCTGGCAAGACAGGGGAAATAGGATAATTGAGAAATGCTAACCTTGGCGGTGAAGGATGTTGAAGTGAAAAGCTGTCAAAGTAGAGAACTGACAATTAAATCTCCAGGCTTTCTTTTGCTCTTATCATCTGTACTATGTTTCAGTTGCATCCATTCAGATGTAGATGTCTGAATGGTGTTAGAACCCTCTGCCTCCCCACTGATGTTAAAAGTGCATTTTAATTATAAATAAGAAAGAAACTATTATGCTGCTAGAAAAATCATTTCACCATAAAAACAGAAGGCAGGTTTAACTGATATAAAGAAGATGGAAGAGGAAAAAAGGTGGGAAAGACTTATAAACAAGGAGATAAAAAGCTGGAGGCCAGAACCCAATCACCTGGCCTCTCCCAGAACTTAAGGCGCTTCTTATTTGCGGAAGAAAAGGTCATGTGTATGTGTGTGTTTAGGTGTGCTTGGTCATTCAGTCGTGTCTGACTCTTTGCGACCCCATGGATTGTAACCAGCCAGGCTCCTCTGTCCATGGGATTTCCCAGGCAAGAATATGGGAATGGGTTACCTTTCCTTCTTCAAGGGATCTTCCCAACCCAGCGATAGAAACTGAGTCTCCTGTGTCTACTGCACTGCAGGCAGATTCTTTCACCCCTCTGAGCCATCAGGGAAGCCTTAATAATGGTCATATGCTGCTGCTGCTGCTGCTGCTGCGTCGCTTCAGTCGTGTCCGACTCTGTGCGACCCCATAGATGGCAGCCCACCAAGCTCCCCCGTCCCTGGGGCAATGTATATTGGGTTGGCCACAAAGTTCACTCGAGTTTTTCCATGTTACAAAAACCCAAAGGAACTTTTTGGCCAGCTCAGTACAAAAGTTTTTTTATAGGACGTTTTTCTACACTGATCTAATATTCATACCAACCTGTGTCAACAAATTAAGATGGCATGAACTTTAACAGTCAAAGCTAGTATGGGAATTTAACCTTGAAATAGAATGCTCCAACTGATAAGTTCCTTCTCTCCTGATAGGGACCAGAATGGTACTTATAAAATGTAAATCAAATAATACCACACCCCACTCTCTGCTGAAAACCCTAGAAATTTACCTGCGTATTGAAATAAGAGTAAAAATCTCAATTTCTCACTGGAGAGAACATTCAACATCATCTCCCTGCTTGACTTTTCTGACCTCAATTCACATCCATGTTCCCCTCCATCCTTACACTTCAGACACATAGGCCCTCCCTCTGTCCTTTTGTCAGAGGAGGTAATCAAGAGAACATGGCTGCTGGTTGATACTCAAGCTGTACCCAGGCAGTCAGAGGGGCCTTCCCTGTCCTGGGAATGTATATTCTGCCCACCATGCCCACAGGGAGAGATACTCCAAGGATGTACCTTGAGAGGTGATGTGTGTTGCTAAGACCATCCAGACTGAATACATGACTGAACGCTAGTAAAGTCTCTTAAGATTTGCTGGGCAGCTGCAGAGATCAGCTCATCCAGAACCTAAGACAAGCCTCCTGTGTAAGTTCCCTTGCTTGTTAAATGCACCACTTAACAATCTGTAGTGTTTTCTCACTTGTGCACCCCTCCTCACCCTCCACATATGGAGGCCAGTTTCAGATTTCACCCCGGAAACTTTAAGGGTGTAAACCAATCCCCTTGCAGCCAAATTCCTTCTAGAACTCAAATTAAATGTTAGCTCTGCCTTAAAAGCTCTCGCTCTAGTCTTTGCATGGTCAGTTTCAGTTCATGATCACCTCCACAGAGGACACCTCCTGAGCATTTTACCCTTCAGAGTCCAGAGACACCCACCCCACTCTCTCTTGTTCCTAATATCCTGTCGTATAGGTCTTCCTTATCTTAAAATGGGGCTACATCCAGATTAATTCAGTGTACATTGAAAATGCATTTGATACACTTAACCTACAAAACATCAGAGCTCAGACCAGCCTACCTTAAGCATGCTTGGAATACTTATATTAGCCTTTGCATGCATGCTAAGTCGCTTTGTGTACGACTCTTCATGACGCTATGGGCCGTAGCCCACCAGACGCCTCTGTCCATGGGATTCTCTAACCAAGAATACCAGAGTGGGTTTCCATACTCTCCTCCAGGGGATTTTCCTGACCCAGGGATCTAA
The DNA here is from genome assembly GCF_001704415.2 of Capra hircus. Classification (NCBI taxonomy): domain Eukaryota; kingdom Metazoa; phylum Chordata; class Mammalia; order Artiodactyla; family Bovidae; genus Capra; species Capra hircus. Next base: position 51,040,368 of record NC_030812.1, on the reverse strand, counting down.
AACCAAGTTTCTTAAGTCTTCTGCATAGTCAGGCAAGTTCTTTATCACTAGCATCACCTGTTAAGCCCAACATTAGCCTCCAGTTGGCAAACATAAAGCCTATTTTGGAGAAGGAAATGGCAACACACTCCAGTATTCTTGCCTGGAGAATCCCATGGACAGAGGAGCCTGGCAGGCTACAGTCCATGGCATCACAAGAGTTGGATGTGACTAAACCACCAAAGCCTATGTTACAATGAAGTGTTGAATATCTCATAAATTTATTGAGTGTTGTATTGAAAATGAAAAACAGAATGGTAGTATGGGTACAGAATGATTCTAAGTGAGGCAGCTATTTACTTTGGGGATCACATAGCTAATAGGAAGCTTCAATTCACCCAAATTTTCCAGTATCAGGACCAAGTATTGTACCACATATTGCCAGCCAAGAAAAAAAATCAAAACTCAAAGTATAGTTTGAAAGTATAATCAAATTCAAAGTTATATGAATGCAAACCATTTAAAGTTGGGGACCATCTGTATTTCCTCTATTTATTATAGTCTGAAATTATTTTATTCACTTATTTACATATTTGAAGTATTTATTTTCTTCTTTCTCTCATTAAAATGTTATTTCTATAAGGACAAATCCTCTCCACTTTTTTTTTTTTTTTTGCCACACCACACAGCATGTAGAACTTCTCCAACCAGGGACTGAACCTGTGTCCCTGCATTGGAAGCATAGTTCTTTAACCACTGGACTGCAGGGAAGTCCAAGTTCCTCTCTATTTAACGCTGTGCCAGCACACAGAACAATACCCACATCACAGAACATCAACATATGTTCAATGAAGGAATCTGTGCATTGATTTTAGAATCAGAACAAATGAATCCTTTTTAATGGAGGTTTCATTACTTTTTTATTTTAAACAACTAAATGTCTGCTATACTCAGCTGCTAAGAATGCCAGTGGAAAGTATGGTGCACATATTGGTGGAGTGATACAAAATGAAGTGAGGAGAGTGGGAGATGAGAAAATGTAAGCAGACTAAATTACTCTTTTAAGAAACATACTGAAAAGGGAAGGAAAGATGAAAAGGGAAGTAAAGATAAAATGGTAGAGAGAGACTTGAAGAGGTGATTGGAAAAAGCCAGAAGGAAGAGGTAAGTTAAAATTACCAAAGTCAGGGTAGACTAAGATTAAGTTTTTGTAAATATCTATGCTCTACAAATACAGGTTATTATTACAATTTTATTATTATCCTTAGTATTGTTATTACTTTTGATTTCCCTATTTTATATTGAAGCAAATGCATCTTCCAAAATTAATTATCTTTTGTTTTCTGATAGATTATTACAATGGCCCTACTAAATATGACATCTTGAGCCACAAATTTCACTACATTGCTGGTTTTATACAATAATAATGTCCAACTTGACTAGCATTTATGATAAATACTATGACTCTATTTATGATGTCAAATTTATTTACTGAAATAGCAGCATTCTTTGAGGCAGACAGACAGTGATATCAGTATTGAGATTAGATAAATATATATAGACATGAAACAACAGACTGGTTCCAAATAGGAAAAGGAGTATGTCAAGGCTGTGTATTGTCACCCTGCTTATTTAACTTCTATGCAGAGTACATCATGAGCAATGCTGGACTGGAAGAAACACAAGCTGGGATCAAGATTGCCAGGAGAAATATCAATAACCTCAGATATGCAGATGACACCACTCTTATGGCAGAAAGTGAAGAGGAACTAAAAAGCCACTTGATGAAAGTAAAAGAGGAGAGTGAAAAAGTTGGCTTAAAGCCTAACATTCAGAAAATGAAGATCATGGCATCCAGTTCCATTACTTCATGGGAAATAGATGGGGAAACAGTGGAAACAGTGTAAGACTTTACTTTTGGGGGTTCCAAAATCACTGCAGATGGTGACTGCAGCCATGAAATTAAAAGATGCTTACTCCATTGTATATTCTTGCCTCCTTTGTCAAAGATAAGGTGTCCATATGTGTGTGGATTTATCTCTGGGCTTTCTATTTTGTTTCATTGATCTATATGTCTGTCTTTGTGTCCGTACCATACTGTCTTGATGACTGTGGCTTTGTAGTAGAGCCTGAAGTCAGGCAAGTTGATTCCTCCAGTTCCATTCTTCTTTCTCAAGATTGCTTTGGCTATTCGAGGTTTTTTGTATTTCCATACAAATCTTGAAATTATTTGTTCTAGTTCTGTGAAAAATGTTGCTGGTAGCTTGATAGGGATAGCATTGAATTTGTAAATTGCTTTGGGTAGTATACTCATTTTCACTATATTGATTCTTCCGATCCATGAACATGGTATATTTCTCCATCTATTAGTGTCCTCTTTGATTTCTTTCATCAGTGTTTTATAGTTTTCTATATATAGGTCTTTAGTTTCTTTAGGTAGATATATTCCTAAGTATTTTATTCTTTTCGTTGCAATGGTGAATGGAATTGTTTCCTTAATTTCTTTTTCTACTTTCTCATTATTCGTGTATAGGAATGCAAGGGATTTCTGTGTGTTGATTTTATATCCTGCAACTTTACTATATTCATTGATTAGCTCTAGTAATTTTCTGGTGGAGTCTTTAGGGTTTTCCATGTAGAGGATCATGTCATCTGCAAACAGTGAGAGTTTTACTTCTTCTTTTCCAATTTGGATTCCTTTTATTTCTTTTTCTGCTCTAATTGCTGTGGCCAAAACTTCCAGAACTATGTTGAATAGTAGCAGTGAAAGTGGACACCCTTGTCTTGTTCCTGACTTTAGAGGAAATGCTTTCAATTTTTCACCATTGAGGATAATGTTTGCTGTGGGTTTGTCATAGATAGCTTTTATTATGTTGAGGTATGTTCCTTCTATTCCTGCTTTCTGGAGAGTTTTTATCATAAATGGATGTTGAATTTTGTCAAAGGCCTTCTCTGCATCTATTGAGATAATCATATGGTTTTTATTTTTCAATTTGTTAATGTGGTGAATTACATTGATTGATTTGCGGATATTGAAGAATCCTTGCATCCCTGGGATAAAGCCCACTTGGTCATGGTGTATGATCTTTTTAATGTGTTGTTGGATTCTGATTGCTAGAATTTTGTTGAGGATTTTTGCATCTATGTTCATCAGTGATATTGGCCTGTAGTTTTCTTTTTTTGTGACATCTTTGTCAGGTTTTGGTATTAGGGTGATGGTGGCCTCATAGAATGAGTTTGGAAGTTTACCTTCCTCTGCAATTTTCTGGAAGAGTTTGAGGAGGATAGGTGTTAGCTCTTCTCAAAATTTTTGGTAGAATTCAGCTGTGAAGCCGTCTGGACCTGGGCTTTTGTTTGCTGGAAGATTTCTGATTACAGTTTCAGTTTCCGTGCTTGTGATGGGTCTGTTAAGATTTTCTATTTCTTCCTGGTTCAGTTTTGGAAAATTGTACTTTTCTAAGAATTTGTCCATTTCTTTCACGTTGTCCATTTTATTGGCATACAATTGCTGATAGTAGTCTTTTATGATCCTTTGTATTTCTGTGTTGTCTGTTGTGATCTCTCCATTTTCATTTCTAATTTTATTGATTTGATTTTTCTCTCTTTGCTTCTTGATGAGTCTGGCTAATGGTTTGTCAATTTTATTTATCCTTTCAAAGAACCAGCTTTTGGCTTTGTTGATTTTTGCTATGGTCTCTTTTGTTTCTTTTGCATTTATTTCTGCCCTAATTTTTAAGATTTCTTTCCTTCTACTAACTCTGGGGTTCTCCAACTCTTCCTTTTCTAGTTGCTTTAGTTGTAGAGTTAGGTTATTTATTTGACTTTTTTCTTGTTTCTTGAGGTATGCCTGTATTGCTATGAACTTTCCTCTTAGCACTGCTTTTATAGTGTCCCACAGGTTTTGGGTTGTGTTTTCATTTTCATTAGTTTCTATGCATATTTTGATTTCTTTTTTGATTTCTTCTGTGATTTGTTGGTTATTCAGAAGTGTGTTGTTCAACCTCCATATGTTGGAATTTTTAATAGTTTTTCTCCTGTAATTGAGATCTAGTCTTAATGCATTATGGTCAGAAAAGATGCTTAGAATGATTTCGATTTTTTTGAACTTATCAAGTTTAGATTTATGGCCCAGGATGTGATCTATCCTGGAGAAGGTTCCATGAGCACTTGAAAAAAAGGTGAAATTCATTGTTTTGGGGTGAAATGTCCTATAGATATCAATTAGGTCTAACTGATCTAATGTATCATTTAAAGTTTGCATTTCTTTGTTAATTTTCTGTTTAGTTGATCTGTCCATAGGTGTGAGTGGGGTATTAAAGTCTCCCACTATTATTGTGTTATTGTTGATTTCCCCTTTCATACTTGTTATCATTTCTCTTACATATTGCGGTGCTCCTATATTGGGTACATATATATTTATAATTGTTATATCTTCTTCTTGGATTGTTCCTTTGGGAAAACTGGTCAACCACTTGTAAAAGAATGAAACTAGATCACTTTCTAACACCGCACACAAAAATAAACTCTAAATGGATTAAAGTTCTAAATGTAAGACCAGAAACTATAAAACTCCTAGAGGAGAACATAGGCAAAACACTCTCAGACATAAATCACAGCAGGATCCTCTATGATCCACCTCCCAGACTTCTGGAAATAAAAGCAAAAATAAACAAATGGGATCTAATTAAAATTAAAAGCTTCTGCACAACAAAGGAAAACATAAGCAAGGTGAAAAGACAGCCTTCGGAATGGGAGAAAATAATAGCAAATGAAACAACTGACAAACAACTAATCTCAAAAATATACAAACAACTTCTGCAGCTCAATTCCAGAAAAATAAACGACCCAATCAAAAAATGGGCCAAAGAACTAAATAGACATTTCTCCAAAGAAGACATACGGATGGCTAACAAACACATGAAAAGATGCTCAACATCACTCATTATTAGAGAAATGCAAATCAAAACCACAATGAGGTACCACTTCACACCAGTCAGAATGGCTGCGATCCAAAAATCTGCAAGCAATAAATGCTGGAGAGGGTGTGGAGAAAAGGGAACCCTCCTACACTGTTGGTGGGAATGCAAACTAGTACAGCCACTATGGAGAACAGTGTGGAGATTCCTTAAAAAATTGCAAATAGAACTACCTTATGACCCAGCAATCCCACTGCTGGGCATACACACCGAGGAAACCAGAACTGAAAGAGACACATGTACCCCAATGTTCACCGCAGCACTGTTTATAATAGCTAGGACATGGAAACAACCTAGATGTCCATCAGCAGATGAATGGATAAGAAAGCTGTGGTACATATACACAATGGAGTATTACTCAGCGGTAAAAAAGAATTCATTTGAATCAGTTCTGATGAGATGGATGAAACTGGAGCCGATTATACAGAGTGAAGTAAGCCAGAAAGAAAAACACCAATACAGTATACTAACACATATATATGGAATTTAGGAAGATGGCAATGACGACCCTGTATGCAAGACAGGGAAAGAGACACAGATGTGTATAATGGACTTTTGGACTCAGAGGGAGAGGGAGAGGGTGGGATGATTTGGGAGAATGACATTCTAACATGTATACTACCATGTAAGAATTGAATCGCCAGTCTATGTCTGATGCAGGATACAGCATGCTTGGAGCTGGTGAATGGGGATGACCCAGAGAGATGTTATGGGGAGGGAGGTGGGAGGGGGGTTCATGTTTGGGAACGCATGTAAGAATTAAAGATTTTAAAATTAAAAAAAATAATAAATTAAAAAATAAATAAATAAAAGATGCTTACTCCTTGGAAGAAAAGTTATGACCAACCTAGATAGTATATTCAAAAGCAGAGACATTACTTTGCCGACTAAGGTCCGTCTAGTCAAGGCTCTGGTTTTTCCTGTGGTCATGGATGGATGTGAGAGTTGGACTGTGAAGAAGGCAGAACGCTGATGAATTGATGCTTTTGAACTGTGGTGTTGGAGAAGACTCTTGAGAGTCCTTTGGACTGCAAGGAGATCCAACCAGTCCATTCTGAAGGAGATCAGCTCTGGGATTTCTTTGGAAGGAATGATGCCAAAGCTGAAACTCCAGTACTTTGGCCACCCCATGCAAAGAGTTGACTCATTGGAAAAGACTTTGATGCTGGGAGAGGTTGGGGGCAGGAGGAGAAGGAGACGACAGAGGATGAGATGGCTGGATGGCATCACTGACTCGATGGACTCGAGTCTGGGTGAACTACAGGAGTTGGTGATAGAGAGGGAGGTCTGGCGTGCTGCGATTCATGGGGTCGCAAAGAGTCAGACACAACTGAGCGACTGAACTGAACTGATAGATGCATATTAAAGTATAAGCGATCCATGTGTGTACATACTTTGTACATACAATATATAGTAGCAGATTTAAGAGATAATCATGTGACCCTACCAATAATCCTATGGTATTGTATTATATTATCCAGAAGCTGAGGTGGTAAGTTCTACTCATTTTTATTATTGGTATTCATTTGGATCCACTTTATACCACATATCCAATACCATGACATTATAGTATTTCACACCACACTTAACTGTGTATGTTATTTGAATTAGAATCTACCCACTGAATAGAATCTGGATTTCCCATTTTTAAATTATCAAAAGTTTACAGATTTATGGAACTTCCCTGGTGGTCCAGTGGTTAGGAATCTACCTTGCAGTGCAGGGAACAGGTTCAGTTCCTGGTCAGGGAACTAAGATCCCAGATGCCATGGGGCAACTAACCCTGTGTGCTGCAACTACTAAGCCTGAGTGCCACAACTAGAGAGAAGCCCACACGTCCCAGTGAAAGATTCCATTTGTCACAACCAAGACCTTAAGTAGCCAAATGAATATCTAAAAAATAAAGTTTATTTACTTTGCATTTTTGTATGCCAGTCATAAGATTAGTCCAATTAGTTCACATTTTTTTAGATAACTTCAAAGCAAAGACTTTGGAATATAATCCTGGTTCTCACATTTTTCTAAATGGAAACAATAGCTATAAAATTCTCTCAATACATCAGTGTTTCATGATGAATGTACCTTTTACATTCCATTCAGTTAAGAAGTCGACCCTGGAGATTTAGCCAAGAAAGCTCCACTGGTTTCTAAGGATTGCCTGGCAGCAAATATAAGCCTCTTTTAAGAATCACTATTGCCTCCTTCCTTCACCCAAAATTTATACTTCCATTCATTTTCCTATAATACCGCAATTTTGGTGGGTACAGAAACCCAGGAGTGCTTTTGCTTTATGCCTAGTAATGTACAACCAAAGTGCTGATTTTACATAAATGCCTTTGCCACCTACAGACCATAATGATAGGAAATAGAAATGTATTATCATTCAAATGATTTTTCCCGAAATATACAATATTCTAAGGCTCCAAGTGCTAAAACCCAAAACAGACAAAAATACTAAAGGCAAAATAAAGCAATCATTTATGAGAGACACCTGAAATGACGAGGGCTAAGCTAAACCACATTGCTGTGTATGTTATTACAACTGAATCACTTACCTTCGTTTTCAATCTATAAAATGGGAATGCCATCTATTTTTTCAAATAGGAATATCATTATAACGAATAAGAAATTGTCTGATGGTTTGAACTTAAAAGAAAGTTAGATGCTAAGTCAGCAACACTACTATTTCTTCAAAGATCCTTCTTTCAGAGCATGGCTTGCAAGGCAGAACTACTTACCTGAATATGATCCTAGCTCTGACATACAATAGGAAAATGCCTTTGTCGAGTTTACTTAACAACTATGAGCCTCAATGCCCACATATGGAATGCATAAATACTATTACATACTGGTAGGCCTGTTGTAAGGAATAAATACAGTGTATATAAAGGATATGACACAAAGCCAGAATAAAGTAGACACTCAAACTGTAGTGATTATTATACATTATTAATAACATCTAGGGCATAGCCACCTGGCTGGGAATTAGTGAGAAATAAAGTTTTTGAGCAACAAGTAAAAGAACTTACATGTTTTAATCATAGGTGAAAATGAATCTACTTTTAGGAATTTACCCTAAGTCTATAGAATTAAAGGCAGGAATATGAAACAGTCTTAAAAAAAAAAAAGCAAGGCTGATTAATAGAGTCTTCAGATGGTTCTGCAAAATGAATACTGATACTGAGCTATCAGAGAATAGACATTAAATTTATAAATGTACAGAATTCTAAGATCATTAGATACATTAGATCATTAGATATCTCTAATGACTGTAGAGATACCTGGAACACAGCATGCTAACTGAAGTTATTAATATTGCTACATATGTTTATAGTTTTAAATATACTGGTATCTATGGCCAACTAATCTATAACAAAGGAGACAAGAATATATGAAGAAAAAGAGTCTCCTTAATAAGTGGTGCTGGAAAAAGTGCATAGTTTCATGTAAAAGAATGAAATTAGAACATCTCCTGGGCTTCCTTGGTGGTTCAGTAGTTAAAAATCCACCTTGCAATGCAAGTGACACTGGTTTGATTCCTGGTCCGGAAAGATCCCACATGCTGCAGAGCAATTAAGCCCCTGCGCCATAACTACTGAGCCTCTGCTCTAGAGCCCATGAGCCACAGTCATTCAACCCACATGCTGTAACTACTGAAGCCCATGTGCCTAGAGCCTGTGCTCCACGGCAAGAGAAGCCAGCGCAAGGAGAAGCCTGCTCACTGCAACCGAGAGTAGCTCCACAGGCCAAAATCAGAGAGAGCCCATGTGACATCGAAGACCTACCACAGTCAAAAATAAAACAAAATAAATAAATCTTCAAAAAAAGAGTCTACTATCATGTCTTTTAAAAAACAAGAGAGAACATCTCCTCACATCATGTACAAATATAAACTCAAAACTGGTTAAAGACCTAAACGCAAGACATGAAAGTTTAAAACTCCTAGAAGAAAACACAGGCAGAATACTCTTTGACATAAACTGTAGAAATATTTTTGGGGGGGGATCTGAATGAAATAAATGCAAAAATAATAAATAGGATCTAATTAAACTTAAAAAATTTGTACAGCAAACCATCAACAAAATGAACAGACAATCTACAGAATGGGAGGAAATATTTGCAAATGATATGACAGCTAAGGGGTTAATATCCAAAACATATGAACAGCTTATACAACTCAATATCAAAAACAAAACAAAACAAACAGCCCAATCAAAAATGGTCAAAAGATCTGAACAGATATTTTTCTAGAGAAGACATACAGATGGCCAACAGGCACATGAAAAGATCCTCACGATAACTTTCTGATGTAAGCTCTGTGCATATTAATATTCTCAGATTACAGATCAAATCTGAAAGAACATTTGAAGACAAGTTGTAGATGGTAGTGTTCAGTTCACTTCAGTCACTCAGTCATGTCCGACTCTTTGCGACCCCATGAATAGCAGCACACCAGGCCTCCCTGTCCATCACCAACTCCCGGAGTTCACTCAGACTCACGTCCATCAAATCAGTGATACCATCCAGCCATCTCATCCTCTGTCGTCCCCTTCTCTTCCTGCCCCCAATCCCTCCCAGCATCAGAGTCTTTTCCAATGAGTCAACTCTTCCCATGAGGTGGCCAAAGTACTGGAGTTTCAGCTTCAGCATCATTCTCTCCAAAGAAATCCCAGGGCTGATTTCCTTCAGAATGGACTGGTTGGATCTCCTTGCAGTCCAAGGGACCCTCAAGAGTCTTCTTCAACACCACAGTTCAAAAGCATCAATTCTTCGGTGCTCAACTTTCTTCACAGTCCAACTCTCACATCCATATATGACCACTGGAAAAACCATAACCTTAACTAGTCGGACCTTTGTTGGCAAAGTAATGTCTCTGCTTTTCAGCATGGTAGAGGAGGGTCTTAAAACCAATTTTCCACCCACTGGTTCAATTCTCACTGCAAAGGTAGTTAACAATACTCCAAATACTCTGAAATGGGCCCCAAAGTAGATGGTACATTTTAGACTTAAAAAAAAAAGACTAAAAGCAAGTTCTAACTATCATTTATCTAGAAAATCATCAAAAGATCACCATATTGCCATGACACTGGATAAAGGAAATACTATTGTTTTTCATTACTGTGATCTATGGGATACAAAACAATCAATCTTTAAATGGTATCTTTTATTATTTATACTCACTGCATGATCTGGTGAAAGGTGAATTAAAACTTCAGAGTTAAGGGCCCAATATCTACCAGATATTAGTCTATTGAGATTAGACCTAATAAAATTGTTATATCAGAAGTGACAAATTTAGGATTATCAGATAAAATAAAGGATGCCAACTTAAATTCACTTTTATATTTTTACAGGTTTACTGAGAAAAATAATATATTAGAATGCTGCAAATATTAGTGTATACAGTTTGATGCATTTGGCCATGTCAACACTCATGATACCATCATCATTATCAAGACACACAAATATCCATCACCTCCAAAGTTTCCTTCCGTTGTTTCCTTCTGTATATAAGTCTGTTAAGGACAATGCTTAATATGAATTCTACCATCTAAACAAATTTCAAAGTGCACAATGCCACACTGTTAATTATATGCACTCTGCTGTACAGCAGATTTTCAGAACTTATTCATGCTTTATAACTGTAACTTTATACCTATTGAATAACTCCCCATCTTCTCCCACATCCTCTGGCAAACAACTTTCTGTTTTCTGCTTTTGCAAGTTTGACTAATGAGATACCTCATATGAGTGGAATTATGCAGTACTTGTCTTCTTTTAACTGACTTATTTCACTTAGCATACTGTCTTTCAGATCCATCCATGTAATCACAAACAGCAGGATTTCCATCTTTCTTGAGGCTGAATAATATTCCCCTACATGAGTATACCAGGCTTCCCTGGTGACTCAGTGGTAAAGAACCTACCCTCCAGTGCAAGAGGCGTGGGTTTGACCCCTGGGTGGGGAAGATCCCCTGGAGAAGGAAATGGTAACCCACTCCAGTATTCTTGCCTGAAAAATCCCACAGACAAAGGAGTCTGGTGGGCTACAGTCCATGGGGTAGAAAAAAAGAGTCTGACACAACTTAGCAACTAAACAACAGTGAGTATACCACATTTTCTATATCCATTCATTCGTCAGTCGTCATTTCAGTGGTTTTGATATCTCGGCTATTGTTAACAATGAGGTAATAAACTTGGGAGTGCAGATCTCTCTTGAAGATATTAATTTCAATTATACTTTAGAAATATACCCAGGAATGGGATTACTAGATTTTTATGGTATTCCTATATGGATGAATTTTTTGGGTGGCATCACAAACTTAATGGACATGAGTTTGAGCAAATTCTGGGAAACAGAGAAGGACAGGGAAGTTTGGCATGCTGCAGTCCATGGGTCACAAAGAGCTGGACATGACTGAGCAACTGAACAACAACAATGGTATTCCTATCTTTAATGTTTTAAGAAACCTAAAAATTGTTTTCCACAGTGCTTTGTAGACATTCTCACCAAGAGACTGCAGAGGTTCTAATTTCTCCACAACCTCACTGATATTTGTTATCTTTTGGCTATTTGGTGATATCTCACCATGGTTTTGATTTGCATTTCCCTGATTAATGATATTGAGCATCTTTTTATGTACACATTAGCCACCTGTAAGTCTTCTTAGGAAAAATGTCTATTTGATCCTCTGCCCATTTTAAAATCTGTTTTGTTTTGCTGTTAGATTATAAAAAGTTCCTTATATTTCAGAAATAAATCCCTTATCAGATTTATCTAAAATTCACATTTAACTAGGTGTCCTGTAATTTTTGTTACCAAATCTGCCAACTCTACTCTAGTTTTCATGTATATTAATTTAAACAAGAAATTAACATTGACTTCTATGTGGAAACGTGCTTGAAGGAAAAAAAAACAAGCTTAGAATATAGAGAATGGCAGAAAATAAATCTTCATATGCTTTCTGATTGACTATTTTCTGCATATAGACTCAAGAAAAAAATGTCTAAAAACTACTTCTTCAACTTGCCTTAAGTTCTTCTGGCCAATGTTGAAGATATGACTTGTATATTCCAGTTTAAAATGTAGCAAATTTAGTCTTATGGCAACTAAGGACATGAGGCTTGAAGTCATAATGGGACATTGAGACTTTACTTCATACCACCTGCTAGAGACATGCTATTTAATTTCATAAAGCTTTAGTTTCTGCTTATGTAATATGCAGATAATAACAATACCTACTGGAATGCTAAGTAAGTTAATCTATTTAAAGTTCTAAGCACAGATCCTGACACATAGTAATTGATCTATAAATGCTAGCTGTGACACAGTAATCATTTAAAATTCTTCTGTGATTAACTTCTTTTTTCAATATGGAAAAACCAGGTAACTGATCTCAGTATCTTTGCCACAAGGCACAAAGACGTCAACACTAAACACATAGCCTTCATTCTTACATGCCCTGTTGGGGTGTTTCACTCCTTTCAAAGTATAGTAGTTAAATCAATCAAATTTTAATTTAATCTTCTCTTTCACTTCACAATGTTAACCTTAAATAAAATTCTTTCTCTGCATTTCTGTTTTGTATTCAGTGCCCTACTCTTACAATTTTTTATCGTTCTTTTTAATTATGAAATACTGTTTCCACAATCCAATTCTGCTCTTCCCAAGGAAAAAAATTAGTAGAAGGTGTTATGGTTATGGGCTTGTGGCACAGCAGTAAAGGATTCTCCTGCCAACACAAGACGCATGGGTTTGATCCCTGGGTTGGGAGGATTCCCTGAGAAGGAAATGGCAATCCACTCTAATATACTTGCCTGGAAAATCCCATGGACAGAGGAACCTGGTGGGCTAAAGTCCATGGGGTCACAAAAGAGTCAAGCAGGGCTTCGTGAATGAATAACAACAAACAGCATTATGATTACATGGTATGGTCAAGGTGAGACTTCACACCAATCCACTTGTAACAAGCAATATATGACACCAAACAATAAACCAGAAGCAAATTTGAGTATAACTGAGATAAAACTTAAAATGAAGTAAAACTATTTAATTGGAAATAAGCCTAGGCTGCACAATTTAATAAAGAATATACGTGTACTACCAAATGATGGTGCGTTGATGATATTTATAAAGGAGATGGCTGGATTATTAAAATCTAGACAACACAAATCTTATTCCAATGTCAATCTCCTCCTACAAAAACTTTAGGCAAAAATGTCAACAACTAGAAAAATCTTGATTTACCTCCTCCCACCTTCTTACAGCAATGATTCTCTGTCAAAATATGGCTAGAAACAGGTGGTAGGAGACAGGCAGTATATAGACAAGCCACAAAGCATCCACTCCTGAGTGACAGAGCTGGTGATGTTTCACAGCTGTTGGGTGACATATAACTAAATAGAATAAGAAAACTCCCAATCATACTCACCCTCTGATAGATGCCAAATCACAAACCTAGGACATAATTTTGTGATTCTGTATGGCAAAATCATCACCAGCTCTACATATAACATCTAAATTCCACATACAAGATTCATAACAAAATATTTTCTTCACCTTTTAAGTAAAACTTTTATGATTATTAAAGGAAATATTTTGTAGTCATAAAATCAGTTCTAAATATTTGTCCATTCAATTACCATCGAGACTAGGTAAGTACTTTTTTACTTTTGCTCTACTTCTGCTTGTTCTCTTAGGAAATGGGGCTGCTGGAGAAATTCACCCCACCTCGCAATTTCTCCTTCATGCTAACAAAGAAGCAAAAGAATGAGTGGCAATGATAAAAATAATTCATCTTCAAGGGTTCTTCGTTAGGATAACTTTTGTAGCTTAAGAAGGACACATTCAGGCTTTTCTGGTGGCTCAGCAGTAAAGAATCTGCCTGCCAATGCAGGAGATGTGGGTTTGATCCCTGGGTTTGGAAGATCCCCTGGAGGAGGAAATGGCAACCTATTCTAGTATTCTTGCCTGGGAAATCCCATGGACAGAGGAGCCTGGCAGGCTACAGTTCATAGGATTATAAAGAGTCAGACATCACTGAGTGACTGAATACACACACACACACAAGGACACTTTCTCATTGTAACTACAGCTACAGGTCAGAGAGCATCCAGTGTGACCCATAGGCCATCACACATTGTCCACTAATAATATACATTCAGGAGAGAAACACGCCTTTACCAATAAACCACTGCAATATAGTCCCTCCCTCAGCATAGAACCTTCCCAGCAGTATGTGAACTAAAAGGTTAAAGTTGTATTTCTGAAGGCCTCCTCTCATATAACCATCCCCCAAAAGGTACTAATATTAACTCATTTCAACCTTACCTTCGAAAAGTATAAAAGCAAGCAAACCTTTTTTGCAAGGCACTGACAGCTGTGTTAAAACACATGCCATTCTATAGCCTCAAAAACAAATAAAAAGCAATGGAAAGAAGTCCAAGAAGAGGTAATCAAGTTCAACAGAGTCCACACTCTGCTCTAAGAGTAATAGTTTGAGCATAATGTTTGGACACCCATGTGTACCATCATTTAACTCCAAGCACAGCAGTGTTGCAACGCATGATGAAAAGAGATTGCAGTTCTGAGACGTGTACATTTTCACTACTTCACTGTACACACACTCCTTGTGTGTGTTCAATATTTGTACGTAACTTCATAAATATTAGTTAAATCCTTTAGAGAGAAGGGTGGCACATCAGCAAATTTTAATATAGTAAAGTATTGTACTTACTTTTCAGTTAATAACATAAGCAATTGAGAAGTTGATTCATTAAGAGTCAAAGCAGCAACCACTATATGTTTAGACCTCATTGTGCAGTAAGCTGTGTTTATATATATATATATATATATATATATATAGAGAGAGAGAGAGAGAGAGAGAGAGAGAGAGAGAGAGAGAGAGACAGAGAGAGAGAGACAGAGAGAGAGAGAGAAAGTAGGAAATGGCAACCTACTCCCGTATTCTTGCCTGGAGAATCCTGTGGACAGAGAAGCCTACCATCCATGGCGTAGCAAAGAGTCAGACACATACATACTGCTTTCTGGCTTCTTCCTTTCACAACAAGATTTCGGCTCCTTTTGAAATCTTACTTTTTTACCCTTTCTAATATCTGGAATTTCCTTTTCTGAATAAAATCACATAATATACAGTAATTCCATCTTTGCCACCAGCCGTTTCTTTCCATCCCTATCATTTTCTTTACAGTGAACTTGGTTTCTTTGGTTGGAGGGCAGGTATGTTGCAGCAGTATGCAAATCACACAGTGGAGCAGCAGTCAAGCAGTTAAATGTGCAGTCTTGAGACATTTTCCCAATGATTAGACTTATTAGATTCTGAAATTATAGCCCAAAGTGGTGGCAGAAGGCTGTTACCTGAATCTCTTTCAGAAAAATTCCCCAAAATAACAGACTAGAGGGAAGTCCTACATTGGGGCGAGGGCAGATAGGATTAGTCCAAGCTACTGATTGAGCCTCCCTGATGCCTCAATCAATAAAGAACACACCTGCAATGTAGGAGACCCAGGTTAGATCCCTAGGTTGGTAAGATGCCCGGGAAATGGCAACCCACTCCAGTATTCTTGCCTGGGAAATCCCAGAGACAGAGAAGCCTGGTGGGCTACAGTCTATGGGATTGCGAGAGCTAAACACAATTTAGCAACTAACCCATTACAGCCAGTCATTCCATATTTTTTGAAAACCTACTGACCTTATTTCCTCCCAATTTATATCCTCTTACTTCATTGTCGGGAACAATAATCCAAGACACAACAGGTAGAATACTTTACAACAACTGTGCTAGATACCATGTCAGTTTAACAGCAATTTAACCAATAATCCCTGAGTTAACACTCTTCTTGTGTGTGTGCTGTGCTTAGTCACTCAGTCATGTCCTGCTCTTTGAGTCTCCATGGACCGTAGCCCACCAGGCTCCTCTGTCCATGGGGATTCTCCAGGCAAGAATACTGGAGTGGGATGCCATGCCCTCCTCCAGAGGATTTTCCCAAACAGGGATCAAACCCAGGTCACCTGCATTGCAGGCAGATTCCTTACCATCTGAGCCACCAGGGAAGCCCAATACTCTTCTTACCATGTATAATTAAAGTACTTTGTAAAGTATTTTATAAATTATACTTCTTACCAAATCACATTAAAATAGCTAATATCATACAGGATAAATATCATGCTGTGTATATTTAGCAGAATATCATGCAGCCTTAAAAAGGGATGAAATTATGATATATGCTACAACATGGAGGAGCCTTGAAAACATGCAAGTGGAACAAGCCAGACACAAAAGTGCAAATACTCTATTATCCCATTTATATGAGATATCTACAATAAGCCAGTTCATAAAAGACAGAAAGTAGAGTAGAAGCTACCAAGAGCTGAGGGGGGCAGAAATGTGAAGTTATTGTTTAACAGCTATAGAGCTACTGTCTGGGATAATGAAAAGGTTCCGGAAACGGATAGTTGTCATATTTGTACAATATTGTGAATGTACTTAATCCCACTGAACTATATGCTTTAAGCGGTGAAAAAGGTAAATTGTCTGATGTCATATTTATCACAATAAAAATAAAGAAAAATGGTATATGGTAAGAGTCATAAATGGAACAGCTCATCAACTGTATCATATAACCTACATTTATTTTCTTCATGGCACTTAACAGTATTTTAAATTATAATGATGATCTATATGTTATTTATATATTATTCTTCTTCTGTCCCCCTACTAGAATACAGACCCCATAAAAGCAGGAACCCAGGCTTTCTATTTCACTACATTATCCCCAGTTTACTTACAATGCTTCTTGTCACAGAGTAGGTGTGGAATAAATGAATTAATAAAACAAAGAAATGCTATATATATCCTTTTAATTTTGAACTTGGTTACACTACATAATCATGTACTTTTTCTTATGTCTGATAACATTTAATTCCTCCATCCCTTGCAGGCAATAGGATACTGTTAACTGTTAATCTATCTTATATGTGAGTCCCATCTCTGTAACCACACCCTAAGCTCCTTGAGAAGCCATATGCTATAGCTCTGTTTCCCTAAAAAGGATCTTACCTTCCATAGTGCCATATGGTATACTAAGAACATTCACATCCATGATCACATTTGATACACATGACCATGAGGCTGGCAGATATAATCATGCCCCTGCAGAGATGAGGACACAGGCTCAGAGAAATTCAGGGATTTGTTTAAAGTTACTAAGTGGCAGAGCCAGAACTCATAACCAGGTCTTCTAGCTCCAGGTCCAAAATTCTTTCCAGTTTGGTAATGAAAACAACAATGCTCATGTCCTATTTAACACATTTTAAAATAGAATTATGTATTTTTAAAGAATTCCTACTTGGGAGTGGGAGAGGATTTATAAAAAAAAAAAAAAAGATACCTTGACCATGGGTTTTTTTACATGCTCAAAAAGAAGAAAATTATACATGTCTGGAAATAAATTTAGCTATTTACTGATATAAGACTAGAGGGAAGAGGAAGAGAGAGAGGCAGAGGGATAGAGAGGAGAAAAGGAGAAAAAAAATGTACATGGAAATGTGAGTTTTGTTCTGTCATACCTCCCATTCTCACTAAGAATCCGAAATCCAGAATCTTATCTGAAATCTCTCAATTTTTAAATGTTCTCAATAATTCAACACTGTGCATGACAAATACTGCCTGTGGGCAGCGGTGTGGCCGCTGATCTAATCTGCCATTTTGGGGGGTATGTTTTCGAACAGACAGAACTTTCTAGTCATAGGCTATAGAAACTCTGTTTGACTGGAATCAGAAAAACAAGCAGGAGGAGAGCATCTAATAGCACAAATGACCTAATACAATATTAAAAATCTTAAAAGATGATACTGTTAAAGTGGTGCATGCAACATGTCAGCAAACTGGAAAAACTCAGCAGTTTCAGGCCACAGGCCTGAAAAAGGTTGGTTTTCATTCCAATCCCAAAGAAGGGCAACGCCAAAGAACATTCAAAAACTATACTGTTGCACACAGTTCACATGATAGCAGGCTTATGCTCAAAACCCTTCAAGCTAGGTTTTAGTAGTATGTGAACTGAGAACTTTCAGATGTATAAGCTGGATTTAGAAAAGGTAGAGGAACCAGAGATGAATTTGCCAACATTCATTGGCTCTTAGAGAAAGCAATGAGATTTCAGTAAGAAATCTCCTCCTGCTTCATTGACTACACTAAAAGCCTTTGATTGTGTAGATTGCAACCAACTGTGGAAAACTCTTAAAGAAATGGGAATACCAGACCACTTCACCTGTCTCCTGAGAAATGTGTATGCAGGCCAAGAAGCAACAGTTAGAATCAGACATGGAACAATGGACTGGTTCAAAATTGGGAAGGAATATGTCAAGGTTGTATATTGTCACCCTGCTTACTTAACTGCTATGAAGAGTACATCATGTGAAATGCCAAGCTGGATGAATCACAAGCTGGAATCAAGACT
This sequence comes from Capra hircus, assembly GCF_001704415.2. NCBI lineage: Eukaryota > Metazoa > Chordata > Mammalia > Artiodactyla > Bovidae > Capra > Capra hircus. Next base: position 51,021,934 of record NC_030812.1, on the reverse strand, counting down.
GCCAGGAGAAATATCAAGAACCTTACATATGTAGATGATACCATAATAATGGCATAAGGCAAAGAGAAACTAAAGAGTATCTTGAGAATGAAACAAGAGAGAAAAAAAATTGACTTAAAATTCAACATTCAAAAAACTAAGGTTATGGTATCAGGTCTCATCACTTTATGACAAATAGAAAGGAGAAAGTGGAAATAGTGACAAATTTTCTTTTCTTGGGTTCCAAAATCACTCCTGTCAGTGACTGCAGCCATGAAATTAAAAGATGCTTGCTCCTTGGGAAAAAAAAAGCTATGACAGACCTAGACAGTGTACTACAAAGCAGAGATATCACTTTTCCAACAAAGGTCTGTATAGTCAAAGCTATGGTTTTTCCACTAGCCATGTATGGATGTGAGATTTGGACCATAAAGAAGGTTGAGTGCTAAAGAATTGATGCTTTTGAACTATGGTGTTGGACAAGACTCTTGAGAGTTCCTTGGACTACAAGGATATCAAACCAGTCAATCCTAAAGGGAATTAACCCTGAATATTCATTGGTAGGACTGATACTGAAGCTGAAGCTCCAATACTTTGGCCACCTCATGAGAAGAGCCTACTCATTCGGAAAGACCCTGATGTTGGGAAAGATTGAGGGTAGGAGAAGAGGACAGCAGAGGATGAGACGGTTATATGGCATCATCAACTCAATGGACATGAGTTTGAGCAAACTCTCAAATAGTGAGATAGTGAAGGACAGGGAAGTCTTGCACACTGCAGTCCATGGGGTCCCAAAGAGTTGGACACAAGTTAGCAACTGAAAAACAACATCCCCATTCTTCTTACTTAAACCCACTGAAAATTGTGTCTAGACCTGTGCACTTCTAATGAGTGCTTTTTCATCAACAAACTGTACTTTTAGGAATATTTTAAAATTCATAGATTTAGAGATGATTAGAACATGAATCCAACATAAAACTAAGTGTGCTGTCCATGGGAGAATCCAGAGGCTAAAAACAGAGTATTTGTTCTTGCAAGGACAAGATCCAACACTATGCTCACATAAAGATTCTAACTGAGAATGAAAGAAAAGGACCTACTGAAAAGCAGATGTCTTGAACTCGAAGTAGTAATCACAGCATCTGCACTTTGGCGTCGGGTAGGAAACACAGGAGGAAGACAATAAAGCACAGGGTATAAAAATACCAAAAAAGTCAGCTGGTTCTTTTCAACTGGGAGGAACAAAAATTACAGAGTGCAAAAGGATATTCAAAAGACTTTGGTAAAAATCTGAAGTCTGGAATATAGATGCAAAGTAAGCAGAGAATAAAATGTTCGTACTTAGTTTTCTCATAATATAAGGCTCAAAGGCCAATCATAGCTGCTTCAAATTAATTCTTTCACCAATCTCAGTAACATGACTTCCTTAGCAGTGCCATCTTTCAGATACCAAAACACTTCAATTTATAGAAAAGGCAGAGGAACCAGAGATTAAATTGCCAACATTCGCTGGATCATGGAAAAAGCAAGAGAGTTCCAGAAAAACATCTATTTCTGCTTTATTGACTATGCCAAATCCTTTGACTGTGTGGATCACAATCAACTGTGGAAAATTCTGAAAGAGATGGGAATACCAATCCACCTGACCTGCCTCATGAGAACCCTGTATGCAGGTCAGGAAGCAACAGTTAGAACTGGATGTAGAACAACAGACTGGTTCCAAATAGGAAAAGGAGTACGTCAAGGCTATATATTGTCACCCTGCTTATTTAACTTATATGAAGAGTACATCATGAGACTCACTGGGCTGGAAGAAGCACAGGCTGAAATCAAGATTACCAGGGGAAATCTCAATCACCTCAGATATGCAGATGACACCACTCTTATGGCAGAAAGTGAAGAAGAACTAAAGAGCCTGTTGATGAAAGTGAAAGATGAGAGTGACAAAGTTGGCTTAAAGCTCAACATTCAGAAAACGAAGATCATGGCATCTGGTCCCATCACTTCATGGCAAATAGATGGAGAAACAGTGGAAACACTGGCTAACTTTGTTTTGGGGGGCTCCAAAATCACTGCAGATGGTGATTGCAGCCATGAAATTAAAAGACACTTACTCCTTGGAAGAAAAGTTATGACCAACCTACACAGCATATTAAAAAGCAGAAACATTACTTTGTCAATCTAGTCAAGGCTATGGTTTTTCCAGTGGTCATGTATGGATGTGAGAGTTGGACTATAAAGAAAGCTGAGTGCCGATGAATTGATGCTTTTGAACTGTGGTGTTGGAGAAGACACTTGAGAGTCCCTTGGACTACAAGGAGATCCAATCAGTTCATTCTGAAGGAGATCAGTCCTGGGTGTTCACTGGAAGGACTGATGTTGAAGCTGAAACTCCAGTACTTTGGCCACCTGATGCTAAGAGCTGACTCATCTGAAAAGACCCTGATGCTGGGAAAGATTGAGGGCAGGAGGAGAAGGGGAAGACAGAGGATGAGATGGTTAGATGGCATCACCGACTCGATGGACATGGGTTTGGGTGAACTCCGGGAGTTGGTGATGGACAGGGAGGCCTGGCATGCTGCAGTTCATGCAGTCTCAAAGAGTCAGACACGACTGAGCAACTGGACTGACTGAACTCTCCAGAAAGCACCTCTAAAAAGTATCAAACATGAATACCTTGGCCAATATTCTAATCTATGTCTAAATCCTCTACTGACTACATGAAAATCCAGAACAAACACATGATTTGTAGTAAAAATACTTGAATTCAAGTATTGGTCAGCTGCTACTGCTTAGGGAAGTGATTTCTGGAGTTATTTTATCTCTTGGAGCCTCAGCTTTTTTTTTTTTTTGGTAAAATGAAGGTATAATTCTTGCCATAACTACTTTACAGGATTGTTATGAAAATCAACAGAGCTAATCTATATGAAAAATTTATAAGTTTTAACCCTAATAATCATATTATCTAAACAGTCAAAGGTTCATCATTCAATGACACCACAGCCTCACCAATCATCCAACAAATACACCTGTTACTTTAAATAATGGCTATAATGTATCTGTGAAAATGGCAGGCAGGATACTTGCAGAAATGGAGCACACAGTTTGATTAAAGTTGTAGATTTAAGTTTTGACAAAAATATAGCAAACAAAATAATTCATCTTTCAGCTAATAAAAGGATTATAAATATATTTTAATCATGTATTGCTCATTTTCTATTAATTTCCATAAATAAAAGAGTATAATGGCATAGATTCAATTCTGAAGTACACCTAGCCTGAATTCACAAAGTATTTTTACTATATACACATCATCATTTTGTGAATATATACATCATCATTATGTGATAATTATTAAACAGCATAGATATATTTGCCATTATGCAAACTTAAAGGAAATGCAACTGTTTACTCCAAGTTTGGCTTGGGGAAATATCGTTGTTCAGTCGCTAAGCTGTGTCCAATTCTTTGCAACCCCATGGACTGCAGCACACCAGACTCCCCTGTCCTTCACTATCTCCCAGAGTGTGCTCAAACTCATGTCCATTGAGTTGGTGATGCTATGTAACCCTCTTATCCTCTACCACCTCCTTCTCCTTCTGCCCTAATGAATCAGCTCTGTGCATCAGGTGGCCAAAGTATTGGAGTTTCAGCATCAATCCTTCCAGTGAATATTCAGGGTTGATTTCCTTGAGGATTGACTGGTTTGATCTTGATGTCCAAGGGACTCTTAAGAATCTTCTCCAAAATCACAGTTCGAAAGCATCAGTTCTTTGGTGCTCAAACTTCTTTATGGTCCAACTCTCACATCCATACATGACTACTGGAAAAACCATAGCTTTGACTATATGGACTTTTGTCAGCAAAGTGATGTCTCTGCTTTTTAATACAAAAAAAAATACTTGAGGAAATATTCAAAAGGTCACTATTGAGTGTTTGCTTTTATGCAAGGCCTTCTGGTGGGCATTGTAAGCAATACCAAGATCAGCAAGCCCCAGTTCCTTCCTTCTTCAAGGGACTCAGAGGAACAGACATGAGATTTGTAAGATCACTTAAGTAGGAGAATGAGGCATAGAATACTAAATGAAAGACTGTAGAGGTTTAGGGAGAATCCCAGGGACGGGGGAGCCTGGCAGGCTGCCATCTATGGGGTCGCACAGAGTCAGACATGACTGAAGTGACTTAGCAGCAGCAGAAACAGTAACCAAACATCCCTTTCAATGTACCTTCATAAAATGTTGACAAATAGGACAAAGCACAAGACTAGCAATTCTGAGTTAGATTCTAATCATATCTTCACTCAAACTGGTTATATGAATGGAAATAAATTATTTCAAACCAGTTTTCCTGTCTATAAAATAAAAAAATAAAACATTACCAATCTTATGGCTTTTTCAAATCTTTTCTGGAAAAAAAAATCAAGATAGAATATACAGATTTGTCTGAATATCGGTTCCTCCACAATTTTGGCAGTTACATTATGCAACAAATGGGAAGCACCCTCTTTGTTTTTGACACTAAGAACATCCTCCATAAATGATAACCCTGTATATGAAGTAGGAAATAACTGAGCTAAACCTTAACATATGGGTAAGATTTTAATAAGCACAGATGATAAGAAAGCATGACATATCAAGACACATTTTTGATATTCAAATTAAGTTTAATTTAATACAAATGTCACATCATCTTAAAGAAATGGAAACTATCATGACTTAAGTATTCATTCTGTAATGTGTATGTTTAGACAAATTTAAGCAAACAGCAAAGATTCAGAAGTCCTACCACCAAATCTACAAGCACTGAGAAAATGACAAAGCTAACTTAATCTGGGAAAAGACATGGAACTGGAAACATGCAAGGATTTGAAATGGCAAGCAGTCTCACTTGGCTTCACCTTTAAGTCCATGGACTGGAGTAAAGAGTTAAGTCTAGAACAAAGCATTTCAAAAATAAGAAAACAGCCTCAGGGAGATGAAATGACTTGCCCAATAGGGACAAAACCATAGTCCCTATCCAAGTCCTCTGACTACAAATTTCTTGTTCCTTCAAATCACTCTATGGCAATAGTAGTGGGTATGTTATACACCAAATGAAAGAGCAGAAAGAATATTGGGTCTCATATTGGTTGCCATTTTTGCACTAAGGGAGAAAGACAACATAATGCCAGGGGACAGAGAAATTTGGCCCTTTTTTATTCCTCTCCTGTGTTCAACAGAATGAGTCGAACTCTTCTCCTCCTTCCATGCTAGTGACTTGATCATTGATGTTGTGCTTGCCTTAGCAGGCTTAATTTCCATCTTCTGACAAAGGATAACACTACTGATATAAACTACTATTCTCTTCTTTCAGAATATTCATTTCTATGTAAGGAAACAAATTTGTCTAGAAATAAATTTGTTTAGGGTACTGTCTTCACTCTATCTCAAGAACCAATCAGAAAGAAACCCAGTAAGTATAACTAATAGAATGCACCTAAATCTAGAAATACTCCCATAGTTATGACAAGAAATTGGTCAATATTTGAGTGATGATATGGGTAAGGCCTCCCTTTGATAAAGGAGAGCGCATCATAGGGAGTGGGAGAGAGGCTCGGGAGGGAGGGGATATATGTGTACTTATGGCTGATTCACATTGTTGTATGGCAGAAACCAATACAACACTGTAAACAATTATCTTCCAATTACAAGAAACAAAATTTTTAATTAAAAAAAAACACTGAAGTAAAGTAAAATCTGGCCATTAAAAGGACATGCACAATCTTTGAACTTCAGGAGTAAATCTTATAATATTAGCCATAGTAGTTAACTTAGAAGTTAACTACTTCTAAGGTGCTTATGATGGTTCCAAATCAGTAAAACTTTTGCTGATATTAAAATATACCCTTTAGGATATATGATGTGGCCTAGTAGTTCAAACTCAGGCCATAAGAACATTAATTTCCATGAGCTTTTATAGAGGTTTTAGGGTCAGACAGTAATCAAGATGTTTCAGGACAGAGAGTATATGAATATATCACCCAGATTTAAAACCACACCATAATATCCCATTTGAGACTGTTGGAGAGGGCTTTTATGAAGCTGAAGTGTTTAACCCACTAGCTGAACACTTGCATCTTGTCTGACAGCATTTCATTTAAGCATTTTAAAATATGAAATATTGGACAACAATAAAAGATGAATAATAAATTTATATCAAAAAAATTTTTTAAAGGAGAGTATTTTTTCCAAAGCTGGAACCTATCTGCCTCTCCTTTAGATTCATTCCACCCTCCAGTACTTAGGATCAGTTCTAGCAGCTGGAATGGGAAATTTAAGTAGAGCTGACCCAAAACCATGGGACTCACATCACATTTGTCAGTCTGGCCCTCAGCAGGTGTCCCAGTTCTGGAAATGGAGTTTCTATCATTTTCCCAGGCCTGATTTTTTTCTCTAGCACCTATAAAGGACCTCTCTTTGCTCTTGCCATCTCCCTGGAGTTCTTTCTGATCCTGAAACTTAGCCCTAGTCTTTGCTACCTCCCAACAGTCTCCCTTGACATTAATTATCTGCTTCTACCTCTCCTGCTCTCCACAAGAATTCTCTGGGCTATGTTGCTTTTGCCTTATGGCCTAGATACCAGGCTTCACCTACCAGCATGAAACCTCCCTCAAAGACCCAAGCTGGCCTGATCCCACTATCAGGCCCTCATAGCATCAAGGTCTAGCTCTGAGTCCAAATGGCCATCTACTTGATTATTGGGGGCTTATAATCTAACTGAAATAAATACACACACACACACACGTGTCTGGGGTATATATGTATTTATGTATATGTGTATGTATATACACATATGTACACATATATGTGTATATATAGATGTAAATATAAATATGTTTTTACATATTTTTACAAATATATATGATAAATATATATAAACATATACCCCAAATATATACACACACACATATATATGGGGTATATAGAAATCACATATTACATACATATATATATTTATGTGTGATATGTATATATACATATACATGCATATATATAATTTATATTTATGCACATATATATATTAAAATTTATATATATAAAATTTGGAGAAGGAAATGACAACCCACTCCAGTATTCTTGCCTGGAGAATCCCATGAACAGAGGAGCCTGGTGGTCTTCAGTCCATGGGGTTGCAAAGAGTGGGACACAACTGAAGCAACTGAGCATATACATAATTGGTGCTTGACTTTTGTTATTTTGTAATGTTAGTTCTTATAGGTATTTAAAATATCAAAGGAAAAAACAATGTGGTTCATGAACTGGAAAAGACCCTGATGCTGGGAAAGATTGAGGGCAGGAGGAGAAGGGGACGACAGAGGATGAGATGGTTGGATGGCAGCACCAACTCAATGGACATGGGTTTGGGTGAACTCCAGGTGTTGGTGATGGACAGGGAGGCCCGGTGTGCTGCAGTTCATGGCGTCGCGAAGAGTTGGACACGACTGAGTGATAGAACTGAACTGAACTGTTCATTCAGGTTTGTCCGTAACAACTTATGGAAAACATGAATGAATATTTTGGCCAACACAATAGAAAACAATGCTTTCTACCTGATAGGATTAGCTTTATTATTAAATTAGTGAAGACATTAAAGCATTTAGCAAATACTGAAATGTTAGCCAACTTTAATTATTAGCATAACCTACACAATACTCAGGGAGAGGAAATTATGAAATCAGAACATTTCTAAGTGATTAGAGCAAGAAGGTATGCTCCTGACACATAAGCAGTTTGTCATTACTCCAGCCCCAGTCGGAACTCTTACCACCAAAAGTAAATGCAAATCTTAACTGTAGCTGAAAGAACACCACACAGAAAAGTCATTCACATCATAAGAAGCAACTGTAGTTACATCCTCTTACAAACAGAAAAGCAGGCAAAGTGAGTATGATAAGTACATATAACAACTCATGTTCTGCAAAGCTTTTAAAGGATGCAGGCTCTTAGAAATTCACTAAGAGGCTATACTTTAAAAGATCAAGTAGACACATAGAACCTTAGAATAAAAATGATGGCCCCAAGCAAGAATGCAATAATCCAACACATATTAGGACAAGGCAAGCACCAAGGAGGATCAAAGGAACCTAAAGAAAGAAAATTTCAGTGGATCAAGGTGTGGGTATACTACTATATTCTTAGTGAACAGATCCTAGAAATGACCATGAATTTCAGTCTATAGAATTTGCCTTGCACGTGAACACGTTTTAGGCAGTCACAAAGTAAATTTTAGAGTATATTCCTTATTCCAAAATGCAGGATTCATTTATTTTCAAAGCCCTCCTGATCCTCTTCCTGCCCAAGCCAGGTGACTCAAGTGAAACATTTAGGACGTTGCATGACACACAGAAAACATATATATCATTTACCTATTGGATATCAAGTTAAAGGATGTCACATTTGTTGCCGACAAATATCTAGACTAACTGGATCCTGCTGAGTATTCCAGTCAATGTTCTGGGGACCACAGGGGACCCAAGGCAGATAACTCCTCTCTTACAATGGTGTGTTCAGCCCTGCTTCTCAGGACTCAGTGCCCACAACTAGGCTTAACAAGTTCATTTTCTCTGGCTTTATTTTACCTTACAATCTAAGTTACTAGGAATGAGTGCCTGAGGACCTGGATGGTTTCTTTGATCTCTGTGGACCTTACATCTAACATAATATAACAGGCACAAACCAAGGTTTCAAAACAACAAATGATGAATGATCAATAAATGAATATCAAACAAGGAAAAACTTTTTAAATCCAAGACTACTTGCTAAAATCAGCAGACTTTTAAACTAAGAAAATGAAATTATCATTTTAATGTTATTTTAAGAGTTTACAGCTAAAAGCACTAGCAATGCTTTTTAAAGTGAATTGTGTAAACTGTCATGTTGGAGATCTTGAAATGTTTTAATGGAATATTACCACCATTTCCTTCTGTCACTTAAAGACTTAAAAAATTTCTTTCTGCCCCGAATGTTCTGAGAAGCGTGTATGTTCTCTATGCATTGGACTGCCTAAACATCGAAAAATTATCTGCTACTCCATCAACCCCTGATTTTTTCCATTACCAAATGAGAGGTTCTAAAGGCCCACAATGACTAGGATAAATCACCCCATTTCTTTTACTGTATTAAAGGAGATATTTTATGTTCGACTGCCACAAAATCCAAGATGAACAGCAGAAATAGCCTGTGAGCTGAAGACTTCCATTTTAAAATGGCATCACAATTTATCCTATTTCCTACTGTACCATGAGCATTACATTATTCATTAGAAGCATTTGTTTTTAAGCAGCTATTACACAGCTTTTGTTGAGCGTAGCCTTCCCAGCATAAGGCGGTGATTTGGAGAGATACCTTCCAGAGATAAGGTCACTTTGTGGAATCCTCCCCCATGTGACCACAGAGTGTTTGCATACATACAAACTTACTCCATGACATTCCTGTCATGTTTGCTCAGTGAGCAAGTAATTTGCCACTCTCATTACTCCAGGTACCTGGTGGAAAATCAATCTTCTTTCCGCTCCATACATCACAGCTCCCCCAGACACCCAGTGCATTCTGGCTCTGAAATGAAGCTCTGAGAATAAGACACAACCTTGTTTCAGCAAGTGCATTATCCAAAGGGGCTAATGAATGTTACACCTCACTGGGAAACCCCATCTTGGGGCAGGGGAAATGTCTATACACAAAGCAAAGGTGCTGTTTTGTGCAAAGCAGTTCCTATACCAGAGGGAGAGATGTCTTAATAGTGGAACAAACAAGTAGCTGCAGGGGGTTTAGTGAACACTTTTTCAGAAATATTAATCTACCAGCTCTTCAGGTCACAAATCATTTTCTCCACCTCTTTGACAGGCTGAAATTTGACTTTGAAAGACAATCCATTGTAGGATCCTGAATGGCTATAATATATCAGGCTTCTCCCCAGGGGCAGAACCAGCTCATACCAGCAGATGAAATCATTCTGTGTTTTCGCTGATACTGATTGTTGTTTTTTCATCAACATGTCCAACTCAACATCATAACATAAGTGCCAGTGGGAAAAAGAAGTGGGAATATTTTCATTCTATACCTATCTTCAAATCCAAGGAGGGGTAACATGCTGGAATTTTCATGGCTCAAATGTATTTTAGAAAACCACTAATTCAGTGCCAACAAATATTTATTGAAGACCTACTATGTTCTATTGTGGGAGCTATAGATAAAATAGTTAATAAAAGAAAGTCCTTCTCCTCACAGAATTTATGTTTCAGAAGGGTGAAAGTATATGAACATCTAAATAAACCAATATGGTAGTTTCGAGTATTAACTAGAGCTGATGAAAAAAATAAGAGAGCCATGTGATAGACAGTGATGGAAGGCTGGAGATTTCAAAGCAACATCAGATAGGATGGTGAGAAAAATAGTAGTCAAAGGAATTAGCCATGAGAAAAAAAGGGAAAGCATATTCTAAGGGGAAAAATAGAGAAATATTGAAATAGAAGGCAGTGTGGCCACAGCAGGTAAGCATGGGTCAGAAAAGTGATACTGGCAAGAGCTGGATCACAGAGGCCTTGGTTATGATAAAGAATTTGGGATTATTCAGGGGAGGGAGATGGGCTAAGGTTCAAGAAGGGGGAACATATGTATACCTATGGCAGATTCATGTTGATGTTTGACAGAAAACAACAAAATTCTGTAAAGCAATTATCCTTCAATTTAAAAAATAAATTAATTTTTAAAAAATAATTTGGGATTATTCAGTGTGCAGTGAAAAGTCATTGGAAGGCAGAAGTGGAGGCAGCTTTACATTAGGGCAATTTACAATAGGGCAAATAACATGATTTCATGAACACCTTTTATTTTTTTTTATTTTTTTTTTATTTCTTATTTTTTTGTTTATTTCAAAATAAAGAAATCAGTAAAAAGCATCTGTGATTTTATCAACTAGAAATAAACAATACCACCTACTATCAATAATCCATGTCTGTATTTATATATTTCACATATTTCTTTTTTTTTCTCTTTTTTAATTTATTTATTTATTTTTTTATTTTTTAAATTTTAAAATCTTTAATTCTTACATGCGTTCCCAAACATGAACCCCCCTCCCACCTCCCTCCCCACAACATCCCTCTGGGTCATCCCCGTGCACCAGCTCCAAGCATGCTGTATCCTGTATCAGACATAGACTGGCGATTCAATTCTTACATGATAGTATACATGTTAGAATGTCATTCTCCCAAATCATCCCACCCTCTCCCTCCCTCTGAGTCCAAAAGTCCATTATACACATCTGTGTCTCTTTCCCTGTCTTGCATACAGGGTCATCATTGCCATCTTCCTAAATTCCATATATATGTGTTAGTATACTGTATTGGTGTTTTTCTTTCTGGCTTACTTCACTCTGTATAATCGGCTCCAGTTTCGTCCATCTCATCAGAACTGATTCAAATGAATTCTTTCTTACGGCTGAGTAATACTCCATTGTGTATATGTACCACAGCTTTCTTATCCATTCATCTGCTGATGGACATCTAGGTTGTTTCCATGTCCTAGCTATTATAAACAGTGCTGCGATGAACATTGGGGTACATGTGTCTCTTTCAATTCTGGTTTCCTTGGTGTGTATGCCCAGAAGTGGGATTGCTGGGTCATAAGGTAGTTCTATTTGCAATTTTTTAAGGAATCTCCACACTGTTCTCCATAGTGGCTGTACTAGTTTGCATTCCCACCAACAGTGTAGGAGGGTTCCCTTTTCTCCACACCCTCTCCAGCATTTATTGCTTGCAGATTTTTGGATCACAGCCATTCTGACTGGTGTGAAGTGGTACCTCATTGTGGTTTTGATTTGCATTTCTCTAATAATGAGTGATGTTGAGCATCTTTTCATGTGTTTGTTAGCCATCCGTATGTCTTCTTTGGAGAAATGTCTATTTAGTTCTTTGGCCCATTTTTTGATTGGGTCATTTATTTTTCTGGAATTGAGCTGCAGAAGTTGTTTGTATATTTTTGAGATTAGTTGTTTGTCAGTTGCTTCATTTGCTATTATTTTCTCCCATTCCGAAGGCTGTCTTTTCACCTTGCTTATAGTTTCCTTTGTTGTGCAGAAGCTTTTAATTTTAATTAGATCCCATTTGTTTATTTTTGCTTTTATTTCCAGAAGTCTGGGAGGTGGATCATAGAGGATCCTGCTGTGATTTATGTCTGAGAGTGTTTTGCCTATGTTCTCCTCTAGGAGTTTTATAGTTTCTGGTCTTACATTTAGATCTTTAATCCATTTTGAGTTTATTTTTGTGTGGGGTGTTAGAAAGTGATCTAGTTTCATTCTTTTACAAGTGGTTGACCAGTTTTCCCAGCACCACTTGTTAAAGAGATTGTCTTTACTCCATTGTATATTCTTGCCTCCTTTGTCAAAGATAAGGTGTCCATATGTGTGTGGATTTATCTCTGGGCTTTCTATTTTGTTCCATTGATCTATATGTCTGTCTTTGTGCCAGTACCATACTGTCTTGATGACTGTGGCTTTGTAGTAGAGCCTGAAGTCAGGCAAGTTGATTCCTCCAGTTCCATTCTTCTTTCTCAAGATTGCTTTGGCTATTCGAGGTTTTTTTCTATTTCCATACAAATCTTGAAATTATTTGTTCTAGTTCTGTGAAAAATGTTGCTGGTAGCTTGATAGGGATTGCATTGAATTTGTAAATTGCTTTGGGTAGCATACTCATTTTCACTATATTGATTCTTCCGATCCATGAACATGGTATATTTCTCCATCTATTAGTGTCCTCTTTGATTTCTTTCATCAGTGTTTTATAGTTTTCTATATATAGGTCTTTAGTTTCTTTAGGTAGATATATTCCTAAGTATTTTATTCTTTTCGTTGCAATGGTGAATGGAATTGTTTCCTTAATTTCTTTTTCTACTTTCTCATTATTCGTGTATAGGAATGCAAGGGATTTCTGTGTGTTGATTTTATATCCTGCAACTTTACTATATTCATTGATTAGCTCTAGTAATTTTCTGGTGGAGTCTTTAGGGTTTTCCATGTAGAGGATCATGTCATCTGCAAACAGTGAGAGTTTTACTTCTTCTTTTCCAATTTGGATTCCTTTTATTTCTTTTTCTGCTCTAATTGCTGTGGCCAAAACTTCCAGAACTATGTTGAATAGTAGCGGTGAAAGTGGACACCCTTGTCTTGTTCCTGACTTTAGAGGAAATGCTTTCAATTTTTCACCATTGAGGATAATGTTTGCTGTGGGTTTGTCATAGATAGCTTTTATTATGTTGAGGTATGTTCCTTCTATTCCTGCTTTCTGGAGAGTTTTTATCATAAATGGATGTTGAATTTTGTCAAAGGCCTTCTCTGCATCTATTGAGATAATCATATGGTTTTTATTTTTCAATTTGTTAATGTGGTGAATTACATTGATTGATTTGCGGATATTGAAGAATCCTTGCATCCCTGGGATAAAGCCCACTTGGTCATGGTGTATGATCTTTTTAATGTGTTGTTGGATTCTGATTGCTAGAATTTTGTTGAGGATTTTTGCATCTATGTTCATCAGTGATATTGGCCTGTAGTTTTCTTTTTTTGTGACATCTTTGTCAGGTTTTGGTATTAGGGTGATGGTGGCCTCATAGAATGAGTTTGGAAGTTTACCTTCCTCTGCAATTTTCTGGAAGAGTTTGAGGAGGATAGGTGTTAGCTCTTCTCGAAATTTTTGGTAGAATTCAGCTGTGAAGCCGTCTGGACCTGGGCTTTTGTTTGCTGGAAGATTTCTGATTACAGTTTCAATTTCCGTGCTTGTGATGGGTCTGTTAAGATTTTCTATTTCTTCCTGGTTCAGTTTTGGAAAATTGTACTTTTCTAAGAATTTGTCCATTTCTTCCACGTTGTCCATTTTATTGGCATACAATTGCTGATAGTAGTCTCTTATGATCCTTTGTATTTCTGTGTTGTCTGTTGTGATCTCTCCGTTTTCATTTCTAATTTTATTGATTTGATTTTTCTCTCTTTGCTTCTTGATGAGTCTGGCTAATGGTTTGTCAATTTTATTTATCCTTTCAAAGAACCAGCTTTTGGCTTTGTTGATTTTTGCTATGGTCTCTTTTGTTTCTTTTGCATTTATTTCTGCCCTAATTTTTAAGATTTCTTTCCTTCTACTAACTCTGGGGTTCTCCAACTCTTCCTTTTCTAGTTGCTTTAGTTGTAGAGTTAGGTTATTTATTTGACTTTTTTCTTGTTTCTTGAGGTATGCCTGTATTGCTATGAACTTTCCTCTTAGCACTGCTTTTATAGTGTCCCACAGGTTTTGGGTTGTTGTGTTTTCATTTTCATTAGTTTCTATGCATATTTTGATTTCTTTTTTGATTTCTTCTGTGATTTGTTGGTTATTCAGAAGTGTGTTGTTCAACCTCCATATGTTGGAATTTTTAATAGTTTTTCTCTTGTAATTGAGATCTAATCTTAATGCATTATGGTCAGAAAAGATGCTTGGAATGATTTCGATTTTTTTGAATTTATCAAGTTTAGATTTATGGCCCAGGATGTGATCTATCCTGGAGAAGGTTCCATGAGCACTTGAAAAAAAGGTGAAATTCATTGTTTTGGGGTGAAATGTCCTATAGATATCAATTAGGTCTAACTGATCTAATGTATCATTTAAAGTTTGCGTTTCTTTGTTAACCTTTTAAAGATCACTTTATAAAGAGTTTTTACATGGATACAGAATTGTACGGGGTTGACGTAATAGAACTAGGAGGAAGCTGGGGACATCACAGGTGAGTTATTATGATGGCTTGACCAAATAAGGTATTAGCAAAGATGAAGAAAACTGCATACACTTGTGATATGTTTTGAGTACATACACCTCAGAGCTTGTCCAAATATTTGATGAGAAGGTAGTAAAGAAAATACTGGTGTCATTAGTAAGAGAGAGAGGAGATGGACATATTAAGCTTGAGAAGAGAGGTGTGCAAGATGTTACTTAGGAAGTTGGGAACCCAGACTTGGAGCCAAGAGAGAGAAATTCTGAGGCAAACAGATGCTGTTTAACACCAAGTATCCATATGAACTCACACAGGATAGGGTTGCCAGATGAAATACAGGACACGAGCTAAATATGAATCTCAGACATAATGAATAATTTTGGTTTAAATATATCCCAAAATAGGAAAGATGATGTTTAAGGGTACAAATTTACAAAGAAAAATGTTTAGGTGGGAAAAATGTGCACTTTTACTTTCCCACAGTTGCCCTTATGTTTCATGAATGTGGGAATTATAAAACAGCCAATAGAGCAGATAGAAAGTCCTGGAGATTTAATGCAAAGTATAGTGATTATAGAGAACAACACTATATCATATACATCAGACTTGCTAAGAGACTAGATCTTAATTATTCCCACCACAAAAAAAGAAAAAGTAATTATGTGATATGAAAGAGGTGTTAGCTAATACTACAATGGCAATCATATAAATATATATATATAAATCGATCAAATCAATGTGTCATACCCCTTAAACTTAATGCTATTACATGTGAATTATATCTTTGTAAAAAGTATGTCCCAAACACTGCATGAAACATACAAAAGTATGCCCCAATAGTTTATATGATAGGTAGGTAGATAGATATAGACAGATGTATGCAGATACACACTACATGGGATATACTTACACTAAAAAATGTTACATACAATTCAAATTTAAGTAGGCATCCTGTATTTTTAATTGCTATATCTGGAAACCCCAACTCAAAGTAAGATTTTACATAAGAAAGACCAAGACCTAGTATACTCTGAACTTTAGAGGTGTAACAGAGAAAGAAGAGTTTATAAAATTGTTTACAAGGAGCCTTAGAAGGAGGAGACAGTCAGGAGAGAGGGCTGCCACAAGCATAAAAAGATAAAAAGGCATCCCCCCATAAAAGAGATACTCAACCAAGACAAAAGTTTGGACTGTTGCCTAGGGATTGAATAAGAGAAACTCAACAAGTAACCATGACAGTGGATAGCAGGGAAGCAAGCCTTGGTGACCTTGGATACAGCAGCAGGAGGGAAGGGAAGGAACAGAAGACCCTTTGGAGTGGGAGAAGGAGATGAAGAAGTGGAGACAGTGAGTATGGAAAACAGGATGGTAGCATGGGGAGGCGTAGGGTCAGGAAATGCAGGAGGGTTGTGTATGTTGGCGTGAATGATCCAGTAGAAAAGGAAAAGTGGACAGTTCAGGACTGAGAAGCATGAAAATGGTAGGACCAAAGTCCTCGAGAGGAAATGAGATCCAAACCACGACAGATGGGTTGACTTAAGGTAGTGGAAACCAATTTTCCACCATAAAAGAAAGAAGATAGGAATGTGGGCATGGTTTCCATTGTTTTCAAATTTTATAAATGATCACATAAAAATACATATACAAAATAGTCCATTCTTTCCTACATTTTAGTTTGTTCAAAATAACTATTACATACTATTTAAACAAGTGTAGAAAAAGAAGGAGACAAGGGCGTCACAGGATGAGATGGCTGGATGGCATCACCAATGCAATGGACATAAACCTGGGCAAACTTCAGGAGATGGTGAGGGACAAGGAGGCCTGGAGTTCTGCAGTCCATGGGGTCACAAAGAGTCAGACAACTGGGCAACTACAACAAAAACAAGTGTAGACATGTTCAAATTAGTTGCTTGTTTCAAGATGATTTAATAGCAAAATGAACTAAGTAGTTGTTATTGTTTCATTACTAAGTCATGTCCAACTCTCTTGAGATCCTATGGATTGCAACCTGACAGGCTCCTCTGTCCATAGGATTTCTCTGGCAAGAATACAGGAATGGGTTGCCATTTCCTTCTCCAAGGGATCTTCCTGACCCAAACATTGAACCGACATCTCCCCCACTGGCAGGTAGATTCTTTACCACTGAGCTACCAGGGAAGCCCAGTTAGATAGTTTAGGGAGGAAAAGTGTTCTCTTTTACCTTCCAATGGTTGCCTTTATTTTTCATGAATATGGAAATTATAAAATGATTAGTCTATAAGCTTTTATAACAACCAAATGGAAGTTTTACTAAATGGGTGTCAAATACTCTTAAATAACACTTTTCATAACAACCACACCATAAAACACATCATTAAACAGAATAAGTTTTACTAATACAAAGAGAAAGCAAACACTAACAAGTTCCAGGGGAACAAAGGTCAGTTGGTGTGGAAACCATGCTTTGGACCTCCTGACCTTTGTGTGTGTTGTTTAATATGAATATTGTATTAGATTTACTCCAAAATAAAAATATTCAGTAATTTAGCTATAAAAATAGCTCCGCAGCAAAGAAGACAGTGCTTACTGGGGGAACACAAAAAGAAACAGTAAAGACATTTTAAAAGCAGATATAATATCTTTAGAAATTTTCTCTAAGTATCATGCAGTCATTTGTCAGTTGCCTGAAATTCTGATGATATTTGTAAATGAATGTGATTATTTGCCCCATAGTACATCATGTTCTTATTAACAAAAGAGTGATGGTCTGATAAACAAAATTGCCTGATTTATTAAAATTTCAGAATAAGGATTGTCTGCATCGTTCTTGTTATTATAACACAAAGTACACTGCTAAAACAGTCTTGTATTCTTTTGAATATTTAAAGAAATGTGTCTCCTACCCATCCTGCATTTGAAAGCAAACTAATACAGCCTTTAGAATTTATAAAATATGGGTACATAAAAACTCCTATTATTAAACCAAGTAACATGTCATCTACTGATAATACTATCCAGTTTAAATGGGCTCTTTCTCTGCATGGTTATTACAATTTAAAATTTTCACCTACCCTGTATTTTGATAGTATTTATCTTAGAGTCTCCATATGAACACAAGAAATACAAATGGAGCAAAATCTAAGCTCTGTAAAGCTAGAGGCCTTATACACTTTGTAGAATGTCTGGTACCAAACAGACAGTTAATAAATGATGAATGTATAGATGAATGGATGGATGGATGGAGAGCAGGTTAAAAGATGCTAATAAATTTAGCCATATGATAAAAACAGTTTATAAATACTTTCTTCCACTATTACCACTATTCAACATAGTATTGGAAATCTTAGCCACAGCAACCAGACAAGAAAAATAAATAATCCAAATTGAAAGGTAAGAGGTTAAATTGTCACTATCTGCAGATGACAAGGTACTCTATATAGAAAATCCTAAGAAAACCCTATGACAGTTTTCACAGAACTAGAACAGATCATCTTAAATTTTATATAGAACCATAAAAGACCCAGAATTGCCAAAGCAATCCTGAGGGAAAAGAACAACGCAAGAGGCACAATCCTTTTAGACTTCAGACAATACTACAAAGCTACAGTAACCAAAACAGCATGGTACTAGCACAAAAGGAGACAACAGGTAAATGGAACAGAATGGAGAATCCTAAAATAAACCCACATATCTACAATCAATTAGTCTAGAACAAAGGAGGTAAGAATATACAATGGAGAAAAAACAATCTCTTCAGCAAATGGTACTGAGAAAACTGAAAAGTTACATGTAAATCAATGGAATCAGAACACTCAAATAATATACAAAAATAAACTCAACATGTCTTAAAGACCTAAATATAAAAGATTACACCTTAATCCTCCTAGAAGAGAACACAGGCAAAACATTCTCAGACTTAAATAGTTAGCAATATTTTCTTAGATCAATCTCTCAAGGCAAAAAAATAAATAGATAAAAGCAAAAATAAACAAATGGGACTTAAAAGCTTTTTCACAGCAAAGCAAACTATCAACAAAACGAAAGGACAACCTTCAAGATAGAAGAAAGTGTTAGTCGCTCAGTCATGTCCAACTCTTTGTGATCCTGTGGACTGTAGCCCACCAGGCTCCTCTGTCCATGGGATTTCCCAGGTGAAAATACTGGAGTGGACTGAAATGTCCTTCTCCAGGGGATCTTCCCAATCCAAGTCAAACCCAGGTCTCCCATACTGCAGACAGGCTCTTTACTGCCTGAGGCACTAGGAGAAAATATTTGCAAATGATGTGACTGACAAGGGGTTAATACCCCCAAATATATAAACAACTCATAGAACTCAGTATCACAAAAACAACCTAGTCCAAAAATGGGTAGAAGACCTAAACAATATATTTTCTTTCCAAAGAAAACATACAAATGGCTAACAGGCACATGAAAATACGCTTAACATTGCTAATTATTAGAGAAATGCAAATCAAAACTGCAATGAGATATAACCTCAAACCAGTCAGAATGGCTATCATTAAAAATCTACAAATAATAAAAGCTGAAGGGGATGTGGAGAAAAGGGAACCTTCTTACACTATTGGTGGGGATGTACTATGGAGATTACTTTAAAAAAACACTAAAATTAGAGCTAGTTTGGTCCAGCTATTGCACTTCTGGGTACACATTCAGAAAAGATAAAAAAGTTAATTCAAAAAAATGCATGCACCCCAATGTTTATACCAACACTATTTATATTAGCCAAAACATGGAAACAACTTACATGCCCATCAACAAATGATTGTCTTAAGAAGATAATAATGCAATATCACTCAATCATAGAAAATAGTGAAATATTATTAACATTTGCAGCAATATGGATGGACCTAGAGAATATCATACTAAGTGAAGTATGTTAGAGAAAGGAAAACATTATATGAAACCACTTATTTGTGGAATCTAAAAAACAATACAGATCAATCTATATAGAAAACATAAACAGACTCACAAAGAACACAAATTTTTGGTTACCAAAGAGAAAAGGAATTAGTAAGGGGGGGGTGGACAAGATAAATTAGGAATATTGAGATTAAAAAATAAAAGCCATTGTACATAAACAAGATAAGAAAAAAGGACTTACTGTATAAAAATAAGAGCTATATTCAATATCTTAACCAATAATGGAAAATAATCTCAAATATATATGTGTCTGTATATATATATATATATATATATATATATATACACACACACACACACACTTAAAACTGAATCACTTTGCTGTATACCTAACTAACACAATATTGTAAGTCAACCATACTTCAATAAAAAGTAAATATGTTTTCTTATCAGGTGAGAAAAATAATGCATATACAAGATTCTCAACAACTAGCCACAATCCATAAAGCCACAGATAAGTGACAAGGAAGAGAAGTGAAGGCAAAGGAGAAAGGGAAAGGTATACCCATCTGAATGCAGAGTTCCAAAGAATAGTAAGGAGAGATAAGGAAGCCTTCTTCAGTGATCAATGCAAAGAAATAGAGGAAAACAATAGAATGGGAAAGACTAGAGATCTCTTCAAGAAAAATAGAGATACCAAGGGAACATTTTATGCAAAGATGGGCACAATAAAGGACAGAAATGGTCTGGACCTAACAGAAGCAGAAGATATTAAGAAGAGGTGGCAAGAATACACAGAAGAACAATTCAAAAAAGATCTTCGTGATCCAGATAACCATAATGGTGCGATCATTCACCTAGAGCCAGTCATCCTGGAGTGAGAAGTCAAGTGGACCTCAGGAAGTATCACTATGAACAAAGCTAGTGGAGGTGATGGAATTCCAGTTGAGCTATTTCAAATCCTGAAAGATGATGCTGTGAGAGTGCTGCACTCAATATGCCCAGCAAATTTGGAAAACTCAGGAGTAGCCACAGGACTGGGAAAGGTCAGTTTTCATTCCAATCCCCAAAAAGGGTAAAGCTAAAGAATGTTCCAGCTACCACACGACTGATTCATCTCACACGCTAGGAAAGAGTGCTCAAAATTCTCCAAGCTAAGCTTCAATGGTAAGTGAATCAAAAACTTTCAGATGTTCAAGCTGGATTTAGAAAGGCAGAGGAACCAGAGATGAAATTGCCAGCATCTGTTGGATCACAGAAAAAGCAAGAGAGTTCCAGAAAAATATCTATTTATGCTTTATTCCAGTAGTCATGTATGGATGTGAGAGTTGGACTGTGAAGAAGGCTGAGTGCCGAAGAATTGATGCTTTTGAACTGTGGTGTTGGAGAAGACTCTTGAGAGTCCCTTGGACTGCAAGGAGATCCAACCAGTCCATTCTGAAGATCAACCCTGGGATTTCTTTGGAAGGAATGATGCTAAAGCTGAAACTCCAGTACTTTGGCCACCTCATGTGAAGAGTTGACTCACTGGAAAAGACTCTGATGCTGGGAGGGATTGGGGGCAGGAGAAGGGGACGACAGAGGATGAGATGGCTGGATGGCATCACTGACTCGATGGACGTGAGTCTGAGTGAACTCCAGGAGTTGGTGATGGACAGGGAGGCCTGGCATGCTGTGATTCATGGGGTTGCAAAGAGTCGGACACGACTGAGCGATTGAACTGAACTGATGCTTTATTGACTGTGCCAAAGCCTTTGACTGTGTGGATCACAACAAACTGTGGAAAATCTTCAACAGATGGGAATATCAGACCACTTAACCTGCCTCCTGAGAAATCTGTATGCAGGTCAAGATGCAACAGTTAGAACTGGACATGGAAAAATAGACCTGTCCCAAATTGGGAAAGTGAAGTGAAGTTGCTCAGTGTCTGACTCTTTGCAACCCCTACCAGGCTCCTCTGTCCATGGGATTTTCCAGGCAATAGTACTGGAGTGGGTTGCCATTTCCTTCTCCAGGGGATCTTCCTGACCCAGGGATCGAACCTGGGTCTCCCACATTGTAGACAGATGCTTAACCATCTGAGCCACCAGGGAAGGAGTATGTCAAAGCTGTATATTGTCACCCTGCTTATTTAACTTATATGCAGAGAACATCATGTGAAATATTGGACTGGATGAAGCACAAGCTGGAATCAAGGTTGCCAGGAGAAATATCAATAACCTCAGATATGCAGATGATACCACCCTTAAAGTAAAGAACTAAAGAGCCTCTTGATGAAAGTAAAAGAGGAGAGTGAAAAAAGTTGGCTTAAAACTCAACATTCAAAAAACTAAGATCATGGCATCCAGTCCCATCACTTCATGGCCAATAGACGGGGAAATAATGGAAACAGTGACAGACGTTATCTTCTTGAGCTCCAAAATCACTGCAGATGGTGACTGCAGCTATGAAGTTAAAAGATGCTTGCTCCTTGGAAGAAAAGCTATGACAAACCTAGAAAGTATATTAAAAAGCAAAGACATTACTTTGGTGACAAAGGTCCATCTAGTCAAAGCTATAGATTTTTCCAGTAATCATGTATGGATGTGAGAACTGGACCATAAAGAGAGCTGAGCACCGAAGAATTGATGCTTTTGAACTGTGGTGTTGGAGAAGACTCTTGAGAGTCCCTTGGACTGCAAGGAGACCAAACCAGTCAATCCTTAAGTAAATCAATCCTGTATATTCATTGGAAGGACTGATACTGAAGCTGAAGTTCCAAGACTTTGGCCACCTGATGTGAAGAGCCAACTCTTTAGAAAAGGCCCTGATGCTGGGAAAGATTGAAGGCAGGAGGAGAAGGGAACAATGAGGATAGGATGGTTGGATGGCATCACCAACTTGATGGACATGAGTTTGAGCAAGCTCTGGGAGATGGTGAAGGCCAGGGAAGCCTGGCGTGCTGCAGTCCATGGGATAGGAAGGAGTTGGACACAACTGGGCGACTGAACTGTACTGAAGTGTCAAATACTTTGATTCCATTAAAAAGTCCAGTCCTTAGATATCTCTCTATCCTCCACAAAGGATACACTCACTCTTTCCTGATCTAGTCATCACATACTCAAAAATAAAACAGATCTCAAAAACTAAACCAATGACACTATAGCTCGATTTTCCTCAGCTTTATTGATATAAAACATGTGTGTGTTTAAGGTATAAATATGATGATCTAAGTATATATTAAAAAACAACCAAAGTAAGGTTAGGTAACACCTCTATTCCCTCACCAAATTACCAGTTTTGTATGTGTAATGAGAGTACACTTAAGATGTACTCTCTTAGCAGCTTTCAAATATGTAGTAAAGTATTGTTAAGTATAGTCACTGTACATTAGATCTACAGAACTAATTCATCTTGTAACTTGAAGTTTACATGCTTTGACTAACATCTCATTTCTCCCACTCCCTACCAGCCACCAACCTACTCTCAATTTCTATGATTTTAACATTTGGATTCCACATATAAGTGAAAACATACACTATTTGTTTTTCTCTATCTGATATTTTATTTACCATAATGCCCTCACGGCTCATCCATGTTGTCACAAATAGCTGGATTTCCTTCTTTTTATAGCTGAATAATATACCACCCTATATAAATACCACATTTTCTTTACCCATTCATCCATTGACAGACACTGAGATTGTTTCCACGTCTCGGTTGTTGTAAATAATGCTGTAATCAATTTAAGACCTGATGAAGGCTTCCCTGGTGGTTCAGATGATAAAAAAATATCCACCTGTCAATGTAGGACATGCAAGAGATGCAGGTTCCACCCCTGGGTTGGGAAGATCCCCTGGAAAACGAAATGACAACCACTGCAGTATTCTTGCCTAGAAAGTTTCATGGACAGAGGAGCCTGTTGAACTACAGTCCTTATAGTCACAGAGAGTCAGAAATGACTGAGAATGTGCACGCACACATACACACACACAGACACACACACACACCTGGAATTTACTCAGGATCGCAAAGCCAACACAAATACAAAGGAGTAGAGAATCAGAGAGGGATTCACAAAGGTCAGCATTCCCTAGAAAGACACCCTTGCTTATTTTAAATAACCTCAATAGTTCATATATTTGACAGCTTATATCTCTAAATTATAAATTGAGCAGACTCTTCGTAAAGGGAACTTCTCAGAGGTTGGGACTATGCCATTCTGCAGAGTTCTATCCCAGAAGTCCACAACAGCACTGCCATATACTAGATACTCAGTACATGTGTTTATTGGATGAATAAGTACATGGAAGAAGGAAGGAAGGCATTCCTAGGCAACCTGGTAATCTAATGTTCTAATTTAAGGTATAGAGAGCAGATTATGCCAATTCCTCAGATGTTTAATTTTATATAGGAATAACTCCCTCCCACCGAAAGCACTGTGAATAAGAATTCTGTTAAGACATAAGACTACAAATCCAAACAGCACCTGAAGACAGGAAAGACAGAGGAAAGTGTGAGAAAGAATGGAGGGAGAAAGGAAGAGAGAGGATGATATAATACAAAGGAGGGAAGGAATACAGCTATTGAATGTTGGATCAAGAGGATAGCACCTAAAAATCTATGCCCATAGATGAGGCAACAGGGAGCCAGTTCTTTATTCTATTTTCATTTCTCCTTCCATAACAATTACAGCCTTAAACTTAGCCAAAGCTAAGTATGAAATACACAAGGAAAGTAATGACTCTGAGGTTATGAGTTAATAAAATTTTGGAATGAAAAAAATTAACAATGGCAGTCACAAGCACAAATGAAGCCAAGATCTAATTATACTGTACTTTCATGAATCCAAAAAACATTATGAAATGTTTTTATAATCTACCAAATACCATGTTTTCTTTTTTTTTTTTATCTGCCCAGGGATTCCATAGACTTGCATAGAATTATCTCTTCAGTTAAATACACAGCACTCAACAAGTGCTGGGATTCACATTCACATCACTGTTCCTGATATTATGGGGTCACTTCAAATGCTGGAAGCTCTTACTTTGCCAGTCTCTCTGCTTAGAAAGGTTCTGGTTATCAGCATTTCAATCTGCTCATTTTAATCAGTACTTCTACACTATTTGCCTGCACCCTACAGCTGAGTCTTTTGACAAATGATTTATTAGATTTTCTTTATTCTTATTTTGGCAGCACTTTGAAAACTGAATGAAGGAAGAAAGAGGGCTCAGCAGGCATTGGACAACATGTCTCACTGTCAATGGAAATGCTAAATATACACACTGATTTCTGAAACAGCCCAGTATCTGAGCTAAGCTTCTAAAGAGAGATGTAACTGCATTATCAGCGTTCTTTCCTTCTGCTTGCCATCAAGCTATTGGTGATATAAACCACAAATGGAGACTATAGTTATCTGAGAACATGGTGCCCTACCTAGGTGGTACCTTATTTCTGCTGTCAGTCACGATGGTTTGAATAATAACTGATTTCCTGAGCGATTGCTTTTCTATCCTATTTGATACATAGAAAAACAGGTAATATATGTATAGTTAGGAAGAATAATAATGGATGTGAACCATCACCTACTAAACCCATCATCAAGAACAAAAAAATTACTACTGCTCTTAAAGCTATCTATTTTCCCAGTTTCCTTCCTTCTTCTCTTCCTCATCCGAAAATAATCACTAACTTTTTCTTAAAAAGTAATTTTTGCAGGTATATATGTATTCCTAGCCAATGTACTAATTCAATTTGCTTGGTTTAAGCTTTACAAATATGGTATCACACTCTACACAGTCTCTTGAAACTTGGGGTTTTTTTCACTCAACATTATGTTTCAAAGATGTGTTTGTGTCATTGCATTCAACTGCAGTTCATTCATTTTCAAGGATAAATAATGCCTTGTGTGACTTGACCAAAATACACTTATCCATTTTTGTCACTGGGCATTTAGGTTGTTTCCAGAGATTTCTGTTTTTGTATTTTTGACATTTTAAATAATACAACTAGAAATATTCTTATACACATCTCCTGGTTCACATGTGTTAAGAGTTCCTCTGGAATTTATACATAAGAAAAGAATTGTTAGTTATAGGGAATGTATGTGTTTAACTTCACAAGATGATACTAAATTGTTTTCAAAAGTGTCCATCCTAATTTACACCCCTATTAGCAGCACTGTTTGAGTTTCCATTACTCTACACTCTTGCCAACATTTGATATATTAATAGCAAAGCTTCTCTCTTTTTTTTTTTTTTGCATTCTAGTGGGTTTAAAACAGTATCCATTTTGATCTTAATTTGTATTTCCTTATCATTACTTAAGGCCAAATTTTTATTGAGATATAGTTGACATATGAGCTTCTCTGATGGTTCAGATGGTAAAGAATCTGAAAGCAATGCAGGAGACCCAGGTTTGATCCCTGGGTCGGAAGATACCCTAGAGAAGGGAATCGCAATCCACTCTAGTAGACTTGCCTGGAGAATCCCATGGCAGCAGAGACTGGTGGGCTACAGTTCATGGGGGTCACAAAGAGTTGACTTTGTGACTCAGCAACTACCACACATAGCTGACATACATTTTATTAGCTGATATCTTTTTATATGATGCTTGTCTAACTTCATGATTTTCACTGATATTCATTAATTTCTGAATAAGTAATGGATGTTTAATGTTAGCATTCAGCATTAGTCCTTTGTTTCCATCAGTGAGCCACCAAAATCACGTTGTTGTTGTTTTTTTCCACTGAACTAACCAGCCAGTATAGAAAGTTAAGCTGTCCATGTGATTACCAATTTCTGATCTGTTTTTATAAGAAGCATGTTGGATTTTCTTTTAAGAAGCTGATGGTCACTTTTTGGTATTGGTCATGATCTTTCTAAAATATATGTCTACATATGTCTATTTGACTAAGAATATTTTCCCAATAGCATTCTGTCTGTTTTCTAAACTGTGGAAAATTCTTAAAGAGATGGGGATACCAGACCACCTTACCTGCCTCCTGAGAAACCTGTATTCAGGCCAAGAACCAACAGGTAGAACTGGATGGTTCAAAATTGGGAAAGGAGTATTTCAAGGCTATATATTGTCACCCTGCTTATTTAACTTATATGTAGAGTACATTATTTAAAATGCCAGGCTGGATGACTCACAAGATGGAATCAAGATTGCTGGGAAAAATATCAACAGCTTAAGATATGCAAATGATACTACTCTAATGCCCAGAGAGTGAAGAGGAACTACAGAGTCTCTTGATGAGGGTTAAAGAAAAGAGTGAAAAAGCTGGCTTAAAACTCAACATTCAAAAAACTAAGATCATGGCATCTGGTCCCATCACATGGCAAACAGATGGGGAAACAGTGGCAAATTTTATATTCTTGGGCTCCAAAATGACTGTGGACAGTGACTGCAACCACAAAATTAAAAGACACTTGCTCCTTGGAAGAAAAGCTATGACAAACCTAGACAGCATATTAAAAAGCAGAGACATCATCTTGCTGACAAAGGTCTATATAATCAAAAGTATGGTTTTACCAGTAGCCATGTACAGATGTGAGAGCTGGACCATAAAGAAGACTGAGCGCCAAAGAACTGATGCTTTCAAATTGTGGGGCTGGAGAACACTCTTGAGAGTCTCTTGGACTGCAAGGAGATCAAACCAGTCAGTCCTACAGGAAATCACCCCTGAATATGCATTGGAAGGACTGATGCTAAAGCTGAGGCTCCAATACTTTGGCCATCTGATGCAAAGAGCTGATTCACTGGAAAAGACCTTAATGGTAAGAAAGATTGAGGGTAGGAGGAGAAGAGGACAACAGAAAATGAGATGGTTGGATGGCATCACCAACTCAAAGGACATGAGTTTGAGCAAACTCCAGGAGATAGTGAAGGACAGGGAAACCTGGTGTGTTTCAGTTCATGGGGTCCCAAAGAGTCAGACAAGATTTGGCAACTGAAGAAAAAAGAGAAACGCTGCCAAACTTGATCTGTTTTCTAAGTTTCAACTCTTCAATTTCACTTTTTAAAATAGTTTTAAATTCTACTTTCCACTTTTGTAGTTAAAAAAACATTCTCTAAATTTTATCATCACTTGCAAATTGTGGCAAAATAAGTACATGATATTCCTACAGCAGAAAAAGACATCTAAACAATGTAATTATAATGCAAAACCATGATTTTTTGCAAGAGGTCATCTGAAGAAAGTAGAAGTTCTTGGCCTATAAAAAGTATTTTCTTAGATAAGATCAGAAGAAATACAATGAGATTTAAAGTTGAGCTGAAGGCACCATACCCATAAAACATTTTGAATTCATCCAGCTTTGTGACATTGTGTCTCCCACAGCACGAGAGACAATTTTAGATTGACAAACCACATCAGTTAATGATGATGATTTTACAGCTATGCATCCTCTCACAGATCCGCCACAATACATTTCTGATAATGGGGTCTGTTTCTTTGAAAATCTTCATGCATAGGTATCAAACTTTACTTCTTTAATGTATATGATTACGAGTCTAGAAAACAGCTTTTTTACTTTTATAGCTCCTGTGACTATGGATAGGGTTTCCAGTTCTGCACCTCTGCCACTTAAGCTCTTTCACTGCAACCTACTGATTTAGCCACAGGCATTAACATTAAAGATTCTATATTTTCATGGTATGACACTGTAGGTATCTAACCTCTCGGTTACCTATGAAGTCTACGCTGTCTACAGTAACACAATGTAAGAATTCTAGCCAAACTATGGAATCAAGGAAAACTATATCACCTCAGTTAGCAGCTTTATTGATACATTTATAAACTGACTAACTGTCACAACCTTTAAAAATCAGATATTCATACCATGACTACTTTCTATCTGCCCAGCTACTCAAAGCTGGAGATTGCATACTATCAGTGCTTAGTTCAAAAAACTAGCACATGAACCACTTCCTGTGCTAGAGTTAACCTTGCCCTCATCTTCTCAGCCTGTGGCATAAACACAACTGAGCCTACCCTTCATTTTGAAACACTCTGCCCTCTTCTACGAGTGACGCACTAAACACCTTCACACTCTTGATTCTCCGGCTGCCTTCCCGGCCTCTCCTTCTCAGGGTGCTTAGCCTATACTTGCTCCTCAGGCTGACCTCTGAATGGTTACCACAGTGTCTCACGGCTCTGTTGGGGCCTTCTTTGTCTGCAGTGTATCCCCAGATCACCTCATCAAGTCTCATGGCTTTAATATGATTTCCTCACTGTTTCCAAAATTTTCCTCCAACCCTGACATCTTAACCTGAGGCAGACTTTCATACTCAAATAGCAATTTATAAGATTCCCTGGCAGTCCAGGTGTTAGGACTCTGTGCTTTCAGTGCTGAGGGCCTGGGTTCAAGCCCTGGTGAGGAAACTATTCAATGTTAATAATATTCTGCAAGTCTTGGTGGCATGGCCTAAAAGAAAACAAAAATGCAGCATTTCCAAGTATATGACTAATGAATATCTCATACTTAAAAGATAGAGTCATGCATTTCCATTGCTTTCTCCCACTATTTCTCCTATTCTTCATTATACCACCATCTTGTCAAGTGAATAAATCAGAAGTCACCTATTATCCCTCCATTCCCAACTTTCAGCACATCCTTTACTCAAGAGCTTAAATATACATTAAATCTACCTCTTTCCCCCTCCATTCTTGTCCAAGTCTGATTCACTACTACAGTGGGGTACTATCTGACCTCTCTGCTTCCACTCTTTTCACTGTAGAATTTTTTATCCTAATAATGTAACAGCCATCATGCAAATTCCATTTTTACATGCAAATTTTACACTGGCTCACATAACATCTTCCATGGTACTACCAATGTGCTGTTATTACTGAGAATAAAATCCCAGCTCCTGCTTGTGACCTCATAGGCCACGCATGATCTGGCCCATTCTACCTCTTTCATTTGCTCTATTGTATTTCTCCCTCCCACTCATCTCTTTCCTAAATATTCTAAACTCAAATTTCAAACAAGTCAATTCTAAAGGAAATCAACCCTGAATATTCATTGGAAGAACCGATGCTGAAGCTCAAATACTTCGGCCACCTGATGTGAAGAGCCTACTCATTGGAAAAGGCCCTGATGCTGGGAAAGATTGAAGGCACAAGGAGAAGGGGACGACAGAGGATGACATGGTTGGATGGCATTATCAGCTCAAAGGACATGAGTTTGAGCAAGCTCCAGGAGATTGTGAAAGACAGGGAAGCCAGGTGTGATTGCAAAGTGTCAGACACAACTTAGTGACTGAATATACACACAAGTCCTCAAATCCCTTACATTGTCTAGTTCCTTTCCCTGAAAGTTTCTCTCATTCCCTCATTCTTCAGATTTCTGTTCAAATTTAACCTTTTCCAAGAGGGTTTCCACCTGTTTTGTTTTTTTTTTTTTTTTTTTTTTTTTAATTTTTTATTTATTTTTTTTTTTAATTTTTAAAATCTTAAATTCTTACATGCGTTCCCAAACATGAACCCCCCTCCCACCTCCCTCCCCCCAACATCTCTCTGGGTCATCCCCATGCACCTGCCCCAAGCAAGCTGCACCCTACGTCAGACATGGACTGGCGATTCAATTCTTACATGACAGTATACATGTTAGAATTCCCATTCTCCCAAATCGTCCCACCCTCTCCCTCTCCCTCTGAGTCCAAAAGTCCGTTATACACATCTGTGTCTTTTTTCCTGTCTTGCATACAGGGTCGTCATTGCCATCTTCCTAAATTCCATATATATGTGTTAGTATACTGTATTGGTGTTTTTCTTTCTGGCTTACTTCACTCTGTATAATTGGCTCCAGTTTCATCCATCTCATCAGAACTGATTCAAATGAATTCTTTTTAACGGCTGAGTAATACTCCATTGTGTATATGTACCACAGCTTTCTTATCCATTCATCTGCTGATGGACATCTAGGTTGTTTCCATGTCCTGGCTATTATAAACAGTGCTGCGATGAACATTGGGGTACATGTGTCTCTTTCAAAGCTTAGTCCCTAGTTGATTTCCTTCCAATGAACATCACTATCAATAATAATGTATTTGTGCATTTGTTTGTATATTTTATGATTCCTACCACTAGCACCTAAGTTCTACATGAAGCATTTTTTCTGCCTTATTCACTACTGGGTTCCACATTACTCGGTCTAGAACAGTGACTGGCACATAATAAGCACTCAATAAATATTAAAGAAAGAAAAAAAATTTATAAAGCCCCTCCATCTGATACCCACGAGCCATTCCCAAAAAAGGCCCTGAATTCTTTTTATTTTCATGTCAAATTGAACAGTCCTGGAGAAATTGCTTGATTTGTGTGCTATTCTCTAATTTTAAGAAACAGTGATTTTAAATCTCTACAGTTTCTCTGTACATCAACCATTATATGTGAGTCAAAAACACAACTGCACTCATGAAATTGAAAACTTCACATTTAATTTTACTTCTAAGGAAGTTCAAGATCAAAAGCTATTTTCTAAAACATCAACCGTAATTTACATTCATTCAATTGCCTGCCTTTCAGACAATGGAATAGTAACAGTCTAAGTGATTTGAGAAAAATGCTTGACTTTCGGAAAGTCTACTATATTTTCAAGATCCATCATCAGGAATTACTAAAGATTTCTGCAACTGTAAAGCCATGCTTTTGAAGCACTAAAAAACTGACATATCATAGAAGTTAGAAGTAGAAACCTTAAAGCATCCTTCTATATTGACTACATTGTTAATAACATAAAAAAATACAAATTTGATCTCCATCAATACACTATGGCAGTTAATGATGATGTTCTAAAGACAACACACACAAAGGCCCTCCTGGCTTTGCATCACAATGCCAGGTTGAAGGTAAAGCATCCTCAATAAAAGAGTCTGGGCATTTGGACGAAAAATACTACAAATTTTTTTCCAGTGGGACTAACTCCCCCCAGAATTTGGTTATTTGAGAGGCAGAGCAGAAAAGTGAGAGTATAGGGAGACGTTAGATAGAAGTTTAAAATTTGGCTCTGCCTCTTACAAGTTTGTATTCGATCATTTTACCTATGTTTCCTCATCAAGTTCTCTGTCCTAGAGGCTATACTAGGTGCTAGGATGGGGGAGCCTGGTGGGCTGCCATCTACGGGGTCACACAGAGTCGGACATGACTGAAGCGAGTTAGCAGCAGTAGCAGCAGCAGGACTATAAAATAAGCCTTTAGTAGTTTAGAAACTTAGCTTTGGACTTCCCTGGTGGTTCAGCTGGTAAAGAATCTGCCCGAAATGTGGAAGACCTGGGTTCAATCCCTGGGTTGGTGAAGGGAACGGACACCCACTTCAGTATTCTGGCCTGGAGGAGTTCATGGACTGTCTAGTCCATGGGGTCGCAAAGAGTTGGACACAACTGAGCAACTTTCACTTAGAGTCTTTAGATAGAATACTAACTCCACTGATGATCAACCAAGATAAGTGGGTAACATACATGGCACAAATGAAAACACTTCGATAAACAACTTATTTTTTAATTTCAACCAGGGCTATGCGATTCCTCCTAGCGATGTACAGTCTACATTATTCAGTCCCACTGGCAAGAAGCACACTGTAACTACTGGCCTGAGCATAAAATGAATGAGACTACAAAAGCAGTTGTACCTACAAAATTTCAGTACGCTGAAAGGTTTATTAAATAAATGGTTCATTGGCCTCATTCTTTCAGTCAATGAAAAACCACAAAAATCTACCATGCTGATTTCATTTACCAGCCAAGGCATTTTTTTAATGTAGTATCTTCAGCAGGTTGCCATTAAAAATTAGATGCTAAAAAGAAGTCGGAAGAAAGTGTACATTCAGTACCCAATGGAGAATTATGAGTTTTGTTTTGTTTTTTTCATTTTCTGGTTCTCCATTTCCTAACAATTAATTGGTTAAATCTAGGAATATAGCCAGCAAGTATTATTCTGTTTCATGGAGAATTACTGTACCTAATTCAGCAGTACATGAGATTCCTACAATGTAATAGAACTATTTTATGACTATCTTAAAAATGTAATCTCTTATCTTCTAGAGTAAGAGATCCTATTATTGTTCAAAAGCCTAAGCCATTACCAGGCCTTTTAATAAGTGTGCTAATTACTTGAAATGACATGAGAAGTACCACAAATGAAAGATCAATAAGCTGTCAGTTGTTTTTGAAACCATAGTTCAATGACCCAACATTACTATTATCTTAACATCAAGATACTAGTTTTGAGAGTTATAAATAGCTACAATAATGATGATCCAAACTAAAGACAATAAATCCTCAGCTTAACCCCTCAAAAGGTAAGATGTTCTTAATATTATTTCATTAACATTGAGGATCAAGTTTGCTACTGTACATAAGTGAATATGTAAACCATAAAATTGCTAAATAAATGCATAGAATTAGTAGCACCAGAATCTTAGTATCAGCAGACAGACCACTGTTACCGAAAGACTGTGGAAAAATTTCTTCATATCAAATCAGTATGAAATGAGATTATAATCAGGAAAAAAAGGTTCTTGTCCTCCTCAGTTATGAAAGCAAAGCACAATGCAGAATTCCTTTGTCATACATAGGGGAAAATCGCTTTTTGAAAACTACAAAAAAGCAAACACTCATTGTACTAAGTCCCTGAACAAAACGCCTTTGACATCTATCTATTGCTACCAGGCATGCAGACACTCTCTCATACAAAAGCCCCAAAGCTGTCTCTTTCAATGCTTTATCAAATTCATCTGAGTATACATGGAAAAAGCCTAAGTTCAGTAATCAAGTTGTTAACATGCATCTTTAGTACTTTTAATCTCCCTTTAACAAAGACAGTATACTAACTAATTCAGAGTAACTGCAGGGACACAAACTTCGTCCTTAATGGGTTGACAAGAAAAAGTATTAACTATTCTAAACATTGAATGCTAACTTGAAAATATGGAAGAGTCACCTATATTCCACCACACTGTAGAATATCACCATCTGCAGGATATAAGAATGTCACAAATCCTACTACAAGGATGGGGGTTCCAGGGGGCTCTGGAAAATATGCAGAATATAAATTCTAATATGATGATAGATATGCGGTGCTAGAATGTCCCAGAATGTTGTCTGTCAAGAACCATCAGCCCAGACACCCAAAATCAAACACCAAAAGGTGATACATTGAATATAATAAGACTCTGATGCTGGGAGGGATTGGGGGCAGGAGGAGAAGGGGACGACAGAGGATGAGATGGCTGGATGGCATCACGGACTCGACAGGCGTGAGTCTGAGTGAACTCCGGGAGTTGGTGATGGACAGGGAGGCCTGGCGTGCTGCGATTCATGGGGTCGCAAAGAGTCGGACACAACTGAACGACTGAACTGAACTGAACTGAAAGAACATGAACTCATCTCAAGTAAATTTGAGAAAATCTTTTTACATAGCAACACAGAAACAATTTTGCCTATATCTGAGCATGAAGGAATGAACTAGATAGTATCTCATGGTCTCTCCCACTCCTGTATTTCACTGTATGATCAGAATGTTGCACTCTACAAATCTCAGCCTGTCTCAGCTGTTACTAACTTTCCCCCAAAGCCAGTTTATTCCCTGGTCTGCAGTGTGATTTTTTAATCCTAGAGTGATCCAATAGTGCAATTTCAGGAAGCGTGAAGGAGCCTGCATTTCACTATCAGAGAGTTACCAGAGATGACAGTTTGTAATCCCATGGACACAATGAAAGATGCTCACATATCAGGAAATCTAGAGAGAAAGGCACCCAAGGCCCTACACAGGATAAGTAGTCAGTCATGAATTTGTAAACTGTACCGAGCATTTTGACCTAGCAGTCACAACATTTTCAAGTTCTATTTACTTGTCTGTAAACATGGAGGTGAGTTATCAAAGCATAAGAAAAACATCATGCCATTTTAGAGCATACTAGTAGTGCCTGGGGATGCAAGGGTAAGCAGGGCACACAGCCTCTTCATGGGTAAAGCTGAGCAGGAGGACATTTTCCTATGGGATTTTGAGCCTCTGGGGCGTGGGGAGAGACATCTAGTTTAGAAATATACACTTGAGAATCAGAGCATATGGATATGTGTGAGGTGAGGGGTAGTTAACGAGTGAGAAGCATGATGTGATCAACCAGCAAAAAGTTTGGTGTTAGCAGAGCTGTAGAAGATCAATCCCTAGAAAAATGCCAAAAATTAAGGAAAAGATGCCTATGCCAAAGACACAGAGGCATGAGAAGTGCCAGGAGGGTGCATGGATTAGCAGCCAATGGGGGATAGAGGTACATGGGAAGGGATCAAAGAGCAGGGGCAAATGAGGCAAAGCATAATAAAGAGGGCCTCCCCGGTGGCTCAGTAGCAATGCATCCACCTGCCAACGCAGGAGACCTGAGTTGGAGCCCTGGTCCAGGAAGATCCCACGTGCAGAGGAGTGACTAAGCCCATGAACCACAGCTACTGAGCCCACGTTCCAGAGCCCAGGAGCCGCAACTCCGGAAGCCCATGTGCCCTGGAGCCTGTGCTCCGCAGCAGGAGAAGCCACAGAAACGAGAAGCCTCTACAACTAGAGCAGCCCGAGCAGCGACGGAGGCCTAGCATAGCCAGAACAAGCAAATACATGTATTTAAAAAGAATAACAGAGGTTGGAAATGGGAGAAAGGAAGAATTGAGACTGATGGCACCTGAAGGCTTTAAGTTTTCTATACATGAAAATGCACACTAAGTTGTGGAAAATCAAAGTGGAAAAGCTGAGTAGGATCTTAAAGGGAATGGTAAAAAATTGGAATAGTCACTGAAAGGAATCTACTTAATAAAAACTTAAAAACTTTTCTTGACCATTGAAACGAACAACTGACATGCTTATTGATTTTTCAGTGTGTAAAGATAGTGCATGTATTCAACAAATATTTTTTAAAAGAGGTTATAGGAAAAGACAAGGATACAGATAAATCTCAGATGTTAAAAAGTGATGTGTGTAAATAATTCCCAGTAGAACACAAAATAAGTCCCCAAGAGTCACAAGTATCCGTGTGTGTGTGTGTGTATGTGTGAGTGTGCTATCAGATCCATTCACACCCTCTTTTCTCTTTTCAGTCCCTCAGGATACAAAGCATGCATTCATTAGATGATTCATGCAACTTGGGAGTACAACCCACAGCATGGAAAGAAATGGTCTCGTCTCTTTATTCATTTACATATCTGAATTTGAGTATTAGGAACATAACACCTAGGACTAACTAGGTGTTAGGAAGACTCGAAAGGATCACTGCATCCTGACTTCCATAGGGTACAATAAGCTGAGGACAAGCAACAAATGAAGAAGCTGGGGGCGGGGGTCTAAGGCTGTGACTATCAGCTTGTTTCTCAACCATGTGAAGAACACTCACCCCAGAGATTTACTCTGGGATAAACATAATCAATAAACACCTCCTGGTCAGGGCTGGGGGTTAAAGTAGTATAAATAATAGTCCCTGTCCTCAAGGAGTTCCCAATTTAGTTGGAAAATAAAACTTACCCATGAGAAAACTTAAATAACATTAAGATTTTGTAGACTGGTCAAGACAACAAGAGAGCTTCCCTAGGGTTATGCAGTGGTGGCTGTTTAGTCACTCAGCCATGTCCAACTCTCTGTGACTCCATGGACTCTAGTCTTCCAGGTTCCTCTGTCCATGGAATTTTTCAGGGTAAATTGCAGGAGTGGGTTGCCATTTCCTTCTCCAGGATTATGCAGAATTCTTATCAAATTCATGCTATAGACTGAAATGTATTTAAAGAAAAAAGAACACATTTAAGGGAAAACTATGAAAGAGGCAGGAACTGGACTGGGTCTTAAAACTAGGTAAAGGTCAAGACCCCATGCAGCACAGCAAAGAATATCCAATCCCATCACAGTCAGTACCCCCCTTTGCCATCACTCTTGATAAACTCACCCTGTGCAACTCGGAATCATCTGTATTTCTTCAAAGCGGGTAACCAGCAGTCCTAACACTGCCAATGATTTGAACAACTCTATCTTAGGAGGCATTCACCACAAAGATCAGATACTTGACTGTTGCTTTGTCTTCAGGACTTGCAAAAATAGGACAAGTAATTTGCCTCCAAGTTCCCACCCTGGCTAAGGAGTTACAGCTTGTACAGATATTCATGAAAGTTGCATTTATTCACATATTGTCCTCACAATTTTCAGAAGAAAATAGCCATGTTTGCTTTAGGTTTTCTTTTCCAGGCCATTCATTTAAGACTGGATTGGAAAGCTTCTTTGAATTTTGCATTTAAAAAACAAAAACCAAACCAAAAAATCATAGCAATTTACCATAATTAGCACTCTTAGAATCACTCAGCAGCAGGAAGTTCCTTACCCCAATTCTCAGTACTCCCACCTTCACCCAGACTGTGAGAAACTATTCAAGCAAAGAGGCACTGAGGTTGGCCCAATCCTTAATCCGTCAAAACTCCTAAGCTATCAACAACCCTACCATTTCTTTCACACTCACAGTTCCTAAGTCAAGCTCCACTGTGGTTAACTCTTTGCATGTCTGAGTTATGATATTTTCCACTCACATAGCCCTTTAATTCACCTTGGGGTATCAAATTAAATCCCCTAGGAATTCATTATTAGACTTAGGTACAGGTACTGAAGATCACACCCAATCTTTAGAAAGCCCACACTTGTCACGCATCCAGTGAGCAAGGTTATCTGTCCTAGTTTATTTTCCAAGGCAGAACAAGAAACCAGGGTTGGTACCAGGGAAGCAGAAAGCAAGCATCAGGCCCAGAGAGTGAGTCACAAATAGAACTGGGCATAAAACCAGAATTGATTACAGAGATTCTGAATGAGAGACATCAAGAACTTGAGAAGGTGAAACACCAGAACAGCAGCCAAGAAGCAACAAGCAAGGCTCTGAAGAGGAAAGTGAGCAATGAAAATGCAAACAACACAGGACACCAGAAAGGATGTAGAGAATCTCAAAAAAGAACCAAATGAAAGCCAAACCAAAGTCAACGTCTCATCCCTACTTGCTAAGGGTTCTCATCCAGCCCTTATTGAGGAAGAACTTAAAAATGTTATCCAAACTCTACAGTGAAACTTACCGATACTGATAATTACTGATTTATCAAGGGCCTGTGTGCCTAGTACCTTATGCACATTATCTCATTTAAGCCTCAAAACAACTCTCTAGGCATTGATTAATACTCCATTTTATACATTAGAAATCCAAACTGCAGAAACATATGTAACTTCTTAAGGTCACCCAAACAGTAAGAGCCAGAGATGGGATTCAAAATGCTCATTTCTCTACAATATGCTATTTATGATGGAGTTTGTGCAAGCAAAATGCATGCAGTTGTCATTCTAGAACTGTGCTATCCACTACGGTCACCACTAGCCACATGTGGTTATCAAGAACTTA
The DNA here is from genome assembly GCF_001704415.2 of Capra hircus. Taxonomy (NCBI): domain Eukaryota; kingdom Metazoa; phylum Chordata; class Mammalia; order Artiodactyla; family Bovidae; genus Capra; species Capra hircus. Next base: position 50,983,932 of record NC_030812.1, on the reverse strand, counting down.
AATGGTAACTAGTGTCACATGTTGAAATAATATTTTGGATATAGATTTAAATAAAATACACTGTGAAAATTAATTTTCCCTCTTATTTTTTTTATGTGACTCAACAGTACATGAACTGAGAACTCCTAGATGTTCAAGCTAGATTTAGGGAAGGCAGAGGAACCAGAGATCAAATAGCCAGCATCCACTGGAGCATAGAAAAAGCAAGAGAACTCCAGAAGAACATCTGCTTCATTGACTATGCTAAAGGTTTGACTGTGTGGATCACAACAAACTGTGGAAAATTCATCCAGAGATGGGAATACCAGACTACCTTACCTGTCTCCTGAGAAAACTATACACAGGTTAAGAAGCAGCAGTTAGAACCAGTCACAGAACAATGAACTGGTTCAAAACTGGGAAAGGAGTATTTCAAGGCTGTTTAATGTTACCCTGCTTATTTAATTTATATGCAGAGCATCATGAGAAATGACAGGCTGGATGAAGCACAAGCTGGAATCAAGACTGACAGGAGAAATATTAACAGCCTCAGATATGCACATGATACCATCCTCATGGAAGAAAGTGAAGAGGAACTAAAGAGCCTCTTGATGAAGGTGAAAAAAGAGAGTTAAAAAGCTGGCTTAAAACTACTGGAGCCGATTATACAGAGTGAAGTAAGCCAGAAAGAAAAACACCAATACAGTATACTAACACATATATATATGGAATTTAGAAAGATGGCAATGATGACCCTGTATGCAAGACAGCAAAAAAGACACAGATGTGTAGAGCGGACTTTTGGACTCAGAGGGAGAGGGAGAGGGTGGGATGATTTGGGAGAATGGCATTGAAACATGTATACTATCATGTAAGAATCGAATCACCAGTCTATGTCCGATGCCGGATACAACATGCTTGGGGCTGGTGCACGGGGATGACCCAGAGGGATGTTGTGGGGAGGGAGGTGGGAGGGGGGTTCATGTTTGGGATCACATGTACACCCGTGGTGGATTCATGTCAATGTATGGCAAAACCAATACAGTATTATAAAGTAAAATAGAGTAAAAATAAAAAGTTAAAAAAATAAGTAAATAAAATAAAAATAAATAAAAAATAAAAAATAACTCAACATTCAAAAAATGAAGATCATGGCATCCTGTCCCATCACTTCATGCCAAATAGATGGGAGAAATAATGGAAAGAGTGACAGACTTTAATTTTGGCCTCCAAAATCACTGCAGATGGTGACTACAGCCATGAAATTAAAAGACACTGTCTCCTTGGAAGAAGAGCTATGACAAACCTAGACAGCATATTAAAAAGCAGAGACATTACTTTGCCAACAAAGGTCCATCTGGTCAAAGCTGCGGTTTTTCCAGTGATCATGTATGAATGTGAGAGTTGGACTGTGAAGAAAGCTGAACACTGAAGACTTGATGCTTTTGAACTGTGGCTTTGGAGAAGACTCTTGAGAGTCCCTTGGACTGGAAGGAGACCAAACCAGTCAATCCTAAAGGAAATTAGTCCTGAATATTCATTTTAAGGACTGATGCTAAAGCTAAACTCCAATACTTTGGCCACCTGATGTGAAGAACTGACTTCTGATGCTGGGAAAGATAAAAGGCAGGAGGAGAAGGGGGTGACAGAAGATGAGATGGTTGGATGGCATCACCGGCTCAATGGACATGAGTTTGAGCAAGCTCTGGGAGATGGTGAAGGCCAGGGAAGCCTGTTGTGCTTCAGTTTTAAGGTTGCAAAGAGTCAGACACAACTGAGCTACTGAACAACAACAACTAGAAAAGTTAAATATATTCAATTAATATTTAATATATAATAATTACTCTCATATACCTCAAATTTCTATTGATTATCTTAGAGCATAAATTCAGTCTTTCTTGAGTCCTTTTTAAAACAAAACATAGGACTTCCTTGGTGGGCCAGTGGTTAACAATCTGCCTTGCAATGCAGGGGACACAGGCTCAATCCCTGGTCCAGGAAGATCCCACATGCCACAAAGCAACTAAAGCCCACGAGCCACAACTACTGAAGCCCATGCACCCAGAGCCCATGTTCCACAACAGAAGCCACCACAAGTAGAAGCCTGTGCTCCACACCTTGGCTTCCCAGGTGGAGAATCCACCTGCCAGTGCACGAGACATAAGAGACGCAAGTTTGATCCCTGGGTTGGGAAGATCCCCTGGAGAAGGGAATGGCAACCCACTCCAGTATTCTTGCCCGGAGAATCCCATGGACAGAGAAGCTTGATGGGCCACAGTTCATGGTGTCGCAAACAGTGGGACATGACTGAAACGACTTAGCACACACGACAACTATAGGGGAGCCTCTGCTTACCACAACTAGAGAAAGTCCACGCACAGTAATAGAGACCCAGCAAGACAAAAAATACATAAATAAGTAAATGGACTTAGAAAAACACAGAATCTCCAAATATGACTTTAAATATAAGCTTAGTTGCTCAGTCGTGTCCAATTCTTTGTGACACCATGGACTGTAGCCCCACAAGCTCCTCTGTCCATGGGATTTCCCAAGCAAGAATACTGGAGTGGGTTGCCATTTCCCTCCCTGTGGGATCTTCCCAACCCAGGGATCAAATCGATGTCTCTTGCATCACCTGCATTGCAGGCACATTCTTTTACCATCTGAGCCACCGGGGAAGCCCAAAGTTTTAGCTATGAAGACTATTCAGATAGGTAAAAAGCCAACAAAAAGTCTTAACTTTGCTCCTGATTTTACCTTCCTTGCTGGAATCACTCTGTTTACTGTAGCCACCAGCATCCAAGTACGGAAGCAAACTCTTCTTTTATTTCCTCTTACAATAGCTAAGAAATGTCTGCCTCTTCCAAAAGGTATTTGAATGACCATGATAAAACAGAAGTGAACCACAGAAGATTCAAGGAATAGTAAAAATAGACCTGATAACAGATCAGAGGTTTTGATTCTGACCTAAGTTAACTTGTATAAGAGCTTGGAAGCCTCATCCTATCTCAGTAAGGAAGCAGCCATGTAGGCCTGAGGTCACAGACTTGCAGAAACTTGTAGAATCTTCTGCCGCTTATGCAGATAAGGAGAACAGTTCTGGTAAACTAATACAAAAAGGACTGGCCGTGTGTTCAGTAAATAGGTGATGGTTGTCTGCCTTTAAAGAATCAAATCTCAAATTTTGAAAAATACTCTGCAGGGGGTGGGATGAATTTGTAGATTGGGGTTAACATACATATACTACTAAGTATAAAATGGGCTTTCCTGGCAGTTCAAAAGGTAAAGAATCCACCTGCAAAGCAGGAGACCTGGGTTCGACCCCCGGGTCGGGAAGATCCCCTGGAGAAGGGAATGGCAACCCACTCCAGTATTCTTGCCTGAATAATCCCACAAACAGAAGAGGCTGGTAGGCTACAGTCCATGGGGTCACAAAGAATCGGATACAACTGAGGGACTAACACTTTCACTTTTCACATATGGGAAATTGATAACTAATGAGAATCTACTGTATAGCATAGGGAACTCTGCTCTGTGGTGACCTAAATGGGAAGGAAATCTAAAAAAGAGAAGATATATGTATATGTATGGCTGGTTCACTTTGCTGTACAGTAGAAACTAACACAGTAGAAACTGTACAGTTGTAAACTAATGCTTTACAACATTGTAAACCAACTATATCCCAATAAAAATTTTGAAAAATTAAAAACATGTAAATAAAACAAAAACTGTCCAATAATTGCTATGGAGGCAACTATGAACAATCTCCTCTCCTAGTTTTGAGGCTGTTGGCTTTAGTGCACTAGAATGAAAACCAAGTGAAGAAAGAAAGAAAGAACCAGCAAAGAAAATATGCAGGCAAAGTACTAAAAAAGCTCAACTGGTCCTGATTACTAGACAAAGTGTCCACCCTTATAGAACCCAAGAAATCAGCATCCTCAATTGACATAGAAAACTTCCAACTTTTCTCAAAAGATTTTACAGATATGTGTTGATTATTATATACATTAATCCCTGGAGACAGCTCTAATTCAATAGTTCTTGTTGGCACACGAAAAAAAAATAAAATAAAATTGGGAGATACTGGGAAAGAAATGTACTCCAAGCTGCAATATTTAAGATGGCACTTTGAGGGATGTCCCAAAGTGGGTGATCCAGTGGTTAAGACTTCACCTTCCAATGCAGGGGGCAATCCCTGGTCAGGGAGTTAAGATCTCACATGCCTTGTAGTTAAGAAACTGAATCACAGAACAGAAGAACTACTGTAACAAATTCAGCAAAGACTTTAAAATGATCCACATTAAAAAAAAAAGATAGCAGTTTGAAAGCCTGACTTCTTTTCTAGCCTCTGATGTCTGTGGATCACATCCTTCAGTTTCCTAGGATAGAAGTTAGGAGGATGTGAACCACAGGGAGCAAGTAGATCATGATCCCAACGTCAAGTGTTTGTAACATTCTTTATTAATATTTGTTGTATGGCTTCACTTTCTCAGTAATTTAATTGTTATGCAAATGAATGGGGTCAGCAAAAAACGAACCAAAGTCCTTCACGCACCAGAGCTACAATCTGGTCAGAAAACATATATATGCCTGGAAGGTAACTATGCCCAGCCTGACTTCAGGACAGTCAGATGACGGGAGAAGGTAGATGCCATACCTTCACAACCCTTCACTAGAGCCCAACATCTGAGTCCTGAGAGCTATTATTTCCTTGTATTCAGAATAGAGGTGAGAAATAAAAAACCTCTTTAAATAAGCACGTTTGGAAGCAGGTGTGTGGCAAGCACACCTACAAGCACAGGACTGAAATGGAAAGAGCAACTATATTTCCACCCCGACTGACTTGAAGCAGGACACAGCCTTGCTGGAATTAGACTAAGTAGCCACTCCATCCTGTAACATCTCCAACATTCTAGAAGTCTGTGGTTTGTGAAGGGAGAGATTTGTTCCTTTCATCTATCCTAAACAATTATAATAATACCATGCAAGAATGAGATCAGTCTTGACTATAGGCAAAAAGAGTGATAAAATTTGGGGATGCCAGAAAATCCACCCTAATCACACCTCTCTCTCCACACACCTGTCCCTGATGCTGTACCTTTAAAGATGAAGGCCCAAAGGTAGAATATCACTAAGTATAAGCTGATAACAGTGTTCACTGTTTAGGAGGAAGGGATTGAAATCAAACTTCATTTACTTTTTAATTTTGCCATGGGAAATGGCATGTCTTTGGAGCTAATATTAAATTTATGTAAAGGGTCTACAGTTTGTCTCACATGAGAGGAGGAAGACTCAAAATATGAGCATCATATTCACCATGCATGCATGCTAAGTTGCTTCAGTAATGTGTGACTCTTTGTGACACTATGGACTATAGCCCGCTAGGCTTCTCTGTCCATTGGATTCTCCAGACAAGAATACTGGAGTGGGTTGCCATGCCCTCCTCCAGAGGATCTTCCCAACCCAGGGACTGAACTTGTATCTCTTACATGCATTGACAGGAGCTTCTTTACCACCAGCACTACCTGGTAAGCCCCACTTTCACCATATGGCTCCCCAAAGTTTGCACAACTCTCCAAAAGTGTCAGCCTTTGGGCAATTGCCTTGAGTGTTCATAAGGTTGGAATCTATTGTTTAGAAAGCCTAGTTATTTGAAGCCATGAGTCACTCTATACCCCATGAAAATGATTAGTGTTCTTCCAGTTAAAGACTCTCTTGGTCCATCAATAAGCAGAGACTACCTAGCAGAAAATATTACATGTGGGAGACTTTTCTTCAAAATAAATATCTAAAAATATTTTCATGGTTAGATTGTAGGACCTGCCATTACATTCTCAAGACTACACCTTAATATTATCATATACCATTCATTGATTCATTCAACACGTACTTCAGTGAATGCTATATGCCAGGCAAGGGATCCAGAGTTGACAAGGAATTAGCTATACAAGGCTTTTAGTCTCTCTATAGCTATTTTATAGTGGGCATGATTTGCAACTTGCTCTAAACTCTGTTTCCCCGGTTAACATAGTTTAAGATTTGGAAGGGACGACAAACTTATGTAATTCACATATCTGTCAGTTCTCTCTGCAAGATCCCCACCAAGTGCCTGTCGCACATGTTCTAGAAATCACCCCAAGTAAAGGAACTCAATTCCACCAATTAGGACAGATGCATTTTCACTGTAGATCCTGGTCCTAAGCCAAGCAAATCAAAGCCCCCATCTAAACGTGCATTTTTCAATACTAAGTGGACAGCTCTCACCTTTCTCTTGACTCATCTAAGTCCTCTCTGGGGACTTCAGTCATTCCTCATATGAAATGGCATGAAAATGTTTCTAACTGGAGTTATCCTCTTTTGTATAGGTTCCAATTTTTCTGTGTTCCTATTGAAAGATGAGATCCAGAGCTAAACGTAATAAAAGGAGAATTTATATCATAATAATTTTTTTAAAAATACACTTTGGGATCTGATAGATCTGTGTTAGAAACTCAGCTCTAAAACTGCCAACTATTTTTGACTTTCAGCAAGTTAATTAACCTCTCTGAGTCTGGTTCTCAGCTTCTGTGTCCTGGGAATCAGAATGTTTCGTTACATTCCTCAAAGGTTGATTACAAGGATTAAATGTGATTAGCATGTCTATTATCCAGCATGGTATCTCACAAATAGCAAAGGTTTAATTAATGGTAGTTGTTTTTACAGTGTTATTATTTTTACTTTCTAGCTGTAATCTGACTAGACCAAAGTAAAGTGTGACTGTTAAGTCATCTTTGAAATTGTTGAACTTACTTAAAGACTCTCTATTATCTTTTTTCATTTTTTACCTTTGGCTGCAATATTGTACTTTTGCTTTTTTATTTGCTGATTTTTTGGCTTGCTTTTGCTTTAATTCCACTATTATTTAGAAAAAAATTTCTGAGCATAGACATTTGAGCCACATGTTAGTGAATCTGTAACACATGTTCAAAAAGATCACTTAATCCCAATTAGTAGAATCACGGTGAAAATTCCAAATTAATCTAAGATACTCTCCATTTCTGCTTGAGAAATAATTTTAAAAGGATATACTTCAGAGTTTATGCTTCCTTATCCAAATTATGTACAGATGTTGCCTGGAAATGTATTCTTAATAGCTACATTAACTATGATAAGTTCACTCACATCATTGTCATTCATGTCTAATTAACCTAAATGCCCAGCTGGGAGTAGTAAGAACTTGTACGTGGCAAGGAGAGTGAGTCATGTGGATCTCCCAGCCCCCAGTCCTGCTATTAGAATATATAAGGATAAGAGAGAGAAATGAAGATGAGTGTTCAAGATCAACAGGGGTAACTGTCAGAAAAACCTGGTAGGAGAACCTGGTAAGAGCCTTAACAGCATAGATTGGACATGGAGACATTTTCTTAACAAGGAAAGCATTCATGAGATAATGAAATAGTATGAAAAAGCATGAAACTTCCCTATGAATCCAAGTCTAGATAGTGTTTTGAAAGAAATGCAGAAATTTTTTCATAGTTTTCAGCTGTCAAAAATTAAACATTTCATTTTTTTAAAACCAAGGTCAGAGTTATATCCAGTTCTTTATGTGGTATTCCTGAGGATAAAACATCCAGGCTCTACTTGATTCTGTCCACTAGTGAGAGGCTCACTATCTCATAAGGCATAGCATTCTGCTGATGGACTATCTTTTGGTTAGACATTTGCTCATTTTATTAAATCAAACTCCATACCCTCCTTAACTCCCTGGTATAATTGACCTCTGCTCACTAGAGTCACATATCAGGAAGCTCAATAGGTGGGAAATTGAGGGGAAAGGGCTGGTAGGTATTTGGACACAAAGCATTTTTCCTATTGCCTGTTAAAGCAGGCCAGCCAAGTTATTCCTACTAGGGAACAAGCCCTTTAGGGGCCTGAAAAAAAAAAAAAAAACAGAATGAGAATGTTTATCTGTCACTGGATATAAGTCCATCAAAGTCACACAATTCCTACATCAGACATAGATCTAAAGGCCCAAGAAGCCATGTGGTAAAAAAAGACACACACACACATACAACTTAGCCAACAGCAGAGAAAGCCTAGCTCAAAGAAAGAGAATCAATAGCTAAATTTTCGAAACAAAAAGGACAACAGTTTGTTTAGAAGTTTCCTGAATCTTATGAACAAATGCAGTTCTAGAGAGACAGTAGAGTGTAGTTCAGGGGTTCCCAATTACATTGGGCTAAGAACCTGCTTGTTTAAAATGCAATCTACTGGGTTCCATGGGCTTCTCAGAAGGCACTAGTGGTAAGGGACCCACCTGCCAATGCAGGAGGTGTAGCGATGCAGGTTCAGTTCCTGGGTGGGGAAGATCCCCTAGGGGAGGGCATGGCAACCCATTCCAGTATTCTTGCCTGGAAAATCCCATGGACGGAGGAGTCTGGCAGGCTACAGTCCAGGGGCTATAGAGAGTCGGACACAACTGAAGCGATTTAGCAAGCACTGGGTTCTATCCTTAGAGTGAAAATTCAGTAAGTCCAGTGTGGGACCCAGGAGACTTCATATGTAGCAAGGGCGGGCTCTTTGGTAAATATCGGTGCTATGGTTAAGAGCTCTGGAGTCAGAAAGATGTGAGTTAGTATTATACCTGGGTTTGCAGGTACCAACCATATTTCTTCTTTAGTAAAATGGAGATGATAATCATAGTTCCAATCTCTTTGAGGTGTTAAAAGAATGAAATAAGACAATGTGTATAAAGCTATAACACAATGCCTATAGTAGCCCATTAAGTAATTTGTAGCAATCATCATTTTTTACTTTTCATTATTACAATGTGTTGATTTCAGTTTTCCCTCAAGGAATTACTTAAACTATTAATACCACTTTCCCTCTTGGCTTTCTTTTTCTGATGCTCTGTGTGAAATTCAGAAGATATCTTTGGAAATAGGACATAGAAGAATCAACCAGAAAATGTGTTACCTGATATTCAGTACACCTTTCATAGCCAACCCTTCCCTCTTTCAACTTCCCCTCTCCTAGACACCACCCCCTGATTTCTACTGCCATTTCTCTGAAACAAGCCCACTGGCATGTTGCCCTTTTTGCCTAGAAAGCTCTTTTGACTGCCTTTCTGAATAAATATTTTCCATCTGTGAAACGGTCAAATCAACCGTCACCTCCCAATGCAATCTTTCTGATCATCGCATTTTGTTTTATAATTGTAATTGTATAATGGTCAATTTCTTCATTTATCTCATATGATCATTGAGTCTAAATCTGCAGTAAGAGTAGGAAATTGGGCAATAGGGCAGTATACAGTAGTTAACCACTCAACCCAAAACAATGAAAGTCTGTTTCAAATTGCTTAATACGGGCAAATACATTTTTGGTCTAGCTTATCAGTATTGCAATCTCAATTTTCCACTTCACTTTCTTGCTGTTGACTCATGCGAAAATTTCTCAGTCTCATTAGTTCATTACTAATGTGAAATTATTATAAGCAAAATTTTTTTCAAAGTAATGAGCACATAGGCAATTTTTTAAGTACTTGAAACACCATGAAGCAATGAAATTAAAAGATCTATACTGTTGGTATAATATAAAACTGATGTAACAAATCAGCACTAATTTAAATACTAAGACAGTGAATTATTAAATATTCATTCTTTCATTGACAATTGAATAAATCATTAAGTACACTTCACAGACTAATATGATCTTTTAATAATATTATGATAATAAGTAAGTCATACAGGGCTTCCCAGGTGGCTCAGTGGTAAGGAATCTGCCTGCCAATACAGATGTGGGTTCAGTCCCTGGGTTGGGAAGATCTCTTAGAGAAGGAAATGGCATCCTACTCCAGTATTCTTGCCTGGAAAATCCCATGGACAGAGGAGACTGGGAGGCTACAGTCCATGGGGGTCGCAAAAGAGTCAGATATGATTTTGTGGCTAAATAACAATAAAAGCTATACAGACTACTAGACAGTAATATTAAGATGCTATAAAAATAAATGGACAAGTGGAAATTTGCCAGAGAAGGCTTCGTGAGAAGCTACAGACTTAAAGAAGATGAAAGAGTAGCTGAGCAAATATGTGGGGCAAAAATTCCTTTTGGAAATGCCAGTACAAGAGGCAACAGTGTGACAGGTGGGTTTAGAGGCCAATGTGGCTAGAGAAGACCAGGAAAAAAATATAGTAGAAGCCAAAATTCAAAAGAAAAAGGTGGACCAGGTCATAATGAGACTTATCAGCCTTTATGAGGAATTGGCCTATCAGCTTTTATTCTGAGTGGTAAAGAGAACTACAGGAGTGTTTGAGCAGAGGAATGACTGAGGTGTTAAATTCATACTCTGGCCTGCTTGACTGAGACATATTGCAGAGTAGGGAAGGGAGCAGGGGAGCCAGCAGGGAGACTGTGCAATAATCCAGGTCAGAATGACGGTGGCAGAGGTCAGGGCGATGACAGCGGAGGTGGTGAGAAGTGGCCAGATGCTGGATATAACTTGAAGATAGAATCAGAAGTCTTACTGATTGATTGAATGTGGCTGAAGGCAGAGTACGAAGGCTTACCATTAGATTGAATGTGAGTATTGGAAAAAGAGTACTCAAGGTTGACTTCAAGGTTTTGGAAAATAGAACTGCCACTATCAAAGATGGAAAAGGCTATCAGCTGTCTATCAGCTCTTCATGTGGAATTGTTGGATTAAGCAATTTAATACAAAAGTGAGAATTAGATGCTATGACTATGGGTGAGTATATACAGAAGATAAAACAGGATTAAAAACTGAGCCCAAGACCTCACAAACACTGAGTGTTTAGGGGAAAGAGAAGCAAAGAGTAAAGGAGACTGAGAAAAAATGAGGTAGGATAGAAGAGTGTGGTATCCTTTAAGTCAAATAAAGAAAGAGTATAGGGAGAAGTGTGTGATCAGTTATGTCAAATGCTGTTAATTCTTCAAGGAAGATAAGGACTAAGAGCTGAACCTTGGCATTAGCCGTGTGTAAGTCTTTGGTTATCTTATTTATTTATTTTGGGGGTGCTGCACCAAGAGGCAGTTCCCTGACCAGGAATGGAACATGCACCACCAGCAGCAGGAGTTTGGAGTCTTAACCACTGGACTGCTGGGGTAGTCCCTGGTTATCTTAACTAGAGCAGATTTAAATAAGAGGTAACACAAAGACCAGATTATATTTGTTATAAGAGAAACATACCAATATTTTACATCATTCTAAAACAAAATTGAAGTTAAAAAATATCTAGAGTCACTGCCCTATATTACCCATGAAAAAGAAGTCTAAGAGTTCTCATCACATGGAAAAAAATTATTTTCTATTTCCTAAATGTTGTATCTACATGAGATAGAAGATGGATGTTCACTGAACTTACTGTGGCAATCGCTTTGCAATGTATGTAAGTCACATCGTTATGCTGTGTACCTTAAACCCACACGGTTCTGTATGTCAGTTATAGCTCAATAAAATTGGAAGGGTTAAAAAAAGAGAGAATGGAAGAAGAGCAAGATTTCTTCAAAGGGAGGTAAAATGATGGAACTGGTGGGGAAGTGTGGCAAAAATTACTTTAAAAATCCTGCATACATTACTGAATGTTATGTATCCTGGTAAAAAACGATCCACTTAAGAGGTCATTAACTGATGATGGAAAAAGAAGAGAGAATCCATAGTTAAGTCCTTGGGAGATGGGAGGTGAGGTTCATTGTTCCAATGAATAAGTGGAGGGATTGGCTTTAGGTGGGAACAGAGATAATTCATCTATAGCAATGGTTCACAATGCTGGCAGGACAGAAACATCCCCTGGAGAGTCTTTTAAAAATACAATGCCCAGGCAGGTTCTAGTTTAACTGATCTAGTGCAGGAGCTGAGGCATCAGTAGTTTTATAAAACCTCCATGTGATTCTAACTGTACCCACAGGATTGACAGCACTGCTCTACAGTGGAGGCAGGAAGGTAGATGGTGATGGGTGGGTAGACGTGCTGGTGAAAGTTCTCTGATGATTCTTCAGTTTTCCAGAAGAATCAGGAATCAAGGCCTTCAGAGAAGAGTGGGGATGAGGAGGGGGTTCTGGGCTTTGAGGAGGGAGGGAAAATGGTGAAATAGACGTGGAGAGTAGAAGACAGCATGATTGCCAAGAAGCATTCAAGACCCATTTGAGGCATATGGTTACATATTTAAAGAGACACCAGTCAACTTGTTTTACTCTCACCTCAATCAGCAAAACCCAACATTCAAAAAACTAAGATCATGGCATCCGATCCCACGGCAAATAGACGGAGGAACAACCGAACAGTGACAGACTTTATTTTCTTGGCCTCCAAAATCACTGGAGATGGTGACTGCAGCCATGAAATTAAAAGACGCTTTCTCCTTGGAAGAAAAGATATGACCAATCTAGACAACATATTAAAAAGCAGAGACATTACTTTGCCAACAAAGGTTCTTCTAGTCAAAGGAATCATTTTTCCAGTAGTCATGTATGGATGTGAGATTTGGACTATAAAGAAAGTTGACCACTGAAGAATTGATGCTTTGGAACTGTGGTGTTGGAGAACTCTTCAGAGCCCCTTGGACTGCAAGGATACCAAACCAGTCCATCCTAAAGGAAATCAGTCCTGAATATTCATTGGAAGGACTGATGCTGAAGCTGAAACTCCAATACTTTGGCCACCTGATACGAAGAACTGACTCATTTAAAAGGACCCTGATGCTGGGAAAGATTGAAAGCAGGAGGAGAAGGGGACAACAGAGAATGAGATGGTTGTATGGCATCACTGACTCAATGGACATGAGTTTGACCAAGCTCCGGGAGTTGGTGATGGACAGAGAAGCCTGGCATGCTGCAGTCCATGGGGTCACAAAGGGTCGGACACAACTGAATGACTGCGGACACAACTGAATGACTGAACTGAACAATCAGCTGGACCAGTGCAGAAGCAGAGAAGTTTGATTTAAAGAAGTTTATGCTTCTCCAAGGAAGTATAAAGATGCAAAAGGGTAATTTAAGAACATAGGCAAGGTAGTGAGTGTATAAACTGTCCATGGGATTAAAATTAGGTAGAGAGGGCTGAGAGGATAAAGAGCCTGGAGGATAGTAAAAAGCTGGTACGATTAATGGGTTGAAGATCCTGGAGGGGTTGAAGGGCTAATGAAGGATATTAGAAGGATTTCAGTATAGTAAAAGGAATTAAATTAAAAGGCCATGGATGGTAGTCAGAGAGCTGCCCAGCTGAAATTGAAATTGTGTGTGAGTTATAGTTATCAATAGTGCCAAGGCCAGAGGATGACCTGGGATTAAATGGCTGAAGTAGGAAGCATGACAAACTATTAGAGAAAGGGAGTTCAAGAAACCAAGCTGTCAGGATTTCCCTGGTGGCTTAGTAGTTAAGATTCCATGTTTTAAGGCAGCGGGTGTGGATTCGACCCCTGTTCGGGTAACTAAGAGCTTGCATGATGTGTGACTTGGCCAAAAAGTTTTTTAAAAATAAAGAAAGAAATCAAGTTGTCAAAGTGTTGGAAGGATTATGCACAATTATATCAAAATTTCCATGAATTAACAGTGGCAGAAGGTAAAATCATCAGGAAGTGGAGAATAGTTAAAGAATCAGTAGTAAGAACACTGAGAAAAAGCAGATCATATATTCTGCTGACATGAGTTTCAACAGTAGGGTGTTTGAGAGAGGATGAAGCGGGAACAAGTTAAAATTGCTGATGAGTAACTAGGAAACCCCCTCCATTTCCGACCTTGATAGTAGGAGAGCTATTGGAGGGGAAAAGCAACCACTTGAAATACCTTCAGGGGAAGCAATATTCTCCGAAGAGCCAGGTTATCATTAGTACAAGAAGGTGAAGGAACTGTTCAGAGAAAATGGGGAATATGGAGGTTTTGTTTACAAGTGACCTTGAAGGGCCCAGTGTGAAAGTGCTGGGAGATGACAAGAGTAAGAGGCAGAGACAGAGGAGGGGATGGGCAACCCTAATGGGAATTAGCACGTGTGAGAAGTCTGGAGTTTTTATGGAGAACAACTTTGAAGGAATAGAAAGCAAACAAAACTAGTCCTTACATGCTCAAGGCAAAAATGCATTGGGTTGGCCAAAAATTTTGTTCAGGCTTTTCCATGCAATCATACAGAAAATCCAAATGAACTTTTAGGCCAACCCAATAATAGTGAGGCTGAGAATGATTGGAATAAATGGAATAATTCTCTCTTGACCTTTTAGATGGAATCAAATATGTCCAGAGCAATGGAGTGTTCTTAGCCCTCCAGTTGGTGGGATGTATGTTCTTCCTTTAAAATACAAGGTAAAATTTTGTATGAAAAACCGATCTGTTAAAAAAAAAAATTGAGGTAGTGGATCCCTGTGTTTAGCCAGTAGTGTTCTGACTCTTTGCCACCCCATGGATTGTAGCCTGCCAGGCTCCTGCGTCCACGGGGATTCTCCAATCAAGTATACTGGAATGGGTTGCCATATCCTCCCCCTCCAGGGGATCCTCCCAACCCAAGGACTGAACCCAGGTCTCCCACATTGCAAGCAGATTCTTTACCATCCAAGCCACCAGGGAAGCCCAAGAATACTGGAGTGGGTAGCCTATCCCTTCTCCAGAGGACCTTTCTGACCCAGGAATCAAACCGGGGTCTTCTGCATTGCGGGTGGATTCTTTACCAGCTGAGCTACCAAGGAAGCCCAGTATTCTTTACCAGCTGAGCTACCAGGGAAGAGTTGGTGAAAGAAACAGTGAAAAGGAGATGAGACTTGGAAATGGAACACTTGAGGTTAAATTTTAATTAGAGTAACTGGTAATCAAACTACAGCTGACTTTATAAGCCATGACCCTCCACACACTGGAAAGCCCACACATAAGGTATAGTCAGCCCTCTGTAAACATGGTTCCTACATGTATGTGGTTCTGCACACATGGATTCAACCAATTGCAGATCAGACAGTGTTTTACTGTAGTATTTGCTACTGAAAAAAAGTCCACATACAAGTGAAACTACATTTCAAACCTGTGTTGTCCAAGGGTCAACTGTAACTGTTTTTACAGATTTCATCACCAGCTTCCCATTGGTCATTGTAATTTATGGTCACAGAAGCTGTTCCTTAGCACCCATATTCAATTTGTGTTATTCTAATCTCTAGAAGACTCTTTTGGAAGAGTCAGAAACACTAATAATCATAATGATAAACATAATCTGATTAAGCACAGTTTGCAAGGGCTATGGGGCAAGGGTGAATGTTGACATTCTAGGAATCAAAGAACTAAAATGGACTGGAATGGGTGAATTTAACTCAGATGACCATTATATCTACTACTGTGGGCAGGAATCCCTCAGAAGAAATGGAGTAGCCATCATGGTCAAAAAAAGAATCCGAAATGCAGTACTTGGATGCAATCTCAAAAACGACAGAATGATCTCTGTTCATCTCCAAGGCAAACCATTCAATATCACAGTAATCCAAGTCTATGCCCCAACCAGTAACACTGAAAAAACTGAAGTTGAACAGTTTTATGAAGACCTACAAGACCTTTTAGAACTAACACTCAAAAAAGATGTCCTTTTCATTATAGGGGACTGGAATGCAAAAGTAGGAAGTCAAGAAACACCTGGAGTAAAATTTGGCCTTGGAATGCAGAATGAAGCAGGGCAAAGACTAATAGAGTTTTGCCAAGAAAATGCACTGGTCATAGCAAACACCCTCTTCCAACAACACAAGAGAAGACTCTACACATGGACATCACCAGATGGTCAACACTGAAATCAGACTGATTATATTATCTGCAGCAAAAGATGGAGAAGCTCTATACAGTCACCAAAAACAAGACCAGGAGCTGACTGTGGCTCAGATCATGAACTCCTTATTACTAAATTCAGACTTTAATTGAAGAAAGCAGGGAAAACCGCTAGACTATTCAGGTATGACCTAAATCAAATCCCTTATGATTATCCAGTGGAAGTGAGAAATAGATTTAAGGGCCTAGATCTGATAGACAGAATGCCTGATGAACTACTGGATGTTTGTGATATTGTACAGGAGACAGGGATCAAGACCATCCCCATGGAAAAGAAATGCAAAAAAGCAAAATGGCTGTCTGGGGAGGCCTTACAAATACCTGTGAAAAGAAGAGAGGCGAAAAGCAAAGGAGAAAATGAAAGATATAAGCATCTGAATGCAGAGTTCCAAAGAATAGCAAGAAGAGATAAGAAAGCCTTCTTCAGTGATCAATGTAAAGAAATAGAGGAAAACAAGAGAATAGGAAAGACTAGAGATCTCTTCAAGAAAATCAGAGATACCAAGGGAACATTTCATGCAAAGATGGGCTCGATAAAGGACAGAAATGGTATGGACCTAACAGAAGCAGAAGATATTAAGAAGAGGTGGCAAGAACACACAGAAGAACTATACGAAAAAGATCTTCACGACCCAGATAATCATGATGATGTGATCAGTAATCTAGAGCCAGACATCTTGGAATGTGAAGTCAAGTGGGCCTTAGAAAGCATCACTACGAACAAAGCTAGTGGAGGTGATGGAATTCCAGTTGAGCTGTTTCAAATCCTGAAAGATGATGCTGTGAAAGTGCTGCACTCAATATGCAAGCACATTTGGAAAACTCAGCAGTGTCCACAGGACTGGAAAAGGTCAGTTTTCATTCCAATCACAAAGAAAGGCAATGCCAAAGAATGTTCAAACTACTGCACAATTGCACTCATCTCACATACTAGTAAAGTAATGCTCAAAATTTTCCAATCTAGGCTTCAGCAATACGTGAACCGTGAACTCCCTGATGTTCAAGCTGGTTTTAGAAAAGGCAGAGGAACCAGAGATCAAATTGCCAACATCCGCTGGATCATGGAAAAAGCAAGAGAGTTCCAGAAAAACATCTATTTCTGCTTTATTGACTATGACAAAGCCTTTGACTGTGTGGATCACAATCAACTGTGGAAAATTCTGAAAGAGATTGGAATACCAGATCACCTAACCTGCCTCTTGAGAAATCTGTATGCAGGTCAGGAAGCAACAGTTAGAACTGGACATGGAACAACAGACGGGTTCCAAATAGGGAAAGGAGTACATCAAGGCTGTATATTGTCACCCTGCTTATTTAACTTATATGCAGAGTACATCATGAGAAACGCTGGACTGAAGAAGCACAAGCTGGAATCAAGATTGCCGGGAGAAATCTCAATAACCTCACATATGCAGATGACACCACCCTTATGGCAGAAAGCGAAGAGGAGCTAAAAAGCCTCTTGATGAAAATGAAAGTGGAGAGTGACAAAGTTGGCTTAAAGCTCAACATTCAGAAAACGAAGATCATGACATCCGCTCCCATCACTTCATGGGAAATAGACGGGGAAACAGTGGAAACAGTGTCAGATTTTATTTTGGGGGGCTCCAAAATCACTGCAGATGGGGATTGCAGCCATGAAATTAAAAGACGCTTACTTCTTGGAAGAAAAGTTATGACCAACCTAGATATTATATTCAAAAGCAGAGACATTACTTTGCCCACTAAGGTCCATCTAGTCAAGGCTATGGTTTTTCCTGTGGTCATGTATGGATGTGAGAGTTGGACTGTGAAGACGGCTGAGCACCGAAGAACTGATGCTTTTGAACTGCAGTGCTGGAGAAGACTCTTGAGAGTCCCTTAGACTCCAAGGAGATCCAACCAGTCCATTCTGATGGAGATCAACCCTGGGATTTCTTTGGAAGGAATGATGCTAAAGCTGAAGCTCCAGTATTTTGGCCACCTCATGCGAAGAGTTGACTCATTGGAAAAGACTTTGATGCTGGGAGGGATTGAGGGCAGGAGGAGAAGGGGACGACTGAGAATGAGATGGCTGGATGGCATCACGGACTCGATAGACATGAGTCTGGGTGAACTCCGGGAAATGGTGATGGACAGGGAAGCCTGGCGTGCTGCGATTCATGGGGTCTCAAAGAGTAAGACACGACTGAGCGACTGAACTGAACTGAACTGATGGGACCAAGAAGACTGGATGAGCAACTCTGTATCCAGAGGAAGGTGGGGCCAAGTCATCACAGGAAATCCACATCAGACTGAGTCTGGATTGATCTCCCCAGATCAATCAATCACCATGCAATTTCCACACAGGCAACAGAGGGCAAATGAAAAGCAACATAGATCATGTGATACTTCCCTGGTGCCAAAACAATCCAAAAGCTCTCAGGATCAGCCTTGGGAAGAAGGGGAAGAAAAGGAGAACAGAACCCTGAATCTGACTATTCATCCAAAACAGATTTAGGTTTTAAGTCAGAAGTGACTGTATAACTCTAAAAAAGACAAGTCAAAATGAAGCCTTGAAAGCTTCAAGACTTTTTAGTTTAAATTTAGTTTAAAATTTAGTTAAATTTTCGTTTAAATTAGGTTTAAAATGCAGACAAAGGAACACACAAAGGTTTACATCTTTGTACCCCTGAATACTAGAAGCTGCTTCAACAAAAGTAGAAAACACCCATTGAGAATTTAGCATGTGGTAGGCTTCATGCTAAGCAGTTTACATGGATTATCACATTCCTCTTCACAGCAACCCTACGAGTAAAAACTATGATTTGCTCTATTTTGCAGATGAGAAAACTGAAACCTCATACCTATCCAGGGGCAAAAATCAATATTCAAGCTGCTGGATACAAGGCACCGGATCCTAACCATCATGCTGCATACTGTTTACACCCAGTAGTAGAGCAAGCCATTTGTATAGTCACTATTTGGGGACCTTATTTTCCTTTAGTACATTACATTCAGTGGATATCTCCAAAGGGCTTCTTTCCCCACTGGAGTTAAGTTCCTCAAAACGTTAGAACATACTTTCAGAATTTTCAGTCTCCCCTTACAGCACTCTACATGAGATAGGGAGGAACTAAGGCCCCTGAACAGCAATGTCTGTAATCCAATTTGTCAGGTGCCATGGGGCACTGTGGTTCACCTGGGAGCAGCACTTCCTTTGAGAGCCTTGATGTTAAATCCTAAGAGGATTCCATAGCAGAAGCAATTTGGTGCCAACATCTTAATGAATACAGTGAGAACCTGTCTCCTACTTAAGCCTGGCGATAGTTAGTTGGTTTGATAAAATACATAACTAGACAGACCAATGAGAGGTCATTTGTTTCCTTTTACTATATGTCAAAATAGCTGAAGAAATTACACTATTCAACATGTTCTTGCTCCTCATGCCACCATCAGTTTAATCATGATCACAAATAGCTCTAGTTTTTCCCAAGGCATTCTATAATTAAATGTATTATTTTTTTTCCAACTTTAGGATTCTAACCTGTTCCATGTGTTACCGTTCAGCATTCAATAATCAATCCTTGCTATAAGCACACACAAATTAATCCTCATGCTGAACGCCTATAATAGACTGGAATTCTCAGACACCTTGGTTCATCGAATACATAAAAACACCTTAATTTTAGATGTAAGTATTGCAATGAAAGTGAAGTGAAAGTGAAGTTGCTCAGTCGTGTCCAACTCTTTGCGATCCCATGGACTGTAGCCTATCAGGGTCCTCTGTCCATGGGATTCTCCAGGCAAGAATACTGGAGTGGGTTTCCATTTCCTTCTCCAGGGGATCTTCCCAACCCAGGGATCAAACCCAGGTCTCCCACATTGCAGGTGGATGCTTTACCATCTGAGCCACCAGGGAAGATCTAAGTATTGTAATACTCCAATTCAAATCAGTGTAACCAAGAGGGCACAATGCCAGTTCCTCTGCCTGTGAGGAACACCACAAAGCACTGTCCAGGTGCAGTGAAAGTGGATAACTTTTAATGCATTTTTGTTATAAGCATATTCTATGAAGGCCATGGAATCTTCACTCCTACCATGTAGGAGGAATCTCCATGTAAAAGGAATCTACACTCCTACCATGTAATCATTATTGAAGCTTACCTATGGTCTTTTGTGAAACCCTCCAGAACACATAAAATCTTAGATCGGCTCTACTTCTCCAAGCAATTTCAAAAACTAAAGAGAAATAAGCTAATCTCCAGCATGGATGTGCTGTTTAACTCAAGCTGTGTGTATCCCTGTTGGTCACTGTCATTTTGTAAGATTACTAAGGCTTTTGTTTTCAAAATGCACAGCGGGCTTATATAGCAACTTTATCTGATGAATTATCTTCTTTGGGAAATCTTCTAGAACACAAAAGTAATATACAGCAAACCAATTTTTGTATCAGGTTTGTGCCAGGAAATTTCTATAGATAATCAAAATTCTGTAGACAGGGCTCTTGCTTGCCTACAAAAATGTATCTGAGGACAATTCTACTTCACCAATGTTTTCATTTCTTGCAAGTATTACACCAAAGCATAAATTTTCTCCTTTACCTCGTAACTTTTTTCACCTCAGTTACTTCAAATAACATTATAAATTATTGACTCATTTCAAATTAAATTTTATACCAGAAAAATAATTTCCTTATCTAAAGTAGTAGAAGAATGTATATTATTAGTGTACATAAACAAAAAGCACCATATGGTATTTTCAAAGGAGAAAAACAATTTGTATACTTTCCTATTTGGGGAAAATGGTTTCTGAAGGCCAACTACAAATTCAGTCCACTGCTAGGGAGGGAGGAATTTTCCTCTACCCTTCTAGATTCTTCTGGCTGGTCTAAGAAGTAAATCAACATGATACATATCAACAGGAGGAAATTAAACAAAAGGTTAACAACAAGCGTACATAAGAGAGACCCAGGAAAACTGAGTAACTCATCAAAGTGGGAAAAACCCTCACCTTAAGTATCATCTCCAACTGAAGATAAAAGAAGATGTTGGGGAGAGTGGTTTGGGACTTTGAAGGGAAGGAAGGCAATTCACAAGGAGATGGAAAACCAAATGCTTGCTAAACACATGTTTGCTGAGCCTTGTAGAGAAAATGAGACACAGAGTGTATGTACCCCGTCAGAGTTTCCCCCACCACTGTTGGCCCACATTCTTTGCAGATATCTCCGGTGATAGCTCTATTCCAGGGAACACACTTCCTGTCTAGATTCTTTTAGGCAGTTAGGAGGAAGATCAAAGTTTCTTTCTCAGTCTTTCTTCCTGAGTCTTGATTTTTTTTTTTTTCCTAGTGCAAAATAATCTACATGCCACAGAGACATTTGGAGTGGCAAGTTCTGCTCCTATATCACCAATTCCATCAGTGATAGGGCTCTTTCTTTTCAACTTTTTATTTTGTATTGGAGTAATCGAGGCAATGGCACCCCACTCCAGTACTCCTGTCTGGAAAATCTCATGGATAGAGGAGCCTGGTGCACTGCAGTCCATGGGGTCGCTAAGAGTTGGACACAACTGAGCGACTTCACTTTTACTTTTCACTTTCATGTATTGGAGAAGGAAATAGCAACCCACTCCAGGGTTCTTGCCTGGAGAATCCCAGGGACGGGGGAGCCTGGTGGGCTGCATAGTCCAGTCTATGGGGTCGTATAGAGTCGGACACGACTGAAGCGACTTAGCAGCAGCAGCAGCAATGCCAATTAACAATCTTGTGATAGCTTCAAGTGAACAGTGAAGGAACTCAGCTATACATATACATATATCCATTCTTCCCCAAATACCCCTCCCACCCAAGTTGCCAAATAACATTGAACAGAGTTCCATGTGCTATATTGAATGCCCTTGTTGGTTATCCATTTTAAATATAGCAGTGTGTACAGTTCCATCTCCAAATCCCTAACTATCCCTTCCCTCCAGCAACCATAAGTTTGTTCTCTAAGTCTGTGAGTCTCTTTCTATTTTGTAAGTAAGTTCATTTGTATCATCTCTTTAGATTCCACATATAAGGGATGTCATACACTATTTCTCCTTCTCTGACTTACTTCACTCAGTATGACACCTTCTTGGTCCATTCATGTTGCTGCAAAAGCATTAATTCATTCTTTTTAATGGCTTAGTAATATTCCTTTGTATATATGAACCACACTTTCTTTATCCATTCCTTTGTTGTTGGACATTTAGGTGGCTTAGCTATTGCAAACAGTGCTTCAATGAACACTGGTGTGTATGTATCCTTTCAGATCATGTTTTTCTCCAGATATATGCCCAGGAGTGGAATTGCAGGTTCGTATGGTAGCTCTACTTTTAGTTATTTAAGAAACCTCCATACTGTTCTCCATAGTGGCTGTACCAATTTACATTTCCCACCAACAATGTAGGAGGGTTCCCTTCTCTCCACACCCTCTCCAGCATTTATTGTTTGTGGATTTTTTGATGATAGCCATTCTGGTTGGAGTGAGGTGATATCTCATGATAGTTTTCATTTTCATTTCTCTAATAATTAGTGATGCTAAACATCTTTTCATGTGGCTGTTAACAACAAAAAAAGGAATTAAGATACACCTTATGACCCAGCAATCCCCCTGCTGGGCATACACACTGAGGAAACCAGAATTGAAAGAGACACATGTACCCCAATGTTCATCACAGCAGTTTATAACAGCCAGGACATGGAAGCAACCTAGATGTCCATCAGCAGATGAATGGATAAGAAAGCTGAGGTGCATATACACAATGGAGTATTACTCAGCCATTAAAAAGAATATATTTGAATCAGTTCTAATGAGGTGGATGAAACTGGAGCCGATTATACAGAGTGAAGTAAGCCAGAAAGAAAAACATCAATACAGTATACTAACACATATATATGGAATTTAGAAAGATGGTAACAATAACCCTGTACACGAGACAGCAAAAGAGACACAGATGTATAGTACAGACTTTTGGACTCTGTGGGAGAGGGAGAGGGTGGGATGATTTGGGAGAATGGCATTGAAACATGTATAATATCATGTAAGAAACGGATCGCCAGTCTAGGTTCGATACAGGATACAGGATGCTTGGGGCTGGTGCACTGGGATGACCCAGAGAGATGGTACTGGGGGGAGGTGGGAGAGGGGTTCAGGATTGGGAACTTGTGTACACCCGTGGCGGATTCATGTTGATAGTATGGCAAAACCAATACAGTATTGTAAAGTAAAATAAAGCAAAAAAAAAAAAAAAAGATACACTTGATGAAATATTATTTCCCTTTCTACTTGTATACAACTTTTGAAAAGAAACTTTAATGTGGTAACTCTTCAGTGAGAATAGTAATAATACTTTCCGAGGCTGGGAAAATTAGCTACAGAGGTGAAAGGGAAAAATCAGATGATGCTCAAGCAAGGAGAAGAAAGATACCACACACACTCTCAAGTCTTTTAATGCCCTAGAATAGCCCGTCAAACATTTCTTTTCTATAAGACTCTAGATTTTCGGCACCGAAGTGCCAAAGGTTAAGGTTCCATTAACCTTCTCATATCCTTCTTCTCCCTGGCAGAGAGTTGATGATTTCCTATTTTATGAAAATCCACTGGAAATTATTCTGCATGGTACACTTCTTGCTGCATCACAGAGCCATCAAGTTAAATACTAGATGTAGGCTTCCCTAAGCTACAAGCTGCTGTCTCTGGGGGCTAAGGAACTATGAAAGCTAAGCAGGGTTCCAGGTAGACACAGAAATGGATAGAAATTAGGTTTACCCAGCTGAGCTTAAAATCAAGTTCCCCAAACTTCCACGTAGTGAAAAAGGCCTCTGGAGGTCAAGGTAAAAGAGATATTTGTGCTGATGCAGGAAGGAATCTTTGTGTGCTAACCCACATTTGTTTCATTTCTAGATTTATCTCTGAGGCTTCAAGGCAGCAAGGAAGGAACATAGAATTTAGGACCAGACAAACTGAACCCAAATCCCAGTTCAATCTCATAAGGATTCTTAACAAATACATTCTTAATTGCTCTGAGCTATTGTTTCTACATTTATGTAAATGGGTAGGTGATAACTACTTCATTAGTTTGTCATGATTAAATAAAACAATAAAGTTTTAAATAAAACAATAAAGGTGCAGAACTTGAACCCAGGGGTTTAAAAATACGTCACCTCTTTAACTAAAACAGTTCAAAACAGCAGCTATTGTCATAATAGCAGATATAGTAAGAACAATGATCATGATCTTTAACTGAACACTTGCTAGACTAGGTACAGTGCTAACAGATGCACATTGTTGTTGTTTAGTCACTAAGTCGCGTCTGACTCTTTTGAAACTCCATGGACTGTAGCCTGCTAGGTCCTCTGTCCATAGGATTTCCCAGGCAAGAATACTGGAGTGGGTTGCCATTACCTTCTCCAGGGGATCTTCTCGACCCAGGGATCGAACCTGCATTTCCTGTATTAGCAGGTGGATTCTCTACCACTGAGCCACCAGGGAAGCCCTAGGATGCACATAGTATTCCTAAATCTCATAAAAGCCTTACAATACGGATGGTATTTCACAGAGAATTATCACTATGGAGTGGTGCAAACAGCAAGGAGAAAACTGGGTAGGTAGATTTCACCCCTTGACTGGACTCAGGGGTCTGCCAAACTGGCATCTAATTTGGCTTGAAGAAGGTTAAGTAACTTCTCCAAGATCACACAGCTAAGAAGTTTCCAATGCTCATCCTGTTCATGTATTCTAAATACAATAGTTTTCCCTAGTATATGGAACATATCTCAAGACCTAAAAGTAAAAGAGATCCTTGGGCCCAGGTAAATCCATATATCTTCACTACCATAAATACTCCCACTGCAGGGCTCAAGACAGTCAGATAAGTACTGTTCCACAAACTCCCTTAAGCAGAAACTGATAAAGTAATATCATGACATAATTAGGATTATACTATTCTATTAACTTATATATTAATAGTAAATTTTATACTATCATGCTATTTAATAGTATAAAATTATACTATTAATATATAATTAATATATTATACTAATAATATTATACTTACTAAGTAGTACTATACCCATCAGAGAGAGAAGACCAGAACCTCCTATCTAATCATGAAGTCCTCGACAGGTGGCCGAGAGGAACCCAAGGTCTTACTCAAAAGAGCTCAGAAACTCCGAATTGATGAATAAAGCCTAACCCTCACCACCACGGATGACACTATACTAATGCATATATATGGAACCTACAAAGATGGCATTGATGAACCTATTTGCAGGGCAGCAATGGAGACAAAGACATAAAGACCAGACTTATGGACATGGTCAGGGGGAGGAAGGAGAGGGTGGGATGAATGGAGAGAGTAGCATGGAAGCATATACACTACCATATGTAAAATAGATTGCCAATGGGAATTTGCAGGGAACTCAAACCAGGGCTCTGTAACAACCTAGATGGGTAGCAAGGGGTGGGAGGGGAGAGGAAGGTTGAATAGGGAGGGGACCCACGTATACCTAAGGCTGATTCATGGCAATGTACGGCAGAAACCAACACAATATTGTAAAGCAATTATCCTTCAATTAAAAATAAAGTACAGGACGTAAGTAACTGTTCTGTTAGGAATTAATGGTGAGTCCAAAGCATCAACTAGAGTCACATTTAGCACCTCAGAAAGGAACAAAATTACCATGATAATGATGAAAAACCCCTTTCCTATACTCCTTTATCATGCTCAGCTGAACTCAGATGTGATTTATGATAACCCCTGGACCCACCAAATATATACCAACTAGATGCTCCTCTGCCTGAGAAAACCCTGCCTCAAAGCAGAGAGAAACTGTCTTCAATTCATCCAAACACATCTTCATTCTATAATATTTGTGACACTTTACAAAGATACTTTTCTCTATCTCAGAAGCTGTGCTACAGATATTCGAGTTGAGTGAGAGTTTCTCTAGACAGAACTTTCTGTGCGGTCACTCTTGACATTTAGCACAGAGTGAATTCAATGGCTTATTCAAGAAGGAAAAAAAAAAGCTAGCCCGAAATCTACATAAATGAAATATATTGATTTTACAGAGACTCGCCACTTCTTGAAAGGATTTCTTTAAATAATCATTTCCTTAGCACACTTAATGTATGACTCTCCTTCCACACTTTCACTCATGGGGAAATGTATTTATAAAATGAAGAACATCTATTTGTCTCAGATCAGGTAAGATTTATGAAAAATGAGTCCACCTGGCTGAATTCATAAACATCAACTAAGCCTGTTATGAACACATATATGAAAAAACTAATTACTAACTATATAGCACCATCACTTGAATCAGGATGAAAAATAGAACTGCATATGCAAAGTGCCAAGTTTTGCTAATATTCCTTATCTTGAAAAAAATGTTAATTCTATGAGAGTGTGCTTTATTTTTATACTGACTGGTTTCTGACACTATTATCCAGAAATAATTATTCAGTAGTGAATGCCAAGAAACCCGAGTACCAAAATGATAAGCAATAGTTCAAGCTACCTTTTCCAGAAATACAATCTGTTTCTCAATTGATAGAAACTCATCATAAGCAACTGCCTATATCATAGTCCTCCAGGAAACTTTATCATGTTCTAATTCATCAAAAGCCACCACATTAAACTTCCATTCAATACTTGAATCAATGAAATAATTCATTGAGCTATTTATCAATTTATAAACACCTCATCAAGTATCGATGTGCTACATCACACCAATTTTAAACTCCATGAAATATAATCAGAAACTAATTCCTGATATATACATAGTTTCAGCATGAGATTTACACAGGTTTCACAAACGCCACAGCTTTAACAAAAAGAATATGACATTCTTCAGTATATTCATTACCTTGAAATAGAAAAACTGTAGCCATTGATCAAAGAAATCTGCCACAAATTTTAAAAAATCATTTTTTGAAATGATCAACATGAACAAAACCCAAAGAGAAACCAAGACTTTAAAAACTTGGTGTCTGGCAGCCCTACTCCTCACTAAATGGCATAATCTTGGCCAACTTGGATTTCAAATTTCACATCTATAAAGTAGGAAAAAGCACAATTTCTGTCTATTTCAGAGAATTTTTGTGGAGCAAATGGAATAATTTATGAGCTACATAAAAGTATTTAATGTTATTATCAAGGGCATTTTCAACTGAAAAGAGAGAAACTGTGAAATTCATTAGTTACCTATCTCTCCTGGTGGGACTGTTCTCTTCACTTACTCATAGCAGAAGAGCCAAAAATAAGTTATTTGCTGAAGTAGCACTCAGAGAAAAAGAGCAATACTCTGCATTAAAATGTTCACTCCTGGGGAAGTTCCTAAATTTCACTGAGCCTCCCTTTCTAAATAGAACAGTTTCCCAGCCCCTACTTTCCACACATGTGGCAATACACTGAACAGTGAATCTCCCTCACTTTTCCCATGTGTAAAATCAGCTTTATTGATAATATGTTTAAAACCTATACGCTGTGCTTAGCACATCCCTTTATCTGTCAAAGGATAGGTTCCAGCGGCTGCAGATATAACAGAGAAACAGAACAGAAAAAGAAGCCCAGCCCCCAGTCGAGTTTATATTTGAGTATGATAAGAACAAACAATAAGCTGAATACAGAAGTGCAATCCTTAGTCTTATGTGACAGCAGGGCCAACTTCAAAAACACAAGGGTCTGAGATCAGAAGGACCTGCGCTTGGTCTAACATTGTGCTGGTGTCACCTTGAAATTCTGAATACTTTTGAACAAGTGGCCCAACATTTGCATTTCCTAGATGGCAGGTGAAACTGTAGGAAAAAACAAAGTGAGGAGGGAGATAGGGAGACGTGGTGGGAGGAGTGGTCAGCAGGGCCTCAACACGACCCTCTACATCTTGAGCTGCACAAGGGTGCCCGGCTGAGCAGGCAAGGGAAGTCAAAAACCACCTGGAGGTAGAGACTTTTCTTAGCAGAAAACTGTGGGCAGCTTTCCAGATAGCTTGCACAAGAGAGGACAGTTACACAGATTACCAAGTGTCACAGATACTTTTCAATTCAGTAGCCAGTCTCCTTGCCCCTTTGTAAACCAAAGAGCCATGCTTCCAGGGAGGGCACCAGTTCGTTGACATAGACAAGGTAGCAATGGGACTGCCTGTAAGAGAAGGCCTCCCTGAAAGGGCGATGATTGAATAAAGGTCCCCAGCGGTGAACAAATGAGTTGTACAGAATGGAGGAAGAGGAGAAGGCCAAGGGAACAGTAAGTGCAAAGACCTTGAAACAGGAGCTGTCTCAAATTCTTGCACAAGCCCAGAGTTCAAAAAGCCCTATTAATGCATACATGTGGAATCCAGAAAAAAATGGTACAGATGGATCAATTTGCAAAGCAGAAATAGAGATACAGAATTAGAGAACAAATATATGGATACCAAGGCAGTAGACGGGGTAGGCTGAATTGGAAGACTGGGACTGACATAAACACTCTACTATGTATAAAATAGATAACTAATGAGAACCTATTGTACAGCACAGAAAACTCTACTTAATGCTCTGTGGTGACCCAAATAGGAAGGAAATCCAAAAAAGAGGGGATATATGTTCATGAATGACCAATTCACTTTGCTGTACAGTGGAAAATAACATAACGTTGTAAAGCAACTAAATTCTAGTAATTTTTTTTTTCTTTAAAAAGCCCAAAGTGAGGGTGGAATAGAGTCAGAGAGGCAAGTGGCAGTGTGAGGCCATAATCAGAACTTTGGCTTTTAGTCAGATATGGAAAGTCATTGATGTTTCGCACAATGTCATGTTATGGATTCTGGCTTGAGAATAGACTGAATGAGTAAAGAGTGCAAATACAGGGAGTGCATTAGGAGCTTGTTGTTGTTATCCAGATGAGAATGATGGTGGCTTACACCAGGACAGTAGCAAAAAAAAAAAAAAAAAAAAATTGGTGAGAAGAGATTAGATTTTGGATATATTTTTGAAAGTAAAGCCAACAGGACTAACTGATGTATTTGTTAGTGGGTGTAAGAGAAAGAGAATGACTCCATGGACCTTGCTTAGAACTAGAAGGATAGTTACCATTAACCATTAAGATGGGGAAGACTGGCAGAGCTTGCTTGGTGGGAAGTCAGTTTTAGATAATTTACATATGACTCTTGAGCAATGGGTGTTAGGGGTGCCAATCCTCCAACACTCAGAAAAGTAGGTCCTCTGTGTCTATGGTTCTGCACATGGGTTTAATCAATCTTTGATCCTGTAGTACTGTAGTATGTATTTAGTGAAAAAATATCTGTGCACAAGTGGAACTGTGCATGTCAAACTCATGTTATTCAAGAGCCAACTGTATACTGGAGATGTGTAATCAGATACCAAAGTAGGCAGTAGAGTAGATATATGGGTTTGGAATTCAGGAGAAACTCTAGGTTAAAGATTCAAACTTAGGAGTCATCAACATATTGATATTTAAGGTTATGATACTGGACAGGATCATCAAAGAATAAGTGATTTAAAGAGGTCCAAGACTGAGACCCAAAGTCCTTCAACATTTAGAGTGAAAGAGGAAGCACCAGAGAAAACTAAGGACCAGGCAGTGGGATCAGAGCAAAACTAGGAAGTATGATGGCATGAGTCCCAGGCAAGTACATCCAGGAGAAGAAGATGATCACTGCATCACACACACACTGCTCTGAGGTCAAGTAAAGTGAAAGTGAAAGTTGCTCAGTCAGGTCCAACTCTTTGTGACCCCAGGCACTATATAGTCTGTGGAATTTTACAGGCCAGAATACTGGAGTGGGTAGCCTTTCCCTTCTTCAGGAGATCTTCCCAACCCAGGGATCAAGTCCAGGTCTCCCACATGCAAACAGATTCTTTACTAGCTGAGCCACAAGGGAAGCTCAAGAATACTGGAAGGGGTAGTGAAAGTACCCTTCTCCAGCAGATCTTCCTGACCTAGGAATTGAACATCCGCATCGCAGGCGGATTCTTTACCAACTGAGCCCTAGTCAAGTAAGAGGACTGAAAATTGATCCTTCCATATAGACAAATTGATCCTTCTAAATAAATGGTGGCTATAATGGTAACTTCAAAAAAAAAGATGTGTGAAAAAACAGGTCAAATCTATAAACTACTTCATGAAGCTGATAAAATACTATAGTTGTGAGTTTATCATTTAGTTACATTCGGGAAAATTGTATTAATTTATTTCAAATGAATACAGTTTGATGCCAGATTGTTCCACATAGGAAACACTAGCCATTTATGACTATTGAATACTTGAAATATGACTCATGTGAGTTAGGAACTAAATTTTTAATTGTGTGTGCTAAGTTGCTTCAGTCATGGCCAACTCTGTGAGACGCTATGGACTGTAGCCCGCCAGGCTCCTCTGTCCATGGGATTCTCCAGGCAAGAATACTAGAGTGGATTGCCATGCCCTCCTCCAGGGAATCTTCCCTGACCCAGGGATGGAACCCATGTCTCTTACATCTTCTGCATTGGCAGGCAGGTTCTTCACAACTAGCGCCACCTGAAAAGTCAACTTTTAATTTTAGTTAAATATAATTAACTTACAGTAAAGAATCTGCCTGCAATGCGGGAGACCCGGGTTTGATCCCTGGGTTGGGAAAATCTCCTAGAGAAGTAAATGGCAACCCACTCCAGCATTCTTGCCTGGAGAATTCCAAGGACAGAGGAGCCTGGTGAGCTCCAGTCCATGGGGTCACAAAGAATCAGACACGACGGAGCAACTAACACACAGACAACTTAAAGTTTAGTTTTAAAACATAAACCTCATTCAGTTCTTTAAAAACATTTATGTTTGTTTTGAACAGCTTGTGTATGTGAATCTATTTTTAACTGTAATTTTACAAAACTGAAATACAAATCAAGTGCTTTTCATGAAAATTTACAATTTGAATGGATAATACTACAAATGTTGACTGTAACCAAATTTCTAAGACTACTATTCACAAAACCTTAAAATAGATTATTAATAATTCTTATATTGATTATATATTAAAATAATATTCTAGACATGGTATACAAAGTATTTTTTAATTAACTTCAACTATTTTACTTTTTTATGTGGCTACTAGAAAAATTTTAATAACATGTTGACTCATATTATATTTTATTAGACAGTATTGCTTTACTGGGTCACAGGAGACCCAGTTTCGATCCCTGCATCATGAAAATCCCCTGGGAAAGGAAACTGCAACCCATTCTAGTATTCTTGCCTGGGAAATCCCACGGACAGAGGAGCTTGGCGGGCTACAGTCCGCTGGGTGGCAAAAGAGTCAGACACAACTTAGCAACGAAACAATAACAATCAACAACACTTGAAACAGTAGACTGAGTAAAGCAGATTGTCCTAGCTAACATGGGTGGCCTTCATCCAATCACTTGAAGGACTAATTAAAATGAAAAAATTGGTATAGCCACTAGGGAGAATACTATGGAGATTCCTTGAAAAACTAAAACAGCTACCATATGATCCAGCAATCCCACTCATGGGCATATATCCACAGAAAACCATAATTTGAAAGGATACAGGCATCCCAATGTTCATTGTAGCACTATTTGCAATAGCCAAGACAATGTCCATAGAGGAATGGATAAAGAAGATGTGATACATATATACAATAGAATATTATTTAGCCACAAAAAGAACAAAATAATGTCATTTGCAGTGACATGGATGGACCTACAGATTGTCATACTGAGTGAAGTAAGTCAGACAAAGACAAAATATGATATTGCTTATATGTGAAATCTAAAGAAATTGTACAAATGAACCTATTTACAAAGCAGAAGTGAGTCACAGATGTAGAAAGCAAACTTGTGGTTACCAGTGAGGAAAGGAGGAATAGAGGGATAAATTGGGAGATTGGGACTGATATATATACACTGCTATATATAGAATAGATAACAGACTAGAACCTACTGAATAGCACGAGGAACTCTGTTCAATACCTATATGGTATACCTATATAGGAATAAAATCTAGAGAGTGGATATACGTGTGTGTATAACTGATGCACTTTGCTGTACAGCAGGAACTAACACAACATTATAAATCAACTATATTTTAATTTTTAAAAAATGATCTTACCAAGAAGTTAAATTTTGTGGGTTTTTTAAATAGGCAAACATACATTTTAGAAAGTTTTTTTTTAATGGTTAAAATAAAAGATGTCTAATATTTTAAAAAGAAAAATGTCAGCAATATGGACTATTCCCACTTAGAACACCATTTAGACTGAAAACTATGAATAAACAAAAAGGGGATGCCCATGTCTGCAATAAATGTGCACAAGTGTGCATAAATAGGGCGGCTCCACTTAGACAATGACCATTGGTTGTGAGATGAAAATTGAACGAACCATTGGAAAGAGGAGGGAAAGGTCAGAACCAAGGGGAAAGCCTTGGCAACTTTGTCTGGAAAACAAAACTACAGAGGGAAAGGAGATGAAGGGCGATGAAGGAAAGAGAACAGTGAAGACGTGTCGCAGAGGAAGCATACTTTATCCCTTTCTTCTGTCTCCACATGACACTGGAGCATATACTATGAATTTCAAACTAAGTCAGGAAATCAATACACCAAGCTAAAACTGCGTCGTAGTTTCATTCCTGGGTTCTGGAAGGACTGTCAATAATGCCGCCTTTGGCACCCTTTGAAAGATGATCCAAATGATACACCCACCCCTTTAGGCGTACCTGAGGGAGGGATATCCACTGAACAGAATCCGGTGCTACAGGAAATCTTGAGAGTAATATGTAATTGTGTCGATATTTATAATGCCTCCTTTCCTCTTAATACTTATTCAGATAGTTTACACTTATAATTTATATTGTGTACCTGTATTATATATTAGAATATACTTGGGCAAGCTAGGAGGTGAATATAAGTTAAAATTTAAAATAGTTCATGGAAAAAATTAGCTGGTAAATTCATGAATAAGTGCATTGGCACAGAGTTTCATACCTGCAATAATCATTAAATAGATTAACTTTTCTAAGATGCTTGGAAAAGGACTTGGCTTATGAAAAATATGTTAAATAAAAACATAAAATATGAAATGTATGTACATATAATACACACATTATATTCACTTTTCTCAAAATACTGCCTATTATATAAAGTAAATATCTATTTGAAAATAGGCAGCAAAGTCCTGATAAAATGCTACTTAATTTTTTATTATTTCCCTGTGAGTGATTTATTGTTTTACAACAGAAAATACATTTGTTGCCAACATATTCCAGCTTAAATGCATTTTTATAGTTTGGCTTTTCTTATTTTAGAAGTAAGTAGAGGAGTGTCTGGGCTAAGTGTCTCTTGTAATAACTGATTTCAATTTCACTACTGGGTTGTGCGAGTGCCTGGAAGGCTGAGAAGCAATTGAGAGGTAAGTCATATC
Source organism: Capra hircus (assembly GCF_001704415.2). Taxonomy (NCBI): domain Eukaryota; kingdom Metazoa; phylum Chordata; class Mammalia; order Artiodactyla; family Bovidae; genus Capra; species Capra hircus. The sequence continues at coordinate 50,950,776 of NC_030812.1, read as the reverse complement.
ACAAACTATAGAGTTACATCAGGTGCTACCTGCCTGGCTTTAATTTTGAGTCTAAGACTGTAAAAAACACACCTGAACAAAAGAAAGAGATTATATTACTGTTTTTCAGATCGTCAAGCAAAATTTAGCTAAAACTACAACAGAGGCAAAAATAAACCCTGGTATTCTTAATGTCTAATAAAAGCTAGACTCTATATGTGGTCAACAACTGTCTAAAGAAAATAAGGAAATCTTCCTTAAACAGGACACTGGGACTACCTGCAGTTGTACAGCTTGAAGATAAATAGATCCTGAACAGCAAGTGTTCTCCACTGTCTGCCTCCCCAAATTGATCCTGCTGCTGTAGTCGGAACTCTCAGGCTCCCAACTCGTAGGATGCTAGAAATAAGAGGGATCCCAGCAAACATTTATACCTCCCTCGTGTTACAAAGGAGAAAACTGAGACCCAGAGTCAGTTAACTGACTTAAACCTTAAGCTACTCAGTCCAGGTCGCATAGCCAGTTATGGCCAGACCACTTTCTTACCAGCTTGCTGCGTCACTGCTGTCCCCGTTTTGTCATCCATCATGACCCTAAACAGTCCAATGATCCTACTTCAAAATAAGCCACACCCCTAGGATCCTGATTACATAATCACCAACCCAGTTTCAAACACTGGAATTACCAAACAAGGCATTCTTCTGGTGACATATTTAAGGTCACTTAAAAATCAAAATGAAGTAAGGTCCATGAAAGTTCAGGCATCCAAAATGGAGCCAGGTGGCCACCTGTGGATATGGTTTCAGACATGTTCCAGTATCACTGAGAACTTGACCTTTTTTAACTGAATCAAACTTGAAGACACTACCAGCCATTTTCAAAACAGTATTTGCTAGTAGCTGCTAGCTGCAACCTTGTAGTTCCAAAGCCCTCCTCCACTCACTATCTTCCCAACTATGTAAACTTTTCAAAACCTAACCAATCTTTTTCTTTTTCTTTTTTTTTCCAGCAAAAGAGAAATCAATGGTTTAATGCATGGGGGAGCTTACACATCTGAAGCAAGGTCCTGGAGTGACATGCCATTATATGCTGTGAATGGCCAGCAGGACATGGAGCCAGTCTTGGCCCCTGGGGAAGGGGGAAAGAGGAAATCACCAGTTATATGGAAATTTACATCAGGTAGGCTTATTAGTTATCACAGAAACCAGAAGAGAGGCAGGCTCCTCACCATCTCTTTGATTAAGAACAATCACCAGCTGGGTCTGGAGCGAATACTCAACTTCCCAGGTGGCAGTGGTAAAGAATCCACCTCCCAATGCAGGAGACACAGATGTGAGTTTGATCCCTGGGTCGGGAAGACGCCTGGAATAGGAAATGACAACCCACTCCAGCATTCTTGCCTGGGAAATTCCACGACAGAGGAGTCTAGGGGGCTGCAGTCCACGGGTTGTAGAGTTGGACACAACTGAGCACAGATGCACGCACTAGGAAGGTAAGTCAGTGTGTGTCTGGGGTAGATGACGCAGGCTCCACACGTTCACAGATGGCCAGCCCAGGTTTACACCTACAACTGTCAGGCCGCACATGCCAGTGGACCACTCCCACCACTCTCCATCCCCTGTCTTGCATTTCCCCACATCCTGCCACTCAGAGGAGTTTCCTCAGTCCCTGGCTGCTTAGCCAATAATTGGGCTGCACCTTGAAAGCCTACAAGACCTGTGCTTTTCCAGCTTCAAGACCAAAGAAAGAGCCCAGAGTTGAAAAAAGAGATATTAATGGTTTAATGGATGCAGGAGCTTCCACATCTGCAACAAGGAGTGACACTCCATGATAGTCTTTTTTTTCCTCCAGGTCCTAATTTACTTTATGATATTTTAGCAGATGAAACATGATTTATGTTGTGTTATTTATTATTGTCTTAGTGATATCGGTGGCACAGTGGTAAAAAATCTGCCTGCCAATGCAAGAGATGCAAGAGACGTGGGTTTGATCCCTGGGTCAGGAAAATCCCCTGGAGGAGGGCATGACAACCCACTTCAGTATTCTTGGCTGGAAAATTCCATGGACAGAGGAGCCTGATGGGCCACTGTCCATGGGGTCACAAGAGAGTCAGACATGACTGAGCAACTGAGAACACACAGTGATGTTAGTAGGACTTCAGAAATCTAAGCTCCTACTGCTACCAAAAGCTCAGTCTCTCTGCACTCTGGTCCCAAATCGAATCTCAGAGACAGAGTTTTAGGTGAAGTTGAAAAGGATAGCTTTATTACTTGGCCAGGGAAAGGGAGACACACTGGGCTTCTGGCTTGAAACACTATGTGTCCCCCTTACCCCAGCCACTTCTTTCTTAACAGGCACAGCTGTGAAGAGATACCCCACGCCCAAGATAAGAGAAACCCAAGTAAGATGGTAGGTGTTGCAAGACGGCATCAGAGGGCAGACACACTGAAACCATACTCACGGAAAACTAGTCAATCTAATCACACTAGCACCATAGCCTTGTCTAACTCAATGAAACTAAGCCATGCCCGTGAGGCAACCCAAGACAAGCGGGTCATGTGGAGAGGTCTGACAGAATGTGGTCCACTGGAGAAGGGAATGGCAAGCCACTTCAGCATTCTTGCCTTGAGAACCTCATGAACGTATGAAAAGGCAAAATGATAGGATACTCAAAGAGGTACTGCCCAGGTCAGTAGGTACCTAATATGCTACTGGAGGTCAGTGGAGAAATAAATCCAGAAAGAATGAAGGGATAGAGCCAAAGCAAAAACCATTACCCAGCTGTGGATGTGACTGGTGATAGAAGTAAGGTCTGATGCTGTAAAGACCAATATTGCATAGGAGCCTGGAATGTCAGGTTCATGAATCAAGGCAAATTGGAAGTGGTCAAACAGGAGATGATAAGAGTGAACATCGACATTCTAGGAATCAGCGAACTAAAATGGACTGGAATGGGTGAATTTAACTCAGATGACCATTATATCTACTACTGTGGGCAAGAATCCCTCAGAAGAAATGGAGTAGCCATCATGGTCAACAAAAGAGTCCGAAATGCAGTACTTGGATGCAATCTCAAAAACGACAGAATGATCTCTGTTCATCTCCAAGGCAAACCATTCAGTATCACAGTAATCCAAGTCTATGCCCCAACCAGTAACACTGAAGAAACTGAAGTTGAACAGTTTTATGAAGACCTACAAGACCTTTTAGAACTAACACCCAAAAAAGATGTCCTTTTCATTATAGGGGACTGGAATGCAAAAGTAGGAAGTCAGGAAACACCTGGAGTAATAGGCAAATTTGGCCTTGGAATGCAGAATGAAGCAGGGCAAAGACTAATAGAGTTTTGCCAAGAAAATGCACTGGTCGTAGCAAACACCCTCTTCCAACAACACAAGAGAAGACTCTACACATGGTCAGTACCAGATGGTCAACACCGAAATCAGATTGATTATATTCTCTGCAGCAAAAGATGGAGAAGCTCTATACAGTCACCAAAAACAAGACCAGGAGCTGACTGTGGCTCAGATCATGAACTCCTTATTACCAAATTCAGACTTAAATTGAAGAAAATAGGGAAAACCGCTAGACCATTCAGGTATGACCTAAATCAAATCCCTTATGATTATACAGTGGAAGTGAGAAATAAATTTAAGGGCCTAGATCTGATAGATAGAGTGCCTGATGAACCATGGAATGAGGTTCGTGACACTGTACAGGAGAGAGGGATCAAGACCATCCCCATGGAAAAGAAATGCAAAAAAGAAAAATGGCTGTCTGGGGAGGCCTTACAAAAAGCTGTGAAGAGAGGCAAAAAGCAAAGGAGAAAATGAAAGATATAAGCATCTGAATGCAGAGTTCCAAAGAATAGCAAGAAGAGATAAGAAAGCCTTCTTCGGCAATCAATGCAAAGAAATAGAGGAAAACAACAGAATGGGAAAGACTAGAGATCTCTTCAAGAAAATTAAAGATACCAAGGGAACATTTCATGCAAAGATGGGCTCGATAAAGGACAGAAATGGTATGGACCTAACAGAAGCAGAAGATGTTAAGAAGAGGTGGCAAGAATACACAGAAGAACTGTACAAAAAAGATCTTCATGATCCAGATAATCATGATGGTGTGATCACTAATTTAGAGCCAGACATCCTAGAATGTGAAGTCAAGTGGGCCTTAGAAAGCATCACTACGAACAAAGCTAGTGGAGGTGATGGAATTCCAGTTGAGCTGTTTCAAATCCTGAAAGATGTTGCTGTGAAAGTGCTGCACTCAATATGCCAGCAAGTTTGGAAAACTCAGCAGTGGCCACAGGACTAGAAAAGGTCAGTTTTCATTCCAATCCCAAAGAAAGGCAATGCCAAAGAATGTTCAAACTACCGCACAATTGCACTCATCTCACATGCTAGTAAAGTAATGCTCAAAATTCTCCAAGCCAGGCTTCAGCAATAGGTGAACCATGAACTCCCTGATGTTCAAGCTGGTTTTAGGAAAGGCAGAGGAACCAGAGATCAAATTGCCAACATCCGCTGGATCATGGAAAAAGCAAGAGTTCCAGAAAAACATCTACTTCTGGTTTATTGACTAGGCCAAAGCCTTTGACTGTGTGGATCACAATAAACTGTGGAAAATTCTGAAAGAGATGGGAATACTAGACCACCTGACCTGCCTCTTGAGAAATCTGTACGCAGGTCAGGAAGCAACAGTTAGAACTGGACATGGAACAACAGACTGGTTCCAAATATGAAAAGGAGAACATCAAGGCTGTATATTGTCACCCTGCTTATTTAACTTACACGCAGAGTACATCGTGAGAAACGCTGGACTGGAAGAAACACAAGCTGGAATCAAGATTGCCGGGAGAAATATCAATCACCTCAAATATGCAGATGACACCACTCTTATGGCAGAAAGTGAAGAGGAACTAAAAAGCCTCTTGATGAAAGTGAAAGAGGAGAGTGAAAAAGTTGGCTTAAGGCTCAACATTCAGAAAACGAAGATCATAGTATCCAGTCCCATCACTCCATGGGAAATAGATGGGGAAACAGTGGAAACAGTGTCAGACTTTCTTTAGGGGCTCCAAAATCACTGCAGATGGGGATTGCAGCCATGAAATTAAAAGATGCTTACTCCTTGGAAGAAAAGTTATGACCAACCTAGATAACATATTCAAAAGCAGAGACATTACTTTGCCCACTAAGGTCCATCTAGTCAAGGCTATGGTTTTTCCTATGGTCATGTATGGATGTGAGAGTTGGACTGTGAAGAAGGCTGAGTGCTGAAGAATTGATGCTTTTGAACTGTGGTGTTGGAGAAGACTCTTGAGAGTCCCTTGGACTGCAAGGAGATCCAACTAGTCCATTCTGAAGGAGATCAACCCTGGGATTTCTTTGGAAGGAATGATGCTAAAGCTGAAGCTCCAGTACTTTGGCCACCTCATGCGAAGAGTTGACTCATTGGAAAAGACTCTGATGCTGAGAGGGATTGGGGGCAGGACAAGAAGGGGACGACTGAGGATGAGATGGCTGGATGGCATCACTGACTCAATGGACGCAAGTCTGGGTGAACTCCGGGAGTTGGTGATGGACAGGGAGGCCTGGCATGCTGCGATTCATGGGGTTGCAAAGAGTCAGACATGACTGAGTGACTGAACTGAACTGAACTGATTACTTCTTGTCTGCTCCAATCCTAATTCTTGACAAACAATTTACATAACCTTGCAGGTGTTTTACCTTTATAATCTCCTCCCACTGTGGTCCAGCAGCACACAATTCAAGCACATCTTGTATCTTTGTCTCCTGGGCTACAGCCCTAACAAACCCCAAATAAACGTTCCCCCCACCAACCAGGTCTCCATTCCTGGAATTCATGATTAACAACTCTACCAAACTAATCACTATTTGCACCTATTAATGAAAGTCGTTAGTCAACATTTAAGGCTTCAGTCAGATTTTTGTAAGCTGTAATATTCACCTCATAAGAAGGAAATAATAAGTTAAATATAGCTTAACTAATACACATTTGAGAAAAAATGCAAAGGACTTTTAGTAATGTAATAACCCAAGACAGCTAAACCCAGAGTAGCAATTTGACTTCTTCCTGGTGTTAATGGTGGCTAAGTGGTGAGGAAAATGGATTGCCAAAGAATGTATTTCTCATCTCTACTGCCACATTTTTTCTGATTTTTTCTTGGGCACACATGACTAGTCCCAAATCTCTGCAAATGCGACCATTTATCTAGGCGATGATTGACAGGAAGGGGACAGATGAAACCAAGATAGATACCTATGCTGATCATTTTCCACCACAGACTCTCTTAAGGTAAAAATGTCCACAATGTCAATCTATATTTCAGTGCTTTCTTTAGATAATTATTTTTATCTTACGTAATAATGAAGAAGCTATGAGATGTTCAGCAGGGAAATAAAAGAGTATAAAAATAAAATATTAAACATGAAAGGTTTTTTATCAGTTTTCTCCACTCTATTTATTTTGCATGCCCCTTTCTGAGGTTTTAGATTTTTATCTCTTATTTTTATGGTCAAGATTTTTTAATTAATTCAAATTAATATATTCTTTCCTAGATTTTCAGTAGCTAAATCCTTATCTTCCTGGGATCAACACAAAAACTCCAAGAACTGACAAAGACAAGCTCACTGGAAACAGACGTTCAGAAATACAATGCTTACATTTTATTATTTACAGAATATTTCTGCATAAATACATTGGATGATACACTGGATGACTAAAAAACAAAAAATTGCATAACATAAAAGTTGAGAATTATGTTTTATTTGGCGGACTTTCTAGGTCAAGCCTGGGAGGCAGCCTCTCAGGCCAGCCAAAAGGGACTGCTCTGACCAGGTAAGCGAAGACCCAGGATATGAAGGTGTTTTTGCAACAGACTAGACAATCAGAACATCAACAGATCACTGTTAATTAAAGAAAACCAGACATCTCATGTTAATGAATTTAGCACTTTTCTATGTATGGGAAGATAAAAGAATCTGGGCTCACTGACATCATTCCTTTGATATTCTTCTTAGCTATCTTGGGCTTCCCTAGTGGCTCAGAAAGTAAAAAATCAGTCTACAAGGCAGGTGACCGGGGTTCAATCCCTGGTTTGGGAAGATCCCCTGGAGAAGGGCATGGCAACCCACTTCAGTATTCATGCCTAGAGAATTCCATGCACTGAGCGACTAACACGTTCACTTTCAAAAATTTTGGCTTCTGAGGCCAGTATCCTGTTCTTTCCATTCTGAGTCCCCTGAGAGTCCACCCTTGGGGGTGGCTACAGCCCCTCGGTTTCCAGCCTGAGTTCCCTTAGGGCTTGCCATGGGGAGAGGGGCAGCTGTAGTGGATTGAGTCTGTAACATCCTTTGTTTACTGATATGGCAGGCAGCTTTTTTAATCCACATATTCATGTATCCACACCAAGATTTTCTAACTGAGCAGGACGTGAAGGGGCCTTCCTGGGACAGACTCTTCCCCCATATCCTCTGGACTGCAGCATGCCAGGCTTCCCTGCCCTTCACTATCTCCCAGAGGAGTTTGCTCAAACTCATGTCCATTGAGTTGGTGTGCAATCCAACCATCTTATCCACTGCCATCCCCTTTTCTCCCTGCCTTCAATCTTTCCCAGCAACAGGATCTTTTCTAAAGAGTCGGCTCTCTGCATCAGGTGGCCAAAGCATTGGAGCTTCAGCTTCAGTCCTTCCAATCGATATTCAGGATTGATTTCCTTTATGATTGACTGGTTGGATCTCCTTGCAGTCCAAGGGACTCTCAAGAGTCTTCTCCAACACCACAGTTCAAAAGCATTAATTCTTCGGAGCTCAGCCTTCTTTATGATCCAGCTTTCACATCTATACATGACTACCGGAAAAACCACAGCTTTGACTACATGGATCTTTGTCGGCAAAGTATTTATCTCTGCTTTTTAATACACTATCTAGATTTGTCATTAGGTTTTCTGCCAAGAAGCAAGCGTCTTTTAATTTCATGGCTGCAGTCACCATCCACAGGATTTTGGAGCTGAAGAAAATAAAGTCTGTCACTGTTTCCATTGTTTCCCCATCTATTTACCATGAAGTGATGGGACCAGATGTCATGATCTATATTACCTACATAATAATATCTGATGCGCACTTCCTGAGTTGTTTTATAGATGCTAAAATCTCCACCAAATAGAGATTTCTTCTCAACTACATGTCAGTAGATTGGCTTTACTGCTCATGAATGAGTGGACCTAACTTTCTTTCACTACAGGTTTCCAATTTGTTTTTTGTTAATCTCCAGACACCACTGAGCGACTTCTCTTTCACTTTTCACTTTCATGCACTGGAGAAGGAAATGGCAACCCACTCCAGTGTTCTTGCCTGGAGAATCCCAGGGATGGGGGAGCCTGGTGGGCTGCCGTCTCTGGGGTCACACAGAGTTGGACACGACTGAAGCAACTTAGCAGCAGCAGGATTCTTTTCATTGCCTTAAAAAATTGTGTATCTGAAGCTATGGAAAAGTTATGACATAGATGAGAGTTTGAGAAAAATCATTTACAAGTCTCAGAATCAGGCATACTCCCTGACTAAATGTTTCCAAATATATTTGATCATTTACGTGGCCATAAAAAAGACAAGTGTTTTTGGTTTTGCTCTCAAGATGACCTTTTTTAAGAAAATTTCTCCTCCTTTACATTTTGTGAAAATAGAAAGAATATGATCTGTCAAAATAGCCCAGAAAACCAAGACCAGTTTTTAAGTATGTTATTTTATTCTGAGTCAATAATAAAGCACAAACATTCACCCAAAGCAAACCTATATAGTGTCTCTTCATCCAACCTCCTGTTCATGTTTATCATTTCCTCCATGAAGAAATAAGGCTCTTCTGGAAATTAGAGAAATATTCAATAAAGAGTTAGCTATTCCAGTGTCCTGAGAAAACATTCCCCAAATCTGAAAGCACTATGCAAAGGCATTGCATGCTTGCACTTTTCAAAGAAAAAAAAAATGGCACTCCCCTTAAAAAAGACCTGTAACTTTGTATTGAGTTCAGTTCAGTTGTTCAGTCCTGTCTGATTCCTTGCAAACCCATGGACTGCAGGCACGCCACGCTTCCCTGTTCATCACTAACTCCTGGAGCTTGCTCAAACTCATATCCACAGAGTTGGCGATGCCATCAATCTTAGCCTCTGTCATCCCCTTCTCCTCCTGCCTTCAATCTTTCCTAGCATCAGGGTCTTTTCCAATGAGTTAGTTCTTTGTATCAGCTGGCCAAAGTATTGGAGTTTCAGCTTCAGTATCAGTCTTCCCAATGAATATTCAGGACTGATTTCCTTTAGGATTGACTGGTTGGATCTCCTTGCTGTCTGAAGCACTCACAAGAGTCTTCTCCAACACCACAGTTCAAAAGCATCAATTCTTCGGCACTCAGCTTTTTTTATATGCCAACTCTCACATCCATACATGACTACTGAAAAAACCATAGCTTTGATTAGATGGATCTTTGCCGGAAAAGTAATGTCCCTGCTTCTTAATATGCTGGCTAGGTTTGTCACAGCTTTTCTGCCAAGGAACAAGCGTCTTTTAATTTCATGGCTGCAGTCACCATCTGCAGTGATTTTGGAGCCCCCAAAAATAAAGCCTGTCACTGCTTCCATTGTTTCTCCATCTATTTGGCATCAAGTGATGGGACCAGATGCCATGATCTTAGTTTTCTGAATGTTGAGTTTTAAACCAGCTATTTCACTCTCCTCTTTCACTTTCAACATGAGGCTCTTCAGTTCCTCTTCCCTTTCTGCCATAACGGTGGTGTCATCTGCTTATATGAGGTTATCAGTATTTCTCCCAGCATCTTGATTCCAGCTTGTGACTCATCCAGCCTGGCATTTTGCACGATGTACTCTGCATACATTTTAATAAGCAGGGTGACAATATACAGCCTTGACATACTCTTTTCCCAATTTGGAACCAGTCCATCGTTTCATGTCCAGTTCTAACTATTGCTTGTTGACCTGCATACAGATTTCTCAGGAGGCAGGTAAGGTGGTCTGGTACTCCCATCTCTTGAAGAATTTTCCACAGTTTATTGTGATCTGCATAGTCAATAGCTTTGGCATAGTTAATAAAGCAGAAATAGATATTTTTCTGGAACTGTCTTGCTTTTTAGATGATCCAGTGGATGTTGGCAATTTGATCTCTGGTTCCTCTGCCTTTCCTAAAACCAGCTTGAACATCTGGAAGTTCACAGTTCGTGTACTGTTGAAGCCTGGCTTGGAGAATTCTGAGCATTACTTAGCTAGCATGTGAGATGAGTGCAATTGTGCAGTAGTTTGAACATTCTTTGGCACTGCCTTTCTTTGGGATTGGAATGAAAACTGACCTTTTCCAGTCCCGTGGTCACTGCTGAGTTTTCCAAATTTGCTGGCATGTTGAGTGCAGTACTTTCATAGCATCATCTTTTAAGATTTGAAATAGTTCAGCTTGAATTCCATCACCTCCACTATCTTTGCTCATAGTGATGCTTCCTAAGGCCCACTTGACTTCAAACTCCAGGATGTCTGGTTCTGGGTGAGTGATCACACCATCTTGCTTATCTGGGTCATGAAGATCTCTTTTGTATAGTTCTTCTGTGTATTCTTGGCATCTTTGTATTACCACCACTCAACTAGCCTATTTTTCAGGTGGTTATTTCAGTTGAATTACAGGTATTAGTAACAATAAGTTAAATGCAAGATACTACTCCATTGAAAAATAGGTGCAAGTCAGTAACACCTTTCAAGTCAGGAAAATAGTTGAGTAAGAGTAATTCAAAAGAGGTATAATTTCACCAAAATTACATTGTAAGATAAGCACAAATTAAGTGCAGCTATGATTCAGCTTTTCCTTGAGATTAATAACAACTGCCAATCACTTACTAAAAATTCACAGTTCTTTTAGCTTACATCCTAATTTATTTGCTACATATCTGTGGAATTTTAGCCTACACATACACATACTCACAAATGTGCATGATTAATAAGCAGTGACTTCAGCTAGTACATTGTTAACACACAGGATATAACAGCTTCATGACGTCTATATTACTGGGGCACCTGCATCAATGTCTTCCTTAAACTGGAAGTACTTCACCCAGGAAAATACAAGGGCATAGTTGAACAAATGTAGTACCGAAACAGCAGGGAAAGGGGCAGGACACAAGCTTTAAAAGAATGACATAGCAGCTGAGAATGCGACATAAACTGGTTAGAACCTACTAGGTCCAACATGGCAGAAGATCTGACTTCCTGGAAATCCCTGTTCCTTTCCCAAATTAATTAGGATAATCCTTCCACTGGCCTATGAAGTCATCCAAACAATTGAAAACTACCTTCTCTTATATCAGGTATGTTCTCCCTTTTCCAAATGACCCTGTACCCTGGGGCCATTTTTGCCTTTTGAGAGGGACTACATTCTCTCTATAGAAAGTGTATCTCCCTAAATTAATCCACTGCTTACCTATTACTTTGTCCTTCATTGAATTCTTTCTGAGTCCAGACATAAAAAACCTGAGCTTCATAAACAGGTATGCTATTTCAGTTAAAAGAGTGGGTTCAAGTCTCAGTCTGAGTTATGTAGTTTCAGAATCACAGGGACATGGAGGACAGAACAAAGTGTGTGACACAATCAGTCACAGATATAGGTATTTCACTGATGACAAGTCACTGTATGCACATTTAAAATATATATATATATTAAAAGAGAACATACTTTCTTAGATCTACCATTGCTGCTAAGTCGCTTCAGTCGTGTCCGACTCTGTGTGACCCCATAGACGGCAGCCCACCAGGCTTCCCCGTCCCTGGGATTATCCAGGCAAGAACACTGGAGTGGGTTGCCATTTCCTTCTCCAATGCATGAAAGTGAAAAGTGAAAGTGAAGTCGCTCAGTCGTGTCCGACTCTTAGTGACCCCATGGACTGCAGCCCACCAGGCTCCTCTGTCCACGGGATTTTCAGGCAAGAGTGCTGGAGTGGGGTGCCATTGCCTTCTCCAAGATCTACCATTACCTGAATTTATTTAGAATTAAGCGTTTAGAGAGACTTTCCCTGGTGTCTTAGTGGTAAAGAATCTGCCTGCAATGCAGGAGTTGCAGGAGACACAGGTTCAATCCCTGGGTCAGGAAGATCCCCTGGAGGAGGGCATGGCAACCCACTCCAGTATTTTGCCTGAAGAATCTCATGGACAGAGGAGCCTGGTGGGCTACAGTCCACAGGGTTGTAAAGAGTTGGACACGACTGAAGCGACTTAGCATGCATGCATGCAAAGGTTTAGAAGAGAGTTTAGGGGTGACACAGAAGTTATAGGATGAATTTTAAGGCAACTGAGGAGCTACTGATGGGGACTAATAAAGGTTTTTGAAAAATTCCCTCAAGACTTCAGAGAGAACATTTACTTTTTCTTTTTTTCTAGAAGAGTGGAAGGGGAGAATGGAATACTCTCCGAAGTAGCACTTGGAGTCAGTAATATATAAATCTAAATTTAAGTTAATTGCTTAGAAAACAAGAGGCATCTCATGTATAGTATAGATTTGATCGCAGTCAACCAATATTTTTCCTACGAGTATCTTATTTTAACCTTAGGGTGAGATTTTTTTTTTTTTTCTCTTTTCCTTTTTGGGTCCTGATGAAGGGAGAGGAGTGGATGGGTTGGGTTGTGCCCAGGAGAAAAAACCCAGAAAAGGTGAGTCAGGTGAAGGCACTGCAGCCATGAGCAATCTTCCCCAAGGAAGCCCAGCCTCCCCGGATCTTAGGATATCACAGGGGCCCACAGCGGATCATAGGGCGAAAAACACCTGGGAGACCCTCCCAGAGGCTCTTCCTCCCAGACTCGTCTATAAGGGCCTGGCTCATTCCACCTCTCATACAAACACCAATCCCCCTCAAGGCCTCCCCAGAAGTCTTCACCCCGATATGAAGTGCCTCGCCTCAGCCGACTGTCCAGGTGTATGGACGGTCTGTGGCCTGAATGCTTACCAGGGGAAAGTGAACGTGAATTCACTCCGTCGTGTCCGACTCTTTTGCGACCCCATGAACTGTGGCCTACCAGGCTCCTCCGTCCATGGGATTTTCCAGACAAGAGACAAAGGGAGGAAGTGCCTAAGGACAGAATCGAGAGGGAACTGCGCATGCGTGGGCCGGAAATCTGCAGCCTTCCGGCAGCTGCAAAAGCCACGGGCAGCCACAAGGGCTTCTGGGCCAGAACCCTGGGGCTCCAGATCCACGTCTGCCAAGATCCAAGGTCACGCAGCCTGCATGGGTCATTTCATTGCACGTTCTCGGGGCCCAGCATCTGTGAGGTGTCTCAAAGGCCACCAATGAGCCCATGGCTGCCCGTTCCTCCAGCCTTACCACTGAAGAGCAGTCTCGGGGCATCAGTGTCTTCTCCTGACCCAGCTCATCTGTCAGCACCCTTTGGTAGGGGAAATTTATACACAAAGGAAAAATACCTTTGGTAATATTGCTTGGATTTATATAGGTGAGGTAGATTGAGCTGAAAAGACACTGTGATTGTGGTGAGCAAAGTGGGTGGAGAAGATAATCAACATACTTTTTAAAACTTCCTCCAAATCATAATAATTCTCTTTGGGTGAGCTACTTACTACAGTGTTAAATGTAATTTCAGTTTGTTGCAAAAAGGGAAACTCATGTACATAAATGATACTTGGTAACTTTTAACGTTAGAAACTGGAACAGACGAAAAAAATTTTTTTCTAGCTATTATATTACTACACAGATATTTCCACTTGAACTTTTTCTCAGAGCAAGCCCTATTTCAGGGTTTGTTGACCTACATGAAATCATTAAACCAGAGAAAAGATTTATTAACTTGAAGTCTTCATTCATTGTATAACTCTTAGAAGCTCACAAGTACCAGGGTAATATAACCCTCCCTGAATACACACACACCATCATCCCAGTAAAAGGTATTTTGAGGGTCTCGTATTAAGAGTAGACTATTAGTTTTACTAAATATTAGCTTTAATAAAAAATAGTGTCTTAAAGACCCATATTATTAGACTAATACAATAACTGGATTATGAACTTACTAGATGATATTTATTGCTTAATTTAGATAAAATATTAACATTGATTGGGCACATATGTTAACTACATTATTTAGACCAAAAAATAATAATATTACCCTGTTTACCTTCATACAATAGATGTTTCTAGAAAGATTAAATTTAATCAAAATGTGTATTAAATTAACTTTAATACATAGTCAAGAGCTGGATTGACTTTTTCTGGAAGGGACTGCTTAATTTACAGCATTACATGGTTCTCACACTGGACATTGGAGAGGTGGATATGATTGAACCATGAATCAACAGGCACATATAGTGATTTCATTTATATCAATTTTCCTGGTGCCAGGAAGTCCTCTTAATGTCCCAAATTTAATGATGTAATTTTAGTGATTTCAAAATTTAAATAGCCCAATAATATATACAAACATTTTAATTTAGTCTCAATCACAATTTCTCTGTTAAGATGAGAGTGTGAGATTTAGTGGCAGATATTAAGACATAAATAACAATTATCAGAAAGTTAGATTCTAGTGGCCTACTAATTTATGAAGACTAGTTTTTTTTTTTTTTTTCTAATACTTTTGTCTTGCTGCTTCTGCTGCTATGTCGCTTCAGTCGTGTCCAACCCTGTGTGACCCCATAGATGGCAGCCCACCAGGCTCCCCAGTCCCTGGGATTCTCCAGGCAAGAACACTGGAGTGGGTTGCCATTTCCTTCTCCAATGCATGAAAGTGAAAAGTGAAAGTGAAATCGCTCAGTCGTATCCGAAGATACTCTTCGTGATCCCATGGACTGTAGCCTACCAGGCTCCTCCGCCCATGGGATTTTCCAGGCAAGAGTACTGGAGTGGGGTGCCATTGCCTTCTCCAGATACTTTTGTCCTACACTTGCTCAAGATTTTCAGGAACCCCTGTCAAGGTTAAAATATTCCATTTTATTGTATCTTGTCTCATTAGATTCTTTTGTTAAAAAAAAAAAAGAATTCTTTAGGTATGTATTCCCTTATCAGCTTTATACATGCTCATGTGCAACAATTAATATGTCTTCAATAGAAACAAATGCTTGTGTTTTGGAGGTGGATTAAGGATTTCTCTGATGAAGTCAAATTAAACAACTATTTCACAGTTGTTTTTTGTCCCTTCCTCCATCTTCTTGAAATCCAAAAAGAGGAAGGAAAACACATGGTAATATTGATTTGATGACTCTCTGCCTTGAAATCCCAATTTTTTGAGAAATTAACAGGGATAAAATGACTGCATTTCCAGTATCCATAATAATACCTGAAAATGTAGTTGGGTTTGCTTTTTTAAGAATCTGAAGTTTGGTTTTCACAGAAGACCAGATGGTGTTTTTTGGTTTAGGGATGGTAGTGGAATTTTGCTTTGTTTGTTGTTGTTTTTTAAAAACAGGTGTGACAGTCATTTTCTCCAGCTACTGTATTAGCACATTTAATTGCTAAGTTCACAGGCAGCCATCTCAATTCTTTTGCCAGCAGATGGTAAAAGTGATTTTAAAAGAGGAGTAAGGATTTTTCAAAAAACATTTCAGAACCGCATAAGATCTGCTCTTCCCTCAATGGGTGTGTCAGCCTCTGATGAGCGCTAATGGAAGTCACATAACTGCATCGACAGTGCATTTGCCTTTAATTACTTGATGGTTATCCAGATTTTGTGAAATTACTCACACATTATCTAACAAAGCTTTATGTACTTGCAGTAACTTTCTTCACATCATTTTATCACCATTAGCTAATTAAACTTCACTGCAAAATACATAGGTAGAAAGTTTTATAGGCTTTATTTTACTGAATGTAAATAGTGTATCACCTAGTGTATCACCAAGAGAATGGAAGTTAAATATAAGTCCCAAACTCACAAGGATTTATAACTTCATATCATGTTTGCTCCTCAAATATAAATGACTCGAGTTTAGAATGAGACATTTAGTGTGACAGGCACTTAGCTGCTTCTCCATATCCATTCTTCTCTTCTTAGCTAACAGAATCCTTTTTCTGTTCAGACTGGCCATTGTTAAAGAAAAAATTCTGACACTTGTTCCCCTTCTCCAGAGGATCTTCCCAACCTAGGAATTGAACCCAGTTCTCCCACATTGCAGGCAGATTCTTTACCAACTGATCTATCAGGGAAGCCCTCAGATGATAGGAGCTTAAATCCGGAACTACAGCAATAGGGATATTGCAATAGGAGACAGAGATCGAACTCAACTCCAAATACAGCAAAGACAAGGGTGGCCCAGTGGCAAAGATTCTGTGCTCCCAATGCAGGCGGCGGTGGCGGGGTGGTGGGGGTGGCGGGTGGAGGCTGGGCTTGATCCCTGGTCAGGGAGCTAGATCCCAAATGCTGCAACAAAGATTGAAGACCCTGTGCCATGCAGCCAAATCAATAAATTTTAAAAAACAAAAGAACAAAGGCATCTGGGGATCTACAGGCAAGGAACAGAGTTGAGGGGGCCAGTGGATAAAAATTTATAGAGAAGAAACATCAAGGACAAGAGGATTCTTGCTAAAATAACCTAATAGGATTCTTGCTAAGACAAGTCGAGGATTTGTACATTAAAGACAAGGGATGAAGAGCGTGATCAAAGGTGGGGGAATTCTCACTAAAATTACTTAGCAGGATTTATTGTTAACACTGGGCTGGGCAGGCCAAAGACAGAGTGGGAGCCAAAGCTGAGGGCGAGTCAAGAAGAGGACTCAAGGAGCCATCCAAAGTTGGGTCAAAAAACTTTTGTTACCATGTATTCAGCTAAAAGTTTAGCTCTCCCTTGCAGTTGAGTATGACATGTTACATGGTTGTGAACAATAGATAAAGGAAAGTCTGCTGCAAAGTTCTGGGACTGTTTTTACTTTTCAAATGTAGTCACTGCCTTCTCCCACTTATTTATGAACATAGTGAATCCCAATTGTGACCACAGAGATGAAAGCCACATGCTGAAGATGGTGGAACAGAAAGAAAGATCCCAGGACATTGCTGAAAACATGTAACTCATAAAGCAACTCTGGGTTGCTTCCTCCAGATTTCTTTTTATGTGAGCAATATTAAACCAGTTTAGTCAGGTTTTCTGTAATTAACAGTAGAAAACAATCTTGGCTGAGACATTTGGCAAACATGATTCCCTTATTATAATAAGAGTGTTCTTGATAAAATTATAAGTTCAGTTGGAAAGATAAAATTCTGAAGTTAATTCTTGAAAAATTAAGTATGAATGAACCATAGACATCTCTTTCTTCAGCATTTATGCAATGCTTGTTTTGAGAATATGTTACCCAGAGGAGAAATCTAGGCTATGAGATATAAAGATTTGTAATCCAGGTTTTAAAAATTTAGCATGAGCTAATATAATCCATGTATAACATCAGGATTCCTAGTTAAATAAAATAGAAAGCAATCATTTGAACAGAAATCACAGCATTCTGAGTAGCCACACAGGCATCTGAACTCTGTGGTTCTCTGGAAAAGAAACTCTAGAGAGCCCTGGGCAACAGAGTATGTGGCTTCCAGGAGAGCAGAGACCCTCATAATATCTAATCTCCAAATAGCCTCCCCCAAAGCCCTAATGTTCCAAGTAAATATTATCATTTCCAACATGTGCTATGAGATGAAAAATATGGGAAACCCCTATCCAGATTAGTGACTTAACTGTGGCTTGAATTTTGAGATAGATCACAAGTAAATTGCTACATAAATAAATATTAACATCTGTAAATGACTTTGTTTGCAAATGTAGGCAAATTTATAATTACCTGTGAGTACCATTTCTCTCACTCACATTTTGATAATTTCCTCTTTAGTTTGTGAATGTTTTTAATTATGCACCCATACACACATATAATGGAGAAGGCAATGGCAGCCCACTCCAGTACTCTTGCCTGGAAAATCCCATGGACAGGGGAGCCTGGTAGGCTGCAGTCCATGGGATCGCAAAGAGTCGGACACAACTGAGCGACTTCCCTTTGACTTTTCACTTTCATGCATTGGAGAAGGACATGGCAACCCACTCCAGTGTTCTTGCCTGGAGAATCTCAGGGACAGGGGAGCCTGGTGGGCTGCCGTCTATGGGGTCGCAAAGAGTCAGACACGACTGAAACAACTTAGCAGCAGCAGCAACACACATATAAAAGCATAAATGTGGCTCACACTTTTGGGAAGGGCAGTCTTCTTATGGTTTCCCTTTTTACTCACCTTCCCACATCCCCTTATCCTTCAGCCATCTCCTCCAACCTCCATCTACAATAGCACCTCATCCTTGCTCCTCAGGGGACCTAGGTTAGCAACCTGGAGCATATTCTTTTCTTATTTTCTCATATAATCCCATACAGACCTACATGTGCACAGAAAGATAAGTACAGATATATATATATATATAACTTTCTTGTCATTGTTTTATCAAAAATGAGCCATATTATTAAACTTCTCTTTTCTTGCACAATATTATCTCATGGAAATCCCTCCAAGTTATGACAGTAATATTTTCTTTTAATGGCTACATAGTATTCCAAACTATGGCGATATATGTATTATATACAGCATACACACACTTCATTTTCTGATTTTCAACAGGGCAAAATGCCTTAGTAAATATTTACTTATAAATAGGTGCTTTTATTTCTATGGTATAAATTCCCAACACCACAATTCTAGTTTTTTTTCAAACAACCTCTGAAAGTGGCTATTTCCATCAGCAATATATGAATAACCTTTTTTCTACATCCCTACCAATAATTTCTATTACTAATATCTTTCAATTTTTGTTATTCTAATAATTATGAAGTCATATCTCATTTTTACTTTCATTTCCATTTCTCTACATTTAGATTAGAGCATCTATTCATGTTTGTTGACCATTTGTATTTGCTCTTTTGCAAATCATATAACATTTTCCCATTTTTCTTGGGCTGTTTACCTTTGTTTTGAAAATTTTCTTAACTATGTAAATGTTGATCACCATGACTGTATATATTCCCAAATCTATTACATGTTTATCTTTTTTTTCCATACATAGATTTTCAACTTTTAAGTGATTAGATAAAAGCTTTCTTTTTCCTTTGTACATAATCAGTTATTCATCTTGGTTAATGAAGTTTCCATAACCTTTATGGTTTTTGAATCATTTATATATTTTTTAACTTTTTACACTTTAATCTGAAATTTATTTTATATATGGTGTAAGATAGGGATCCATTTTTATTCTCTTTAGAAGAAATTGAAGATACAATGTCTGAATATTAACTCCTTATATTTAACTTCATTATTCTCTTATTTAGTAATCTATTCATCTATTTTTACAATGATTTGACTAGAGGGTTTAGAGTGTATTCTTTTATTTAATATGAAAAACATCTCCATATCCTTCTTTTTCACATTTTTATTGACTGTTCTCAGCTATTTATTCTTCTATATGAACTATAAGATCATTTTATCCATTTAAGAAATTAATTTCTTGGGATTCTTATTGAAATTGCATTAAATATACATGTTAATTTTGGAAAAGTTGATATTTTCATTATATGCCTCCCCCATCTAAGAATTAATATATCTATTACTTTATGCAATGTTTGCTTTACAGTTTTTTTTTTTGTTTGCATAGGTCTTCTACTCCTCTGGGTAAGTTTACTTCTATTTTACCATTTTATCACTAAAGGTAATATAGTATTTCTAGGTATGTCTTACTAGGACAAAGAAAATAAATTGCTTACTTTTGTTTAGGTAGTGCTTATTTGGAGAAGGCAATGGCACCCCACTCCAGTACTGTTGCCTAGAAAATCCCATGGACAGGAGAGCCTGGTAGGCTGCAGTCCATGGGGTCGCTAAGAGTCGGACACGACTGAGAGACTTCACTTTCGCTTTTCACTTTCATGCATTGGAGAAGGAAATGGCAACCCACTCCAGTGTTCTTGCCTGGAGAATCCCAGGGACGAGGGAGCCTGGTGGGCTGCCGTCTATGGGGTCGCGAGTTGGACACGACTGAAGCGACAGCAGCAGCAGCAGCAGCAGCAGCAGCAGCAGCAGGGCATAATTTGCTCGACTTACCAGATTCTATCATTAATTCTATCAGTTGTTTATATCCAGTACAAATATACATCTTAGATACATGCTTTATTGAGTAAGAATAAAGTAAAACCAGTGTGGGTCCTGGAATGGACACGAAGATTAAGGCCATCACACCAACATCAACCACTATGCCTTTGTATGGAGATGGAAAAACAGAATGTCTCTCCTGAGATATTTAATAAATATATAGACTAAGATTTCATGTATTATTACTCAGTTTCCACATATTTCTCCAGTCAGAAGTATGCATTTTTGCTTTTTCTTTAAATATTTGAAATTATCTCCTAAATTTACAGCTTATCAAAATTTTCAGTGAATTACTTTTTATCCAGTAAACAGGGATGGTTTGTGTGCTGGATTTGTTTCATTTTTAATTTCCTATTTTAATTTTCAATTTCACATTTTAAATTTCACATGTAAATAACTTGAATAATTTCTTAATCATTCACCACATTAAGCCTATGAGTTTAAATCTTAACTGAAATCGGTGTGTTGTTTTATACTATGATTCTTAATTCTCTACTATGATTCTCTCAAATCAATACTATGATTCCTCAATTTCTCTAGAAAATATCTCTGGGTTCAACACTTCGTCCTCTGTGCTCCCAAATCATTATGTATGCATTTCGCCCAATGTCATAATTCTATTCATCCTTCAGGAACTGTCCAAGTGTCTATAGCAACAAAATAGCACAAAAAGGTGCCCAGCCCATTACACTGTGAATTCTTTAAGGGAACTAGCCACAGCCAATTACCACTGTATCCGCAATAACTAACACACTGCTGGGCATATTTTTGGTGCAAAATATGTCTGTTGAACAGAGTTTTGTGGTTCACACGCAATTTGTATTGATTCATTTTATCTTCACAACCACTCTGTGAGAAATGCTTTATTATTAATCTCATTCCTCAGATGAAGACATCAACTCTGAGCAGCTCAGAGAGTGATGGTACAAGACTAGAATCTGGTCTTCTGGCTCCTCTCCCACATACTTACTCCTGTTACCCACATGATCAGAAGTAGTGCATCCTCCAATTAAAGCAGTGTTGAGCTATATAATCAATTGTATGATTCAGTCAATTCAGATATTTTTAAAACTATCAGTGTGCCTTTTAAAAGGCACTTTTTATAGCCACTTAGTCCTGGAGAATCCTGTGGACAGAGGAGCCTGGTGGGGTAGCACAGAGTCAGACACGACTGAAGCGACTTAGCATGCATGCATGCATTGGAGAAGGAAATGGCAACCCACTCCAGTATTCTTACCTTGAGAATCCCAGGGACAGAGGAGCTTGGTGGGCTGCCATCTATGGGGTCACACAGAGTCAGATATGACTGAAGTGACTTAGCAGCAGCAGCAGTCCTGCTTAACTGAAAAAAACCTTCCAATCTCAAACTTTCCTTGTTAAACTAAGCATTTACAGTATCTCATAAACATGTACCATGTGACTGAAAAAAATTTGCAATCAACTTGGGTCTATCATTTTTACTTGGATATATACTCTCTGTCCCATATTAATGCTATAAAATTGTGGTCCATCTTGGCTGATGAGATAGTATGGTTTCTAATCAAAATTTTATTCTAGAGTTAAACCTTTTGCTTTCTGGGATTTTTTGGCTTTGCTTTCTGGGAACTTCTGGCTTGACATAACACTTTATATCCCACAGTGCTTTTACATAAATTTAATGTCAGTGGGCAAACCTTCTCCCCTTTAGTTTACAGTAAAGAAGTTATGTTCTAAAGAGGATAAGCATCACATACTTGTTCAGTCACAAAAACACTGAATGGGCGTGCAGAGATACACACCAAGTCCTATGACCAAGTTTATGGAGCTGTTCTTTTTACTTCTCCAGCCATGCAATAGACTCTATTTCAGGTTCTCCATGTGACTAGATGTTTTCATTTGTTTGTTTTGAAGATAAAGTCTATGTTTGTTGCAATCTCTTCTATAACATAAAATATTTAAGTTAAAAAGATTCCCCAAATTTATTTGGTTTTATCTTGTTATCTACTTGAGACAAGTCAGTCTGGTGCTTTCTCCATGAACAAACAGACAGCATTCACCTCCACTTTAACAACAGAATGCTTAATCCCTCTAATTGACAAAAACCTTAGCTACTCATTGGTGTTCTTTCTTTCACTGGAATTCAATAATCTGAACTTTGCTTATTACAACAATACTTCACTACTTTTCACTACTTTGATTGATTTGCATTAAAACCCACCAAATGCCACATTCATTCTTCATTCCTTCATTGGTTAAAGATCATGTGTTTTACATTTAATGCAGAACTTCCAGTAATTCCTGCTTATCTTCATTATTTTAACCCAAAGCCATAAAAAGTAACAAGTAACCTGATTCACAGTTTAATTCAAAACATAGCTCAAGTAATGTAAGTTATCTCCCTGAAATGGTTCTTATTAAGGTCCTTATTTTATACAGGTAAAGGCTTGATCTGGTCATCTTTTCCTTAATAGAGTTCTATTTAGTCACCTAGGAGCTGAAAAGTAGACAATAACCATGCTTATAATTCTGAAAAATGCAGTCATGAGTGGATGGATAGCTGAGTCTTATGATTTTTATTCTTGCTTATTTGGTTTCTAAATCCTTTTAATCATTATTACTGTGTGTTAGTCACTTAGTCATGTCTGACATTTTGCAACCCCAGGGACAGTAGCCCCCCTGGCTCCTGTGTCCATAGAATTGTCCAAGCAAGAATACCGGAGTGGGTTGCCATTCCCTTCTCCAAATATGTAGTCTATACTCAGCTTTCTTTGTTTTCAGATTACATGCTCATGCTAAGCTGCTAAGTCACTTCAGTCGTATCCAACTCTGTGCGACCCCATAGATGGCAGCCCACCAGCCTCCCCCATCCCTGGGATTCTCCAGGCAAGAACACTGGAATGGGTTGCCATTTCCTTCTCCAATGCATGAAAGTGAAAGTGAAGTCGCTCAGTCGTGCCCCTCTTAGCGACCCCATGGACTGCAGCCCACCAGGCTCCTCCATCCATGGGATTTTCCAGGCAAAAGTACTGGAGTGGGGTGCCATTGCCTTCTCCGACATGCTCATAAAATTCTTTATGAGCAAATCTTATCACTCCTTCCTTACTAATATTCCCCATACCATAATTTAGACAGTCATTTTAACCTAGATTTTTATAAAAATCCCTCAAATCATCTCCCCTTCACTATCTTTTTTCTCCCTCCATGAGCTGCTCAGTTATGCTGAAGCTGAGCTATCAGAATGCTTTAACCTCTAGGAGACAAGACATGCCCAGACACCTCAAATTTACCACATGCTAAATAACTCTTTCTTCCTCTGCTCCCGCCCTCGCCTGGTCTGCCGTGTCTCACTGAGTCTTGGTATTACCAAGTTAGCAACAATGAGTCATCTCTGATTATTCCCTCTTCCTCATCCCACACTTTACTTCACTCATTCATCTATTCACTAAACAAATATTCAACACCCTAATTAAGTATCAGAACAAAGCTAGGTACTACTCAATTCGTTCTTTTCACCAGATTTTTCTTTCTCTACTCACTTCGCCTAATGTCATAATTCTATTCATCCTTCAGGAATAGTCCAAGTATCATTTGTAATTCCTATATGAACCTCCAATTTTTCCCCATCTTCCCCATAAGATTGGTTTTCTCATGTGTCCAAAGAATTATTAATTTACATACTTCTGTTAAAACATGCAGTGCAGTTTGATTTGAATTGGAAAATTATCTATACCCCCTCTACTAGATTATAATGCCTCTAGAACAGTAAAATGCTTTATTTATCTTTAGGTTCCCATCAAGAAGTAAGTAGAGAGGTTCAAAGGTGAACTATCAATGTTAGCAGAGCATAGTAACAGTGTTTGAGGAAAGGTCAGACTTTCTAATTCAGGCAAGAAAGCAATCACGTGGGAGAAGGTAACTGGCAAGAATGGTTCATTTCTTGAGAAAAGAGTGATATAGTGGGCAGGTAAGCAGGCAAAGACTCAATCAGGGAGCAAGACAACAAGTTGACTTTAAACACCAGAGTCCAGGCAAAAACTAACAAGCAGGACTACATCAAACAAAAAGGCTTCTGCCCAACAAAGGAAACCAGCAACAAGGCAAAAATGCAGCCTACAGAATGGGAGAAAATATTTGCAAACCACATATCCACTAAGAGGTTATTGTCCAAAATAAAGAAGAAATTCACACAGCTCAATAGCAAAAAAATTAAAAAATCAACCCAATTTAAAAATGGACAAAGGACTTGAACAGACATTTTTCCAAAGACAGAACACAAAGGGTCAAGAAGTACATGAAAAGGTGCTTGACATCAATAATCATCACAGAAAAGCAAATCAAAAGCTCAATGATGTATCACGTCACACTTGTTTAAGTGACTATTATCAAAATAAAGATAAAGAGAGACCAAATGCTTGGAAGCATGCAGAAGAAAAGGAACATTTGTACACTGTTGGGAACATAAATTAATGCAGCCACTATAGAAAACAGTATGGGAGGTTCCTTCAGAAATTAAAAATAAAATTACCATATGATAGAGCTACCTCACTTCTGGGTATATAATTCCAAAAGAATTGAAATCAAGACCTCAGTGAGATATTAGTACTCCCATGTTCATAGGAGCATTATTCACAATAGCCAATGTATGGACAAAAACTAAGTGTCTGCCAATGATGAATAAAGAAAATATGTTATATAAGTATACAATGAAATATTCAGTTCAGTTGCTCAGTCATGTCTGACTCTTTGTGGTTCTATGAACTGCAGCACACCAGGCCTCCCTTTCCATCACCAACTCCAGGAGCTTGCTCTGGTGATGCCATCCAACTATCTCACACTCTATAGTCCCCTTCTCCTCCTGCCTTCAATCTTTCCCAGCATCCGGATCTTTTCCAAGGAGTAAGTTCTTTGCATCAGGCCAAAGTATTGGAGTTTCAGCTTCAGCATCAGTCCTTCCAATGAATATTCAGGACTGTTTTCCTTTAAAATGGACTGGTTTGGTCTCCTTGCAGTTCAAGGGAATCTCAAGAGTCTTCTCCAACACCATAGTTCAAAAGCATCAATTCTTCAGCTCTTAGCTTTCTTTATAGTCCAAATCTCACTTTCATACATGACTACTGGAAAAACCATAGCTTTGAATAGATGGACCTTTGTTGGCAAAGTAATGTCTCTGTTTTTAATATGCTGTCTAGGTTGGTCATAGCTTTTCTTTCGAGGAGCAAACATCTTTTAACTTCATAGCTGCAGTCATCATCTGCAGTGATTTTGGAGCCTCCAAAAATAAAGTCTCTCACTATTTCTGCTGTTTCCACATCTATTTGCCATGAAGTGATGGGACCAGATGCTATGATCTTTGTTTTCTGAATGCTGAGTTTTAAGCCAGCTTTTTCACTCTCCTCTTTCACTTTCACCAAGATGCTCTTTAGTTCCTCTTCACTTTCTGCCATAAGGGTGGTGTCATCTGCATATCTGAGGTTATTGATATTTCTCCTGGCAATCTTGATTCCAACTTATGCTTCATCTAGCCCAGTGTTTCTCATGATGTATTCTGCATTTAAGTTAAATAAGCAGGGTGATAATATACAGCCTTGATGTACTCCTTTCCCAATTTGGAACCAGTCTGTTGTTACATGTCTTGTTCTAACTGTTGCTTCTTGACCTGCATACAGGTTTCTCAGGAGGCGGGTAAGGTGGTCTGGTATTCCCATCTCTTGAATTTTCCACAGTTTGTTGTGATCCACACAGTCAAAGGCTTTGGCAGTCAATAAAGCAGAAGTAGATGTTTCTCTGGTATTCTCTTGCTTTTTTGATGATCCAACAGATGATGACAATTTGATCTCTGGTTTCTCTGCTTTTTCTAAATCCAGCTTGAACATCTGGAAGGGTACGGTTCATGTACTGTTGAAGCTTGGCTTGGAAAATTTTGAGCATTACTTTGCTAGCATGTGTGATGAGCGCAATTGTGTGGTCATTTGAACATTCTTTGGCACTGCCTTTCCTTGGGATTGGAATGAAAACTGATCTTTTCCAGTCCTGTGGCCACTGCTGCATTTTCCAAATTTGCTGGCATATTGAGTGCAGCACTTTCACAGCATCATCTTTCAGGATTTGAAATAGCTCAACTGGAATTCCATCACCTCCACTAGCTTTGTTTGTAGTGATGCTTCCTAAGGCCCACTTGACTTCACATTCCAGGATGTCTAGCTCTGGGTGAATGATCCCACCATCACGGTTATCTCTGTCTTGAAGATCTTTTTCATATAGTTCTCCTGTATAGTCTTGCCACCTCTTCTGCTGCTGTTAGATCCATACTATTTCTGTCCTTTATTTTGCCCATCTTTGCATGAAATGTTCCCTTGGTATCTCTAATTTTCTTGAATAGTATTTCTAATAAATGAAATATCATTCAGCCATAAAAAAGGAAATCCTGTCACTTGGTACAAAAATGAGTCAACCCATAGGACATTATGCTAATTGAAATAAGTCAGAAAGAAAGAGAGACAACTATTAATATCACATAGTATTGCTTATATATGCAAAATTTTTCAGTAACAAGTTAAATAAGGTCTGAAGATCTACATGGTGACTATATTTGATAACATGGTACTGTATATATCTGTTAAAAGAAAGGAACTTAAATGTTCTCACACACAAAACAAGTTAGATACAGAGAATACTCTCCTAATGTGTAACAGACCATCACATTGTACACTGTAAATATATCACATTTCATTTGTCGATTATACCTCAGTAAAACTGGAGGGGAGGAGGGAATTGAACACCAGAGGCAGGAGAAGACTGAATCTCAGGAGCAACAAGTAAGAAGTCCAGTTACCAGGGACTGACCATTTCCAAGAGTACTTGGACACCACTGTGAAATTATTTATTTTGTTTACTTGCTAAGTCATGTCTAACTCTTTTTGCAACCCCATGGACTGTAACCTACCAGGCTCCTCTGCCCATGGGATTTCCCAGGCAAGAATACAGGAGCGGGTTGCCATTCCTTCTCCAGGAGAGGTTCCCAATCCAGGGATCGAACCCATGCCTTTTGCATTGGCAGGCAGATCCTCTACCACTGAGCCACTAGGGAAGCCCTTTTAACTCCTTAACTAGTTGTCAAAGGCACTGTGAAGTGGGAATGAGACTGAGATCACAAGCAAATCGGTGACCCCCAATCAGAAGGCCAAAAGCTAAAATCTGTAACATGGCCAAGAAATTTCTGAAAAATATGAACCCTGCCTCCATCTCCAGGCTCATCTGATATTATTGTTTATCAAGCACATCCTCTGAGTTTCAGCCATCCTAGCATCTAGTTTCTCCATGTGCCTCTCCCAGAATCTTCTATTATTTTTCCTTCTCTTCTCCTTATCTAGCTAGCTCCAACTTATTCTGTAGTTTTCCACTCAAGTAATTATAGTTTCATTCACTTTTTCACCATAAAGGCAGTAACACTGTCTTAATCGGTGCGTGAATGTGTAGGGGAGGTTGTAAAATATACAAAACAATTTTTATCTTTCTCATTTTAAAAGTTAAGTACATTCACATTGTTATACAACCAATCTCCAGAACTCATTTTATCTTACAAAACTGAAACTCTATACCCATTAAACAACAACCCCTTCTGCCGGTAACTGGAAACTACCTTTCCACTTTCTATCTCCATGAATTTGACAATTCTAGGTACCTCATTTAAGTGGAATCACTGTATTTGTCTTCTCTTTGTAACTGGCTTATTTCACTTAGTATAATGGTCCTTCATATTGTAGCGTATGTCCGAATTTCCTTTCTTTTAAGGCTGTATTATATTCCATTATACTTCCCAGGTGGCGCTAGTGGTAAAGAACCTGCCTGCCAGAGCAGATTAAATGGAAGAGATGTGGGTTCGATCCCTGGGTCAGGAAGATCCCCTGGGGGAGAGTATGGCAACCCACTCCAGTATTCTTGCTTGGAGAATCCCATGGACAGAGGAGCCTGGCGGGTTGCAGTCCCATGGGTTCACACAGAGTTGAACAAGACTGAAGCAACTTAGCATGCATGCATATTCCTCAAGGAAATCAACCCTGAATATTCATTGGAAGGACTGATGCTGAAGCTGAAGCTCCAGTACTTTGGCTTCCTGGTGTGAAGAGCCAACTCACTGGAAAAGATCCTGATGCTGAGAAAAATTGAGGGCAAGAGAAAAAGGGGGCAACAGAGGATGAGATGGTTGGAATGCCATGATCAACTAAATGGACTTGATTTTGAGCAAACTCCAGGAGATAGTGAAGGACAGGGAAGCCTGATGTGCTGCAGTTCATGGGGTTGCAAAGAGTCAGACATGACTGAGTGACTAAACAACATATCACATTATACGTATATGCCACATTTTATCTCTTCATCCACAGGTGGACACTTGTGTTGTTCCCACTTTTTGGCTACTATGAACAATATTGCTATGAATATAAGTGTACAAACTTTCAAGACCTTGCTTTCAATTCTTCTGGATATATACCAAGAAATGTAATTGCTAGATCATATGGTAATTCTATTTTCAACTTTTTGAGAAACTGCCATACTGTTTTTCATAGCAGCTGTACCATTTTGCCTTCCTACCAATCGTGCATAAGTGTTCCAATTTCTCTTCATCCTCGCCAACACTTTGTCTTTTTTTTTTAATCTAATGGGTGTGAGTTAGTATTAATCATCTTTTAAATCATCCACATCAAATTCATGCCCAATAAGATAATAAATATTCAGTAAATACATATGGAATTAAATTGGCAAAAAGTTCAGCTCAGAAGCATCCAAGGAGAACAGATGCACATCACATGGAATGATCCTATCTCAAGGGAGCTTGGAGGACAGCCCACTTTGCTCTCACTTGCAGCTATGCTAACACAACTTCTAGCTTCCTGCTTTCCATTTGAGGTGTTTTAAACTATGTAGACACATTTACAACACTAAGATGGGAGATGTCAAAAATAATATGAAATTCTTTTTTTTTCTCAGTCAAACAAAGCAGTCACTTTTCTGTATCTATCTTTCTCTATGTATACATCCTATTGTGTTGAGTTTACATATGAGCAGCAAATATGGGGGAGAATAATAGCCAAGCTGCCCTAGGGATAAATTGCATCTATTATTACAAACAAATTTTTAAATTGCTTCAAATTAAGTGCTGAGGGACTATATCACAGAAGGTCTTGATCTTTTCTTGTGGGTCAGACTTCAGTGAAGAGATGACTTTTTATGTATCTTTCTCTACCTGTATATTTATTGTAAGTTTTCAGAGCAGCACGTGTACTTTTCTGTAACTAGGCAATAATTAACTCAATCAAGATACACTAATTAATCTCCTGCTAAATATAAACACTGTGCTAGGCTCAATGGGGTTACAAAGAAGAACTCAAGGACATAACTTGATCCCAAGAGGTAACATACCATCCGGGAATAACCAAGTCCATAGAAGTTCTATACCAGAAAAAGTTTAAAGTTTTTAAACACAGTCATCTAACTGTAAAGGATAAGTTACAGAGAATCTAACAGCCATCTATTATATAGTTATTGAAATGATTTGATCCTCAAGAATCTTTGATTCTAAAGCCTTAAAAATCAAATATTGTGCCTCCATTGTTCCATCTATGAGTTTGAATAAAACTCATTCAGCAGTCAACATAGACAAGCAACACTAACATACTAGAACTGTTCTTTCAATCTTTAGTTTAGTTTTAGTTGCTAAGTCGTGTCCGACTCTTTGCAACCCCAAAGAGGCTCCTGCCAGGCTCCTCTGTCCATGGGATTTTCTAGGCAAGAATACTGGAGTAGCTTTCCATTTCCTTCTCCAGAGGATCTCCCTGACCCAGGGATTGAACCCTGGGTTTCAATCTATAATAATGCAAAATGTTGGAAATTGAAGTGAAAGCATGAAAGCTTAACAAACTCCTTGAATCATTCAAAACAGTGCTCACAGAAGTGTTCTCCTATGGACTACCATACATTCCAGTTCACAACGGAAAAAGCAGTAATGAATAGTGGCAGGAGGAGTAAAAATATACCTATCAGAAGAACGCAAACTAACATGCACTTAGGATTTATGGAGTGCAGTATTACATGAATGAAGAGAAGACATGATCTACTTATCAGTGCCACCCATTTTCCAACAAAGAAGATAACAATCAAAACATGATATCCACACAACAACACACCCCATAAATAGGTCTGCCAGCCATTATTTCTGCAATTTTTGTCCTGGCCTGGTAACATGGTGAGCAACTACTGTTTATCAAGGTCTTGTTGCTGGTGCAGTGTGTGCTCGTCACTCAACAGACATCATATTATCATTGAAAGGTGTTGAAACCTGTTCCCTATCTCCTTTCAACATTAGCTGTTCTTTGAGGTAGCAACACAGGTGGCTAGATAGTTCAGTTCAGTTCAGTTCAGTCGCTCAGTCATGTCCGACTCTTTGCGACCCCATGAATCACAGCACACCAGGCCTCCCTGTCCATCATCAACTCCTGGAGTTCACTCAGACTCACGTCCATCAAGTCCGTGATGCCCTCCAGCCATCTCATCCTCTGTCTTCCCCTTCTCCTCCTGCGCCCAATCCCTCCCAGCACCAAGTCTTTTCACATGAGGTGGCCAAAGTACTGGAGTTTCAGCTTTAGCATCAGTCCTTCCAAAGAAATCCCAGGGCTGATCTCCTTCAGAATGGACTGTTTGGATCTCCTTGGAGTCCAAGGGACTCTCAAGAGTCTTTTCCAACACCACAGTTCAAAAGCATCAATTCTTCGGTGCTCAGCCTTCTTCACAGTCCAACTCTCACATCCATACATGACCACAGGAAAAACCATAGCCTTGACTAGACGGACCTTAGTCGGCAAAGTAATGTCTCTGCTTTTGAATATAATATCTAGGTTGGTCATAACTTTCCTTCCAAGGAGTAAGCGTCTTTTAATTTCATGGCTGCAGTCACCATCTGCAGTGATTTTGGAGCACCCAAAAATAAAGTGTGACACTGTTTCCACTGTTTCCCCATCTATTTGCCATGAAGTGATGGGACCAGATGCCATGATCTTCGTTTTCTGAATGTTGAGCTTTAGGCCAACTTTTTCACTCTCCAATTTCACTTTCATCAAGAGGCTTTTTAGTTCCTCTTCACTTTCTGCCATAAGGGTGGTGTCATCTGCATATCTGAGTTTATTGCTATTTCTCCCTGCAATCTTGATTCCAGCTTGTGTTTCTTCCAGTCCAGCATTTCTCATGATGTACTCTGCATATAAGTTAAATAAGCAGGGTGACAATATACAACCTTGATGTACTCCTTTTCTTATTTGGAACCCGTCTGTTGTTCCATGTCCAGTTCTAACTTTTGCTTCCTGACCTGCATACAGATTTCTCAAGAGGCAGGTCAGGTGGTCTGGTATTCCCATCTCTCTCAGAATTTTCCAGTTTATTGTGATCCACACAGTCAAAGGCTTTGGCATAGTCAATAAAGCAGAAATAGATGTTTTTCTGGAACTCTCTTGCTTTTTCCGTGATCCAGCAGATAATTAGAAAATGAAATATTTAAAAGCCTTCATTTCTGCTGGACTGACTTCATTTTCTTCATATACAATTTCTTATTCTGATTTCTGGGTCTTTCTTCATGCTACATGGCATATCTTCTGTAACCCCTCTACCAGCACTTCTATGACAACCCTGTCAGCACTGTTAACTTTCTCTAACTCACTTCATTCTCCAAGCCAAACATCACTTTGAGTTCCTATAAACTCAAACTTATAGACTTTATAAACATATTATAGTATAATAAGCTTGTGCTTTAGCCTCTACATTTCACATGCTTCAACAGTGCACGTTAAAGTTGTTGCTCTTCTTAAACTGTACAAAAACATGAGACACACAAGTGTGAGAGTGAAGTCGTTCAGTCGTGTCCAACTCTTTGTGACGCTGTGTACTATAGCCTACCAGGCTCCTCCATCCATGGGATTCTCCAGGCAAGAATACTTGAGTGGGTTGCCATTTCCTTCTGCAGGGGATCTTCCTGACCCAGGGGTCGAACCAAGATCCCCCTTATTGCAGGCAGACACTTTACCCTCTGAGCCACCAGGGAAGCCCTGAGACACACAACATGGGCCTGAGTTTCAGTGCCATTGCTTAAAGTCCTACATTCAACATTTTGAGCTTCTTGTGTTTGTTTGGAGATACACACACACACACACACACACACACACACACACACACATATACATACATATATATATATACATACATACAACTGCTTTGTTTTTGTTTTAGAGATAGTGTGATTTAATGATAGTAATAATCACAGTAGCTTCCAATGAGAACTTACTGTTTCAGTCACTGTGCTAATCATTTTACACATATTTTTTCAATCATTGAAACACTGCTCTTCAGTTAAGTTGGTATTAGGATAATTATTTCAATTAACTATATTAGGAAACTGATAGAGAAAAGAGGTTAAGGAATTTGCCCTAGAACTCCTATCTCTGTGAATTCATATCTTCTAGAGATGATATCTATAGTAAAGGGTGGAACTAGTGTTGTCTTTAGAGACACACAAAATTAACTGATTTCAAATACCTTCTCTGCCCCTCACAAGCTATATTACCCTAGGTGAGTTCATGAGCCAGTTTGAGCCAGATTTCTTCATCAAGAAAATAATGTGATTGTAAGTATTAACAGGAATTATGGATAAAATACAAAAAGGTGACTATCATACAGAAATATTTAGCCAGTTATATTTCTTCTTCCCTTTTTCTTCAAGTCAAGAAATATCTTTATGACACTGGTGTGCCCTACTGTTCCTAGTATAATAATGGTACCATAAGTAATCCATAAATGTTTTGTGACTCAACAATATGTATTTTTTATTTTTAAGGAAAAATATATACTCAAATAGTAAGCAGTTTAAAGGTTTTTAAAAAACTCTTTTGAAAAACTACTTTAAAGTTCTTTTCTTCCTTACTTCAGAACCTATTACCCATCACTGAATATATACCAAGAATATGAAAACCTACAATGTAACAGGATGTCTGGAGAAAAACTCAGTGACTCACTGCAAAGTGAAAGTGAAGTTGCTCAGCTGTGTAGGACTCTTTGCGACCCTGTGGACTGTAGCCCACCAGGCTCCTCTGTCCATGGGATTCTCCAGGCAAGAATACTGGAGTGGGTTGCCATTTCCTTCTCCGGGGAATCTTCCTGGCTCAGGGATCAAACCCAGGTCTCCCACATTGCAGGCAGACACTTTAACCTCTGAGCCACCACGGAAGTCTGACTGACTGCAAAGGAGAACCCTTACCCAGCATGGGGCTATTAGACTACTATGAAAATACAGGATCTGGTCTGTTTGCCCAAATCTTACTTTACACACTGTGTAAGATAGCAATGTATAAGAGGCATGTATCCATCAACATCTCAAGTGAAAGATCAACTAGGTACTGAGTGAAAAAATTAAATGAAGACATATACCTGATTAACAACGAACATATAGTCTAATAGAGAAAACATATGACATAATGTGATAAACACTTTTTAAAAGGTACAAAAATAATAATATAATGGCACAAATGAGGGAGATATTCACTAAGCTTGAAGGATCAGAAAACTCAATACACATTTGAATTTGGCCCCTTAAAAGCATACAAGTTCACGGCCAAAGAAGGAGACAAAGGGATATTCCATATGGAGGAAACTGTGAGAACAAAGGCACAGGTGCATGAAAACATTACAATGTATTAAGTTCAGAGGCTGTCAAGAAATCCAATACGGCTAAAGAAAAGGGCAAATAAAGATGTATTATCAGAGATAGGACCGGAAAGGAGCATACAGTCAGACGCTGAAGACTGCCAACTGAGGGATGTCACTCCCCCTCTTCTACAAGAATTAAGTCATTAGCCACTGTACTGATGACCTTCAAAACACCCTGAAAGGAATTCAGGACAGATGTTAGGAATGAGATACTGTGTTCTGGGAAAACTAGCAAAACAATCTTTCAGACAGATATTTTCAGGAGAAAACTTAATGAACACAAATTCTTGCACATTCCTGTACTAAGAAAAGCGTTAACTAAGATAGCTGCTCCTTGTGACTAGCAGCAACCTTCTGTCTAGATGTGTGCTTGATTACATGTGTGTTCCACCAAAATTGCATATATATAGACCTCACCCCACTTCTTACCTTTTCAGAACAATTTCTCAGCTATCTGAGAGGCTGTTTCCTGGGCCAGAGTCCCTCAGTAAGACACTGAAGAGATTCAACTCACAGCACTTAAATTGTACAGTCTTTTTTTCCAGTTGACAAGACCCTGATAGCCATGCTAAGAAGCACAGAGTCATAGCAGAAATTTGGGTTCTACCATTTGAACCCAGAGAATATATTTTACTCTGCCGTTTTAATCCGGATGTACACCAAATTTCTGTACCTTTGTTGTTAAAATATATATGTGTTTGTGTGTGTATGCATGTGTGTGTGTACTGAATAAAATACTAGTCTTTATTTATCCTTAGCACTAAGAATAAAAAAGGAGAAAGAATAAATCAATTATCCAATGATAACAGAAATTACTGGTAGAGATCAAAAGAGAACAGAACTGACAATGACTAAAAGTGTTCATGATGAAACTTGTTAGCAACTAAAAATTGATTGAAGAATCAAATTTTCTTAATTTATATATATTTTTGCTTCCCAAATATTGGAATTTTAAAAAGTAATGGCCACAAAAGAAAAAATATAATGTCAGAAGCTGTAATTTATTAAATATGATAAGAACAAAGCTAGCTATCAAAGATACACAAAGTTAAATTAGCAAACGGGGGATAACACATGTGAAATATAAGAAGTAAATCAATGTAGTCAATATAACATTTTCCTTTCAGAGTTTATGGTGTTAAGAATGAAATTGCAGCTCAAGCCCAGAGACTGAAGGACCTTACAATAGTCAAAGGAACTTGGTTATAACAAAAACTAAGGTCTTCTACAAGAAAATGACATAATGGAAGCACTTTTTAAAGAAAATTAGTTACCAAACCTGCCTTAAGTCCCTAGTGGGCCAGGATAGAGGAGTTGTTAAGTGGTTACAGAAACCACAGTCACCAATTAGCAAGCTCCTGCAAAAGCATCATGAACACCCAAACCAGAATGGCTGCATTGCAAACAGAGAAGAAAAATCCCAAAAGGGTTTAGACAATGGTTTAGACCTTTTATGAAAAAAAAAAAAAGGTCCTCAGTGATTCATTTTTAACAAGTAAAACAAACAAATGAAAAGCTAGCAAGTTGAGGAACATTTCTTCTGGCACATGTGCATTTAGACCTAAGAACTCCAAAAATGAGAAGGTAATCCCTACATCTAGTGACTCATTAATTCTAGATGAATCAAGATTGAAAAAAGTTACTGGATATAGAAAAACATGTCATTAGTGAACTTAAAGAATGAAAAGAATTGGAGGATATGGAAAGCAGGGCAAAATAAGGAGTGACAAAATTAGTGGAAAAAAAGAATAAGGGGTGATTGGAAGTCAAAGACAATGTATGTTGAATACTCATCCAAAAATCACATGAGAAAAGGTGATCAGAGATTTCCTTTAGAAAAAGAAAGCTTACCTGGGTCTTTAAAGATGAGAAGGAATCAGAAAATGGTAAATTATACAATATTCTTGAATGTATTCCATCTTGTTATTAATATTATGAGAAGAGAAATTAATAGAGGAAAATAAGTTATATCCAATAATAAATCAAGCACCAGGGTGAGGGCATCAGTATTTATAGAGAACAACTTAAGAAGGGAGGACCTTAAATTAGCTTAGTTAAATTAATTTCACTCTCCTAGCCCTTGCAAAGTTGTATGAATCCTAAGTCCATATATTAAAACATCTGCAGTTAGAATTCACAGCTTACATTTTGTTTTCTTGGCCAAACCCTTACTGATGGGCAAGGTATAAAGGTACTTGGTCTGGATAACTTAGGGAAGCTAGAAATGGGGACAGAACTAAGCAGTAAAAAAAAGAATACAGAATGAAGAATCTGTAATGCAATGGGAACAAATAGAAAGACTTTTCTAAAAGATCAAATCACTTGTACCTAAGAAGAAACTGATAATTGGAAATAGATATTATTGGCAGCAGTAAATCATGGAGGAATAGCTGGGCATAAAGGCATGAGATGTTAAGAGAAAGAAGCATACGAGAACTATCTGAGGGAAAGTAGAAGGAGTAACCATTAAACCAGGATCAACTGGTTACAGATCCATGATAGGAAGTAGAGGAGGTACCTTACACAAAAATCGAGTGATCCAAATGAAGTAAGTCATGCTTTAGAAATCATTTTCCCACCTACCTCAATATTCCATTCACATACTAGCACCAGAAAACAGAACACTGTATTATCATCCCAAGGTGAAAATATTCATGTGAATTGTATGAGAGAACAATTTTTTCCTCATCAAGCATATAATACCCATTAAGATAAATGCATGTTTTTAATACACCTATCAAAAACAGATTATAGATATTACTACTAAAAGTCATTGAGTTCATTTCTTCTATTTAGGAGCAGACATAGGAATGCAAATTAAAAGTACACTACAAAAATGCTATAAGTTTCAAGTGCCTCTAACCCACTCCCTTATATAACAATCAAGGGGAAAGAATACTTCATATCTCATTTTTATTACATGTTGCAAAGGTAGATAAGTTGTGATGTCCTTAGAAAATACCCTTTAGATTATTATTTTTTAATTACAGGTTAACACAGTGGTTCCTAACCTCATTTTCATATTAGAATCATATGGGGAATTTTAAAAATTCCAAATCACAGTCTACCATCTATAGCAATTAAATCACAACCTCTGGGTTTGAGGCACAAGCATCATTATTATTTGAAGTTCCCCACGGGATCCCAATGTGCAGACAGGTTGGAAACCATTGTTAATACAGAACTCCTTCAAGGAAACCTGATTAGCCCTTGAGAACAGCAGCTCTCAGACTTTGCTGCACACTAGGATCATCTGGGAACTTCTTAAATCCCTAGAACTTGGCTGCACCCCAGACTAATTTAATTATAAACTTGGGGAGATGAGAGCCAGTCATTAGTTGTTTTTTAAAGCTCCAAATGTATGGCCAAGTTTAAGAATCAACGTGGCTTGTAAAAGTAATCACAATCATTAGATGTCTAGGGGGAAAAAAGCTTTATTTTTTAATGCAATAATTCTTATTAAAACTCTCCAGAAAAAGAAGAAGAACAAGAATGTGTATTATGCAAAAATAATGATGCTCTAGTAAGCAGATCAGCTATTATGTTAACAGTATCGAAAATTAAGATAGTGGCAGAAAAAGACTCAGCAAGACAAAGGAAGAAGAAGGAATGTAACCCATTGCATTTAAAGAGATGTGACTGAATCTCTCAGTCTCTACATAATTAAAATATGTGCCTGGCCTATTCACTACTCTTGCCAAACTTGTAAGTCTAAAGAAAACTTAAAAAGAAAGAAGTTCAGTGGTAGAAAAAAGTTTCCAAATACTCAGATATGTAAATTGGGTGACCCAATAACTTCAAAGCAAGTAAAGGTCATTTCTCATCTCTCACTCTCATTCTAATCAGTCGTTTCTGGCCACTGTTTGATTTTCCTGAAAATTAGCTAAGTAAGAACAAAATGTATATTACATTTCAAATGCAATGGAAGGGGTGACTGAATTAAATGATTTGATGATATAACTTTTAAATGTTTATTTAATCTTCACCTTTATGTAAATATCTTTCAATGGAAGGTATAAGTATCATTTAAAACAGATTTTATAAAGTATAATTAGATGTGCTGTCAGATGGGAAGACAAATTAAAAGTGCAATTCACACTGTTACAGCAGCAATGCCACCCAGAACAGCTGATCTTCTGCACGATGCTCACAGCAGAATGAAATCCAGTCTCTACAGCTTATGTGATAAGACACTTGCAAGGATACTAGCATTTGAATTATTAATCAATGCAGTTTCCTTTGATGAAAAAGACTCACGTGCTACAAAAATGGAGGAAAGATTTTTTTTTCACCAGTTGCAAACTGACTGCTTGGTCCAAAAATAGAAAGTCTTATCAGTTCATCTAAACAACAGCTAGGCTCAGTGCTCAAGCGTGCTCAGTTGTTTCCAACTCTTTGCAACCCCATGGACTATAGCCCACCAGGCTCCTCTGTCCCTGGAATTTTCCAGAAAAGAATTCCTGAGCAGGTTGCCATTTACTCCTCCTGGGGATCTTCCCGACCCAGAGATTGAACCCGTGTCTCCTGGGTCTCCTACATTGGCAGGCAGATTCTTTATCACTAAGCCACCTGGGAAACCCCAACAGCTATGCATGCAATACCAATTGGCAGCACATGGTTATGACAAAGTTATGTGCAAACAATCTATACAGCTGCTGGTGGCCAGAGCAGACTGCTCCTTATGTCTCTAAGGCATATTCATTATTTTCAATTAAAGTTGCAACCTGCTTTCCCCCTGAATGCAGGAAACAAACTCTTATGAAGGTATCCTCCTTATACCCAGAGGATAGAAAGCATCCTATCACCAGACTTAAAGAATTCGAAGCTAAAAAAGCTGCATAAACAAACTTATTTCTTCACTAGTTGGCTAGCTAAGCACTAGCACCTTTGCTTTGTTAAATCTTCACAAATAACTGGTTCTTGGTCTAGTAATGATATACAGTCTGCTTTAGTCACTTTGGGGGGTCTCATTTCCATCAGACTTCTGGGCAAATCAATTAATTTTTTTCACATGTGACTGTCCTGTTTCAATTTAATTATTAGCGCAGCCAAAAAGAATTCAAGAAGGCAAAGGGGAACAAATTTCCACCTGCCCAACACAGCCAACCATTTGGGGAGAATTCAGCCATTGTTATAAATGTAAAGTGAAGTCACTCAGTCGTGTCAGGCTCTGTGCTACCCCATAGACGGCAGGCCACTAGGCTCCGCCATCCCTGGGATTCTCCAGGCAAGAACACTAGAGTGGGTTGCCATTTCCTTCTCCAGTGCATGAAAGGGAGAAGTGAAAGTGAAGTCCCTCAGTCATGTCCAACTCTTCGCGACCCCGTAGACTGCAGCCTATTAGGCTCCTCTGTCCATGGGATTTTCCAGGCAAGAGTACTGGAGTGGGTTAAATCCCTGGTCTAAAGCCAGATGAACCAAGAAATTTTTAAATTATCTGCAATTTCTAATGCAAAGGTAGGTACAATTCTAGATATTAGCAGTCTTATCCTGAAAGAGGAATTCAAGAGGCAAACCTTTAAAAATCATTTTCCCATTTCACCAGCTTAGACAAACCTTTCATAGATGAAAAAGTCAAAGATGATATGATTTGACCTTTCAACCTCTTCACTGAGCCACTGTTGAATTCACTAGGCACCCAATCAAAAGACAAATGTTTTTTCCAACAGCCTGAGTTATTATTGTTAACTAAACAAGGAGGTCATTAAACTCAGGTGGCTCAAATACCATGGGGGGGTTCTATGGAACCTACTCAAAATCTAAGCCTGTAAATGTCTCAGAGCTACAATATCAAAGCTTAAGAACAACCAACCACAAACAGCCAACTAGGCGTTAAGCCATAGCCAAGCAAATAGTTTACTTTCTTTGTTTCCACACCTTCTGCTCTTTAGTTTTTCCCTGACTCCTGTAGGAAGAGCATTCCTAACTACTTCTATTTAATAACTTTGATGCTGCCAAACTGCAATCAATTTTTTACTCAATTAGACTCCAGAAATGTTTAATATGCTTCAGTTTATCTCGCAACATACATAACTCTGAAAATAAAAATCATAAAAACAATTTTCAAATGGACTATCCTAGCTGTTAAAAGAAACACACATGACTCAACTCAGTTTTTACTTTGAATCTGGTCAACAACGTTTATTACAATTCAAACATTATAAGGAAAATAATATTGTTAGGTAGGTAGAATAGGGAAAAGGAGTCCCAAATGGCAGTGGCTAAAAGACAAAGGGAAAAGCCCGCGAAAATAGAAAAGGTCCAAGGACCGGAGTGAGGATCTCAGGTAAAACAAACACTCCTGGCTGGCCCAATTTACATAGGACAGGCCCAGGGAGAGATAAACATATAAAAAAAGGAGCCAAAGCTAGCTCGCTCTCTCTCTCTCCCATGCGCTGGGGTGCTCTTCTCCTCGCGTCTTTGGATCGAGGTACCCTCACGACTCAAAGATGGATTTTCCTGCTATCTTCTAAATAAAACAGAGCTGTAACACTGAGCTGTAACGCTGATTTGCCTAAGAGCTATAACATGGTCCGTTCAAGACCTGAGAGCTATAACATGGTCTATCCAAGACCTGAGAGCTGTGACACGCCGAGGGGGCTTTAATGTCCATCACTCCAAATCTCTGTTGGGACGAGACAAAGAACCAAGGAACATACACTCGTGTGACAATATAAAAACCATTCATTTTAAGCACAAAACATTTTGCAACTTTTCCTGTGAACTTGCTTTATAAATTTAATATATTTTAATCCAAATGAAAGACAAACTTTTCTGCCCAAGCTTCATTAAATGGTTGATATGATCAATATTTCAATTCTTCTCTTAGCAAAATCTGGACAAATAAAACATTTCATCTCCAAATTTTAAAATGGTTCTAAATTGCTAATACTAAAAAAAGCATTTTTAATTATCTCCTTCTGTAAAAGATGGTCTAAGCTCTTTGTATTCACACTAGAAATATTATAAAAGCTCTAGCAAATTGCCTTATTGTTTGATTTTCCTATTTGATGTTGTTCACCAAGTAAGCACTGAATGTCCTGTCTTCCATTGCAAAGCTCAGACAATGGATGCGCTGCTGTCAGCAAGCCCTTTCTGACTGAAACCTCTTCTTTCATGAAACTCATTCAGTAACCCTGAACCTGGCCTCTAAAAAGAACATCGAATTTGCGCATCTTATAGTTGGTAGACCAAGGAAGTAAAATTGTCACTCTTTTTAAAAGCAGAGCTTTCTCGTGGCTGCATTCGTTTAATTCTACAAGTTTTTGTCATTTCCTAGAGTATGTGGCCACTCTTTCCCTTTGTCTCTGTCACCATAAATCAGTGCAAAACAGCCACTTTTGTGAACAACAGTCTTTCAGCCAGGTTCTTAGTAATG
This sequence comes from Capra hircus, assembly GCF_001704415.2. Taxonomy (NCBI): domain Eukaryota; kingdom Metazoa; phylum Chordata; class Mammalia; order Artiodactyla; family Bovidae; genus Capra; species Capra hircus. The sequence continues at coordinate 50,909,539 of NC_030812.1, read as the reverse complement.
CTAACATAAAGGTGTCCTCATCCTTCTGCTCAGTTCTCAGACATCCTTTGATTGTTGCAGGGTTAAGGGAAAAGGAGGGATCATAATACAGATTTCAGTAGACTAAGAGTTTGCCTTCTTTTTGATTAATAATTTGTTTTTTAGGCATCATGAAAACATCATAGCTCAGTTGGTAAAGAATCCACCTACAATGCAGGAGACCTCAGTTTTATTCCTGTGTCAGGAAGATCCCCTGGAGAAAAGATAGGCTACCCACTCCAGTATTCTTGGGCTTCCCTTGTGGCTCAACTGGTAAAGAATCCTCCTGCAATGTGGGAGGCCTGGGTTCGATCCCTGGGTTGGGACGATCCCTTGGAGAAGGGAAAGGCTACCCACTCCAGTATTCTGGCCTGGAGAATTCCATGGACTATACAGTCCATGGGGTCTCAAACTGTTGGACACAACTGAGCGACTTTCACTTTCATGAAAACAGCCCCTCAACACTCTCTATGGTAAGAGTGTCAGAAGCAGTGAAGGAGGGCAGAATTTACCTCAAATATGTCTCCTTGGCACAAGGATTATTTTAGGGTACTGGTTATTTTTAAGAAATAGCAGACACAGGAAATGCTCTTGAAAACCAAGTAGAAGTTACCCTTTTGTAAGAGACATTTACCAGGGAAGTCTCCATTTGTAACCACATCTCGCTTTCCATACCAGGAGGAGGAGGACGTTTAAATCTCTAGAATCTCTTATCAGTGGAAAAGACATGAATTTAAATCCACATAACAATCCTACCCTTGATTGCTGTGTTTCCCCTGGTAACCTCCCAAAACTGACCTCCCCTCTCTCTCCCAATATCTCCTTTGACTTTCTCTGAAGAAAGTATTTAAGGAGGTAGCTTGGGTCATTTGGGGAAGTCACTTAGTTTTCCTACCTATCTCCCTTGTATATAAGAAGTAAACAAGGCATCTGCTGTTTGTTTTTGTCCTGTTAATCTATTATTTATTAAAGGAGCAAGGTCTCAGCCAAGAACCTAGAAGGGGAGAGGAAAAATTATTATTATTTTTCCTTCCCCACACCAGCATTACTGAGATTTTGTTTAGCAATGAATTTTTACTGAGCTGTGTGATTTGGGGCAAGTTTCTTAGCTTCCTTGTACCACATTTTCCCATGTGGAAATAAATGTAATATTGCTCTCTCAAGAGGAGGCGGATTAAAAGGCATGATATACACAAAATACCCTGCCCCTCTGAGTAACTGCCAAATTAAATTAATCCTTACTTTGAAAGGAGAATTTAATAATGATCTCCGAAAAGCCTAACCCCCTCTAAAAATGACTTCTAAAATAACTTTGGTGAACCCAGGAGCTGCATTCATCATACACATCGTGTCCCACATTCCAAGATATACATCTATTAATGTCACAATATTTTGTAGCAAATACTCTAAATGGAGGACTTAATAATTTTCAAAATGAACATGAATTTTGAAATTGAAAACAAAGGATTTTCAATTCCTCTATCAGAAAGATGTGACATACATCTTTGTCAGAGAGAAGTACTGGGGTGAGGAGAATAAAGAACAAACAGCCCACAGGTCAAACATACCCTCACACGCAATAACCTGGCTGTCCTTGTGACGCTTCAGTTCAGTAACGCAGTCGCTCAGTCGTGTCCGACTCTTTGTGACCCATGAACTGCAGCACGCCAGGCCTCCCTGTCCATCACCATCTCCTGGAGTTCACTCAAACTCAAGTCCATCGAGTCGGTGATGCCATCCAGCCATCTCATCCTCTGTCATCTCCTTCTCCTCCTGCCCCAATCCCTCCCAGCATTAGAGTCTTTTCCAATGAGTCAACTCTGCATGAGGTGGCCAAAGTACTGGAGTTTCAGCTTTAGCATCATTCCTTCCAAAGAACACCCAGGACTGATCTCCTTTAGAATGGACTGTTTGGATCTCCTTGCAGTCCAAGGGACTCTCAAGAGTCTTCTCCAACACCACAGTTCAAAACCATCAATTCTTTGGCGCTCAGCTTTCTTCACAGTCCAACTCTCACATCCATACATGACCACTGGAAAAACCATAGCCTTGACTAGACAGACCTTTGTTGGCAAAGTAATGTCCCTGCTTTTGAATATGCTATCTAGGTTGGTCATAACATTCCTTCCAAGGAGTAAGCATCTTTTAATTTCATGGCTGCAGTCACCATCTTCAGTGATTTTGGAGCCCCCCAAAATAAAGTGTGACACTGTTTCCACTGTTTCCCCATCTATTTGCCATGAAGTGATGGGACCATGCCATGATCTTTGTTTTCTGAATGTTGAGCTTTAGGCCAACTTTTTCACTCTCCTCTTTCACTTTCATCAAGAGGCTTTTTAGTTCCTCTTCACTTTCTGCCATAAGGGTGGTGTCATCTGCATATCTGGGGTTATTGATATTTCTCCCAGCAATCTTGATTCCAGCTTGTGCTTCTTCCAGCCCAGCGTTTCTCATGATGTACAATATACAGCCTTGACGTACTTCTTTTCCTATTTGGAACCAGACTGTTGTTCAATGCCCAGTTCTAACTGTTGCCTCCTGACCTGCATATAGGTTTCTCGAGAGGCAGGTCAGGTCGTCTGATATTCCCATCTCTTTCAGAATTTTCCACAGTTTACTGTGATCCACACAGTCAAAGTCTTTGGCATAGTCAATAAAGCAGAAATAGATGTTTTTCTGGAACTCTCTTGCTTTTTCCATGATCCAGCAGATGTTGGCAATTTGATCTCTGGTTCCTCTGCCTTTTCTAAAACCAGCTTGAACATCTGGAAGTTCACGGTTCCCATATTGCTGAAGCCTGGCTTGGAGAATTTTGAGCATTACTTTACTGGCATGTGAGATGAGTGCAAATGTGCGGTAATTTGAGCATTCTTTGGCATTGCCTTTCGCTTAGTGTCTATCAAAGGTGAAGCTGTCTTGGACTCAACTGGGGAGCATTTAAGTCTATATGGATAAAATGCAGATTTCTGGGCCTCCACGTAAACTACTGAATTGGAACCTAGGGAGCTGGGGGAAGGGTAAGACTCTAGAAATTTACATTAGACAAGAATCCCCTCTGAGGCTGTGTCCTCACCAGTGACTACAAAGCCGTAGTCCATGCACTGTACTCCAAGAAAATGGAAGAACTGAAGTCTCATGTGAGCAGTAGCTATGCTTAGTGACTCTTGCCTAATCTTGCCTATATTTGTGTGGCATTTCAAACTAGGCACACATGGTCAATATTTCCTAAATGAACCCTTGCAACTACCTCCAATCAGAAAAACCAAAAGCTTAGCTCTCCAGTAACCAAGAATGTGGATGAAATTCATTTTCATGAGAGAATCCATTTCACTTGTTCAGTGCTAAACTATAATAGGTTATAATGTGAAACTAAATGACATTTGCCATTTTCTTACAAATAACTTGATGTTATGCCCTCTTGGTATCGAATGAATTACCATCAAAATGAATTCTGGTCAAACAAACTCCTCCGAACACCAGTTACTTTGTTATTGTGCAGTACAGTTGTATAATTACCCTGCCACTGCAGAGCACTAACCACATAATTAGTTAAATAGTAATTATCCTTTGAGGAACCAATAACTAAGTGGAAGCTGTGTATGAGAAAAGCAATCACTGCCTTACTGGATCAACAAGGGAAAGAAATCTTCAATGAAGGTTTAAAAATTAATCCACTAAAGAATATCTCAAAATCATGGATTTTAGATCATATTACTTAAACAATATGAATAAAATGAATACTTGAATAATATTAATGAAAAAGAAACAAAGTCAAATAGAGAAAATGTGTTGAAAAGATGATTCGTTTTCTGTATTATCATTTCAGAACTGAAAACTGACTGCGTAAGTTCACCTTTTCTACTTAAAAATGCTAAAATCCAAGTGTATCTATGTACCTGGGCATAGAAAGAGTGGGAAAGAGGGAGGTAATATATGTTCTAGTAAGTCACTGAAGTACTGCCCATAAAATGTCCTGAATTGGATAAAATGTCATTCAAATTGGAAAAGGAAGGGGCGTTCATAAGGAGGAAGTTAAGAAAATAACAGAGAAAATAAGAAAAGTGAAAGAAAAAAGAAAAATCAATCTCAAAGAGAAAAGCACTACAAACACAATGTAAGTGTACAGCATGGCCCTCACCCCAGGCAGCCCATCGTGGCAGTAAAAGCACCCAGAAGGAAGCCAGTTAGTGAAAGATGCAGAAATGGGGAACCTGATGGGAAGAAAAGCCTCACAAAGGAATCATCACGGAAAGAGAGAAATAAAAAGGAAAAATGAGCAGCTAGCCCTCCAAGTCCATTCCCCTCCCCACATTCTGTAGGCGAGCCCTACTAAACTTGTGTTCTCTGAAAGAATACTTGAAGTGCCATATTGCCAAGAGGCATCGTTGTGAATGTTTATTTAGAAAATATTTTTTTCTTTTACATAAGTTATCTTTGAAGTGTATTTCATGGTTATGAATTGTTCAGAATCACTTCCAAATACTTGTTCTCCCACAGGAATATGTCCCTGGAATCACAGTAACAGAGAATCAGAAAAGATTATTTGATTTTCAAATAACAGAGCATGACTTTCCTTTGTCTTCTGGCTCTCAGGTGCAAGGAAATAGGGCACTCTCATCACTGGAAAACCTCTCTCGTTGGCATAATTTCCAATGTATTCCTAAATCCTACCTTGCTTGGTGTCCCAGTCCCTTTCCTAAACTGCTTGCTATATGTCCTGAAATTTGGCCATAGATTTATGAAAATAGGAAGTTCATAGGAATGTGTTTCACTTATTAAAAGTAAATAGTAGACTATGCATCTCATATTTTTTATTCTTTCTTTTTTTCTAAACTTGTACCAGGTTCTTCATATCTAAGTTTTTTAATATCTGTCCAGTTTGCTCTATCTATATCTAATTTGTTGCCTTGAAGTGCACAAGTTGGGTATACATCTTCCATACTTTACTTTTCAGTTCCTTAGTTATAAAAATCTTTGTTGCCTCTGAAAAAGAATATTGCTATTGTTACTGTTATTGTTGTTGTCGTTCAATTGCTAAGTTCTGTTGATTCTTTGCAACTCCATGGACTACAGCACACCAGGCCTCCCTGTCCCTCTCCATCTCCTGGAGTTTGCTCAAACTCATGTCCATTGAGTCAATGATCTCATCCACTGTCATCCCTTTCTCCTCCTGCCTTCAATCTTTCCCAGCATCAGGGTCTTTTCCAGTGAGTCAGCTCTTTGCATCAGGTGGCCAAAGTGTTGGAGCTTCAGCATCAGTCCTTCCAATGAATATTCACGACTGATTTCTTTAGGATTGACTGGTTTGATCTCCTTACTGTCCAAGGGACTCTTAAGAGTCTTCTCTAGCATCACAGTTTGAAAGCAGCAATTCTTTGGCATTCAGCCTTCTTTATGGTCCAACTCTCATATCTGTACACAACTACTGGAAAAACCATAGCTTTGACTAGATGGACTTTTGTTGGCAAAGTAATGTCTCTGGTTGTTAAGACACTATCTAGGTTTTGTCATAGCTTTCCTTCTAAGGAAAGCCCAAGTGATTTTGGAGCCCAAGAGAGCAGAATATGCCACTGATTATTTTGAATTGAAGTTACTTAAGGAAAAATCAGTAAATAAAGATATTGTGAACCTTCTCTGTCCACCTGCAAGCAGGAAACAAATCTCACATGTGGAAAGTGCCCTCGCTGTACCAAGAGGATAATAGGCATCCTTATCACCAGAACCAAAGAATTTAGAGCCAAGAAACCTGTATAAACAATATTGTGACCTCGTCACTAATTTGCTACCCCAAACCCAAACCCCTGTGCTTCATCAGTTCTTCACAAATGTATTGTCTAAATTATCTAAAAGGCATAAAATGCTGCCTGCTTTGGTCAGGCCTTGTATTTTTATAATTTCCTGTACATGTAAACTGAAAATAGTGTCCTGTCAATATGCCTTATGTTAATTTTTTATCTAATTTATTTATTTTAATTGGAGGTTAATTACTTTACAATATTGTATTGGTTTTGCCATACATAAATTTTTTTATTGGAGGATGTATTGTGTTATTTTCTGCTGTATAGCAAAGTAAATCGGCCATACATTTACATTAGACCAGCCAAAGAATTGAGAATGGAAGAAGGGAAAAGTTTTCTTCCTCTGCACCTCTAGCTCTTAAGTGCTACTCCTACCACCACCAAAACAGATGAGAAGATAATCCTCTGATATATTCTTTTACCTTTGTTAGAATTTTCTGTCAGGCATACCTAGGCCTGAGAGAGTAACCATGCAGCACATGTTACCTTAATTTCACTAACTTCTATCTGATAAATTTCCAGAATGACTATACAGGCACACCCGTGTTTTATTGTGTGGTGCTTTATTTGCACTCTGCAGACACTCTGGGTTTTGTTTTACGTTGCTTTTTTTTTTAACAAAGGTTCGTGGTAAGCCACTACCAACCAAGTCTACTAACGTCATTTTTTCCAACAGCATTTGTTCACTTCACGTGTCTGTGTCACAGTAAGGCAATTCTTGCAGTCTGTTAGACTTTCTCACTACTGTTATACGTGTTATGGTGATCTGTGCTAAGTTATCTCTGATGTTACTATTGTTAATGTTTTGGGTTGCCACAAGCCACACCCATATAGGATAGTGAACTAAACCAAGACAGGTATGTGTTATGAATGCTCTGCCAACTTGTCATTTCTGTCTCTCTCTCTCCTCTCTGGCTTTCCTGTTCCCTGAGATGCAATAATAGTGAAATTAGGCCAATTAGGAAACTTACAATGGCCTATACGTGTTCAAGTAAAAGGCAGAGTCAAGTGATGGGACAAATTTCATTGCTATCTTATTTTAATAAATTGCCACAGTCATCCCAATCTTCAGCAATCACCACTCTGATCAGTCAGCAGCCATCAACACTGAGGCAAGACTCTCCCACCAGCAAAAAGATTACAGCTTGCTGAAGGTTCACATGATGTTAGCATGTTTTTACCACAAAGCATTTTTTAATGCAGGTATGTACATTATTCAGGTGTAATGCTATTGCACACTTAATAGACCACACTATAGTATACACAAAACTCTTACATGTACTGGAAAACCAAAGCTTGTGACTGGCTTTATTGCGATATTCACTTTAGCATGGTGATCTGAAACCAAATCCGCAATATCTCTGAGCTATGCCTGTATTCTTACCAACAACTGGGTGAGAAAAAAAGAGGTAGTATTAGAAAACATTTTGTCCTAGGTGCTTTTCATATGTTTAAAAGCTCTTTAATTTCCTTCCCTGCTCTGTGGATCCACACTCCATTCAAGTTTAGTTTTAAAAAGGAAGGAGAAAGAAAGGCCTATTTCTGAAAGCACAAGGTCAACAGCTTACATGTATTACATAACATCTTATGAAAACATGTATACATAACATTTTATGGAAAAACCTGAACAAACTGTTTGATGAACTCAAATAATTTGGGTTCAGTAGGAGATAAAATATATCATTGTTTTAAAAGGCTCAGCCATGCACTGGGACCAGCATTGGGAAGTTAAACTAAACAGTATATGGTATATTTTCTACAGAACACCCTATTTCTTTCATTCTTCACAATACACTATATCTCCCATAAATCCACTCTCCCATTTATACCCAATGAGATCCAAAATGACACCCTTGAGGAAGAAAACAAAGAAAAGCTCCCATTCAGACTGCCACTAACTTTTATTCTGAAAACTTTGTTATTATCACCAAGTAGCAAAACAGGATGGGTGGAATTTGAGGGTCTAGATCCCTAGAGTTATTAATCAGCAGTCTAAAAATCAATCTGAAGGTTCTGCGTCTTAAAAATTAGGGAAGTCAGTGCATATCCTGCTCAGAGACTGAAAAACAAGCTTAACAGCTCCTATTAAGCAAATAAAGCTAATACCTCAAGCCCTAATACCAATAGCTCTATGATCTCAGGCTTACTCCTTTTTGTTCACTTTTATTATTATTGCTACTCTGCAAATATATCAAGCAACCCAAGGTCTCTTATTATTCTGCCCTGAACTCTCTATCTCCGTCTATCCACATGGCTCACTCCCGGCTTTGCTCATTTCTATTTAGCAAAAATGCCTCCACAGCCACTCTTCATGGCACTGTGCCTCATATGCTCTGCTATACTATCTTTCAAAGCGCTCATCACATATATGTCCCAACTAGAGTGTAAACTGGAGAAGGAAATGGCAACCCACTCCAGTATTCTTGCCTGGAGAATCCCAGGGACAGAGGAGCCTGGTGGGCTGCTGTCTATGGGGTTGCACAGAGGTGACTTAGCAGCAGCAGCAGCAGAGTGTAAACACCATAAAGACAAGGATTTTGTTTCTTTTCTTGGGCTACCACCAGCATCTAGAACAGTGCCTGGCCCAAAGAAGGTTCTCAGATATTTGTGGAACGAATCAGTTTAGATTATGATAGACCACTGAAGTTCTAAATCATGAACGAGGCAAGAGCCCGGTCCCTGCTCTCATGGAGATTACACTCTCATATGGGAAACAGACTAGTAAGCTGTAAGCTTTGCAATAGGACTCAGGTCTTCTGAACCAGGTAGCTCTTTCCATACTGCCATGCTTAACAAGAGACAAAAGGTAGGGTTGGATTATTACCAAGAGCTGAAGGAAGACATTATCAAATATGATAAAAGAGGCTGTAAAAGCCAAGGTGATTGCCTTTTTCCATCATGTATCTTCAACGCTTTTATGGTTTTCCAGAGATCCATTCCCTGGGTTGGGAAGATCCCCTGAGGGAGAGCATGGAAAACCACTCCAATATTCTTGCCTGTAGAATCTGCATGGACAGAGGAGCCTGGCAGGCTACAGGGGTGGCAAAGAGCTGGACATGACTGAACAACTAAGCACACAGCACACTCAGCTTAGAGGCAACGAAAGAGGAAGCAGCTGTGAAAACACTTCACAGATTGTTATTATTCTAAAGAGCATTTTCAATTATGTTTCTCATACATGGGATAGCATTTAAGTTTTAAATAAATTATCACCATAGTCATTTAATCGATGTGCATACATTCACACATATACATAACAAGGGGTACAAGAACTGACAATTTGGAATTGTTTCTGTGATTATATAACTTATCCCCATTGAGTCAGGATGCTTATTTTCTAACAGAATGAAAGCAATATCCACCAAGTCTTATTAGAATTGTGATGGTGTTCTACTAGCAAGCAAGTTAGAACACACAGCTTCTGTCCACATTCACTGGGGTAAGAATAAACATCGTATTTTATATTATAAGCCAGACTCTCCTTGACTAAACTTGAGGAAAGTGAAAGGAACTGAAGTTTAAAACACTGTCCTAGAATTTAATTTAGAGAGATGGAGAAGGTGAAAGTTACTTTGAATGTGAAGTTGGGCTGATTATGCGATTTACCCTCTAGAAGCCACAGTTCATTCGTGTTGATGGACAATGCTGTCTGACACCAAAGAAATCCAATCAAGGAGACTAGCTGTTGCACTGAGAGCTTAAGGGCTCAGATCTCAAGACTGGGAAGGAATACTGGATTTATTTTGACTTGTATATTATGTCCTAAATATGGATAAACAAAAGAATATAGAAGCATTTTGCAAGTAATTTCCACTAGAAGTTTATGTTATCCTTTATATATTTTATCTTCTGGAAATCATCAAGGACAAAGTATTAAGCAACAGTCTTTTAGTCCTAAACTCTTAGGGGAGAAAAACAAAGTGCTTTATTTTATACTGTCTATCATCATGAAATACACTGAATTGTTATGATAATTCTGTATGGTTATTTTTTAATTTGCTCATTTGTATATTCTATTTTTAACTTTTATTGGCATATACTTGATTTACAATGTTGTGTGACTTTCTGCTATATAGCCACGTGAATCAGTTATACATATACATATAACAACACTTCTTTTAGATTCTTTCCCCATATAGGTCACTACAGAGTATTGAGTAGAGTTTCCTGTGTTATACAATAGGTCCTTATTAGCTATATTAGATTAAAGCATAAAATATATATCTAAAATGTTATCACTTCAACATGTAATTAACATGAAAATTAGTAATGTATTTTATATTTTTTAATTGCATCAAATAAAAATAAATGATGTTATTGTATAGTATGAAAAAAGTGCATGTGTCTATGTAGTTGGTCAATAGTAATGAAATCACAAGTGTAATTCAGTCTTCAGTATGTGGTATTTACTCAAGCAGAAACAAAATACAGTCCTTACAAAAATAAGGCTCTTTTGAAACAACTCAATATACATGTATTAGAAATTTTCACTTTCTTCTTCTTCATGGCTATTTCTCTCAGATGTTAGGATCAGGGTATGTATAAGAGAGATAAATTTCTTTTATTCCAAGGAATATATTTAAAAGTATATAAGAGTCAAAAACATACCAATTCTCTTTTGTTTGAAAACTAAAAGCATTCAAATTTTGAAGAATTACATAAAAATCTGATATTATATAAATCAGCCTTGATAGAAGCCAAACCAAGAAGAAGAAAGCAAAGCTTCTATGTCAGAGGCTCACATTCCTCAGCACTAAAGCCACCACCTGATAAAACTAATTCTCTTGGTCAAGAAAAAGAGCTCCAGCAAACCCACATCTTGGGGAATTATTTAAAACAGAAGATACTAATTATTTTCTCTAAGAATCTCATCTGAGATAGCTGAGTTCCCTCCTCCAAATATAAACAAAGTCATTAAAATCATAATTTTGTTATAGTTTTTAAGCATCCAGTTTTATAAATGAGGAGGATAAAAATAACTTTGCGTTCTTTTCAAAATTCACAGAACAAGCTTGCGGTACAGTTTTAAGAATCTTAGTGCAGCAAGCTCCACGACTCATAAATCATAATGTGTTTCCTCTTGGCATCCTTTTCACATGTGGCTGAATTAAAAAACCAATAAGGGGTGGTGAGCAATAGTACTGCTAGTTTCTGTTAGAATGAGCACTTTATCTACAGATCTCTGCTTTCTCTTCAAGCCAGTAACCCATTAAGGCCCAGGACAAAGGAATACACGGCTCTGGTCAACTCATCAGTGAACAAATGTACAAATGTACTTCTCTCAGGATCTGGGGGCCATTACTGCACAGCCTGAGTATCATGCCTAATTTGTGTCTTGCTATATTCAAAATGCATATTGGCTTTGTTAGAAACTGACAGGAAATAGTATTCCCCTGCGAGCTCCCGAACTAAACAGAGTCCAAGAAAGTCTGCACCCATCCCAAAGACAGTTAACCTGTTGAAAACTGTACTTTTGAGAATAGTACCTAAAACCCAAATAAATTAAATTATTCAGGCTTTTCCTTCACCTAAAGTAAATTATCAAAATCTGCAAATAAAATAATAGTAGCATCTCACAAAAGCTCTCTTTGGTGGAAGGAAGTCAATAGACACAGAAACATTGCCCCAAAACAGAGTATGCTCAGGAAGCTCAGGGGGGGAATCTGATGGTTCTCATAAACACCTCAACATAAATCAAGGCTCTCAGCAATGTTTGCTTAAGCCTATTAAAGTCAATAAATTCTCCTAAGGCTTAAATCATATAAAATAAATTAAAAATGATAAATCATCATCACAGTGAAACCTTCTTTCAGTTGGTAGTCTTTCACAGTGGATGAATTGGTGCTTCTGACAGGTATGTGGGGTAGAGTCAGGTTGGAGGGTTGCCCTGGCAATGCACAGGTTTCGAGGGATTATTTCTTGGACCATGTGAGCATGCTAAGTTGCTTCAGTCATGTCCAACTCTGTGCAACCCTATAGACTATAGCCTGCCAGGCTCCTCTGTCCATGGGATTCTCCAGGCAAGAATACTAAAGTGGGTTGCCATGCCCTTTGCCAGGGGATCTTCCCGACCCAAGGATCGAACCTGTGACTCATGTCTCCTGCGTTGTCAGGAGGGTTCTTTACCACTAGTGTCACCTGAGCCACCACAGCCCAATTGTGAATTCCAGATTGAGCTAAACTCCCTCCCTTACAAGTCTCAGTGGAAATCTGTCTTTCTCCTGAGGAAGCACTTTGGGGAAAATTATTTTTCGTTGGCTTCTTTTTCATATATCTTACATGGCCACCTCATTCCCCAATAAGACTTGAAGTATTTCAGGCAACAGACAGCGAAATAAACTAAATGTATTCTAAAATGCTCCAAGATTTAGAGTCTAGAGAGTTTTTTATAATATTAAGATACATAAAACAGCTGAGTTAAAAATTAAAATGGATCAGAAGCCATTTAGGAAGTAATGAAATCAAAAGAAGTATGTGAGCCCATATGGAGCAAAAACTCTGCTAGTAATAAACTCATGGAGTTTTCCATTTGATCCTTCCTGTGCAGAACCTTAAGAAGCAGAGTACAGAATGTCTTCAATTCATTCATTAATTCAACAACTGTTTATCCACAGCAATTGCCGCGTGCACTGCAATTCTGCTGAAGAACGATTCTTCAAATAGAGCTGTTTCTTAACTTGCCCTTTGTTCAAAGCCAATGATATAATATTTAATTATATTCCACCAGTCAAACTCAAAACAAAAACTCAGAGAAACTACTCAACCAATGTATTCTACTAGAAAACCAAGGTTTTAGCTAAGATGTGTTGTCTTCCGGTGATGTAGTTTGGTCCCTGCAACAGAACTGAGAGACTATTTAGTTCTCATTGAATAGCGTGTCTCTTGAACTGTTTCTCAAAATACCATTTCAAACCTCTTTGGGGAGGAGGCTGTATACACAAGCTTGGGCTTTCTGCTAAGAGATGCACGATGTGGGAGTCTATACTTTTAATTGATGTCACAGAAGCAAAAGTAGTCATCTTATGCTGACACTTAGGAATTCAACTTTCCTCATTGTTTCAGAATACAGTCTCATCATGATATAGAGATAGATACAGAGCTATCTGTGAACAGCAACAATTTTTTTCTCAAAAATAAAGATTTTTTGCTCCAATGCTTCTTACATGATTCAGATACCTCTGACCAGGAGAAAAAAAAGTTAAGGCACATATTTGTTGATAACATGCTATATTGATCATATCTCTTTAAGATGACACATTTAAAGCAGCACTGTATCGTGACACTCCCCACCAAGAAGAGTTAGCTGGAAGAGGGTCCTATGCTTACTAGTTTGGGGCAGAAGCATGGAATTCTGTAACAGAGTTGCCTGTATCCTTTCATCAAGATGTGGGAGAATGCCTGGCAATTCATAGAGGAGATGGACAATAGTAACAACTACCTCATATCACTCACACACACACACACACACGCACACAACGGTTATCCACTGCCCCCCAAAAGGCTCATGTCAAGGACATATTGAAAAGCTGGGTCCTCCCATTAAAGTTCCCCTACAAAGTAAAACTTTGACAATTGTACATGACTTGGCCAAATTGCCCATCAGACTCCAACAGTTTTTAGGCTATGTGAAATCATTCCTGGCTACCCTTCCTCATCCAAAAAGAGTGTCTCTGCCCTCCTTTTAGAGGAGAAAAGCCAGAGCCAACTCACAACTTATATTCATAGATGGGTGTGAGAACCTGTACCGCTTCACCCACCTCCAGAATAGAAGTGTTTCGATCACGGCCTCTGGCAGAGCTCATCATCTGAAGCAAATGTATAGAAGTGCATAAAATAGGATGCCAAAAAGCCTATTGCCTACAGAGCCTGTTAAAAATGACTAGGAGAGAGGGATATAAAGAGGACATTGATTATCCGGGCCGGAGTGTGCCCATGTCAGAACAATTAATACACCCTAAACATGTAAATAATCACCTTCAATATTTTAATGACTTCAGTAACTGAGAATCATCTTTTCTTCATCCATTTCACCTCCCAAACAGCCCTCCCTACAATTCAGTCTCTATTAGCAATCTGCTGAGACATTAATTAAATATTGACCCAAAGAAACGTCTGCTACCTGTGATACCATGGCAATTCTCCAATCGAAAACCAGCTCTCAATTTGAGATACAGCACATAAAGAATTCTATCTCACCACTTTGATTATATTTTACCTGCTAGTACTTGGAAGCCAAAGGATTTCATTTTTAAAATGAAGATTAAAAAATTCATGACAACTGCAATATAATGGGAAAATCCCTGGATTAACAGTCAGGAGTCTCAGTTTTCTAGGATGCTCTTCCAAATTCTATGACTAAAACCATGGACCATTTGTTCATTCATTCTGTTTATTTTTTTTAATTTATTCAACTAAGTGTCTACTCTGAGCTAAGCACTGTGTCAGTATCTCTGACTCTTCATTTGTTTAAATGGCAATGAATCTGAAAGGGAAATATTTATATCTATTCTGACAAACACACCAGGTAGTTACAAGTATTAAATAAAATTGTTTATATGGTAGTTCTCAGTAAACAATACAGCACTATGCAATTATGAAATGGCTATTACTAAAAACATTTTAATCTGACTCTGCATTTGACCATCACATCAAGGGGTGAATATGTATAGAAAGAGAATTTGTATGTACATGATTTGTAAATTATGCACAGTGATGTGTATATTATATGTGAGCTATAACAAATGAAATGTAATTTTCAGAATTAATAGAAATGGTGAGACAGGATATTTAAGTGAGGAAAACAGTAAATTTTTTTAGATATTCATGAAATAACTATAAACGGGGCCAAATGAAATTTATAGTTTATAAGACAATACATGGAGAGAAGCAACAGAACATGCTACTTTACACTGTATTCCAGAACTGGATTGTCAAGGTGCAGTTATTAGCTTTACCACTTTCATCTACTGCCTAGGAAAAGTTGCTTACTTTCTGGGTCTCAGTTTCCTCTTCTATAAAATGTGGTCAATTATAGTATCCATCTTCTGGATTTGCTGGGAGGATTCAATGGACTAGCATATTAGAGTTCAAGTTCTACAGCACATCCCACCAAAGGATGAATTGTGTGTTTACATTGCAGAGACTTTCCCAATTTTTATATTTAATAGGGGTAATAAGCATAATGATGCTTATAAATCAATTTGCTGAATTTTACTGAAGGCACATATAGATTTTATGTTACTTCTCTATTCAAGTTTCTGTAAAGGTTTCATGTTGCCTACAACATGGTCTCAAGTTGTTCAGTGGCTTTTAAAGTCTAATATTATCATCTACTGTCCAACCATTTCTCACATTCTCAAACATGAATTCTACAGTTCAGTTATATCAATTGCCCCATTATTGGCTCTTTTCCATTAGCATAAATTAATACTATGTCTCTCTTGTTTAAAAAAGCTTTGTTGATCTTCCTTATTTCATGTCTTTGCTTCTTCTTACAGCAAAACTTTCTAAAAGAATTATCTACACTTGCTGTCTGAATATCCTGATGCATTCTCTCCTGAACCTATTCTAACTTAGTTAATTTCCTGGTAGTTTTACAAAAACAGCTCCAGTCAAGGTCAGTAATCAACATTGTCAAATGCAACAGCTACTGCTCAGGGCTTTTCTCACTCATCTATTAAGCAAAAACTGACTTTACTGATCACTCCCTGTCTTCTGAAACAGCCTCTACATTTTGGCTTCTAAAACACTACTCTCAACTCTTCTCTTACATTATTTCTCAGCCTTCTTTGCTGATGGTTCCTTCTCATCTTCCTTGACCTCTAAGCACTGATCTAACTCAGGACGCAATCCTTCGATCTCTTGTCTTCCTACACTAACTCCCTACCTCATCTCATCCAGTTACAGGACTTTAAAAAAATATCTAAGTGCAAATTTCTCTCAAATTTGTATTTTAGGCCCTCCCTCTCTCCTGAAATTCAGACAAACTTCCAAACTCTATGAGTTAATTCTATATGGAAACCTAAAAGGAACCTCAGTTTGTATATCCTGCAGAAATCTTGTTCATTCCACCCATGGCTGCTACTATTCTATCTCCCTAATTTTAGTATATGGAGATTACATTCGGAAGAAATATTTGTTGATCACCCTCTTTCTCTCACACTCCACATTCCATCCATTAACAAATCCTGCCAACTCCTTGTTGAAAATATACGCAACAACTAATCAGATCTCATAGTTTCCACTGCTTTCTAACCCAAGGGCCCCTTTGCCTTTCAGCTGGACTTTTCGCAAGAGCCGTTCACTGTGCTTTCGCCCTCGTCTCCCGATAGCCTGTTCCTGCACAGCAGCCAGGGTGAGCCTTTAACATATGTGTATCACCACTGCCCTCAAATATCTAGATGGTTTCACATTTCAATCTGTCAAATCCACTGTCTCTACCATAGACCCGGACAGTGCCTTCGCTAAGGTCCTATATGATCTTACCACCGCTCCATCTCTGACAGCCTTCACTCCTCACCAGCTCCTTCATCCACCTTTTTCTGCTTCACCTACACTACTCTGCCTTTTCTTTCAATACACATCTCTCCACAAGATTATAAGTTCTATGAGAGTGGAAACTTGGGCATTTTATAAACTGCTGCATCCCGGGAACCAAGAACAGTGTCGAACACATTAATATACTTTCTGAAAGAATAGACTGAATGAATGATGATCCTTTCTCTCTCTGTTGTTCCATAAATAATAGCTCCTACACACTCAGTGCCAAGCCCAGTGCCTACAGTGAGTCACAACTTCATGAGAACTCTGGAGGCAAGCATCATTATCCCGATTATGCAGGTGAGGAAGCTGAATCCCTGGAAGGTTACATTTCACGTCCTGGATCACAAAGCTGTAGAGCAGCAGCAGTAAGGTTTTTTAACTAGAGTCTCTATTCGTTTCACCGGGTCTCTCTGCTCATTAAATATTCCACCATCATTTCTATTCCTTAAACTGGTGTTCTCACTATATCCAGAATGCCTTCTTACAGTCCTAAATCTCAGATTTCCACTACGAATCAGCACTTCTCTTAGTAATTTCCTTTTTCAGCATCTCATTCATCCATGTGAATCATTCCAATTCATATCAGTGTCTCCATTCTCAGGATTAAAGTGCTTAAAGCTTGTGAGGTACCACGGTCCTCTCAAGTATACATGTTTTCCATCATTTTCTAATCTGTATGTGTGTTAATCTTATCTGCCAAACAGATATAATTCAGGGCTTTATTTGGAACCCATTTTATTAAAATGTCTTTCTGCCTCATATCTGGGTCATCATGTTCCTAATAGGTGTTAAATGATGGGTTGACCAGAAGACACATAAATATGTATAAGAATACAATGTACCTAGATGTCAGAAGCTACAAACCTCATTGTTGCCAAATATTCCTATCATTGGACAGACACATAAGTTCAGAGTGTAGAGATCCATTTGCTTAGATGAATCCAAGTTTCATATATTAGGATTTTTCTTTCTAGTCCTGCTAATCCTCAATTCTTACATTCATAAATTGAGGACACTCAACAAATGGTCACAGTTGGGTGTAGACGCTGAAATAGATACTTAATCATTTTCTAACACAGAAACTAAAGTGTGTGTGTTAACAAGGTGCTTATTTGCCTCAAGTATTTGCATTTTGTTCCCTTCCAATTTAGACTGAAAGCAGATGAAAGATTCATGTTCCTTAAATACCATATCCCTCAAATTTCTTGCTCTTTTATGAAACCCTGCACAGCTCTCTACTACTACAGAATGAAGTATAGATTCATCTCTGACTCGCACCAAAAACTGCTCAACACCAGATCCCACCCTCTACAAACTGGCCTGCAACTTTGTAACTAATAATCCAGCCAATAAACTTGCTCATTTTAAGTAATTCAATGAGATGTCATATGTGAAGTGCCTAAGCTACTCCATCTTGTAAAAGAGCTCCATTTTGCAAAGGTACTGGGCAAACAGACTTAGACTTTGGATATTGCCTAAACTTGCCCCACTGTGCACAAGCCAATCAGCCCTTAGGTTAAACCTCCTGACTTTAAGTTCAAAAATTTGTGATTTACCTTGGAAGTAACGATTTACCTTTGTGATTTACCTTGGAAGTAATGATTTACTGTGGAAGTAAAAAAAAAAAAAAAAAAATCAGAAATCCACAACCCTATAGAAGAGGGTAACCAATCAGTAGTCCTTCAGCCTGAACACCCTCTTTGTTACCTTTTCACCTGAATATTCCCTATATAAGCAGTGTAACCCAAAACTCGGGGCTCCTCTCCTTAGCCACTGCGTCGGTAACGGTGGGAGCCCCAGCTCGAGCTTGGTAATAAAAACTCTCTTGCTTTTGCATCGGATATCGGCTCCCTGGTGGTCATTGGGAGATTTTGCGACTTGGGCATAACAATATGCACATAATACTGATAAACATAATATTTCCTGCCATATTGGTAAACAAGGATTTCACAGTCATCAGTAATAGCAGCCACCATGGATGGTGAGCTGGTAAGCCCTGAGGGAACTCAGGATGTGAAAAACACAGGATACTGGCCCCACATAGCTGAGGTGCATATCAAAGGAATGAATTCAATGAGCCCAGACTCTTGTATCTTCCCATACAGAGAAAAGCACTCAGTTCCTTAAGTTATCTGGTTTAATTAACAGCAAACTTTTGACATTCAGACTACCTGCTCTTTGTTGCAAAATTCCTATATATCTTAGCTCCCCCTTGCTTTCTCTGGGCAGTTTCTCAGAGCTGTTTGAAATGCTGTCTCCCAGGCTTCAGTCCTCACTTTGCCCCAAGTAAAACTTAACGTGCAACTCTCAGGTTCTGCAAACTTTTTTTTAACAATACATCTACTCTATCCTTTGTCCCTTGCCCAGGTAAGGTCACTGTACAGTGTACCTTTTCCACCCTCAGTTTAGGATCAATGGACACTCTCCCCTTATTCAGAGTCCAGACATCTCCACTGAGAAAAAAGAAGCCACCAAAGTGGAATTCTGTCACCAGCACAAACTTAAATAAACCTGTTTGTGGTGGCTCTGTCTTCTTCCCTCTGATTACAATGAAGAAAATTCACTATTCTTATTAAAAGCCAATGCCTCCAGTCATACACAGAATCTCCTTTCCTACTGTCTTCTCAAGACCTCTCACCTGAATCTTAAGCCTCTCTGCCTCAAACCCTCTCCAGAGTAATTTTCACTAATATTCAAACATGTTTCAATATGTCCCAACTGGAGGGAAGAAAAAAACATCCCACCCAACTCACTTACCCTCCAACTTGTTTTTCTACTCTCCTTAACAGTCTACACAGACTACCCCTACCTTTTCATGTGCATTCCCATTTTGGTCCATCTAACCACATTTCTCGGAGCAGGCAGTGGCACCCCACTCCAGCACTCTTGCCTGGAAAATCCCATGGATGGAGGAGCCTGGTGGGCTGCAGTCCATGGGGTCGTTAAGAGTCAGACACACTGAGCAACTTCACTTTCACTTTTCACTTTCATGCATTGGAGAAGGAAATGGCAACCCACTCCAGTGTTCTTGCCTGGAGAATCCCAGGGATGGGGGAGCCTGGTAGGCTGCCCTCTATGGGGTCACACAGAGTCAGACACGACTGAAGCGACTTAGCAGCAGCAGCAGCAACCACATTTCTACTCATCTTTCCATCAATACTGTTTTCCTCAAAGTTGTCAGTGACCTCTGTTTTGCCAAAGGTAATGGACTCTTCTTTGTTCCTATCTTTTTTGACATCCTCATAGCCTCTGATGAGTTGCCCCCTCTATCATCCTTGGTTTCTACATCTTTAAAATCTCAGCTTTCCTCTTACTTGCCTGGAGACTTTTCTCTGTCTCCTTTTTCTTTATCTCATCTCTAAACGTTTGTTCAGAATCTGGGTCTGGGTCATATTCTCTATGCTCTACAATATATTTTGAACATGTTCACTGCTCTGCATCTCTACTGAAATCAACCCTTCACCGGCCATCATCCTTGCTAGCCTAGACCACTGCAACTGCCTCCTAACTGGTTCATTTATCTTGTATCTCTTCCATTTGCTATTCAACAAGAATGGTCCTATTAAACACAAGCCAATTCACTCCACTCTCCTATGCAATACCCTCAGTAGCTTTTCATCCAAAGAGAATAAAATCCAACCTCTTATACTGATCTCCAAGGCCTTGCATCATCTACTCCCCGCACATCCCTACCCTGTCCCAGCAGGACTTGAGTGCGCAGTCTTGCACCCCTGTCACTGTTAGCTCACTGTGCTTCAGCTGCAATGGTCCAGTTTCTCAAACAAGCTAAGTTTCTGCCCATGTCATAGCCTTTACACACGCTGCTCTCTCTTCTCAAAACACCCTTCTATCATCATATAATCAGTTTCTTCAAGTTCCACATAAATGTCACCTGCTTAGAAAGTGTTTGCTCATGACCTCACAATTCCATCAAAATGTCTTTGCCATCATCACTTTTCTGTTTGTATACTATGTCTTCAATATAGCACATATCTCATTGTTTTCTGTAGTTGTTTAGATTTGTTGCTGTTGTTTGTTTCTGCTTCCTCTATCAAAATGTAGCCTGGGACCTGGTCTGCTTTTTTCCAACACCACATTCTGCCATGCCCAGCATAGTACCTGGCTCATAGCAGATACTAGGAAATTCAGGTTCAATGAGTATGTGCAAGATTTAAGAGTGTGTCTGCTAGTATATTTATGATTCCATTTATATGAAATATCCAGAAAATGCATATCAATAGAAACAGAAAGTAGGTGAGTCACTGTCTATAGCTGGGGATAGCTGAGAAGAAAGAAATGACTGCTAAAGACTAGTATGGGATTTCTTTCTGAAGCAATAAATATGTTCTAAAATGGATTGCAGTCATGGCTTCACAAACTCTCAAATACACAAAAATCACTAAATTGTATACTTATAAATAGGTAAGTTGTATAAGTATGTAAATTATATAACAATAATGCTGTTCGCTCCCCCAAAAAAGAGTACAGTTAACTAATCCATGGGTTGATTGGGTCTATTTGTTTGTTTTTTACATTTCATTGACAAAAGATGTACACTAATCTAGAGATTCTTTGTTTTATAATACTTAAGGGTACTATCAAAAGTAAATGAATATGGGATAATGCTAGCAAGACAATCAGATAGTAAAGAAATATTTCTCCAACTCCTACTATATATCATGTGGGATATTGAAGGAAACTAAAAAGAAAAAGGCCCCTAACCTGCCCTTAAAGAGTATGAAGAATCATTTTAATCCAGTTTAAGATGAGTAAGAGGGAAACAGTGAAGATCACTGCATCAGAAAACTCTTGCTGGAACTTCCCTGCCATTCCAGTGGTTAAGACTCTGTGATTCCAGCGCAAGGAGCACGAGTTCAATCCCTGGCTGGGGAACTAAGATCACAATCACACATGCCATGCAGCCAGGAGAACATAAAAAGGAAACCTCTTGTTACCCATCTCTCATCCTCCTCCCTCCCTTCTTTACTCTAACCAGTACTTCAGTAACCAGCTGTGTGCAGGTGTAACCTAACAGTCCCTCACCTCAGCTTTCTACCAGGGGCCCCCACTGCAACCACAGGGACACTGCAGAAATGCCCATCAACACCAGTATATGTGCAAACCTAGAGTCGTTGTTTAGCTGCTAAGTCATGGCTAAGCCCATGAACTGTGGCCCACCAGGCTCCTCCATCCATGGATTTCCTAGGCAAGAACACTGGAGTGGGTTGCCATTTCCTTCTCCTGGGGAGATTCAGCATTGCCCACAGCAGCAAACAGCTCAAAAATTCACCTTGGATAGGTTATGATTGCTTCCCTCTTTCTCTTTCACGACTGTTCCATTTCTTCATCCTTGGGTCACTTCCCCAAATCAACTACCTGTGTGAAAGCCCTTGTCTTGAGTTGTGGTTTAGGAAGGAGAAGTCTTAGTTTCAAGCAATCTTCAAAGTATATTTCTCTATTCTCATCAGCTTAGCAAAAGAAACCAAATACCCTGAATCCAAATTACGGCATAATGTCAATCAGATAAGATAGCAATAAATTCTTCTTAGGTCTACACATTTGCCAAGCCACTTTAGTCAACAAATCATTTCAATTCATGCATTCCTTTATCAAATATTGATTATCCACTATAAACCAAGGTCCATTCTAAGTCCTGGAAATACAGCAGTGGACACAGCAAAATCTACATCCTCATGAGTAAAGGATTAAGAGGTACAAACTATTACATAAAAAATAAATAAGCTACATGGATGTAGTACAATATGGGGAATATAGCCAATATTTTGTAATAATTATAAAAGGAATACAGCCTCTAAAAATTGT
Source organism: Capra hircus (assembly GCF_001704415.2). Taxonomy (NCBI): domain Eukaryota; kingdom Metazoa; phylum Chordata; class Mammalia; order Artiodactyla; family Bovidae; genus Capra; species Capra hircus. Next base: position 50,887,358 of record NC_030812.1, on the reverse strand, counting down.
GAATCACTATGCTGTATATCTGAAGCTTATATAGTTTTGCACATCAACAATGTGGTTGTTGTTCAGTCACCGCGATGTCTGAGTCTTTGCAACCCCACAGACTGCAGCACGCTAGTTGACTACATCAACTGTCCTTAATTTTAAAATATCTATACTCTCTGGAGGTTATATTCTAGTGGAAAGAAAAAAGCAATAAACAAATATATATATCAGCTAGTGATAGATGGGAAATTAAAAATAATAGTATAGTGATAATGAGTGATGAGAAGAGGTTGTGACAAGAGAAGGATTCTTTGAAAGAGTGGTATTTGAGCAGAGATATGAATGAAGTGAGAAAGGAACCAGAAATTATCTGGAGGAAATCCTTCTAGGCTGAAACAGGAGGAGAGGGCAAGGCACAACTTTGACCGTAGGATATGACAAAAGCTGGTTGGAACCAACTAGGTCCAACATGGCTGAAGATTTGACTTCCAATAGACCTTAAGCCTCATTATACGCTCATTGTAATATATTAGCAAGTGCTAAATGACATGCCCACCAGTACCATGACAGTTGAAGTGAACCATAAAAGGTCAAAAAACTGGTGGTGACTCAGTCCTACAAATCTACACCCCTTCCCTCAAACAACTGGAATAATCCTCCCATTAGTGTATGAAATTACCCAGCTCATAAAAACTAACTATGCCCTATTTCAAGGCTCTCTCACTTTCTGGGATGGCCCACACTCTTATCTGTGGAATATGTTTCACTTCAAATAAATCCACTTCTTTGGAAAAGACCCTGATGCTGGGGAAAGATCGATGCCAATAGGAGAAGTGAGCAGCAGAGGAGGGTTAGATAGCATTACTGACTCACTGGACATGAATTTGAGCAAACTCTGGGAGACAGTGAAGGATAGGGAAGCCTGGCATGCTGCAGTCCCCAGGATTGCGAAGAGTTGGACACAAATTAGGGACTACAATGAACAAAATCCACTTTTTACCTATCACTTCATCTCCAAATTCTTTTGCAAGAAGCAAGAACCTCAAATTCACCAGGAAGGCAAAGGCCTGCAACTGGAATGAACTTGGTCTGTTCTAAGAAGAGCAAGAAGGCAGGAGAGCTGGAGCTGAAGGAGCACAAGAATAGCAGGAAAGAGGCAGCATAATTCTTGAAGGAAGTTAAGAGGAAAGCAAGAGGTGGCCACAGGGGAGTTTTGAAATGTGACTGAATTTACATTTCTATAGGATCTTTCTGACTGTTGTATGCTGCTGCTGCTAAGTCGCTTCTGTCGTGTCCGACTCTGTGCGACCCCATAGACGGCAGCCCACCAGGATCCCCCGACCCTGGGATTCTCCAGGCAAGAACACTGGAGTGGGTGACTGTTGTATGGGGAAGCCTTTTTGGAAGGGCTGAAGTGGAAGACCCAGGGACCAATTACAAAAGCTTTAACAGTGGTCCCTAGGGAGAGAAGAGTAGATAAAGATGCAGGGAAGAAGCAAGCATTCAAATGACTTAAGCATCTAAAAGAAAAGGGAACACATTAATCCTCTCAAACAGTAAGTTTTTCTGGCAAATGAACATTTTGACCCAAAGCTAAATTCACATTAAAACAAAATTTTAAATTGAATTTTTAAATAAGAAAGTACAAACCACAGTTCATACTACTGCCAAAGAAAAGTCTTATTTTTAAGCACTTATGCTAAGGAGAGAACTTAGATCAGCTTCCTCAGTCACAAACCACAGGAAATCAAAGGTCAAATGTAAATTATACAAGTCTAAAGGGAAAAGAAAATCCCAGGCTCACAGGTGGAAAGATGAGAAAATTAAAAGGAATTTAATGAATACATTTAGTCAAGGAATTTGGGGAATAAACTAGGACAGGTAAAAGAAGAGTAGAGACTTTCCTAAAAAGTATGATTGCTAATTCCTGTCACTCAGAACATCAGCATGAGGGGAAATATGAGGTTTTACTGAAATGATGATTTCAGATCTACACGTTGTTTTAAGATAAATGTTTTGCTGTTTTTGTTCAGTCACTAAGTCATGTGCTCCTCTTTGCCACTGCATGGACTGTAGTCCACCAGGCTGCTCTGTCTGTTGGGGGAAGCACACTGACTGAAGCCGCCCACCCTGGCCAGGCACCATAGTAACCATTTGCATGAGCTGTTTTAGGACAGGAGGTCCTGGTAAGGAACACAGAACTGATAAGCCACCACCAACCGGAAGAGTTCGGGAAACGTCAAAGGAGACATCACATGTCTGACCACCTCCCAGAATCCTTCTCTCTGGCATCCATCTTGGCTGAACAAGGCATGCACCACCAGGAAGGGCTCTGAGTCAGAATGATTGGCTAAAGACAACAGGGAAACTAATCCCATCAGCATAAAACCTGAGACTGCAAGCCATGTGGCAGAGCTGTTCTCCTGGGTTCCCTTACCCTACTTTTCATATTGTTCATGGGGATCTCAAGGCAAGAATACTGAAGTGGTGTACCATTCCCTTCTCCAGGGGACCACATTTTATCAGACCTCTCCACAATGACCCGCCCACCTTGGATGGCCCACACGGCATGGCTTAGTTTCATTGAGTTAGACAAGACTGTGGTCCGTGTGTATAGATTGACTAGTTTTCTGTAATTATGGTTTGTATGTCTGCCCTCTGATGCCTCTCCAACACCTATGGTCTTCATAAGCAAGATAATCACGATGGTGTGATCACTCACCTAGAGCCAGACATCCTGCAATATCAAGTCAAGTGGGCTTAGAAAGCATCACTATGAACAAAGCTAGTGGAAGTGATGGAATTCCAGTTGAGCTACTTCAAATCCTGGAAGATGATGCTGTGAAAGTGCTGCACTCAATACGCCAGCAAATTTGGAAAACTCAGCAGTGGCCACAGGACTGGAAAAGGTCAGTTTTCATTCCAATCACAAAGAAAGGCAACACCAAAGAATGCTCAAACTACCACACAATTGCACTCATCTCACACACAGTAAAGTAATGCTCAAAATTCTCCAAGCCAGGCTTCAGCAATACGGGAACCGTGAACTTCCAGATGTTCAAGCTGGTTTTAGAAAAGGCAGAGGAACCAGAGATCAAATTGCCAACATCCACTGGATCATGGAAAAAGCAAGAGAGTTCCAGAAAAACATCTATTTCTGCTTTATTGACTATGCCAAAGCCTTTGACTGTGTGGATCACAATAAACTGTGGAAAATTCTGAGGGAGATGGGAATACCAGACCACCTGACCTGCCTCTTGAGAAACCTATATGCAGGTCAGGAAGCAACAGTTAGAACTGGACATGGAACAACAGACTGGTTCCAAATAGGAAAAGGAGAACGTCAAGGCTGTATATTGTCACCCTGCTCATTTAACTTATATGCAGAGTACATCATCAGAAACGCTGAGCTGGAAGAAGCACAAGCTGGAATCAAGATTTCCGGGAGAAATATCAATCACCTCAGATACGCAGATGACACCACCCTTATGGCAGAAAGTGAAGAGGAACTAAAAAGCCTCTTGATGAAAGTGAAAGAGAAGAGTGAAAAAGTTGGCTTAAAGCTCAACATTCAGAAAACAAAGATCATGGCATCTGGTCCCATCGCTTCATGGCAAATAAATGGGGAAACAGTAGAAACAGCATCAGACTTTGTTTTAGAGGGCTCCAAAATCACTCCAGATGGTGACTGCAGCCATGAAATTAAAAGACGCTTACTCCTTGGAAGAAAAGTTATGACCAACCTAGATAGCATATTCAAAAGCAGAGACATTACTTTGCTGACTAAGGTCTGTCTAGTCAAGGCTATGGTTTTTCCAGTGGTCATGTATGGATGTGAGAGTTGGACTGTGAAGAAAGCTGAGTGCCGAAGAATTGATGCTTTTGAACTGTGGTGTTGGAGAAGACTCTTGAGAGTCCCTTGGACTGCAAGGAGATCCAACCAATCCATTCTGAAGGAGATCAGCCCTGGGATTTCTTTGGAAGGAATGATGCTAAAGCTGAAACTCCAGTACTTTGGCCACCTCATGCAAAGAGTTGACTCATTGGAAAAGACTTTGATGCTGGGAGGGATTGGGGGCAGGAGGAAAAGGGGACGGCAGAGGATGAGATGGCTGGATGGCATCACCAACTCGATGGACGTGAGTTTGGGTGAACTCCAGGAGTTGATGATGGACAGGGAGGCCTGGTGTGCTGCGATTCATGGGGTTGCAAAGAGTCGGACATGACTGAGTGACTGAACTGAACTGACTGATATACTAAACATTGCCCTTTGTGTGTTTCTAGGATTATCTTCCAGCCATACCAGTCAAGCACTAACCTGCTCTGCAATAATATCAGGGCATTGTGCTAAAGAGGTCGGGTTTTCACTCAGCTGGGTGAATAAGACCTAGTTTCAAACACTAGGCCTCGTCGCTTCTTTACTCTAGAGATTTCATTTAAGACTGAAAAATATCCTTGCCATAAGAGGATCTCAATACGCAAGGAAACAATTCTATTTAATTCCAGTGTTTTTTTGTCTTCCAACATAACTGAATGAACAATTCAAAATCCTAGTCTATCAAACCATGCCTCATTCTTCAAAGTGGCCTTAAGACTCTCATGAAATTTTCCCAGACATTACTAAACAATTCATGCCATAGCCTCAACATATGAATGCAATTAGGCTTTCATTTTAAAGTATTTAAGCTTAACCTCATAAAAATCCAACTTAGAAGATCCTCAGGTATTAGTATCTGCATTTGCCAAAAGAACAGAGACCTTAAATGTCTTACATAGAAGCATATAACTTTGTACAGCATGGAGAAGATGTATGTATGGATACAGCTTCATAAAGTGAAGATCAGCCCATTGATCATCCATTGATGGTGGGTTAATCATTTAGCTGGCTGATTGATTAGCCTGTCACATGCCCAGTTCCATGCTAAACACAGTTTCATAGAGAATAATTCAAAAGCTCTAACCAAATTCCTTAACCACCAGTACCTGATTCTTTATCTATATAATGACGTTAATACTAGTACCTATATCCCAGAAAATATTTTGAAGATTAATCAAGGTAATGTATGTCAGCACTTACCACAGTGTCTGGCACAAAGGTTTTTTTTAATGAACTTAAAGGAAAAACTTGGCAATGAAAACTAATAATAATTGAGCTCCTCCCATCAGAAGGTTGGAAAGGTGACCTGGATGACATATGTCAGAAATGATGGATAAAGACTTTCCCCAAACCTGTGAGATTGTATAAAGAGGTAACATATTGGCTGATATAAGTTCTTTTTACCTCTATTTTCTGACATAGGTGCACTTTCTCAGAAATATTCATATATTTACAGAGAAAAATCTTACAAACAAAACATTAATATGGGTTTCAGAGACATTCCAAAATAAATTGATCAAATGTCTGTTTGAATTAACCAACTCATTTATTTTCCCATTAAGATTTCTGCCACTTCCTGTTTCTTGTACATTTTTAAAAGAAAACAAATACAGCAACCAAAATAAAATTATAAAAGATAATAAATGCAGCTTTTAGCCTAACCCTCTAAATTATCACTTTGCCTGTGTCATTCTTTACTTTCTTCGTATGTTTTAGCTAGTCCAACTATGTTAGGAGAAGCGTGAGATAAACCACACCATATACTTTCTTTCTACTCCCTGCAACACTTGGTATAATTTCTAATACATAACAGATGGTCAGGACCTTGATATCATGATAGTTGTGAACCAGATTCCATATCAGGTAGTATCAACACCATGGAGCACATGGAACTCTCATGCATTCCAAGAGGGAGGTCAGAATTGGTACAAACACTTCGGAAAAGTGTTTGGCAGTATTTAGTGGCTCAGATGGTAAAGCGTCTGCCCGCAACACGGGAGACCCAGGTTCGATCCCTGGATTGGGAAGATCTCCTGGAGAAGGAAACAGCAACCCACTCCAGTACTCTTGCCTGGATAATCCCACGGACGGAGGAGCCCGGTAGGCTACACCCCATGGGGTCGCAAAGAGTCGGACATGACTGAGCGACTTCTCTTTCACGAAAATTGAACATATACATTCTGGAAAGACTGAGGGCAGGAGGAGAGGGGACAGCAGAGAATGAGATAATTGGATAGTATCACCAAGTCAATGGACGACTTCGGGCAGACTCCGGGAGGCAGTGAAGGACAGGGAAGCCTGGCATGCTGCAGTCCATGGGGTCGCAAAGAGTGAGACATGTGATTTAGTGACTGAATGACAATGATGAACATGTACTTACCCTATGACCCAGCGATTCCACCACTGGTATATAACCAGCATGTTTGTATAAATGCGTACCCTCCAAATTGTCAGAGATGTTCAAAATAGCAGTAAATGGAATATCCCCACACTGAAACAATCTATATGTTCTTTCAGGACAGAGAATAAAGGAATTATTGCAATACATACTATAGAATACTGTGTAGCAATGAAACAAAACAAACCATCTCCTCTCATATCAATAATGGTGACTTGCACAAACAGAATGGGAAGCAAAAGAAACTAGACCCAAAGAGGTTCATATTCTATGAATCAATTTACATAAGGTCAAAAACAGGTAGAATGAATCTATAAAGACAGAAATCTGAACAGTGATTGCCTTTGGGAGAGGGACATAATAGGGACTCTTGGCACACTGGGGGAAAAAACGTGTCTGTAAACAAAAGGCTTGAGGATCAGCATTATTATACTCCACCACCGCCTTCCCCCCTTCCTAATGATATCACTGTAATTTATGAATATTTTACAGGAATTCTAAAAGGCAGGGGAAAGAGCATCAGAGCAAGAACATTGGTCTGTAAGACATCTTTGAAGTTCAATAACTTCCTTGAACTCTCAGCTCTGCCAAGTCAGTTAAGTTGCTAAACTTCACTGTGTGCCCACATCTGGAAAACCCATGAATTGAACTAACATCTTTTATTCTAGGCAACACAATATATAGTGATTCAATTGTACATAAAAAGTAAAACAAAAAATACACTATGATTACAATTAATTAAAAACTAAACATCAGAAGAAACTAGGGAGAACTACAATTATAACTGCTCTTAAATGATGATATTGTCAAACGGTTGTAATACAAATGAAACCTGAAACCAAAAGATCCCTTAGTGGTACAAATAGAACAGTGTTACCAGAAAAATAAGATCCAGATGGTTTTATCAGCAGCCCAAAGATCCCTCAGCCCTCCGGACTCTCCTTGTATGAACAATACCAAGTGTCCTTTCGTCCATCCAGTGGAAAAAAAAAACTTCAGGGACAGGCAAAATAACATGATATGATCGGGCAGGTCACAGCCAGTGAATCTTACAGTGGCTCCTGCTTCATTGTGTTTGCATGGACCATAAACTATAGTACTCTACATATTACAGGTATTCAGTAAGTATTGGTAGATTTGGTTGCTTGAGATAAAAGTGTTCTGTGAGGCATACATTTCAATCATAAAAGGCATTTCTTGGTTTCTCCTTTTAATGGGAATGTAGCCATCTTGTCCGGAGAAGGCAATGGCACCCCACTCCAGTACTCTTGCCTGGCAAATCCCACAGACGGAGGAGCCTGGTAGGCTGCAGTCCATAGGGTCGCGAAGAGTCAGACACGACTGAGCGACTTCCCTTTCACTTTTCACTTTCATGCATTGGAGAAGGAAATGGCAACCCACTCCAGTGTTCTTGCCTGGTGAATCCCAGGGACGGCGGGGCCTGGTGGGCTGTCATCTATGGGGTCACACAGAGTCGGACACAACTGAAGCGACTTAGCAGCAGCAGCAGCCATCTTGTCGTCTTCACCTGCTTCCTCTAACAGAAATTCTGGCTCCTCCTTTAGCATGCTTCCCTTGAGTCTGAAGACTCGGGTTTCCTTTCCTACAGCTGGGCCTTGGAGTGAGGTAGGCATCCTCGTTGTTTCTCACTGCAGGGTCTCTCTCTAGTTATATTCTCATATTACAACACATTTTTCTCATTACATTCTCCTTCTCTCCTCCATATAATATCCTAGCTTGGAATTTCATCAGATTTAATCATCCCAAGCCCACAATACTGATGTCATCTTGACAGTTTTAGCTTCTTGTGTGCTATGACTCTCTAAAGCCCAACTCCTTTCTTCACATTTTGGCCATTTCAATTTATACATAAATAGGTCTTCTAAGAGCCTGGCCTCTCCCCAAATTTCTTTCCTCCAGTAATCATGTCCTATGCCCTCTTCTAGCCACTCACTCCCAAGTCACATTCCTCACTTTGTTATTATCCACAAATCCTCCAAAAATTTATATCTCATGCATCCCATTTCCTAATCACGTCCTATTTTCAGGTGCATGCCTCCTCTTGTACCTCAGATCACCCTGACAATGCTTAAACCCCACAGGAACTTGCAGAGCATTGATCCTACTAATTTTCACTGTCCTTTACCCTCCTGATATGTCTCCACCCTCCTACATAGATTAAAATTCCTGAAAAATTATAACCAGTTCCTTGCAGTTATTCTTAAATCCTTTCCTCTGTCACCATCATCATCTCACATTAAGTCTCCTAACATGTCCTCCAGCTTTCAATCTTATCTACCAACAACCTACTGACAACAGAACACTCAGAAGGACCCTTTAAAAAATGTAAGTCTGATCATGTAATTTTCCTGTTCAGTACCCTCCACTGACTTCCGTCTGAGTAAAATCCAAAGTTTAACCATTGGCTTACAAGCCCAGTCATGATCCATGCCCCTCACATCTGATTTCCCCTTCTCCTACTACTCTCTGTTCACTCACTGTAGACCAGCAGCGGATCCCCTCAATGAGCCTCAAACTCACCAGAGATGCCATGCATCCGGGTCTTAGCACCCTCTCCTCTGCCTGGAATGCTCTTATCTTAGGTATGTTCCCATGAGTTTCTCCTTTGTCTTCAAATTTTGCCCAATCTCAGCTTCTAAATGAGGCTTACCTTGAAATCCTATTTAAAACTGTAACCCATTCACCCCAGACTAGCACTCCCAATCCTCCACACTCTGCACTATTTTTCTTACTAGTATTGCTTTTTTATCCATCCACTACACTATAAAATTTATTTATTATGTTAATTGCTTTCCCTTGCTCCTCCATTATTAGAATTCAGACTCCATGAGTGACAAAGGTCTTGATCTGTCCTGTTTAATTATATATCCCAAGTACCTAAAACAATACCTACTACACAGTAGATATACAATAAATACATTTAAAGAAATTAAACATAAGTGTGTGACTTGGCTGGATTTCAAAAGAATCAAAGGCAGATTGTAGTAAAACCTTTCAGATTCCTCCTGTACAATCTTTCTGCAAAAAGTAGGTTCAAAAAGATTAGAAAGTTCCTAATGACCCATATATTAAAGTCTAACAGCTGATTTTTGTATTTTTCCCTAAAAGTAACAAATGTCCTAATTGTAGATGCACAATTAAGTCTATAAAAGTATATTTAATTTACATTTATCTAAAATACCATATATTATAAATGGCAAACAGTGAATGAAACCATCTCAATATCAAGCAATTAATGAAAAACCCAAGGAAGGACTTCCCTAGTGGTTCAGGGGATGAGACTCTGCCAGGACCTGAGTTCAACCCCTGGTCAGGGCACTAAGATCTCACATACTGCAACTAAGCCCGTGTGCCATAACTAGAGAAGCCAACATGCCACAAAGAAGACCCAGCACAGCCAAAATGAATTTCTAAAAACTGAAAAACACAAAGAAAGTTTTGAAGGTGATGGATATGTCACCTGGATTGTGGTTACGGCACTGTGGCTGTGTACATGCGTGCAAGCTCACCAAATTATAGACATTAAATATGTGCAGTTTTTTTGCATGTAAATTTCCCCCAGTAAAGTTGTTCTCTTTTTCAAAAGCAAAACAACTAATAAAAGTCTTATTTTATGAATACCAGCACTTAAGAGCAGCCATATTTAATTAGAGAGAGTGAGAATGAGAAGGAAGACAGAGATTTTATATCAGTTCTGAAGGGCACTTTAAGGCCCTTTTAAAGTTATTAGAAATGGGTCCCTTGTTATATCTATTTTCACCTCAAAGCCTATTCCTGTTACAAATAGATTACCAGCACTGCCATTCAACTTCCAGTCCACATTCACGTTCTTTTGAGCTCATCTAAATGAAATAAAAAGAGAGCTGGAAAGGGTGAAGGAGAGCAGGTGTATCTGAGATCACTAAGCAACAGCTGGAAGGGGGTGCAAAAAGGTGTTTAAAAAAAAAGAAAAATTACTTGAGCTAAAAATAGCTGTATTGTAGAAGAGGAGAAAACATCTCATCTCTGCTCTGACATGAGGAGAGAAAAAGGAAAAAACAGCATCTCCAAGTTCGGCTGGAAACGTGACAATGCGTAAACTGCCTTTAATACAAGGAAGACAAGCAATATAAATGTTCAATTAGGGAATCAGTGAATAAAATAATAAGCTGTATGTTGATAACTTGAAGGTTGCTTTCACTCTGGGAAGAAAGATGCTTAGCAAGAAGTGTCATATCTTGATGGCTATTGGCCATTCTGACTACCTTTTAAGGGTGCTATTTTTATTCATATTGCCTTCACTTTAGCTTTGCTTCTTTCTCTCTTTCCAATCAGATCTTAAATACTGACCCACTGTGGCTTCAGAGTACAGCTATGTTCTTGGAAACTCACATACAACATAATTTAATTTTAAAATATTGGGGAAATGCATGCCTTATTATTCAATTATATTTATATAGCACTTTCCATATTACTAGCCATTTTCAGTTGAGATTTTAGTACAAAAGTGCTTTCAGGCACCACATACCACCTGTAGTTATTCTAGTCCAGACTGCTCATTCTGAAAACAAGAAAATGAGGTCCAACAATGTTCAATTGTCTAGAGTCAGAAAGTTGGCCTATAATGCAGGTCCTCTCTCTGTACCTCCTGCTTTCACTCCAGTAACTGACACAAATAAGTTAGGCAAGCCTTACTACATGCATTTTACAAATAAGGATATTGACGCGGAGACAGGTCATATACTCTGAGCTGTGCAAACAGTGAGTGCCCAGCTCAAGTCTGATGCTCTTTCTGGTATGCATACCTGTCAAAGGAAAGTCACAGTTTGAAAGAAACAACTGCAAAGCAAGTAAACCTTGGATAATCTACACCCAAATCATCTATTTATTACAATTTGCTTTTCCTTTTCATATCAAGCTCTATTGAGGCAAAACAAATCTGTTTTCTCTTTTTTTAATACCAGTAAGGCTCATAGCAAGGATTTATTATCGTATTTTTCTTCTCTCAATTAAGAGAAACAACTTTTAATCTCTCTTGGATGACATGAAACTATACAATATAGCATGTTAATAGGAGTATTGACTAGATCCTAAGTTCCCTTCCATTGGATACTTTTTGTTTTGTAAACTGTGTACAGAGGATTTAAAAGTTCATCATTTTGGAAAGGTTTTGTTCTTTTTTTTTTTTTTAACCTTTCTTTCTAATTCATCTATGCTTGTTATTGACAAAAGAAAACAAGGTTGTGAAGTCTGCCCTCTGCTGGTAAAAAGGAGAAAATACGAATTATGTGACTCATATTATCTAAAGATCTGAAATATACTAGGCTACAATGACTGATTTTTAAGATAACCATCATGTTACAGTATAGGCACTTAAAGTTGGAAAGAAAAATAGATTTATGAGACATAGAAACTGAAATTGAATGATAGGATTTATATTTATTTCAATATTTTACATTTGTTTTACCACTAACTGAAGTCGAACAACTAGCTATGGCTAGGAAGCTATCGCTAGGAAAAGAAAGTTAAATCTGCCTCAGATAAATGGAGCCACTCCAATTTTCCTACATATTTTGCCAAGCAGATTGTCACCTGCTTATCAATCGGAAAATAGCAACTGCAAGCACCGACACTGTCACTTAAATGGAAGTCACCAAATTCTGTGACCAACACATCCTCTCTCCACCCATTTTCTATCACTGCTCTTGAGTAATTCCCCATCAATTTTTTAATGCTTGCTTGCAAGACAAAAGAGAGACAATCCCCAGTTCACCACAGATGTTCATTACAAGTCTGTGCTTTGGACTCAAGCAAGTTACATAAACTATATATATATATATATATATATATATATATATATATATATACAATAGGATATAAAATTAGGACAACATTTCTTACATTATAGGGTTGTTTGTGGACTAAAGGGACAATACATGTCCCTTATTCCATTGGGTTAAGTAACAGATCCTGCCCTGAAGCATGATAGATATGCTGTGATGATGATCTGTGCATGTCATCTGTCCCCTGGTCAGCTCTCCTACCACTTTTCCCCTGCTTCAGCCATAGTGACCCCACGTTAAGTACACCATGCCCCTGGGCCTTTGCACATGCTGACCCTAAGACTGTATACAGCTTAGAACCTGTTCTCAGTTCATTTAGGGCCCTGCACCATGTCAAAGGGCTCTTCCCTGATCTCCCTATATAAAACAATACCCTTTCTGCTGACTTTCTTCCTAGAACTTATCATTTCCTGTTATTACAGTGATTTTCTAGTCCATATCTTCCCACTAGGAAGCAAATTCTGCGAGGCAGGGGGTTTATTTATTTGGTGCACTGCTTTTTCACAATGAGTGTAAGAGGATCTGGTTCGTGGTAGGTAATCAATGACTAAGCTTCCCAGGTGGCTCAATGGTAAAGAATCCACCTGCCAATGCAGGAGACTCAGGAAATGTGGATTTAACCCCTCAGTCGGGAAGATCCTCTAGAGGAGGAAATGGCAACCCACTCTAGTACTTTTGCCTAGAAAATCCCATGAACAGGGGAGCCTGGCAAGTTACAGTTCATGGGGTTACAAAGAGCTGATCCAGCCCAATATCAGTTCAGTTTAGTCCCTCAGTCATGTCCGACTCTTTGTGACCCCATGGACTGCAGTACACCAGGCTTCCCTGTACATCACCAACTCCCAGAGCTTGCTCAAACTCATGTCCATCAAGTCTGTGATGCCATCCAGCCATCTCGTCCTTTGTTGTCCCCTTCTCCTGCCTTCAATCTTGCCCAGCATCAGAGTCTTTTCCAAGAGTCAGTTCTTTGCATCAGGTGGCCAGAGTATTGGAGTTTCAGCTTCAGCATCAGTCCTTCCAATGAATGTTCAGGACTGATTTTCCTTAGGATGGACTGGTTTGATTTCCTTGCAGACCAAGAGACTCTCAGGAGTCTTCTCCAACACCACAGTTCAAAAGCATCAATTCTTCACCACTCATATGCATGTGTTAATCAGTTAATATTTTTATTGAATGAATGAATGAACTTAGCAGGTATATCATAGAGATTGTTGCTATAGTTAGTCACTAAGTCATGCCCAGCTCTTTTGTGACCCCATAGACTAGAGTCTGCCGGGCTCCTCTGTCCATGGGATTTCCCAGACAGGAATACTTGAGTGGATTCATTTCCTTCTCCAGGGAATCTTCTTGACCCAGGGATCAAACCCATGTCTTAACCACTGGGAAAGCCCAACACAGAGATAATTTCAGCTCTTAATGGGAGAATAAACTAATGACTTCTAGAGCCCCATTCTGTGACTTTATAAAGAAAAATCATTGTGAATAAAGAGACCCCCACCCTCTTCCCATTGATTACTAAGAAAGTACTTCCATAAGTCTTCATAAGCAGGATTTATCAGTCCTTTCTTATTCCTTTTTATGCAAAGACAAAAATTATAAACAAATTAACCAAATAAATTTTGCAGACACCATGAAAAAAGATTGATCAGATATTTAAGTAATTGATTGCACTACTATGTAAAATACTTTTTTCTTCTGAATTCCAGTAGTCTCCCCTTATCCTCATTTTCACTTTCCATAGTCACAGTTACTTGCCATCAACTGTGGCTTGAAAATATTAAATGAGAAATTCCAGGAATAATTCACAAATTTTAAATTGCACACCATTCTGACTAGCATGATGCAATCTCACAGCATTCCACTCAATTCTACCTAGGATCCCCAACCATTCACACAATCTGTTCCTGACATCTGACCATCCATCATGATCCATGATCACCTGAAGCAGATGCTGCTCCTGACATATCATCAGAACGTCAATAATACAAGACCTTTTAAGATTAAGTAGATCCCATTTAGTTTTGTTTTCACGTCCATTACTCTGGAAAGTGGGTCCAAGAGGGCCTTGCTGTGATTTATATCAAAGACTATTCTTTCTATGCTTTCCTCTGAGAGTTTTATAGTTTCCGGTCTTATATTTAAGCCTTTAATTAATTTTGAGTTTATTTTTGTGTATGGTGTTAGGAAGTCTTCTAATTTCATTCTTTTACACATAGCCGTTCAGTTTTCCCTGTACCACTCATTGAAAAGGCCATCGTTTCTCCATTGTATATTCTTCCCTCCTTAGTCAAAAATAAGCTGCCTATAGGAGCATGGGTTTATCTCTGGGCTTTCTATCTGGTTCCATTGGTCTGTATGTCTGTTCCTGTGCCAGTATCATCTGTCTTGATTATGGTAGCATCATAGTATAGTCTGAAGTCAGGAAGGTTGATTCCTCCAACTCTGTTTTCCTTTTTCAAGACTGCTTTGGCTATCCGGGTGTTTTGTGTTTTCATACAAATTGTACTTGCGCACACAGTAGAGGAAGGAGAAGGTGGGGCAAACTGAGAAAGAAGCATTGACATATATACACTACATGCATCAAACAGATAGCTAACGGGAAGCTGCCATATAACAGGGAGCTCAGCCTGGTGCTCTGCAATGACCTAGAGAGGTGGGTTGGGATGAGGGGATGGAGGCTCATGAGGGAGGGATACACACACACATATATACACATGCAATTATGACTAATTTGCATTGTTGTATGGCAGAAACCAACACGGACACTTATCTGTAAAACAATTACCTTCCAATTTAAAAAATAGGTAACAAAAACTTAAGTCTTTTAAAAAAAGGAGTCAATGATAGCCTAATGGTACATCACGATGCCTTTCATTCACCTCATTTCATCTCATCATGTGGGCATTTAATCATCTCACATTATCACAAGAAGAAGGCTGAGTAAAGATATGTAGAGAGAGAGAGACCACATTCACATAATTTTATTAAATTATAATGTTATAATCATTCTATTATGATTGCTGTTATCTCTTAATGGTCCTAATTTATAAATTAATATAAGTATTTAGGTATAGGAGAAAAACATAGTATATAGGGTTCCGTACTATCTATACTTGCAAGTATCCACCGGGGGTCATGGAATGTATTCCCCAAGGATGGAGGGTGGAATACTGTATCGTCTTTTCCTTTTGATCAAGTATTTTAAGACAAATAATATGTAGCAACAAAAAAACAGCTATAAAAATTTCACATTCATGGAAATAGTTAAGTGGTTAAATGTTAAATATTTCACATAGTTCTTATTCTTTTAAAAATAAAGCTTTTAAGAGAATAATGCTTCTCAAGAAAGAAACAGGGAAAGTGGTAACATAGAAAAAATATACATTTTAAATGTGTGAACATATGCTAGTACCTATTGCTTTTTTTTGGTTATGACACTGTCAACACTTGTTAAAATAGAAGTATTTCAACATATGATCACACACTGTGACATCTTCTAAGTTTGATCCAAAGATGATATGCCTAGAATTCCTCTAAGAGAAATATTAGACTGTGTTAAAAATACTGCTACTATAAAAGTCCAACTTTATGAAGGACAGATTTTAAGTATACTTGTAATCACTAAGGAATAAGCAAAGTGATGGAATTGTTAACATATCCAAATATTCCTAGTTGGCTTTTTGCTATTACCATATATCTAGATGTACCAGGATTACACAGAAGAAAAATGATTGCAGTCATTTGGTGTTTAGAAAAATACCTGACACTATCCATTTTACTGCCAACATTTAGGCCCCGTATTATACATGATGGGAGAAATGACCTTTGAAGAAAATTGTGGGGTCACATAGAGAAAAATCAAAAAGAAATTGACAGAAAGGACTGTTGTTGTGATCATACTTGCATCTCCTTCTCAAAAGACCAAATCCTCGAAACCAGTAAAATTTGTTATGATTCTGAATAAAAATTTCCATCCAAGTACACATGAGGGCTTCCCTGATAGCTAAGCTGGTAAAGAATCCACCTGCAATGCAGGAGACCCCAGTTGATGCCTGGGTCAGGAAGATCCTCAGGAGAAGGATAGGCTACGCATTCCAGTACTCCTGGGCTTCCCTGGCAGCTCGGCTGGTAAAGAATCCACCTGCAATGCAGGAGACCTGGGTCCAATTCATGGGTTGGGACAATCCTCTGGAGAAGGGAAAGGCTACCCACTCTAGTATTCTGGCCTGGAGAATTCCATGGACTGTATAGTCCGTGGGGTTGCAAAGAGTTGGACACAGCTGAGCGACTTTCATTTTCAATTTCAAGTACAAATTACAAGAAAGGAAATCCGGTAGCACATATAACCAGCTTTTTGAAAAAAGGCAAAGGCATGAGAAGTTCTCTATCTAGCCATTTGTAGAATCATCATCTTGAATGCATAACTTCTGATCTTCATAACATTTTGCAAAGTAGTAAACTATTTAAAATCAATTAAATAAATTTTGGGAATATCATAAGAGCAAAAGGTGCAGAAGGAAATCATCATATTCCCTGGTACCCATCCTTTTTACAGAGATATCAAAAAGCAGGTGAGAAACCTCAAGATCCCAAAACCATTCATTCATTTAATAAGCACTTCTTGCAGAGTACATCATGAGAAACGCTGGACTGGAAGAAACACAAGCTGGAATCAAGATTGCTGGGAGAAATAGCAATCACCTCAGATATGCAGATGACACCACCCTTAAGGCAGAAAGTGAAGAGGAACTAAAAAGCCTCTTGATGAAAAGAGAAAGACAAGAGTGAAAAAGTTGGCTTAAAGCTCAACATTCAGAAAATGAAGATCATGGCATCCGGTCCCATCACTTCATGGCAAATAGATACGGAAATAGTGGAAATAGTGTCAGACTTTATTTTGGGGGGCTCCAAAATCACTGCGGACGGTGACTGCAGCCATGAAATTAAAAGACGCTTACTCCTTGGAAGAAAAGTTATGACCAACCTAGATAGCATATTCAAAAGTAGACATTACTTTGCTGACTAAGGTCCGTCTAGTCAAGGCTGCGGTTTTTCCAGTAGTCATGTATGGATGTGAGAGTTGGACTGTGAAGAAGGCTGAGCGCCAAAGAATTGATGCTTTTGAACTGTGGTGTTGGAGAAGACTCTTGAGAGTCCCTTGGACTGCAAGGAGATCCAACTAGTCCATTCTGAAGGAGATCAACCCTGGGATTTCTTTGGAAGGAATGATGCTAAAGCTGAAACTCCAGTACTTTGGCCACCTTATGTGAAGAGTTGACTCATTGGAAAAGACTTTGATGCTGGGAGGGATTGGGGGCAGGAGAAGGGGACGACCGAGGATGAAATGGCTGGATGGCACTACTGACTCGATGGACGTGAATCTGAGTGAACTCCGGGAGTTGGTGATGGACAGGGAGGCCTGGCATGCCGTGATTCATGGGGTCGCAAAGAGTCAGACACGACTGAGCGACTGAACTGAATTGAACTGAACTGTGTGCCTAAGATATGTCAGGAACTAGCAGCTGCTGAGAATATAAAGATGATATATAGTTTGAACCCCTTTAGATTTGACAGAATTAATAACATAACAAACAGGACTTTTGCGTGCGTGCATGCTAGTTAAGTTACTTCAGTCGTGTCTGGCTCTTTTCGACCCTATGGACCATAGCCTGCTAGTCTCCTCTGTCCATGGGATTACCCAGGCAAGAATACTGAAGTGGGTTGCCATTCCCTCCTGCAGGAGATCTTCCCAACCCAGGAATCAAACCTACATCTCTTAAACATCTCTTACACTGGCAGGCAGATTCTTTACCACAAGCACCACCTGGGAAGATTTGGTGGACAACATTACCACCATGGAATAACTAAGTCAAAAAGAAACTGAGTATTAGATATGGAGCAATTTAGACACATTCATTTCACCATTTCAGATGTAAAAATTTTATGTAAAAGTTTGATATTATTTCAAATGACTAAGCCATCACAAGCAATACATTATGTCATTCCATCCTTTTATCACCCCTAGAAAGTACTAAGATGCTTCCCTGATAGCTCAGTTGGTAAAGAATTCACCTGCAATGCCGGAGGCCCTGGTTCTATTCCTGGGTCGGGAAGATCCGCTGGAGAAGGGAAAGGCTGTCCACTCCAGTATTCTTGCCTGGAGAATTCCAGGTTGCAAAGAACTGGACACAACTGAGCGATTCTCACTTTCACTTTCAGAAAGTACTAAGAGAATTACATTCCTCATTTTGCATATAAGAAAACCAATGTTCTGAAATTTTTATGACATCTACAAGGTGAGAAAAATAAGATTTTAGATCTGAACTCTGTTCTGCTAGCATCTAAGTCTATGGTTTTTCCATTTATAACAGTATATCTTACCATAAGAATAAATGCATCTTCCTTCTGTTTCCCTCTTCAGACTCTGATGGGAATGCCTTAGTGCAACTGCACTGTATGTCAAAATAATTCAGTGTGCTTTGAAAATGGCCTCCAAACAGCTTTTCCATTACCATAAAAGCTTAAAGGGAAGTGGCCCATAGAGGTAGCCTTCTTAGAGGTAGCCTTATTCTCAATATCATACTTAGATGTGATTAAGAAACACACCAGTCTCCACTAATTTTTATATCTTCTTACTATATTTTGCAACATTAAAACATCCCTACAAAACCATTAATTTGAAACTGTAGTATAAGATATTCAGTGAGCTCCAGGTCTTGCATTAAATACACCAGCATCTCAGCAACTCCACTAAGCTTTTCTGGAAACCTCAGTTTGCCTAACCTGTATAACAGAGCTAGTACTGACCACCACATTTGTGAAATGCTTGGTTGAGCTCTCAAGACATAAATGCTAAATAAATCATACATTTGTATATAATTTCAAATGTTCTTAAGCCATTTTTATAATGAATGTGCAACATTACAGATAGAATCTATAGAAATCTAGGATCTCTAAGGTCTAATTTTTTTAGTCATATCCAATAGATACTGAGTACATAAAAGTGATTTAGCAATGACAGGAAAAATCTAGACCACCTGATATACATCTAGTGCCTAGCAAATTATCAATAAATATTAATTATCTAACTATTACATTATTAAAAGTTGATAAATCTGTATTTTCTCCTAAGGGAAATATAAAAACCAAAATATCTGGTCTGTAACAAAACTTATTTGTATTACTTTTATTTTCCTTTAATATATCACACTGAAACTAATGAAAAGCACACATACCATATTCTCCATTTCTCAGCATTTCTAACAAACTGCTGGTTTATAACAGTGTTGCTGTTGTTGTTGTTTTAACTTCTTGTAGATGTTTTGTGGTAGCACAGAGGTGCCTGCGGTCAGAAAGTATTTCCCATTTTTCTTAGTACTTTCAAAGTTTCATTGTGTATACTCTTATTCAATTGTCTAAGCACACAAGTAAAGACATCTCTGCAAGAGTAATATTGTGTCCAGATTATTTCATCTCAGACTTTGTCCTGTTCCTAAAATTACACTACAGAAACAAATATTTCGAACTTTAATGGCTAGGAATCCCATATATAACATAGTACTTGAAATTTAATCTCACCAATAACAATAGAGAATCAATATGTTTTAGACATAATAATACCGCCAAATACTCCACAATAAAATGCACTCATAGAAGAAAAAAATAAAATCCTCTTTTCTCAATTATTGCAAAGTTGGAAAAAATCACTTAAATATAAATACTGGAGGAAAATGTAGCTTACAGAAAATAATGTAAGTGCATTCATGCTGCAAACAAACAAAATTTGCCCAGTTAACAAAGAGTTTAGGGCCTCAGTACACACTTACACACCCTTCTTATTAAAATGCTGGAAATTAATTCCTTGCCTAAGAGGCATTCATGGTTCCATATTTAAAATCATACAGGTTCACAGGGGGAACATTTAGATTATCTCCAGATGCTGCCATGCGAATTTAGCCTATTACAGAGCATTTGCAGTTCACAGACAAAGAATCAGTAAATTCAGTGGGATAGGCTATGTGAGAAGGATTAGGTTATCAGATTATAAATGAGGAAGAATTTTACTACATGGAAATCAGTGAGGTAAATTCAAGCTTTGCAGCTTATAAATTCGTGGTATTTATGGTAAGGGCAACACAATAGAAATCAATGCCTGCCTCTACCCACCCACAAATCTCTAATCATAGCATGTTAACAGACTTGAACTAATATAGGATTAAGTAGAACACAATTTTCCTGGTTAACATACTTTAAAAATAAGTGTTAAAAGTGTTTATTAAGAAACACAGCAAGAAAAAGGAAAGAAGACTTCCTGTTGCTACTAGGTACCATTTGAGACTTAAATACATAATAAGTCTATAATTCCAATATCTAATTTTTCAGGCAAACAATACACCCAGATATTTACCATCACAAACATTATCATCACACAGCATGGTGACTCTGCTGGACTTAATCTATTATAAAAAAGCACCCTTATTACTACTATTCCAATAGCACAGTGTGAGTAATAAACCACATTGTGAGGTGCCCAGTATTTACTTAATGAACTGCAATAATGTGAAACTGCTTTTCAGTAGAATGTGTAGAAACCAGGTCATTCCACTGGATAACCTATCTTATTCACTCAGCTATCTTAGTCTTTAAATCTTGACCATTTATAGTTAAGCACTGGGATTTCTTTGGGAGGAATGATGCTATAGCTGAAACTCCAGTACTTTGGCCACCTCATGCGAAGAGTTGACTCATTGGAAAAGACGTTGATGCTGGGAGGGATTGGGGGCAGGAGAAGAAGGGGACGACCGAGGATGAGATGGCTGGATGGCATCACTGACTCCATGGACATCTGAGTGAACTCCGGGAGTTGGTGATGGACAGGGAGGCCTGGCGTGCTGCAATTCATAGGGTCGCAAAGAGTCGGACCTGACTGAGTGACTGAACTGAACTGAACTGATGAGAGATTCAACATGTAAATATGATAAATTAGATGTAAGTTAAGCCATCATGTAATGTTACCTTCAAATACAGCATAGTCAAGAGCCAAAACACCATTACACTTTTACAAAAGTTGATATAGCAGCAACAAGTTTCATTTCACAAACCATACCCAACTGGTCTCATCAATATACGCAGAGAAGAAATGACCAACCTTTTTAGATACACTTTTCACAAATAGTGCCTAGGACACAAGAGATGCTCCAGAAATACTAGATAGCTGATTGTTGACAGATACCTTTTGTGAGCTACTGTGAAACAAATTCACCAAATTTTTACAATACACATTATTCCACTGGGTTCTTTAGCATACATTAAGTTGAAGGATCTTGCTGGTATCACTAATCTTGATTCTATATTAGGCACCAAAAAGCAAGTAATGAAAAGCTATGTCCTCAAGGTTACTGTGTACATTTAGAATATTAGTGAGTCAAATTTGGCACAAGATACCAATATGCAGACCTAATCAAATGGTATATTAACCAATGCTGCTGAGTAATTAATTTTGTGTTTGCGAGCTGAAAAGAATTTAAAACCATTTTCAGCTGCTTCTCATCTTGGCTGCCATCATTATATATACCAAAAAAGCAACTCAAAGTCAGATTCAGGTAGCACGTATTAAGCAGAACTATTAAATATCAGTCAATGGACTGAACCTTCCTACATAAATTGATGATTCTGATATTCAACCAGGTTTAAAAACCAACCTGCCAGTGTTTGAGCATACTATCTCCACAAAGTCACGTTTAACGACCTTCAGTAGTGGGACAAACAACCTGGAAAAGGCCATGCCTTTTATCTTTGAAGCTTGCATGCATGCACACACACACAAGAATGTTTACCCTACAACCACTTGAGTCTTTCAAACAAGCCCTCTCGCAGTCCTACGCAAGAGCACAGCTCATCACAAACATGAAAACAGTTATCACTTCTCCACTTCCTTCAATTTAAAGTGGTCTGTCCATCATCGATCTTTTCGATAGCATCACATCTTTTTCTTTCACACAATTTACAATGAACGTATCAGCTGTGTGTTCACTTTTTACCTCCTGTGCGCTCCACTAGGGCTCTGAGTTCAAGGATCAAGGCCATTTGTGCACCACTCCACAGCCAGCACCTAAGGCACAGCAGTACTTAGCACACGGAGGCAGCATACAGCAGTACTCAGCCGATGGATGAATAAACAAATGATTTGGAGGGCATCAGCCCAAATTCAATTTTGTTAATTCTTAAAAACTTAGAGAGGTTGTCACAGAAAGAGGAACTGCCTGATTTAACTGGTCTCCTACATAGTAGAAAATTCCAGTGAAAGATTTTTAAATGGTTTTTAAGTAAACAAACTTTTCCAATAATGAAAGTCAGCAGTATCTTTATTCTATACATATTTACTGTTGCTCCACAATGTACAACAATGCCTCAAACACTGGTAACAGAACAGATAACAGGTCTTCCCCTCAATATGTGATAACAAGAGTTGAGAGTTTACTATATAAAGAAGTAAAGTAGAATATTTACTGCATTAAGTTCACAAGCTTGCAAAGATATAGCAGTGGAACGTCAATCTCAGTAATTGGATAATAACCATTATAAGAAAAAGTGGGAAAATGTAGGTCTCAGTTTAAACCAATAAATCATGGGGTTATAAAACTAAAACAAGCAGTCAAACTTAGAGACAGAAAGCAGAATGGTGGTCACAAAGGGCTGAGGAGAGAGGAGAATGGGGAGTTAGTGTTTTACAGGCACGGAATTTCATTTGGGGAGGATGGAAAAGCTGTGGAGATGGATGGTAGTGATGGTTGCATGACAATTTGAATGTACTTAATGCCACTGAACAGTACACTTAATCAATCAGAATGATCAATTTTATGTTATGCACTTCTCCCACAATGAAAAAAAATAAAACTGAGTCACACAAGCTGATTATACCTTCTGAGAGTACGATCGTCATTTAGCGCCTCCATGTACAGAAGGGCTGGTCCTGAGTTTGTTACTGACTTCCACGTGCTCAAGGATGGAGAAACACCCCCAGAATCAGGATCTTCACGTAAAGAAAGACAGCTGCATTTGACAAATGATGCATCATTATATGACTAGCAAGGAACCTCAAGGACACTCGACAGCTCATTTTTTACTCAAATTCCCTTTGAGGAAAGTTCTCCAGGGCTATGAGATCCAGTGTTTTGGTTTTTTTTTATTCTCTCACCTTCAAAACACAGAGAAAGTTTCACCTCTCAAGTGAAAAAAAAATTCTAACTCTGAAAAATCCTAAAACACAACCATCAGAAATGACTTCAGGATGCAATTGAGATCTATTGACAAAGCTCACTGGAAAATGTTACCAACACCTGAATACTGTGTCTGTTCTCCATCCCTTCTTCACACCACCACCAAGGAAAACAAAATTTAGAATCAGGATGCAGGTGGCATATTGTTGGGGGAGGGGGACTTTTTTGGATATAAAATGCAAGGCATACAGTGACAACACTCCTTTGAGTTCTTCTCAGAATCAAGCAATCTACCAATCATTCATATGGAAAACAAAACCATAAACAGTGTCACTGGCAAGCCAGTCAACAGCATTTATTATCCTGTGTACAGGGTACTAGTAGATAAAACAAAAGAAAGACTTATCATTTGCCCTACAGGAGCTCAAAACAGCAAGGAAGATGATTTGCACTCCGTATTTAGGGTAGAAAATCAGAACACAATGATGAAGAGTGTGGGCTCTGAAGTGAGACTAACTGTGATGCAATCACAATTCACAACTTGTTAGCTGCACATCATTAATAGTAACAAAGGGCTTAGCACACACCAGGAAGTTGGTCTATAATCCATTCCAGTTAATCCTCACCAACCCTATAAAGTACATAACACTCTTATTTTACACATAAACTCAGGTTATTTAAATTCCCTGAGGCTTAGTTTTGCTGAGAGGGTGAAAGGATTAATACCAACTCATACCATTGTTTGGCAAGTTAAATGAGTTAATGTGTAAAAAAAAAAAATTAAAATAGGATATTGTAGGCTCTCAATGAATGAATGCTGATACCATGGTTTAATTACTACATATTTATGGAAATAGCACATATTTGGAAAAGTTATTCTCAGGGAACATTTCAGAGACTGCTACTTTTTCTACTCACTGAACTGTTTATAAATACAATTCAGCAAATGTGTGTGTTCCTGTTATATGCAAGACACTGTACCAGACACTACAATGTACATAAAAACATATGACAAAATTTCTATCATTAAGGTGTTTAAACCTTAATAAATGAATTTACAAGAAAATACATACTATCTTAAATTTAGACAGCTGACGAATGGACCAAGGATTGGGGTTTTGTGTGAAATGTCCCTGTTCTGTGTATTCTGTTACATTCATCATCATTCTTTTGTCCTATAAATGCAATTTGACATTTTTTCCTCTATGAAATATGACTTCCTACAAGTTAAATACTAGGTAAGTTCACCCGAGCATGGTTTCTCTTTTCTCCACATTGATATGGCATATATTTTATAAACACCTGTACCAATTGAATACATGCTGATTTCCAATCACTGGTATGCAATTGTCTCAATAAAAGAAGATAAGCAGCCTGCATTCAGACATCCTATTTATAATGACAACCTAAGCTACCACACTCACTACTATTTTCTATGATTAGAATGAATGAAAATAAATTATCAATAATGAAAAAGCTTCTTATTCATCTCACATGGTGATGTGCTTTCAATTCCTACTGAGATTTCCAAATGTATTTGTGGTGAAATCTACCCAGAACACTGATCTCAATTGGAAATCTTATAGTTTGGGAGAATGCAGGAAATTTCCCCAAGGAAATAGAGACATATGGTATAAGGCACTGGATAGTCTCACAGTAAATAAGTATTGAGCATATATAAGATGCCTGAGAGAATTTATAATGGAATATCTGACACTGTAACTAAGACATGTTATAAAATATCTCCTTTCTCTTCTGGGCAAACCCCATCAAAGTAAACTTTTGAAAGCAGTTAACTTGCTGAAATAACATAATAATTAGTCAAAATCCTTTTCATTTCACCACGAAATCTCTAGTACAACCAGTATCCCTTATCTTTCCAGGAAAGAATAGCAGTACATACATATGATTAAATAGTGTTGCTAAGCAAAGGCTTAAGACAGTGTTTTTAAAATATATCTACAGATTTTAGCTGAGCGCCAAAGAATTGATGCTTTTGAACTGTGGTGTTGGAGAAGACTCTTGAGAGTCCCTTGGACTGCAAGGAGGTCCAACCAGTCCATTTTAAAGGAGATCAGTCCTGGGTGTTCACTGGAAGGAATGATGCTAAAACTGAAACTCCAATACTTTGGCCACCTCGTGAGAAGAGTTGACTCATTGGAAAAGATCCTGATGGTGGGAGGGATTGAGGGCAGGAGGAGAAGGGGACGACCGAGGATGAGGTGGCTCCATGGCATCACTGACTCGATGGACATGAGTTTGAGTGAGCTCCAGGAGTTGGTGATAGACAGGGAGGCCTGGCGTGACGCAATTCATGGGGTTGCAAAGACTCAGACACGACTGAACGACTGAACTGAACTGAAGCTGAAATTAAATTAGAAAACTGATGTTTTATATCACACACAAAGCTTTTACTTCCTGAGCTTCCAATTTAATTGTTTTTAATTTTTTAGTGATACTTAACATTTTCAGTCAAGTTCACTTGTATTCATTTCAGTGTTGGATACCAAAGTTATCTCATAATAATAATAATGAAATAATAATAATGAAAGACAGTCTCATCATTATATATTAGATTGATGCCAAGCAGTCTCAACAGAATATTGAGAATTCTTATAAAAATATTTCATTGTTACTAAATGACCATCAATGTCACATCCTACACTGGTACTAGGCATATAGTATAACTTCAGGAAATGATGGAAAAGAGCAACACAAGCAAAGATAATTAAAATACAGTACGAAAAGTGCTACACTAATGGGATATATAATATTAATACAAAGCTCCATAGAAGCACAGATGAACATGGACTCGCCAAAGACCCCATCCCTTTTTTCACCTGGAGAAGAGCTGAATTCTATTTTGAAAAGCTGATCCTCTATCTTGAAGAACAAATACTAGCTCACTAGGCAGAAAATTAAAACAAGCAAACAAAAACAAGAAAGGACATTCTCAGTAAAGAAAGAGACAAGACGCATGGCCTACAGGTAGAAATAGACATGCTGTTTTTAGAAAATGTCAATTCCTTGTGTCAGTGAGTTGCCATACACACTCAAATGTACTGGCTGAGCACTATTTTCATGCCAGGCATTTTGCTAGACTAGGGAGCAGCAAATAGCACACAGACCAAATTTTTCCTGTTGCCTCATTTTGTATTGCCTGCAAACTAAGAACAATTTTTGTTTTTTTAAGTGGATGAAAAAAATCAAGAGAAGAATATCATTTCAAGGTACATGAAAACCGTATGAAATTCCTATTTTAGTGTCCGTAAATAAAGCTGTATTGAACACAGTCACATTTATACCTTTGCATATGGTCTATAGCCACTTTTGTGCTATGCTGGCAGAACTGAGTAGTTGGGACAGCAAAAGTACGGCCCACAAAGCCTGAAGCCTTTACTAAACTAGAGAAAGCTTGCAAATCCCTGTGCTAGATGATGGGTGAAGAAAACAAGGTCTAATTGTGGAGAGGAACAAGGAAACAAACCTAATCTTAGAATATTGTAGGAACAGTTAGGACATACAGCCCGAGGAACTATGATTAAGAAAGGTCTATGAAGCTGAATTAGGTTAAATGAGAAGAACAGATCATAAGGAACCTTGCCTGTCATGCTTCAAATTTCATTCTGAAAGCAATGGCAAGACTTTGCAGGGTGTTAAGACAGCCTATGACATAATTGGTCTTGTATTTTAAAACAGCCATCCTGATCACAATGTAACTAACTATACTTATTGTCTTTTTCTGGCAAAGCAAATACAATACTGGGATGTAAGGACTATTTGCCCTTGGGAGAACCAAGGAGCATTCTTATCAGACAGCCATCTTTCTTATTTACTTTCTCTCTCAATGAAATAATGATAATAACAATAATCATTATTGTTTATATATTGTTATTGTTATCATAATCATGTGCTGTGCTTTAGTCACTCAGTAGTGTCTGACTCTTTGCAACCCCATGGACTCTAGCCCGCCAGGCTCCTCTGTCCATGGGGATTCGCCAGGCAAGAATACTGGAGTGGGTTGCCATGCTCCTCTCCAGGGAATCTTCCCAACCCAGGAATCGAACCCAGATCTCCTGCCTTACTGGCAGATTCTTTACTGTCTGAGCCACCAGAGAAACCCCAAAATACTGAAGTGGATAGCCTATTCCTTCTCCAGGGGAACTTCCCAACCCAGGAATTGAACGGGGGTCTCCTGCATTGCAGGTGGATTCTTTACAACTGAGCTACCAGGGAAGCCCCAATAATAATAGCTAGTACTTATTGTAACTACTCACTAGGCAGTTGCTAAAAGTTTTACATATGTTAACTGTGCAAGTAATTCTTGCTGAACTGGAGACATATATACAATAACATGATTGGATTTAACCCTTTTCTTGGAAGAAAATATTTTTAGTGTTCAAATCACATGATTTTTTTCAATCCTACGTGAATATATTGGAATTCCCTTGTAGCTCAGTCAGTAAAGAATCTGCCTGCAATGTAGGAGACCGAGGTTCAATTCCTGGGTGGGAAAGATCCCCTGAAGAAGGAAATGGCAACCCGCTCCAGTATTCTTGCCTGGAGAACCCCATGGACAGAGGAGCCTGGCAGGCTACACTCCATGGGGTCGCAAGAGTTGGACACAACTTAGTGACTAAAGCACCACCAGCTGAAAATATTGAACACTTGTAGCATAACCTTAACTCCCTTTATCAAGCAAGACAGGTGGCTGAGCCATCATTCATTCATCCTCATTCATCACGCCCTACTATCAGGTGCTAAGTGTCTCTCACGTGTCAGGAAGCAAAGTGAAGAGGCCAAGGTATACAACTGCAAGTAGTTTTTTCTGTTCCCAGTTTTTTCTGTTCCCAACAGTTAAATAAGAAAAGTAAACACACCACCAATCTCAGACCTGAAACCCAGTCACTGATCATTCCATCAACCCAGCATTATCCTGTTGGATACACCTAATCCTTGAAAACTTTCTTCTTAAAGTTTTCACTTCTAAATAGTTTTGTGGATCTGTGTTACAGTAAAGATGATAGAAAGATGGAAAGAGAATTAGCAAGTACTGGTAATGAGAATGAAGCCAAAAAAGACAGAAGTCAGTGCTTCACACATGGTACTTTGGGCCTGTCTCCCAAAAACAAAGCTAATAAAATCACAAGGGATTATTACTTGGCATGACTAGCTTAGAAATAGAGGGAAAAGGGCACAGGGGACAGGAGGTGGACTCACCAAGGTTAAGGACAAAAGGTGAACTTGCCTTCATTTATTCTAGAAAGTATTTCACACCTCTAAGTATTTTGCTTATATTAAATTAATGTTTTTAAGTTCAAATCTAAATTTAGCAATTACATGTACATCTAGGATACCAGTGTCTTATGGTGTATTTCCTAGGCTTAATCACTTCATTGGAAAATTAAATAATATCAGATGACAAAGAAGAAAGTTGCCATTGTATTAGAGTATTGCCCACACACTAAAAAATTTACAAACCCAAGACTTACGGACCACAAATTAGAAACTATGATTTTGTGATTAGAAAGATGCTAAAGTGTGTCTGGAATTCCCTGCAGACTTCTTACAGTAGCAATATGCCTTTGAGACTCACTAGAAAACAGTCCCAAGAGGGAAAGCCAGCATTTTGTGCCTCTGTATATTTTTCAATGCACCTGAGATGGGTAGCTTTACCACTATACTTTCACTCTTTATATTCTAAACTTGACACTCTGACAAATGGGATTTTAAAAGGCAAAGAGAAAAAAAATCAGGTAGGGAAAACCACAGGTCTCTTCCCAAAACTTCCTACCAACATTTACCTCATTTCTATACTGCAAATTATCATCCTTATTGTGGTAACTAACCTCAGTTACCTTATTAGAAAGTTTAAAGAAGAGATAAATAGACATTTGTTAAGACTGTCAAGTCAGAAGTGCAGATTTGTTCTAAAGCACTTTTCTGTGTCTGGCTTAATTCAAAGTTTTCCAACCTCAAGCTCAACTGTCTTGCTTCTACTGCTTGAAGAGATTCTGGTTCTACTCCTCTTACTTGCCGCGGATGTGGAGACCTTCTCTGCGCCATTTGGACCCCTTCGTACCCATCTTACCACACCATAATTTGGTACGATCACCCTTAGCTACACTAGAAAAGTCAATGGACAGCTCCATGATCTCAGCATTCATTCCCCTTAGCTCTCTGTACAGACTTGATATATACTACCGAAAAGATAACTTTCCAAAGCCTACAGCCTAAGTAACCTAACCATATTACGTGGGTTCAATAGTCCTGGAGAGTTTGATAAATTGGGTCTAGCAACAGATAAGGGCTTCCCTGGTGGCTCAGATGGGAAAGAATCTGTCTGCAATGCAAGAGACCCAGGTTCAAACCCCGGGTTGAGAAGATCCTTTGGAGAAGGGAATGGTTATCCACTCCAGTATTCTTGCCTGGAGAATCCCATGAACAGAGGAGCCTGGTGGGCAAAAGTGATTCTCATAGGCATAGCTTCTTCTAAAATGATTCTGTGCCAGTGTTCAAGGTGCCTACTGACTGATTTGAACACAGCCTCTGCAGACTGTTTCTACTTTGTAGACAGATGAAACTCCTGTCCCACTGAGAAAGCATTCTGATTCCTACATAATGACGATCTACTATTTGACAGCTTTTTCTCAATAGGACAGAGATCAAAAAAAATGTTATTGTGGACTGTTTCAACTCACAGAGAAGAGTTTCTACAGAAAACATATCTATATTTCAGGCAAACCAGGTAAAAATCAGCAAGAATATCTTATTGCTGTTTTGCTAATGCCAGTGTAAAAAAATATATATGTATGTTTTAACTTGCTTTGTATCACACTTAGTAAAGCATAATAAGCATGCATTTTAAAGGCATCTAATAAAGCATGTCTCAGAGATATTGCAGTTTCAGTTCCAGATCACTACAATACAAGAAATACTGCAACACAGTGCAATACAGGTAAAAGTCCCATGAATTTTTTGGTTTCATAATGCCTATATGTCTACACTACATTGTAGCCATTAAGTGTACAATACCATTGTCTAAATAAGGTACACACCTTTATTAAAATATGTTATTGCTAAGACATGCCAGCTATCATCTGAGCCTTCAGCTAGTCCCAAGTATTTTGCTGCTGAAGGGTCTTGCCTTGATCTTGATGGCTACTAACTGATCAGAATGGTGGCTGCTGAAGGTTAGGAGGGCTGGGGCAATTTCTTTGGGAAAAAAAAAAAGACAATGATGAAATGTGCTGCATCAGTTGACCTTTCCTTTCACTAACAATTTCTTTATGGTATGCAATGCTGTTTGATAGCATTTTACCCACAGCAGAACTTCTTTGAAGAGTGGAATCAATCCTCTCAAACTGTGCTTCTGCTTTATTAACTAAACTTATGTACTATTCTAAATCTTTTGTTGTCATCTCAACAGTCTTTTGAGCATCTTTACCAGGAGCAGATTGCATCTCAATAAGTCATTTATTCGCACACCATAAGAAGGAACTCATTTGCTAAAATTTTATCATGAGATTGCAGCAGTTCAGTCACATCTTCACGCTCCACTTCTGATTCTAATTCTCTTGGTATTTCCACCACATCTGCAGATGCTTCCTGGTCCACTTAAGTGTGGAAGCTCTCAAAGTCATCCAGGATGGCTGGAATCAGCTTCCTCCAAACTCCTGTTACTGTTGATATTTTGACTTCTTCCCATGAATAACAAATGTCCTTAATGGCATCTAGAATGGTGACTCCTTTCCAGAAGGTTTTCAATTTACAGTTGACCCTTGAACAATGAGGGAGTTCAGGATGCCAACCCTCAATATAGTTCAAAACTGCAAGTAACTTACAATTGGCCTTCAGCATCCACAGGTTCATCATGTAGTACTTCAGTATTCACTATCGAAAACAATCTGCATAGAAGACCCACGAAGTTCAAGTTGCATTATTCAAGGGCCAACTCTACTTTGCCCAGATCCATCAGAGGAGTCATTATCTATACCAGCCATAGCCTCATGAAATGTATTTCTTAAAGCATAAGATTTGAAAGTGGAAACTACCCCTTGATCTATGAACTGCAAAACAGATGTTGCATTAGTGAGCATGAAAACAATAGTAATCTCATATATCATAGTCACGTATGAATGTGAGAGTTGGACTATAAAGAAAGCTGAGCGCTGAAGAACTGACACTTTTGAACTGTAGTGTTGGAAAAGACTCTTGAGAGTCCCTTGGACTGCAAAGAAATCAAACCAGTCCATCCTAAAGGAAATCAGTCCTGAATATTCACTGGAAGGACTGATGCTGAAGCTGAAACTCCAATACTTTGGCCACCTTACGCAAAGAGCTGACTTATTTGAAAAGACCCTGATGCTGGGAAAGATTGAAGGCGGGAGGACAAGGGGATGACAGAGGATGAGACAGTTAGATGGCATCACCGACTCGATGAACATGAGTTTGAGTAAGCTCCGAGAGTTAATGATTGGCAGGGAAGCCTGGCATACTGCAGTCCATGGGGTCACAAAGAGTTGGACACGACTGAATGACTGAATTGAACTGAACTGACCATCTGCATCAGAATTCTTGGGTGACCAAGTGCATTATCAATGAGTAATACTACTTTGAAAGAAAATTTTTGTGGCACTAAGTCTCAACAGTGCTTCCCTGGTGGCTCAGATGGTAAAGAATCTGCCTGCAATGCAGGAGACCCAGGTTTGATCCCTAGGTCGGGAAAATCCCCAGGAGAAAAGAATGGCAACCCACTCCAGTATTTTTGCCTGAAGAATTCCATGGACAGAGGAGCCTGGAGGTCTATAGTCCATGGGGTCGCAAAGAATTTGACACTACTGAGCAGCTAACCCTTCACTTCAAGTCTCAACAGTAGGCTTAAAAATCTGAGTAAACCATGTTGTAATCAGATGTGTTGTCATCCACGCTTTGTTATTCAATTTCTAGAGCACAGGAAGAGCAGATTTAGCATAAGCCTTAAAGGGCCCTAGGATTTTCAGAATGGTAAATGATCACTAGTTTCAACTTCAAGCCACCAGCTGCCTATGCTTTGAGCTCTGAAGCCAGAGCCACTGACTTCTCCTCTCTAGCTATGAAAGTCCTACGCAGCCTCTTCTTCCAATAGAAGGCTCTTTTGTCTACAGTGAAAATCTGTTGTTTGGTGTAGCCACCATCATCCATAACCCTGGCTAGACCTCCAGGATCACTTGCTGCAGCTTCTACATCAGCACTTGCTGCTTCACCTTGCAGTTGTATGTTATGGAAATGGCTTCTTTCCTTCAACCTCATGAGTGAGCCTATGCTAGTGGCAAACTTTTCTTCGTAGCTTCCTCGCCTCTCTCAGCTTCAAATCACTGAAGAGAGTTAGGGCCTTGCTCTCAATTAGGTTTTGGCTTAAGGGAATTTTGTGGTTAGTCTGATCTTCTGTCTAGACCACTACAACTTTCTCCATATCAACAATAAGACTGTTTCACTTTTTTTTTTTAATCATTTGTGTGTTCACTGAAGTGTCAATTTTAATTTTCTTCAAGAAATGTTTCTTTATATTCACAACTTGGCTACCTGACACAAAATGTCTGGCTTCCAGCCTATCTCAACTTTCGACACACCTTCCTCACTAAGCTTAATCATTTCTAGCTTTTGATTTAAAGTGAGAGGCATAAGACTCTTTTTTTCACTAGAACATTAAAGACCACCATAGGGTTATTAATTGACCTGATTTCAATACTGTTGTGTCCCAGGGAATAGGGAGACCCAAGGAGAGTTAGAGAGATGGGGAAAGAGTTGGTCAGTAGAACAGTCAGGATACACACATTTATCCATTAAGTTTGTGCTTTATATGGGTGAGGTTTAGGCACCCCAAAACAATTAACATTAAAGATCATTGACCACATCACTACAAATATAATAATAATGAGAAACTTGAAGTATTGTGAGAATTATCAAAATAAGACACAGAGTAAGAAATGCTGTTTAAAAAAATCACACCAACAGACTTGCTCAATGAAGGGTTGCTACAAAACTTCAATTCATACAAGATACAGTATCTGCAAAGTGCAAAAAAGTAACACATAATACAATGAGGTGTGCCTGTAATGAAAGATATGTTTTATAAGAAAACTTGTAACCAAATCCAAATTTTATTTTCTAGTTCTGATTTTTAAGTTTTGGTTTTCCATCTTAACTGCAATACAAACTAGAGCTTCTACCTAGAGAAAAACTCTAATAAAAAATATTGAGCACCTACTATGTACACTGTACAGAAAGCCAAAATGAGTAAGTAGTCTAGACTTTAAAATAACATATATTAACATGGCAAACAATCAACCTTGTTTCATTTTTTTATACCATATATATTTTAGCACTTTTGGAAACCAAATCAATGAGGACGACTAATATTTTATATCTTAAGGGATTAAAAAAATCTAATAATGCAATAATTAGAAGGGGCATTCACATCATGCTTTTTAGATAAACAAACACTAACCATGAAAAAGATTAGTCAGAATTAGTCAACTGCCTTTCTCTAGCCCTCTGACAAACCTCTGGTGAAATGGGAAGGTTGGTTAGGTGTTCCACTTAGGTGATTTCCATTGCTCACTTGTGTCAGGAAGGTTGACCTGAGCAGATGGATGTAGCCAATGTGAGAAGTCACACAAAGAAGAGAGAGGAGCACATGATCCCCTCTCTGCCAGGTCTCCCCACAATTTGCACTGAGGTGAACCCCTGATGGATTTGCTTCCTTCTGGCTAATGGGAACCTCCAGTCTCTTGGCAAAGCCTGGAAACATCCCTTGTCACTATGACAGGTTGATCTGCTTGCTAATCTGCTTTTCTCTTTTCAGCTCCAGCTCAACTTGACCTTTCGTGCAGCATATTCTGTCTTTTTTCTCACAAACAGCTCTGATTCCTCTATCAGCTGGCAGACAAGGGTCACTCTGTCCAACTGTGTTTTGGTTTGCAGAGCCTGGGCAATGGCCTGTTTTGAATTTGCTGATTAATGCTATTATTTGGCTTATTCTCTGTATCTCCTATTTTTATCAAAGGTTTCCATTTCAGAAAGAAATCAAAATTGTGGTAAATCTTTTGGGGATTCCAAGCTTAAACAAAATGCCTTCAACAAAGGAGAGCACTTAGAATTATAAATTTGCATTTAAATGCTTGACCATGCTGGCATCACTTATGTAGCAATATCAAACAGCATGAGATAAATCAGAACACAGCTTGAAATTATAGTCCTAACTTATCCGATTTCATAATAATTTTAGGGTCTTTCCTTTAAAAACCAATAGCTCAAAGACTTATATTTTTCCACAGAATATTCTTCTGTTTTGCATAATAGCTCTCCCATGGTTCATAGAATGATATATTAAAAGCACTATTTCTACAATAATTAATCCTAATTTTTAAATTTAGCTAAATGACATCTGGAGAAGGCAATGGCACCCCACTCCAGTACTCTTGCCTGGCAAATCCCATGGATGGAGGAGCCTGGTGGGCTTCCATCTATGGGTTCGCACAGAGTCGGACACGACTGAGCAACTTCACTTTCACTTTTCACTTACATGCATTGGAGAAGGAAATGGCAACCCACTCCAGTGTTCTTGCCTGGAGAATCCCAGGGACTGGGGAGCCTTGTGGGCTGCCGTCTATGGGGTCCCACAGAGTCGGACACGACTGAAGCGACTTAGCAGAAGCAGCAGCAGCAAATGACATCTGCCACATATTTATAACTATGAAATTAGACAAAATCATTGAACTAAAAGCCTAACTTAAAATATGTAAATGAAAATTTTCTAGGTTGGACCAAGAAAATTACTTGTAAGTTACTATTTTGATTGCATTTTATGTGATTGCAAGACAAAGAATCAACAAGCCATATGGAGACTTTGCACATGGCCCTAGACATAAGGTATGGACTAAGAGGATAATATTTACAATCAAATAAATTAATGTTGTTCATGGGACAATAGAGTAAGGATAAAAAAAGTTACTAGGGAAAATTAAGAGGAGTTACATAATTTTTTTTTTAAGAAAATGAAATTCATTGTGACAAGCAAAGCAAGAAAAGATTCATAGTTTCTCTTTGCTAGTGTTATGATTGATAATACTTATATTTATGTAGCATTTTCATATAAGAATCCCAAAACAATCTAGTGATTTTTTTTTCCTTGCATAGTACATCAACATTATCCTATTTTATAGAGAGTAAATTTAACTCCTGCTCCAGGAAAAAAAAAAAAAAGATCTTCATATGTGGCACTTTGCCATATGCCAGCCCCAGTTTGAACTCTATCTTTGTAATCTAAATCTTCTATGCAGTTATTCCCATTTCAGAGATATAGAAATTGAAGAACACAGGGTTTAATTAATTTACCCATTTGTCAAAGGTAGAAAATGATCAAGCGGAGATTCTAATCCAGGTATCTGTACCACTCACAGGCTTCATCAGCATGTTCTAATGCTTTTCCATCACCAGGCTGATTCAGAGAACTAAGAAAAGAGCTCAGGCATTCTGAGGTGCAGTGGCCAAAAATCTCCCATCTCCATGTTATCCAAATCAGTCATCCATTTTTCTGTGTGAAAGGATTCTGACCCTCAGTCTATATGTTTACTTCCTGACTCATCAGAGCTATAGAGGCAGGCTCTGTTATCAAACTGGTTAGGTTCAAATCCTAGGAAGCCATGTCATGGATGCGTTTTATTTTCCAAAGAGAGAAAATTCCCCAAATATTTTTCTACCACTCTAGCGCCATATCAAGTTCTCAAGGAATGTATACAAAGCTCATGCTCATACTCATTTTCTATGATAAGTCTGAGCTTGAGGACCTAGTCTGTCTACCAAAAGCTGGACCAGGAAGGGAAAGGAAGACCAGTGTTCATTCACCCCTCCACGGTGTGTCTCCCCTCTCTCTCCCCATCTTTAACTTCTGAACCTTACCTCTTTGTCAGCAGGGTAAGAAATCAGTAGGTCTTAGAAAAAGACCACTTCTACCTAAGGCTCAAAGAAAAGACATTTATGAAATAATTCTCAGCTGCCAGCAACTCAGTACTCACAATGTGGCCAACGATAGAAGCCCCAATGGTCAAACATGTCAACACAGCACAAAAGAAAAGCATCACATGAGTACCTAGAATCCATCTCAGATTACAAGAAAGTTTAAACAGATTGTGTAAACTCAGTTAGTTTTCCTAAGTTTCTCCTAAACTATTGCTTTAATCATAACAGAAGGTTCTCAAAGCCCCTGACAGCCAGCAGTTGCAAAGTTGACACCAGGTTGATGGGCCACCTGTTGCAAGGTAGGAGCCAAGAACAAATGTGAGAGCAAAATCAGCTTTGTTTATTAAGCAGCAAAAGGGACATCTGTCATAACAGCCAGTACAACCACCCCAAAGGACGACTGTAGACCAAACTATTCAGTTCTTGTTTGCTTCCGTCAACCCCTCCTTCACATCTAATACATATCTAAGAGGGATCTCTGGCATTCATTATCTGTACTGTGATAACAATAACATGCCACAAAAACCATAATTATTTTCACTCTTAATACATGGGCTAAATGTGTATTTAATGTGTAATTAATAGATACACATTAGAAAATGTATAAAGATGGATATTTTAAATGAACAATATGATAAATAGTGAAAATGGAAAATGTTGTTGATGTATTTAATTTTTAATTAAAAATTAGGTAACATTTTAACTCAAATGATTGGTTTTAAACAGCTTTCATATTTTTATCCCAAGTGAAAACAGGCCAGCTATTTCGAACCACTGAGTTGGGATACATAATCTACAAGGGAAACACTCAGTGGCAGCACTGTTGGGGTCGACTGAGATGCAAAGAAGAAAGCCATCAAATTATGGAAGACCTGGCATGTGCTTGACGTGCTGGACAGGTTGCCCTGTGTGTTTCTTTTCAACATTAATATTATGCTTGTGAGGGAGGTATTATCGTAGTCATTTTATAGATAATAAAATGGTATCTCTGAGTAATTCAGAGATGTGACCCATCTAAGGTCATGCAGGTAAAAACCAGCATGTCTTCTGCTTGCAAAGTTACCAACTCCAGTAAACTACGCACTATAGTTTCTATGCCCCACGCCTGAGACACTTAAATTCACACGGGAGAGTGCCTATCAGACGATACGGCAGGACATCCTCAGGTGACGAGACAAACAGTTCTTCCCCTTTACCCATCCACAAAAAAACTGTGGACTATTAAGGCAAGAGAAAGTGCAATCACTCTCTACTTCTATATCACTTCACTAGTTAAAACAGAGGTCAAAGTCTCTCTAAAATGGCCAGAACAATAAACCCAGATGAGGAAAGTTGACTCTAGCTCTCATGATCATGGCTACATAGATGATATTACATAGGAGAGGAATTTCTCCTTCCTCTCTCTTTTTCTCTCTCTTATTCTCACTCTCTCTCTCTCATTCACACACACACACACACACACACACACACACACACACACCCCACACAGGGCTCTAGAGAAGTTTCTGGAGAATCAGGATGAACATAGCAATAGCATCACACCAGTATATGGAAAAAATGACCTCAGAATTAACATAGGGCACTGCTTTTAGAGTACTTTTATTTCCCACTGAGATCTCTTCTGACTCCATATAGTCATCACAACAATTCTTCCACGGCGTCACTCATGTATATTCTAGCAACATAAAAGTACGCAATTTATCCTACAGGAGGAATTCACAATGTTCATTCCCACCACTCATTAATTTTCATCATTTCACTGTTCAGGAGGAGAAGCTCAGATCAAGTGAAAATACACCAGAATTCTTAGAAACCGCCAGACGGTGGCAGAGTGAGGAGGCAGCTGGTTGGGGTTAGAAGATAATGGAGATGATAACTCCTAGAAACTCAGAGACAAGGGTATGGTAAGGATCACCTAAGTGTACATTTCAATGACCAAAAATTAAGGTGGAGAGAGAGCCATGAGGGAAACTTTGGAGAAACAGAAAGAGAAGACCCAAGGGAGTTGGAGGCCAAGGAAACGAGAAAGAGCAGTTTAAAGGAGTTTAGGAGGAAGCCAGAGCATGGGCTGAAAACAGCAATGAGGAACAAGGAAAACCTGATCCCATCACCAGGCCTGGGGGTAGAAAGCGGAGGCACAGGAGGAACATAGCCACTCCTTGCCAGGCTAGACACGAAAACAGCAACCGCAGAGAAAGCTAAATGTCAGATGAAGACAGTAAAAGCAATATACAGAGAAAAGTCTAAAACTATCACAGATTTTTCTGATAACAGTCCATGGGCTCTAGAAAGCACCAGGAAGCGGTTTTAGGAGTCAGGGAGGAGTGTTATAAGGGACAGTGTACAGAAGCTGAAATAGTTAGGTATGGGACATGGTGGGGTGTAACCTGGAAGACTGAAAGTTTGTATTGGGGCTGGCTGACATGAGTAAGAAGACAAGGTGTGTCCCAATAAATACATGAGAAGATCAAAAGGTGGGTCCAGTGCGAAAGCCAAGAACTTTTAGACCAAGACAGTGCTGATGAATTCACAGAACGTGATAAAGAATACACATTGCTGTGCACATTTATCTTGAGAACTTGGAGAACACAAATTTAATAGTCATCTAGGCTATAAATTTCTCTTGCAATAAAAGCACAAAGGTCTCCACGTTCCAAAATGGTGTCACTTCTGATCACCTATATTTTGTAGCATATGGAGCATAATGCAAATATTTATGGTGACCTACTGTATTACCAATCTTATTTAGTTTCAAGTGTGCTCTAATATTTTCAGAATGAATTTTCCAGACCAATTTAATTTCTTATCTGATAAAAAATATATAGCTGATATAGTATAAGGAATATTGTGAAGAAACAGTAAATTATTTGTAACACAGCAAAGATTCTAATTAGGCCCTGCTTGCTTTCAATGATCAAACTGGGGAAATATGGTCCACAATGTAAATAACATTTAAAAGTTGGCTGGCAAGTGTACTTAAAAAAGCAGTTATTGATGGCATAATACCAACCTGGAAATGCAAAGCAAGTGTTAGTCCAAGAGATCAGTGGTAAGTGATGAATTACGAACACCTCTGCTGCTAATTTTAACACAAAGAATAATGTTGAACATACAAAGCAGAAGGAGATAGCTACGACGAGGGAAAAACAGACCAGAGAAACAGAACAGACAGAACTTCATTCAACAATATGACTCCTCTCAATTTAATTCAACCCCAAATGTTTTCTGATGGATCCAGTAATAACCATTGATATTAATAGAACATGCACATTAAGACTGAATCAAACTTTGCCAATATCTGTGACAATTGTTCTGAGAATGGTTTCGAAAACACCAGTATATAAAAGGGTTATAGCGAATACAAAGCATTATGCTTATAATTGTACCTGTAATAATAATAATTTTAGTTTTACTTCTAGTCTCACCACATGAAGTGTTTACAGCCTAAGGGATTGGCAATCATATCATTTCTCATCTTATTTTTAATTAAGTTCCACAGTAATAATGGGTTTTGCTTGCTTTTCCTTCAAAAAAAATCATCATATAAGACTTCTTGATGCATTCAAGAAAAATCTCCAGGTCTCTTCTAATAAGAAAAAATAACAAACCTGCCTATAGCTACTTATATTTATGAGCATTTAGAGTGTTGTTAGTTTCTCCTGCTCAATATTAATCAGGCAAATGGAAAAGTATGTTGAAGTTCCCATGTTCCTCTTTTTATCTAAAAAATAAAATCAGAAAAGGAAGCAGCATTCTCACCTAAGAATATTCTCCTCCTCAGCAATGATTTCCATTCTTCATGACTTTTTATCATTGTTGTTGCTGTTGTTATATCATCAAGGATTTAGTGAAGTAAGCCAGAAAGAAAAACACCAATACAGTATACTAACATATATATATGGAATTTAGGAAGATGGCAATGAAGACCCTGTATGCAAGACAGGAAAAAAGACACAGATGTGTATAACAGACTTTTGGACTCAGAGGGAGAGGGAGAGGGTGGGATGATTTGGGAGAATGGGAATTCTAACATGTATACTGTCATGTAAGAATTGAATCGCCAGTCCATGTCTGACGTAGGGTGCAGCTTGCTTGGGGCTGGTGCATGGGGATGACCCAGAGAGATGTTGTGGGGAGGGAGGTGGGAGGGGGGTTCATGTTTGGGAACGCATGTAAGAATTAAAGATTTTAAAATTTTAAAAATTTTAAAAAAAAAGGTTAAAAAAAATTTTAAAAAAATGAATAAATAAAATAAAATTATAAACAAAAAATAAATAAATAAAGAGTAAATAAAAACCTATGATCCAAACCTCTGTCTCTTCCTATCCCCCAAGTAAGGATCTTCCCTGCAAGGAAACACGTGCATGGATGGCTACCTCACTCCTTCAGCCATGTCACAGTGGCACCTAGAAAGTTAGTTCAACTTCTACATGGAGAAGAGTGAGCTAAGTAATTACCCTTGCTTTTCCAAGGCTGAAATTATGGTGAGTTACATCACCCTTTGGCAGAAATATCACCCTTCCTGTGTTTCCTGATGAAACACTACCATATGCCTACTCTCATCATGAGGTTTCTCATGAAACTGCATATATTCCCTGTGTGTTTGGAGATCTTAACATCCATGAGCAAAGAAACTCTCCAAACCCTAAGAGCAGGAAATAGATGATGACTAAAAATGATCTTACTCATTGCAGATCACTGATACAGAATGTATCAGCACCTAGGAAAGATGTTTGCTTTTATTAGTTCTGCACATTTTTGCTACATTTCTTTAGATTTCAAAGATCCAGTTCTCTTGTGACCAAGGTTTCCATTAATGAATTAATGCCTCAAGAAAGGACCCATTGTGTGTGTATGTATATATATATATATATATGTCGTTTCAGTATCTTGTCAATTGGGAAAAATGCTGCAATGAACATAGGGGTGTATGCACCTCGTAAAATTTGTGTTTTTGTATTCCTTAGATAAATATCAAAAAAGATTCCAACAACACTGACTTTATCATGTAAATTCTCTACCTATTCCTAATTACTGATCCTAAACCAAAAAACTAGCAGAGAAATTTCTATCAATGATCCTGCCAAAATATGAAGAACTTTCTTACAGGTGTAATGATTTATGACACCAATTTATGAATACATTTTGTATCAAATGTTCATATACAAGTTGAATTTTGTAGTTGACATGCACTTTCCTACAGAATCAATGGTTTTAAAAATGGCTAGGTTTCCTGCCTAACCTATGAAAATCTACTTGAACTATTATGTGCCTAAGCAAACAATACTATTTCAAATTTGTTTCACTATCACTTAGAACATTGTTTCTCTATGGAAAAAAACAAATCTAAAGTTCATCCATTCACTCATTTCTATTAAACTGAACCATATGAAAATGTCATTTGTGTAGGTCAAATAATAGCTGAATATCAGCAACTTCATATGGTTAAATCTGATATCATTCAA
Source organism: Capra hircus (assembly GCF_001704415.2). Classification (NCBI taxonomy): domain Eukaryota; kingdom Metazoa; phylum Chordata; class Mammalia; order Artiodactyla; family Bovidae; genus Capra; species Capra hircus. The sequence continues at coordinate 50,845,572 of NC_030812.1, read as the reverse complement.
GAAAAATTAACTGTATAGCTTGAGACTGAAAGAGGCTGGGAACAAAGGTGGGTAAGTCAAAGTCCAGGTATTTACAAATTATCACATCCAGTTAACACACAAATGTGTGTAACAGGTACATGACATTATGGACAGCAATTTGATGCATTTTGACTCAAGGGCTAAAAACAGATCACACATTTCTTCAATAGAAAGCAATGTAAGCAGTAGATGTCTCGCCTCTCTTGGTCCCCAACTCCTTTTGCCAACCCCACACCCTAAGAAGGGACAGGAGGATGTTTAAGCATCACTTGGAAGACAAATCACATGTACACACTCAAATGTTTACAGACTTGCCTACAACAGGAAAGGTCAGAGTCAATTCATTCTCCACAAATTTATTCATACATAATGGCCCATAATTCAAGTTTTCTCATTATTCTCTTTAGCTGTAATGTTCATTCAAGTTTTTCCAGAATAATAGATTAATCAATATAATAAGGATATTCAGTCTGTTTTCTATTTGAAAAATCTAGAGGATGAACACCTCTGCTTTATGTAAGCTGCCTAATTATGTTAACTATATTTGACCGAGTATATATTAGACAGTGAGCCAAGCAGGATGTTTGGATCATAATATGATCTCTTATTCTCAACTCTAATGTACATAGTTAATCTTCAATTAAATTTCTCACCAATTTCCCCATAGTCATATTTTGTGCTATAGTCTTGTTATTAAATTCCTATAAAATTATATTTTGGGGAATTGGATGAGACAATCCTAGAATCCAGTCCAATTCCAATAGAATTTTAAAATGTTACTCATCATTCTGAATATAAAGTAATAGTCATTAATTTAAAAAAAAATCAAACAATGCAAAGATAAAGTAGGAATTGAGTGAAAGTGAAGTCGCTCAGTCGTGTTTGACTCTTTGCGACCCCAGGGACTGTAGCCTACAGGCTCCTCCATTCATGGGATTTTTCCAGGCAAGAATACTGAATTGGGGTGCCATTTTCTTCTCCAGGAGATCTTCCCGACCCAGAGATTGAACCCATGTCTCCCTCATTGTAGGCAGACGCTTTACCATCTGAGCCACCAGGGAAGTCAGTCAAATGTAATTGGAGTGAGAGAGAATAAGGACAGCAAGGTATGATGATTAAAAAAAAAAAAAAAGCGAGTGATTTTGCACTTGTAACAAAACTACCATACCCAAAAAGCCATGACCAAAAGGTGGAAGGGGTAGTGGGAGGGATTGGGAGATGGGGGGCTTTCCTGGTGGCTCAGACAGTAAAGTGTCTGCCTGCAATGCAGGGGTCCCAGGTTCGATCCCTGGGTTGGGAAGATCCCCAGGAGAAGGAAATGGCAACTCACTCCAGTATTCTTGCCTGGAAAATCCCATGGACGGCGGAGCCTGGTAGGCTACTGTCCATGGGGTTGCAAAGAGTCAAACATGACTGAGCAACTTCACTTCACTACACTACTATGTATAAAATAGGTAACTAATGAGAACCAACTGTATAAGCACATGGAACTCTACTCAACGCCCTGCTGCTGCTGCTGCTGCTGCTGCCACTTCAGTCGTGCCCGACTCTTAGCGACCCCATGGACTGCAGCCTACACAACAGTATGTGATTAATAACTGACATGGTTTAAGTTTGAAAATGCTCTATAGATTTAGAGGAGAGATGTCACTCCCAGCTAATGTGTCAAAATAGCAGTAGGTCTACTCAATAAATCACTTTATAAATCACTTATTTGATCACTCATTCATTCAAGAGATATTTATTGAGTGACTACAAAGTGTAAAGCCCTATGAGAGTCCCAGGAGATCCAAAACTGAATTGGCCCTTCCCTGCTGCATATTATACTCTCAGAAAGAAGGTAAGATGTGAACAACCAATTACACAATACACTTAGGGTGTTATTAAGCTCAAACGCACAGGAATACACGGTGCTCTAAGAGCATTTGCTGCTGTTGTGCGACTCTTTTGCGACCCCATAGACTGTAGCCTGCCAGGCTCCTCTGTCCATGGGATTTCCCAAGCAAGAATATTGCAGTGGGTTGCCATTTCTTTCTTCAGGGATCTTCCAGATAAGGCCACCTAACCTAGGGGGAGAGATACGGAATGCGTGCTTGAGGAGTGCTGGTAACTGAGCTTTAAAGGATTTGGAGTAAATTCCTACTATGAAAGACAAATGAAAGAAGCAGAAATGGGGTCTGAATATGGAGAGTTGCAAATGCAAAAGCCTAAAAATAGAAAGGGACAGAGTTATTCAAAGAACTGAAAGGAAACCAGTGTGCCTTGGAGGGCACAGTGCAATAAGAAGGTAGCCAGAGATTAGGCTGGTGAAACAGGCAGTGGCTAGACACCACAGGGCAAGGTTTCTTCATCGCACTGCTACTGACATTTGCAGTTAATAATTCTTTATTGTGAGGACCTGCCCTGCATATTGGAAGATGTTCAACAGCATCTCTTGTGTCTACATGGTAGATGGCAGTGGCACTATTCCCTAATCCTCACATCCTAGGAGAATCAAAATGTCTCCAGGTTTCACCATATGTGCCCTTGGGGATAAAACCATCCCCAGTTAAGAATCACTGCCATAAGGCCTTGTAGGTGATCTTAATACTGAGTCTGACCTTTATCCTTCAAGCAATGACATAATACTGGATACTATAAGGAAATGAGTGATTTTTCAAACAATCTGGGTAGGGCAAGAGGAAATTAAAGAGTGAAGTTCTACAGCTGTCAGAGAAACGATAGCTCTCCAAACCTACAGAAGAGAAGGGGGATCAGTTGGTCAACCCCTCCTGAGATGTTCTAAATGAGGTAAGCTGCCTCCTTGGCAGCGGACATAGGACCACTGGTTGTATATTTCTTCATTGTCCATTCACTTATCTGGATCATTTAGACCTCAGGCGCCTTTTGTGCATCTGTGTTCACCAAACAGCCTAGGAGTAATGCTGGGGGAGTGGGACTTTGCTAAAACTTAGCATGGGAAATAAATTGTAAATGAGGGTTATAAAATATGGAATATGTAGCAATGATTATGGGCTTCCCTGGTGGCTCAGTGGTAAACGATCTACCTGCAAGGCAGGTCACTGGGGCTCGATCCCTGGATCAGAAAGATCTCCTGGAGAAGCGAATGGCAACCCACTCTAGTATTCTTGCCTGGAGAACTCGGTGGACAGAGGAGCCTGGTGGGCTACAGTCCATATATTTTATGCTCCTTTAAGTATATCCTCATGTGTGTGTATATATACATATATGAATATATTCTCATACTTTCATCACAAAACTAAAAAAATCAAATTTCAAAGCCAGAGCAAATATCAAATACTGACAATGAAGACATTGTGTCACCAGAAGGAGTAATTCTTTTTTTTTTTAAAGAGAAGTCTCATGTACTAACTTGAGACCTTTATTGTTTAGAACAGAATGTCAGTCAACTGTTTCCATCCTCATTAACTCGGTTCCTTCTGCTTTAAGAAAAGCATGTAATTTGTCACTGAGGTTTCTTTTTACTTCAGTCCTGCTGCATTGTTAGTGATTTTTATACAGTGTGTGCTTGGAGGGTATTTATCATGTTATTTAGAGGCAATAAATCAAGTAAATCTGGATGAGCTTCTAAAAGACTTGCTATGTACACACGCATTAAGAACTATCAGCAAATGCTTTCTGTCATAACACTGACCAGGTGAAAGTTAGTTGTTTTTAGTGCCTCCACCTTCAGATTTTGTCTCTTTTTCTCTCTCACTCCTTCCCATGTGTGGGCTGTACCACTGAACTTATTGTTCCTTCTCCATCTGTGCTCACAAACCATGGCCCATCTGTGCAGGATGAGTTTCATTCAAACCAGTAACCAAGAAGCAAGAACCAGTGTCCTGAAGCATCCAACTGGGATGGATAAACACTGCCAATTGAATCCCTTTGACCCAAGGGCCAGCTGAAGTCTCCAACAGCCACTGCTCTCATTGGACTGCTCTCACTGGAATTCTGGCTCAAAGCCAGACAAATTCCTGACTTCTGCAAAATAACATGATTGCTTTTCTTCACTTTTTAAAATTTATTGTTAATTGGAAGATCATTGCTGTACAGTGTTGTACTGGTTTTTGCTATACAATAACGTGAATCAGTCATAAGTATATGTATGTTCCCTCCCCCCTGGAACTTCCCTCTCAGCCCCACCATTTTTTTGAATTGGAGTGTAGTTGCTTTACAATGTCATATTCGTTTCTGCTGTACAACAAAGTGAAACAACTATATATATACACACATATACCCCCTCCCTCTCCCAACCCACCTGTCTACGCCACCACAGACAATCAAGTTGAGCTCCTCTGCTTTATAGCCAGTTCCCACTATTTATTTCACACATGGTAGTGTGTGTATGTCAATGCTACTGGACTTCCCTGGTGGTCCAGTGGCTAAGACTGTGCTCCCAATGCAGGGGGCCTGGGTTTGATCCCTGGTCAGGGAATTAGATCCCACATGCCTCAACTAAGAGTTTGCATGCTACAGCTAAAAAAAACCATATGACTTTGAAACCATTTATGCCATAAGTAAATAATGTATATCTGCTTCTAAGCTCTTGTAGCAGGGATTCAAGAGCTTTTGCTAGCATCGGAATTGTCTGCACTGCCTTTTACAAATATATATGCCCAGGTCCCACTACAGACTTATAGAATAAGATTAAGCAGAGATAGAAGCTGATCACTTATATTTAAAAAATCCACAAGAGATCCTGCATACCAAATTCTGATGTGCACTGAAATCTGAGAGTCATTCCTATACTTTATAGAATAGAGCAATAATTAATAATTATTGCTGAAACAATTTATTACTTGGTCAAGATAAAAGATAATTGACAACATAAATTTTCATACCTGATCATTTGAGTTTCCTCTACTAGATTGAAATCTCTTTGGAGGAAACAAAATAGCCTAAACACCTTTGTACCCCATACTAGCCATAGAGCAGACGCTCAACAAATTTTAGAAAAATGAGTACTTATCTGCATACATGAATATCAACTCTAATCAGTTTTATTACTTCATTTGTATATAAGAAAAACTTCTAGACATACATAAAGGAAGAGGAAAAAATGGAATGCCAGGATCCTCATTTCATTTTATCACTTAGAAGTACTATGCAAGGAAGTACAACATATCAGGTCCCCAGGAAGGAAATCCATGTTCCTTTTACCCATCTTTTCCACCATGAGTGTATTTTAAGTCTCAATTATTACAGGAAATTAAAATAAGCCATTTGTATATGATAGTCATCAAGTTCCCGGGAAGAAATTAGATTACTCCCAAATTCCTCACCCAGTCCTCTCCCATATGCCCATTCACCGACCTGACTGCTCTTCATGGCATTACTGTTTTGCAATATCTGCCTCAGAAGACGCCTGCATCTTTTCTAAAACAGTGTAATAGTTTCTGTCCTTGTCACAAGTGGCCCACAAAGGATATTCTAGATCCCACATTCGATTTGAGACATCAGCAGCTCAAAGGCAGAGAAAATGCAGAACAGGAAATGCAGAATCAGAATTCCTAATATGCATGTACAAAATGCCACGGGTACACTGGATTGTGAGGATACACAAATTCATCTGATGCGTCAAACTCCATGCACCAAATACTAGTTCTCTGTTTTATTTATTCTGAACCCATCCAACAATGACAAACATTCTTCTACTTATAGAGCACTCCATGAAAACCGCTGAGTAAGGACACTCTAATAGGTTCTCCGTTCCTAATAAATCACTATAATTTATGTTACACAGGTCCCCCTGGAGAGGATAATAAGAGGCTGATATGCATAACATATTTCCTCAAAAAAAAAAAAGAGAAATGCTTTTCACTGGATTCTTACTCTGGACAATCAGTTGTAAAGCAGAAATTTGATGGTTGAGAGCAGGGCATTAAGCAGTGTCAAGAGAGATCTGTTGCCAAATGGAGCTTAGTATAAGACTCTTTAAAGTAACTCAGATAAAATTAATGTTACACTGCCTCAGTATCAATGCCATATTTACCATTAGTATGCCTAGGATTGCTGCTAAGAACTCAAGAAAGGGGACCTCAAGGAGAGGGGACCTCAAGGAGCACCACCTGTTGCTTAGAAAATCCTGAGATGCATATTTACTAGTGCCTGTGCTAAGCTGCTTCAGTCGTGTCCAGCTCTTTGTGACCCTATAGACTGTAGCCTGCCAGGCTCCTCTGCCGATGGGATACTCCAGGCAAGAATACTGGTGTGGGTTGCCATTTCCTTCTCCAGGGGATCTTCCTGACACAGGGATGGAACCGTGCATCTCGCGTCTCTTTAGTCTTCTGCATTGTCAGGCAGGTTCTTTACCACAAGCGCCAGTGCAGTCCAACAATAAACCCCACTGCCACCACCGTGGCTGATGTCCACCATGTCTTATCCATGCCCAGTTGAATTCAGTACTTCCTAACCAGTAAAATGCGTAAGAACCGCTGACGCCCAAACCCACCCCTAGAGATTCTGACTCAATAGGTTGAGGTGGGGTCCAAATATTGGCATTTCCCCAAATCTCCCACGTGATACTATTGGTCTGTGGACCGCACTTTGACATTCTTCCAAGTGATTTTTGTCTGAGCCTTTTATACTACAAGGTTGTTTCTGGATGTTCACATTGACTTGGTAAACTAAGATTTCTGAAGGCAAACCCACTGGGGGATCTGGCCAATATTATATTAATATCATTCTAAGCATTTGCTAGGAAGGACCCTGAATAGGAGAGGACCACTCAGCAGGCCCCTGTAGGTATGATGTTTAGATTGCTTAACTCACTAGAAAGTGAAATAGGCTCCACCATAAGACAGTCTCACTCCAAAGACCACATTCATTCCGTTACACCACAGCTGTCATTAAACTCATAGGGAGATGGAATGATTTACAGGGCAAGAGAGGATCCGAAAGTGTCTGTGGTCAGCATGGGAATATCAACTGTTATGGATTTAACTGAGCTAGCCCTGCCAAACGAGATATATTGCAGTCCTAGAACCATCCCCTAGCAAATCAGGATGTGATTTTATTTGGAATCAGAGTCTTTACAAAGGGGATCAAGGTAAAGTAAAATCATTAGGATGAACCCTCATCCAATATGAATGGTATTCTTATAAAAAACAGAAATTCGAACATAAAGACAGACAGGGAGAAGATGGCCATGTAATCATAAAGGAACACCAACGTGTACTGGAAGCTAGAGAAGGGAAGGAAGGATTCTCCCACAGAGCCTTCAGAGAGAGCACAGCTGTGCATACATTCTGATTTCAGATTTCTAGGGACTAGAATTATCAAACAATAAATTATTCTTGTTTTAAGACATCCAGGTTTTGGTACTTTCTCACAGCAGCCCTTTGCTCAGTTGCTAAGTTTTGTCTAACTATTTTCGACCCCAAGGACTGCAGCCCACCGAGCTCCTCTGTCTGTTGGATTCCCCAGGCAAGAATACTGGAGTGAGTTGCCATTTCCTTCTCCAGGGGATCTTCCTGACCCAGGGATCAAACCTGTGTCTCCCATGTTTCCTGCATTGCAGGTGGATTCTTTACCAATAGCCACTGGGGAAGCCCTAAGCCACACATTTTCTAAGCCACAGCAGCCCTAGAAAACTAATATAAACATTGGTTATATATATACAGGAACAGAAGAAAGTGCCAACTAAGGAGGTTAAGAGGTCATTGCTGGACAGAGAAAAGTGCTGTATCATAGGACCAAAGGGGAAAGAGGTCAAATTGAATTTGGATTAAAGAGAAACATGTAAGAATTTCATAGAAATTACCTAAACACTTGCCTTCCCTTTAAAATGACCTTTCCGGTCAAGGGAGCAACAGGTCATGTGATGAGAAAATCTCAAAACATTTTTGCGACATCAGTTGTTAGCAGAAAAGAAGTATAACAAATTCTTACAAGTCTACAGGACCTTACTATTCAAAACATTTTTATCACTAATTCTTAAAACAATCTGATGAGGCAGACGTAGCCTCCACTGCTTAATAAGAGTTGAGAAGAAAACTGAACTTTAAGTGCAATTACAAAATATGCCAACATTATGTTAACTGTTTCTTTATTTAGTATCTACAATTACCTTCTGAGGGAGTTGTTAGTCACCTTTCACAGCAGAAATATAGAAATCTTAGGCAAACTGTCCAGAATCAGAGAGCCGTAACTGTTTTTGTTTTCTTTTTTTTAAAAAAAAGGCAGTCAAACTCATCTGTTGCCTCTAAAATTCATGTTCTTTCCACTACATAGTAACAGATCTCCATTGGGACTGCTGAACTCTGGGAAATGATTCCTGAAATTAGTCAAGCACTGAAACTAGAACTATATTTATTTTCCTTCTGACTTCCCTTCACCCATTTCTCCTCTCTCCCACCCCTGCCTCTGGCAACCACCACTCCGAATCCATTAGCTTAGTTGTTTTGCTTGTCTTTTTAAGATTCTATGTATAAGAAACATCATACAATATTTGTCTTCCTCTGTCTTACTTATTTCACTTAGCATAATGCCCTTGAGGTCCATCCAAGTTTTCATGGCTGAATAATATCCCATTTCATATATGTACCACAATTTATCCACTCATCCATCAATGGATCTTTACATTGCTTCCATTTTTTGGCTGTTGTAAACAGTGCTGCAATGGACAAAGGGGTTCATTATCTTTTCCAATTAGCGTTTTTGTTTTCCTTGAATTAACACTCAGAAGTACTATTACTCTTGGTTTCATTTATCTTTCCGATTATTTTGGGGTGGGGGTCTCTACTGTAATTATCTCCCTATGATCTTCATTATTCCCTTCCTTCTGCTGACTTTGGGCTTTGTTTGTTCTTTTCCTAATTTCTTTCGATTGCAGTGTACATTATTTATTTGAGAATACTCTGCTCTTTTTTTAATCAGGTTCTTTCTTGTCACTGAATTGTATGAGTTCTTTATATGTTTGATATTAACCATTTATGGGGTACATGATTTGCAAACATTTTCTCCCACTCAGTAGGTTGCATTTTTATTTTCTTTTGATGAAGAAATCATGATTTCCTTTGCTACGCAGAGGTCTTTTAGCTTGATACAGTCCTGCTTGCTTATTTTTGCTTTTGTTGCTTTTACTTTGGGTGTGAGAGTCAAAAATTATTCCTAAGGTACATCAAGGAGCTTACCATCTACGTTTTCTTCTAGGAGATTTATGGTTTCAGGTCTTAAGTTTAAACCCTTATTCCATTTTGAGTTAATTTCTGTGTATGAGGTAAGATAGTGGTCTACTTTCTTTCTTTTGCATGTAGCTATCCAGTTCTCTCCTTAATTATTTTCCAGTAATTATTACAATGAGATAGGTAGTAAAAGTAGATTAATGAAACTGTGTCTGCTTAACTTCACAGTAATAATTAAAAGATATTTCTCCTCTCCAAGAGAACTTTGTGCACAGAGCAGCTAAAGAAAATTCACATAGAAGTACCTAGAATTTATTGCTGCCAAAAAGAAATATATTTCCTACCAATGTGTATTAATAAAATGGACTTTCTGGTCAGGTGGACAGCTTTAACCAGCTATGTGGTTAGGAAATCTTGAGATAGAATTTGGAGGTCACAATCAGAATCATGTGTATACTTACTTATTCTTCTCCTTGATAAAGAGTGGAAAATCAACTTAGGACACAAACCATATGGCACATTACAATGTAAAATTTAAGCATTTTAATAACATCATGTTTTTTTACCACACTGAATATTAAATAAAGCTTTATGGTTTAATAAAGATTTCTCACAGGACCTAAAAGGTTTTTTTCAAACACTAACCTAATTCATTCTAAGATAATTTTTCATGCATCTTTAAGTTCTAAAAGAAGATTCCAATACTGATTAAAATCCAAGTATCCAGAAAAGCAAATGAGACAGCATTCTTTTATTATTTAATATTTATTTTTGGACTCAGAGTTATAAATCTTATCCAAGAGGCATTTAACTTATCCATGTAGACTTAACACCTTAAAGAACTGTATTTTAAATAATGATCATGATGGAAAGTCTCTAAGAGAGATGACCTCCACAATGCCAAACATTCCATACCCGAAGGGAATTCCCAGGAGAGAGAATAGTCCTTCATGGGATATCCTACCTGTCCCCAGGCTCTCTTCTCATTATCAAAATTAACCTGAAGTCTCAACTGTGCCCCAGAGTTTAGGATCCTAATCTTATTGAAAATATTAATAAGATCATAAACAAAAACATGAGCAACTCCAGCCCAAAATTTAGCATCAAACAGAATCAACATAAGTCTCCTTAGATGTTAGCTCAATCCAGGTGCTTATAACCAAATTCCGATATTTAGTTCTAGTTTCTGCACTCAAGTCTTTAGTTCAGTATCATGTATAGTGCATGTTTTCCTCCAAAATTGCAACTTTGGCTTCATCTGGGCAGCCTCTCTGCTGGAATAGAGTCTTGCCCTAAATGCCATTCTAGTGGCTGAGAACTTGCAATGAGTGGAATGGCTTCTCTGGTCCTACCAGCCTAAAGGTCTGCCTGGAGTCCTAAGCACTTGCATTATGTTATGTTAGCTTAACTGTCAAAACACTTATAACTCCATGACAAGCCTTTATTTTGTTTGTTGCTATACTTCTTAACAATGGTCTCTGCATCTCATCAACCGTATTAAACTGCATATATCATTTTATCATCTGTTCCATTCCAGTGAGGTGGCCTTTCAATATACTCTGTCCTTCCAAGATTAACTGTGCTACAGCCCAGGCCTGAGCACAACCTACCGTAGTGATCACTTTTTGGATTCACCTAAACACAGAATTGTCATCACCTCGTCTTTCCTTCATCCTTTAGAGTCTTCATCCTCAAAACTTCATAATTTCTACCAATCTCGATGGTTTTATAAAATAAAATTCAGAACCTCAAAAAAAGGAGCTAGAGATATCAGCCATAAGTGATGATGTAACATATTTATAAGTAGTATGTTTCTCATTTCTAAAAATAGAAAAGATGCCACTTTAATTAATATTTCAGTGTTTGGCTTAAATCCTGCCTTATTTCACAGGGATAAGTAATATTTGCACTTATGAAAATTATACAATAATTGAATCTCAAGAATTAGTCAGAATAATCTTTAAATTTTACCTGTTGGTGTTTTGTTTTGCTTTCAAATAATTTTGGAAATATGTCACATACTAAGTACCTTGCAAGGAGTCTATTCTTCAAAGGAAAGGCCTAAGTTGTCTATCATATAATATGTGATAATTCCATCTGATATTAAACCCATAAATCCCTATACATTGGTTGAAACCACGTGCTGGGGAATTTTATTAAGATTTATAAAAGCTTTACTGCCATCAGATTGAATGCTGCCTTAACAATTATGATAATCATTTTGGAAAAATAGACCAAACAAAGGAAAGCACTAAAAAATAACAAGTGGCACTTGTTCTAACATTCTAAAGCAAATATCATCCTGTTAAATTCAAAAATATTCTATTAATTACTCATGAGACTTTAACTGTTCTTCACAGTTTCCAAACCTTTTCATCTTTGAAATGCATATTTTCAGATACATACAGAAGTACCTGAGAATCCACTAACAGTATGATCCTAAATTAACATTATTTTCCTTTGTGAAAGAGAGGAGGCAGTGGGTACAGAGGGTATTAAGAAGGTATGGATTGTTTTGCTTGTTTGTTTTCTAGGTACCAGGAAAACTCAGGTTACAAACTCTTCCTTCCCTTTCATCTATATCCTGTTGTTTGAATTAACCAAAGCTTTCTAGTTTACATTCTTAATATAAACACAACTAACAATAATCCAGGAATTTTAACACTTTCAGTTCAGTTCAGTCGCTCAGTCATGTCTAACTCTTTGTGATCCCATGGACTGCAGCACACCAGGCCTCCTTGTCTATCACCAACTCCTGGAGTTTACTCAAACACATGTCCATTGAGTTGGTGATGCCATCCAACCATCTCATCTTCTGTCGTCCCCTTCTCCTCCCGCCTTCAATCTTTCCCAGCATCAGGGTCTTTACAAATGAGTCAGTTCTTCGCATCAGGTGGCCAAAGTGTTGGAGTTTCAGCTACAGCATCAGTCCTTCCAATGAATATTCAGGACTGATTTTCTTTAGGATGGACTGGTTTGATCTCCTTGCCGTCCAAGGGACTCTCAAGAGTCTTTTCCAACATCACAGTTCAAAAGCATTAATTCTTCAGCACTTAGCTTTCTTTATGGTCCAACTCTCACATCCATACATGACTACTGGAAAAACCTTAGCTTTGATTAGATGGACATTTGTTGGCAAATTAATGTCTCTGCTTTTTAATATGCTGCCTAGGTTTAACACATTAAAGCTGCTATTATGTCTATGTAACTTAGAGTAACAAAATCTCTATGTCTACAGATAAAGTAGTGAAAGTTACAGATCATGAAGATACCAGGAATCCACACCTGGAAAAGGGGTTGCCAAAAGGTAGCAAAGGGCAACATATCTGGGGATAAAACCAGACCAATCACGTGCATTTCCCACGAGCAGGGAAGTCTGAACAGCCTGTGTCGGCTTGCACCAGGCAGGCATCATCATGATACAGCCAACAGACCAAGCTTTAATAAACGTGAGGTGGAGTGATTTTTAGCTCAGACTCATCCTCCTTTGATCTGGCTCCACTGTCTGCTGCTTACATGCTGGTAAATCAATAGTCTTTAGCAGACATGAGTCCTTCTGCCAAACATCTTGGAGGCCAATCGTTTTTTGGAAAATTCCATGAGAATAGTCTTTTTAATTCTTTTGAAGTACCACTAGCCAAATGCTAGCTGAACGGCTGGGCTTAAAATCTCTCTCAGGTATGGAAAGGGCAGACAAGCAATTCATCTCCTTCAAGCTTCCAAACTATGTGAGAACAGAGCAAGACCTAGGATGTCTGGGCTGATTTCCACTTCTCCTCTCATTTGGCACAAACGCGTCCCCATCTGTGTTTCTTGGGCCCTTTGAAAATCACTGTGCCTGATATTTTGAGGCCTTGAACACCTGAGATAGCATTCCTCTTAGAAGGAAAAACAGACAACCATCCATTTAATATAGCAATGGGTTTGTTTATGGAGAAATGGAATTAGTCCATCTGACAGACATCTGAGACCCAGATATTCCTTACTTAGTGTGGGTATTGTCAAAGTCATAAGGAAGAAACAAGAATATAATTCTAAGGAAATATCGTTCCCACAAATTAAATTGATTCCATTCATGCTCCAGTTGTGCTATTCATTTCCAAAGTTTTCTATGCTGATAACCTCCGTCTCAACTTCTCCACTCATGCTTTAGGCTCACACATTCTCTTAATCTGTTAATTATCTGTATTAAGTTATTCATTGACTACTATATGCTTTGGGTTGGAATCTGACCAAGCAATAAAGTTGTATGCTCTCCTATAAATAACTTATAAGAGACAAATTTAGATTTCATCATACAACGCACATGATGTACTCCCCAGAGAGATGTTAGCATTGAAAACAAAGATGCTTACCTTTTTCTTTCAAAGCAAAGTAATGTGGATTCTAAAACTTGCAGTTAAAACTAAAATATTCAAAAGCAACAAATTATTTACAGGTAAAGAAGTTATGCTTTCAACTTATACCCTACAAACTTTGGCCATGTCCTCTACTAAAAAAAAAAAAATGAATCTAGATCTGGGATGCCAGGTATTATCTGGGGCTATTTATAATGTTTATTAAAAAATTGAGAAATATTACATATGAGAGAATCTAACGTAACATTTTTCCTTTCCCCTTCCCCAAATCAATCTAATTACAATGGTTACCAGAACACTATGAACGAAACCATTGTTCTCAACACACAGGTAACAAACCACACGGCTACTGCTGCTAAGTCACTTCAGTCGTGTCCGACACTGTGCGACCCCATAGACGGCAGCCCACCAGGCTCCCCCGTCCCTGGGATTCTCCAGGCAAGCACACTGGAGTGGGTTGCCATTTCCTTCTCCAATGCATGAAAGTGAACGTGAAGTCGCTCAGTCATGTCCGACTGTTGGCGACCCCATGGACTGCAGCCTACCAGGCTCCTCTGTCCATGGGATTTTCCAGGCAAGAGTACTGGATTGGGTAGCCATTGCCTTCTCCTAACAAACCACAAGGAAATTTCTCAAACCACTATTGCCTACAGAGTCAACAAAAGACAAGAAAGATTACAGACGGTCTGCAGCATGAAAGACCAGAGCAAGGGAGCTGAGCACTAACAGAGAACTTAAGGATAAGAACACTGGAGGGAAAACCAGATGAAATGATGAAACTTCCAGTTTCAGGAAGAAAAGCTAGAGAAATAAGGGACCCAGTTAGATAGGGATACAAAGGTCAGAGTAGCCCTCGGCTATACTAAGGGATCCCAAAGGCAACAATGCTATAATTTGCTTTGGAAAAACTAAGACTGGATCCAAAAGATTAAAGTGTGTTTCTGATACTATTTGACCCCAAAATTCAATCTGCTCTCATGTTTGTTGTATATCAGAGCTAGAAAAATGAGTTAAGATAAGTCCTATGATTTATTGCTAACCAATTAGGGAGCTTCTGGCTCACTGATCAGAAACAAAGATTAAAGGGAAAAGATACTATAAAGGCTACACTTCTGCAATCTTCTATCTCAACTGACTACACAAAAAGATATGCAGAATCTCATTTAATATGGGTTATAAATCACTGCAAGTGTTAAAGGGAAAAACAGATGTTAACATTTAAACATGTTTCTTCTGAATTTTGGGTTACTGTTATCTAACTGATAAAAATATTTTTAAATGAAACTAAAAGTGCCCTTATTTTGACAGAGCAAATCTATCCAATATAAAAACATTTATATAAATTTAAAATATTTGTATACGTATAAAGTAAATACTGGTACTATAATTGCTATTTGGCCCACTTCATTCTAACTGCCTATGCCATAATTAATTAGCAAAAACAATGGTCAGGATCAATACATGAATAACTAAAACCATGTGGATTGAGGGATCTGTCTTGGTCTAACAGTTATTTAACAGATTACTGTTCTGTTCATTAGATGGAGTTAATACTTCAACATGTTACTTGCAAAATCCCAAGAATTTTAAGTTACACTTTTACTTTTTATTCCTTAAGCTAACACACAGAGAAAATGCATGTAAGATACTGAGTGAAGTCAGTCAACAGAGAAGGAGAAATATCATACGACACCCCTTATATGAGGAATCTGAAACAAATGATACAAATGAACTTACTAACAAAACAAAATAAGACTCACAGACTTAGAAAGCGAACTTATGGTTGCAGAGGGGCAGGGGGAACGATGAGTGAGAGGGATAATAAGGGAGTTTGGGATAGACATATACACACTGCTATATTCAAAATGGATAACCAATAAGGACATTCTGTATAGCACATGGAACTCTGCTCAGTGTTACACAGCAATCTGGATGGGAGGGGAATTTGGGGGAGAATGGATAAATGTATATCTGTGTGTGTATACATATATATATATATATGGCCGAGTCCCTTTGCTCTTTAATTGGCTATATCCCAATACAAAATTGAAAGCTAAAAAAAAAAAAAAGAAAATACTTGCAAGAAGACTAAGATCATCCTAAAATTAGCTAAGTAAAATAGTAATAATACTAATTACATCAGGAACTGAAGCATCAACAAGTGTGATTTATTAATATGTGATAAACATATTATCAGAGAAATTTTCATCAATTCCGATGTCTCTGCAGCATCTCAGCAGTAGCAAGGTCTTTAGGACAGAAATAAGGTTAGGGTAGAGGGAGGGAGAAATAAGGAAGGCCAGGTGTCTGAATGCCTGAGTTTTAGATCCCCAGTTGATAATTTGCATGACATCTGACAAGTCATAACCTCTGTAAACCACAAATCTTCCTTAATATATAAGCTCAGCTTGTGTCCCAGGAGCATTGTGATAACTAAATTAGATGGTGCAAGTGGCATTACTTTATAAATGATAAAGTCCAATATAATATAAATATATTACTACCACCAATGTTCAGCTCAACAGAGGAAACAATAAGAAATAATGAAGAAAAAATTGGATTAGATGCTGGGTTTATTTGATCACAGAGTACTGTAAAGTTTCATTAATTCAATTTTCAATGTAGATTTTCAAACTTACTTATCCAAAGTGTTAGTTTGGCATTTTTTAATAAATACTTGTTTAAGCATAAATCTTATTTAACTAGATAATTAATAAATTATCTTCTTTCCTTGAAGTACACATAGCCAAAATGCAAAGCAACTGTCATTTTACTATCTCAGTGAGATTTTTTTAAAGTAAATAATAACATTTTAGTTTCACTTCAGTCT
This sequence comes from Capra hircus, assembly GCF_001704415.2. Classification (NCBI taxonomy): domain Eukaryota; kingdom Metazoa; phylum Chordata; class Mammalia; order Artiodactyla; family Bovidae; genus Capra; species Capra hircus. Next base: position 50,829,232 of record NC_030812.1, on the reverse strand, counting down.
ACTAGCCTTAAAGAATGATCTAGTTCTGAATTTTCTGGAATACTAGGATATGCATAAACAGAAGCTAAAACAGAAAATGGGCGATTACTTTCTCAGTCAGAAAGTTTCTGAATAAAAACTCCTCACAAGTACTTTGTCCGACACTTTGTGACCCCATGGACTGTAGGTCACCAAGCTCCAGAGGTCCATGGGATTCTCCAGACAAGAGTACTGGAGTGGGTAACCATTTCCCTTCTCCAGGAGATCTTCTGGACCCAGGGACCGAACCCAGGTCTCCTGCACTGTAGACAGATGCTTTACTGTGTGAGGCACCAGGGAAGCCCTAAAACATCAGAGAGGAAAAAACACAAAACTACATACATTCTCACTTTAAAGAAAACAATGTGTTACGATAAAGTGATCTCTGAAGTATATTTTTTCAATTTTTTTTTTTTTTTTTTGGTGATCAGCTTAAGACAGAGATTGCTTCCAATCAGGGAAATTCTCTCTCAACATCCACAGTGAATCACTTAGGGAAAAGCAAATGTACGACAGTAACAACACTCTTGAGATACTAGAAATTAAAATCCTCACTTAGCAGTACACGTTTTCCTAATTAGAATTCCTAGATTCCTGAATCTTCATTTGTTGTCAGTTACTACTCAACATTTTATCATAATGCTATTTCATAAAATTCAATTTCACTTATGCCCTCATTAGTTTCATGTTATAATCATAGTGAACGTGTTATTCAGTCATGTCCCATTCTTTGAAATCCCATGGACAGTAGGGCTACTGAGGACCAGGACCTCAGTCCATGGAATTTTCCAGGCAAGAATACTGGAGTGGGTAGCCATTCCCTTCTCCAGAGGCTCTTCCTGACTCAGGGATCAAACCCAGGTCTCCTGTATTGCGGGCAGATAAGCTGTATTATGAGTAAACTCAATATACAAATTGTCCAAATCATAGAATTAATAAAATAGAGAACTGAATGATTTTGAATAATCCAAGGCCCAAACGTGCTTGAGTTATTTCATAGTAGAGAACAGGACCCACTAGCAATACGTAAATATTTTAGCTAGAAACCACATACACAATGAACATAAACCAAAGGAGAGGAATGTATCACGAACAATCTGATAATATAAGCAAGATATCTGTAGGCAGGGTCACATTAAGAAGCTGACTGGCCATGCAGTTGCTCATGTTATCAAGAAACTATCACTAGAAAATTGGAGAAAAGTGTACTGCCACAAAGTTATCTCAAGGAGAGTCTGTATGAAAGAGTAAGTCTCAGGAGGAGGAGTATTTCCTCCAGTGATATTTGTTCAAACTGCTCTGGGGATGTCCCTTCAAGGGAAGGAGGTGGCATTCCCTGAGTGAGCCTCCAGAAGCCTTGCTGTACCCACCACTTCCTCCATTGGCATCCCCCCAGAGAAATGTTAAAGGAGAATGGATACATACTTAGGTTTGGCTGAGCTCCTTCACTGTTCACCTGAAACTATCACAATATTGTTAATTGGTTATACGCCAATACAAAATGTTTTTTGGTGTTAAAACAATTTTTTTTAATAAAGAAAATTTTCCAGAAGGGACATTGCTCAACCAGGGCACCCAGATGTCACCTAACATGATCGGATTTTCCTTTTAGATGCTACACTCTGTGCCAGCACTGTGAGTTGGAGGGGAGACAAGTAAGGTCACAGAGATATGAGCAGACAACCACACTGACCCTGAAAGAAGTGTCTGGCACGTAACCCAGGGGCTGTGAGGATGAAAAGGAAGCAGGTGAACCCAGGCATGAGTTTGGAGGAGGTCATACAGGACACCAGAGAAGGCAATGGCAACCCACTCCAGTACTCTTGCCTGGAAAATCCCATGGGCGGAGGAGCCTGGTAGGCTGCAGTCCATGGGATCGCTAAGAGTCGGACACAACTGAGCGACTTCACTTTCACTTTTCATTTTCACACATTGGAGAAGGAAATGGCAACCCACTCCAGTGTTCATGCCTGGAGAATCCCAGGGACAGCGGAGCCTGGTGGGCTGCCATTTACGGGGTCGCACAGAGTCAGACACACTGAAGCGACTTTGCAGCAGCAGCAGCATACAAGTAACAAGCCAACAAGGAGAAGAACAGAGAGTTCTTAACTAAAATATTTTCAGTTGAATAATGGGTGCATGCTCAGTAGTATTCAACTGTTTGTGACCCAACGGACTATAGCCCACCAGGCTCCTCTGCCCATGGGATCCTTCAGGCAAGAATACTAAAGTGGGCTGCCAGTTCCTCCTCCATGAATAATGGGTGAAAGAAGCTAAACAACATTGAATTCAGGAAGAAATGGGAGACTATGAAAAAAAAAAATATATAAACCCTTTCTCCAAGAAGACTGACTATGAAGGGGTGTTTCCAATCATCTTTAATGTTTTAATAGCATTAGGAGAAAGTCAACATATATGGGAAAAACAGAAGGAGATGAAAACCAGGTGGCCAGATGAAGTCAGTTTATATATTACGTAAGATGCTATTAGATTTATTGAGTGACATATTTACAACATAAAGAGTAAATTAGAGTCTTACCAAGAAAACCCTCTGCACCTCACACACAAACAGCATTGACAAGGTTCTGCAGGGAAGCATTGCTAGCAGTTACCTGTAAAAGAGCAGCCTTGAAAATTTCCAAGCTGCCACCTGAATATCAAACATGAATAATTTAGCTAAGTGTGAATTACCTTCAGAAAATGTGTAGATTCATAAGTATAAAATCAGACCTATGCTGGCCAGAGCAATGGCACAGTGCCAGCTTGTTTGGGTACACAGCAAAGCCATCTCTCCCTGGTACCTTTGAGAAAGCCCATTTTTTTTGGAAAGACAATTGCAAGATGCCTCTGCTTTGCTCAGTGGTAAAAAATCTACCTGCCCGTGCAAGAGACACAGAAGACATGAGTGTGAGCCCTGGGTCAGGAAGATCCCCTGGAGGAGGAAATGGCAACCTGCTACACTATTTTCGCCTGGAGAATCCCATGGACAGAGGAGCCTGGTGGGCTACAGTCCAGGGGGGGTCTCAAAAAGCAACACACAAGTGAGCACGCCCACGTGCTGCTGCTATTCCCATTTCTGAAGGGCACAGAAAACGCTTGAAACCATGCCCTCTGGTCTACGGAGACACCCATTTTAAAAGCTACAATTGCATCTCTGGCCAAGATGTCACAAAGATTTAAAAAAAAAAAAAAGAAAAACTGCAATTCCACATTCACTCATGTATGTAAAACAAATAATATCCATACTTATTAGATAACAACATGAAACACCTCCATATAACTCCTGGTAACCTGGCAGGAAATCCCTAAAACCAAAAGTTTAAGTGATTTTAAGCCAGCTGTGTGCTACAGCCGGCTAGCACTGGCTCAGGAGAATAAGTTATGTGTGGTACTTCTTCCCAACTCCTTGTTCAGTGAGGTCAAGTCAATAACTTAACAGCCATGGTGGGAGTATTTATGCCAAAGAAACCGGAAAACACTGCAAATCAGAGTTGTGTCCCCTTCTAGAGAGGAACTGTTAAACGTTTACCAGCCTACCATGGCTCTAAGCATCCTTGTGTCAGATCTATAAGAGGCAAACTTGGGTCCCTTCCTATCTCTCAGTCTGGAAGAGTGCTCCAGGATTTCCAAAGGACCAACGTTTTCAAGTCTAAAAGTTCACTCTCTCCAAGGGAGCACACCTTAACAGCATCCTTAGTGTTGCTAAATTACACCATTTTTTTTTTTTTTTACTAAATCAGCTTTTGGTATTACTCTAATATTTCAGTTTCATGCTTCCTGACAGCTAGGAGTCTAATTACTACTCTGCCATTCATTCATTCAGCAATGCTTGACTCTTCAGACCCTTAACCCAGTGAGGCGTACACATTTACTCCTTATCCCTCCTCCTCTTGCCTGCTTCATGCAAAAAGACTTCATCCAGATCCAGAAACAAATGCCCCTTCTTTGTGATAAGGAATGGCACTCATTACTCATAACCTTGCTTTACAAGCATGTGCTCCTTGTTCTGTGCCAGGCACTGGCAATAAAAAAATGAATCAAGCACAGTCCCTCCTTACGAAGGGTTATAAGATCAAGCCGGCAGACAGACATCTAAACAGCTGCTTCCTTGTGTATTTTAAGAGTAGAAACAGCAATAATATTTTGTAACAATAAAAATAGGAACAGCAAGAATATTTCGGAATTCCAAGAGAATTTCAAAAATAAATAATTTCTTATTACACAAATACTTCAGTGCAATTCATATATTTAGTGACTACAAGGAGCCAGGCATTGTGCATACCTCTTCTGTCCCTGATGATATAGAAACACAGTGAGAGAAACAGACATGCAACCAGTAAAGTTACACTAAAGTATGGGCTGTATGTAGGCTTCCTCTCAGCAGTAAGGCACACTCTAGTCCTCAAAACCATATCCTATATGGTCAGAAAACTGTTGAGTTAAATAAAACCAAAACATACACAAGCTGGCATTCTTTCTAAAATAATTCTCTGCTCCATTCAAAGAAAGAACCAATTATACTAATGGAACCCTTCTCTGTAACCACTAAATGCATTTTATAATATTAATGGTTGTCAAATAACATGAAACTTTTGTGCATCACACATTAATGTCATAGATTGCTACCAAGTCTAAAAAACTTTCAACTGATATTTTGTCATTTATAAATAACTAAAATCTTTTATAAATGAGAAAATTAACATACACTAATTTCTACTAACAAAATATCAAATGCAATAAGCAAAGTAAAAACTAAACATAGTTTACCCTATATTAACAAACTCGAACAACAAATATTCCAATTTTGTTACAACATGATCAAAATATACAATCGCTAAGAATTAAATCTCCATACAAAAATTTATTTCATCCAAAGGAACACACAAAAACCTGTTCCTAAAGCAGTTGTAGTCTAAAAATTTTTTAAAACACATTTTTCCAAAGATAGCTCCTGAATATATCTCTTTACATTATTAAATAATTTAATAATTATTCCATGTGGCAGTCTTAAAAGATCACAATACTGTAGCTGCATGATATTACATCAACTTACATGCATATATATGATATCTTAAAAGAAACTTAAGATAATTTTCATGTTAATTTATACAAGGGGTCAGCAAGTATTTTTTAAAATATACCGGATAACAATAATTTTAGGTTTTACAGTCCATATGGTTTCTGTTGCAATTACTAACTCTGCCTTTGTACTATGAAAGCATCTATAGATAATATATATACTAACAAGCATGCCAAGTTCCAATAAAACTTTGTTTACAAAAACAGGCAGTGGGCCACAAGTGGCCTACAGACCATAGTATGCTAATTCAATAGCATGCTAATTTCATAGTATGCTAATATCAATTTCAAGTTTAAAACCTGAGCCAATTCAAACATCTTCTAATCCTTGCCACTATCTCCTCCTTGTTTTACCTTCTCTTCATTTTGGGAAGACCGTCCTAATGTCTGCTCTAAGCAACTAGTGATTATATACTTTCATATAATAATATTTTATTTTAAACAGTTCCCTGCCTATGCACCTTCTATCAGTCTCTTAACACCTGTAATGAACAGGCATTAATACATAGTAGCCCCTCAGAAAAGGCAATTGGTTCCAGCAGTTCCATTAAAATGATGGAAGCTGCTCTGCCTAAATTCTAATTGTTCTAGAACGTCAGGATCTGACCTAGCACATAAAAGCAGAATTTAAGACAATCTGAGGATTTTGTGAATATATTAGTGGCAAATGAAGATTACACCCAAGCACTGATATTTATTGTTTGCTAAACAGAGAGTACAAATTTTAAACTGATAATTTGTTTAAGGTTCATTATTTGAGTACTACTTGAAAGTTTCAGAGAAGGCAATGGTTACTGAGAAGTTTATAGTTCACTCTTTCTTCATAAATTAAGTAAACTAACATTGGCTCATCAAAAGAAGTGAAAGCTTATAGAGAGAAAAGGTTGAGAGTTTAGTGTTTCTTTTTATTACATAAAATTTTCTGAATGGAGCAATAAGCTAAAACAGTGCAGAAATACAAAATTTAATCTCCTGGGACCAATTACTGATGGTCCCATAAGACTTCTAAAATCAAAGTTAATTTAATTCATTGTCATCCAAATCAAAATCATGAAAACACATAAAAAGTGAACAGTACATCTTCCCTAAGCAGTAATTTTTCCTTCCTTCAAGTGTCTTGTGTATATCATTACAACTCAGATTAATATTTACTCAGTAATTGATTTTTACTTGTTTGGTCAATATAAGATGCTGCTCTGAATATACATTTAATCTTCTGGTATCTGTTTAAAACTATTCTCACTGATTTTTTCATTGTGAGTTCGAAAGAATATCTTTATACGTATGGAAAATGAAAAGACCCTGTATAGAGAAACTAACATGAAGAGTATGTAAGAATGTTATGTGACTCTAAGAAATGGATAATTTACTAACTTTGAAATAAAATTAATAAATAGGCTAAAATCTTTGTAACTTCATTATGATCCTATCAGAAATATTTATTTTAACTAAAAAAATAATTTTAACATAAAGCAAAGCATTTATTATGCCAACAAAAAAGGCCTCAGTAACAATTTATCAGGAAAATGTTGAGGGGATCATTACCCTTTTTAACTCCTTTGCAAGTTGAGAAGCTATCTCACACAGCAGAATTAAATTCTGCTAATGCCAGTTCTGCCTCAGTTGCTTAGTAATGAGCGACTTTGGTCAAGTTAATGTCTCTCTGGGTCTCAGTTTGTTCCCATGTAAAAGAGAAATAATATTAGACTCTATTTTGTCATGTTGAAAGCGAAGTGAAAGTGAACGTTGCTCGGTCCTTTCTGACTCTTTGCTACCCCATGGACAACACAGTCCACGGAATTCTCCAGGCCAGAATACTGGAGTGGGTAGCCTTTCCCTTCTCCAGGGGATCTTCCCAGCCCAGGGATCAACCCAGGTCTCCCACATTGCAAGGGGATTCTTTACCAGCTGAGCGACAAAGGAAGCCCTTTGTCATGTTGATATGAGATTATGTGAGAAAATACTTGTAATCTGCAAATAAACAGAGCTTAATACATAGAAAATGTTGAATAAATGTTAGCCATCAAATACATTCATTTTTCTTGGTTTTATGTCATTTTATTTACTACACGTTGACCCGAACTGCAAACAAGAGGCTATAGCTACATATAGAAAGGATAATTGGGGTCTTTTAGTTTGGACAAGAGAAACACATTAAAGGATACCTCAGTACATAGGATATAACTGTGAACTTCTAGTGACTAGAACAGCTGTAAGGCCAGTCTAGTGCAGGGGTCCCCAGCCCCTGGTACCAATTCCTGCTAGGAACCAGACCACACAGCAGGAGGTAAATGGCAGGTGAGCAAAGCTTCGTCTGTATTCGCAGCCATTCCTCATTTCTCACATTACTTCTGAACTCTGGCTCCTGTTAAACCAGCAGCAACAAAATAAATGTCATCTGTTTGGATCATCCTGAAACCATCCCACCCTCCATCGGTCCATGGAACAACTCTCTTCCACGAAATCGGTGTCTGGTGCCAAAAAGGCTGGGGACCGCTGGTCTAGACAGAGCACTGCAGGCAGGAAGACCAAGCAATGCTTTCAGCCAGCAACACCAAGCTAACCAAACCCAAAAAGCGGAAGTAACAGACTCGACGGCTAACACCTCCAACTCAAATACGGAAAGCGTGTCTGCATGTCGACAAACTCAAATGTACACATGATATTAAAAGGTTTATACTTTGCCTTTTCAGCCGTTTCATCATCAGTGCCTTAGATTGAATATAAAGACTTGCCCATTACGTTGCCACAAAAAAACATTTCAAAAATAAAGTTCTAGAACACTTAAATTGAAGTCTCAAATGAGGCAAAAATCTGAATTCACCTCAATGTCTTCAGCCTGAAGAAGATGGAAACCAGTTACAAGACATCTTAAGCTGTAGCCCACTTAAACGTATTAAATAAGAAAGAGAAGGTGTATTTTACTGTGAATTGCACTTTGAAGTAAAGGCAATATAATGGTACTTCTGGAATCTCATAAACTTTGAATAAAAATAGAGCAGTTCACACCTAATGCTGTGTTTTATAAAACTCTTCTAGATACTTGAAGTGTGAAAGCTACTACTTTACATAAAACAACATTCTAATCTGTAAAGCTGTGTTCTAAATATATAACACATGGGTACATTTCATGGCATTTTAAAATGCTTTGTTTTCTGGACCTGCATTTATTGGTGATATCAGAACTAAAGAATTATAAATGTGTCCCAGTTTAAAGTAGGGGAACACTGTGATTTCAACACAGTTTTATTTTTAAAACAGTATTCTTATCTTCTAAATATAATAAAGAGCACAATTTATTCTCAAACATATAATAGGTTTTCCTGGATCATTATAATAGTTAATATTTAGCCCATTTAGTCCAGAGTGTTTTTAAAAAATATATGCAACAAAAAAGAGCCTCGTCTGTTGCTCCATGATGACCTAGAGGAATGGGATGAAGTAGGGAGTGGGAGGGAGACTCAAGAGGGAAGGGATGGATATATGTATATGCGGCTGATTCACATTGTTGTACAGCAGAAACTAACTCAATATTGTAAAGCAATTATACCCTAATTAAAAATAAATACACACATACAAAAAAAAAAAGAAATGACCCTCTCGAGAGGGAACTGGATGAAAGCGGTCAAAAGCTACAACTTGCAGTTTTGAGATAAATAAATACTAGGGATGTAATGTACAACAATGATTAATATAATCAACCTCAATGTATGCTACATATGAAAGTTGTTAAGAGAATAAGTTCTAAGAGTTCTCATTACACGGGAAAAATTTTTTCTTTTTGTATCTATGTGAATGATGAATATTCATTAAACTTACTGTGATAATCATTTCATGAAGTATTTAAGTCAAATCATTATGCTGTACATCTTAAACATATACAGGGCTATATATAAATTATATCTCGATAAAGCTGGAAAAAAAATAAGAGCCTCTACATCTGATTTTCCACAAGCCATTTAGTCAACTTATTATAATAAGAATAGGTATTTCCACATTCAGTAACCACTGTCATTCATTTAGACCTTCAGCAGCAGAAGTAAACTTATCAAAGCTGATTATGTGCTATGAAGGTCACAATCACCATGCTGCCACCATTTCAAGGACAAACTACAAGTGAAACCTGGCAGGACCCTGAGGGCCCTCCCAGGTACAAAGCCCCTCCATGTCGCTTGTCTCCTTGTAGAAAAGCAATAGTCTCCCAGGTCTTCCCCTGAGTCACAAAAAAGCAGGCTTAAATAGTTAATGACTAGGAAAATAAAGTCACAAAATCTTTAGTACCTCCCTGAAAGATATAGATCATTCAGGTATGACCTAAATCAAATCCCTTATGATTATACAGGTGGAAGTGACAAATAAATTCAAGAGATTCGATTTGATTGAGTACCTGAAGAACTATGGATGGAGGTTCCTGACATGGTACAGGAGGCAGTGATCAAGACCATCCCCAAAAAAAAGAAATGCAAAAAGGAAAAATGGTTGTCTGAGAAGGCCTTACAAATAGCTGAGAAAAGAAGAGAAGCTAAAGGCAAAGGCGAAAAGGAAAGATAAAAGCATGTGAATGCAGAGTTTCAAAGAACAGCAAGGAGAGATAAGAAAGCCTTCCTCAGTGATCACTGTAAAGAAATAGAGGAAAACAATAGAATAGGAAGGGCTAGAGATCTCTTCAAGAAAATTAGAGATACCAAAGGAACATTTCATGCAATGATGGGCACAATAAAGGACAGAAATGGTATGGACCTAACAGAAGCAGAAGGCCTTTGACTGTGTGGATGACAACAAACTGTGGAAAATTCTGAAAGAGATGGGAATACCAGACCACCTGACCTGCCCCTTGAGAAACCTGTATGCAGGTCAGGAAGCAACAGTTAGAACTGGACATGGAACAACAGACTGGTTCCAAATAGGAAAAGGAGTACGTCAAGGCTGTATATTGTCACCCTGCTTACTTAACTTATATGCAGAGTACATCATGCAAAATGTCGGGCTGGATGAAGCACAAGCTGGAATCAAGATTGCCGGGAAAAAAACAAAAAAGATTGCCAGGAGAAATATCAGTAACCTCAGATATACAGTACTTTTGCCTGGAAAATCCCATGGACAGAGGAGCCTGGTAGGCTGCAGTCCATGGGGTCGCTAAGAGTCGGACACGACTGAGCGACTTCACTTTCACTTTTCACTTTCATTCATTGGAGAAGGAAATGGCAACCCCTTCCAGTGTTCTTGCCTGGAGAATCCCAGGGACGGGGGAGCCTGGTGGGCTGCCCTCTATGGAGTCGCACAAAGTCGGACACGACTGAAGCAACTTAGCAGCAGCTATACAGATGACACCACCCTTATGGCAGAAAGCAAAGAAAAACTAAAGAGCCTCATGATGAAAGTGAAAGAGGAGAGTGAAAATGTTGGCTTAAAACTCAACATTCAGAAAACTAAGATTATGGCATCCGATCCCATCACTTCATGGCAAATAGATGAGGAAACAATGGAAACAGTGACAGACTTTATTTTCTTGGGCTCCAAAATCACTGCAGAGGTGACTGCAGCCATGAAATCAAAAGCCGCTTGCTCCTTGGAAGAAAAGATATGACCAAACTAGACAGCATATTAGAAAGAAGAGACATTACTTTGCGAACAAAGGTCCATCTAGTGAAAGCTATGGTTTTTCCAGTAGTCATGTATGGATGTGAGAGTTGGGACTATAAAGAAAGCTGAGCACTGAAGAATTGATGCTTTGAACTGTGGGTTGGAGAAGACTCTTGAGAGTCCCTTGGACTGCAAGGAGACAAGTCCATCCTAAAGGAAATCAGTCCTGAATGTTCATTGGACAGACTGGTGCTGAAGCTGAAACTCCAATACTTTGGCCACCTGATGTGAAGAACTGACTCATTGGAAAAGACCCTGATACTGGGCAGGACTGAAGGCAGGAGGAGAAGGGGACGACGGAGGATGAGAAGTTGGATGGCACCACTGATTCAATGGAGATGAGTTTGAGCAGGCTACAGGAGTTGCTGATGGACAGGGAAGCCCGGCGTGCTGCAGTTCATGGGGTCGCAAAGAGGTGGACACGACTGAGCAACTAAACTGAAGGATACAGATGACAGTCTCATGCACATTCCCGAGGTGCTTTGCAGATACTGTAATTGCCACGAGAGGGAAATATCTAACTGCATGATGACCAGACTGCAGCCATGACAAAGTGCCGCATCTTTTTTTTCCCAAGTATAGTTGATTTATAGCATTTACAATATTGTGCCACTCTCTTCAGTTATACACATATATATTCTTTCCATTATGGTTTTTCACAGGTTATTGAATATAGTTCCCTGTTGTTTTTCCATACTAAAGGTAATAGTTTGCATCTACCAACCCAAATATCCCAGTCCATCCCTCTTCATTCCCCCCTCTCCCTTGGCAACCACAAATCTGTTCTCTTTGTCTATGAGTCTGTTTCTATCTTGTAGGTAGGTTCTTTTGCCCCATATTTTAGATTCAACGTATAAGTGTTATCGTATGGTATTTGTCTTTCTCTTTCTGACTTACTTCACTTAGCAAGATAATCTCTAGTTGCATCCGTACGATTCAGCAATCCAACTGATGGTAATTGTTGTTTGGTCACTGAGTCATGTCTGACTCTTTGCAACCCCACATATTGCAGCAAGCCAGGCTCCCCTGTCCTTCATTCTCTTCCAGAGTTTGCTCAAATTCTTGTCCATTGAGTCAGTGATTCTATCTCACCAACCATCTCATCCTCTGCTTCCCCCTTCTCCTTTTGCCTTCAATCTTTGCCAGCATCAGGGTCTTTTGCAGTGAGTCAACTTTTCACATCAGGTGGCCAAAGTATTGGAGCTTCAGTGTCAGTCCTTCCAATGAATATTTTGGGTTGATTTCCTTTAGGATTTACTGGTTTGTTTTACTTGCAGTCCAAGGGACTCTCATAAGTCTTCTCCAGCACCACAGTTTGAAAGCATCAATTCTCTAGCACTCATCCTTCATTATGGTCCAACTCTCACATCCATAAATGACTACTGGAAAAAAACCATAGCTTTGACTACAGACCTTTGTTGGCAAAGTGATGTCTTTAAAATGCTGTCTAGGTTTGTCACAGCTTTCCATCCAAGGAGCAAGCATCTTTTAATCTCAAGTTTGCAGTCACCGTCTGCAGTGATTTTGGAGACCCCCCCCCTAAAAAATCTGTCACTGCTTCTACTTTTTCCCCCTCCTATTTGCCATGAAATGATGGGACCAGATGCCATGATCTTTGCTTTTTGAGCGTAAGATTTAAGCCAGCTTTTGCACTCTCTTCTTTTACTCTCTTTAGGGGCTCTTTAGTTCCTCTTCACTGTCTGCCATTAGAGTGGTATCACCTGCACATCTGAGGTTGTTAATATTTCTTCTATCAATCTTGATTCCAGCTTAAGATTCATTCAACCTGGCATTCTGAATGATGTACTCTGCATATAAGTTAAATAAGCAGGGTGACTGTATACAGCCGTGTGTGTGCACACTCCTGGGAATATATGCAGACAAAACTAGAATTCAAAAAGACAAATGCACCACTCTGTTCATTGCAGCACTGTGCACAAGAGCCAACACGTGGAGACAACCTAAAGGCCCACTGACAGATGAACGGGTAAAGAAGATGAGGCACAGATATGCAACGGAATACTGTTCAGCCAGAGAATGGAATGGAATGATGCCTGTGCAGCAACATAAATGCAACCTAGTTGCTGCACCTTGATCAGTACTGAAACTATGGCTTTCCCAATTCCAGGAACCAGCCTCAAGAGATGGGGGAAAAAAAACAGTCCTGGAGTTGAAGATTAACTGCACTTAAAACAGGAGAAGGCAATGGCGACCCACTCCAGTACTCTTGCCTGGAAAATCCCATGGACGGAGGAGCCTGGTGGGCTACAGTCCATGGGGTCTCCAAGAGTCGGACACGACTGAACTTCACTTTCACTTTTCACTTTCATGCATTGGAGTAGGAAATGGCAATCCACTCCAGTGTTCTTGCCGGGAGAATCCCAGGGACAGAGGAGCCTAGTGGGCTGCTGTCTACGGGGTCGCGCAGAGTCGGACACAACTGACGTGACTTAGCAGCAGCATTTAAAACAATCAGAATGATTCTGACCAAACCACCACATGACCAGTTTCAAGATAATTGTCAGAGTTGACTGTGCTGTTCTGCACATAGTCCATGCCTGCTGCTCTTCATGCATACCTCCTCACAGCGTGAGACTAGCTTCAGACTAGTATTAAGAAGATTAGACAACTGGCTGCCTGGCTCCAACAGACTTTAGACCACCATACTCCCCTATTTCATGGAGGGTGGGATTGCTTTCCTAATTCTCTTGGATTCCCTCTGGAATATTAGGTGAAGGGTTGAAGGAATCCTTACACTGGAACTAACTCTTTTACTGTGGGGTTTTATTTTCTAGTGAAGGAGGTCATGGGGCTTCCCTGGCGGCTCACTGGTAAAGAATCCACCTGCCAAGGCAGGAGATGCAAGTTCAGTCCCTGGGCTGGGAAGACTCCCTGGAGAAGGAAATGGCAAACCACTCCAGTATCCTTACCTGGGAAATCCTATGGACAGAGCAACCTGGCAGCCTACAGTCCATGGGGTTCCCAAAAAGTCTGACACAACTTAGCAACTAAAAACCAATAAAAAAGGAGATCATAATTGGCATAATGACTCTTTGCAAAATAATTACTAAAAAGGTTAGGATGCCTCTTCTGGAACCTCAGCAAGCACCTAAGGGAACCAGACTATTTTTTTACACTACATCAGATCCTTCCACTCTAAGAATCCTTGGTTGCCCATGTTCAGCTTTAAGAAGTCACAGAAGACAATTCTTTATCCTTTTCCATAGAAATAGAAAAACCTAACAGTGAGGATTGTAATTGAGGCAGTGAGACACTAACCAGGGACTCTCAGTTCCTTGGCATTATTCCAACTCTGTTTCTTAGTTATGATGTGGCTGTGATCTTATGCTTACTATGCCTGACTTCTCCCCTGGTTCAACATTAGCTTAGCTGAGCTTGTTGCCGATTGAGAAAGCTGTTGATGTACTGAGATTGAAGATTAGTTGTTTTATAAGCTTCACCCTGTTCCTTATTCTCCAGGAATAGCTAACCAACGATTTACAGCTCAGATAGTGTTCCACCTGCAGACAACCCCTGATGGCTACTTACAACTACCTGATTAAGACAATCATCTCTAAAAATAGTTTATCCCCTTTCCAGCACATAGTCCTTTCCTCTTTTCCCTATATAACTTCTGAGCAAAACCTGGGGAGTTGGCTTGGTTTCTTTGGAACATGCTAGCTTCCTTCTTAAAACTGCTAGCTTCCTCAATAAAGCTCTTTCCTTCCACCCAACACTTGTCTCTCAGTATTGGATTCTTAAGCAACTGAACCTGAGTTTGGTAACACAAGGATGCTATTCATAAATAATATTCAATGAAAGAGATCAATAGTCAACTAAAGCAACATTATCAATCTAATTATATTTTACATAGTACAAACTGCAGATTGTAATCTATTAATGTGTCACAAAATCAATTTAGTGGTTCACAATGTGCATTTGTTAACGATAGAAATATTAAATTATATCATATGTAATAAGAGTATATTTTCATATAGTGTCTTTCAGTTATGTATTTTATGCATATTAGGTTATAACTAAAACCTATTTCTTATTATAGGTAACTGTCAAAAATCTTTGAAAGTCAATAGAGAACTATTATGCATAAATTTAAGTATAAAAGTAAAATGTAAAACTCTTGACTCTTGCTTACAATTTATCTCTATAGTTCAACCCCAAGAATTTAATATACTTCCACAACATCTACAATTCTAGCAAATATAGAAATAAATGATTCCTTGCATTAAAGCTCAAATTTTCATTCCTGATGTTATGATCTACATTTTCTAAAACTGGAAGTAAAACTTTTCTCTTTATATTGCTCCATCCACCTCTTCTAACTCCTTTTGTGGAGGAGGTTGATATCTGAAGTTGGGTAGCACAAGACAGCCCACACATTAGAGTGCTAGCTTCCTAGAAGTTAAAAACATTCCAATCTTCACTTCAACAATATGCTATTGTAGTAACCAATACGCCCTCTGATTTTCAAAAATGTATATAGAACCTCATGCTATAAAAGTAACTAACCAGAATGTCTAAACTTAGAAAAGTTAGCAATGTATGTAATTGGTGTAGCATATAATAATTAGACTGAACTGAACTGAACAGTAAGCAGTACTAGAAGCATACGGTCTAATTCACTCACTAATAGTGTGTTAGTTCAGTTCAGCCACTTAGTCGTGTCTGACTCTCTGCAACCCCATGGACTGCAGCATGCCAGGCTTCCCTGTCCATCACCAACTCCCGGAGCTTGCTCAAACTCATGTCCATCGAGTCGGTGTTAGGAGAAAGGCATTGCTCTAGAACTTCTGGGGCCTGTGGAGTTCATGGTCCATAGGCTCCCCTACCCACTTTACCTCCCTCACGAAACCACCACCCCCCCCCCCCGGAGGTGTCCATCTCAGCAGTCTGCAACTTTGGGGGCTGCTTCATGGCAACCACTGAACACTTTTGGCTGCTCTGATACTGATCTTAATACCTGGGGATGAACAAACACTTTAGCCATAATCTCCCCAAAACAGTGAAGTCACAAATGTTTGACATTCCAGGGAAAATGAAAACCAAGAACTATCTCAGAGACGCTGACTACCTGCACTCCCTAGCAGGCTAAACAGGGGGGCTGCCTGCCTCTGATACAATCAAAAAGAAAACAAAAAAAACAAAAACGGGGTAAGTCTTTCCTTAGAAGCATGATGATGGTGGTTTCTAATTCTCTGCCAAGACATGATTAGCTAGTATTTATTTTGTTTAGGGCTTTTTCTGTCTACAGTTCTGAGAGAGAAAGGCCTGCAAATTTTCTTTCCGCATACTGTCCTTTTCTGATTTTGGTGTCAAGACTGGGCTATATATCTACTGCTATTCTCTGGAAAAGTTTATGGCGGAATATTATAAATATTTGTTTCTTGAATGTTAGGAAGAATTACCCATAATAGCATCAGAGCCTAGTGTTTTATTTGTGGGAAGATATTTATTAATTCATTTCATTTCTTCAGTGCTTATAGCATTTGCTCAGGTTTTCTATTTCTTTTTGAGTCTTGATGAAAAGTGATTTTTTCCCCCATTTCTGTCTTTGTTTTCAAATTTAGTGATTGAGTTTTTACCTTATATTTCTGAGCTTGTTAATTTCTCATGTGTCCCCTTTTTATTCCTACCAATTTGTTCTTGCTTTTCTCTTTTTCTTGTAATCCATCTTGCCAGATATTTGCTAATTATGTTAGTCTTTTCAAAGAAACAAATTCTGACCTTGGTGGTCCTATCTTTTAAAACTGTGTTTTCTTTCTAAATTGTGATTATTTGGGGGCTTATTCCTACTTATTCCTACTACTCATTCCTACTATTGTGCTTCTTTTTTTCTCTTATTTTCTGGACTTTTTTTTCCTTTCTTGCCTTGTTTTAAATTAAGTTTCTTTCTCATTCCATTTTTTTACTTCACTAATTTGGAAATTATGAACTCTGTCCCCTTTGAGTCTTAAATTTAAAATTTTACTACACATACTTTAAAAAGTAAAGCCTAAAAATAATCAACATTATTTCCCTCCTTTCAAAAAATATAAGGAATTCAAGATACTTTGTCTTGTCATATTCTATCATACTTCAACTCAATTATATGTTATTGCCAAATATTTTAATTTATTTAATCACACTAATTAGACACTGTCATTACTGATTCATGTATTGGGTATCAGTTAGCTATAACCACAAGTTCTGATTTTCTTTGATCACCATTCCTCCTTACATTCAGATCTCCCTTTAAGGAATCACTTGTAAGTATATCTTTTAGAATTTCCTTTAGCAAATCTCCCTTTAATTCTCTGAAAATATCTGTTTTGCCCATATTTTGAACGACTGGTTTGCTGAACACAAAGTTATAATCATTCAATTGTTTTATTTTCATATTATAATTTATTATATTATTCCACTATTCTCTGGCTCCCATTCTTGCCATTGAAAAGTCAACTTTTGTAGAGAAATCTGTCTTTTCATCAAGCTGTTTGTAAGATCTTTGTACTCTCACTATGATGGGCCTCAGATATAGATTTCCTTTTGTTTACTTGGGCTTCTTTGGGACTTCTTAAACTTAAGAATTAATGTCTTTCACTAGCACAACATTGTTAATCAACTATAGTTCAATATGAAATAAAATTTTTTAAAAAATAAAAAAGAATATCTTTATCAATTTTGAAAAATTCCCATTAGCTTTTCAAAATTCACCTCTCCCTCATTCTCTCTCCTCTCCTTCCAAAACTCTGATTAGAAAGATAATAGACTTTTCATGTATTATTTTATTCAGCAGAACTAAATTCCAGACTCCTTTAGGCACTGGGAATACAGCAGTGAATAACACGGTCAAACCCTTCCCTCAGCGTCCTAACATTCTAATGAGGCAAGGCAGACAGTAAGGAAATAATCACAGCTGTTGTATGTCTGATAAGGCTAAGCGCTTCATCTCCCAGTCTCCCTTTGATGTGTTCTCATCTCTTTTCCTCTCTCTGCCACTTTCATTCACTCATTCATTCAAGAAGTAATTACTGAGCATCTACTAATGGACATGCATTATTTAGGTGCCAGGGCTGCTGCACTAAACACGAAGGATAGTCTGTATGGTGGGATATGGGACACAATCAATAAACAAAAATAATAATAAACAGTATCTCACTGGATAATAAGTACTCTAAATAAAGATAAAGCAAGGTGGGAGATATCAGACAGGCAGGAATGAGGGTGGGTGGCTCTTTTATCATGGATGGTCAAGGAAGACCACTCCGATAAGATAATGTGTAGGTAGAAACCTATAAGGAGTGAAGCAGCAAGCCATATGACCATCAGAATAAACAACAAGAGTCAAGGTTAGTTCATTGTGAATGATTTCATCAGCTCTTCCTTACAGGCTACTAATTCCATTTTCAGCTATGTCTGTTGTTGAGACTGTTCATTGAGTTTTTAATATCATTTTTTTTAATTTTTCATTTAGTTGTTTCCTTTTTCAAATCTGTTTGATCAGTGTCATAGTCTCTTGATCCTTACTCACATTTCATCCCATCCTTTATTTCTTCAAACTTCAAATAAATATTCATTATATTTTCTGTCTTATTCCAATATCTGATATCTTTGAGGATTAGTTACTTAATGTTAGATAACAGTATCACTACAAATTTAGTAACTTTGCAGGAAGGCCACACTGCCCAGCATGTAGGATCTTAGTTCTCTAACCAGGGATCAAAACCATGGGCCCTGCATTGAAAGCAAGGAGTCTTAACCACTGTACTGCCAGTGAAGCCCCCAAGCTTAGCAACTTAAAGAAACTCACATTTAGTATCTCACAGTTTCAGAAGGTCAGGAGTCAAGGCTTAACTGGATCTTTTGCCCAGGGTGTCAGAGAGCTGCAACCACGGTGTTAGCCAGGGATACAGGCTCAACTAGGGAAGTTCCCCTGGTTGTTGGCAGCCTTATCAGTTCCCTGCAATCTTCCAGACCCAGGGTTTCACTTCTCTGCTGGCCATTGGCTGGATGCTGCCGTCAGCCAGGGCAGACCCCTGTATGGGGTCTTCTCCATGGGACATCTCACAACACAGTAGCTTCCTTTTTCAAAACCACCAAAGGAGAATCTCCTTGCAAAATGTGCAATAGAATATTATGTATCCTAATCACAGAAATGACAATCCATTCTCTTTGCCATCTATTCGTTAAGAGTCACAGGTTCCACCTATGCTCAAGGAGAGGAAACGACATGAGGGTGTGAATGTCAGGGAGTAGGGACCATGGGGCCCTTAGAGTCTGTCTGCCCCTGGGTCTGATTCTATTATCTATTGTTTCAGCTGGTTCTCTCATGTGGAGCCTTGTTTCAACTTTGAGGTATTTGCTTTGTTATCTTGTTTAAAGAAGTTGTTTGGAGGCATAGATAGTAGAAAACTTCCTCTAGGAAAGACTGAGCTTTGTTTCTACCAGTAGCCTCAGAAAAAAAAAATAGAAGGAAATTCAGAATACACTGAAATCTGCTGCTGGCTTCAGGTTTTTTATGGCTATTCAAATTTCAACCTTATGTGAGAGTCACTTTGTCTTTACAAAGTCTCATGCATGACCCAGAGAAGGCAATGGCAACCCACTCCAGTACTCTTGCCTGGGAAATCCCATGGACAGAGGAGCCTGGTAGGCTACAGTCCATGGGGTCGCGAAGAGTCAGACATGACTGAGCGACTTCACTTTCACTTTTCACTTTCATGCATCGGAGAAGGAAATGGCAACCCACTCCAGTGTTCTTGCCTGGAGAATCCCAGGGACAGCAGAGCCTGGTGGACTGCCGTCTATGGGGTCACACAGAGTCGGACATGACTGAATCGACTTAGCATCAGCAGCAGCATGCATGATCATTCTTCCTCCTTGCCACTCAACATCATCATCCAGACAAGCACACCTTCTTGAATCATCTTTCTGCGCAATGAGATTTTGCTGGTTTACTTTCACTGGAGATGCCACCCTTTGGTCTTTAAAACTGCCCACTTAGAAATTTGTCTCCTGTCCCTTCCTTCAGCAGTCACTATGTGGTTCTTATAGTCAGATGTCTTTGGGGATGCTGTAAGTATTGAATATATCCTGTAGCAAATGGGGTGATAAAAGGGCAGTCACAAGATGTGAGGTAGAAAAAAATCCTACGCTTCTAGTACATTCTTTCAATATAATTTAATTCTATCACCACTGGGAGGTTTCTCATGTATGAGATATAAGAATTGCTTTGGAAAGTGAAGGCACCACAGGAATAAAGACGCTCTGTGCTGTGCTTAGTCCCTCAGTCGTGTCCGACTCTTTGTGACCCCACGGACTGTAGCCCACCATGCTCCTCTGTCCATGGGAATTCTCCAGGCAAAAATACTGGAGTGGCTTGTCATGCCCTCCTCCACAGGATCTTCCCAACCCAGGGATCGAACCCAGGTCTCCTACATGGCAAGTGGATTATTTACCATCTGAGTCATAAGGGAAACCCAAGAATACTGGAGTGGGTAGCCTCTCCCTTCTCCAGGGGAACTTCCCAACCCAGGAATCTAGCCGGGGTCTTTTGCATTGCAGGCATATTCTTTACCAGCTGAGCTGTCTGGGAAGCCTAAGGACACTATAAGGTGCCAGAAAAATTAAGAGGACATCATCCATTCATTCAACAAGTATTTACTAAGCACATACAAGGTATCAGGTCAGACAATTTTCCAACAGTTAGAGATACATCAGTAGATGCAAGTGACAAAACTCTTTGTCCACAGGGAACTTGCCTCTACCAAGTATTTTATTAAGCATGAGGGTATCAAGCTATTTATTGTAAGAGAGGGAAAGACCCCTTTTGGCATGAAGAGGTCCAAAGGAGGTTCAGGAAAGAAAGAGATGTAAAAATATAAAACTCTTACTTCACCAGGTGACTGAAAATCAGATTGAGCCTTCATTTTCAAGATGAAATTTATTAATTTAAGATATCTGATAAGTCTGTTAATAACACACTCCATCCTGTTGGGGGAACAAATTTTCTTACATCTGGATGGGGAATATTGATGGAGGATAAAATTAATGTACAAGTGAACCTACTTGCAAAGCAGAAACAGAGACACAGACGTAGAGAACAAACACATGGACACCAAGTGGGGAAAATGGAGTGGGAGGAATTAGGATCAACAAACACACACTCTTATGTATAAAATAGACAATTAATGAGAAACTACTATATAGCACAGGGAACTCCACTCAGTGCTCTGTGGTGACCTAAATGGGAAGGAAATCCAAAAACGAGGGGATATATGTGCACGTATGGCCAACTCAACGGGCATGAGTTTGAGCAACTTTGGGAGATGGTGAAGGACAGGGAAGCTTGGCGTGCGGTCACAAAGAGTCGGACACAGCTGAGCAACTGAAAAACAAAAATAGCTGATTTGCTTTGCTGTAAAGTGGAAAATAGCACAACATTGTAAAGCAACTATAATTCAATAAAAAATTTTAAAAATATACAAACAAGTTCTTCTTTGATTAAATAACAATATTGGCACAGGAGATGGGCTTTAGTGTGACATAAGAAATTACAGGCCTTTTCTTCTGTGCCTAGAATCCTTTCACCACTGATTTCTTTTTTTTTAAGAATATTGCTTTCTTGACTCTCAGCCTTTTTTTGGAGGCTATGCTCCTATGCAGTAAGTGTGGAAAGACAGTCCTCACTAGGACTGCCGAGCTAGGGAGGATCTCTCCCTTCCCTGTCCCTCTGAGGACACCTGTTAGTGGGCTAGTTAGATCATCTCTGCTCTAAATCTCAGCAAGAAATGTAATGCCTCTTTCCTTGGGTTCATCCTTCCCTACTCATCTCATCTTGGTAGGAAGACCACAAGAATCAGGTTCAAAGTATTGGCCTGGACAAAGGACAAAGGAGAACAATGTGGCTGGTTTTAGTCTAGGCCTTACATCCCTGATGGCTAAGATGGTAAAGAATCTGCCTGCAATGCCGGAGACCCAGGGTTCAATCCCTGGGTCAGGAAGATCCCCTGGAAAAGGGAAAGGCAACCCATTCCAGTATTCTTGCCTGGAGAATTCCATGGATGGAGGAGCCTGGCAGGCTATAGTCCATGGGGTCACAGAGAGTCAGACACAACTGAGCAACTAACACGTTACATCAGAAAGACAAGGAAAGCTGGAAGTTCACTCACAGTATAGCCCAATTTATGAGGATCAGAGTTTGGAGCCAAAACTTATAATGACAGAAGGAGGGATTACATCAAAGGATCTCACTCTTCAAGGTTTCTCCTCATTGTGCAGTTGAGGTGAAAGGCTGGTCGAGCATGTAGCATTATAGGTTCCAGGCCAACTTAGCCTCTTTTCACTCTAAAGTTAAATCTAGTAAGTGTGTTAGCCGCTCAGTCATGTCCCACTCTCTGCAACCCCATGGACTATAGTCCACCAGGCTCCTCTAAAAATCCTAAACCCCAATGTAATGTTATTAGGAGGTAAGGCATTTGATAGGTAACTAGATCATGAGAGTAGAGCCCTCATGAATGGGAACTTACTAAAAAAGAAAAATAAAAAGCCCCAGAAAGCTCTTTCTCACCCCTTTCACTATGAATCAATAAAACTGAGAAAATAGCCATCTGCAGCCCAGAATAGGGTCCTCATCAAGTCCTCACTGGAACCTCTGTTCCTGCCTCCAAAACTGTTAGAAATAAATTCCTGATGTTTATAAGCCCCCCCACCCCACCCACTGCAGTCTATGATATTCTGTTATAGCCGCCCATACTGGGCTTCCCAGGTGACTCAGTGGTAAAGAATCCGCCTGCCAACGCAGGAGACACAAGTTCAATACCTGGTCTGGGAAGATATCCTAGAGGAAGAAATGGCAACCCACTCCAGTATTCTTGCCTGGGAAATTCCAGACAGAGGAGCCTGGAGGGCTACAGTCCATGGGGTCACAAAGAAATAAGAGTTAGTGACTAAACCACCACCACTGACTAAGACAGCAATAAGGTCACATACTGACAGATTCTGAATCTCAGGACACAGACTTCTTCGGGGATCCATTATTCTGCTTCTGACCTTCTCTCAGTTGGTAAAGAATCTGCCTGCAATACAGGAGACCCTAGTTTGATTCCTGGGCCAGGAAGATCCACTGGAGAACGGATAAGCTACCCACTCCAGTATTCTGGCCTGGTGAATTCCATGGACTGTAGAGTCCATGGGGCGGCAAAGAGTTGGACATGACTGAGCAACCTTCACTTTCACTTTATTCTGCTTCCATACAACCCTAGTAACTTGGCCCTATGATGGTCCTTAAACAAGAAAGTTGTAGTGCCTACAACCCAGAGGCTGGGTTGGGAAGAAGTAGTTTTATTAATGGCCTCTTTCCATCATGCACAGCAAAAAATGAGAGACTTCAAACAATTACAATAATTAAATTACTATTTATACAAATGTGATTTTAGAAATTTTCAAAAGAGGATATAAACTACCCAAGTAATTAGAATTTTTTATTGGTATATACTTATTTTGTGATGCAGAACAATAACTTTTAAAGCTACATACTATAAAAGTTCTTATTATATGTTATTTAGATGCTTTATGAAACAATAATAATTCAAATCTTTGATAACAAACCATGTCACAACAGGGAAATATTATTTGTTTCCATAAAAATTTTAATAATAACACATTCATATTTTTTGCTTTCTCTAGGTTTATGTTTGTGGTACTTTATCACTTTAGGACAACTGTCCTTTTTGTGATGCAAGAGTTTTCCATTAATTCAACCTGAAATGGCAATTTAAAAAAATTTTTTGTGATTTCAGAGTACATTTACTTATTCCATTAAAAGATAAGTTTCTTATTGAGTATTATTTAGTCATTTTAGCCTTCTTCTAAGTGATAGGTGCTTTGTAAAAGGTAAAATTGGTTATAACCTTTTATTCTTGAAGTTTTGCCCAAATCTTAACATGAAATAGTCCTGTAATTTCCAGTGCTAACTTAAGCCAATAGATACAATAATTGGACTATTTATCTATTTTGTGTTATGAATAAATCCAGATGCCACATCATAGCACAAATTTCTTATTCACTCATCTCCTAAAGTTTATCTGAGAAAACAGAAATATGTATTCCATAAACAGTGTGAGTTAACCTTTAGTCAATGCCCTTGGGATCTTTCTGTAACAGTGAAATCTATTCAGTATGTACCCCTAGAAAAGGCACCTTTGATCAAAAGGCAGATACAGAGGCAATGGAGTATTCATCTTAATGCTTAACCAAATCATATTTTTCTCTCTATTTGCCCAATAAATGATATTCACATAGCAAATTCTTCATTATCCAAATGGGAATAAAGCATTCTAATATATCAAATATTATGTTTAATAGAAATACGTGATACATAGATTTCTTATAATCAGAAAGCAGAAGAGAACAAGGCATAAAGAGGAACTAAATAAATGTTAATTTACTTCCTTTGGGGAAAAAAAATCCCTTAGTAAACTATTAAAGAAATCAATCTTTACCAAAAAAACATTAAGAACAAAACTTAATCACAATTAATGAGATCTCAGAAATGAATCCAAATACAAAGAAAGCCAATGGTTTCTGACTGTCGTACCTAAGAAAGGTGGCTGGCTATGCACAGAAAGTGACTCTAATGTTTAAGTGCAAGAAAAGAAAAGCAACTCTCTAGAAAAACAGTAATAAGAGCTATTGTTTACTCTTCATTTGCTCTGTTCCTGAGATAGAGCTAAGTGCTTATTATGTATTAATACATTCCTAACAACTGTGCAGTTCATATGGCATGACCATTTTGGAACTGAGAAAATAAAGATTCATTTTGTGAGCAATTTAAAAAATTTGTTTAAGATCAAATAGCTAAGTGTCAGAGTGGGGATTTTTGAATCAGAGTTCAAAGTTCACAATCTTTCTAAAATTTACTAAAAACTTTAGCTAACAGTTTTTAACTTCTGGGGAAAGGACACTCTTGTGGGCTTTTGTAACACATTTTGCCACATTGTATGTACACACAAAGTGCCAGGAGAAATAGCAACAGCCTCAGAGAACACAGATGAAACCACTCTTACGGCAGAAAGTGAAGCGGAATTAAAGAGCCTCTTGATGAGGGTGAAAGAGGAGAATGAAAAGGTGGCTTAAAACACAGTATTAGAAAAATGAAGATCATGGCTTGCAGTCCCATCACATCATGGCAAATAGAAGGGAAAAAAGTGGAAACAGTGATAGATTTCATTTTCTTGGGCTCCAAAATTACCATGGATAGTGACTGCAGTCAAGAAATTAAAACATGCTTGCTCCTTGGAAGGAAAGCTATGACAAACCTAGACAGCATATTAAAAAGCAGAGACATCACTTTGCCAACAAAGGTCCATCTAGTCAAGGCTATGGTTTTTCCAGGTGTCATGTACAGATGTGAGAGTTGGACCATAAGGAAGGCTGAGTGCTGAAGAATTGATAGTTTTGAATTGTGGTGCTGGGAAAGACTCTTGAGAGTCCCTTGGACAGCAAGAAGATCAAATCAGTTAATCCTAAAGGAAATCAATCCTGAGTATTCAGTGGAAGGAGTGATGCTAAAGCTCCAATACTTTGGCCACCTGATACGAAGAGCCAACTGATTGGAAAAAGACCCTAATGCTAGGGAAGAATGAAGGCAAAAGAAGGGGAAGCAGAAGATGAGATGATTAGATGGCATCACTGACTCAATGGATATGAATTTGAGCAAACTCCAGGAAATAGCAGAGGACAGAGGAGCTGGCATGCTACAGTTCATGGGGTCACAAAGTCAGACATGACTTAGTGACAACAATAAATGTTACGTTATGTTAGTCACTCAGTTGTGTCTGACTCCATATGACTCCATGGACTGTAGCCCACCAGTCTCCTCTGTCCATGGATTTCTCCAGGCAAGAATATCAGAGTAGGTTGCCATTTCCTTCTCCCAACAAAGAATATGCTGCTGCTGCTGCTAAGTCACTTCAGTCGTATCCGACTCTGTGCGACCCCATAGACAGCAGCCCACCAGGCTCCCCCATCCCTGGGATTCTCCAGGCAAGAACACTGGAGTGGGTTGCCATTTCCTTCTCCAATGCATGAAAGTGAAAGTGAAGTCGCTCAGTCATATCCAACTCCTAGCGACCCCATGGACTGCAGCCTACCAGGCTCCTCCGTCCATGGGATTTTCCAGGCAAGAGTACTGGAGTGGGTTGCCATATATACACAGAGACAAAAAACAGTTTATGTACTAGCCTAAAATAATAGTTGTAGACAATGGAATGGCTACCTGTGTTTTCTTATTAACATACTGCCAGTACAACATTAAGAGGGAACCCAGGCCTAGCTTGCAAGCCAAAAATACTAAGAGGAGAATAAAAGGAAAAATATACATCACCAAATCTGTTGGACTTCAGTTTTCAAAGCTGATTTCACGGGATTCAACAGAGATAATGCAAAAATTAAAATAATTGTCTAAATACAAATATGTTTCTTTTCAATATAATCATTAAATTTTCCACTCATTTCATGTACAGTATAATTTTAGTAAAAACAATTTACATCACTCAATTGTATTCCTTAGTAAATGATATTAAGATACACAGTAGTTCACTATGTATTAATCCATCTGCAAACCTGAAACAAAGTGGTGGTTGGTAATATTCAAATATGCTTACTGCCCATATAATTCACAAAACCTCCAAAACTATCACTATAGAAGTAACACTGACAATCCTTGCCGGAAGTCTTCTATTGAATTTGCTCTATCTTTTCAACTAGAAGTCCAGTTTCTGTTGTCTATATGTTAGTATTAATTCTACTAGTTCAGTTAACACTATGAGGTCCTGTACATATATAATTGATTGCTATGTACAATATTATTTTGGATAGCTGTTTTGCTGTATTTTAGCTCTATGCCTAAGGGAACTCTCTCAGCATTAGCAAATCATACAGCATTATTTTTCCTCCAAGGAATCTGGTTCCCCAAGCCAGTCATGATGCAAGCGTTTTTTGCAAGATTTTTTCATATGAAGTACAAACTTTGCATGAAATCAAAACATCCTACTCACATATGCATTTTACTAAGAAAGTGCTCATTAAGATGATACACCACACTTCCAGGAAAAACCAGAGAGCACTCAAAATGTCAATTATATTTGTATGGGAAGTAAACAGGAATAAAAGTCTCCAAATTGCAAAAATCAAGTACTCAGCAACCTGTTGTACTTCAAAAAATCAATCAGTGAACATAATGCAAGCGAGTTGTTTTCCTGGGTAACCTAACCAACAAGATTACCAAAACATCGGGAAAAGGTGCAGTTGAAAACTCCAAAATCATACCCAGACTTGCAAAATCAGTATTCAGACTGAGAAATGTATATATCTGGGTACAGGCCCAGAGCTTCATATATTATGAACTACTATGAACTTCTTCCTATTTTTTTCTTAGCTGACCTCTGTATCATACAAAAGATCGTTATGTGTGATCAATTTTTAGAATCATACAGTCTGACTCAACAAGCAATATTATGTATACTGATAAAATATCTGACTCTGTGGGTGTGTGTATTAATGATTAATAGAGGTGGAACTAGAACTTTGGGTTCTGCTCATATGATATTTCACCTTAAAATAATTTTTACACCTGTGCTCAGCCTTATCATCCACAAAATGATAAAAGAAAAACGAGCTTTTTTCTGGCACGCCAGTTATAAATATACCAACAGTCTCCAGAACCACACCACTTTATAAAACAACTGGTTATAATGATTAATGTCAGTGTAATCCAGAGAGTGTCAATGCATGTGTGAAAATCTTGAGATAAACCCTGTCATTTCTGTGTGATGAGTAACAGTAATTCTTCAGAGAAAAGATACTGACAATTAGTAACTGAAAAGCAAAAATAGGACAATTCCCCATATAAATAAAAGGCAGCTAACCCTTCCCCTTTTCCTGAAATAGCCCAATTTTTTTTCAATGATAAAGCATGAGTCAAAAATTTACTCTCTTTTGAATATCCAAAAGGAAATTTCAAGGAATATATGGGTATCTCCTAAATATACAGGAATTACAAACAAGGCAAATAAAAGATCAGATTTAATAATTAGGTTTGCATTATTTCATTATTAAATGACATTTGAATTTGTATATCTCTTTATTACTTCCTTTTCTAATAATTTTTTTTTTACTTTTTTATTTGTTTAGGTTCCTCTGAATAGAAAGACTATTAGCATCAGACTTTCACTTCTACAAACTCCATCTCTTAATTCCACAGAGGCTCAATTTTACAGACACTGGACTATAATTCCATTTCCCCTGGCTTTTACAAAAATAGAAATAATAAGGCTTATTTACCTGCTTCACTTCAAAAATACAAACGTCAAAGCACCTCAGAACAGATCTCTATGTTTTTATATCTTTTCACTACAGGAAACACTGTGATGAAAGTCCTTACAAATATAATTTAAAGGAAAAAGCTAGAACTATAAAGTTAACCTTCAAGGAAATTTAAATTACAAATACCCCAATATGGTTGACTCATGGCCTCTCTTCACTTCCAATAGTGCATCCTCGGTTACCTGTGCAAATCCCCTTCATAGACAACTTGGCACTCACAAAGTTGTAGGATGGAACTGTGAGAAAGAAAGATGAGATGGGATTCTCTTTTTATAACCTCACCTCTGCTCTCTTCTGAAAAGCTGAAAAATATCAAAGCTAAGCTATTTTTCCTGCTGGCGCCCTAAGAGGAATTCTCTCATCTTCCACCTGCCTCCTTGGAATAGGTCTTACAATAGTTAAGCAAGGGGCTCATACATCATGCCAGTCAAATTATCAGATGGGCTCCCATTCTGTTCGGACATGGAAATGGAAAAATTCACAGACTCCAAATATTATTCAAAAATTCAATTTAGAGGATTTCTCCATCACCAAGCCAAGTGTTATCTTTGACTTCCCAGAGAGAATTTCAGATATTTTGTAAGACTCAGCCACTATTAAGCATAACCAGGAAGTGTGAACCTGCAGTCTGCATGGTTGCAAACCTCAGGAATATTGACAATCATAGGTAGCCATTTAAAAATAGAAACGATGAATTCTTACAGATGGAACACATCAGTGTTATCAATACCACTGCCCATGTTGCAGAGAAGCAGCCAATTCTGACTCCATAATGGAACCATTCCTCTGACTTGCTTTTCCTTGCTTTTGTTATTATAATCATACAGAATGGCCTGCCTCCAAGAATCCTGCCCCTCTGCCTGACTATTAAGCTACAGTGCCTTTGTTCAGAACCCTGTCTACTTGTAGATGGATGCAAGGGAGAAATTAACACATACTCCACCTGAGGCTTGCCATTCTAGGAGATGCTTGCAAGATTAATGGCCATTTTACTTTGCTTCCTTACTTTCCTCATCTCTGATCTATGAAAAAACCTGGCATCCAGACCCTGATAAGATGGTTATTTTGAGGCACTAGCCTGCCATCTTCTCAGTCAGCTGGCCCCCAATTAAAGTCTCTTCCATGCCTCAACCTGTCTCTTGGAGTCATTGGCCCATTGTGCAGTGAGCAGAGCAAGTTTGGACTCAGTAACACATAGACCAACGGAACGATACTCAGAAATGTCACTGATACTTTTCTTGTCTTAAAAGTTTCTTACGTAGGGCTATCACAAAGCATGTACTCTCTAAAAATGAACAAAGCCACCTTGAAAAACCTCAATCACAAAAGAAGCAGAGTGACTCTGAATCGCAGTTTCCACAGAGGGGATTAGCTTGTGCAATCTCTGGAAGCCCCCAATAAATGGCTTCTTGGCTCCACGCAGGTCTCCTGTCCTCCAGGATGGATACTTTCTCGTTGTTTCATAACAACTCGTTACCCTTTTTTGTTTATCTCTGACCATAACAGAAAATCCCTACTGGCACAGGGGCAGGGGAAGAATCAAAACAGAGATTTCTTTAAAGGTCGGTGTTGTTTATTTTCTGGAAATCACTGATCTGGTGCTCTTATTATGAGTCCGAGAGGAAAGGGACAACATCACACCTAGTACACTACCAAAACTAAGAGCATGCTGAACTGTAGCTTTCCAGGGTTGCTCTGCCTCCTGGATAGATAACCCCCTTCAGAAGCTACACTTCCTGGGAGTCCTCCCAAACTGTATTTTAATAGCATGAATGGCTTCCAACAGAATAGGAACAATAGATAAGAAATGCCTTAAGCTATATAATGACACCAGCTAAAGTGTGTTGAGCAGCTCCTAAGAGCCAGGTAAACATGTAAATAGGTCCCTTACATATGTATATTGAGTCTAAGCATTTCTTTCTGTTGGTGGAAAAAATAAAAGGTCAGTAAAGAACATATTCCTCAGGACTCAACTGCCACCCTTGGATCTTTGAATTTTGATTCTTTCATGTGACAAGAACAAAACAGTGATCATGCACATTGCTTCAGGCTCAATATGCATGGCCAATGCACTCTTCATTAGTATTGCAAAGACTTGCTTTGTTGCTGTTTAGTTGCTTAGTCCAATCTGACTCTTTTGTGACTCCATGGACTATAGCCCACCAGGCTCTCTGTCCAGGGGCTTCCTGGCAAGAATGCTGGAGTTGGTTGCCATTTCCTTCTCCAGGAGATCAAATCGACATCTACTGCATTGACAGGCAGATTCTTTACCACTGAGCCACAAATACTGAAAAGACCTGCTATCACATTTTAAGATAAAAACAATTTTATTTGGATCAGGTATCATGCTTATTATGGCCAAAGCACATGTGTCGAGTTCTTTTTAATATTTATAACATTGCAAGGTAGCCTTACTTTTCAAATGTATTTATACACTTGCTTGATAGTCTTGAGAGTAATATTAATTCGTCCATTCTTTCATCAGCCATCTGAGATCAGCTCTCAACAAGGAACTAAAGGAAATTCCAAACATATAAAGTGAGCTTCCTTCCTAAGATATTTATTGCTTGCACTGCTTTATTTTTAGAACATTATTGGAGAATTCGAGTTTAAAACTGTATTGAATGAGGTATAATAATAGCAATGGACTGCAGAGACTTTCTTAATCTCTAACACTGGCACCACTGGTAAGTTTTTAAGTAAATCTCAAAGGATATTATTCCTTCCACAAGGACAAAAAAGTGTGTATGTCCCCCCCCCACACACACACATGGCTCATGGGTAGGGGGAGGGAGAAAGAAGGAGAAGAGAGGAAAGGAGACAAGAAGAAGAAAGGGGAGGGCAAGAGTGAGAGAGAAAATATGCTATAATAATCACGAAATACATATGAACAATAGGCTTCAAAACATATGAGCCAGGAGCAATAGCTATAAAAGCAAATACAGTCAACAATCTGATCTTTCACTTGACCTCAAAACAAAAAAGACTTTAGGTGGCAGCTCTTCGGCTAGAGCATTTACGTTAAGCGTTCCTTAACTGATGGAGAAAGTGCCATACCTCCATTCCTTTGTCTCTGCTAGGGTTACACTCATCTGTAGGGGTTAAGGCTACACCTGTTGTAACTAATAAATTAAGAGTGATCTAATAACAAATTTCCAGTAGTCATGTATGGATGTGAGAGTTGGACCATAAACAAAGCTGAGCGCCAAAGAATTGATGTTTTTGAACTGTGGATTTGGAGAAGACTCTTGAGAGTCCCTTGGACTACAAGGAGATCCAACGAGTCCTTCCTAAAGGAAATCAACACTGAATATTCAGTGGAAGGACTGATGCTGAAGCTGAAACTTGTACATTGGCCACCTCATGTGAAGAGTTGACTCATAGGAAAAGACTCTGATGCTGGGAGGGATTGGGGGCAGGAGGAGAAGGGGACGACAGGATGACATGGCTGGATGACATCACGGACTTGATGGACGTGAGTCTGAGTGAACTCCGGGAGATGGTGATGGACAGGGAGGCCTGGTGTGCTGCAGTTCATGGGGTCACAAAGAGTCGGACACGACTGAGCAACTGAACAGAACTGAACTGAACCTATCACTAATTTGTGTGTGTGTGTGTGCTCAGTTGTGCCCAACTCTTTGTGATCCCGTGGACTATAGCCTGCCAGGCTCCTCTCTCCATAGGATTCTCCAGGCAAGAATACTGGAGTGGGTTGCCATGCCCTCCTCCAGGCGATCTTTCAGACCCAGGGATCAAACTTGCGTCTCTCACGTCCCCTGCTTTGGCAGGCTAGTTCTTTACTATTAGCAGCTGGAAAGTCAGAAACAATGCTAACTCCTTGACAGCTGGCTTGAACAAGCACCAGGTGGATGATTGTGCCAGTACTGAAATGGGAAAGACTAGAAGGGGTAGAGGAAATGCATTTTGTTGTGGCTGTGTTCTGTTTCAGACACCTAGGCACACCAAGCCTGGTGTTTAGTCAAGCAACGTACTCCACAAACCTAATGTTTATAACAATTAGTATCATGATAGGCAGGGAATCCAAAATTCTCATATTCTGTTGTACTCATTCTCCAAGTACCCCGCCTTAGAAAAAGCTACATCTCTGAAGAAAGATGGATAATCTGACATGTAAAATGGGCACGAGGACCAGAAACCTTGGGTGATTACAATCTTCCACTCTCAACACCAAAGCTATGGCCCCACTCCACAGGTGAAGATACTGAATGACAAAATGATGGGGCAAAGTGAAAAAAAGAGAACCAATACCCTGATCAACGGATAACACTGGCTTTCATCCAAGAGCAGGCCATTCTTGTACAATCAGACTGTTTAGTTTAAAAGAGAAATCAGTGTCAAAATATAGTTCCTGGGTGTTCTTGTTCACTTTTGAAGCCACTGAGACCTTTAAATTCCTCCCACCAGAACAACACAGAGGACAGGGCAAGTGCCAAAACAAATTAACCCAAGATACCGCTTTGGATAACAGGAAGTGCCACATGCCATCTATCATATTTCAGAAAACAAAAGCAAGCAATGCTGAATAGTGAGCAGAAGTAATCAAGAGAGAGCGAGCGAGAGACTGGAACCTGGGGTTGGCGGCGAATACTACAAATACCATATCCGAAATATTCCTGCCCAAAGATTTCCCTGTAACTCTAGGATTTCCCCCATCTGTACTTGACATTTTTCATTGCTTGTCTTCCTCCACTCAATCTTCACATAAGCTCTTTGAGGTAGGTATTATTTTACAGATGAGAAACTCATGTTCAGAAAAGGTAACTTTGTAGTATTGCACGGTTAGTAAGTTTGAGAGCTAGGATTGTACTTCAGTTCTGTTTAACTTCAAAATTCATGTGGTGCCTTCCAATTTTTCTTAGAATGAATTGCATTTATTTTTTAGATGTGTCTAATTTTTTATAGTTTGCTATATGCATTTCTGGTTACACAGTAGGTACACAGAATATTTTCAGTTATCTGCCATTATTAAGTGCCAGGAGGACTCAAGTGGCACTGAAGACTTCCTATGCCATGACTACACAGACAAGAACAAATCCTTCTATACAATGCTGAGAGAGCATGGACTATTTTGATAAGAAGGACCAGCCTTCACATTTGTACGCTGCAATAGCAAGTTGAAAGCTGAAACTCCAATACTTTGGCCACCTGATGCAAACAGCTGACTCATTTGAAAAGACCCTGATGCTGGGAAAGAGTGAAGGTGGGAGGAGAAGGGGACAACAGAGGATGAGATAGTTGGATGGCATCACCGACTCAATAGACATGGATTTGAGTAAACTCTGGGTGTTGGTGATGAACAGAGAGGCCTGGCATGCTGCAGTCCATGGGGTTGCAAAGAGTCAGACACGACTGAGTGACTGAACTAAACTGATAGCAAGTTAGATCTCTGTCTGCTCGACTAGTTATGTGTTAATGACAGAAGCATATTTAAAGCATATGTGTTAAATTTGAACTTGAGTTGGTGGATGCAAATTTGCTTTCATTTGATTGACTTGCCTAGCAGAATACATGGATGCAATAGTGATTTAACTTACTGTATTATTATGCCTTTACATCTCAGACTTAACACACACACACACACACACACACACACACAGAAATTTAAAGTACTGAAAAACCAAGGCTAGCTTTAAATTTCTGTGCTCAGATAGTACAGAGACTATCAGTCATCACAACAGTCCAGCCAGCAAGACAGCACAAGAATGCTCTAGTTCTTCCAGGGTGTCATTAAGAAACTTTTTTGCATTGCAAAAATTCCCATACTCAAACTTGCTTAACCTTGAAACTGAAGGGCTAATTTAAAAAGAAAGATCTTTTAAATCCTCAAATTCTAGTCTGTACCACAATTTAATTGCTTAGGGAGTGATGTCTTATTTCATAATTCATAAAAAATTATTAGATGGTAATAAATTTTTTAATTTGGGAATATTGGTAGTAAGAATTATATATGTCAAAGTTTTTTTTCATAACTAAGAGATTCATAACAGATTTCGTACCTAACAGATTGAAAAAATAGAATGAGAAAGACTAGAGATCTCTTCAAGAAAATTAGAGATACCAAGGGAACATTTCATGCAAAGATGGGCTCAATAAAGGACAGAAATGGTATGGACCTAACAGAAGCAGAAGATATTAAGGATAGGTGGAAAGACTACACAGAAGACCTATAGAAAAAAGACCTTCACGACCCAGATAATCATGATGGTGTGATCACTCACCTAGAGTCAGACATCCTGGAATGTGAAGTCAAGTGGGCCTTAGAAAGCATTACTACAAACAAAGCTAGTGGCTGTGATGGAATTCCAGTTGAGCTATTTCAAATCCTAAAAGAGGATGCTGTGAAAGTGCTGCACTCAATATACCAGCAAACTTGGAAAACTCAACAGTGGCCACAGGACTGGTTCAGTTCAGTTGCTCAGTCATGTCCAACTCTTTGCGACCCCATGAATCGCAGCATGCCAGGCCTCCCTGTTCATCACCATCTCCCAGAGTTCACTCAGACTCATGTCCATCGAGTCCGTGATGCCATCCAGCCATCTCATCCTCGGTCGTCCCTTTCTCCTACTGCCCCCAATCCCTCCCAGCAACAGAGTCTT
This sequence comes from Capra hircus, assembly GCF_001704415.2. Taxonomy (NCBI): domain Eukaryota; kingdom Metazoa; phylum Chordata; class Mammalia; order Artiodactyla; family Bovidae; genus Capra; species Capra hircus. Next base: position 50,794,493 of record NC_030812.1, on the reverse strand, counting down.
TTCCAATGAGTCAACTCTTCGCATGAGGTGGCCAAAGTGTTGGAGTTTCAGCTTCAGCATCATTCCTTCCAAAGAACACCCAGGGCTGATCTCCTTCAGAATGGACTGGTTGGCTCTCCTTGCAGTCCAAGGGACTCTCAACAGTCTCCTTCAACACCACAGTTCAAAAGCATCAGTTCTTTAGTGCTCAGCCTTCTTCACAGTCCAACTCTCAATCCATACATGACCACAGGAAAAACCATAGCCTTGACTAGACGGACCTTAGTCGACAAAGTAATGTCCCTGCTTTTGAATATGCTATCTAGGTTGGTCATAACTTTTCTTCCAAGAAGCAAGCATCTTTTAATTTCATGGCTGCAGTCACCATCTGCGGTGATTTTGGAGCCCCAAAAAATAAAGTCTGACACTGTTTCCACTGTTTCCCCATCTATTTCCCATGAAGTGATGGGACCAGTTGCCATGATCTTTGTTTTCTGAATGTTGAGCTTTAAGCCAACTTTTTCACTCTCCTCTTTCACTTTCATCAAGAGGCTTTTTAGCTCCTCTTCACTTTCTGCCATAAGGGTGGTGTCATCTGTATATCTGAGGTGATTGATATTTCTCCTGACAATCTTGATTCCAGCTTGCGTTTCTTCCAGTCCAGCATTTCTCACGATGTACTCTGCATATAAGTTAAACAAGCAGGGTGACAATATACAGCCTTGATGTACACCTTTTCCTACTTGGAACCAGTCTGTTGTTCCATGTCCAGTTCTAACTGTTGCTTCCTGACCTGCATACAGATTTCTCAAGAGGCAGGTTAGATGGTCTGGTATTCCCATCTCTTTCAGAATTTTCCAGTTTATTGTGATCCACACAGTCAAAGGCTTTGGCATAGTCAATAAAGCAGAAATAGATGTTTTTCTGGAACTCTCTTGCTTTTTCCATGATCCAGCGGATGTTGGCAATTTGAACTCTGGTTCCTCTGCCTTGTCTAAAACCAGCTTGAACATCAGGAAGTTCATGGTTCACGTATTGCTGAAGCTGGCTTGGAGAATTTTGAGCATTACTTTACTAGCAGGTGAGATGGAAAAGGTCAGTTTTCATTCCAATCCCAAAGAAAGGCAATACCAAAGAATGCTCAAACTTCTGCAAAATTGCACTCATCTCACATGCAGAAAGTGAAGAGGAGCTAAAAAGCCTCTTGATGAAAGTGAAAGAGGAGAGTGAAAAAGTTGGCTTGAAGCTCATCATTCAGAAAACGAAGATCATGGCATCCAGTCCCATCACTTCATGGCAAACAGATGGAGAAACAGTGGAAACAGTGGCTGACTTTATTTTGGGGGGCTCCAAAATCACTACAGATGGTGACTGTAGCCATGAAATTAAAAGACACTTACTCCTTGGAAGGAAAGTTATGACCAACCTAGACAGCACATTGAAAAGCAGAGACATTACTTTGTCAACAGAAGTCATTCTAGTCAAGGCTATGGTTTTTCCAGTAGTCGTGTATGGATGTAAGAGTTGGACTATAAAGAAAGCTGAGTGCCGAAGAATTGATGCTTTTGAACTGTGGTGTTGAAGAAGACTCTTGAGAGTCCCTTGGATTGTGAGGAGATCAAACCAGTCCATTCTAAAGGAGATCAGTCCTGGGTGTTCATTGGAAGGACTGATGCTGAAGCTGAAACTCCAATACTTTGGCCACCTGATGTGAAGAGCTGACTCATTTGAAAAGACCCTGATGCTGGGAAAGATTGAAGGCAGGAGAAGGGGACGACAGAGGATGAGATGCCTGGATGGCATCACCGACTCAAGGGACATGAGTTTGAGTAAACCAGGAGTTGGTGATGGACAGGGAGGCCTGGCGTGCTGCAATTCATGGGGTCACAAAGAGTTAGACAGGACTGAGCAACTGAACTGAACAGATTTGTAACATAAAACATTTTGAAAATAGATTCTGTTTCCCTCTTACTTTCAAAGATGCATCTTTTGATCATCAATTTAGTTTTACGACAAATTGCTGTTGTTCAGTCACTAAGTAATATTTGACTCTTTGTGACTATGGACTCTAGCACATCAGGTTCTTCTATTCTCCACTATCCTCCAAAGTTTGCTCAAATTCATGTCCATTGAGTCAATGATGGTACATAATCATCTCATATTCTGCTGCCCCGTTCTCCTTTTGCCTTCCATCTTTCCCAGGCTCAGGGTCTTTTTCCAATGAGCTGGCTCTTCACATTATGTGGCCAAAGTATTGGAGCTTCAGCTTCAGCAAGAGTACTTCCGAATAGTCATGGTGGATTTCCTTTAGGATTGACTGGTTTGATCTCCTTGCAGTCTAAGGGACTCTCAAGAGTCTTCTCCAACACCACTATTTGAAAGTATCAATTCTTCGGAGCTCAGCCTTCTTTATGGCCCAACTCTCATATCCATACAGGACTACTGGAAAAACCATAGCTTTGACTAGGAAACATTTGTTGGCAAAGTAAGGTCTCTGCTTTTTAATATGCTGCCAAGGTTTGTCATAGCTTTTCTTCCAAGGATCAAGCGACTTTAATTTCATGGCTGCAGTCACCATACACAGTGATTTTGGATCCAAGAAAATAAAATCTGTCACTGTTTCTACAGAAATCTACTGTTTACCTTTCTATTTCCCATGAAGTGATGGGACAAGATGCCATAATCTAAGTTTCTTGAATGTTGAGTTTTAAGCCAGCTTTTTCATTCTCCTCTTTCACTCTCATCAAGAGGCTCTTTAGTTCATCTTTACTTTCTGTCATTAGAATGGTATTATCTGCCTATCTGAGGTTGTTGATGTTTCTCCTAGCAATCTTGATTTCAGCTTGTGCTTCATCCAGCCCAGCATTTCACATGATGTACACAGTATATAAGTTAAATAAGCAGGGTGACAATATACAGCCTTGACATACTCCTTTTCCAATTTGGAACCAGTCCACTGTTCCATGTTTAGTTCTAACTGCTGTTTCTTGACCCACATACAGGTTTCTCAGGAGGCAGGTAAGGTGATCTGGTATTCCTATCTCTTTAAGAAATTTCCAGTTTGTTGTGATCCTTACAGTCAGAGGCTTTAGCATAGTCAGTGAAGCAGAAGTAGATGTTTTTCTTGATTTCTGTTGTTTTCTTCATGATACAACAAATGTCAACAATTTGATCTCTAGTTTCTCTGCCTCTTTGAAACCTAGCTTGTACATCTGGAAGGTCTTGGTTCACGTACTGCTGAAGTCTAGCTTGAAGGGTTTTGAGCATTTCCTTGCTAGCATGTGAAATGAACACAACTGTACAGTAGTCTGAACATTCCTTGGCACTGCCCTTCTTGGGATTGGAATGAGAAAACTGACCTTTTACAGTTCTGTGGCTGCTGCTGTTTTCCAAATCTGCTGGCATATTGAGTGCAGCACTTTAACAGCATTTAAATAGCTCAGCTGGAATTTCGTCACCTCAACTAGCTTTGTTCTTTGTAATGCTTCCTAAGGCCCACTTGACTTCACATTCCAGGATGCCTGGCTCTAGATGAGTGACAACATCACAGTGGTTATCTGGATTATTAAGACCTTTCTTGCATAGTTCTTCTGTATATTCTTGCCACCTCTTTCTAGTCTCTTCTGCTTCTGCTAAAATCTTACTGTTTCTGACCTTTATCATGCTCATCCTTGCAAGAAATGGTCCCTTGATATCCCCAGTTTTCTTGAAGAGATCTCTATTCCTTCCCATTCTATTGTTTTCCTCTATTTCTTTGCATGGTTCACTTAAGAAGGCTTCCACATCTCTCCTTGCTATTGGCTGGAACTCTGCATTCCTTTGGGTATACCTTTCCCCTTCTCCTTTGCCTTTCACTTCTCGTCTTTTCTTAGATATTTGTAAGGCCTCCTCAGACAACCACTTGACCTTCTTGCATTTCTTTTTCTTGGGGATGGTTTGGGTTACCACCTTCTGTGCAGTGTTACAAACCTCTGTCCATAGTTCTTCAGGCACTCTATCTACTTCTACTAGGTCTAATCCCTTGAATCTATTTTTCACTTCCACTGTATAATCATAAGGGATTTGATTTAGGTCATACCTGAATGGCTTGATGGTTTTCCCTACTGTCTTCAATTTGAGGCCAAATTTTGCAATGAAGAGCTGATGATCAGAGCCAAAGCCAGCTCCAAGTCTTGTTTTTGCTGACTCTATAGAGCTTCTCAATCTTCAGCTACAAAAACACAATCAATCTGATTTTACTATTGACCATAGTAATGATGTGGACCATGATGTCCACATGTAGAGTCATCTCTTGAGTTGTTGGAAAAGGGTGTTAGCTATGACCAGTGTATTCTCTTGACAAAACTCTGTTAGCCTTTGCCTTGCTTCATTTTGTACTCCAAGGCCAAACTTGCCTATTATTCTGGGTAATTCTTGAGTTCCTATCTTTGCATTGCAATCCCTTATGATGAAAAGTACATGTTTTTTGGTATTAGTTCCAGAAGGTCTTGTAAGTCTTCATAGAATCATTCAACTCCAGCTTCTTTGGCATTAGTGGTTGGAAAATATACTTGGATTACTATGATATTTAATGGTTTGCCTTGGGAATAAACCAAAATCATTCTGTTGTTTTTGAGACTGCACCCAAGTACTACATTTCAGACTCTTGTTGACTATGATGGCTACTCGATTTCTTCTAAGGGGTTCTTGCCCACAGTAGTAGATATAATGGTCATCTGAATTAAATTCACCCATTCCCATCCATTTTGATTCACTGACTCCTAAAATGCTGATGCACATTCTTGCCATCTCCTGCTTGACCACATCCAATTTACTTTGATTTATAGACCTAACATTCCAGGTTCCTATGCAGTATTGTTCTGTACAGCATCGGACTTTACTTTCACAACCAGGCATATCCCCAGCTGAGTGTCATTCATGCTTTGGTCCAGTCACTTCATTCTTATTGGGGCTATCAGTAACTATCCTCCACTCTTTCCCAGTAGTATATTGGACACCTTCCAATTTGGGGGTCTCATCTTCCACTATCATGTCTTTTTTGCCTTTTCAAACTGACATGGTGTTCTCCAGGCAAGAATACTGGAGTAGATTGCCATTTCTTTCCCCAGTGGACCGCATTTTGTTAGAACTCTTTACTATGACCCATCTGTCTTGGGTGTCCCTGCACAGCATGGCTCATAGCTTCATTGAGTTATCCAAACACTTTTGCCACGATAAGGCTGTGATCCGTGAAGAGGTTCATGACTAACAGCATTAAGCAAACTCATATATGCAATATTTATGTTAAATATAACTGGAATCCTTTTATCCACATGATTTTTACATGTTTAATGACTATAGGAAATGTCATGGATGAAATATGAACATGTGTTACTACCTTTTCAGATACCACATATTGTACCAAAAATACATTTTTGTTCCCTGACATTAATTGAAACATTTGTGTAATAATAGCAGCTATCAGTTGAGTACACACCATATATCAAACACAGATGTTACTATCCACATGGTATCTTATTTAATATGAAAATCATTAAATGTACTAGGTATTCCACTAAAAGCAAAATAAAGAAAAAGCAGTGCCCTTTATGGTGGACATGCCACCTGTTCTTTTGATAGGAATAAAGTTCTAGGTGGGATACAGATGTAAAGATAGACCCTGTGTACACCCAGGCTCCCTTCAGCTAATGTGGCCATGTGCCCAAGCTCTTGCCAATAGAATGTGAGTAGAAGCAATTTGTGCATATTTTACCTTACTTGCTTGAGTGGACATCAGTGCAACCAGACTGGACACGCTCCTCCTTTTCATAACTACAAGGTCATTCCAGCTGTGCTCCTATTTGACTATAAGAAGCAGAGTTACCAGCCAGATGAAAACACTAAAGATTGTTTCAGTTCAGTTGCTCAGTCATGTCCGCCTCTTGCAACCCCATGGACTGCAGCATGTCAGGCCTCCCTGTCCATCACCAATTCCCGGAGCTTACTCAAACTCATGTCCATCAAGTTGGTGATGCCATTCAACCATCTCATCCTCTGTCGTCCCCTTTTCCTCCCGCCTTTAATCTTTCCCAGCCACAGGGTGACTCTTTTCCAATGAGTCACCTCTTCGCATCAGGTGGCCAAAATATTGGAGTTTCAGCTTCAGTATCAGTCCTTCCAATGAATACTCAGGACTGATTTTCATTAGAATGGACTGCTTGGATCTCCTTGCAGCCCAAGGGACTCAAGAGTCTTCTGCAACACCACAGTTCAAAAGCATCAATTCTTCAGTGCTCAGCTTTCTTTATAGTCCAACTCTCACATCCATACATGACTACTGGAAAAACCACAGCTTTGACTACAGGGAATTTTGCTGGCAAAGTAATGTCTCTACTTTTTAATATGCTGTCTAGGTTGGTTATAGGTTTTCTTCCAAAGAGTAAGAGTCTTTTAATATCATGGCTGCTGTCACCATCTTCAGTGATTTTGGAAGGCAAGAAAATAAACTCTCTCACTGTTTCCACTGTTTCCCTATCTATTTGCCATGAAGTGATGGGGCCGGATGCCATGATCTTAGTTTTCTGAATATTGAGTTTTAAAGCAACTTTTTCACTCTCCTGTTTCACTTTCATCAAGAGGCTCCTCAGTTCTTCTTCACTGTCTGCCTATGGGTGGTGTCACCTGCATATATGAGGTTATTGATATTTCTCCCAGAAACCTTGATTCCAGCTTGTGCTTCATCCAGACTGGCATTTCACATGATGTATTCTGTATACAAGTGAAATAAGCAGTGTGACAATATACAGTCTTGACATATTCCTTTCCCAATTTGGAACCAGTCTGTTGTTCCATGTCCAGTTCTAACTGTTGCTTCTTGACCTGCATACAGATTTCTCAGGAGGCAGGGAAGGTGATCTGATATTCCCATCTCTTGAAGAATTTGCACAGTTTGTTGTGACTCACACAGTCAAAGGCTTTGACATAGTCAATAAAACAGCAGGAGATGTTTTTCTGGAACTCTCTTGCTTTTTCAATGATCCAACAGATTTTGGCAATTTGCTCCTCTGCCTTTTCTAAATCCAGCTGGAACACGTGGAAGTTCATGGTTCACGTACTGTTGAAACCTGGCTTGGAGAATTTTGAGCATTACTTTGCTAGAGTGTGAGATGAGTGCAATTGTGCAGTAGTCTGAGCATTCTTTGGCACTGCGTTTCTTTGGGATTGGAATGAAAACTGACCTTTTCCAGTCCTGTGGCCACTGTTGCATTTTTCAGATCTGCTGGTGTATTGAGTGCAGCACTTTCACAACATCATCTTTTAGGATTTGAAATAGCTAAACTGAATTCCATCACCTCCACCTGCTTTGTTTGCAGTGATGCTTTCTAAAGTCCACTTGACTTCACAGTCAAGGATGTCTGGCTGTAGGTGAGTGATCACACCATCATGGTAAAATTGTTTACTAAACCACTATTTTGATGTTTGTTTGTTGCAGCAACTTAGCTAGTCTAATTAATAGATCATGCACGTATGTATGGTTCTATGTATGTATATACATATGTGTGTTTTATAGGCAATAACCAATAGAAGCTTTTGGTTTTACTTCTGCAAGATTATTAGTTCAATAAATTCCCTAAGAGTAAGTAGAGACCAAAACACCAAGATCGCTCACATGAACTATAAATGAAACTATTGTTTTCTGATTATATTGCTAATGATGACATTTCAGTCGCACAGTTTGAACTTAAATACTACAGTTTAGAAAATATTTCTGAAAACATTCTCTCTTGATCCTCATTATATTCCTTTTATTTTGTATTTAACTAAACATATTCAGAGCAGTTGAGTGGTTTGCCAAATAGTACACACCCATCAATCAGCCGAGGAGGCAGTAAACCAAAGTCTGTGTTCTTCACACTACACTATACCATCTCTTTGTAACAATATTGCTAATGTTTGACTTGGTAAATTCAGCTAATTTGAACTGTACATTTCAAACAGGAAGTGAATTATTCCTTATGTTATTTTATTAATAATTATCTAAGCTGAGACTTTCTTACTTCTATGTATTTGAGCATGTCTGATATACTTTGCATTATTCTGAAAAATCTAACAGACCTATGTGCAATATTAAGTTGGTGCAAACATAATTGCAGTTTTTACACCATTGAAATTTGCCATTTGATATTGGAATACATTCTCAATAAATGTGGTTATGTTGTACAATATTTTAATATGCATTTCTCACTTTATTTTTTTGCTGACTTACTACTTGCTGCTTATTTTGTATTTATTTTAGACTATGGCAATAATATTAGGGGTTTCTCAAGTAGCTCAATGATAAAGAAACCTGAGTGATAAAAGTGATGAAGCCTGCCAATGCAGGAAACACAAGAGATGTGGGTTCAATTCCTGGATTGGGAAGATCCCCTGGAGAAGAAAATGGCTCCTCTTCCACTCCAGCATTCTTGCCAGAAAAATTCGATGGACAGAAGAGCCTGGCAGGCTATGGTCCATGGGTTGCAAAGAGTGGGACACAACTGAGCATACACGCGCACGTGCACATACACACAATGATGTCAGACAAAAGCACAGTCAACTGATTTTCTTATTTGAGTTCAAAATGGGTCATAAAGCAGTGGAGACACCTTGGAACATCAACAATGCATTTGGCCCAGGAACTCCTAACAAACATACAATGCAGTGGTGATTCATGAAACTTTGCAAAGGAAACTAGAGCCTTGAAGATGAGTGTGATGGCCAGCCATCGGAAGGTGACAACAGCCAATTGAGAGTAAGCATTGAAGCTGATCCTCTTAGAACTGCACGAGAAGTTGCCAAACAATTCAACACTGACTATTCTACAGTCATTCAGCATTTGGAGCAAACTGAAAAGGTGAAAAAACTCACTTAGTGGGTGCCTCAGGAGCTGACAGAAAATCAAAAAAATCTTTGTTTTGAATTGTCTTCTCTTATTCTATGCAACAACAACAAAAAACCATTTCTTAATCAGATTGTGATGTGTGATGGAAAGTGGATTTTATACATTTCGCAATGACCAGCTCAGTGGTTGGACAGAGAAGATCCAAAGCACTTCCCAAAACTAAACTTGCACCCAAAAAAAGGTCATGTCACTGTTTGGTGGTCTGCTGCCCCTCTGACCCACTACAGCTTTCTAAATCCTGGTGAAACCATTACATCTGAGAAGGATGCTCAGCAAAATTGATGAGATGCACTGAAAACTATAATGCCTACAACCAGCACTAGTCAACAGAAAAGGCCCAGTTCTCCATGACAACACCCGACCGCACGTTATACAACCAATGCTTCACAAGTTGAAGGAATTGGGCTACAAAGTTTTGCCTCACCCACCATGTTCACCTGACCTCTCACCAACTGACTACCTCTTCTTCAAGCATCTTGACAACTTTTTACAGGGAAAACACTGCCACAACCAGCAGGAGGCAGAAAATGTTTTCCAAGAGTTCGTCGAATCCTGAAGCAGGGATTTTTATGCTATAGGAATAAACAAACCTATTCCTCATTGGCAAAAATGTGCTGATTGTAATGGTTCCTATTTTGACTAAGAAAGATGTGTTTGAGTCTAGTTATAATGATTTAAAATTCACAGAATTACTTTTGCAGCAATCTAATCGAAAAAGAAAAATGAAGAATTTTAAAGTTCCAAATCTCTTAAGGAAAAACCTTCAAATTATCTAAGTTTTGTTAGGAGGGTAATTCAGTGAGATTTAAGGCTTTACAAATAGAGACTTTTTAATAAATAAATATTTTCACTGTAAAATATGTGTAACATTTTGAAAATCACTTTCCTGTCCTAGATTTCAACAAAGTCTTATTATTGATATGACGGTTGAGCAAGCTATGGGTTTTTTTTTTTCTGCTTCCTAAGGTTTCCTTGGGCTTCCCAGGTGGCTCAGTGGTAAAGGCTCCCCCTGCAATGTAGGAGATGCAGGTTTGATCCCGGGTCAGGAAGATCCCCTGGAGCAGGAACTGGCAACTTACTCCAGTGTTCTTGTTGTAAAATCCCATGGACAGAGGAGCCTGGCGGGAGCCCATGGGATCACAAAGAGGCCTATATAACTAAGCCACTAAGCACACACACAAGGCTTCCTTCGGGTGTTCCAGGTATCTTTCTCAATAAAATCGAATATTCTCCCGATGACTCTTCAGTTCTTCTTTTGCTAAGGTTAGACACCACAGGTAAGCCTGTACACATGTACTGGCCAGGAATCTTTCAGGAGCATTCCTCACTCAATCTCGCATCACATTTGAAACCATTAAAAGAAGGACGTCAGACACCAGCTTTCACCAATTCTTTTTTCCACAGCATTAACCAGAAGTTTTACTGTTATACAACAACAATATACTGTTAAACTTACAAAGCAGAGGAATAAAAATATAACTTCTCGCCCCCATAAGTATCCCCATGGGCTAGTGAGGACATTATTTAGATAAGATAGTTTTTCTGAAGGCCCTGAAGATGTAAATAGCTGCCTAAGGTAGCAAAGTCTCAGAAAAAAAAATAATATGAAATCGGAACCTCTGAAAAGGAGAAACCTCCAACGTGGAATTCTGATAGAAATGAAGCCTCAGTGAATTTTGGATTCCTCCAGTCTATCAGTCCAGGTTTAGGTGATTAACTTCCTGAGATATTTAATATAAACAAAAATATTGCATATTCTGCTAATCCTAGATAATGATTTATAGATTCATCAGCCATAAAAAGAATTATTCAACACTAGATAAATTATTAAACTCATTAATTACCAACCTAGAGAATTATTGTTGGCTGACTTGATTAGGTCTCTCTTTAAAACCAACAGTTTAAAGAAATTTCAATTAATTTGACACTAGTGATTTCAGAAGCTGCAAAACATATGAACACAGCTTGATGAGATGCTTTTATTCTGTGTTCTGTTTTCATTAATTGACAAAGAAATATTCACTGATATTTTGGCTCAAAGTCACTACATATGCTGTCTTTTACATAAGAGTAAATTAAAAATTAAAGCTCCTTCTTAAATTAGCAAGTAATGATTGTTTAATTACAAAAGAGGAAATGCTTAGTAACTTCTTTCCGGATATTTATAAGGAAAGTAATATTGTTGGTGAATAAATGAGGATTAGCATCAACTGTGGCATATTTCTGAGAATTTACTTTAATGACTGGATCATTAAATCCCCCTAAGGTTATGCAATAGGTATTATAAAGCATGGAAGAAATTTTACAGAGATACAAAACCTCTTTCTCCCTTCACTGCCAGGATACCAACTTTGTTCCACATCTCTTCTAAATTTTGACAACTTAGCAGTATTTTCCAGTATGTCCTGTCTATCTCCAGAGCTATTTCTTATTATTCCATATACTTTCCCAAAATGATTTCATCAACACCTGTGAATTCAACTAGCACCAGTATGCTGTCAAAATCCACATCTTCAACACAAACCTCATGCTAAGTTCCCAATCCATACTTTTTTATTTTTTAATTGGTGGGAAATTGCTTCACAATGTTGTATTCATTTTCACTGTACAAGAATGTGAATCAGTCATAATTATATACACATACACACACGCCCATAATACACCTTCCCTTTCGAGCCTCCCTCAACCCACCCCTGTAGGTGACCACAGAGCACGAGGATAGGCGCCCTGTGTTACGCAGCCGCTTCCCACTAGCTGTCTGTTCCACACAAGGTGATGTAATATGTCAGTGCTAGTTTCTCAGCTCATTCCACCCTCACCTTCCCTCGCTGTGAACCCAAGTCTGTTCTCTAGCAGTGAAGTGGATGAACCTAGAGTCTCTTACACAGAGTGAAGTCAGTCAGAAAAAGAAAAACAAGTGTCCTATACTAACTCACACCTATGGAATGATGAACCCAATCCATATTTTAAAACCGCTACTTCTATACCCCAGGACTTCAAAATCAACAGGTTTCAAATTTACTCTCTCCTTCCTAACCCACACTCAAATCATCTGTTAGCTCTCCTGTATTCCCTCTCTCAATAAATCGTTTCCATTTTCTCTGGCAGAGACTGTCCATGTCATTCTGGGTACATCCATGAGTACCTACGGCCTTCATATCACCAGAGCAATGCCATACTTCGTAAGGAAGAGGGGAGAACACTAAAATCCTCCACTTCTGTTTGCTTTGTACCCTGGAGATACATGCAGCCCAGTTTATCTGCATATTTCACAAATTTTCTTTAAGACAATTTCTTAAATTGTAATTACCGCATTTCTCTCTATACGATCATATGTGGTTCACCGAGTCAGGCTCCATTCCCATGTCATGTTATCATCTGCAACTGCAGTTCTACCCAAAAATTAGCTCTCTATACACTAGTATCTCTCTTACAAGCTTCTTTCTTCCAAGTAAGTCTAGCCAAGCACATGGAAGCCTAGGGAAATTGCTGGTCTCATATACCCAGAAACATCTGAATGTCTGTGTAATCTCAACATACTCTCATACTCACTCTCTCTCTCCATCACACACACATACACATGCAAACACAGATACACGCATACACACACACACACTTCCAAATCTGCAAACTCTCATCTCCTGATATCTTCATCCCTGCCAGTGGGACAGATAGCAAACTGACTTAAGAAAAAGAGAGCATAAATTTAAAATGAAGTTAATAAAAATGTACTTTGTCAATTACATTCAAATTATTCAGTGTTTCTGACAGGTCTATATGTCAAGCCACGCTGTTGACTTCAAGTAAAGTTTTAACAGCATATTGTTACTAAATCCATTATTTGAAATTATGCCTGCCTGGAATACTGGTTCATCTGGGCCACACCATTCCTTTTTTGTTTGTTTGTTTTCAGAAGCTGCTCACAGAACAATCAAGTAGCACAGCCATGGCAAAGTCAATCCCTTAATATCGCCACATTAATTTTCTTCTGCTGCATCACAAATCAACACAGATTTAACAGCTTAAAACAGTAATTTATTAGCTCATAGTTCTTTAGGTTAGAAGTCCAAGCACAAAGACACTGGTTTCACCGCTCTTGTCTCTCAGGCTAAAATCAAAGTGTCAGTCAGTCTGTATTCTCAATTAGAACTCAGCTCCTCTTATAGGAAGTTGAGGCAGGATTCAGTTCCTTGCAGTCAGAGGACTATAGTCCCCAGTTCCTTGTTGGCCATCAGCTGGAGGTTGTTCTCAGATCTCAGAGGCCAGCTTCACTCCTTGCCATATGACCCTCTGTCTTCAAAGCAAGTGACAAGACATTTTCCTTTTGTCAAAAATTCCCACTCAATCTGGATCTTGTTCTCTAGCAAGCCTGCAAGTGAGGTACAAGTGAAAATTGCTCAGTTGTGTTCGACTCTTTGCGACCCCCTGGACTATACAGTCCATGGGATTTTCCAGGCCAGAATACTGGAGTGGATGGCTGTTCCCTTCTTCGGGGGATCTTCCCAACCCAGGGGATGAACCCAGGTCTCCCACATGGCAGGTATTCTCTACCAGCTGAGCCACCAGGGAAGAGTGCACTCCCTTTTAAAGACTCATCTGATGGATTCAGGCTCACCAAGGAAAATCTCTTTTTCTTAAAACTTCATCTTGGGCCTAGTGCAGGCTCACATTTAAAGAGAAGGAATTATATCAAGATGTACTCCAGAAGGTAAAACTCTCATGGGCCCTCTTAACACCCTGCCTCCCATACAACCCTTCCTACTTATAATAGTTTTTTCCAAACACATAATCATGTGCTAAATTGAATTATATCTTGGCCAAGGAGATGAGGAAAAAAAGAAAAAGAAACAATAGACACAGAGAGAAGGATGTATGCTGTGGCTATGGCTTCTTTGATTTGCCACGTATATGAACTTTGCAAAATTCTAAAATCTATACATTATTCAATGTGGATCTAATAAATCCCTGAATTTCCCTGCCTTCAGTTTCATTATGTATAAAATAATGATTCCTACTTCGTATGACTATGTATTCATAAACAACACACTTATAAAACTTACAAGGTGACAGAAAAGAAAAAAAATGGCCCAAACTTAATTTTATTTTTATATCCATGAAGAGCAGTCTATACAAGCAGTTCATGAAAAAAATGTTCACTATTTCTCTTAGCATTAAAACTTTCCCCTAAGTATTACTTCTATATATAGAATTAAATACCTTTGAAATTATTAATCATTTTAACTGTTCATGTTACCCTCACAATTCTTGTCACATCAATTTTATAATTTAAGAAATTCATGCAAAATAGATAAAGTACATATTACTTTTCTCATTTTACAAACGGGAAAAGACCTGAGTCTAAAAAGGTTAAATAATTTTTCTTAGGCAAGTTAGGAGCACAACAAAAAGCAGATTTCTATTTTTTATTGAGCTCATAAGATCATAGTCTTCTGGTGCAGGCTCTGAAGTCAAGAAAAGACCGTAATCACATCATGTATCAAAGTAGTAACCAGTCGCTAACTTATCACAATGGAACACTTCAATTGAATTCTGAAGAAAATTTACTATAATTTAAAAATACAGACTCTAAGAATAATTTGTGTCATTTACTCACTCACTGAGATGAGTGCAATTGTGTGGTAGTTTGAGCATTCTTTGGCATTGCCTTTCCTTGGGATTGGAATGAAAACTGACCTTTTCCAGTCATGCGGTCACTGCTGAGTTTTCCAAATTTGCTGGCATATTGAGTGCAGCACTTTCACAGCATCATCTTTCAGGATTTGAAATAGCTCCACTGGAATTCCATCACCTCCACTAGCTTTGTTCATAGTGAAGCTTTCTAAGGCCCACTTGACTTCACATCCCAGGATGTCTGGCTCTAGGTTGAGTGATCACACCATCGTGATTATCTGGGTCCTGAAGATCTTTTTTGTATAGTTCTTCTGTACATTCTTGCCGCCTCTCCTTAATATCTTCTGTCTCTGTTAGGTCCATACCATTTCTGTCCTTTATTGAGCTCATCTTTGCATGAAATGTTCCCCTGGTATCTCTAATTTTCTTGACAAGATCTCTAGTCTTTCCTATTCTATTGTTTTCCTCTATTTCTTTGCATTGATCCTAAGGAAGGCTTTCTTATCTCTCCTTGCTATTGTTTGGAACTCTGCATTCAAATGGGTATATCTTTCCTTTTCTCCCTTGCATTAGTAAAGGAATGCTCAAAATTCTCCAAGCCAGGCTTCAGCAATATGGGAACCGTGAAATTCCAGATGTTCAAGCTGGTTTTAGAAAAGGCAGAGGAACCAGAGAGCAAATTGCCAGCATCTGTTGGGTCATTGAAAAAGCAAGAGAGTTCCAGAAAAACATCTATTTCTGCTTTACTGACTATGCCAAAGACTTTGACTGTGTAGAGCACAACAAACTGAGAAAAAGTCTGAAGGAGATGGGAATACCAGACCACCTGACCTGCCTCTTGAGAAACCTATATGCAGGTCAGGAAGCAACAGTTAGAACTGGACATGGAACAACAGACTGGTTCCAAATAGGAAAAAGAGTACATCAAGGCTCTATATTGTCACCTTGCTTATTTAACTTATATGAAGAGTACATCATGAGAAAGGCTGGGCTGGAAGAAGCACAAGCTGGAAGCAAGATTGCCAGGAGAAATATCAATCACCTCAGATATGCAGATGACACCACCCTTATGGCAGAAAGTGAAGAAGAACTAAAGAGCCTCTTGATGAAAGTGAAAGAGGAGAGTGAAAGAGTTGGCTTAAAGCTCAACATTCAGAAGATGAAGATCATGGCATCTGGTCCTATCACTTCATGGGAAATAGATGGGGAAACAGTGGAAACAGTGTCAGACTTTATTTTGGGGTGCTCCAAATCACTGCACATGGTGCCTGTAGCCATGAAATTAAAAGACGCTTACTCCTTGGAAGGAAAGTTATGACCAACCTAGACAGCACATTGAAAAACAGAGACATTACTCTCTCAACAAAGGTCCATCTAGTCAAGGCTATGGTTTTTCCAGTGGTCATTTATGGATGTGAGAGTTGGACTGTGAAGAAAGCTGAGCACCAAAGACTTGATGCTTTTGAACTATGATGTCCTTGGACTTCAGGAGATCCAACCAATCCTTCCTAAAGGAAATCAGTCCTGGTTGTTCATTGGAGGGACTGATGTTGAAGCTGAAACTCCAATATTTTGGCCACCTGATGCAAAGAGCTGACTCATTTGAAAAGACCCTGATGTTGGGAAAGATTGAAGGTGAAAGGAGAAGGTGACAACAGAGGATGAGATGGCTGGATGGCATCACCGACTCAATGGACATGAGTCTGGGTAAATTCCAGGAGTTGGTGATGGACAGGGAGGCCTGGCGGGCTGCGGTTCATGGGGTTGCAAAGAGTCGGACACGACTGAGCAACTGAACTGACCTGAATTTAATTCACTTACTGAACAGTTAACACATTATGGAACTATGGGTCCACCATGTTCCATAATTATTTTTTTCCCATTTAATCCTTGAAACTACCCTTTGAGAGTAGGTACTATTATTATCCTCATCTTTACAGATGAAGAAACTAAAGCCAGAAAAAAAAGATATTTGTTCAAAATCATATACAGTAAGTGTAGAAGTGAAATGTAAACTCTCATAATCTGGTTCCAGAATCAAGGTTCTCACCAGTAGACTCTGCTGCCGCGATATCTAATTTTGTTGAGTGTCTCCTAAATTACAGGCACTGGGAATCTACTTTCTATGTTTAGGTAATGGAGATAATAAACTGAAGCAGATAGCTGGTCTTATATGAACCTGTTATGATCTGTTAGTACTATGACATGGTTTAATCTGAATCGTCTCTTTGGGTAGAAAATGCATCACTACAATTTCTGTAACTTCTACATTCGTAGAGACCACTTCTTTCTTCTGTCACCTGAAGAGTTTTCATTTGTAAAGGAGAACACAGAATGATACTTACTGGACGTCCTCCAAAGCATGCTTAAACATGTTCTCTGGAGGCACATGTCAAGTATAGGTCTGATCTTTTGAGATACATCTATATTTTATTAATACATCTCTCCTCCCCCCTATGAAAACAAAAGCAAAAATAAAGTGAGCTTTTGTTAATCTGAATCTAAACAGTATTTTTACAGCTGCAAACCTCAATCATCATTTATAAGTAACATTTTATTCTGCATTAGCACTTTGTCTCCCAGAGTTTCAGCATAAGATAGGAAAAACATCTTAAATACTTTTATGGTGCAATGCCCAGATAGATAGGCAAGAAACCAAGACAGTAGTATCTTTAGTGTGCTGGAGTCTCAACAGAATATCTGTCATTAAAATATCTAGAACATTTAAATTATGTTAGTAGCCTTAGCCTTTATGTGATTTTTAAAAATTTTTATCACCTATTTTGAATTCATTCCACACTACTGCTATTTGGATAACACTTTAATCTTATTGTGTGTATGTGATTGAGTGTGTGTGTTTCAAAAGATACATCCAACAAGAGATACATCAGTATTCCTGGCATGTTTTTAAACTGAACTCCAAATTCAAGAGATTTATGGCTTAAGTATGAATACACAGTACATTTATATATATATATTAAAAAAGCCAACCTTTCATCAAAATCTGCCCTAGGTATGTAAAGGGAGACAAAATCGTCTGGCAACCACACCACATTTTTTTTAATATTTCCTCTCACGTTTTCATATTCTTTTTCCTTTTACAATTTTCAAATCCAAGTTTACAGGAAAGCTTTTTGGGAGCACAAAACCACTTCCCAATTTTGGGCTTAATACTTAAATACCTAACAGCTTATCTATTACTTGTTTAAATAATGAACCCAATTATGACAATCACTAGCATTTTTCCATTTGCTCTTCTCTATTTATAATAACACAGCCCAAAAGGCAGAGATGTAATACAAATGATGCCAAAAAGAGCAGTGCAAAGTCAGATTCACTAGAAGTGGGGAAAGTTTCTCAGCAGCTTTACCAATGCACAGTTGAAAATGTTTACCAAAACCTGGAGGGCAATGTTCGGACATACGTCTGCAAAAATTCTTATGAGGAGAGAAATACTGCTCCCCCAAAAGGGGAAAAAGAGAATGGGCAAAGGAAGTTCTTCCTTCACTGATTCATTTACTTAAGTTGAATTTTTTCTTCCTAATCAATAAGCCTCATGCTTAGACTATCGTCAACACTCATGCCTAGAGGTAAAGACTGGACAAGGAAACAGAGATAGCAAACAGGTATCTGAATGATAGAAGCTTTAAGAAATACTCTAACACACACCCAGAGAATTTATTTTTTCTTGTACCATAATCTGAAGCATTGAAAAATAAATCTCATATTTCAAAAAAAGTGGTGAGAGAGAAAAGTTCAAGGCAAGACATGTTAGCATCACTTAGAACATTTACTGAGGCTTTCCTGATACAGTAGTTGTTCCCCTACAACTCGAGAGCCAGAGAGTGTACACAAAATTCAATTCTACTTATGATGTGAACTTTTAAAATATTATCCAAGTCTCTTTCTTTCTTCAAAAAGAGAAAGGGAACCCATTTAAGGGGCCCAGAAGTTACTGCATTCATCACACTACTTCAAGCTTTAGGATCCATAAGGAATTCTTTAGCTGCTGTAGTCACTAAGAAATAAAAAAAATCCAGTGTTCTTGGTCTTGACAGACCCCTCTCTAGCCAGGCTCCTTCAAGATAAACACTTCTTTCCTATCCGTGCAAATTCCCCTGCCCCAATCCACAGCCAGGTAGAGCAATTGTGTATGTATGGTATACTTAGTCGCGTATAACTCTTTACAACCCCATGGACTGTAGCTCACCAGGCTCCTCTGCCCATGGAATTCTCCAGGCAAGAATTCTTGAGTGGGTAGCCATTCCCCTCTCCAAGGGATCTTCCTGACCTAGGGATTGAACCTGGGTCTCCTACATTGAAGTCATATCATCTGAATCACCAGGGAAGCCCTAAGTAGAGTGATTACTGCCACGCTGACTGAGACAAGTCGGTTTGCCACTGTTCCAGCCTACCCAAACCTAGATCAATCCTTCAGTACCTCCAGTCTCTATCAAGGAAACTATGACTTGTCTTCTTTTTATCACATCTCCCTGTCGCCATGAGTAGATTCTTTCACAGATAATATAAACAGATCTTCTTGAAGTAAGGGCAGTAAGGGCAGAAAGAAGAGTCTTCTCTACCTTCCAAACAATTATTAAGTGGAGGAATGTTAAAGTTTCTAGGCCCATTTCCTCAATGGGGTCACATAATATGTTAAGAATCATAAATAGGACTGAATTTCCCCAGGTAAATAAAGAAACTGGCCAAAGCTAAAGTGAAAAGATAGATGAAACATAAAGAATCAAAAAAGAAAACTATTCTGAAGCTCCTTGCCCTAGTTTCTTCTTTGTACCAAAGAAGACTTTTTGATGTTTGTTACATTATCTATGTTATGTGTTATCCCAGTCTTAGAGGATTGTGGTAATTTAAGTCTGATTAACCATGCTTCCAAGAGTATAACTTCTAGGCTATATGGTCATAAAAGAAATACGAACAGAAGAAGGCTGACCTAGAAGGTGACCAACACAAATTAAATAAACTCTGATGCTAGCACAAAATTCTATGATTCTAAAAAGCAAACATTTATTTGCCTTAGAAACTTCACATGCACGTCTTCTTCAGCTCATTCATTTCGTATGTTACTGTGTGTAAAACTCTCATGAAGCAGTGGGGATATGATGCAGATCAAGCAGATATGATCTATAATTTTATTGAGCTTATATTTTATTGGAGTGATAGAAATTAAAACATAGAACAGGTACCATATACAAAAATTAATTGTAAATAGATTTAAAATTTAAGAACTAAACTATAAAGCTTTTAGATGAAAACACAGGGGAAAACTTCATAGCATTGACTTTGGCAATTATTTCTTGCATATAATATCAAAAGCACAGGCAAAAAGAAAAAACAGATCATTTGGACTTGCTTAAAATTAGAAACTTTTCTCCAGAGGGAGGTGATATATGTTTAATTAAGGCTGATATGCATTGTTAGACAGCAGAAACCATCATGACATGGTAAAGCAATTTTCCTCCAATTAAAAAGGAAAAAAATTAAAGACTTTTGTGCATCAAAGGACATTATCAACAGAATAAAGAGGTAACTCACAGAATGGGAGAAAATATTTTCAAACCATCTATCTGATAAGGATATATTCAAAATATATAAAGAATTCCTATTACTTAGTATTTTAAAATTGATTGAAAATGGCAAAGGAGGCTTCTCTGGTGGTCCAGTGGCTAAGAATCTGCCTTGCAGTGCAGGGCACATGGGTTCAGTCCCTGGTCTGGGAAGATTCCACATGCCAAAAGGCAACTAAGCCCATGCAACCACAACTACTGAAGCCCATGTGCCTGGAACCTGTGCACCACAACAAGAAAAGCCACCGCAATGACAACCCCACACACCACAACTAGAGAGTAGCCCCCGCTCACCTACTTAGAGAAAGCCCATGCAGCAGCAAAGACCCAAGGCAGCCAAAAATAAATAAATAAATTTTAAAAGTTAAGAAACAGTATAAAAAGTAGTAAAGGACTTGAATAGGCATATCTTTAAAAAAAGGAGAGAGAGAGAAATAAATACATTAAAAAAAGATGCTCAACATCACTCATCGTTAGAGAAATGCAGAGAGGGTGGGATGATTTGGGAGAATGGCATTGAAACATGTATACTATTATGTAAGAAACGAATCACCAGTCTATGTTTGATGCAGGATACAGGATGCTTGGGGCTGGTGCACGGGGATGATCCAGAGAGATGATATGGGGTGAGAGGTGGGAGGGGGGTTCATGTTTGGGAACTCATGTACAACCGTGGTGGAGTCATGTCAATGTATGGCAAAACCAATACAGTATTGTAAAGCAAAATAAAGTAAAATAAAAATTAAAAAAAAAAACTACAATGAGATGCCACTTTACATCCAATAGGATGACTATTATCAAAAAAAAACAAACAAAACCCGCACAGAGAATAAGCTTTGGTGAGGATGCTGAGAAATTAAAGCTCTCAACTATTGGCTAGAATGCAAAATGGTGTAGCCACTATGGAAAATTGTATGGCGATTCCTGAAAAACTTGAACATACAATTGCCATATGATCCAGGCTCGGACAGTAAAGAATCTTCCTGCAATGTGGGAGACGGGGTTCAATCCCTGGGTCAGGAAGATCCCCTGGAGAAGGGAATGGCTACCCACTCCAATATTCTTGCCTGGAGAATTCCATGGACAGAGGAGCCTGGTGGGCTATTGTCCATGGAGTCCCAAAGAGTTGGACATGACTGAGAGACTAATACTTTCACTTTTTTCCAGGAATTCTGAATATACACCCAAAAGATCTGAAATGAGGAGCTCAAACAGAAATCTGTATGCATAGCAACATTATTCAAAATAGCCAAAAGGTGAAAGCAAACGAAATATCCATCAATCAACTAATGGATAAACAAAGGTGGTTTATATACATATAAGGAAGTATTATTCAGATTTAAAAGGAAATAAACTCTGACATATGCTACAATATATATGAATCTTGAGAAGTGAAAGTAGGGGGCTTCACTGGTGACTCAGGTGGTAAAGAATTTGCTGCAATGCGGGAGACCTGGGTTCGACCCCTGTGTTGGGAAGATGCCCTGGAGAAGGGAAAGGCTACCCACTCCAGTATTCTGGCCTGGAGAATTCCATGGACTAGTCCATGGGGTACCAGAGAGTCATACATGACTGAGTGACTTTCACTTTCATATGAACCTTGAGAGCATATGCTAAATAAAATAAGCCAATTAAAATAGCACAACTACTGTATGATTTCATATGAGGTACTTTGAGTAGTCCAACTCATAGAGATTCAGTATAAAATGGTGGATGCCAGGAATTCAGGCAAAGGCAAGGGATTTATAGGAAGTTGTTGTTTAATAGGTTGGAGCTTTCTAATGCCACACCTGGGCATATACCCAGACAAAACTGTAATTCAAAAAGATACATGCACCTTTATGTTCATAACAGCACTATTTACAATAGCCAAGACATGAGAAAAATTTTAATGTCCATCAACAGTTGAATGGATAAAGAAGTTGTGAGATATATACACACACACACACACACATACACAATGGTATATCACACAGCCGCCACAAGAATGAAATAATGTCATTTGCAGCAACATGAATGGACCTAGAGACTATAACACTAAGCAAAGTCAGAAAGAAAAAGACAAATACCATATGATCTCACTTACATGTGGAGTCTAAAATATACAGATCAACATATCTACAAAACAAAAACAGACTCACAGATATAAAGAACAGACTTGTGGTTGCCAAGGGGGATATGGGGTAGGGGAGGGAAGGAATTGGAGTTTGGGATTAGCAGAGGCAAATTATCATATAAATAAAGGATGAACAACAAAATCCTACTATACAGCACAGGGAAATATATTCAAAATCCTGTGACAAGCCATAATGAAAAAGAATATGAAAAATAAATATATATATATATAAACTCAGTCATGCCCTGGATCTGTATGTTTTATCCATCAGTTCTTTTTGTCCATGATCAGTCAACAAGCACCTGTTCCTCATCCCATCTCAATTCAGTAGATATGCATGCATCTCAAAACTTCAGTAGAAAAAAAAAAAAATAAGGCAAATTGAATCAGCCAACTAAATAAAGTTTAAATAACTGGCCAGAAAAATAAAGGAAAAAAAGAACAATTTCCAGGAGGAGCAGCCCTCATGATGCCCCCACTCCTATTTATGCAGAGACAAAGATCTGGAGGAGGACTGGTGGCCTGGCAAGGCTGCTAAAATGAGCTGTATGCTGCAGCCTGGAGCCTACAATGGACTCATCCCACGAAGTGAATAGAAGGAAAGACCTGAGAGGAAGCCTCAGGGAAAAAACCCTAAAGAGAGACTGCTTGCTCCACAGAAAATGGCACTGACATTGAGTTTAAAAAACACACATCAGAAGTAGGGGAATAAGGCTACATAAGAATTCTTCCTTAGGAGGAAGTTAGTGCCACAGGAACGCCTTGCATTTAAATAATCAGAAGTGATGGAGTTAGCCATATGGAAAATTTGGAAGTCCAAAAATAGGTCTGGATATCTAGAAGTTGTCATTTTCTGAGATAATCTCAACGAGGGTTAGACTTAGTATTATTTTGCATTCTGAGGAAAAAAAAAAAAAACTTTGGCTGACCTGTTACCTATTCTTCTCACCAAAAAATAAAAAGACCCAGAAAACAAAAATACTCTACGGAAATATCAATAGCATCACTTTTTTTCCCCCCTCTTAACTTTAAAGTTCAACAGATTTCTTCAAGGCAAAATAGGATTTCAAACCAAATCTGAGACAACTGTTAACCATATGAACATCAAAGCTTTGTACTAGAATTATTCTCCTTTATTGGTATTTGAAGGCTGGTTAGTTAAAATCTCTTACTAGAAAATGCACCAATAAACTTTTTTAAATGATTGACAATTGACTGGGGACTGTCAGTGAGTAGTGTGATCTGGGTAAAGAAACAAACGGAAAGATTAGTTGTGTTTTAAAGGGAAGATTTTAAAATTTAAAAAATAAAAAAATAAATAAAATTAAAAAAAAAATAAAGGGAATTGCTGTTCTCCACCTGCTACCCATAATTTCTAGACTATTTTAAGCTTCAGTTTTGTGATCTATCTACATACTATGATTCTGGTATTAGCCTAAATGGAAGAACTCTAACAGTGCCCAAGAACTCAGGACTGATTTTTTTAGTTTGGGTAATAGATTTTGTCAATGAATAGCTTTAGGATGAGACAGGAGAAGGCAATGGCACCCCACTCCAGTACTCTTGCCTGGAAAATCCCATGGACGGAGGAGCCGGGAAGACAGCAGTCCATGGGGTCGCTGAGGGTCAGACACGACTGAGCGACTTCACTTTCACTTTTCACTTTCATGCATTGGAGAAGGAAATGGCAACCCACTCCAGTGTTTTTGCCTGGAGAATCCCAGGGCTGGGGGAGCCTGGTGGGCTACCGTCTCTGGGGTTGCACAGAGTCGGACACGACTGAAGCGACTTAGCAGCAGCAACAGGATGAGACAAACAGGATATGAAGAACAATAGGACTGAACTAGAGTCTAAATTCAAGTGTCACCACTGGACAATCGCACTCATCTCCCAAGCTAGTAAGGTCATGCTTAAAATCTTGCACGCTAGGCTTGAGTATTACGCAAAACAAGAACTTCCAGATGTCCAAGCTGCATTTAGAAAAGGAAGGGGAACCAGTGATCAAATTGCCAACATTCACTGGATCATAGAGAAAGCAAGGGAATTTCAGAAAAACATTTACCTCTGTTTCAACAACTACACTAAAGCCTTGACTGTGTAAATCATAACAAACCGTGGAAAGTTCTTAAAGAGAAATACCAGACCATCTTACATGTCTCCTGAGAAACCTGTATGCAGGTCAAGAAGCAATAGTTAGAACCCTGTAGGGAACAACTGAATGGTTAAAGATTGAGACAGCAGTGCGATAGGGCTGTCTGCTGTTACCCTGATTGTTTAACCTATATGCTGAGCACTTCATGAGAAATGCTAGGCTGGATGAGCTACAAGCTGGAATCAAGATAGGCAGGAGAAACATCAACAACCTCAGATATGCAGATGATACCACTCTAATGGCAGAAAGTGAAGAGGAACTAAAGGGCCCTTTGAGGGTAAAAGAGGAGAGTGAACGAGCTGGCTTAAAACTGCTGCTGCTGCTGCTGCTACTGCTAAGTCGCTTCAGTCGTGCCCAACTCTGTGCGACCCCAGAGACAACAGCCCATCAGGCTCCCCCGTCCCTGGGATTCTCCAGGCAAGAACACTGGAGTGGGTTGCCATTTCCGTCTCCAGGCTTAAAACTAAGTATTTAAAAACTAAGATCATGGATCCAGCCCCATTACTTCAGAACAAATAGAAGGGGAAAGGGTGGAAGTAGTGACAGATTTCCTCTTTTGGAGCTCTAAAATCACTGTGAATGGTGACTGCGGCCATGAAATCAGAAGGCAATTGCTCCCTGGCAGGAAAGGTATGACAAACCTAGACAGTGTGCTAAAAATCAGAGACATTACTCTGCTGGCAAAGATCCATATAGTCAAGCCTATGGTCTTCCCAGTGGTCACATACAGTTGTGAGAGCTGGAGTGTAAAGAAGGCAGAGCATGAAAGAATTGATGCCTTTAAATTGTGGTGCTGGATAAGGTTCCTGAAAGTCCCTTGGACAGCAAGGAGATCAAACCAGTCAGTCGTAATGGAAATAAACCCTGAATACTCATCAGAAGGACTGACGCTGAAGCTGAAGCTCCAGTATTTTGGTCATCTGATGTGAACAGCTAACTCATTGGAAAAGTCCCTGATGCTGTGAAAGACTGAGGGCAGAGGAGAAGGGGTGACAGAGGATGAGATGGCTGGATGACATAATGCAATGGACATGAATTTGGGCAAACTTCAGGAGACAATGGGGGACAGGGAGGCCTGGCATGCTGCAGGCCATGGGATCACAAAGAGTTGGACATGACTGGGTGACTAAACAACAATAGATTTTGTCAATTAATGGCTTTAGCATGAGAAAAACAAGATATGAAGAGCAATAAGACTGAACTAGAGTCTAAATCCAGGTGTAACATCATGGCAGGGTGGTGGAGAGGGGACGGCACATGAGGAAGTGGGCAGGGTGTGACCACAGGAGATACTATGAATCCCTTTAGGCCAACTGAATCTATTCTATATTCCTGTTAACCTGGTCTGATCTTTTAAAAATATATATTTCACAGAAGTATCTGAATGATCTTTTAAAAACCATAGTTGGAACAAGTAATTGCCAGAGTCATGAGAATTGATGGTTTAGGGGAAGTCCATATTTTCCTGGTTTCCAAGATCGACAACTGTGGGTAACATATTTGATGAGGCTTTTGCCTATGCAAACATCATTCATCTTGCCACCTTCATTAGCTTTATTCCTTTAACAGTTCTTTAGTCACAGGTATTTCTGCAGATCTAAACCTCACTCATCATTCTATCCTATGGTCTATATCATGAGATATCATTCTTTATAGCTATGTGCTACCTAAATATTATCAGTTTTCATAAGGCTGCCTGCACAATATGTTCCACACATAGTTATCTTCACACCCTTGCAACCCAATGGACTGTAGTACACCAGGCCTCCCTGTCCCTCAGTTCAGTTCAGTCACTCAGTCGTGTCTGACTCTTTGCGACCCCATGAATCGCAGCATGCCAGGCCTCCCTGTCCATCACCAACTCCCGGAGTTCACTCAAACTCATGTCCATCAAGTTGGTGATGCCATCCAGCCATCTCATCCTCTGTCATCGCCTTCTCCTCCTGCCCCCAATCATTCCCAGCATCAGGGTCTTTTCCAGTGAGTTAACTCTTCACATGAGATGGCCAAAGTATTGGAGTTTCAGCTTCAACATCAGTCCTTCCAATGAACAACCAGGACTGATCTCCTTTAGAATGGACTGGTTGGATCTCCTTGGAGTCCAAGGGACTCTCAAGAGTCTTCTCCAATACCACAGTTTAAAAGCATCAATTCTTCAGTGCTCAGCTTTCTTCACAGTCCAACTCTCACATCCATACATGACCACTGGAAAAACCATAGCCTTGACTAGATGTTCTGAAAAGTGAGATATGACTTTAGTAATCCTAGTTATAAGAGATTCCTTTTCGGTTATGTTGTGGTATTATATTTTAAGTAGGCTTAGTTCCGTCTTTGTTCAGGAAGTCTAAGACAGGGCAGGCGTTCACGGAGCACTGTGCGGGTTTTTCAGAAGTTGTCTTATTTCCCAAAATGAACGTTCGTGTTAGTTTGTTTCTCCACTAAGTTTACTTATTGCGCCGCCATGGACTGAAGCTTTAGCATCTAGTCTTTCCAGTGAATGTTCAGGTCTGATTTCCTTTACGGATTGAGCGGCTATAAGGCGGAGAAGGCAGTGGCACCTCACTCCGGTCCTCTTGCCTGGAAAATCCCATGGACGGGGGAGCCTGGTGGGCTGCAGTCCATGGGGTCGCTGAGAGTCGCACATGACTGAGCGACTTCACTTCACTTTGACTAGATGGACCTTTGTTGGCAAAGTAATGTCTCTGCTTTTTAATATGCTATCTAGGTTGGTCATAACTTTTCTTCCAAGGAGTAAGCGCCTTTTAATTTCATGGCTGCAATCACCATCTGCAGTGATTTTGGAGCCCCAAAAAATAAAGTTTGACATTGTTTCTATTGTTTCCCCATCTATTTGCCATGAAGTGATGGGACCAGATGCCATGATTTTAGTTTTCTGAATGTTGAGCTTTAAGCCAACTTTTTCTCTCTCCTCTTTCACTTTCATCAAGAGGCTCTTTAGTTCTTCTTCACTTTCTGCCATAAGGATGGTGTCATCTGTATATCTGAGGTTATGATATTTCTCTCTCACCATCCCCCAAAGTTTGCCCAAGTTCATATCCATTGCATCAGTGATGCCACCAGCCATCTCATCTCCTGATGCCCTCTTCTCTTTCTGCCCTTAGTCTTTCACAGCATCAGGGACTTTTCCAACATTAGTATCCCTTGGTTTCTGTTCACATTCAGATCTTGGCTTTTTCAGTGGATAAAATTTCAACATGATTTCAAAATCATCTGTACAATCTCTAGTCCAGTAGAGTTAAACTCTTGGAGGATTTATTCAAGAATTTCAACCAATGGACTGAACTGAAAGCTTTTTCTACAAACAAGTGATGAGCTATAGGAAACTGGACTCTGAACAAAATATCCTGGCAGTCACTTACACACCCATAATATAATAAAAAATTTTTGAACTCTACTACAAAGTTATCAAAATTATACTACAAAACCAAAGAAAATAGAAATACAATATGTTTCTACTTTGGAAAACAGAAGCATACTTTTACAGTTTGAAGAATAGTGAGGTTTTTATACAAAACAGTTGACATCACTTTGAGCAATCTGTTGATAACTTAGAGCTTGTCTCAAAACTGTGTGAATAAGACATTTTCCTGGCAACTGAAGAATAAATTGAGGCTGAAAAAGAGTCATTATCAATTCTAGTGCTAGAGCCTCAAGGTCAACTGAAAAACTAGTCTATTCTATTTATTTCCTACAATCATTTAATTGCTCCTTTTTTTCTTTTGAACACAACAAATATTTTTTCTAAAGACTAGATGATTCCAATAGCAACCTTGATTTTCCAGGAAAAATATTCCCAGTTCAATAAAGATGAATGAGCCAAGTTATCTCTTCTTTGATCTTTTAGTTCTTTCCAAAAATCTGCCACTTTTGTTAAAACATTTCATAAATCCTTCAGAGCACAGCCAATTTGGACCTAAATTAGATTTCCAATAATTAAGACTGAATAATGCTAGCAAAATTGGATTCTTTACTATATAATACGTATGCCTAGTCTCCATTATTTTCCCACTTCTAGGAAATGAAAACCAAAGGTTTGAATATTCAGACACATAATGTAGCAAAATTAATCAAACAGGTATTTTTAAGTACTTAATATGCACCAAGCATTTTGCTAGGCACAGATACATCCTTCATCCTTTTCCTATCTCAGGTGCCAAGGCAAAGACTTGGCTTGAGGTCCCAACACAAGTTCTTCATTTCTTATCCAAGTTTTCTACAACTATTCCAATCCAGTCTTTTTCTAAACAATATAGCATTCATATCTATATTTCTCAATTTAACCCAAGGTAGTGAACACCCAAGAAACATTAAATATCATTACAGAGCTTGGCACATGCTTAGCATACAGTAAAAGAATATTAGGTGCATGCTTCCCTCTTTAAAATAACATACTTACTTACATAAACACAAGGAAACCCTGCATGTAACATTTCTCCTGATACAAGTCTTACATTTTATGAGTTTTATAACCTTTCTATGAGTAGAAGGTAGACAAGAGGCTCACCAAACCACTCACGAAAAACTGATAATTGATAGTCCAAACAGGTAATTCATATTTCATATAGCTCTTTACCATCTTTTCTCATTACTCATATCTCAAATGCAATCATTTAAAGCCACTTAAGTGATCCCAGCCCCTATACATTCACTGAATGATTTGCAGTTGAAATGTAGGTTCAATCATAAGACTCTTTCATAATTGGTTCATACCTGCTCTAGAAAAGGAATTTTGAAACACCTTCAGAAGAGTGGCTATTAAGTGTTTTTAAATATGTTTCCAATGAGAAGTAAAGCAATTCTAATGAATATCAACAGAGTATCAAGTTGAGTGACATTCTTTCCAGCTGATCATTATCGGGTATGACACTGGGTAACAATAATGAATCCTTTGAATATTTAAATTTATTTTTAAAAGGGTAAATAATACCCACCTATTGGCATCTGTGCACACATACTTTACCTCCTGTCTTGATAACATGAAACCATCTGTGTGCCTAGCTAAGCTCAACTCTCCATTTGTGCACTAGATCCCATCCCCTCACACCTACTCAGGAACATTGATCCAGCTCACCTCCCCTTGCTGACAATAAACAGATTGTCCCTCTTATAAATCAGCACCATCAACACACAAAGAAGCTGTGACTTCTCCCATTAAAAAAAAAAAAAAAAAAAAAACCTTGACCTCTTTCCCCTGTACCTTCATTTCTTAATCACTTCATTTCTCTCTAATCCTTTACTGGAAATCTCCTATAAAAGTTGTTTAAACTCCTGACTCCAATGTCTAGCCACCCATTCTCTCCAATCAGGCTTCCACTCTGTCCGAAACCACTCCTATCAAGATCACAAATTACCCTCCACCTCAATAAATTCCGTGGTCAGTTTTTATCTGTTTCCAGTAATATGAAGACTAATTAGCCCAGGTATCCCTGAAATACCTTCTTCAGCTGACTTCTGACTTCAACCAGAATCCCTCTGGTTTTCCTTTCCACTCCTTCTCAGCCTCCTTTATGGCTCTCTGATCAACTCGCCAACTTATAATAACCTGATGTCAGGGCCTGGAGCACAGCCAATGTCTAATATAAACATCTTGAAGGAATCAATGAATCAATCAATCTCCCAACGAATGTATTGGAAACCTGCTAAAGTAGGTTGGGAGATGGATCTGAGGTCAATGGTACTATTTTTTTTTTCCTCACAAATCTGCCTGCTATGGGAATATTCTATCAAGGGAGAAAAGTAATAATGTTTAAATTTCTTTAGACCATTCCAGAAACATGAGCCTTGCAAAGCTACCTCCAAATACCATATAATTTTTATATTATTATAATTAAATGAATAATTACCATTTATCACTGATCAGATATTAGTTTCCAGTCAAATTTACACTCCAATAGAGGTCTTGCTTGCAATATGAAAACTTTATAGTCCATTCATATTCTCTTTATAATCAATATGCACAGTATATTTATGGATATTTGGTAGGACTTAGCATACAACTTATTATTTTAGAGTATTATATAAAACTTGCCTGTTATAATTTTGCATTTAAAATGCATTATTGCTATGTCTCTGATTTATTTGATTCTCTGTCATTGGTTAGGAGCACAACCTCCAACAATATCATTCCTTTGGGAAAAATATTATCTGCTTTATATAATCATTTGCAGGAATGTGTTGAGATTAAAAGCAATAATTGAATGTATTTATATATTTTTTAACACAAGCCCTTCTTATGCACATGCTGGGTTTATCAAGATATTAATGACAAATGAAAAACTCAGCTAATAGCAATTTGAATTATAAATTACTATTTAATCTATAATTAAATAGTAAAATTATATTTTACTATATTACATTATTTATTATATTTGCTATTTAATTATAATTAGTAAAATTAATATTTAATTTAATGATAAAATATAGGAATGACAAGAATAGATTATGTATTGGCATGACTAGAGATTTTTTTTTTATATTTTAAAAAATTTATTTATTTTTTAATTGAAGGATAATTGCTTTTACAGAATTTTGTTGGTTTCTACCAAACATCACCATAAAGAGACTTTTTTTTTTTAACTAATAGAATTCACATACAATTTTGGCTTCAAAGTTGTTACATGTCTTAACAGCAAAGAATTAACCAGATCCCCTGGTGAGTCTAAATTTTTAGCTACAAAGATAATAATTGCTAGAAATTATACATGCAACTTGGTGCTGTCCTCCTCAAAATCATAACCTTGCAAGGCTGCACCATCATCCAGCGATGATGCCATGGGCTCAGAACGTTTTTGGACCTCTACCTTCGAAAACATTCCCAAAGGCCACATCACACTCTTGATTGGCCTTGATTGTCCTCAGAGGCCAACATGTTCATACTCTGAGGGTGGCTTTTTTTTTAAGAACTAAAATTATTCGGTGGCAGTTTCAGTAAATTCAAGTGAATAAAACTGAGTAACACTATCTTGAGTATAAAACAAGATTTACATATAATACAAAATAAAAAGGCAGATGTACTTGTAAAGACTGTCAAATTTGCTCTGAAGGCAAGTCCAAAACAGGAAGAGATTTTAACATGTACTGAGAGACTACAGCAGAGTTGAAATGTGTGCCACCTCCAGGAGTGAATACTTTGAAAGGTATCAATCACTTGGATTATACATTCAGAAACTTCTGTTTTAACATTTCCTTCCTGTGGGTATTTGCAAGTTTAGACACCTAAGAGCCAACCTCCCCCAACCTTCTCAGGGTTACATCTCCCAACTAAAAAGATAAGTATCATTGACTAAAGCAGCTGTTGGCTTTAATAAGAAAGAATTTTAGAAAGAAGTTTACCTCTTACAAATGTAAATCCAAATTTTGTCCCCAAATTAGCTAATATATTTAGCTAATATATTTATTTATTTTAGCTAGTATGAAATGCTTACTGTTCAAGACACTGTTCTAAACACACTGAACATATTGATTTCATCTTTACAGGAACCTTATAAAATATTAATAAATTCTATTATCAGCTTTATTTTAAAAATGGAGAAACTGAAATCAGAGATTAAGAAACCACCAAAAATCAAATAACTCAAGAGGTAGACAGAGGACAGAAACAAAGGCAACTCAATCCAGAGACTACTCTCTGAAATAAAAGGCTATCCTGCCTAGAGTATTGGCTGTTATTATCATGACAAGTTAGGAAAGTGTGTTTCAAAGGTGATAAAATTTGCAGGAATGAGGAGATTTAACAAAGAAATTTCAGTCATCATCAAGTTCTTCTAACTGCCCATTCCTCCAAATGCTAAAGATGTCTGTGATAATATCACTAAACCTGCTCACCTAGCTCCAGATCCCAGGTTCCAGACTTAATAGATGTAGTGAAAGTGTCTGCCTTGCTCTCTTATAAAGCTTTCCTATTTCATGACATATACAACCACAAGACTAACACAAGCATGATACTACGAGGGTAGAAAATGCAAGGTTCCTAAAACTGTGTTAGGCACTGAGGCTGCACCTAGAAAAAGCGATGTAATCACCACCTTGTTGGAGTTAAGAGGTAGGCAGAGAAGGCAATGGCACCCCACTCCAGTACTCTTGCCTGGAAAATCCCATGGATGGAGGAGCCTGGTGGGCTGCAGTCCATGGGGTCACTAAGAGTCGGGCACGAATGAACGACTTCACTTTCACTTTTCACTTTCATGCATTGGAGAAGGAAATGGCAACCCACTCCAGTGTTCTTGCCTGGAGAACCCCAGGGACGGGGGAGCCCTGGTGGGCTGCCATCTATGGTGTAGCACAGATTTGGACATGACTAAAGCAACGTAGCAGTCGAGAAACAAGCAAATAAATGAGTGTTATTTGAATTATGATGGAAATAAACAAGGCACTGTGGTAAGGGGATGATCGAAAGTTCTAGAGAATCACAGTCAAGCCCAAAACACTGAAACCCTGTAAGGCCAGGTGGCACAGCAGTGACTAAGATGTACAAAGTTAGTTAAGTCGCTCAGTTGTGTCTGACTCTTTGGGACCCTGTGGACTGTAGCCCACCAGGCTCCTCCATCCATGGGATTCTCCAGGCAAGAATACTGGAGTGGATTGCCTTTTAGGAAAAAATTATGAAACCATTATCCATATCTGAGTGGTACAGTTCAAATGGCATTTTTTAAATAAAGGGTTTAATAAGGGGTTAAAAGGCAAAAATTCCTCTTACCTGAAGAGTCCTTCACACCTGATTCTACTATATTTTGGCTGAGCCTCTGAGAAACACAGGAGGTTCCAGGAATCTGCATCCACCCTCACCATTGTATTGTTAAATACACGTGTACCCTGCACTGCTTACTGTCTAATTCACAGTAATACAAAAGAAACCTAAGAGCTTGCTCGAAGATGAGAATCCTTGTTTGTCAACCCACAAGTATGAAGCAGTCTTTGTGAACTGACCTACCTCAGAAAAAACCTCTCTGAGGATGCGGTATTTAAACTGAAATCTGATAAATGAGAGGATACAGTTACGCAAAGCTCCAAAAGAAGGGCATAACAGATCTGGTTCAAAGAGTAAATTTTCCTCAAGACTGATAATAGGAAAATGTCTCTCTATATTGCCCTCTTTCTTAATAAGTTTTTACTTTATCACTTCCCAATGCCATGAAACCTTCCCTGGTGGCTCAGATGGTAAAGAATCTGCCTGCAATGCAGGAGACTCAGGTTCAATCCCTGGGTCAGGAATATCCCCTGAAGAAGGGAATGGCTACCCACTCCAGTATTCTTGCCTGCAGAATCCCATGGACTGAGGAGCCTGGTGGGGTCCATGGGGTCATAAAGACTCAGACATGACAGAGCAACTAAGCACACACACACCATGAAACCAGCATTCTGAGAGAAGATGTGGAAGCCATTGTCAAGAGAAGCAGAGGGGTGACTTGGGTTCTCTTATTTGGGGATCTTATCTGCTGGTGGACTCTTAATGTCTTTATGCACAGCTCAAGTTCCCAGATGCATCTGGGGACTCCTATCGTGATGCCAAAGACACTGCTTAGATTGAGATGTGCTCTTTTAAAAGTCAAGCATCCACACGTCATGATAAAACTAGCACTAAAATCCTATCCGTACTGTAAAGAAAATGGCAGGGAGGCGGAGCTCTGCTCCAACTATACCTAATCAAGAAGAAACTTAAGAAAAAAAAGCTAAGAAATGTAAAATGACATGGTATACCTCACAATGTGATCCTGTTCATGGGTAAGGAAATAGAAAATGTTAGCTGAAAAAGCAGAGGAATAAAGTTTATTTTGAAGCTAAATTGGGTATCCAGGATTATAAAGTCCAATTCCAACTGAGTCTCCCCTTTTTTAAGTACACACACCAAGAATAAGGCAAGCAATCAAATCTTGTCTTTACTTTTAATGAAAATACTTCCAAAATGTATAATGCGATTTCCAATATTTCATTAATGATAACTCAGGGTTACAAATGAAGCCAAATCTGCCAGTGGAGCTAGTGTTGACACACAGGCACAAATGGCTTAGCTTGTCAGTCACAGGCAGTGTGCAAACCGTTCCCGAGGTTGCTAAGCTGTGGTGATCACCAGGCCTCCCAAATGTCACCCTGATTCACAGATGGCTGTTGAGCAGAAGGCTCAGGTGCCTGTGCATGTCCACATGGGGCACACGCCTGAAATCACACAGCCCTGTACCCCGGGCTGCAACTCTGGTCCATGAGCTTTGTGCATGCATCTCTATCATTGACCCAGCCACCAGAATGTCTACTGCTGTTACAATCCCTTGCTACTTCTAAGCTTTTTAGTCAGCTGTTGCAGCTGTTTCTAATCTCCACTATTCTCTTTGCATTTCTTCAGTGATTATTCAAAAAGCATTAAGAATTAAGTCTCCAAGCACGGTGTTAGGCACCAAATGAACAAAACAAACATGTTACCTGATCACACAGAGCTTATTAATGCAAAACAGAGAGTGGGAGATTCAACAAACAAATAAATATGTCCTTACAACTTGCAGTAATACAATACTATCAAGGGGAGGAAGAGGAATCAGTTCACTGAGACTCAGGTTCCAGAAAGCTTTTCTGAGGAAGTAATAATGAAACCAAGGCCATGAAGGATAAGTAGGAGAGAGCCAGAAAAGAGTGGAGAGAAGACATTCAAGAAATAATGTGCTTCCCTGGCGGTCCAATGAGCAAGACTCTGCGCTCCCAATGCATGGGGGCAGGGGTTCAATCCGTGGGCAGGGAACTAGATCCCAGCATGCCACAACTAAAAGTTTGCATGCCACAACTAAATAAATAAATAAAGATCCTGCATGCCACAACAAAGACCAAAGGTCCCACACATGGCAACTAAGATACGGCACAGCCAAATAAATATTTTTTTAAAAAGAAGAAAGGTGGTGCAACATGGTTAACGGCCTAAGAAACAAGGTGTAACATGGTTAAAGGCCTAAGGTCAATGAGAGTTGGCATATGTGAGGAATGGAAAGAATGGAATGTGAGGAACAGAAAGAAGGGAGAGCGAAGCGGAAAACTGAAATGATGGAGGTGGGGGAAGAAGCAGGAGCCAGATCATGGCATATAGGTCATAGTAACTATTTTCAGCACAAGGACTAGCCAATATTGACATGATCCACTTGACTGCACTTTAAATGATTGCTCTGTCTGTTCCCTGGGGAAGCACCAAGAAGAAGGCACGAGTGGAAGGTAGCAGGCCAATTACAGAGGCACGGCAGTAGCGCAGGTAGACTCCTTTTTATTTTTTTCTCAGTGAGTTCCTTCTCCCCTCCAGTCATGTATACCTCACTCTTATTTTTCATGGAAAACCTTGACTTATTAGAGACAATGGAATCCCTCTTTTCTTCTATGTGACAAATCATATAATAATGTAAGAAAAGTTCTGATGCTTCTCAGCTGTATTCACTGTTCTTGGAAGCTGCTTCATCATTACAGCCTGAAAATGTTTTAAGATTGTGAAGTTTATCCCCAGATAATTAAGTGTTTATATTCCCTTGTATCTAAAGGAGATAGTTCCTAAAATTCTACTGGATATATATATATCAAAGTGAAAGTGTTAATCACTCCATTGTGACCAACTCTTTGCAACCCCGTGGACTGTGGCCCACCAGGACCCTCTGTCCATGGAATTCTCAGACAAAAATACTGGAGTGGATTGTCATTCCCTCCTTCAGATGGGATCTTCCTGACCCAGGGATTGAACCCGGATCTCCTACATTGCAAGCAGCTTCTCTGCTGCCGCCCATATACAAGCACACTCAAGCATATATAAGTATATATCATACACACACTTATTTAACTCAAAGAATTTACTACTTTGGAAGTATAAAAACATTTGCCAAAATTTGATTTCAATGCTGACTCACATTGCCTTAACATTTTATCACAGGGGTTCTTAACCTGCAGCCTACACACCTCTAAGGAGAGACTTCTCACCAGCTCCCTGGAAAAATATGTAAATAATCAGATACATTTGTGCTTAGAGATTCTCCTACAGAGGTCTGTAACACTCATCAGCTTGTCAGAAGGGTTCAAGAGTGACTGACTGAGGTCAACCTACCTGTGCCTAGCAAGCCTTCCCATCACCCATGGGCACATGACCAAGGCCTGGTCAGAGTCCTCCCTGGCACTGACATATGAAGATGAAGAGAAAGAAACCTTTTCCACTGGACTTGCTAAGCTTGGGCTGCAATGGCCTTGTCCCCTGCCAAATGGAAAAAATGAATCTCTCCAAAACAGAACAAATGTGTAAAGAAATAGAACATGGGTAAAAAAAAAAAAATTTAGGCAGATAGATTTTTGCCATCATTGGGTCCCTGGTTCCACTCATTAAGGTCTAGTTCTTATATCTCTTCTTCCAATTCTGAGATCTACCCTAGTGTTCTTCCAAGTTATTTGAGATGATCAGTTTTTTCAGTTAAGCTAGTCTGAGTTGGACTTCTCTGTCTCTTGCAGCAGAATTAGTTCTGGCTTATAAATAACCCCTGAATGCTTAAGAATCATCTCTTTAATGTAGTGATCTGGTAGCAGAATCCAACAGAGATTTATAGATATTAAAATTGAAATTGAAGTAAAATACAAATTTATATTTGACCAGCTAACATTCAGAGACATTACTGTGACTTAAGAGACCTATATACATTTTACTGGATTTAATTCTAGCGGAAGAAATTAAAACCCAATTAGACACCTGCAGAAAGCTTATTAAATCATATTTACACATTAAATGTTTGCTTAATAAAACTAATAAACCATAAGATCACTTGAGGTTATAAAGCAGATGGCATATTTTAGATAACTTTAAAGGAATTAGGCAGCTATCATTAAATTCTTTAATCCATTACATGTCATAAAAATAACTCTAAAAATGCCATAATAGAAAAGGAACTGTGAGTCTTTTCAATTTGATTCTAGTGGTAATAATGATATAAGGAGCAAAAACTGGTAAATCACAAAATATAGAAACACTGCCCAATCAATAGTGCATGTCTCTAGAACATCCTTCAAATCAATAAGATATATAATAATGACAAGAAGCACCTAAGATAAATGAAAAAAAAAAAGTGAATTGTAACACAGCCCAGAACCATTATCCAAACTATTTCCAAAGTGCATTTAACACAAGAATGTAATCAGTCTTCTTAACTTCAGTTACACAGGTAATAAATAAAATGTATCTTTTCTCCTTCATATTAGAGAGTCAAAACATTCCAGAAACCTCACAAAACTATAAATAGTTTTGAGACTTAGACAACCCTAGCACTTTGCTGCAGACTCACACCTACAGGCTTTAAACAGTATCTAGATCATTCAAAGTATAGCTACCTGAGATGTAAATTATAAATTTAATTTTCAGTCAAGTATCAATAAATAACAATGCAGTGAAACCTCATTGGGAATAGGGTGTTTTAGATACACAGATTTCACCAAACAGATAAGGAGACAAATAATAGAATGAGAGGCAATAATGTATGGGATCCTTCCTGGTTGCACTTTACATATATGGTGTCATCCCAGCCTCACAGCATCCCTGCATGGGGGTATCACCTCCACTTTAGAGAGAAGAGAGATAAGAAAACAGAAGTTCACAGCACTAACTAACCTGCCCACATCACTGAAACATAAGACGTGAATGTAAACCCATTCTAATGCCAAGTCATATCACCAATCATATGCCTTCTTTTATTTAGACCATTTTTAGTTGATAAATGGTCATAAAATGGGAGGGCTTCCCTTGTGGCTCAGCTGGTAAAGAATCTGCTTGCAATGTGGGACACCTGGGTTTGATCCCTGGGTTGGGAAGATCCCCAGAAGAAGGGAAAGACTACCCACTGTAGTATTCTGGCCTGGAGACTTCCATGGACTGTATAGTCCATGGGGTTGTAAAGAGTAGGACATGATTGAGAGACTTTCACTTTCACAAAATGGGAATGAATTTTAGATGTGAATTTCCTTTTTAAATAGAAATATTGAGTATATTTTCTTAGTGTGTCAGGGATAATCAATATGGAGGATTTTCTTTTCATTTTTCTTTTGAACCCCACCAAGCCAAGCTTGTGATTATTCTACTTGCTGTCATTGTGTATTGTGTATTTCTAATAGTAGCTTTCCACACACATGTATGTATACACACACACACACACACACACACACACACACACACCTTCAAGTTTGCTCTTCCAATCTGCTACGGATGGGGAAACAAGGTTTATTAAGAGTCATAAAATTCGACAAGAACCCAGAAAGTCAATTCCTTATCTTCACGGTTACATCTTTGAAACCTCCTCAGTTTATTTTCTCACTTCTAGTAAAAGTTATATCCTAAAGAACTGACATTTCAGAAAGCAGGATTAGAGATAGAGAATTACATCCAAATATGTGAAATGTGACTGTAATTATATTCTTAGGCAATTTGGTCTAAGATTTCTAGCAAACAAGCTGACTTCTAAACATAAACTCTACCAGTAATTGATGAAATAGATTGTGCTTGCATTTTCAATCCTTTACTAGCATCACTCTGAAACGGTATTCCTTATAGCCTATAAGAAGACTTTATTTTCCTGGGCTCCAAAATCACTGCAGATGGTGACTGCAGCCATAAAATTAAAAGATGCTTGCTCCTTGGATGAAAAGCTATGACAAACCTAGACAGCATATTTAAAAAGGGACATCATTTTGCTAACAAAGGTCTATATAGTCAAAGCTATGGTTTCTCCAGTAGTCATGTATGGATGTGAGAGTTAGACCATAAAGATGACTGAGCACTGAAGAATTGATGCTTTTGAACTGTAGTGTTGAAGGAGACTCTTGAGAGTCCCTTGGACTGCAAGGAGATCAAACCGTCAATCCTAAAGGAAATCAACCTTGAGTATTCATTGGAAGGACTAATGGCAAAGCTGAAGCTCCAAAACTATGGCCACCTGATGCAAAGAACTGACTCATTGGAAAAGATCCTGATGCTGGGAAAGACTGAGGATAGGAAGGAGAAGGGGATGACAGACGATGAGATGGTGGGATGGCAGCACGGACTCGATGGACATGAGTTTAAACAAATGCAGGGAGATAGTGAAGGACAGGGAAGTCTGGCATGGGGTCACAAAGAGTCAGACATGA
This sequence comes from Capra hircus, assembly GCF_001704415.2. Classification (NCBI taxonomy): domain Eukaryota; kingdom Metazoa; phylum Chordata; class Mammalia; order Artiodactyla; family Bovidae; genus Capra; species Capra hircus. The sequence continues at coordinate 50,754,978 of NC_030812.1, read as the reverse complement.
CTTAGCACCTGAACAACAACACAGCATATCCCTTATCCTATCCAATCTTCTTAAAAGAACATCTGATCCTTTCTGTAACAATGGAGGTTGTCATTTTTGTACATGTCCCAAGAACAGTGTGGAGCATTCTATGTGCAGGGGCTCATTAATTTTCATAACCATGCAGGTCTTCCAGTAGTGGTTGCACACACTGTGCTCTTCAAATTTTAAAGAGAGCTCTTTCAAATTTGTAGTCACTTAGGCTACAATATGAACTATGCTTCCTGGGGAAAAGCAATGCCCAACTCAGGCAGTGGCCTAAAATCGGTACCACTTTGTTCTCCTTATCACAGAAATTGAGGAAACGAGGCTTGAAAAGTTATGTAAATAATAGAGCTACATCAGAAAGAGCAGTCTGAATCACAGATAAGTGACATCCTATAGTTACCTATAGACTACTGTTTAATTGTTACACTTTAAGACATACCTGCCAAGCGCTGACTAATTGTGCCACCCGAATTCATATGTTGAAATCCTAACTCCTAAAATGATATTAGTAGGATGTGGTGCTTTTAAGAAGTAATTAGGACATGAAGGTAGAGCCTTCAAGAATGGGATCAGTGCCCTCACAAGAAGAAGCATGATAGTTTGCGCTCTCTCTGTCATGTGAGGCGACCACTAGAAGACTGAAATGGAAGGAGGGGCCCTTACCAAGAACCAGACATGCTGGCAATCTGACCTCAGGCTTCCAGGTTCCAGAACTGTGAGAAATTAAAGGTCTGTTGTTGAAGCTGCCCAAACTAAGACAATATCCTGTACAAACACTCACAGTGCAGAAATGGTCTAGGTTAGTAGCAGATTACACAATAACAACCTTGATTCACAGTCTTGTTTTCAAGAGTACTCCAGAATAAACAAAGATCCGGGACAATCCTGAAGATTCTGAGTGATCCCTCAAATATAAGAGCAGCTTAAGAATCCAGCACTCCACATTAGGTTCCTTAACCAACAATCCGTCTTCACCTGAGATCCACAAGAGCCAACATATTCTTGACTAATGAACTTGACCCACACAATGCCAAGGCTGACACCCAATTATCAGACCATCTCCTAAATAAGTATAAAGGTACACAGAACTGCCGCATCTCTGACCTATACTCATGCTTTTCATGAGTTTGAACTTAGATTGAAGGTATTTTGCATTTACCTGGAGATACACAATCATCATACAATACTTGCTTATCAAATTTTCTTAGATTGAGACTTAGTTCTTCCCTAAGCCTATACATAGCTTTTATCCTGAAAAACAAAGTGCTTAAGATTGTAAGGGGATTCCAAGGTCAATCTGCAGTGGATGAACTGCAGGACCCTAGGTAGAGCTTCTGTAAGAATAAACCATTGCAGGACACATACCATCACCCCCACTACATAGAAAATTCTACTTCAACACAGTGAGGCTGGACCATTTCTTGAGCTTTTTGAGAGCCCATTCATTCCTCTTTTTTAATTAAGGATTTATTGAGTACCTAGTCTACATCTAATACTAAGTTTAACATTACACAATGATGTATTGAAATAAGTAAGGAATCGTTTCTATCCTCAAGAAACTCAGAGTCAAGGGAAAGAGGAAAATATAAAAGCAAATTGTCAAAACATAGCAGTGCTAACAAAATATGAACAAAGTGCTGGGAGAGTAATGAGCTCTGCCTCTGGGTAGCCCAGGAAATGAGAAGTATTCACAGGAGGAGGAAAAAAAAAGGAATTTTATCAATGGGTTTTGTAGGACAAGTAGGACTTTGCCTAGTTAAGAAGCTGAGATAGAGCTAGTGGGAGTAATCTTATTCTTCCTGTGTAATTAATTATGAGTGTGTAAGAGGAGATTTTTCTTTCTGCTCTCATCATATTAGTGCTTGTTTTCCTTTGACTATATTTTCTTTGAGTTTAAAGTAGGTAATCAGGAGAGATTCACTGGTTTATTTTTTTGGGTTAAAATGGAATGGGCTGGATTCAAAATATTTGAATTGTTCTATTTAAAATGTTTTTTAAGATCCATTAAAAATCAGTGTCTTGACTTTGCAACAGTTCATGTTGTGAAAACATGAGACATTTTTCTTCAAAAAGTATAACTTAGAGGTCACAATTAAATTAAACATCAACATTCATTAAGATCAAGTTAATACTCCCTGAAAATTAGATTACTCTCCCCAGTGTGTATTTAAATTGGCAGCTGGCAAGTAGTATAACAGGTTCCACACTGTCACACCACAGCAACACAGAAGCCATTACACTGACATAAAATTATTGCTGAGAGGCTGATCCCTGAGATCTCTTCCAGTAAACTCCAAGAGCTGAACTACCTATCAAACAACAGTGTCAGAACAGTTATAAATTACCACAGCTTTACAGAACTCCAGAGCTATTTCCAAAATCTAAACAATTCCTCTTTTATAGGATAATAATATAGCCCAAACCCAATGGCCCCATCACCTTAAAGTAAGATAAATGTAATCAAATATATTCTGATAGAGAAAAACTAAACTAGTGATTCATGATATCTATACAAACTCATAGCTATCATGTTTAATCCTCACAGATTCCATTCAAGAAGGGCCTGGAGGTATACTGAACATAAATGCTCCATCAGCTATCTGTCTTATCCACAGTCCAATCCAGTCCAGCCAATGAGGAGATAAACCACTCAATTCCTGAGTCACCCATATATATTCTGAATGGTACTAGCCTTGATTTCCCTTTCTATAGCACACCCTTATGCTCATGCAACTTCTGGCCCCATCAACAATAGATCTGTGAACTCAATTACATGACTTCCACTCATTGATCAGAGTTCGTACTTGGAAAGGTTGAAGGAAAGCATCTGTCAACACTGTCATCTCACGCTTAGCCACAAGCAGATGCATCAAACCAGAAGGAACAAGAACCAAAATGTGTGTTGTTCATTCAGAAATGCTGCTGCTGCTGCTGCTGCTAAGTCGCTTCCGTCGTGTCTGACTCTGTGTGACCCCATAGATGGCAGCCCACCAGGCTCAGAAATGCTACTTGCCCAGAATTGCTGTCATACACCTTGCTTACAGAAATACCTTCTTTTTGTAATATTTGCTCTATGTCTAGACACTTTCATTTCCGATGAAAGTGTCATCCTAAGGTCAAAGTCCCACATTAACCACACCAGAACCTAACAGCAAGGGTCTATAACCACCCAGTTCAATAGATGGGGGATGCCCACTCTAGTATTCATGGGCTTCCCTGGTGGCTTAGATGGTAAAGAATCCACCTGCAATGCAGGAGACCTGGGTCTGATCCCTAGGTTGGGAAGATCCTCTGGAGGGGGACATGGCAACCCACTCCAGTGTTCTTGCTGGAGAATCCTCATGGACAGAGGAGCCTAGCAAGCTACAGTCCATGGGGCAACAGGGAGTCGGACACGACTGAGCAACTAAGCACATCTTCAAAGTAAGATAGTATTTAGGGTTGTATAGAAAGGCTATTTACAGACTATGTGCTTCCTTGTAAACACCTGGGAGTTGGCAGGGCAGGATGGTATGCACTGATGGGAAATGATACAAATGAGCAATCTAATTATTCCAATGCTGTTCAGACTTGGAGACAAAAGCAAGAAAACTGAGAGAAAGAGATGAAAACCCATCCTCTTCTGACCCTATTTGGCCTCTATACTGCAGTATATATGCAACATCAGCCCCTATTTTTAGACCTCTGCAATCCCACAAGCGTAAATCATTCCTGTGCCACAAGTCACCTTCGAGTTAGCAATGCCAACTTTAACATTTTTCACCTTAAAAATATAATAAGGATATTATAAACAATATAACTGAAAGCAAGTGGTATTTAAAATGAATAGTTGTAACTTTAACAGAATAACATTAGCCTAAAAATAGATTGAGAGAATGTATTAAGTAGTAATTAAAAGAAAGAGTGACAACCGTGCCACTTAGCTAATTCTATCTTCACAATAGCTTTCACAGTTGAATATGGAATGCTGGCTGTTCTAAAAAAAAAAAATGCTAATGAAACAGTCTTGTTTGTTCTTTACGCAATACTGATTAATCTTTAGCGATTTTAGCCAAGAGAGTTCTCTCTGAATTGAAAATCTGATTAAAGAAGGAAAGACAACTAAATGCACAAGTTGGTCAAAGTGATTTTTATAATAGTCCGTGACCACTGTTATCTTACCTGACCTACCTCCTAAGAAATCTGTATGCAGGTCAAGAAGCAACAATTAGAACTAGACATGGAACAACAGACTGGTTCCAAATTGGGAAAGGAGTACATCAAGGCTGTATATTGTCACCCTGCTTATTTAACTTATATGCAGAGTACATCACGCAAAATGCCAGGCTAGATGAAGCACAAGCTGGAATCAGTATTGTTGGTAGAAATATCAATAACCTCAGGTATGCAGATGACACCACTTATGGTAGATGAATTATGGCAGAAAGCAAAGAGAAACTAAAGAGTCTCTTGATGAAAGTGAAAGAGGAGAGTGAAAAAGCTGGCTTAAAACTCAACATTCAAAAACTAAGATCATGGCATCCAGTCCCATCACTTCATGGCAAATAGATGGGGAAAAAAGTGGAAATAGTGACAGATTTTATTTCTTGGGCTCCAAAATCACTGCGGATGGTGACTGCTGCCATGAAATTAAAAGAGGCCTGCTCGTTGGAAGAAAAGCTATCACAAACCTAGACAACATGAGTTTGAGCAAGCTCCAGGAGTTGGTCATAGACAGGGAGGCCTGGCGTGCTGCAGTCCATGGGGTCACAAAGAGTCGCACAAGACTGAGCGACTGAACTGATGACCTTTATTGGGGCTTCCCAGGTGGCACTAGTGATAAAGAACCTGCCTACCAATACAAGAGACATAAAAGATGCAAGTTCGATCCCTGGGTTAGAAAGATCCCCTGGAAGAGGGCATGGCAACCCACTCCACTGTTCTTGCCTGGAGAATGCCATGGACAGAGGAGCCTGGAAGGCTACAATCCATAGGGTTACAAAGAAGTGGACACAACTGAAGCGACTTAGCACATACCTGACCACTGTTGCGGGAGTGGAATTAAAAACAAAATCTTCTCCTGGCTTTAAACACTCTCCCTAAAGGTGGTATAGTAAAAGAAAACACTTATAGTTTTGAAGAATTATTACAATAGAATGTAATGTGCATCACATGAGAGCCACTGGGAAACTGCAAAGCTGGAAAGAAATCTCTTTCTTTTTATATAGTCAAGCAGACACAAATTACTGCACACATATTTTCAAGATAAACAATAGTTGGTTCTCAAGCCAGAGGACTTAACAGCACAATTTTGTCACATGTAGCTCACCTTATATTTACCTGGTAACTGGGGGAACCATCTGTGTTAGGTAATTACCTTTATTTAGAGAAGAAGCAAACTTCTCATTCTTTATGACAAGAGGTAATTTTGCAACTTGGTGAGAAGGTCCCACAAAAGTTAGGCTCCTACCATGCCAGAGACACAGGGATGCAGGGGCTCTTTCTTCTTCAGTGCTGACATTTCAAAGGGATGGTGCCCAGTCCCTTGAGAAAGATACCCCAGGGTCACAAAGCTGAGGAAAGGTGCATCCAGTCTTCAGAGGATGTATATACATTTCGAAGAGAGGGGAAAGTATGCACAGGTAACAAGTTTTCTAAAGTAAAAAGAAAAAAAAGAAAAAGGGAGGGGGGAGTCTCTTCCCTTATTTTAAACAGTGATGATTAAGCTTCTTAATTTTTATTTGTCCTGGTACCAACCAGGTTCAGTGTGATTGTTGTTTAGTCGCTAAGTCATGTGTGACTCTTTTGCGACCCCATGGACTGTAGCTCCACCAGGCTCCTCTGTCCGTGAGATTCTCCAGGCAAGAATACTGGAATGAGTTGCCATTTCCTTCTCCAGGGGATCTTCTCGACTCAGGGACTGAACCTGAATTTTCTGCATTGGGAGGCAGATTCTTTACCACTGAGCCACCTCCAAACTCATTTACAGAAGATATGTGACTATTGCAAGTTCTCAGACAAGAAAAATGTAAAACAAAAATGGTTCTACACCATCAAATCAGCACAAATTAAAACATCATGCCAAACCACATGCATCATGAACTACAATGATTATTGATAATATATTTCACCAAGGGAAAGCAACTCCTTAATAAGCCTTTGTTTCCTTGCCCAATTCTGACAGGGATGATGATTTCATTTTTAATTTGTTCAGAAGTAAATTTATAATGACAACCAAAGGGAAACATTTTTGCTCCCTATATAAGATTATCTATCTATACAATCATTAGCCATTAAAAATGTATTACACTGAGAACAAAGAGAAGTTTCGCATTCCTCTAAATAATGCATTTTACCCTACAAAAGAGAAGTATAGTAGAGATAAGTTAAATGAGTTAACTTACCAAAATTCCCAATCAGTCCTATAGTTGGAACATACATCTGACTGATAATGCATCTCAGACAAATAGTTCAAACCATTTAATGAACTTTCTACCTACATACAGTCATTTTTCCACTAAGTGCTCTTATAAAGCATCATCTAATGTTAGCATTAAGAGGGATGTGTCATACCAATCAATAGCCAAACAAAACAAAACCACTAGAAGTCAGAAGAGGATAATGCAGAGAGCAATGCTTTCTGATGAGACCTTTAGAGGACAACATCAAAAGGAATCATCCAGAGATTCTTCCATTATTATATTCCATGCAACGTTGATAAGTTACTAACACAGCTCCTATTTAATGAAAATAGGTGCAATCTCAATTCTTCCCTCATGAGCTTCAATTCCCTTGGGAAAATGCTTCAACAAAAAGGAATACCATAAAGAAAAGAATAAAGGCTTAGTGAAAACATTACGTACAGTTTTAAATTCAAACATCATCCAAAACGTTTTCTGAGTTTTGGTGTTTGGGGAGGTGGAGGAAGGCGAAAGGGAAGGGATGCTTCAGTGCTGTCAAATATAAAATCTGTTCTCAGATCTGATGTGTTTGGCAAATTAAAAGAAATCATAAGAGAATCACTAAAGATGACACTCTGGCCTGCTTGCTGAGAGTCTGTACAGCAACAGTATACTTTCCTTTAGTATATCCTCCTTTAATTTACATGAAAAGAGAGCTGCATCTCCAACACTCACCCCCTAACTTCCTACTGTGAAGACAGCTGCCTTATTTGCCTTTCAGCAAATTAAAAGTTAAAATAGCTTCCCTGTCAGGAGAAGCAGCAGCAGCAGAGAGACTTGCAAAAGAGCTTCATCTTACTGCTGTACAGTGTTCTATTTCCAAAGGATCATTGTTATCTTTTGACTCCAGCAAAGAATTTCTCAAGAAATGAGAGCTTTGCATTACTAACTCACTGTTAGCCTCTCCACTGTTCCATGACAATGTATGTGTGCTCAATCGTGTCCCATTTTTTGTGACCCCATGGGCTGTGGCCCCACAGGCTCCTCTGTCCATGGGATTTCCCAGGCAAGAATAGCGCTGTGGGTTACCATTTCCTTCTCCAGGGATCGAATCCGGTCTCCAGTATCTCTTGCACTGCAAGAGGAACTGCGGAGCCTCCATGATAAAGATCAAGACAAAATCCCTAACAAACATTTCTTAATCCTCCTCATGCATTGATTTTTTTTTTTTTTGCTTTCATATACTTAGACTGTGAAGATACACCCTCTATCCCTTACTGATAAGTAATTAAAGGTAATTAATAAAAAGTGAAAAGCAAAGAAAAAAAAATTAGGTCCCTCTGTGCCGTGTTTAGTCGCTCAGTTTGTGTCCCACTCTTTGGAACCCCATGGACTGTAGCCCACCATGCTCCTCTGTCCATGGGGATTCTGCAGGCAGGAATACTGGAGTGGGTTGCCATGCCCGCCTCCAGGGATCTTCCCAGCCCAGGGATCAGACCCAGGTCTCTCACATCACAGGCAGATTCTTTACTGTCTGAACCAACAGGGAAGCCCAGGTCACTCTGTAGTGCAGGCAAAAATTTTTAAATAGCTCTGATATTTTCTTTTAAAAAAAAATTGAAAAGAGACCAATCAGGGTTAACAAAGTTATTAGAAAGAAGATCATTTCTTCAAAATGGCAAAGGCAAAAAGGAAGATTACCAAAGGGAATATCAAGTAAATGCAGCCAGAGTCCTAAGTTTGATTGGACTTTATTTTTCCAAATAAACCAAATTCTGTCTTAGAAATGAAAAAAAAGAGTGAATTCTGACGAATTTGTTAAAGTCATGTTTTCTTAGTTGTAGTATAGTATCCTCAAACTTTTTCAGGATTCTGATTTGATGAACTAAAATTATTTTAAGTAGGGCTTGTATTCAGAGAGGAAATCGAAATAAAAGACCTGAAAGAAAAATTATTTCTTTAGGATATTCACTGGATTTTTTTTTTAATTGAAGCATAATTGCTTTAGAGAATTTTGTGGTTTTCTATTATACATCAACAAGAATCAGTCATAGGTACACTCATTTCCCTGGATTTCTTAACTCTTCTGCATTTCTATTTTCCTCAGTGCACATTCATAAAAACAACCTCTTATTTCCACATTTAGCATATAAAAGTAGCTTTATTTTGTTAAAATCTCCCAGATGACTGAAATAAGAATGCTATTAAATAGAACATAAATTATTATAGTATTTATTACGTTAATATTGTTAGTATCTGCCAGACACCAATAAAATTATCTTCTCTTCTCTTTTTCCTGTCTTGCTTGAGAAGCTATAAACAGTATTGTCTAAAGAGCTTATTCTTTCATTTATCTTTTCATGGTATTTTTTTTTTTTGCCATACTTCATGAAAAACCATATGGAAGCTACTACCTGTGTATCAGTGATTTCTAATGTGTTAAAAGATTAGATTGTTTAAGAAATGCAAGAAATCATAATGTCTCACAACTTAAATTTATTTTGTAAAGCCAACCAAGAGCAATATTTTAGATCATGGGTCAGGTTGCTAAAAGCCTCCAACTGAAAAGATTTTTAATAATAATATAAATTATTACCATTGCCACACACATTAGATACTTGATCTAACATTTATAACAATACTGTGGAATTGTACGTGTGTTCCCATTTTACAGAAGGGCAAAGTGCATTGCCCAGGGTCACAGATACTAACTGGTAGAGAAAGGCTTTGAATCAGAGCCTACTTGAATCCAAAGTCCAGGATTTTAACCACTACTTATATTAACAGGCATATTTATTATTGTCACACTGTTGTAATTATACAAGTTGTTTTTCTTAGTACGATTCTTGTCTCTAAGCATCCTCAAAGATTACCCTAAGAATTTTATTTTTATTAATAATTTTTGTCAGAGTTCTTTTATGGGACATTTCTAAATCAAGGGCATCATTTAATGGAACAGGAGCTGATCTAATTATGGATTACTGAAATGCAGTGTGATTTTGGTCATTTAGGCCAAAACTAATTTCTAAAACTAACACAGCACCATCCGTTTTTAAAATAGTTTCTCAATATAGTGACCTCCTTTAAGTAATTCCTTCCCCATAATTTGGCTATTTTCCATTTTCATGTTAATCTCAAGTCCTGAAGAGAAACTATTAAATTCAGCCTGATCAGAATATCACCAAACTGAAAGCTAACAGGAGTTACCTTCCCATTTGTACCAAGGTTGTGTATGCTCCTCTCTCTAGGCCCCCATTTTCCAAGTTTATATATCAGATCATCTTCATGCTATTGCAGAAGGCCAGTATTTCACACTGTACTGATTTTTTTCAATTTATGACAGCATATTACAAGAGCTGGGGTACGATTTTTACAGTTCATGATTCTCTAGCCTTGGATCAAGCCATGCTGCTGCTCAATCTTTTTCAGTCCTTGTTAGCAGAGATTGTTGTACCTAAACTGAAATATATAGAATGGACAGTGCCAGGTTCAAATTGCAAACCATAAATTCAGATGGGCAAGAAATATTATATATTGATGTTTCTATAACCATGTGATGGAAATGTCATTTCAATAAATTTAAAGATGCATCTTCTCATCTACACTCACCTGCTCTCCCCACAGTCGTGGTTTCCCAAGGTTAGATCTGATTTCTACCCTGCGGAGGGAGCATAATTGTACCACAACCGAAAGAGTATGGAATGAATGTCATGCTCTTTATCTGCAATGGTATCTACTCAGACATCCAGCTTCCTTTTTAGTTTTTGGCCACTGACCCAAGGAAACTACTGCCAGATGTAAATTCATACCCATCCACAATCGCCCCTTCCCCTCCAGATGCCTCAACTTCAATAAAATTATTCGACTGTTTTTCTCTGCAACCTTCTGTGGTCTAGACTCCCAAATAACAGAAAATAGTATGGAAGGAGGTAGAAAGCATTAGATAATCAAAAGAGAAACCAACCACATTTTTAAATAAAATGAGATACTAGTTCTGTAACTTGTCTAAAAACATGAAAATAATTGATCAACTTTAATATTTGGAGAGCTTTCCAATGACATTTTCACAGAAACAGGATAAACCATCCCAAAATTTTAATAGAAATATAAAAGACCCAGACTAGCCAAAGTGAATTTAAGAAAAAAAAGCTAGAGCGCCAAATGCCATGATTCAAACTATATTACAAAAGCTGAAGTAATTAAAACAGAAGAGTCTTGCCATAAAATCAGGGAATGAAGTACCCGGAAATAAACCTACACTCATATGGTCAATTAATATATGACAAAGGAGTGAAGAATATACAATAGGGAAAGAGCAGCCTCTTCTATTTGAGAAAACTGGACAACCACATGCAAAAGGACAAAACTGGACCACTATTTTACATCTTTCACAAAATTAACTCAAAGTGAATGTAAGACTTGAAGCCATAAAACTTCCAGAAGTAAATATAAGTGGTAAGCTCCTTGACAATAGGTCTTAGCAATGATTTTTTGAATCTGGACATCAAAAGCAAAAGCAACAAAAGCAAAAATACACAAGTGGGACTACAAAAAACTAAAAAGTTTCTGCATGGCAAAGGAAACTATCAACAAAATGAAAAGGCAACCTAGTGAACAGGAGAAAATATTTGCAAATTATACATCTGATAAGTTGCTAGTATCCAAAATGTAAGAAGAAGTCACACAACATAATTACAAAACAAAAACAAAATCCAATTAAGAAATGGGCAGAAGATGATTCAAATAAACATTTTTCCAAAGAAGATGTACAGATGGCTGACAGGTCTAAGATACTCTATATCATTTATTAACAGGGAAATGCAAATCAAAACTTCAATGAGATATCCCCTCACATCTGTCAGAAGGGCTACTGTCAATAGGACAATAAATAACAAGTCTTGGCAAGAATGTAGAGAAAAGGGAACCCACATGCACTATTGCTGGCAACATAAATTGGTGCAACCACTATGGAAAAAGAATACTGAGGTTCCTCAAAAACTTAAAACTAGAACTACTATATGATTTAGCAATTTAATTTTCAGATATTTATCCAAAGAAAATAAAAACACTAATTTAAAAATATCTATATATTCCCATGATCATTATAGTATTCAGTTCAGTTGCTCAGTTGTGCCCGACTCTTTGCAATCCCATGGACTGAAGCACACCAGGCTTCTCTGTCCATCACCAACTCCAGGAGCTTGCTCAAACTCATGTCCATCAAGTTGGTGATACCATCCAACCATCTCATCCTCTGTCATTCCCTTCTCCTTCCACCTTCAATCTTTCCCAGCATCAGGGACTTTTTCATTGAGTCAGGTCTTCACATCAGGTGGCCAAAGTACTGGAGTTTCAGCTTCAGCATCAGTCCTTCCAGTGAATATTCAGGACTGATTTCCTTTAGGATAGAATGTTTGGATCTCCTTGTAGTCCAAGAGACCCTCAAGAGTCTCCTCCAACACCACAGTTCAAAAGCATCAATTTTTCAGTGCTCAGCTTTCTTTATAGTCCAACTCTTAAATACATACATGACTACTGGAAAAACTATAGCTTTGACTAGACAGACCTTTGTTAGCAAAGTAATGTTTCTGCTTTTTAATAATGTTGTCTAGGTTGGTCATAGCTTTTCTTCCAAGGAGCAAGCATCTTTTAATTTCATGGCTGCAATCACCATCTGCAGTGATTTTGGAGCCCCAAAAATAAAGTCTGTAACTGTTTCCATTTTTTCCCCTTCTATTTGCCATGAAGTGATGGGACCGGATGCCATGATCTTAGTTTTTGAATGTTGAGTTTTAAGCCAACTTTTTCACTCCCCTCTTTCACTTTCATCAAGAGGCTCTTTAGTTCTTCTTTGCCTTCTGCCATAAGGGTGGTATCATGTTATTCTTGCAGCATTATTTACAATTGCCAAGATATGGAAACAATCTAACTGCCTATCAATGGATGATCAGATAAAGAAACTATATGTAGCTTTCTTTCTCTCTCTCACAAACACACACATACACTATGGAATATTATTCAGCCATAAAAATTTATGAAATCTTACCATTTCTAACAACATGGATGTACCTCAAGGACATTATGCTAAATGAAATACATCAGAAAATATAAATACCAAATGCTCTATATTACATGTGGAATTGAATACAGAAGTAAACCAAGCTCACAGATACAAGAACAGATTGTTGGTTGCCAGAGGCAGCAGATAAAGTGCAAGAGAAATGGGTGAACCATTTTTGTTTTTCTTCAGATAAACTGAAAAAAAGACACAAGCAGATGTTTTCATAGGGCTTTTGAGAAACTGTTGCTCCCTAATTTAAAAGAAAGCAAAAAAGGAAGGCATAAAAGGAAAAGTTCCCTCCCTACCTACCTGAATGGGGCACTGGTATAGGGTTACAATGTCTGGGGTCATTTTTGAAGACAGGGTGACAATCTCAAGGACCCAAAGGTAACAAGATGAAGAAAGCAGAACAGAGGTGAGGAAAGAGCTAGGATTCTTCATGAACTCACAGAGATGCCACCTCATCTCTGCCTACTCTTGGTAAAGTGAAGCAATTAAATACTTTGCTGAACTGCTCAAGCCATTTTAATACAGCATTTGTAGCCAAAAGCAAGCTGACTTCACTGGCCAGATATTGGACTAATTTACACTCAGGATTCTCTGATGCTGAAAACTACTCTTGGGAATTTAGGGAGCAAAAGAAGAGAGAACCTCAGTGCCCCTCCACTCTGGAGCCACCTTGCCAGCCTAGACAGCTTGTGAAAGTGAAAGTCACTCAGTCGTGTCCAACTCTTTGCAACCCCATGGACTATACAGTCCATGGAATTCTCCAGGCCAGAATACTGGAGCGGGTAGCCTTTCCCTTTTCCAGGGGATCTTCCCAACCCAGGGATCGAATCCAGGTCTCCTGCACTGCAGGGGGACTTTTTACCAGCTGAACGACCAGGGAAGCCCAAGAATACTGGAGTGGGTAGTTTATCTCTTCTCCAGCAGATCTTCCTGATCCCAGGAATCAAGCCAGGGTCTCCTGAATTGCAGGCGGATTCTTTACCAACTGAGCTATCAGGGAAGTGCGACCTGATGGCGATGTATTAGGATGCTTCTATATTGACTAAGCCACTTTTCTCCATTTCTGTGACACCATCCATTTCCTGCCTTAAAGTGGCCTGTATTGTCTAACAAGCACAGAAAGTTATTAGTTTGGGGAATGTGACACAGTATTACAAAAACAGTCTTTAAAAAAAAAAAATGAAAAATTTAGAGTGTGTGTTTGGCTCTCTGATTTCAAATATGTGCTGTGTTGTGAAAGTGAAAGTGTTAGTTACTCAGTCGTGTCCAACTCTTTGGGACCCCATGGACTGAAGCCCATTGGCTCCTCTGGCCATGGGATTTTCCAGGCAAGAATACTGGCGTGGGTTGCCATGCCCTTCTCCAGGTGATCCTCCCAACCCAGGGATCGAGCCCAGGTCTCCTGCATTGCAGGCTGATTCTTTACCATCTGAGCCACCAGGGAACACAAGTTTCCCTTTGAAGGACTGAATACTTTAAGAGAGACAGTTGCTCTAGAAGATGGCCACCTAACTCCAAGGGGCAAAGGGCCCCCATGACCACAATTAGGGAAGACGCACCTCAGACATGAAGCACAACCTTGTCGGTAAGGAAAACACAGAGGTTCCAATATGAATCCACAACTGACTGTCACAATGAAACATGCTACTAATTATGGGTGTTCCCTTCCAATTAAGCTGCTCTCATGTGCTCAACTCCATACAGCCTGCTCTGGCCTCTGGAGTGAGTAACAACAGGAATTTCTTTATTTATCAGTTGCCAGGGTTCCTGACCAGGTGGAAGACAGTACATAATCTGCCTGCCAATGCAGGAGTTCAGTTCAGTTCAGTCACTCAGTCATATCCAGTTCTTTGTGACTCTATGAACCGCAGCACGCCAGGCCTCCCTGTCCATCACCAACTCCCGGAGTCCACCCAAACCCATGTCCATCGAGTGGGTGATGCCATCTAACCATCTTATCCTCTGTTGTCCCTTTCTCCTCCTGCCCTCAATCTTTCCCAACATCAGGGTATTTTCAAATGAATCAGCTCTTCGCATAGGTGGCCGAAATATTGAAGTTTCAGCTTCAACATCAGTCCTTTCAATGAACACCCAGGACTGATCTCCTTTAGGATGAACTGGTTGGATCTCCTTGCATCCAAGGGACTGTCAAGAGTCTTCTCCAACACCACAGTTCAAAAGCATCAATTCTTCTGTGCTCAGCTTTCTTTATAGTCCAACTCTCACATCCATACATGACCACTGGAAAAACCATAGCCTTGACTAGATGGACCTTTATTGAGAAAGTAATGTCTCTGCTTTTTAATATGCTGTCTAGGTTGGTCATAAATTTCCTTCCAAGGAGTAAGATCTGGGTTCAATCTCTGGGTCGGGAAGATCTCCTGGAGAAGGGAATGGCAACCCACTCCAGTATTCTTGCCTGGAGAATCCCAGGAACAAAGGAGCCTGGTGGGCTACAGACCATGGGGTCACAAAGAGTGGGACACAACTGAGTGACTAACACTTTCACTTTGAATTCTTCTAAGCAATTAAGGGAGAAGAAGCCTCTGCTGCTGCTGCTAAGTCGCTTCAGTCGTGTTCGACTCTGTGAGACCCCAGAGACGGCAGCCCACCAGGCTCCCCGTCCCTGGGATTCTCCAGGCAAGAACACTGGAGTGGGTTGCCATTTCCTTCTCCAATGCATGAAAGTGAAAAGTGAAAGTGAAGTAGCTCAATCGTGTCCGACTCTTAGCGACCCCATGGACTGCAGCCTACCAGGCTCCTCCATCCATGGGATTTTCCAGGCAAGAGTACTAGAGTGGGGTGCCATTGCCTTCTAGTCCTTAATAAATACTACAGGGATTTGGGAACAATGGCATTTGCACATTTACTGCCATAGGACTGTTCCTCTACTTTGAGCACCTTGTGAGACCCAGATAATAAGCTTTAGTCCTGTTCCCCAATATCTAAAAAGGGGCCTGGAACACACAAGAATCATAGTCACAGAAAAGGATGCATTATGGGCTGAATTGTGTTCCCCCCAAATTCATATGTTGAAATCCCAAGCTCTAGCATCTCAGAAAGCAAAATTCTTTGAAGCGGTGATTAAGTTAAAATGCAGCTGCTGCTGGGAGATGGTGGGTTTGGA
Source organism: Capra hircus (assembly GCF_001704415.2). Classification (NCBI taxonomy): domain Eukaryota; kingdom Metazoa; phylum Chordata; class Mammalia; order Artiodactyla; family Bovidae; genus Capra; species Capra hircus. The sequence continues at coordinate 50,739,374 of NC_030812.1, read as the reverse complement.
GGGGGTTCATCTAGTACAACTGGTATCCTAAGAAGAGCCAACAGACAACAGGGATGTGTATGCACAGAAGAAAAACCCTGAGAGGACAGAGCAAGAAGGTGGAAATCTGTGAACCAAGGAGAGAGGCCGCAAAAGAAATCAAACCTGCCAATGCGATGATCTTGGACTTCCAGCCTCCAGAACCGTGAAAAACTAAATTTCTATTGCTTAAAGCACCCAGTGGAGAAGGCAATGGCACCCCACTCCAGTACTCTTGCCTGGAAAATCCCATGGACAGAGGAGCCTGGTAGGCTGCAGTCCATGGGGTCGCTAAGAATTGGACACGACTGAGAGACTTCACTTTCACTTTCATGCATTGGAGACGGCAATGGCAATCCACTCCAGTGTTCTTGCCTGGAGAATCCAGGGGCGGCAGAGCCCTGGTGGGCTGCCGTCTATGGGGTCGCACAGGGTCGGACACGACTGAAGCGACTTAGCAGCAGCAGCAAAGCACCCAGTCTGTGATTTTCTTATGGTAGTCCCAGCAAACTCATACAAATGTGAATAAATATCTGGAATTCATTTCAAAATAGTATTTTCAGATTTCAAAAACTGCCAGTTGTTTTGTCAGCTGAAATTCCTAAACCTGTTATTGATTAGTTCTCTCATAATTGTGAATATTGTATATGCCACTTTATATTTGTATTGTATTATAGTTACAGTAATTCACAACAGATTTAATTTTGCTATTCTGAGATGCTTTCAATTTTGTTTTCTAAGTATAAAAAACTGTATTTTAGGAAATGTGTTTTAGGAAATACGATATTTTAGATGGGAAATTCCACATACTGACCAAATAAATTCAGTCTAAGACCCCACATCTTTCTAACAGGTATGTTTAGGCTGATTATTTAAATGTTTAGCACTTAAAATGTTTCAAGCACCTAATCTTCATGAAGTTTAAATACTTCTGCAGTAAAAGTTTGTCTCAGATACTGCCTTAATTTTTTTAAAAAATAGATTAAATATAATTAAAATATGCACCAAGAAAAAGGAGAATGACTTATGTTTTATTTTTTATGTGACAGACACAAATAATCTGGGAATAAGATCAAAATGTTTTTTCATGTAACAAATGATCTGAAAAACCATACATACATAATATCAAAATAGCAATGTAATATAGTCTGCCATGTCAACTCTGAAAATATGGTTAAATACTGAGTGTCCTTAATAGTTATATACTTTGGGAACTAGTCCATCTTTTTCTCTTTGTAGTTGAGGTGCACAAAGTTGGATTAATCATAATCTTTGGCTTACACAATACTCACATCATTGGTAATTATATGACCCACTTCCACTTATTTAGCCATTTTTGAATCACAAATTTGCCCATCCAAAAGAAGTTAAGAGGATCCTGAACCACATTCAGCTACATGGTCACTTCATATGATAACCTTTTCAATTCTGAGACCTGAGGCAATAACCATATTCATTTCCATATTCAGCATTCCCTTGATGACCTTGTTTAAGAGACTTATTACATCTAGCTGTATTTCAAGAGATATTTTAGTTATTTTTAACTTTATAAAAATGGTATAATTTTTTAAGAATGATACTTTTACTTAGGATTACATAGATAAAATTCCCTCATATTTATAAACACTGTGTTTTATTTGACTACTATCTCATGTTATGTGAATATATCCCAGTTTATTCATCCATGCTTCTACTGATACATATTTGGGTTGTTTGCAGGTTATTCTTTAACTAGCATTAACAGGAACATCCTTGTACATGTTTTCTGTCACCCATGACCATGTGGTTTACTGAGTATCTAGCAGTGGAATCCTAGGATATGTGAAAGTGCAACAAAATGTTCAATGTTTTCTAAAATGATTGCACCAATTTACACTCAGACCCATAATTAACATCTAGTGTATCTATATCCTCTCAACAATTATTGTTTTCAGGCTTTTAATTTTTTGCCAAAAGTTTCTGTGCTCTTGACACCAGTCCTTTGTCAGTTGTGTATATCAGAAATATCTTCTCCTGGTTTGTGATAGGACTTTTCATTTTCTTTAAGTGGTATCTTGAGAAATTTCTTATTTTAATATAGTAAAATGTTATGTCTTTTCTTTTATAGTCGACGTTTGATGCCTTATTTAAGGAATATTTTCCGACTTCTGGGTCTAAAATGCATTCATGTCTATAGTCTACTAAGTGTTAAAAAAATTTGCTAACATTTAAATTCTCAATCCATCTAGAGCTGAGGGTTTTTTTTAATATACTGTAAGGATCGAATTTCCTAGTTTTCTTGATACTTATGAACTATTTATTCTTCAAGCATTGATCTCTAGTTACAGGAAATTGCTATTACACATTTCTAAAATAAACTATCCCAAAATTCTGATATTACTTACTTATATTAATGCAATACCTTCCTAAATGAAAACCTTATACAGTAGTAACTGAAGTTGCTAATTCTATCACATACAGTAAGAATGATTATAAAAAGGAGAGAAACAACTAAGAATTCCTAGTCCCTTCATCAGACATATTTAAAAATCTATTTTAACTAATTGGAACACACAAACTCATGAATACACACACCATACCTGGAAAGCAATAGCAATGTGAAAAAGGCAAGCATAATCAGTGCTCTGCATATCCACTTGTATATTGCTTATTTTGATTTCTACTCTAAAATGAAATCAAGTTAACCTCTACCTTATGTGTAGAAGTGTTCCAAGGTAGCTCAGATGGTAAAGAATCCACCTGCAATGCAGGAGACCTGGCGGGCTACAGTCCAAGGGGTTGCAGAGTCAGACATGACTGAGTGACTTTCACTTCACTTTATATATAAAATTGGTTCACAAAGAAATGGTATACCATGGTTTCCCTTGTGGCTCAATAGTAAAGAATCCACCTGCCAATTCAGGAGACACACCCTGATCCTCAAAGATCCCACATGCCATGAAACAATTAAGCTTGTGTGCCACAACTATTAAGCCTGTGCTCCAGAGCCCAAGAGCCACAACTATTGAAGCCTGCAGGCCCTAGAGCCTGTAATCTGAAACAAGAGCAGAAACTTCAATGAGAAGCCCGCACACCGCAATTAGAGTAACCCTCCACTCATCATTACTAGAGGAAAGCCAACATAACAGTGAAGACCTGGCAGAGGCAAAAATTTAAAAAAAAAAATTAAAGAAGTGGTATACTAAAAAGTAAATTAACTGCCAAATATCCACTATCTCAGAAGAGGTTTTGTTTCTTTTTTTCGACCATTTTACTCAATAAAAATGACAGTATTTAATTTCCCATCCATTTAACAAATATCTATTAAACATCTACTATGGTCAAAGCACTGACCTAGATAATATAAAGGACACAAATTTGCTCTATAATATAATCAGGGAGACATAAATTTATGGTGGGACCAGCCATGATAAGTTATATAATGGAAGTGCCCACAAATGTTGACTGGGTTCAAGAATGTTGGTAACTATTAAGTACCTACAAGGATACAGCATTGTACATTTCAAAGTTCTCACTAAATAGGCATTTTTATTTTATTTTTTAATAAAAATTTATTTTAATTGGAGGTTAATTACTTTACAATATTGTATTCGATTTGCCATACATCAACATGAATCCACCACAGATATACACATGTTCCCCATCCTGAACGCCCCTCCCCCCTCCCTCCCCATACCATCCCTCTGGGTCATCTCAGTGCACCAGCCCCAAGCATCCGGTATCATGCATCAAACCTGGACTGGCTATTCGTTTCATATATGATATTACATGTTTCAATGCCATTCTCCCAAATCATCCCACCCTCTCCCTCTCCCACAGAGTCCAAAAGAATGTTCTATACATCTGTGTCTCTTTTGCTGTCTCACATACAGGGTTATCATTACCATCTTTCTAAATTCCATATATATGTGTTAGTATACTGTATTGGTTTTTTTCTTTCTGGCTTACTTCACTCGGTATAATCAGCTCCAGTTTCATCCACCTCATTAGAACTGATTCAAATGTATTCTTTTTAATGGCTGAGTAATACTCCATTATGTATATGTACCACAGCTTTCTTATCCATTTGTCTGCTGATGGACATCTAGGTTGCTTCCATGTCCTGGCTATTATAAACAATGCTGCGATGAGCATTGGGGTACACGTGTCTCTTTCAATTCTGGTTTCCTCAGTGTGTATGCCCAGCAGTGGGATTGCTGGGTCATAGGCAGTTCTATTTCCAGTTTTTTAAGGAATCTCCACACTGTTCTCCATAGTGGCTGTACTACTTTGCATTCGCACCAACAATGTAAGAGGGTTCCCTTTTCTCCACACCCTCTCCAGCATTTATTGCTTGTAGACTTTTGGATCGCAACCGTTCTGACTGGCATGAAATGGTACCTCATCGTGGTTTTGATTTGCATTTCTCTGATAATGAGTGACGTTGAGCATCTTTTCATGTGTTTGTTAGCCATCTGTATGTCTTCTTTGGAGAAATATCTGTTTAGTTCTTTGGCCCTTTTTTTGATTGGGTCATTTATTTTTCTGGAATTGAGCTGGAGTTGCTTGTATATTTTTGAGATTAGTTGTGTGTCAGTTGCTGCATTTGCTATTATTTTCTCCCATTCTGAAATCTGTCTTTTCACCTTGCTTATAGATCCCTTTGTTGTGCAGAAGCTTTTAAGTTTAATTAGGTTCCATTTGTTTATTTTTGCTTTTATTTCCAATATTCTGGGAGGTGGGTCATAGAGGATCCTGCTGTGATTTATGTCAGAGAATGTTTTGCCTATGTTCTCCTCTAGGAGTTTTATAGTTTTTGGTCTTATGTTTAGATTTTTAATCCATTTTGAGTTTATTTTTGTGTATGGTGTTAGAAAGTGTTCTAGTTTCATTCTTTTACAAGTGGTTGACCAGTTTTCCCAGCACCACTTGTTAAAGACATTGTCTTTAATCCATTGTATATTCTCACCACCTTTGTCAAAGATAAGGTGTCCATAGGTGCCTGGATTTATCTCTGGGCTTTCTATTTTATTCCATTGATCTATATTTCTGTCTTTGTGCCAGTACCATACTGTCCTGATGACTGTGGCTTTGTAGTAGAGCCTGAAGTCAGGCAGGTTGATTCCTCTAGTTCCATTCTTCTTTCTCAAGATTGCTTTGGTTATTCAAGGTTTTTGTATTTCCATACAAATTGTGAAATTATTTGTTCTAGCTCTGTGAAAAATACTTCTGGTAGCTTGATAGGGATTGCACTGAATCTATAGATTGCTTTGGGCAGTATACTCATTTTCACTATATTGATTCTTCCAATCCACGGTATATTTCTCCATCTTTTAGTGTCCTCTTTGATTTCTGCAGCCATGAAATTAAAAGACGCTTACTCCTTGGAAGAAAATTATGACCAACCTAGACAGCATATTCAAAAGCAGAGACATTACTTTGCCAACTAAGGTCCGTCTAGTCAAGGCTATGGTTTTTCCTGTGGTCATGTATGGATGTGAGAGTTGGACTGTGAAGAAGGCTGAGCGCCGAAGAATTGATGCTTTTGAACTGTGGTGTTGGAGAAGACTCTTGAGAGTCCCTTGGACTGCAAGGACATCCAACCAGTCCATTCTGAAGGAGATCAGCCCTGAGATTTCTTTGGAAGGAATGATGCTAAAGCTGAAACTCCAGTAGTTTGGCCACCTCATGCGAAGAGTTGACTCATTGGAAAAGACTCTGATGCTGGGAGGGATTATGGGCAGGAGGAGAAGGGGACGACAGAGGATGAGATGGCTGGACGGCATCACTGACTCGATGGATGTGAGTCTGAATGAACTCCGGGAGTTGGTGATGGACAGGGAATCCTGGCGTGCTGCAATTCATGAGGTCGCAGAGAGTCGGACACGACTGAGTGACTGAATTGAACTGAACTGAACTTGATTTCTTTCACCAGTGTTTTATAGTTTTATATATATATATATATATAGGTCTTTAGTTTCTTTAGGTAGATATATTCCTAAGTATTTTATTCTTTTCGTTGCAATGGTGAGTGGAATTGTTTCCTTAATTTCTTTTTCTATTTTCTCATTATTAGTGTATAGGAATGCAAGGGATTTCTGTGTGTTGATTTTATATCCTGCAACTTTACTATATTCATTAATTAGCTCTAGTAATTTTCTTGTGGAGTCTTTAGGGTTTTCTATGTAGAGGATCATGTCATCAGCAAACAGTGAGAGTTTTACGTCTTCTTTTCCAGTTTGGATTCCTTTTATTTATTTTTCTGCTCTGATTGCTGTGGCCAAAACTTCCAAAACTATGTTGAATAGTAGTGGTAAAAGTGGGCACCCTTGTCTTGTTCCTGACTTTAGGGGAAATGTTTTCAATTTTTCACCACTGAGGATAATGTTTGCTGTGGGTTTGTCATATATAGCTTTTATTATGTTGAGGTATGTTCCTTCTATTCCTGGTTTCTGGAGAGTTTTTATCATAAACGGATGTTGAATTTTGTCAAAGTCTTTCTCTGCATCTATTGAGATAATCATACGGCTTTTATTTTTCAATTTGTTAATGTGGTGTATTACATTGATTTATTTGCAGATATTGAAGAATCCTTGCACCCCTGGGATAAAGCCCACTTGGTCATGGTGTATGATCTTTTTAATGTGCTGTTGGATTCTGATTGCTAGAATTTTGTTAAGGATTTTTGCATCTATATTCATCAGTGATATGGCCTGTAGTTTTCTTTTTTTGTGGCATCTTTGTCAGGTTTTGGTATTAGGGTGATGGTGGCCTCATAGAATGAGTTTGGAAGTTTAACCTTCCTCTGCAATTTTCTGGAAGAGTTTGAGTAAGCTAGAGTCAGACACAACTGAGCGACTTCACTTTCACATTTCACTTTCATGCATTGGAGAAGGAAATGGCAACCCACTCCAGTGTTCTTGCCTGGAGAATCCCAGGGACGGGGAGAATCCCTGGTGGGCTGCCATCTATGGGGTCGCACAGAGTCGGACACGACTGAAGAGACTCAGCAGCAGCAGCAGCAGCAGCAGCAGGTGTTAGCTCTTCTCTAAATTTTTGGTAGAATTCAGCTGTGAAGCCGTCTGGACCTGGGCTTTTGTTTGCTGGAAGATTTCTGATTACAGTTTTAATTTCCATGCTTGTGATGGGTCTGTTAAGATTTTCTGTTTCTTCCTGGTTCAGTTTTGGAAAGTTGTACTTTTCTAAGAATTTGTCGATTTCTTCCAAGTTGTCCATTTTATTGGCATATAATTGCTGATAGTAGTCTCTTATGATCCTTTGTATTTCTGTGTTGTCTGTTGTGATCTCTCCATTTTCATTTCTAATTTTATCGATTTTTCTCCTTTTGTTTCTTGATGAGTCTGGCTAATGGTTTGTCAGTTTTATTTATCCTTTCAAAGAACCAGCTTTTGGCTTTGTTGATTTTTGCTATGGTCTCTTGTTTCTTTTGCATTTATTTCTGCCCTAATTTTTAAGATTTCTTTCCTTCTACCAACCCTGGGGTTCTCCATTTCTTCCTTTTCTAGTTGCTTTAGGTGTAGAGTCAGGTTATTTATTTGACTTTTTTCTTGTTTCCTGAAGTATGCCTGTATTGCTATGAACTTTCCCCTTAGCACTGCTTTTACAGTGTCCCACAGGTTTTGAGTTGCTGTGTTTTCATTTTCATTCATTTCTATGCATATTTTGGTTTCTTTTTTGATTTCTTCTGTGATTTGTTGGTTATTCAGCAGCATGTTGTTTGGCCTCCATATGTTGGAATTTTTAATAGCTTTCTCCTGTAATTGAGATCTAATCTTACTGCATTGTGGTCAGAAAAGATGCTTAGAATGATTTCAATTTTTTTGAATTTACCAAGTCTAGATTTATGGCCCAGGATGTGATCTGTCCTAGAGAAGGTTCCTTGTGTGCTTGAGAAAAAGGTGAAATTCATTGTTTGGGGGTGAAATGACCTATAGATATCACTTAGGTCTAACTGGTCTTAAATAGGCATTTTTAATCTCTTTTTTAAAAGTCCATTTAGTAATTTCATGATATTGGGAATTCAGAATAAAAACTGTCAACAGTAGTAAAATTTGTCAGGCAAAATCCATTTCTAGGCATTGCCTCAGAGCATAATGTAAAGACTATGCGCGCGTGCATACTAAGTCACTTCACTCGTGTCCAGCTCTTTGCGAACCCAGGACTGTAGCCCTCCAGGGCTAATAATATTCCATGGGATTCTCCAGGCAAGAATACTGGAGTGGGTTGCCATTTCCTTCTCCAAAAGACTGGCACAGAAGATGATGAATGTTACCAAAATATTTGATGAAGACTTTCCTGAAGTCTGAAGACAGAAGAGGAAGAACTGAAAAACAGGGTCTTTCCAAACTTTCTTGTCCTGAAGCCCTATACAGTCAGACAGTTTCAGCCTACTCAGTTTCTTGGCTTTAGGTTTCTATCTGAGTCAATAACAAGATCAGCTGTACATAAAATTATGAAGATTTGTAATGCCCGTGCAAGGCCCTTTCTTTTCCAGTCTTCCTTCCCTGTCTTTGTTTTCCACACTCCCACTGCCTTTATTCAAAACTTCTTGTGGAGCATCCCGTCCAGGCCTTCCAGTTCCAAAGGACATGTCATGATGTCTATAAGCTACCCAAGGTAGATTCTAACTCTGCCCACTACTCCTCCCACCTCAAGGTTCTGGCCAGTATCACATCCCCTAAGAGCTTTGGGTGTCTTCCAAGGTAATTCAAACCTAATCTCACAAATAACGTACACCCATATGAGAAATTTAGAGAGGCCCAATCCTTCCCTGGGCAGCAAATATAATTGTGTAGGCTTTTAATCCAGGCAGAAAAAGTATGGTGCTGCAAAAATTAAAAGAAAGATTTTTGCACTTGCAGTCGAAAGACCTCAGATTAAGCCTGAATTCCACAATAATCCATGTGTAAGATTGAGCCATTTAACTCTATGGAGATTCAGTTACTCAATCTATTAAATGGAAGGAATATTATTAGCAAATTCATATGAATGCTGTAGAAAATTACATGAAGTATAAGACAACATCTATAAGCTATTAGATGATCTAAAATATAAGTGATTTTCATTTTATGGCAATGATAAAACACCAGGAAAGATACTTAACTAGACATCACTCAAGACATTCTGTTGTAATGCCTACTTCATCTATGCCAGGAATAGAACTATCCACACATTTGTAAAAGACAAGGAGAACTTTCAAAATCATGCTTTCATTCAGTCATTGACCCATAATGAAGAGCAAATGTCAGGTACCAGGACAAAGAATGCTGAGGGCCGAAGAAATGATGTTTTTGAACTGTGATGTTGGAGAAGACTCCTGAGAGTCCCTTGGACTACAAGGAGATCAGATCAGTCAATCCTAAAGAAATCAACCCTGAATATTCACTGGAATGACTGATGCTAAGGCTGAAGCTCCAATACTTTGGCCACCTGATGCAAAGAACTGACTCATTTGAAAAGACCCTGATGCTAGCCAAGATTGAAGGCGAGAGGAAAAGGGGACAACAGAGGATGAAATGGATTGATGGCATCACCAATCCGATGGACATGAGTTTGAACAGGCTCCAGAAGTTGCTGATGTGAGTCCTGGTGTGCTGCAGTCCATGGGGTCGCAAAGAGGCGAACATGACTGAACAACTGAACTGAAGGATATAGATAACAGTGTCTGATGCACGTTCCTGAGGTGCTTTGCAGATATTATAATTGCCACCAAAGGGAAAAATCTAACTGCATGGTGATCAGACTGCAGCCATGACATAAGCTGCTACATCTTTCTTTTTTCCAAGTATAGTTGCTTTACAGCATTTACAGTATTCTGACAATCTCTGCTATACTGCAAAGTGACTCAGTTACACACATATATGTATTCTTTCCTATATATTTTTCCATTATGGTTTATCACAGGTTATTGAATATAGTTCAATAGGATGAGATGGTTGAATGGCATCACTGACTTGATAGACATGAGTTTGAGCAAGCTCCAGGAGTTGGTGATGGACAGGGAAGCCTGGTGTGCTTCAGTCCATGGGGTCGCAAAGAGTGACTGAGCCACTGAACTGAACTGAACTGACAAGGACATACAAGAATAGCCAAGGTAGGCATGGTTCCTGCCCTCACAGAGCTTATATTCTGTCCACAGTCTGAAACAGTTGGAACTTATGGAGGCACTGCAAGCACAATCAGAACCATCAAATTCCCAAGTGAGCACCAATCAGACTGAAATGAGTGTCATCTTCAATTTATTGAAACAAAGTTGGCCACACCTGATTTATTTCCATAAATCAGCCTGTGAAACTGGTATAATCTTAAACCATATAATCTGTTTCATCACTCCTCACCAGAAAGACAAAGATATCTAGATGAGACCCTGGGTTTTCATTAAAGAAAGCCTAATGGAATATTTCTACACCTGAAAGAGTAGGATATTTGCATTCTGTTTGAGTCACACATCAGTTCTCTTATAACAGCAGCTAATGCTGAGGGCTCATAGTGCCTAGTCCAGGCACTGTTCTAAGCATATGACACTATCTCATTTAACCATTACAACTCCATGCAAAAGAAACCATTATTACTTGCCATTTTATAGAAGAGGGAAATAAGGCATAGAGAGGTTGAAAACTTACCTCAGGTCACACATCTACATTTTGATGTGCCCAAGATTCAAATCCAGGCTGTCTGACTATACATTTCATCTGGACCCACTGTGCTCTCTTGTCTGGATGTAGATTCCTCTCAGTTGAGTAGATTGATGGTTATATTAATATAATATACAAAGAATGAGAAGTCACTGTTCAACATAACCATAGTCATCCCAGAACTCATTCTAAGGTACTAGGTGCCTCCAGTAGCACCACTGATATAGGCTTGCTATCAATGGCACCCCCAGGAGTATGCAGTATACATACACCATAACCCCTCCCAGTTGCCCCGTATCGCCGTCATAACCATGCTTTCTTTCTCACATCCTTTCTCAAGCTGCTTCTCTACCGAAGGAGGCCCAGTTCCCTCCTCTCTTCTGCTCTCACCATACACAGAACCACTCATCCTTCAGGCCCATTCATATCCTCCCTGAGACCTTTCTGGGCTCCTCCAGCCACCTCAAGGACCTGTAGGTCTCTTCTGGGAACACCTACTTTACGCCCAGTTTAACTTTGTGGGCACTTAGAACTATTGCTTAACATTTGGTCACATACATAAGGTTTTGTGTTTTACCAAACACACTTATCGACTCAACTACATGTAAGTTCATTGAGCACAGAAAGTTGTTTTGATTCTCCCCTCTGACTCACGGCTTCCCCGTATACAGAGATGTACACGCGTTCTGCACCTCATAGAGCACTAGAAGTTCAATAACTACTGTTTGCATAGTTGGTGGACTAATTGATTAATCTATTGAATAAATACTCACCTAAATTTAAACAGCTCCAAGATTTTCTAGACTAAGGCAAGGATGCACAATGTGTGGGCCAGGTAATAGACAGAGAAAAGGAATTTTTAAAAAAGCTTTCACTGGGAAATTGCCCTGAATATAAAAATCACAAGAAATGGAAATGTATAAGAATTCAATCTATTAATAAAAAGCTTTAAAGGGAGAACTAACTGGAAAAGTAAGAAAAAGAAAGTAGTTTTATACCTTTAACATGAAACTACCTCCTCAGGATCTGAAAATTAAATGCTTCTCTCCATCAGTTCTGTCATTTCCCTTCAGAAGATGTCATATATTTCCCCCATTTCAAGTGCATCTTAAAATCCACATGGCTGGCAATTTCTACTTTACTTCTCCCTTCTACCCTCTTTCTAACACACATACACATAGATCCCATATACTCTGACTGCTTCCTCTGCCCCTCAAAAAATCTCCTTTGGACCATGAGTTACTCCTTTGGGTCATCAAAATAGCTACAGAGAAAATTATGTTCACTAACTTGGGCTCCCTCTGCTGGGTCTGCGGCAGTAAAACAGGTAACTGTGGCATCAGAGGTTATGGAACACATTCCCTAGAGAATCTCTCCTATTTTAAGTAAAATCCAACTCAGTGTTCATCAGAATATACTCATTTGAAAACAGAAAAGATTTAGGACTAGGAAAATTGCAATGATAAATCAGGACAAGTGGTTTTTAAGAAACTGCATCACAAATCAGTGTTTTCTTTACCCCTGCTTATTTTCATGTGGAGAATAGTGGGAATTCAGCAGGGTAAATTTCAAAGATGGCAGAGACAATGATATAAACACGTACAGAAGAAGATAACCACCAGAAGTAAGATCTGGATTTCATGTGTGTTTGTTGGAAGCAGGGCTTCCCTTGTGGCTCAGTTGGTGAAGAATCCGCCTGCAACGTGGGAGACCTGGGTTCAATCCCTGAGTTGGGAAGATCCCCAGGAGAAGGGAATGGCTACCCACTCCAGTATTCTGGCCTGGAGAATTCCATGGACTATATAGTCTGTGGGGTCGCAAAGAGTTGGACATAACTAAGCGACTTTCACTTTGTTGGAAGCAAATGCAGATGGATGTCACCCAAACTTATAGAAAGTCTCTAAGTAAGGTTCCTGAGGACATAAAGAAAAAGCAGCAGTACCTAGGTAGAATTACTGAGGTATCACAAATAGAAGCTTTGACTACATCACTGAAATACACTAGCAAACCTGGTGGTAAAAAGCATATTGAGCCTACACTGTCACACACACATCAAAAGGAAAAAAAAAACTTGAAGTCACAAAGTGCATTCACATTTATGAAAGACAATGGAAATGTAACTTATCAAAATGGAAATGGTAGATATTGATTCCTGTTACAAGGAAATATTATTCCTCATTTAATCGGTTTGGTGCTTGTTTAAAAAAAAAAAAAAAGAATGGTTAAATTGACCTCAAACAAACCAGCCAACCAGGAAAAAGAATGAAAATAGATCTAAGACCTTTAAAACTCCAGAAAATACTGTCTGTAATATTTTTTCCCTTAAGACAGACTGGTATTCTACAATAACTATCTTAAAATCAATCCGAGGGCAATCTTGTAGAGTCATCAAATATTTAGGAATTAGATATTCCACAGCCTAGAAATTCAAGGCCTGAGCTTCTCTCTCCAGAGCTCTAGTCTGAATACTGGGGACCTGAGGACTTTACTGGCGGCTCCTCCAGTGTTACCAGTACACCTTCCTTCCCAATTGTCAGATAATTAGCCACATGAACGATTAACCAAGACTCCAGCCCATGACTAGCTACAAAAACTGAGATGCCCAGAACAAAATGAAAATGCAGGACCCCTTATGGAAAACGTATTAAGAATTTCAAGGACTGCCCTGGAAGACCAGTGGTTAAGAATCCACAGGCCAATGCAGAGGACATGGGTTTAATCCAGGAAAGATGCCACATGCCACTGGGCGACTAAGTCCAGGTGCCACAGTTACTGAGCCTGTGCTCCACAGCAGAAGCCACCACGATGAGAAGCTCACACACTGCAACTAGAGAGGAGCCTCTGCTCACCACGACTACAGAAGGCCCACGCACAGCAGTGAAGACCCAGCACAGTCAAAACTAAATAAAATTTTTAAAAAGAATTTCAAGACAGGGAGAGCAGAGCAGAAAACCAACCAACAAACCCTTCAAAGCACAACCCTTCTAAGTGCAAGACCCCCATGTGACTACATCGGTCACAGGCCCATGACGCTGGCTCCACTCTAGCCTAGTTAGCTGGAAGTTAGCAAAAATAATGTCTTTGTGGATCCTTCATCCCTAAAGATGCTACCTTTGTCTTACTATCCTCAAAGAATTTCCTTTGCAAGAAAGACATCTTTACCAAAACCTGTTTAATTCACCAAATGCATGTCAGAATCTGGTTTTTTGTTCTATCTATCCAAGTTTGGCTTTGGAGACAGAGTATCTGTTGAGAAAACCTAAGATAACTCAGGCTGACTTTTTTCTTTCTTCTCCTATGAAGGCCTCTACCACTTAAGTGGCTAAAAACACAGTCTCCAAAGTCAAACCACTTGCCGTTGTTCAAATCTCATCTCCACCACTGACCATCTGTGTGACTATGAACAAGTTACATAACCTTTCTGAATCTCTGTTTTTGATAGCAAATGATAATGGTACCATTTCAAAGGGTTGCTTAACGAGACATATTGAGGCATTATATATAAAGAGTTTAAGTTCTGGGTCCATAATAACTAATAAATTTGGCATTATCATTATATAATAAGAAATTATTTCAAAGGTTTCAGAGTCTGGATCATGGAAAACCAGGTGGCTACCCATGAGCCACTTGGCATTTGAAACAATTGTGCTTAGTGTAGTTTATTTCTAAAGCTCTTCATTTATTCATTTATTTCACAAATATTAATCTCTACTCGGATAAGCACTATGCTGAATGTTAAGAATGTAAAGATTGATAAGATTAAATTTCTGCTCTAAATAAGCTCTCCAACCAGAAACTTAAATGAGTAATTTTAATATGTGCCAAGAGCAACAACTGTTGGAGCACAATTTTCCAAGGATCTCTCCTGTTTCTGCACTTTCTGAGCAAAAGCATTATCAGCTACTGTATTCTAGACTAGCTGCTCAGGAATGTTTGTATACCAAACAGTCTTGCAAGATTCAGTGATTCTCTCTCCAGGGCAGAGGGTAGATTTGGTTTTTGACCAGAAGAATAAAGATAATGTGTCCTTCCAGGACACAGTTTGAACAGGTTTGCTAATACCCCCCTTTAAAAGGTTGAAGTTTCCAAAGGTCAGAATTCCTCAGTTGAGCCACAAACCCATTCTGTGCATAAAGAAGGGGGAAATGGATATTTAATGCAGTGGGAACCCAGGCATGAAACAGCACTGTGTAGATGCTTAAGTATAAAGACAAATTGATGCTTTTGAACCGTTGTGTTAGAGAAGACTCTTCAGAGTCCCTTGAACTGCAAGATCAAACCAGTCCATCCTAAAGGAAACCAATCCTGACTATTCATTGGAGGGACTGATGCTGAAGCTCCAATACTTTGGCTACCTAATGCAAAGAGCCAAATCATTGGAAAAGACCCTGATACCAGGAAAGATTGAAGGCAAGAGGAAAAGGGGACAACAGAGGACAAGACGGTTGGATGGCATCATCAACTCAATGGACATGAATTTGAGCAAGTTCAAGAGATGGTGAAGGACAGGGAAGGCTGGCATGCTGCAGTTCATGGGGTCACAAAGAGTTGAACATGACTGAACAACTGAACAACAACAACAATCTCAACAAGTAACTGGGAAAGAGTGAAGACAAAAGAAGAGGCAGCAGAGGATGAGAAGGTTAGATAGTATCACTGACTCAATGGACACGAATTTGAGCAACCTCTAGGAGATAGTGGAGAACAGAGGAGCCTGGCATGCTGTAGTCCATGACGTCGCAAAAAGTCGGACATGACTGAGTGACTGAACAATATCAGAAAGGGCTGAGACAGGAAGTGGGGAAAAATGACGCTAGAGAACCACACAAAAGCAGAACCTTGAAGGACTTTAAGAAAAGCATAAACTATTTCATAATAACTGTTAAGTGAACCATGTTTCAGCATTATGGTTCTTGAACAGTTTTGCCATTTTTTTAACAAATCTTTTTTTTTAATAGAGCAAAATTTTTTTTCTCAAACTCCACTAAATAAATACTCTATAATACATAATATACTGATTTACTGTTTTAGGAAGATACTCACCAATTTACTTGACTTACCAGTTTTCAGTCAGTATTTTATGGAATACATTTTTAAAAATTGGGAGCAATAAAGAGTCTGCTGGGTACATGAATGCTTCATCATGGGTTCATGTATTGGATGTAGTCTTGGATTTAGCCTCTGTTTGGCCCTAATGGTGTTCTCCTGTGCTCCCATTAGAAAGTGAAGCTTGACTACAAGATAATTATAAATCCAAAAGTGCTGAAGAACTGGTAAAGGAAATGGGTCAGAAAGAAGATGGCAACTTCCAAAGAATGATCAACTCCATCATTCACCACCCATTCCCAATTCTTGTCTTCCTCCTTTGGCAAGTATAATAAATCTTCATTTTATATAGATTGTCTGTGCATTAAAGGTAATAATGGTTCTGATATCATAGTATTGTGAAAATTGAGATTTACTATATATTGAGCACTTTGAAGAATACCAAGTACATAGTAAGTATTAGTTAAATGTTATCTGCTAACATTACTCCCATCATATTTGTGGTTTCTATAGATTACTGACATCACATGTGGAGAACAGATTTGAAGCCATCAAGACTGGCAAGAAATAAACCCACTGGAGGCACAATCAAGGCAAGAAAAAATGGGTACAGAGTAAGAAGCAAGAGTATGTTGGAAAATTATACATTCTGTTTTGAACGTGTTGAGATTGTTGCCTACCTAGGTTACATTTTTCCCTCCCATCTCAGCAGTTTGTTCAGGTTAATTTGATCACTCTCTTCTAGGACAAAACAAAAATATGTATAAGTTTAATTAGGATTACACTTTGAAATAGAAACTGCAGAATATATAGGCTCAAGATTTTTCACTGTTTATTTCATGTTAATCTATTTAGAGAATGGCCCTGGAAGCCACAGGCTTAAGCGTGACAAAAATCAATGCACTGAGTTCACACTCAGACAGTTCACTTCTTAGGAAACTCAGAGGTTGTGAAACACATACTAAGCTTATGTTTACCATGCCCTTCCCAAGGTTTGTTATTCAACACAATTGAGAGTTAAATGTGTCTAACAGAAAGAGTAAAAAATAAATAAATCCAAGTTAAAAAAACAAGAGGTCAAAACAGGTATAAGTGACAGATTTTATTTCTTTCATGCTTCTTTTATCCTCCTACCACTAATGTGAATATTCACATAACTCCCTACCGCTCCTGTCCCACTCCACAATCTCAACACGTCCCTGTCCAACTCTCTCTTCCCCAGCCCCAGCGCCTCCTCCAGCAGTTGCACAGAAGGGCAGAGACTATTCCTGATTTATGTTTTAATCTCTTCTTTCCAGAATAGCATAGCACATATTAGGTGTTTCATATGTGCTTAGTACAGAGCAATCATTGACAGCATAAGCCTACTTACTGATGATAACCTATACTTAATCACCTTATAACTCAGTGCGGTTCAAAGGACAAGACCAGGGTCACATAATCAGTGGTTTCTATTTTTTTAAGTCTCCACAATTTTTTTTTAGTATAAATTTATTTATTTTAATTGGAAGCTAATTATTTTACAATATTGTATTGGTTTTGCCATACATTGACAGAAGTCTCCACACTCCTAAATCTCATATATCACACCTGAATCCATGTGTGCAAGAAGTTACTACAGACACAAAAAATTACGTTTAGTGTCATGCTTGAGACTATTATTTTTCAAAAAATTCAGTAAATGCCATCATAAAAAGTTCTACCTTATTTGCTGTGCTAGCCCCAGATTGTGACTGAGACAGCTTCCATAATATTTAATTCATTGACTAATAATAAACAGATTCCTTCATTTTTCCTAACCAGAAGCAGTATTTTTCTTTTCCATTTTGTTGTGCTGTGCACACAAACTCTGTCCAAATGAGTGAAGAAAAATTCCTTCCTTCTTATATTCTTTTGGTGCTAAGTTGCTTCAGTCGTGTCCAACTGTATGACCACATAGATGGCAGCCTACCAGGCTCTGCCATCCCTGGGATTCTCCAGGCAAGAACACTGGAGTGGGTTGCCATTTCCTTCTCCAATGCGTGAAAGTGAAGTCGCTCAGTCATGTCCGACTCCTAGCGACCCCATGGACTGCAGCCTACCAGGTTCCTCTGTCCATGGGATTTTCCAGGCAAGAGAACTGGAGGGGATTGCCATTGCCTTCTCCATATATTCCCCTAGTAGGCTTGAAATAAAAGCATGGAGTGTTGGAACAAAATCTGTGTTGAGAGCAGTATTCTTCCAAGACCATGTCACCTATTATTTTTAAAGTATATTTAAAACACACTAACAGAGACCAAGTTATATTTCAATTGTGTGGTAATGTGAAAAGTAAATGATCCTCCCTATAAGAAAGAAGTAGCAATTCTAACTCAAATAACTGTTATGACACAAGAATTAATTGAGCCTCTTCAGATAATTGCACCACAGCATAGCATCTTTAGCCTTCTAGCACCCAGCAATCTTCACAAACCAACACTCCTATCCTTTACCCACACAGTGGTAATTAATGTTGATAAAGACACTGAAGCAATGTAAGATGTTAAATTATCTAAATCACCAAAAGTATTCGCTGTCATCTTGTAGTTAACTGGATTTTGCTGAATTGTACTTTGATAAAAAGTGCCAGGCTGCATAGCAGAGTCTCTACAGACATTTTGGACCAGATAATGTCTTGTGAGAATTGTCCAGTGTGTCATAAGATGCATAGTATCCTCCCTGGGCTTTATCCACTCAACACTAGTAGCACCTCTTCCTCCCACTACCCTGACAATCAAACATATCCCCAAGCACTGCCAAATGTCCACTAGGGAGCAAAACTGTTCCCAGCTGAGTCACTGCCTCAGCAGGCATATGTGGCAATTCTTGAGGATCAAAACTACCATAATATTCCATTTCCTAACAATACTGGATAAACAAGAAGTCTCTCTGTTATGCTTTGGTAACACTCCATTAACCAGCACATTAGACTAAGCCAGAAATCGCATTTCCTTGTTACAACAGATGATAAACATAAATCCAAAGTATTTGCTCTATTCATGAACTTAATCTCCTCACATTTTAGCAGCTGTTTTTAGGAATAAATTATTAATAGAAGACAAGAAGTAGCTCTTCTTGGAAGTAAATTGCCTCCAGTGTCACAAGTGACTGGAGAGCCTGAGGGACTTCAAAACCACATTTGTAACCTCATACATAATGCCCCCTTTTGCAATTTATTTTACTGGCAGCAAAGAAGGTAACTTGTATATTTTCAACTGTTACCAGGAAGCCTTCAGAGTTTCTCCTGTTTTTGTGGAAACTCACTTGAAGGAGGGAAAGCACTTTACATTTTAGCTCAAAACTGAAGTGGCAAAAGTAAGCTACATGACTCAAGGGAGAAAGGAATAAGTGAATATATAAACTAGTATTTCTGATAAAGTAAAACCAGTTCACGATATTTTTACTGCCCAACTCACTCACCAGGATAGACTATGGTAGAACCATGAATGAAAATGAGAGTTCCTTATTAGTTAGATTTAGAAAGTGATTATTTGGTGTGTTTCTCAATTTGTTCCATTTGGCACTTCTGGAGTAAGTGACGTCGCTCAGTCGTGTCCGACTCTTTGCAACCCCTTGGACTGTAGCCTAGCACACTCCTCTGTCCATGGGATTTTCCAGGCAAGAGTACTGGAGTGGGGTGCCATTGCCTTCTCCAGAGGAGCACTCACTAAATGGCAGGCACAGCACAAGGGCTGTTCACAGAGGTTGAGAGCATTTCTGTATGTGGACATATGACATGCTTCCCTCCCATAGCATGCATTCTAGTTGGCACTTGAAATCCACTCACTCATATTTGATTTAATTGTTCCTGTTTTCCAAACACAGCATGTTTTCTTTGAGAGGAACATACCAATTTATAAGCAAGAGTCAAGAAAGGGAGAAGATAGGGGAGAGAAAATGGTCTGTTTGGGAACATTCAATTAAACTGTAAAAATCCTTCTCTGAAAAGTGAAAATCATGTCAGTGGTTAGTAAACTGAAAACCTGACAAGGGATAAGCATCAACAAATAGCTTAACAAAATGGTAGCTACCGATTACAATGTTGATGCAAAACCAAAAAAGCCAACTGACATAAGACAACATGTTAAAATGGGAAAACCTTACTAATGAAAAGGGCCAATGCCATAGAGCTCATTGGCTTTCGTGGAAAGAATGCAACTTATGAAGCAACGCAGCACTGCGGTTCACTGGACCAGCTAGAAATGTAGGGCACAAAGGCAGAATGTCAGAGCTGGTTCCCTGCTAAGTAATTATAATTAAGAGGTCACCTACAACCCTTGAAATTGTAAAGACTCTCTGGTTGGCATCCACACGCAGGGAGAAAGAAAAAAAAAAAACGAGGTCACATTTGCACTTTCTCTGTGCATTTAAGCTTATCCAACAGCAAGTAGTTAACTCCTGCATAGTTAGAGGAAGCTTGGCATATAAATCCATTGTTTTATAGAAACTTAGAAAGTCCTTGAAGTGAAGGTCTCTGGGCATGTTCCCAGTAGCTCTCCACAAATCCTTCTGCAAAATTCAAATGGCTCTCCGTTGTGCACCTAGAAAAGCCCAGTGTGTGCACTGTACCAGATACATTATGACTAAAGCAATAGAAACACTTTTCATTTAATTCAAGTAAACAGGTAAGAGATTCACTTAGGTGTGAATTTTGTAGCAGCAGAAAAAAATCTATTCCCCCTAGCTAAAATGGCCATTTTCAAATGTTCTATCTTTTTTAAACCCAGCTTTAAAGGAACCAGATATGTTTATTCAACTTTAATCTGAGTTACTATCTCAACTGGTTAGCCTGCTAAATAAACCAAGCCAATAGTCTCCATTTTTTTTGCTTGCTGCCTTCCATTTCTATCCTACTATTGATTTTATGACAATTCTCTTACTAGAAATTAGTATTTCAGTCATCCCTCTTTCACAACTTCAGGCCAGATCAGGTGTATGTTTGAGAACCCTTCTAGATGCCGGGAGCATGGATTTAGTGCACAACATTAAAATGGAAGCTGTGATGTTAAAGCAGCAAATGAGAGATGCCTATACAAACTGAATTGTCAAAAGCGAGAATCTGAAATCCAAACTGACAAAATTTTCAACATGAAATAAAAACTTGTGTCACATTTCATCCCAGGTGAACTTGCTTTTGAAAATAAGCTCTTTGGGCCAGTACTCACAAGAAAAAGTTACCGTAATCTAGATTTTACCTGAGAGTGCTTTTAATATTAGAACTAAATAATGCCATTTGCAAAAACATGAAAGGACCTAAAGATTATCATACCAAGTGAAGTAAATCAGAGAAAGACAAACATCACATGATACCTTTTACATGTGGAATCTAAAAAAACAAAAATGGTACAAATGAACTTAATTTACAAAACACAGATTCACAGCCACAGAAAAATGTTTGACTCCTAGAGGGGAAAGGGGGAAGGGATAAATTAGAAGTATGGGGTTAATAAATACACACTACTATATATAAAAGAGACAACAAGGACCTACTGTATAGCACAGGGAACTATATTCAGTATCTTGTAATAAACTCTAACGGAAAAGAATCTGAAAAACTAGTGTGTGCATATGTGTGAGATATATATACACACACATAACTGAATCACTTTGCTGTACACTTGAAACTAACAACATTGCAAATCAACTATACTTCAATTTTAAAAAAGAAACCTTAGTTTTACACTAAACTTTAGAATGGCACTTGAGCTATCAGAGGTTATTGGAGCCTATCACTTCTTGGTATTCATACCTGCTATTCACACTCCTGTATAGTCCTACTTCGTGTCAAGGTTGGTCTGTGTAATCAATGGAATGTGGCAGAAGATATATGTCATTTATGTGATTGATAAAACACATGCAAAAAAATATTAAACTGCAATCACTTCACTTCTGTCTTCAGAAAAGCACATTTTTAACAATAAAATGAGGATCCCATGGACATTGTGGGTATCTCCCCAATATCCATTCTACCTTTTCCCCAGTGCATATTAAACAGGTTGTACAGTATCAACCTCACCCCCAACTTCAGAGATGGGCTCTGATAGGTCTAAACCAGTGATTTCAACCCCATCAGGTCCATCAGCCCCTGTTAATAACAATTTTCCAATATCCCTTTTATATGAAAAAATTAATTCATAAATAAATATATCAACAATTCTCTCCATGATTTCAAAAATCAACATAAGGCTCAAAATAAAATGTAAAGTACAAGTAAAAGGAATTCATAAAACAAAAATATTTCAGTATGTAAATATTTAGGCATGCTATTGTAGTCAAGGGCTTCCCCAGTAGCTCAGATGGTAGAGAGCTCACCTGCAATACAGGAGACCCGGGTTCAATCCCTGGGTTTGGAAGATCCCAGGAAGAAGGGAATGGCTACCAACAGCAGTATTCTTGCTGGGAGAATTCCAAGGACAGAGGAACCTGGTGGGCCACAGTCCATGGGTTGCAGAGTCAGACATGACTAAGCAACTAACACGATGTAGTCAAATACCTATACCGTTCCATGGAACCACCATGAAATGAGACTCCTACAAATGCAAGTGATAAGGTATATCGCACAAACATCTCAAATATCAGAGCATCATAACAATCCTGCTGTGATTTTTCAAATGGATGAACAAATCTTGGAAAAATTCTGAACAAAATACAATATTCTCACCAAATATCCAATAGTGACATTTCTGGGAAATCCAGTATATATTAAAACATTCCTCCCCACACTCCCCAAACTCCATTTTGTGTTTAAATGTGGCACAGCTAAACTCTAAGTTCAGATTATTACATAAAACTTTTCACCTATATATGGTCTAGAAGCACATCTGAAAGGTATGCAGAATATGGGACCATTCTTTGTGGTACAAACCTGTCCCATGCACTGAAGAACCTCTAGCACTCCTGGTCTTCAGTGACTAAATGTCAGTTAGGAACTCCCTCCCTTCGTTGTGATAACACAACATTCCTAAGTCTCTCCACACACACACCCAACGATTGATATCACTCCCCATTAAGAATCTGGCAATATTCTCATCACAGAAATAAACACAGAGCCGAGGCCTAAGCCAGACATCATGAATGTTATCTTGGCTCTATCAAGGTCAACCCAATGAAAACAAAATTCAGAACTAATGATGGAAATTCTGGAAACTTTTTTTCTTTTTGGACAGTGTGGTATGTGAAGACAAAATCTGGAACTGGGTAATACTAAATCACAGAAGAAAAAAAAACTAGGAGAAGGACAGGAGAAAAATAGAGACGGAGAGTTACTCAATCATCCTGGAAGTCTCATTTCAATTATATAAGCAAACATTTCCCTTTAATTCATAAGCCATACTAATCTATTTTTTCATTACTTACAGATGGAAGGTGTTCTTCCCCTTGCCCTCCAAAGATGCAACATGACTCAGGGAAAAGAGCAAGACATAACCTGATGAAGGCAAAAATTTTGAATATCTGATATAACTTTGTGTCCCTGAAGCATAGAACGGTGCCTGGTTGCCAATAAATATTATTCAGTTGAATGGCTAAACAAACAACATAGGCTTGGACAAACAAGCAGGGAGAATAAAGGCTTATACTATCTTCATAGCTCTGCCATTCACTACCTGGGATAACCCTGGGCAAACAATCTCACCAGTCATGTCCTTAAGATTGTCTCTTCTTGGAATGCTCTTGCTCTTTTTTAAAAAAAGATTTTTTTTATATAGACTATTTTTAAAGTCTTTATTGAGTTTGTTACATCTGTTGTACATTTTGTTTTTTGCCTGCAAGGCATGTGGGAACTTAGATCCAAGACCAGAGATCAAACCTACACCCTCTGCATTGGAAAATGAAGTTTTAACCACTGGACACCAGGCAAGTCCCTCTCTTTCCCTTCTAATGGCTGACTTTTCCTAGTACTTAAGGGTCACTTTCCCTACCAACTCATCCTGACTACTCTGTAGCCACACCCACATTTCTATGACATACCATTTATTTTTTTCACTGCACTTAGCACAATCTATGTTAATTTTGGTTTTGATTTGTTTCCTTATTTATCTAGTGTTGCTCTCTCTAGAATGTGAAGTTGATAAAGACAGGAAGCATATCTATCTAATTCATCTACCACAACACCTAGCACATAATTGTCAAATGACTAAAGCTAAATTCTCTAGTCCACCTCATATGACTCAAACTCTATACTCTGTAGCTTTGTGAACTTAAATTCTTCAATCCAGTGACAGGCATCTGAAGACTGCCATCAGATTTATGATTTGGAAACTCAACTACTCAACAAAAGTAAAAACCCCTTCATCACAAGGTTATAGAGCCAGCAGAGAGTTACTACAACAAGGTGAGAAAGATTTGGAAAATTCATTATAAAGCAACAGATTGTTTGAAAATGAAAATAAACATTGAAAAGAAAAAAACATGTAATGAAAAATAGATCTTATATCTCATGGTAAAACAACAAAATTAAATAAGAAAACAAGCTTTCCTTTTAGAAAGCAAATTTAGAGGCTGATTTACCACCCTTGAATTATCCCACTTATGGATATCATCAGCTCAATTAAGTTAGCAACAAAGCTTGCATTATGCAATCATGTGAAAAATCATATGAAGTGCTATTAGAAAAGCATATCTTTTGACCGGTCAGTAGCTAGTTAAAGAATGAGGACTTATTTGCAATGTGAACTACCTGATAAAGAATGTAAATCTCAGGAGAAATCATGCATGTATAGAAGGAATGCCTCGCTCCTTCACCCTGATTGACTTTTCTCTGCTCTCTGTGTCTCTAGGGAAGAATGCTCTTTTTCATGCCAGAGGCATCATGATGAATGCTGATGAGACAATATTTGACTTATCACTGCCTAGACACTTATTTTGCATGCAATTTTTCAAGTTTGTAAATTCATTGGCTTGCACACACAGCAGTATTTGGGGTATGAGTCCAAGTTAACAAGTGAGCAGGTTTTTGTTTTTAAATTACAGAGATTTCCATTAAGAAAAAAATGTATATTCCCTTTCATCAATTCAGAAGATCCATGAAACTTCAAGTTATTTCAGTTAATACAGTGATCCACAATTGGTATGAATCATGTATTTTAAGTATGGCTACAGATGGATTAGATAGATACAAATTCAGAATCATAATGTAGCCCTTTCCATCTCTTCCATGATTCTTCTGTCAACCCTGATAATTTTCAAAGATACCTGTTTTACCCTTCTAGGAAACTATCATTCCAATTCAACAAATACAAATAGCAAAGGACAAACCTTTCAGAATATGATCCCCACTCCCTCCAGGTTTGGGGGGAGCATTCACAGGAAAAATAAGCTATCTGTGTAATTCACAACAATAATTATAAGGTATAAAGGTCTCCTGAGCTTTTTTTGTAAACAGTATATACGCAGAGAAGTGTATAATTAGCAGTGGTCGGGGAGTCAAAGACAGAAGCTATTGACAGACTGAGAAATATAAGAAGCCAGGATAACATCTCCTAACCACAAAGTGTTTTGTGGTGAAATATTTGTTAAGAGAATTAGCAAGAGTAGGCAACAATTTCTCTTACATTAGGGAGCGGGGGATGGGAAGGCAGTATTTAGAACACAGTCATTGGCTAAGTAAAGATTTATAGAACAGTGGTTGATAATACTGGGGGGCTCATGGGCCTCTTTTTCTTATAATCTTCGATTTCTTATTCCCAGAAAAAAACACATATACACAAAATTATGATAATACTTGAGATTCTCTGAGCCCTTTAAGTCTATCCTTGAAAACCATCCCCCAATCCCCAAAAGAAGTCTCTGCTTTAGAGAGGACCCTCACCTTTAACATGGAACTGAAACTTGAAGAAAATACCATTATGTTAGGAATTTGTCTTCAACACAGTTACAGTTATTTGGCCAGAAAACCTTTTACATCTCACCCCCACCACCTCAAGAATAGATGTACTGGGAAATAGCCTGCACAGATTCTGCCCAAAGAGTCAGGGCAACATATTAATAGTTTATGGGCAAATAAACCATGCTCTATTGAGTTTACAAGATAGCTGACAATATCTAAGCTAATGAAAAACTGAAGAAAGCTAATACTTCAAGCACTTAAGAAGGCTAACCCCTCTACAAGTTATTGTCATTCTGTCACCGTATTAAATCTTCATAAGAACCCTGGGAGTTGTTGATTATTCCCTACCTTAGTCTCTTCAAGCTGCTAACCAATATACCACAGACTGTGTATAGTAAGTTGCCTCAGTTATGTCTGACTTCTTGCAACCCCATGGACTGTAGCCCTCCAGCTGCTTTGTCCATGGGATTCTCCAGGCAAGTATACCAAAGTGGGTTACCATGCCCTCCTCCAGGGGATCTTTCCAACTCAGGGAAAGAGTTGGATGTCTCCTGCATTGGCAGACAAGTTCTTTACCACTATCACCACCCAGGAAGCCCACATACCACAGACTGGGTAGCTTGTAAACAACAGGTTTATTTCTCAGAGCTATGGAAGCTGGCAGTCCAATATCAAGGTAACAGAACTGTAAGACTTACAAATGAAGACGTCAAGTGTTCACATGTCAGTCACATCAAGACATTAACCATGGATGTGTTCTGGCAAGGACTTTCTTTGTGGTTCACAACCAGCACTTCTTGTGGTGGAAGGGGTAAAGGATCTCTCTGGAACCTCTTTTATATGGGCACTAGTCCCACCTAAGAGGGCTATACTCTCATGGCCCAATCACCTCCACCTCCTAATACCATCACCTTGGAAATTAAAATTCAACATGAATTTTTGGAGAACACATTCAGACCACAGCATTCCCATTCAAAGGCAGTGGTTCCATAAAGTTAAGTAACCTGTCCAAGGCCACATTCCTGATACGGGATGAAAACTGGATTCTAATCCAGATTTCTCTAGTTCCAAAGCCCACATGCTATATTTCATTACCCCACAGCTAAGTTGATGGCCTAGTCATTCACAGTGCTTGGAATACTGACAGAGCCCAGGGCCTCTTTCTTGAGCATATACCTAATCTAGTTCAAAGAGTCCCAACCCTTTCTCACCAGCTCTACTACAAACACCCTAGTATAAGCCACCATCATCTCCATCTCACTAGTCTCTCAGATCCCATTCTTACTCCCATGCATTCTACTCTCAACACAGCAGCCAAAGTGGTCCTTTTAAAGCATAAATTAGATGATAGTATCACTCCTCTATTCAAATCCTGCTATATCTCCCCAGCATATTTTGGATAAAAACCATATGCCATATATACAGAGTGTAGAAAAATGGTAATGATGAACTTATTTTCAGGGCAGGAGTAGACACAGAAATGGAGAACAGACTTCTGGACACAGGAGTGAAAGAGAGGGCGGGACAAATTGAGAGAGTAGCATTGACCTGTATACACTGCCATGTGTAAAGCAGATAGCTAGTTGGAAGTTGCTATAAAGCACAGGGGTCTCAGCTCAGTGCTCTGTGATGACCTAGATGGGTGGGATGGAGGAGTGGGCTGGGAAGCAGATTCAAGAGGGAGGGAACATACGTATACATATAGCTGATTCACTTCATTGTACAACAGAAACTAGCACAACACTGCATAGCAATTATACTCCAATAAAAATTATATAAATATATAAACAAATTATATATTTTTTAAGGTTTTTAAAACTGTATGCCTTACAAAAGCCTACAAAGTCCAATTCCATTAGCCCCCACACTTGCCTGTCTGATCTTATCTTGGGTCTTTGAAATCTCTCCCTACAAATTGCTTCAAACTAGGTAAAATGCCCTCCTTGATGTATTGATACCTCTTGATTTCCATACCTGCTTATTCCCTCTGCAAAGAATATTCTTCCCCCAAATTCCCCATTACAAACTCCCTCACATCTTTTAAGACATTGTCTCAAAGGTCATCTCCTTTGTGATGTCTTTCTTGAAGACACTATTTTAAATTGCATGCGAACTTTCACCTCGACATTCCTTATCCCCCTACCCTTCTTTATTTTTCCCTATATCACTTATTATCATTTGACATACCACTAATGTTACCTGTTCGCTTCCGTTCTGTTTTCTGCCTCCTGCAGAATATATGATTCACGAGAACAGGAATTCTTGCCTGCTTACCGCTATAGCTCCAACCGCTAGAACAATGCCTAGGCCATAGTAGGTGCACAATCAACATTTGACTAATGAATGAATAAATAAATGGCCACTAATACTTTAAGTCTCAGTTGACAGACCAACAGAAGGCATTGAATTGTGCAGTCTTCTAGAACCTACATGGATGATGGCTGCTGTAATGGGAGGGCTGCCTTGCTACACTCCACTGCATGCCAATTAAATGCAGCCTTTGGGTGCGTACACAGCACTCAGCAAAGTTTGACTTCCCCTGGTACAACCAAACGTCCGCTTCACATCTCTTTTCAGTTCAGTGCACCACTTAAGACATCTAAAACAATGGAAACAGAAACGTTCATTTTAATTTAAAATAACCTTTTTCAGAAGAGGTGTGAGCTTTCCATTTTAAACAGGCTCGCCAACGGAATCCTTAATTCTATAATGAGTGCCACAGAATTAATAGATCTCACACCACCCAAGGACTAGTGATAGGGCGAAAATAATTTCTGCCCTTGTCCATGGAGTAACTAGATAAATAAAAGAAACTCTAATATTTTTTACATTGTTAGATGTGTTTAAATTATGGGAACATGGAAGGGAGGACTTTTTCAAAGCTTTAATACCTTTAATACCAACCTAGACAGAGGTCTTGTCAATCACTTGTTAAAAGGAAGGTTTGGGGAATAAGTAAGTAAATGTGTTTTAACACTCCTGAAGAAAATAGAAAGATAGTCATTATTACAATTACTTGGAGCTATCGCAACCAGTGCATCCAACTCTGTAAAATGACTACTCTTCACTGAATTATTGAGTCTCATAGAATTTTCAAGTCTTTTGTAGGATTCATTTCCCCTATTTAGGGATTATAATTTACAAAGAAGCGGGATAAACTGAAACATTCTACCCCTCAGAATCAGCACTCCAAGTTGTTTTTACTAGAAAAGCGAAACAGAATTTTATCACAGAATACGAAGTTTATGCCTACTATTTTATAGTTTACTCACTGATTTAATACAAAATTAAACAGATCAAGACATTCATAACTACATCTTCTACCGGTTGGAGATAATAAGAATATGTTAGCCAAAGTCTACAGCAGAGGAACATTTTCTCCAGCGAGCAAGTGTGGGACCAATGACCTACGTCTTAACAGCAAGTACTGCTTGTTGGCATGTGATTAAAATTTAAAAAAAGACCAAGAGCCAACACTTTGGAGAGAAGCTTTCTTATTATTCCAACATACCAGAAATGGAAGGGATCCAGCCCAATTTTCCATTATACAGACAAGATAACTGAGCTTTGGACTTGAGAAGTGACTAACCCAGCTACACAGTGAGTGAGCCAGGACCAAGATAAAGTCACCTAACCCCCAATCAATCATCTTTTCACTCTATTTTGAGTACTCAAGACATCCTGGTTTACCTTTTTCGAGCAGCAGGAGGAAAGACAGAGAAAGGTAATGGCCATTTATTATTGTTTATTTGTATTTTTAATATAAAGACTTTAGAAAGACACCAGGGGGCAGTGTATATTTCATTTCCCCAGAGCATATGGGCTCTTGGGGGAGTGTGCTTTATAAAGAGGTTTGTCCTGGGAACTCGGCAGATTTTATTGTAAATACTTCAGCAGTTTCCTGTTATTCAGTTGTTGAATTAAATTTTTATCCCAGCCTCCCCAAACCAATGTCTGCAGATGAGAAGCAGTTTTGTGAGGGAGTATCTGCAACAGGAATGACAGTTTTCTTCATTCTAAAATGTTCTGGTAGACATTCAAAGATGGATTTCCTCCTGCTCAACAGGAAAGAACAGCTTCAGCTCTCAGTTCCTCCAGCTTCCCATCAGCTGCAGAACTGTCTCACCGGAGCTCACACCCTCTTGTTGTTGTTTAGTTGTGAAGTAGTGTCTGACTCTTTGCAATCCCATGGACCGCAGTCCTCCAGGCTCCTCTGTCCATGGGATTCTTCAGGCAAGAACACTGGAGTGGGCTGCCATTTCCTCCATCAAGCCCTCTGGTAGCACCCAAATCCAGTATGCAAGCAAGGTGGGAAGATAAACAGTTGGGCAAATACAGGACAACTCTGAAGCATGATATTTGTTCCAAAGCTCACTCCCAGGAGGAGTAAGGCTTTGCCAGACCTACATCATGATTCTACTTCTCCCTCCACCCAATTCTGTTTCTTTCTCTTTCCCTTCACAGGTGTTGATCCTCAACAAATATGCTGTCCCCCAAACTCTGTCCCAGCGTCTGCCTCCACTCAATCCAACCTACAACAAACGTTTACTTTGTTTCTCAGGCAGACATCGTAACCACAAACTTTCAGCCAACCCCAGGTGGTACCCAGCTCATCCTCTCATCAACTTCCCCAGTACAGATTATGCACTGGTACTGTCAAAAGTGGGTTATTTCCTGTGGGAACAGGAAACTTTCAGAGACTAGCTGATCAAAGACTCTAGGCCTTGCTCACATCAGATCAAAAAGTTAGCACATAAGCTGAGTGAAAACAGCCTAGACGATGGAGAGGACAGACAGGCCCCTGGTGAAGTGTTTACCAAGGAAGGACTCTTGTTCACATCAGATCAGAAACTTAGCACATAAGCTGAGTGAAAACAGCCTAGACGATGGAGAGGACAGACAGGCCCCTGGTGAAGTGTATACCAAGGAAGGACTCTCTGTTGGTGTTTCATCTTAATTAGCTTTTCCTGGTCAGCACTGTTCTGGGTGACACATGTATACTGCTTCTTTAAATCGTCACAACCACCCTCTGCTCTGTGGTAGGTTTTATCATCCCTGTTTTACAGTTTTAGAAACAGAGAGGCTAAATAAATTCTTCAAGGTCACTAACCTGATCACAGATGCCTGAAATTCCTTTAACAATAAACAAAGTTCTTTGTTCCATACACAGAAGCTCGGTTTAAAGCCCTGAAGCATCTTTGGAGACGGAAAATTTAGAATGATGTCTGGGTTCTGGGGCCTGTGTGTTCCTATAGCCTAACAAGAAGATTACAGATGAGAGGGCTTATCTCAGCTAATGGGTACACTTCTTTCTGAAATGGTTCAAGGTTGTTGGTACCAGCCTGGAAATTCTAGTTCCTGTTGCTATTGGATGGGCTCTCATCTAAACCTCAACCTTCAGAAGCTTTACCTGAAACCTTCCACGTCTGCTCCCTGCTTTGAGGGTAAACCTCAGACTTGGTACTCACAACATTCAAACAAAGAACCAGGCCTGGCCCTTTGCTATTTCCATGCTTAAATTTTATGTATATTGGAGCCTAACAATTAGCCTTTTTTCAGGAGCATCTTTTGATTTGGCTTCATACTGTTAACTGCCTTTTAAAATGCTTAAACTGTAAACAATAAGAGACAGTGTGAGCAAAGCAATGAAGAGGAGAGCCATGTCACAAATAGGGAAGCCAAATGCTTATTTTCCATAGTTAGTTCTTTTCGTTGTTGCTGGTTTGTTTGTTAATCTTTATTGTAGCATAGTTGATTTGCAATGCTTTGTTAGTGCACAGACATATCTTATAAACCTAAGGGAACTCATAGGTAAGCCTCAGTAAACACTAAACTCAGTCAACTAAGAATGACTGACTGAGCCACAGTCATCACTGGTTTCCTGGTAATCTAGGAGAATTCAAACTAATTTTTCCTACGGAAATGCAGTGAAACTGGCCTTCACACTAAATTATCATCATTTCTGTTGTTATTAGCAACCATCTATTGAGTACTTTGGAGAAGGAAATGGCAACCCACTCCAGTACTCTTGCCTGGAAAATTCCACGGATGGAGGGGTCTGGTGGGCTACAGTCCATGGGGTCACAAAGAGTCGGACATGACTGAGCGACTTCACTCTCTTTCTATAGTTCCGTTTGGAGAAGGAAATGGCAACCCACTCCAGTGTTCTTGCCTAGAGAACCCCATGGACAGAGGGGCCTGGAGGGCTACAGTCTATGGGGTTGCAAAGAGTCGGACACAACTAAGCAACTAACACACACACAACACATTGAGTACCTACAAATGCCAGACTTGACATGTGATCCTCATCAGTCAGTAAGGAGGCATGTTCATCTCCATGTGTGCTAGCTATGATAGGTATTATCTTCTCCTTTTTACCAAAGAAGCAGGGGCTCCTAAAGGTTAAGTAACTTCTCACTTTATGAGCATGTGATCTTAGAGAAGCTATTTAACCTATCCAAGCCAGTTCTGGCCCATATAAAATGGAAAAATAACTACTAGAGCCTGTGCAGTGCTCACACTCCTGGTTTTCCGCCTGGCTCACATCATCAATTGCTAGGGTATCAATTAGTCCTAGGACATCAGTTAGCATTTCTTGAATGAATGAAATTCACAAGGTCTAAAGGTGATGAGAATTAGAAATACTGTAAGAAAATGGACGAGGACATTCTGCAGCAAATGGGTGTTCATCGGAAGGACTGATGCTGAAGCTGAAACTCCAATACTTTGGCCACCTGATGCGAAGAGCTGACTCATTTGAAAATACCCCGATGCTGGGAAAGATTGAGAGCAGGAGGAGAAGGGAACAGAGGATGAGATGGTAGACGGCATCGCTGACTCAATGGACATGAGTTTGAGCAAGCTGCAGGAGATGGTGATGGACAGAGAGGCCTGGCATGCTGTGGTTCATGGGGTCACAAAGAGTCAGACACGACTGAGCGACTGAACTGAACTGATTCCAGTGCCAGAGACTACTATGTTATACATTTCCTTTGTATCTGTCTTCCAGACTTCTTTGCCTTTAAAGAGACTTAAGAAATGGCTAAGTTTAAAATTGTGCCTAGGACTTCCCTATTGATACAGTGGTTAAGAATCCACTTTGCAATGCAGGGAATGTGTGTTTAATCCCTGGTCTGGGAGGATTCCACATGCCACAGGGCAACTAAACCCACAAGCCCCAATTACTGAGTTCACACGCTCTGAAGCCTATGCTTGGCAACGCGAGAAGCCACCACAATGGAAAGCCCTTACACAACTAGAAAGTAGCATCCACTTGACGTAACTAGAGAAAACCCAAACAGCAACGAAGACCCAGTGCAGCCAAAAACAAATAATTAAATATTGTAAATTGTGCCTAACAAGTTTTTTTAATAAGGAGATGACTACACATTAGGTCACTTCTCATCTATCTGCAACATATCCTCATTGTCTTTCAATACTAACAGATCTCTTTACGTTCCCCAAAACATGAAGCCCCTTTGGCAGAAGAATCTCCCATACACAATGGTCATCTGGGGAGAGTCTCTAATCACATTTGCAGACTTACTTAGGAAAAAACTAGGTACTCTTATGGCATGCCCAACCTTCTATAAAGCCAAGTGATCAGTATGCAGAACTTAGAACTAATCATATACAGGAATGTTTTCACCTGCTGAACTCAAAGAATCTGACCAGCCCAAAGATGACCTGATTAGGAACTTATCTCAACACCCGTAAAATCTGCCCAGAGTCACATCCCTAGAGCCACCACACTGCACAACTCCAGTAGGTATCATTTATGTGATCCACATGAAGGGAGCTGCCTAGATCAGCGCAGTATATGCCCAGAGCAGCTGTGAGCAGCAGCCCAGGCTCAGCTAACGGCAATCTCATAGCAGCTTCCTTTGCCTGCTCCAGTCTTACTCCCCAAGCCTCCTCTTGATGGTATCCATTTCTTGGAGACCATTAGTCAAATTGAAGGCGGGAGGAGAAGGGGACAACAGAGGATGAGATGGTTGGATGGCATCACCGACTCAATGGACATGAGCTTCAGTTCCAGGAGTTGGTGATGGACAGGGAGGCCTGCGTGTTTCAGTCCATGGGTCACAAAGGGTCGGACACGACTGAGCGACTGAACTGAACTGAGTCAAATTATCTTTTAAAGTTCTAATGCTCCCTTATGTAACCACATAATTGATAGGTTTTTTTTCTTTCCTGTTTAACTCAAATGGAACTAGCAAATGATAACTGCTATTGTTCTTAAGAATGTGTGTGCCCTTCACTGCTGCTGCTGCTGCTGCTGCTAAGTCACTTCAGTTGTGTCCAACTCTGCGACCCCATAGACGGCAGCCCACCATGCTCTCCCGGCCCTTCACTAGAAGATAGAATTCAATGGAGAGAGAATGAAATGTTAGCCAAGTTCCTGTAAGAAATATATTTATCCAAAATTTTACTAACTTCCCATTGAACACTGCTACTAAGAAGAAGGAAGTGGTCTGCTTTTGGAATCACTATTGAATCATGCAGTTATGACTGGATATCATTCCTGCCAATCATGTCTACTCAGAAGAGGTCAACAAAAAAGGTCAAGTCACCAAAACCCTACAAAGGAATGACCCTATCCCTCACCTCCATTAAAAAAAGAATGAAAGGTCCAGATACAGTTGGACATTTGTAGAAAAAATTAAGAAAAAGAACCCATAAAGAGAGCTGGTCCAGTGTGGTAACATATAAATACTGTGTGATCCTTTTTTAGACACAGAACAAAGAAGCAGAAGAATAACCCTTCACTGATATACATCTGTAAGGTAACTAGATTTGCTTCTTTACTTAATTTCAAATATACATTAAAATTAGCCCAAAAGAAGACACTCCCTACATATGGCATCATTTAAAACAATATCCCAGACCCTTTAGAGAGAACACCACCTAGGTCCAACACCACAGAATATCATCACATTGCCCCATGGCTGGCAGTGTGTTCATTAAGCTGCTCTCAAGACGGACTGGCTAAGGAGGTCTATAGTCTCATCTTGTAAGAAATTAATCTGGCAGCTATGCCTCAGCCTGATGGACTTAGCCTTGAAATTCAACCTAAAAGTGTTAGTAAATCATCACCTACACATACCAGTTTATTTAGAAGCATTTCCTCGGTGGAATATAAACAGAGTGTTTTTCTCTCTCTCCAAAGCTCCTCATTCCTCAGTGTAGCAGAGCACTTAACAGTATTCTGGGCAGGCTCCATAACTTCTTAATCACCTTTTGTTATCAACCATTTGTTCAATCTGATTTCCAGTCTCATATCAGATCTCAAGCTTTCCCCACTTGTCATTGCTCAGTCTGTGGTAGAAACGACATGAAGGGAGAGAAGCAAAATATATTCTTTAACTTATCTTCCTCACTTATCTTAGAGTGAACATCCACAAACTTCCCTCTAGGACATGCTCTTCCCCACTGAGTCTCTCCTTCAGATGAAGGAAACAAGCATCTCTTACTTGAATAGCATTACTGGGTACCACTGGCCATGGGTATGTCCTGGAGAGGAGAATGGTAACCTACTCCAGTATTCTTGCCTGGAAAATTCCATGGACAGAGGAACCTAGAGGGCTACAGTCTGGGAGGTCACAAAGAGTCGGACACAGCTGAGCACAGCACAGCACTGGGTACCAGTGGCCATAAATGTGAAATCTGGACAAAATGTCCAACCTCTCAATCTCTCATGAGGAGTATCTGTGACTCTGTCAGCTGGCTCTGCAAGGTGTCCTCCATGCACAGTCCCTGGACATGAGGAAATCTTGTTCCAGCCTGACCTCTTTGCTGGCCCACTCTCAGCAGAGTGGTATATACCCCAAAGCCCTTTTTGTGGAGGTGCCCTTCATACTGTGTGGGGTCCAAGAAAGACAGCTACTTCTTGTCACCTCTGTGACCAGTGAGAAATTCACACATCCTTCCTTTCAGCGCCAAATGGTAGGAAGGCAGGCTCCTCTCCCTCCCTCTCCTCTTGGCCTTGCAATTCACTCCAGTTCTCCTTTTCCCTGCTGAGATAAACACAGAGATCTATCAAGTCCTTTGCCAAATCTAACATCTCTCCTGGAGTGAAGTGACAGTTTCCCCTTCTTGCAGTCATCCCAAGTCTCTAAAAGTTTTCCCAGGTCACCCTCATTTCACCTTGAGAAACTAAATACCTTTCCCCAGACTTAGTATTTTTCTTCCCATCCCCTGCTCCCATTCTCAAGCCCCACACCCCTAGGGGCTATGCTCTGTGTGCCTGCAAAGCTCCCCCTCCCCTCATCTAATTTTTATAGACTGGAACTGGGGGCAAGAAGGTTGGGGTAATGACTGCGGGTAGCAAGACTTCTGCCTCTCAGCCCTGAGTGAAGTCTGTGGCTCTCAATTATAGTGGCTCTCTTAAGAATAGAGGTTTAGAGAATTCCTTGGTGGTCCAATAGTTAGGACTCTCAGATTTCACTGCCAAGGGCCCAGATTCAATCCCTGGTCAGGGAACTAAATTTTGCAAGGCACATGACATGGTCAGAAAAAAAAAAAAAGTAGAGGTTTAACCTCTCTGTCTCCAGCTTTGAAATCTAGTCTCTATATCTGAGGCAAAAACATGTCACTTAACAATCCCATTACATGTAGAAACATGTTCCAAAGCCTGAAGTGGCAAAAGGCTGGCTTTTCCATGATCTCTGGAATATATCTGATAAAGACTAAAATCTCTAGGACTTGACAAAAAAAAAAAGTCAAATACAGACTCTGACCTGATAATCTTCATTTGGGAGTTTTAAAACCTTGTTTATACAGAGCCAGAGATCTGGAGAGTGACTGTCTCTTGCTAAAATTTGGGTCCTTCATTAAAATATTAATATGATCACTGGGCAATGTAGAAACAAAGGTGCTTTGTCTCACTGATGTTGGTAATTCAGAGGGACTTTTCTCGGCTACTTGATATAACCAACTAGAATCTCTCCTTCTGATGCTCATATGACCTCTTCCTCAATAAAACATCAAATTGTCTTACTATATATGTTGGACTCCTCTTATCAAAGTGTTCGAAGATTTTTCAGACATCCCAACCTGAGACTTTCAGTTTTTCATTTTCTGTGACCTCATTACCTGACATTATTATCTTAGAATGACTTGGAATTCTTTTTCTGGACCCTGCCTCACTGGTACAATTCAGTTGGAGTGAGCATACTCTCAGCCTGACCCTGAGCTAGGCCTTAGCATAGAGCTACAGTGATTGTTAATGCACAATTTGCTTTTGATTCCAAGACAAACACATTCATGAATCTACTATTCATTCTGGACACAAATCCCAGTAACATTCCCTCAGATTCTTTATTATAATTTCTTAAGAATCAACATGGATAGAGATTGGCTCTTAAGACTTAAAATTCAGGTCCTCTAAATGATGGAAAACAAGGGATAAGACATAGATCTTTAGGCAACTTTCTAAAGCTTTGAGGAAGAGTTTTCAAAACCAGGTTGTGCAGAGTCCTAGCATTCCACAGAGAGATGACAGGAACCTTCCTGGTAGTGGTTCTTTCCAATCTCTCAATTTACACATTGTCAACCAGAATTCATTAGCTTCATATATTAGGATTAATATTTTATTTGAGGGAAATAAACTTTTTCTACATAAATATCTTTAGATGAACCAAATAGTACATATTTTCTTCCCTTATCAAATAAGAATAAAAGCTTCCTGGAGGACCTACTGAACTTATTTACCAATTAACTATCATTCAAAAAAAAAAGTGGTGTTAAAAAAAAAAAAAGGTGGTGTTAATAACTATGTCAAAATGCAGTCAATATTTTTGCAATTCACTCTTCAGTATTCAGCTATGCCAAATAACTTCCTTCAACTCTAACTTGGCCACAGAAATGCCTTTACAGAAATATAATATTATGCCTTGGCCTTTATCAGGGGTCAGTATAAGGAACCTCTTTATGACTAACAATTCTGTTTTGTTTGCGACAGTGTTACTGAAGACTTTGTCCAGGTCCCTTATATAATGAATGCCATGACCTTCCCTTAGAGCTATGAGCCATAAAAATCTTCATGTTTCTTCTTTCAAGATAGCAAAGAATCTGTCATTTACATTTGCCTTCAGCTGCCAATGAATTGAAAGTTAAATCTGAGCACAGAGTCAGGGAAAGGACCCATATTCAAGATGCTGTTTTTTCTGACCCAATTATCACCCGACTCTTCATTAATTCAGCCAGTATTAAATGGTTCGGTAAGGTGCCAAGTATTGCAGTAGGAACCAATGACACAAAGCTTATTAAAACACAATGCCTTCCCTACAAGAGATCTTAGCTGGACAGCTCTTGTTCTATTTTCATGATTTTTTGTGTATATCTTTATTTTTAACTCATTTCATATCTGTTTTTGAAAACACATACAGTATTATCAGTAAACAAACAAAATGAACTAGCATGTTTTGGAAAGAGAAGGCATTAATTTAAATTTGCCTAGAGGGGTAGATGAGTTATATTCTCTTCTCTTAGCTTCCTGAATCATTATCTACTGAACATCTCTTCCAATCCATCCTACAATCAGATTGATTTTCCTAATAGGGCTTTCCTGATCACATCACTCACCTATTCAAAAGTATTAACTGCCACACCACACACTGGTCCTCAAAATCAACCAAACAGCAGCAATCAGAGATAGTCTTGGCACAAAGAATATAGAAACTGCCTAATGCTCCATCCTTCTTGTGTTTATGAGAGGAGGGAACTGAGTAACCCATTCCTAAACCACACTAGGTACATCCAAATGTGTAAAGCCCTGTCATTCTAGAAGAAAGGACCATCGATACATGTGTTGCTGCAGCTGCTAAGTCGCTTCAGTCATATCCGACTCTGTGCGACCCCATAGACGGCAGCCCACCAGGCTCCCCCGTCCCTGAGGTTCTCCAGGCAAGAACACTGGAGTGGCTTGCCATTTCCTTCTCCAATGCATGAAAGTGAAAAGTGAAAGTGAAGTCGCTCAGTCGTGTCCAACTCTTCACGACCCCATGGACTGCAGCCTACCAGGCTCCTCCGTCAATGGGATTTTCCAGGCAAAAGTACTGGAGTGGGGTGTCAATACATGTGTACTTTCACCTAAAATTCAACTTTTTATCCATTTGGGATCTTATCATTGTCATTTAAGTTATTTATTTCCCAGTTTTGCCACATCCATATCACCAACACCAGCACCAAAAGCGGCAGGAAGGAGTGATTCTGCAGTTTCAAATTTTGTTTTAAATGTGCCCTGAAATCTGACTCCTGGAGCCAGAGGAGCTCTAAAAGGTCCCTTGAGATGCAAACTGGTTTCTTTCCTTTAGTCAAGAAAGCCATATCTTTTTATAAATTCAACCACTTTAGCAAATGATAATTCAAGGTCACCCAGCCAACAAGCACCCATCTTGCAGGTTTAAGCTTCCTGTCATGGTACCTCCATGAAGAAGAAAGCCAACCCATGAGGCAGTGGGGAAAGCTGTCCATGATAACTGTTCACAGCCCATCAGTGCATACCTCTTGCAAATCAGTCCTTGTTGAAAGTCTCCACAGAGAAAGACGGTGTTCCTAGATTTTGTTACTTGAAGAGAAGTCTAGAAAGTATTCTCTATGTAAAGGAAGGTCTTCTCTACTTTAAATGCAGAAGATTGCCCAGAATGACAATATATATGGTACATTTGCAATATCTGATATGTGTAAGTTATTTCGTGTCATATAGAAAAGATCTGATACTTTATAAGATTTTAGTAACAATTTCATAACGCAATTATAATATTATCATTGAGAAGAAAATCCTTTGGCCAGTTTACGCTGGTAGAAGTGTTACAAAGCTAATTTCTTTCCCCTCCAGATTTGTGTATCTAGTACATAGAAAAGAAATCTCTTTCTACACACACTTGAGCCCAATGAGACTTCTATGTCATATATTAGAATAGACTATTATTTAGAGAAGTATATTAAGGGGGTTAGGAATATGAACAAGACTCAAGAAATAAATTCTTCTGTTACATTTCATTTAGTTATCAGATACAGTTACCCAGTGAACTAGAGGAACAAAATGATGTTAGCCTTTAGATGTTTATGGTTCTAGGGAGGAAACACAATGCAAGACCATAGTACAAAATATTTTCAATAAAACAGACGTTTCTGATTTAGTACAGTCCTCTGAAACAGCAGGCTGATCTGTAAAATATACAGCACAATTGATGCTCCTTTGGAAAATGTGCAGACACCTTACATTGCAATCAACTGTATCTAGAGAGGGGGAAAAAAGATGACGTCTGGAAGGTTTTTCCTGCCACGTTCATGAGAGAGCATTTTTTAATTACATTCACATTCTCAGATTACTTATTTGTATGCACAGTGAACAATGGAAAGAAAAAACCTTAATGTGGATGTGATTTGATGCAAACTACTGAGAGAAATGTGAACTTATGTCAATTCCTTACAGAGGATAAAGCAGCTAGGGAGGAAGAAGACTCCCTCCAAGAAGACATGGCACTTTGAGACCCCTTAAACTCATCAATTCACTCTTGATCCAAAAGGTAGCACTAAAATGTGACCAAACATTCAGTGTTTAGAGATTTTACTTATTTGTTGATTGCCTGTGGCATAAAGAGGTCTCCGGTTCTCTGGAAATGTGAAATCCAAAATTGTCTAATTCGGATCTGAGGGCTAGATATGAACATTCTGACAGTGTCTTCCACTGCATAGTAATTCATCTCCTGTTTAAATGCTATTCTGAAATTCAGGGTCACTCTCTCATAGAAGTGAGGCATAGAGCTGTGATGGGGGCCATGAATAATTTTAGGCTATTTGTACACAGCTGCAGCTACTTGCATGGGTAATTGCTTTTGCCCAAATCACCAGCATAATTGTGACTCTAAAGACAGATTTGAAAGCCACTGAAGTGTCAAATTATATTACAACAATAGAGCCAGTTCTCCAGAAAGTACTCATGTTTTAATTTTAATCAAGCTCCAAGAATGTGTTGAACCCTTGCTCTAGGGCAAATAAAAAAATGCCAAAATGTTGTGATATGTTGATGTCTAGCATAACAATCAGAGAAGGGACGTTCACTTCATTATACTGATAGTAAGATTGCATTAATAATTCTAGTACCACCACCTCACCCAGTGCTTGGCATTCAATAATGTTTTTAATGAATAAGTACAACTTCTGACTTCTACCATTTGAACTAGGAATTTGTGATATGAAGGCAGAAGGATAGCTACAGTTGTTCTGAAAGGTGGCTGGTGATGACTGTTCAGAGCAGGGTGATCACTACAACAAAACAACAAACCTGGATTGACCTGCCACCTCTGGCATAAGCTTGGCACGCTGACCACCAAACCTATCACATCACCTTATCATGTCAGGTGAAGAGGAACATTAGGACACACTCTAGAAAATACTGCATCAAATCAGACAAGATTTTGGACAATAACGGGAATATGAAATCAAAATGATAACTCAATTGCATGATACAAATAAAACAACAGTGAAAAAGAATATACGATTCAGAATATAAAGCCTTCATAAGAGAACAGTGCAAAGAAATGGCAAAAAATGATAGAATGGGCAAGACTAGAGATCTCTTCAAGAAAGCTAGAGATACCAAGGGAACACTTTAAGCAAAGATAGACACAATAAAGGACAAAAATGGCAAGGACCTAATAGAAGCAGAAGAGATTAAGAAAAGGAGGCAAGAATACACAGAAGAACTGTACAAAAAAAGTTAATAACCCAGGTAACCAAAGTGGTGTGGTCACTCACCCAGAGCCAGACATCCTGGAGTGTGAGGTCAAGCAGGCCTGAGACAACATTACTACTAACAAAGCTAGTGGAGGTGATGGAATTCCAGCTGAACTTTTTCAAATCACAAAAGATGATGCTGTTAAAGTGCAGCACTCATTATGCCAGCAAATTTGGAAAACTCAGCAGTGGCCACAGGACTGGAAAGGGTCAGCTTTCATTCCAATCCCAAAGAAAGGCAATGCCAAATAATGGCCAAACTACTGGATAATTACACTCATTTCACATGTCAGCAAGATTATGCTCAAAATCCTTCAAGCTAAGCTTCGGCAGTACGTGAATGGAGAACTTCCAGATGTACAAACTGGGTTTAGAAAAAGCAGAGAAACCAGAGATCAAATTGTAAATATACACTGGATCATAGAAAAAAAACAAGGAAATTCCAAAAAACATCTACTTTGCTTCATTGACTATTCTAAAGCCTTTGACTGTGCATTCACAACTGTGGACTATTCTTAATGAGATGGGAATACCAGACCACCTTACCTGCCCCCTGAGATACCTGTATACAGGACAAGAAGCAACAGTTAGAATTGGACATGGAACACAGACTGGTTCAAAACTAGGAAAAGAATACGCCAAAGCTGTATATTGTCACCCTGCTTATTTAACTTATATGCAGAGTACATAAGCCCGGCATGTGAAATGCCGGGCTGGGTGAAGCACAAGCTGGAATCAAGATTGCCAGGAGAAATAACAACAACCTCAGATAGGCAGATGATACTTTAATGGTAGAAAGTGAAGAAGAACTAGAGAGCCTCTTGATGAAGGTGAAAGAGGAGAGTTGAAAAGCTAGCTTAAAACTCAACATTCAAAATACGAAGATCATGGCATCTGGTCCCATCACTTCATGGGAAACAAAGAGAAAAGGGGGAATCAGTGTCAGAGTTCACTTTCTTGGGCTCCAAATCCCACATGTCTCAAAATGTAGATGTTGACTGCAGCCATGAAATTAAGAAACACTTGCTCCTTGGAAGAAGACCTATGAAAAACCTAGACAGTGTATTAAAAAACAGAGACATCACTTTGCCCACAAAGGTCCATATAATCAAAGCTATATTATTTCCAGTAGTCATGTATGGATATAAGAGTTGGACCATAAAGAAGGCTAAGCATCAAAGAATTGATGCTTTTGAGCTGTGGTGCTAGAGAAGACTCTTGAGAGGCCCTTGAATTGCAAGGAAATCAAACCAGTCTATCCTAAAGGAAATAAATCCTGAATACTCATTGGAAGGACTGATGCTGAAGCTCCAATACTTTGGCGACCTGATGCAAATAGCAGACTCATTGGAAAAGACCCTGATGCCAGGAAAGATTGAAGGCAAGAGGAGAAGGGGGCAACAGAGGATAAGATGGTTGAATGTCATCACTGACTCAATGGACATGAGTTTAGCAAACTCTGGGCAAAAGTGAAGGACCGGGAGGCCTGGTGTGCTGCAGTCCATGGGGTCTCAAAGAGTCAGACACGACTTAGCGACTGAACAACAACAATAAAGACTAATGTTCAAGTCCCAAGGTTTATGTGCTGTGTGCTCTTAGTCAACGCACTGAAACTCTAACCTAAGAATCTACTAATGTTAGTAATGGATTGCCTGCAAGTGAACAACTGTGAGGGCTGTTTTCACACCAGAAGCCCAGGAGCGTGGAGTTGGCTTGGTGACCTAAGGATGGCCAGAGTTATGGTCACCGGAGTTCTCTTGGTCTCTGCCTCTGGCCCTAAGAAATCTGATAGCTCTAGC
This sequence comes from Capra hircus, assembly GCF_001704415.2. Classification (NCBI taxonomy): domain Eukaryota; kingdom Metazoa; phylum Chordata; class Mammalia; order Artiodactyla; family Bovidae; genus Capra; species Capra hircus. Next base: position 50,696,289 of record NC_030812.1, on the reverse strand, counting down.
TAATAACTGCATCTGTGATAAAAGGAGGAATGGGCACAGGTGGGGACAGAAGCTTTATTGGAAGAGAGAAGACTCCAGATCCATGTAAGACATCCATTTATAGTTCATAGGCTACAACTGAGTCACACACCACTGGTAGCAAGGAAGGTTAGGAAATGCACACTTTTTAAGATGAACACATGTCCAATCCAGTCAAAACTGAAGTTGTGTTAGTAAAGAAGGGAGATTGGAATGAATAGGTAACTAGCAATGTCTGCTTCAATATTCTTTATAGACTTGGTGTTAAGGATTGTATGAGATAACATATTTGAAAATGTTCTGTTATCCAGAAAGCTAAACAAAGTTGTTTTTTGTAATTGAAGTGTAGTTGATTCACAATATTATTTGTTTCAGGTATATAACAGTGTTTCACGATTTTTAAAGGTTATATTCCATTTATAGTTATAAGAAATTAGCTATATTCCCTGTGTTGTACAATATATACTTGCAGTTTATTTCATACAACTAGTTTGTGTTTCTAAATCCCTTACCCCTCTTTCTCTTCCCTCTCCTCACTGATAATCACTAGTTTGTTCTCTGTATCTGTGAATCTGTTCCTTTTTTGTTATATTCACTAGCTTTTTTTTTATTACACATCTTAGTGATATCATAGACTATTTGTCTTTCTCTGTCTGACTTATTTCAATTAGTATAATACTTTCCAAGTCCATCCACGTTGTTTTAAATGGTAAACATTCATCTTTCTTTATGGCTGAACAGTATTCCAAAAGTTGAACTTTTTTAAGTGCAATAAATATTATACTATTTTCATGTATATACAGTACCTTGGAAAAAGATCTTAAGATAAAATATATACTATATTTTAACTAATATATAAGCATATTAACTAATATATAGTATACTAGGTCACACACATACATTTGAAACAAACGGGAGGAATGAATATCTTTTCCTTGTGCATTTAAGATAGCATAAATTAAAAACATGTGATTCAGTTATGTTCCAATTTCAGTTCAGTCGCTCAGTCGTGTCCGACTGCAACCCCATGAATCGCAGCACGCCAGGCCTCCCTGTCCATCACCATCTCCCGGAGTTCACTCAGACTCACATCCATCGAGTCCGTGATGCCATCCAGCCATCTCATCCTCGGTCGTCCCTTTCTCCTCCTGCCCCCAATCCCTCCCTGCATCTGAGTCTTTTCCAGTGAGTCAACTCTTCGCATGAGGTGGCTCGAGTATTGGAGTTTCAGCTTTAGCATCATTCCTTCCAAAGAACACCCAGGGCTGATCTCCTTTAGAATGGACTGGTAGGATCTCCTTGCAGTCAAAGGGACTCACAAGAGTCTTCTCCGACACCACAGTTCAAAAGCATGAATTCTTCGGCACTCAGCTTTCTTCACAGTCCAACTCTCACATCCATACATGACCACAGGAAAAACCATGGCCTTGACTAGATGGACCTTTGTTGGCAAAGCAATGTCTCTGCTTTTCAATATGCTATCTAGGTTGGTCATAACTTTTCTTCCAAGGAGTAAGCATCTTTTAATTTCATGGCTGCAGTCACCATCTGCAGTGATTTTGGAGCCCAAAAAGATAAAGTCTGACACTGTTTCGACTGTTTCCCCATCTATTTCCCATGAAGTGATGGGACCAGATGCCATGATCTTCGTTTTCTAAATGTTGAGCTTTAAGCCAACTTTTTCACTCTCCTCTTCACTTTCATCAAGAGGCTTTTTAGTTCCTCTTCACTTTCTGCCATAAGGGTGGTGTCATCTGCATATCTGAGGTGATTGATATTTCTCCCGGCAATCTTGATTCCAGCTTGTGCTTCTTCCAGCCCAGCATTTCTCAAGATGTACTCTGCATATAAGTTAAATAAGCAGGGTGACAATATACAGCCTTGACATACTCCTTTTCCTATTTGGAACCAGTCTGTTGTTCCATGTCCAGTTCTAACTGTTGCTTCCTGACCTGCATATAGGTTTCTCAAGAGGCTGGTCAGGTGGTCTGCTATTCCCATCTCTTTCAGAGTTTTCCATAGTTATGGTATATAACATTAAAGCAAAGTATAGGAGCTTTTTACATTTTGCTTTATTTTTATGTAAATATACTATTTACCTTCTTTTGTTTTTGTCTAAAAATGGAGCATATATGCCTTTACTTCATTTACATGTGATTAAATTAATAGTAATTATGCAGTCTGTACATTAAAATACCTTGAAACACTATGCTCTCCCTCAAAAAATAAAAAATCTTAAGCATGAAATTTAAAATAATTGTCTTCAGTATTCAAAAATGCATAATCGAAAATATTTTTTTTCTTTCAAGAAGTCTCAAATTTTTCATATCTTAGAAAATGGGCTGAGGGAAAGATTTTTTTTTAATAAAAAAATCAATGCAGGAAAGAAGAAATTAGGAAAATATTCTGTCTCAGTGACAATATAATTATAGTGCCCTATGAAGATGCAATTGGCACAGTTACTTGATTTTTATTAAGTATCAGAGCATAGGCAGATATTAAAATGCAATTTGAATATGAGCAATGTTAAAGTGGTAAGTGATATTAAGCAGTAGATATTTAGAAAACCTCAGGAATCACCTTACCTGCATCTGTTCATGGCCAACAGACCTCTGCAGTCAAGCCTGCCTCCCTCGTTACCCCTCTGTCTCCCTGAATCTCACCAGTTCACTAATATCTCAGGGCTTTTGCACTTGCCATCACCTTCCCATTTTTCCAACGGCTGTTTCCTTCTCATCATCCCAGTGCTGATTCAAACATCACTTCCATAGAGATACCTTCCGGGAACATCCTAATTAAACAGTTGACCTCCTCTAGCCTCTCCCACCCTGTAGAGAGGTCCAGGTCCAGGTCCCACCATCATCTCGCTTCTATTTTTTTCATAGCATTTACAATTATCTGACAGTTTTTTAATCCTATGCCTACCCCAGTAAGGGCTTTCCCAGGTGGTTCCAGTGGTAAAGAACCTGCCTACCACTGCAGGAGATATAAGGGGTGCCGGTTCGATCCCTGGATCAGAAAGATCCCCTGAAGAAAGACATGGCAACCCACTGCAGTATTCTTGCCTGGAGAATCCCATGGACAGAGGAGCCTGGTGGGCTACTGTCCACAGGGTCACAAAGAGATGGACAGGACTCAAGCAACTTAGCACACATGCCCCTACTAGACTAGAATATAAGCTCCAAAAAAGCAGAGGCAAGGTCTGTGTTGTTTAATAGCTCTGTCTCTAGTACCAAAGACAGGGCTCATCACAAAGTAAGCACTGCTTAAGTATGTGTTGAGTGGGAAAAAAAGATACATGTGCATTCTATAAACAACAAGTTTTATAACCACATTTAGATATTTGGGAAGGACTAAATTGCTGCATATAGGTGAATATAGTAGACAGTATTTCAAATCATAAACATAATTTTCACATAATAGTTTATTAAAACATATTCTATTTGGCATATTTCTACTGAGTGAAGGATTCTAAGTACTAAAAGAAAACAACTGAAGAGTTGACCCAGACATTCCCCTGGTGAGTTCATCACAATTTGTTAGCATATAAGAACATATTTTTCCAGGTACTGTCAATTCTCTGCAGGAACAGAGTTAAATCTTCTCAGAGCTATCATCTAAATTCCTTAGACTTGGTATTCTCAAAGAGCTGCTGCTGCTGCTGCTAAGTCGCTTCAGTCATGTCTGACTCTGTGCAACCCCATAAACGGCAGCCCACCAGGCTCCCCCATCCATGGGATTTTCCAGGCAGGAGTACTGGAGTGGGGTGCCATTGCCTTCTCCATCTCAAATTGCTTTGGCCCCTTAAATCTGCATCTTGTATCTTGGACCTAGGTCTCTATTTTTCAGATTCACTTCTTTCCTACCCTGCCCAGTTATAAAGACATAGTTGTGAAACTACAAGTGGTCTTTTTCTAGATGTTTCTTTTTTTCTTTGTATCACGGCTAGTCTCTCACTTTTAGTTTCCAAGACAAGGTGGTAAAGGCAAGATAATGTCATTAAAAGCAAAAGACAATGTTAACCTCCTTAATTATCTCCAGCACTTAAAGCTCCTGTACTTTCAGTGCAAATGAAAAGGCACTGGAGGATATGAAGCATTCAACTCCTTCCTCAACTCAGTTAAAGCAAGAAAGAAGAAATGTTTCTCTTCCATTGAAACACTCCAGTTTAAAAGTAAAAGGTAATAGCTTCACATATTATGCTGGTATACAACTGAATTTTTAATTCAATGTGGAGTTCTAAAAAAATTATTAAAAGTTCAGGCTGTCAAAAGACTCATTATAGAAGAAACATAATTTCTTCCTGTCCCATGGTGTAACTTGACATAGCACTGAAGAACCCTTCTGTTTCTATAACTGCGTTAGATGTGACTAAAAGACATTTTTTGAATACTCAAGTTGTTTCTTTAAAGTACTGACTCATGCAGGGCTGTAGTCAATCACTTGCCAAAAGGTAGGTTCAGGGGAGAATAAAACAGAAACAAATAACTAAACAAAGGATTTTAATAATCCTGAAGAAACTAACATTCAATGTAATGGCCATTAATAAAAAATATTCATGCTACTGTTACCAGCAGAACTGCCACCATAAACTGAGGAGACCATGGTGAATTACTGAGCATCATAAAATTCTTAAGTATCTTGTAGGATGCATTTCCCCATTTAGGGATTATAACTCAAGAAGAAATATTCTAAAAGGAACAGGCTGCTCCTTTGAGTGTCAGAACTCCAAGTTGTTTTAATAGAAAGCCACAATAAATACTTTTTATGGCAGAATCTGAATGATAGGGTTGCATTATCTACCAAGTCTCAGTTTCTGAGCTAAGCTCAGTGCAAACAAAGTAAAGCAGGAAAGGAAGACAGTGTTTGATGCCCGTAGCTTGCCCCATGATATGCCTATTCCTACACTCTTGGACACCCTGCCCGTGGAACTCTGTGTCTTCAAGTATCTTCTCTCAGCTCTGTATCTTTATCCAACACATTCAGCTCAAGCAAGAAGATATCCTCTGTGATCCAGATCCCCATCAGAGCCCATGTTTTTAGAGCTCAGAGGGCAAAGTGTTTGGTGATAAGAGTATATCTGAAGCCTTTTCTGAAAATCTCCTGGGAACCTAGCCATGCAATTGCCCTTTCCCCCTCCATTGCCCACCCGCGCCGCTCCCCCACCTCTCCCCCCCGCCGTAACACATACACAATCTCTCTCAGTCTTTCCTCTTTCCCTAACAGCTCTACAATTTCAGATGGTGATTAAGAAAAAGTCAATATACTTATGAGTAGACTGATAAAAGAGATTTCTACCAAGGTTCAGTGTCACTTCCTGTATTAGTCAGGGTTCTCCAGAGAAACAGAACCAATAGGCTATCAAAGGAGATTTATTACAAGGACTTGGCTCCTGCAAACATGGAGGCTTAGAAGTCCCACAGTCTGCTGTCTGCAAGCTGGAGACGGAGGAAAGGCAATGCTGTGATTCAGGCCAAGTCCCAAGACCTGAGAACCAGCGGAGCCAGTAAGGGAAATCACATCTGAGGGCAAGGGAAGATGAGATGTTCCAGCTTAAGCAATGAGGCAGGAAAAAGGTGGTTAATTCCTGCTTCTACTCCCTTTTGTTCTAGCCAAGCCCCCCAAAACTGGATGATGCCCACTCACATTGGGGAGGGTGATCTACTTATTCCGAATCCACAAATTCACAGGTTAATCTCACCCAGAAACAACCTCACAGACATGCCCAGAAATAATGCCTAATCTGGGCAACCCATGGCCCACTCAAGTTGACATATATAATTAACCATCACACTTCCTAAGACAATCTTTCCAGAATCTTTCAGGTGGTTTCTCATGCATACATTTTGTTTCTTCTCCTCTTGAAGGCCTTGGTCAGTTGCTTTGCAAATACTTGGTAACTCCAAATAAGATGTCATCTCTTCATATTCAACTCTTTTCCCTTAGCCTTAGCACAGTACCTACCACAAAAAATATGAAATGTGGCTAAACAGGAGTGAGTTGGAAAACAGTAAGAAATTGTTTTTTGCCTGCCACCCAGGGGCTCCAAGACATGCAAAGGAGATGAGGTATGCGTATAAATAACTCTAATATATAGCAGAAAGTAATGTCTCGTAACAGGAAAGTACAAACTCTTACTGCCAATTTCTGACTTCAGTATGATCAACTGCAAGTGCACAAGAGTGTGGAGGCAGGTCTGTCTCCCATAGGTATGCCTCTGACCAGTTCTGGGTCCTTACCTGTGACAGGGGTCTGAAATTAGGTCTTGTTGCTCTCAGGGTAGTACTGTAAGGGCAAATAGAAATTTAAAATAGAAAACTTGATCACTGTCTAGAAGAGATAGAAGAGACATCTGCACACCCATGCTCACTGAAGCATCTTTCACAACAGTCAAGATAGGAAAACAACCTAAATATTTGCCAACAGATGAATAAAGAAAATGTGGTGTTCATTAACAATAGAATCCTATTTAAAAAGGAGATTCTGCCATTTCAATAATATGGATGAAACTTGAATACACCATGCCAAAAAAATGAGCCAGACACAGAAAGACAAGTATTGCATAATCTCCCTTATATGTCATGTGTATGTGTGTGTGTGTTTGTATTTTTAAAGCAAATTCATAATAACAGAGAGTAGAATGGAAGTTACCAGAGCATGCAGCACAGGGGGAAAAGGAGAGATTTTTAAAAAGAAAAAAAGTAGAATAGTGATTGCCAAGGACTAGGGCAAGACGGTCTTAGGAGTTATTATTTAATGTTATTAAATATGTTTATTATTTAATTTAGTTAACATTATTTAACTAAATAATTATTTAGTTAAGTTTTATAGAGTGAAAATTCAGTTTTATAGAATGAAAAGAATTCTGGATATGGATGGTGGTGACAGTTATGCAACCGTAGGAAGGTGCTTAATTCAACCAAACTGTATACTTAAAAAGATTAAGATAGAAAGTTTTATGTTATGTATATTTTACAATAAAAAAATGAACAATCTGATGCATAAAATACTACCAGAAAAGAAAAATGCTTCAAAGAGTAAAGTCTAAATGTATATCCACAACAAAAGCACAGTGAATGAGAGGATTGCTCTTTTGGACATTAAAGAAAATTTCAAATCTTGGAATTATTTTTTGATAAGGAAGAAAATAAGATATATCCTCCCCACTGACCATATCATCCCTTTGCTTAGTTACTTGCAAACACTTGTAATTATAAATTCTTTCTCCCTTCAAAATACACATAAATCTTTTCAAAAGATAAGTCAATCTCCTGCTGACTTTAAAATCCAGGAATGGGAACTTCCCTGAAGGTACAGTGGCTAACTCCACACTTCCAATGCAAGGGGCATAGGTTCAATTCCTGGTCAGAAAGCTAAGATCACACATGCTACATGGTGTGGTCAAAAAAAACAACAAAAAACAAAAAAAAAAAAAACCAGGCATGTCTTCCTCAAGGACCTGGAAACCAACTCTCTGAAACATAATCATCTAAGAAGATGGGACTCCCATCTTCGAAGACGACGACCACTCCCATCTAAGAAGATATGACTACTAACTTCAGTGGAAACTTCATGCCAAATTGCAAAAGCTACCACCTGCCATGAGAAGTGTGTTTACCTCTGGGTAACATGGACAAGCTTTCTTTAAGATTTTAGGACTTTTAAGGTCTAAGGAAAGGGAAGATTTCTTTAAAAGCAGAAATGAAGGAAGATGACACAGAGAAGACGCAGCATGAGCGAAGTTCACTGAGGAAAAGCAAAGCGTTTAGAGAACACTAAGTTTGGTCACACTGAGATGTTACGTGCATGCAGAGGACTGGAAGTAAGAACCAGTCATGGAAGTTAGGACAAGAGTGCAGAGATCCACACGCCAGAGGCGAGTTTCCTCTTGACTCAAAACATAACCCGGCTTGTCTCTGAAATTTAGCAAGGATTTTTCATGAGAAATACAAAAGGGTGTGTTCAGTGCCACACTTCCTTTTTAATTTTTTACTGAGGTTATAGTTGATTTACAATATTTCAGGTGTACAAAGTGATTCAGATATATATATGTATCTTTCTATATATAAATTCTTTTTCAGATTCTTTTACTTTATAGGTTATTACAAGACATTGGATATAGTTCCCTATGCTGCTGTACACTAGGACCTTGTTTATTTTATATACAGTAGTGTGTAACTGTATATAAAATTTATCCCCTCCCCCACATCTTTCCCCTTTGGCAACCAAAAGTTTGTTTTCTATGTCTGTGAATCTATTTCTGTTTTGTAAATAAATTCATTTGTATCATATTTTAGATTCTATATATATATATGTGGTATATATCCTAATTTATCCCCTCTCCCACAACTTTCCCCTTTGGCAACCTAAAGTTTGTTTTCTATGTCTGTGAATCTTTCTGTTTTGTAAATAAATTCATTTGTATCATATTTTAGATTCTATATATATGTGGTATCACATGATATTTGCCTTTCTCTGACTTACTTCACTCAGTATGACTATCTCTAGGTCCATCCATCTTACTGCAGATAGCAATACTTCATTCTTTCTATGACTGAGTAATCTTCCACTGTGTATGTGTGTGTGTATGTATATATATACACATATATATGAAGATGTGTATATATACGCATATATATCATCATTATCCATTATCTGTTGATGGACATTTAGTTTAGTTCCAAGTCTTGGCTATTATAAACAGTGCTGCTATGAACACCGGGGCAGTGCTACACTCTTTGCAATTCTATAAAAATTATCCTCAATTCCAGACAAAATCTTCAAACACCAGAAGAAAACATAAATCTCAACTTTTCACTGCTCTTACGAGCTAGTCTTTTATCTGACCACAGTTATCAGTTCTATCTCCATAACAGTTGGCAGCAGTTTGGGGTGTTGTTATTAAGATGGCACAGCTCTTTAGAAGAACAGTTTCTTTGTTTTCAACTCCTGATCTGCTGGGCCAGAGCAACCATTGTTCTCATTTTTCTTATGCTATCACTCATAGAGGCTAAGGCCAGCGGTTCTAGTTTTTCTTTGACCTTCCTGCTTGTTTTCACAGAGGTAATTTACCTATTTAAAGATGATTTGTTGAAACCAAATGAGCAGTCACGGAAATGTAAGAACCCACAGAATGTCCTCTTTCATTTGCGATATCTGCATTCAAAGACAGATGATTTTAAAGAGAGGTTGTATTTAAGTACAGCAAATATACCTGTTTGTTTTCCAAGTAATGTAACTCTCTCACTGGCCTACATTCATTGCAATGGATCTTTAAACTGGTGGGCAAAGGAAGAAATGGAGGCCCACAGTAACCATTTGTATAACATGCCATATTTTTTTTTTTGATAGGGATAGTAAAAACACAAGGATTGGGGGTGTAGGAGGGGGGTGGATAGCTGCATTTTAACTCTTTCCCATGACTTTACTAAAAGGATTTTCACTTCAACAAATGTTTCTATAATCAGAGCCAAGATCTAATTTATTTTTGGAAAACAGAAAATGGAACTGTTATGAATAGTCTTATTTCAGCAATCAAAGAGAGTGGAGAAAGAAATCTAGTATTTGATTTGTTTTTCATAAGCACGGTTCAAAGCACATCTGTGCTTATGCCATGAATCCTTCTGTATAGGACTCTCCTTTAGAAGTTTCAGTAAGAGGTGAGTCCATTGATCTGCAATTTGGTAAATTTGAGGTCTTTGAAGGGCAGCCAAAGTTTCACTTAGTTTCTCAACAACTCTCTCTCTCAAACCTGAGAACATCTATCTTGTTCCTAGAGAACTTGAGATACAGTTTTATACTCAGGACATCATTGTGCCTTGCAGACAAAGCCAGGCAGCCTTATTGAGACACAGAGTTCTTTTAAAAGATATATTTCATTTAGTATCTTAATGAGCATGTCTGTCTTTAGTGGAAGAAATAAGCATTAAAATACAACGGCTGCTTTCTGTGGGAATATCTACATTTTAAATCTAGCCAGGGTGCAGGACTTACAATCTCATACACACATGATTCACTTGAGATTTAAGAAAATAATTTATTTTTTACAAATCTACCCAACAGTTAATCAATTGAAAAAAATTAATCAACTAGAAAAATTCAGACATAATCTTGGTTATTTGAGTATTTTCCAAGTGTTAGAGCTTCTTGTATGTTTCAGATTAAATCATGATGTTTTGATAAAGGCTTGATAGTTGTCAGTCATGGCTCTTTACAACCCCATGAGTTGCAGCCTGCCAGGCTCCTCTGTCCATGGAATTCTCCAGGCGAGAATACTGGAGTGGGTAGCCATTCCCTTCTCCACAGGATCTTCCCAACCCAGAGATTGAACTTCCTGCATTGCAGGCAGATCCTTTACTGTCTGAGCCCCCAAGAAAAGAAACATTAAGTATCACATGAATGAAAGAATAGAGATCAAGTACAAGGCCTGGCACAAAGGGTTCAATAAGCAACAGCTAGCAGTTCAGTAGGGCAGTAGTGGTAGCTGTAGCAATAGTCATCCACCCTCCCCTCACTGAACAGTTCATTTGACAAACAAAGCCCAGAAAAATTAAATCATTTGCCAAGGTTACAAAACTGGCTAGTGGCAGAGCTGAAATTGGAATGCAGGCCCCCTTACAAGTCTAATAGTCTTTTCCCAATACCTTGGGGGAAATAATTTTTCAAGTATAATGAGTTATTTTGTCATACGAAAGATCCTTTGAGAGAAGGGTGAATCTTCATTTCTATATTGCAATGGCAAGCCTTCTCAGCCTCTATACTGATTGTCATATCAGAATGTGATCAGCTTTCCCTCAGTCATTACCTTCTTTGAACCTCTCATATTTTTTCCCATCATCATTGCCTTCTTATTTAGCCTCAGCAACACCACCATAAGTCAAATGCTGTCTATTTACTCCTTCTCTGTTTACTTTCTTGCTCCTTCAGGTACCCAAAGCAGGGGACTCTCCAGAGCTAAACTCTTGAATCCTCTCTCTCCTTTAGAGTTCACACATATTTCCAAGGACTCTTGGAAAACATCTTCAGCCCTCAGATCTTTCTTGAAATCTAGCAGCAAATTTCCAGTTTCCTACTGGACGTTACCACATAAATATAAATGTTCCAATATAACCTCAAAATTACTATGTCTGTAATCAAAATTATCATCTTCCCCTCTAGAGTAGCTCAAAATCTTCATGTTCAAAGTTTGTCAACAGTTCCATCATTGTTCCCGTCTTGAAACCATGAAGACATCATTGAGTCTCCTTGCCCTTCGGAAGTGATTGATCATAAATTCTGTTGCACCTGTTTTCTCTTTCCTTTCCTCTCCCACAAGTAACACAAGTATCCCATTAGTTTAGTTACTCACCAGCAACTACTCTGAAAGCCTGTTAACTGATGGCTCTGCCCTTGTTTCTCACCATCTTACAAACTCCCTGACAGTAACCTGTCTTCCTGAGTCACATACATTTTATCATATTTTTCCTCAGGTCAAATCTGTCCAACCACTTCACTGCACCTACGAGACAGGATCTACCTGCTTTGCTTTTGCAGTCAGAACTCTGTACCACCTGGCCCTGTCATCCACCATGTTCATTCATTTCTCAGTAAAATGCAATGTTACATGTCAAATTAGTACGTTTAATGTTTCTCTTTGACATTATTGAGGCAATGAGAAAAGGCATATAGTGCTCAGAATTAATGTGATTGTTTCTTTCTTATGAAAACAAAAATTAAATTTAAACAACCTAATACTTTTTTAGAATTGATGTCACTCACTAGTAACATTTTCCAAATGAAGATCACTTTCTAGAAAGGTTTTATAAGCATTGTCTTCCACAGACAATTCAGGTTAAAATACAGTCTCGATAGTAATGCCAAAGAAAAGCAGGAAATCTGTGTCATTTTCTCCAACAAAAAGGTAAGGAAGTCTGCCCCAAACTTACTGCTTAGAGAATCTAGAATTTAATGTTTTGTCAGCTGGGCTGTTCACATACTAGAGTCAGTCTCTCTCCTCCATATTATTAACAAACATTATCTGTATTCTGACTTCTCAGGATGTTTAGGGACTAGTATCAGGAACGCTCTTTTGGGAAGGCTATTACCTTAATCCTTCTGCAAGGAAACACATCTACAATAACAATTCTTTGATTTTTCTCATACTTTCTTTTTCTTTTATGTATCTCTCCTTAAAAAGAATATTTTTCTCTAACACAAATTAAAGCTACACTGAAGCACCACTTCTTAACTATCAGACTGACACTAATCAAAAAATCTAACATGTTCTTTTGGCAGTCTGGTAGAACCACGTGTACTTCATACAGTACTTGTGTTAATGGAAAAGTTAAAACTCTAAGGAGGAAAATTTGGCAAAATTACATGTGATTTTAGCCTATAAGCCAGCAATTTCACTTCCAAGAATCTATTCCAAAGTAATACTGGCAAAAAAAAAAAAAAAGTCCTTTTTTGAAGCACTATTTAATAATAGCAAAGGAATGGAAACAGCTTACAAATGAATTAAACAAACCCTATTTTCTATTGTTCAATGTCTACTTCCTTTTCTTTTTTCCCTTCTGTTTGCTACCTCCCCTTCACCTCCCACTCCAGACCTTAACAAACTACAAAGATTCCAAAAATACTCTTTAAGAACTGCTCTGACAGTTGCTGGTAGGAGATTGACACCCATGATCCCAAACATGAGGCACGAAGAACCAAAACCACCTCTAACTGTCCTAGCCACAAACTTTCCAACAATTAAAGTGAAATAGCATGGCCATCCCTTCTCACACTGTGAAATTCCAGGTCTGAAACTGCTTGGGGAATTATCTGATTTTCATGTACTTTCCAGTGCTCATCAGCTCAATAAAGCCTGTAATCTCTACCTGAATCATTTTAACTATTATTTTTGACAACCCCTCAATGTCCATCTACAGGAACTAACCAAGTAAATTCCATTACATCCACCAAATGAGCACTATGCAAGTATAAACCATGTTCAGAAATCTCCATATATTACAATGGAATGATTTCCAGAAATTTTAAGTGAAAAAAAAAAAGAGGGGGGAGAGAAAAATATGTATAATCTGCTGCCATTTATCTAAGGATTTGGGATATAAATATACACATTCACTTAATTATTTTTAAATGTCTATAAAAACAAAAACTTAAACCGTTACCTATATAAAGGGAGGGTGGGAGGGAAGCAGTGGAAGGGGGCAGGGATAGAAACCAGAGTTCTCTGAACATGCCTTGTGTTTTAAATACAAATATTTTACTTTTAAATTTTAAAAAGCAAGCTCTGAAAGCTAAAAGCAATAAGAAACCAATGACTCTATGTAGCCTAAGCACAAAGAGAAACTATTAACTAACATTAGATGTTTTCAGTACTCATTCATTGGTGATAGAGTTGGTACTGTCATCCTGAGACTGTTGTGTGTATGCTATCGGAGGAAACAAACAATTATATTGCTGTCATTGGTAACCAGGTTTTCCAGCATGGGATCAAGACATAAAATCAAAGAAATTAAGTAAAAGCTCTATAGTCCTAAGCTTTAATTGGAGGTATTATTATAAATTTATAAGAAAATGTCATAAAACGCAGCATTTCCTAGTTCTATCCACCGGAAAGGCTTTGCAACAACATACAACCCAATAGCAATGAGCAACTCTAGTTCCCAGATCCTAGTTCTAAATGCCACTTCCTATCAAAGAGCAGCAGGGCTACTTGAGAAAAACAGTTTGTTCCAGGTTTGTAGAAAGAAAAGTATCACTATAAGGCTGAGACATCTTGTCACACTAAAAATAGAGTTGTTAAAAAAAACTCATGAGAAAACTTGAAAAGGTTCATACTGACCAAAGACAGGGCAATTTGAGCATTAATAAGGATAATATCTGCAGGGGAATGAGACATGAAATATGACTTCATAATTATAATTTTTAAGGAACCCATTAGTCACTTATTATTTTCATTAGGCACCTTTTAAAGATGCTAAAATAATATTTGAAAATTTGTAAATTTTTTTAAAAAATCACGTTTTTATACTGCCTTTTCTACACTGTACCTCTGTGTGAGCAACAGATAAGCAGAGATTTCTCCTTATAGCAGTAGAATAGCCAATAAATAAAAAAGGAATAATTGAATTGCTATATCACTACTCTGTAACCCTTCATAAATTAATAGATCTAAGCACTGAACATCAGTGATTAATAACATCAGGAAAGAAAGAAAATCATATATTATGCAAGTATACAACGCAATCTATGATGTATTCTTGCCCCCCAAAATCTAAATCGAATATGACCACACTAGTAGTTTGAATTACCAAATTACCAAAAATATAGGGAACAAATAAATGGGTTAAAAACATAGCAAGAATTCAGTCATTAAAATCCAGACTACAGGAAATCTACTGGACAAATGACCTCATTTTTTTCACTGATAAATTACAAGGAAGAAGAATAGAAGAGATGGAGGGGGAATACAGGTTTAAAAATATTTAACAGAGGCATCAGTCATGAATAGATGGACTCTATATATATCCTGATCCAAGATGTCTATATATATATTTTTCAAGATCCTGATCTTAGCAGTTCTCATCATAAAAACTTCAACACCAACTGCTGGATATTTGGTAATATTTAGAAATTAAGGTTAAATTTTTAGGCATGAAGATATCATTGTGATTTTTTATCTATGACACTATTAGTTGAGGTGTACAACATAATTATTTGATATACGTATATATTGTGAAATGATCCCCACAGTAAGATAATATCCATCATCTCACATAGTAATATAGTTACATACTCTTTTTGCTTATGATGAGAGCATTTGAGATTTATTCTCTTAGCAACTTTCAAATATAAAATGCAGTCACTATGCTATACATTACATCTCCATAACTTACTCACCTTACAACTAGAAGTTTATACCTTTTGACCCCCCTTCACCCATTTCCCCACTCCCTGCCTCTGACAGCAACCTGTTCTGTTTCTGTAAGTTTTTTTTAATTTCAATACAAATTAAATAATACAGTGTTTGTCTTTCTCTGTCTGACTTATTTCACTTAGCATAATGCCCTTGAGGTCCATCAATGTTGTCACCAATGGGCATGATTTCATCCTTTTTTATGGCTGAAGAATATTCCATTGTATAAATACACCATATTTTCTTTATTCATTTATCCATCAAAGGACCTCTCAATTGTTTCCATGTGTTGGCTATTACTTAAAAAACGATGCAATGAGCATAGGGTGGAGATATCGTCTTGAAATAGTGATTTTAGTTTCTTTGGATATATATCCAGAAAAGGAATTGCTGGATCAAATGGTAGATATCGTCTTATTTTTTTGAGGGTCTTCCATATTGTTTTCCATAGCAGCTATACCAATTCATATTCCCACGAACAGTAAACAAAGTTTCCTTTTCTCCATATCCTCACCACTTGTTATTTCTTCTCTTTTTAATGATAGCCAATCTGACAATATGAAGTATATCATTGAGGTTTTGATTTGTATTTCCCTAATAATTTTTAAGGATGGTGAGTACTTTTTCAAGTACCTATTGGTCCTTTGTATGTCTTCTTTAGAAAAATGTCTATCTAGTTATTCATTCACTATTTAATTGAATTGTTTTTTCGCTGTTGAGTTGCAGTTCTTTATATACATAAACATACATATACTTTAGATACCTATTTATATATTTAAGTACAGATACATTTATATATATTACATATATACATATATAACATCTTATATACAGTATATAATGTCATACACAGTATATAGCATCTTATATATAGTATAGAACATCTTACATCCTATAATGCAATGATGAAACACTGAGGAAGATACAGTAAATGGAAAGATACTCTGATTATGGATTGGAAGAATTTATATTGTTTAAATGTCCTTACTACCCACAACAATCTACAGATTTAATATAGTCCCTATCAAAATTCCAATGGCATTTTTCACAGAAATAGAACACACAGTGCTAAAATTTTGTATTGAACCACAAAAGACCTGAAAAAACAAAGCAACCCCTGGGGAAGAACAGAGGTGCAGTCATCACTCTTCCTGATTTCAAACTATATTGCAAACCTACAAATCAAAGTGGTATGGCATTGGCATAAAAACAGATGCAGAGATAAACAGAATAGAATACACAGCCCATAAATAAACCCATCTATATACATAGTCAATCAATTTATGACAAAGGAGCCAAGAATACACAATGGGGAAAGAATAGTCTTTTCAATAAATGGCATTGGGAAACCAGACAGTCATATGCAAAAGAATGAAACCAAACCACTATCTTACTCAATACACAAAATCAACTCAAAATGAATGAAAGACATGAACGTAAGACCTGAAACAATAAAACTTCTAGAAGAAAACATAACGGGCAAGCTCACTGACTTCAGTCTTGGCAATGATTATTCGGATTTGAAAATTAAAGCAAAAACAAACTATCAGGACTACATCAAATTAAACAGCATCTCTGTAGTTTTTTTGAAAAAATGAAAAGGCAACACACAAAACAGAAAATATTTGCAAATCATCTAGATGATAAAGGGTTAATATCCAAAATACATAAAAGTTTTAAAAGTTACTATCTATTAGAAAAATACTGAAATATTTTCAGAAGAAATAATAGTTATCTTGGACTCTCTAATCTAGGGGTAGAAGAATAGATGAAGATATAGATGAACAAAACCAGCCATAAATTGGTTTTTATGGGAGCTGGTAATTTGGCAAATATCATGCACCTAGTAAGCAACAGAACTCATCTGATTTATCTGATGCCAAAGTCTATGATCTGTTTGGTACACTGAGAGTTTCTCAAGTGCACCACACAGATACCTACACACGACCATTTGTAAATTAATGACCACCTATATTACCTAGCTTTCCAGGCTTTCCCACACCTTGTGTACTTGTGCTTAGTTGCTCAGTCATGTCCAGCTCTTTGTGATCCCATGGACTGTAGCCTGCCAGGCTCCTCTGTCCATGGGGATTCTCCAGGCAAGAATACTGGAGTGGGTTTCCATGCCCTTCTCCAGGGGACCTTCCCAATCCAGGGATCAAACCCAGTTCGCCCACACTGCAGGTGGATTCTTTACCATCTGAGTCACCAGAGAAGCCCTTAAATGCGCATTTAGTAAGAGTTTACAAGTGTGTACCTATTATAGCAAAAAGTGAGGCCAACTAGAAGAGTGGTAAATTAGAGTTAGAAAACACAAGAAATGGATGTTTTAAACTAAGTAACAGGTCCTTTTAATAAGCGTTTTTGTTAATATATTATATTCATAACTGACAGCACCTATATAATAGAAATGAATCTAAGAAGTATAACAGAAACAAGTTTACCATGAAGCACAAATCTAAAAATTAAGATTCTAAGACAATTCCCCTATTGTATAGTTTCCAAGTTCTTTACAAGCAGCATAACTGTCTTGTTTGTCTTGTTATGCCAGTGATTTATGAAAGCTCAAAGAGAAAATTGCAGTCCCAAGGACCCTAGGGCAAGACTTAATAGTACCCTTGGGCCTAAAATAATTGATATCTCATTTTTAAATGCCAAACAAAGAAAATTATATGTCAGAGTCCAGTGTTATCATCATCAGAATAATAAGCAAAAGTACTTTTAAAGTCAGGTAAATCAGATATTAGGTCATTAGCATCATACTGGGTGAGTACTTTAGACAAATCTCCTTGAGAAAACGAATCTCCTAGTGATAAAGGGAGTGTAAAGATTCACCTTCTTCTGAAACGCTGCCAAAACATGAAAGAAATACTAGCTTCGAAACTTGTCTAATGCATACATCACGTCAGCCAGGTTCCTGAGATAGATAACTCTGCTTTTATGTTCTTCCATTTCCATATTTGCTCTACCAGAGTCATGTACTTGTTTATTACTTTTGTAGTATTTACTCAAGAGAGACCGCCAAGAACTGTAAACCCTAACTGCAACATGGGCTTTATCAGATAGCAGACTATCTTGGCCTATTGTTATAGTTCCACCCATCGATATTTTACTAACATATCCACAAATTTTGAAAACATGTTCATTCTTACTCATCTGCTCAGGCTGCTATAGCATTTCTTGATTGCTCTCTCTTCTGAAAACAAGTAGCTTGGTGTGTGTGTGTGTGTGTGTGTGTGTGTGTTCAATCATGTCCAACTCTTTGCGGCCCCATGGTCTGTAGCCCACCAGGCTCCTCTGTTGATGGAATTTTCAGGCAAGAATACTGCCGCAGGTTCCCCTTTCCTTCCCCAGGGTATCTTCCCAACCCAAGGATTGAACCTGCATCTCGTGCACTGGCAGCCAGATTCTTTACCACTTAGCCACTGGGGAAGCCGGCTTGCAACCTAGCAACATTATATTATTCACTTTGCTATGACTCACCACTCTTAAGGTTACCATGTGATCTCTCTGATTATAAATTACATTATTGCTGTTATGATTATTTTAGTATTAATCATTTTTATTATTACTTTATTATAAACCATCACCTCATTACTGCTAACCAATTCATGTAGATGATCTATAGTATTTGAAGAGAATAAGAGAACATAAGCAAATCCTTCAGCTCTACTCTGCTAAAATTTTATATTACAGAACAATTCCAAATTCTGAAATATTCAGTGGTAATGAAAGAAAACTACAGCTGTGACTAGAACAAAGTTTGAACAGTAATAAGAAACTTCTGCTGCATGACACTCCATTTATAATAAATGATTAGGAAGAGGCTGCTGCTGCTGCTAAGTCACGTCAGTCGTGTCTGACTCTGTGCGACCCCATAGACGGCAGCCCACCAGGCTCCTGTCCCTGGGATTCTCCAGGCAAGAACACTGGAGTGGGTTGCCATTTCCTTCTCCAATGCATGAAAGTAAAAAGTGAAAGTGAAGTCGCTCAGTCGTGTCTGACTCTTAGCGACCCCATGGACTGGAGCCTACCAGGCTCCTCCATCCATGGGATTCTCCAGGCAAGATTACTGGAGTGGGGTGCCATTGCCTTCTCCATAGGAAGAGGCATCCCCCGCCAAAAAAAAGAGAATTTCACCAGAGACTTCAAAGGACCTCTCTTCTTCCCTTTTGATGCATTGCATACTGATAATATAGAGATAAAGTATGAATAAACACATTTTATCTATTATAATATTAAGAAACTGGCCAAAGGCCCACATCTATCATTTATTAAAATTCATGGAGGATTAGGAAGAAGGTCAGAGAAGAACTGTATCATATTCATTTTTCTAATGAAACCTACCAAAGTGAATCATAAAAATCTTTATCAAAGAGAAAAATCATATAGATCATGTAGTAGAAAAACTAATGAAAAATAAAACACTCCAGACAAGTTTAACATTTTTAAATAACAAAATTATAAGTTCAGGAGATAAAAGACAAGGATACTTTTCTTCCTTCCTCCCTCTCTTCCTTTTCCAATAAACATTAAGGAACAATAATATGGCAGAAAATAGGCAAAGAACAGTCTCTGCCTTCAAGAATCACAATCTAGTGACTAAGGCAAATAAATAAATGCTTTCAACAAAGTAAAGTGGATACATTAAGGGATATAAATCAAAGCTGTGCTTAAAAGAGGGATCATAGCTCTATTTAAATGGAAGACTCTTGACATGACTTGAGTGATATATTCATCAACACACCAAAAAGTATTTCTAAGCTCATGTAACTACAACAATTCAACAAGAAAAAGAAAGCATCACAGGAATTAATCTTCGATCCAGAGTGATTTAATTAGTTTTCTACAACCTCCATGAGGCCTAAACAGCATGCTTCATAACACTGTGGATAACTATGTCATTTCTTTCAAGGCAAGAGCTGACTATTCCCTTTTTATTGCGTATAATACTCAGTAAAAAGTAGGTGTTTAATACATACTAACTACACACTAAATGGGCTTCCCTTGTGGCTCAGAAGGTAAAGAATCTGCCTACAAGGATGCAAGAGACCTGGATTGAATCCCTGAGTTGGGAAGATCCCCTGGAGAAAGGAATTGCAACCCACTCCAGTATTCTCGCCTGGAGAATCACATGGACAGAGGAACCTGGCAGGCTACTGTCCATAGGGTCAGAAAGAGTCAGACACGACTGAGTGACTAAGTACACACTCACACTCAAGGCTCCATGAACATGCAAAGTGTTTTCATATGTAAAGATGGAATTACAATGCCAGTGACCTTGGTAAATGGAAAATGATCAACAGAAAACAAACAAAGGCTGGAGGAAGCCTTTGCCTTTGAATTTAAATAATCTGGGTTCAAATTTTAGCTCAGTCACCTAGTAAGTTTAGTGACCTTTAACAGAACTACTTTTTAACCTCTCTGACAATCAACTATTTAGCCATAAAATGAAGTAGAAGATATCAATATTAACCCCTGGGGCCCTTAGCTCATTATGAGGAATAAATGAACACATATATATATAAAAGGTTACTAACTCAGGGCACGGTCCAATGTAAAGTACTCAATAGATGTTAGTCTCCTGTCTTCACTACATACACAGAAAAAAAAAAATGAGGTCCCCTAACTAGAGAAGACTTTGAAGTTTCTCTTCCTTAATTTCCCTTGAAGACATTCTGAACTTAGAATACTGAAAAAGGTCATTCCACAATCTTCCTTATCAAATGGAGTAACCTCCCTTAGGAGCAGAAGAACATTTCTTGCAAATACGGGCACAATAAAGGACAGAAACAGTATGGATCTAACAGAAGCAGAAGATATTAAGAAGAGGTGGCAAGAAAACACAGAACTATACAAAAAAGATCTTAATGACCCAGATAACCACAATAGATCACACCATCATGGTTATTTGCAGAGTACATCATGCAAAATGCTGGACTGGATGAAGCACAAGCAGCAATCAAGATCGCTGGGAGAAATATCAATCACCTCAGCTATGCAGCTAACACCATGCTTATGGCAGAAAGCGAAGAAGAACTAAAGAGCCTCTTGATGAATGTGAAAGAAGAGAGTAAAAATGTTGGCTTAAAGCTCAACATTCAAGAAACAAAGATCATGGCATCCAGTCTATCACTTCATGGCAAATAGATGGGGAAACAGTGTAAACAGTGAGAGAATTTATTTCCTTGGCCTCCAAAATCACTGCAGATGGTGACAGCCATGAAATCAAAAGATGCTCGCTCCTTGGAAGAAAAACTACGACCAACCTAGACAGCATATTAAAAAGCAGAGACATTACTTTGCCAGCAAAGGTCCATCTAGTCAAAGCTATGGTTTTTCCAGTAGTCATGTATGGATGTGAGATTTGGACCATAAAGAAAGCTGAGCACCAAAGAATTGATGCTTTTGAACTGTGGTGTTGGAGAAAACTCTTGAGAGTCCCTCGGACAGTCCCTTGGTTTGACAGGAGATCAAACCAATCCATCCTAAAGGAAATCAGTCCTGAATACTCATTAGAAAAACTGATACTAAAGCTGAAGCTCCAATACTTTTGGCCACCTGATGGGAAGAACTGGCTCATCAGAAAAGACCCTGATGCTGGGAAAGGTGAAGGTGGGAGAAGGGGACGACAGAGGATGAGATGGTTAGATGGTATCACTGACTCAGTAGACATGAATTTGAGCAAGCTCCAGGAGTTGATGATGGACAGGGAAGTCTGGCGCACTGCAGTCCATGGGGTTGCAAAGTCAGACATGACTGAGCAACTGAACTGAACTGAGGAGCAGAAGAAAGAACCTGACCTCAATATCAAGCATAAGTTTAATCCATTCAGTTAGTTGACTATTATTAAGTATCTACCACATGCCATCTTCCCTGGTGGCTCAAATGGTAAAGTGTCTGCCTACAACGCGGGAGACCTGGGTTCGATCCCTGGGTTGGGAAGATCTTCTGGAGAAGGAAATGGCAACCCACTCCAGTACTGTTGCCTGGAAAATCCCATGGATGGAGGAGCGTGGTAGGCTAGAGTCCATGGGGTCGCAAAGAGTCGGACACGACTGAACGACTTTGCTTTCACCACATGCCATGGACTTGTTGCAGACCAGAGTCTTTGAAACCTGTGTCTTAGTTTCTGATCTAGATAACATGGTGATTGATACATAATCAACTTCTCCAGCGTTGCAAATTCACTGCTTTGAAACAACTTTTGCTGCTGCTACTGCTAAGTCGCTTCCCAACTCTGCGGGACCCCATAGATGGCAGCCCACCAGGCTCCCCTGTCCCTGGGATTCTCCAGGCAAGAACACTGGAGTGGGCTGCCATTTCCTTCTCCAATGCATGAAAGTGAAAAGAGAAAGTGAAATAGCTCAGTCGTGCCCGACTCTTAGTGACCCCATGGACTGCAGCCTACCAGGCTCCTCCGTCCATGGGATTTTCCAGGCAAGAGTACTGGAGTGGGGTGCCATCATCTTCTCCGAAACAACTTTTAGTTAGATTTAAATATTACTTGGTGACAAAGGAAAACACGGAAGAATTTTGAGACAGTAGAGAATGAGTTCAATCTGAGACATCCAGATAGAGAGGTGTAGTATACAGTTGGATATTTCAATTGAAAAACTCTTGCTTGGAAACTCAGATTTGGAAATCAGCAACACAATGGCACTAGTTAAGTGATGAGAGTAAATAAGATCAAGGAAATATGAATATGTAGATATTCTAAGGACAGAGTACTAGGAAACATCATTATTTCAAGGAAGTCAGACATGACTGAGGGACTAAACAACAACTGAGGAAAAGGAGCCAGCAAAAGAGGTTCTAAAGAAAGACCACAGAATTAAGAAAGGAACCACAAATATTGTTTATTAAGCCTGTGGGGGTTGGGAGGGAAGTTGAGCTGGAGAAGAAGGTAATGGCCATCTAAATCAAATGTCAGAGAAATCAAATAAAATGAAACCTAAATAAAATCCACTGGGCAAAGAATTTAATTTTTGCCATAAAGTTCAAAGAAAAATAACTTAATCAAAGGTCCATCTAGCATTCGAATGCCTCCAAAATAATGCTCTCCTGGAAGCTGTCCAGTTGCACTTTCATGAGCACCCCAATGTTATAAAATCACCACTTTCTAAAGCTCTTAATCTTCAGACAGCTCTAAATAATTCCAATATTTTTCTCCTTTTGAATCAAAATCTTACACCTTGTATGTCTGTCCATTGATACAACACTATTTTCTAAATATTTGAAGATAGAGCCTTACCCTAATATGCAAATATATTTGTGTCTATATGAATATGCATATATACATGTATGTGTATTAGCTCTACTGGATTAAAAACTCCCAAGAAATAAGGACTCTTTCTGCTTTACTAAGTATCTCCAGCACATAGCATAGTGCCTGACACATAGTAGGTGCTCCATAAACAACTGTGCCAACATATATTGACAAACAGGGTACTAAACTCTAGAATAAATTATTGAATGAAATTTTAGCATTCTTTTCTCTGTAGATCTTTTTTCCTTAATTGGATCAATGTTCACATAACTTTCTAAATCAGTGTAAGAAAGTAAGATAGATTAGGTGCCCTCTGAAACTCCCTTCCAGACCTTTGACTCCATGAAAAACTGATGAAGTGTATCTGCAGTGGAAACATCCCTTCAGGAAATCTGAAAAACTAGGTTCCAGACCTGGATCTGACACTATTTCTACGCCCTTTAGCACATTAGGCCACTTCTTCGACCTTGAGACCTCATTTATAAGATGAGACTTTTGGATCCTACATTCCCAAGGCTTTTTCCCAATTTAGAACTATTATATTGTGGCAGGGAAGGGAATCAGGTGTAAATGTTATAATAAAATGAGTAAAGAAAAATATTCAAAATGCCTACTGATTGCTCTGATTATATCATTTCTTTGAACTGCACATTTTCCTTCTTTTCTGAAGTTATTGTGTATCTACAATAAGCTCCTTTTATACCACATTTTCACTTTGCCATATCCCCAGTCGTTTGAAATAAAACTGCCCTGTCATCTTCAACAAAGTGGCTCCTCAAGTGAAAGTACACTGTTGTTTATTATGATTTTAAATCATATCTTTCCCAAGAGACCTTTCTCTTACTAACAAAACTTTCTAGCTAGGGCTTTTTATAGTTTTAGAGTATAATTTAGAGTGATACTCAAAGTATTGATAAATAAGACGAATTATCATCAACTACTAATCCATTCTAGAAGCAAATAATTCAGACCAAGGAAGTATACAAAGAGAATATAAAGCATATATATTCTGAACATATATATACATATATATAATTGCATTGCATGATACTTCTCATTTAAAAAAAAAGATTCAATATGTTCTTTTCTAACACTGAGCTTTAAAGACAGATTCCAAAGAAAATATAATGTAGCTATAATACAGTACTCCTCCTTCAATTTTGTCATTATTAAAAACATCCATAACCCTCAAGAATAGGAACCTACTATTCATGTGACCATGGAGTGTCTGCTGCTATATTATTAGGGGGAAAAAAATCCATTTACATATATATTTTCTGTTTTACTCAAAAATGGGATTGTCTGAATTCTTCCAATATAATTAATGTTTCCATGAAGCTTTGTCATTAATCAGAAAATTAGAAGATTGCACTGTTCAATACTCACCAAGCATTTAGCATCTAATTAGTCTTATATTGATGTTCTACAGAGGCAACTGAGTTTGGCAGCCAGGACTGCTGCCTAAGCTATTCCCACTCTACCCTTAAGAAACCCATTTCTTATATAACCAAGAGCCCAAGAGAGATTTTTGTAAGACAAATGTAATAGAATGTTTCAGCCTGAATTTAAATTCCAGAAAAAGACACACTTGAGCTCACATTTGTTTCGAAATTGGGGCTTTTCCTTTTTTGATTCAAAGGAACAAATATTTGAATATATGAATAAATTGTTCACATTTTCTTGAATGCTAGCTCTTTATCTCATTATTTAATGTCTTATCATATGAAATTGGAGGACCATACAAAGCTACATATGGGAAATCTAAGAGATATTCAAAGAATGCTATGGATGTTATGGTGTAATTTTAATGATACAATTCTAAACTTAGAGAGACAAGACCTACTTAGGATGTTTAGGTAGAAATAATTTGAATCAAGACAGTGTTTTAACCAGCAGTGTGTTAAGCAGAATGGGTCTACTTTTCCAAAAATATGACTTAGATGCAGTACTATATGGTTAAAAACTGAGCCCTGAAGGCAGGATGATTCAAGATTTGCCTGCTTCTTACAAGCTGGGCAGTCTTGGTCAAGCCACTTATTTACAAAATAGGGATAACAGTAGTACCTTCTTCTGGAATTACTGTGTATATTAGATAATTCATGAAGTGTTTCGTACAGTGCCTGGAATGTTGTAAAAGCTCAAATTTTTAATTTTTAAAATGTCTATAGATCTCCATAAAGAGTAAAGACCACAGGGGAAAGGTCCTTATCCCCTCATATTGTGCTTGTCCATGACAGTCCTGAGGTTGCTGCTGCTGCTAAGTCGCTTCAGTTGTGTCCAAGTCTGTATGTACCCCACAGACGGCAGCCCACCAGGCTCCCCCATCCCTGGGATTCTCCAGGCAAGAATACTGGAGTGGGTTGCCATTTCCTTCTCCAGTGCATGCATGCACGCTAAGGCGCTTCAGTTGTGTCCAACTCTGTGCGACCCCATGGACAGCAAGCAGCCCGCCAGGCTCCTCTGTCCATGGGATTTTCTAGGCAAGAATACTGGAGTGGGTTGCCGTTTCCTTCTCCAACAGTCCTGAGGAGTACAGCCTTAAAACACAATGATATCCAGGGACAGCAGAGGGGAAAATGGAAATAAGGAACCCCAGGCATGCTCCCCACTTTTCCTCCACTGCTCTCTCCTGCTACCATCAGCATCTCTATACAGCAGAGCTTAACAGGAAAGGTGGACCCCTTAGTTTATGAGGCCAAGTTGTAGCAAGCTGAGCAAAATCTCAGAGAGAAAACAAGTAGAGAGAAAGGTGACTCTTCTTTATGACATAAAAAAAGAGCTGAGATTCCTTTCTATATTTCATTGTTCCCCAGGGCTCTCTCCTTGGTGTTTTGTTAAACACTCTTCCTGGAGATCACATCTAATTAGGTTTCAATAGCAACATGTACCCTGATGACTCCCAAATCCCCATGTCTAAACCATAATTCTGTCCCAAACACCAGACCCAAATTTACCACTACTTATTTAGACTTGCTCTTGGATATCCCAAGGGCACCTCAAACTCAAAACGCTTAAAATTCAACCAGCTATCTTCATCTAGATACACTAGGCTAACTTTGGAGGCCACACTGTGTAAGACAGTACTAGTCACCCAAGCAAAGACCTATCCTCAACTCTCTCTCTCCCTCTTTTACACATTTAGTCTCCATGATCAGCTGGCTCCATCTCCTACATCTAAATTTTGCCTTTTCTTCCTCCCTTCTTCCAACTTCTTTCTTCAAATTCTTGCCATTTCTCACTTGCTCTCTAGCTGGTCTCCCTGACTTCCTATTCCAAACCCTCATGGAATTTGACCTTTATAGTACCTCCAAAGGATCTTCCTAAATATCAGAGAAGGATGGGTCTCAAGAAGGACCCCAGAACTAATGGCAAAAGACACAAGACCCTTGGTGAAAAGATAGAGGTGCTATTACACAGCAAGAAGCAAGAACATCACTTTGAGTCAGTTCCTTTGCCACCAAGTCCCACAGGTACAGTACAAAACAGCCCATATGGACGATGCATATGAACTGCTTTGTGGAACCTCGGGTTTAGGAAATCTTTTATAATAAACTACTAGTAGATGTGCCCTTTGCCTTGGAGGGAGACATTATTTTTATTAATGCTGGACAGTAAGCAAATCTGCCCTGTGATTCAGAGGGAGACATTATCTTCCAGGACTATTCACTTTTTTTTTTTTTATAATTTTATATCAAAACCTCAACCATAGGATATAAATTGCCCCTAAATTATTATTTTTTTTTTAGTTTTTTATTTTTTAAATTTTAAAATCTTTAATTCTTCATGCTTATAAAGATATTACTCTGGGAGTTGGTGATGAACAGGGAGGCCTGGCGTGCTGCGATTCACGGGGTCGCAAAGAGTCAGACATGACTGAGTGACTGAACTGAACTGGAAAAGATATTACAGAACTGTAGGATACCTAGTGTCTTGAGAGACACATAGAGAATTTTTTCCTATAACAGTTAGGCTTTGAATTCAAGCCAACTTCTTGGTACTCACTAGTTGCGATTTTTACCAGTCTCCATCAATTTCCTTACCTGAAATTGAGGATAGCAGTTATCCTGATCTCACAGCGATTTTAGATATCAAATAAAATCACATGCATGAAAGTGTTTTATAACAATAAGCAGCATGCAAATGTGGTTATTAGTTATGCCTCTGGAATACACTGTTGTTTATTATGTAGATGAAAAATCTAGAATTTTAGAATAAAAAAATTAAAGATCAATTAATAAAACTCTTATTAAATGCCTGAGTATGTTCTAAGCTAGGCTTAGGTGGTACAAGGTGAAGAACAAAACATTTCCAAATCTCAAGAATTTCACAGTCCAGGAAGGACGCAGACAGAGCATGGTCTAAGATAACGTTCAGGGGACAGAACAGAAGCACAGAAGGATGGCCTATGGTCATCTTTGACTTATAAAGTTTAGAGGGATCTAAGTAATCATTACGTTGAAAAAACTGATCACAAAAACGTTCAGTAACTTTTTTAGGGTTGACTATCTAGAGGCAGAACTAGAATCCAGTCTTTTAGTTTGGTTAAAGAACAAAACAAAACAAAACAAAAAAAAACACCTTCATAGAAAGTTCCTATTCCAGGATAGAATTTTTACAAGGTCAAGAAGGAAAAATTCATTTGGCACCATACATCTTTCTCTCCCCTGTAACTTTAGTTTATTGCCATTTTGCCTCTTTGTTCCAAGAATTATAATGGTTGCATTCTTTGTCTAACTTTTTCCTTCTCTCTAAGGTCATTTCCTCTTCTTCTTGTATAAAAATTCTAGCTAGAACAAACTTCCATTCTGACCTTTTTTCTTCCCTTTCATTCCATCTGGTCCCTATCTGTTACCTTTTCCCCACTATATCCTGTAAAATGCTAACCCTGCCACCTTTTTAATCCCTGATTGCCAGCTATTCAGTCTGCTTCCTGCTTTCATTTTACTCGTCTGCCATACCATCTACTCCATGAACTTGAAGCAGATTTCGCAAAATACAAAGTGAAATATTAGCCACAAACCCTGAGTTTAAAGACTAGATGTAATCAGCTGCTAGGAAAGATACCAGACAAAGATGACTATAACTTAAATAGCCTTCCTAGAAATATAAGAGAAACTTTGCTCCAAGGAAAAATTCACCAATATACATTAAGCTTGACTTTAATTCTACTTATTGATTTTGAAAATCTTTCAGTACTATACAGTACTTAAATTTTTCATTAACTTCATATTTGAGATTGAGTTGGGGAAGCATAGATCTTTTTCAATACGTTCCACAATGGCCCTAGTTCAATAGCCTTAGATCTTAATTATAAAGTATGTTTTTGAACAATACCAAGAAAAATCAGATCTAGTCAGCATAAAGCCTTTACTTTGACTCACAGTAAAAAGTTCCAAAAATATGTTTTATATTTCAAAGTGAAGACCTTATGTCTAAGGTCTTTGAGCACATTTTGAAGCATATAGGGATGCTAATATATACAATTTAATGTAATCTTTTACAATGAAAACAACACAATCCAACTTTAAATGTTTAATGAACTAAACAGTTGACTTTTTTGGGTTTTATGATACACATGAGTTTCCTTCATATTCAGTTACAGTCAAAGAATTTTAATTTTGTGAAATCATCTATGGTGGCAAGCATTTAAAAGCTCTGCTTAACCCAGAAGAACTAAAATAAAAACAATACTTGAACGCATACTATCTGTAAAAAATAGCATTTAAAATTAGAACACCAGTAATTTTCAATATTGCTGAAACCAAGAACAATGATATCACAGTCAATAGTGTTTCTGAAGGTGAAAGAGTGAAGGAAATCTGGCTCATGATAAATTATGAAAATGGTAATTATGTGGATAAGAATAAATGGCTTTAAGTTCCCTAATGAATGATGAGTCAAGTCACTGACAAGAGCAATCAAAATATATTCCATATGTTATTAACAACACTTAAGTTTGACATTGACAAATATTATTTAATTTATACAACAGCAGAATCATAAGCACACGTAGTCTCTAAACCTCCAGGTTACAATAAATTGTAGAGAATGGAATATCGGTCAGCATGCTCATTTTGGTTTTTGTCTTTGATGTTTTGACTAGAATGCATTTATTTTTTTAATGCCAATATACCTTTCAGGTTAGGGATGGAAATTCCAAGTCAAAATAAACCCTCTTTCTCTCACACACACAGCCACACTGAACACAATTAGAATAAATGACAGTTCATATAATACTTCCTCACACATTGAAGCAACATATAGAGAGACATTCTATCAACATGAACTATTGATCATTTTCCTGTTAAATGTATTAAGTACCTGTTAGATGCCAGACACTGTGCTAAGCACCAGGAATCAATAGAAACATGTTTATGGTTCTGCCTCCACAGAACTTACAGTCTAACAGATTCAATAAAATCAATTCACATCATTACTCAGCTATGAACAAAGCTATTCAATGTAATAGAAACTTTTAAAGCACTTAAAAGAAGTTGAGTAAGATTTAATAGCATTACTATTACAAACTATTTTAATCATACAGCATGCAAGAAAACAAACTGCTTCCCTCTGACATGTCTAAATCTAATCTCAGATTGAAATTAACATACCAAGAAGAAAACCTGAGAATTTCCAGGACATTGATAAAACTGGCAACAGAATTTTTTTTTAACTGGGCTTGTAACATGAGATCTAGGTCATCTCTCAGTTGAATCAAGTTACACATTTGAGATACAACACCTCTGGCATTAGTAAAACTGGTTTAGAAAAAAAAATTAATTATAAAAAAGTCAAATACCCTACATAATAAGTTATTATGCCTTCGATGTTAAATAAATCACTTTTTTTGGAAAGCTATTTAGGATTGATTAGCAGAGCAAAAAAGAAAAGGAGAGAGATTCACTTCAAAAGTTATAAGCACAATAAAACACACAAGGAAAACCATCTTTTTCCAACTCCATACTCCCACATATTCCTAATAACTACTTAAATTGAACAAAAATCAAGATATTGTGGCCAAAATTGTGACATTTAAACTTATAGAAAGCAATTACTGTTGAAATTACAAAAATGATTTGAGGAGCTAAAACTGACTTGTATACTGGACTAAATCTGTGTTTAAGATAATGCCTTACTTATAAAATAAACTTATTTCTTCAAACTGTAGGAAATAAATGAAATTTTCATTACTATGTGAAGAAAAGGCAATTTCTGACATGTTTTTTGGGGAAAATATGCTCTCTAAATAGAAGACTAGAAAACTAAGCATAACGCTTATGAATTCTATGCGCAAATTAAAGAGCCTTTGAAAAAAGTGCTTGAGGTCGGTAGCCAAGTTTAGGCTGCTTACTACAAGGAGAAGCCTGTCAGAGAAGTAATAGTAGGAGCCTTTCTGCTTGCATGGAGTGAAATTCAGGTGAAGAAACTCTCTAAAACTTTTCAACTCCAGTGCCAGCAGCATTAGCTCCACCCAGGAGCTTATCAGAAATGCAGTATCTCCAGGCCCCACTGCAGAACCTGCATTTTAGCAAAATTTCCCAGGTGATTAGTGTGCATTTCCAACTTTAAGAAGCACTGATCTAAAGGAAATGGTTTTACGGAACGATAGAGCTATTCCAGATATCTGGCATACACTTAAACTTCTATATTCCCAGCACATTGCTTAAACCCTCCAAAGTACCACCAGCATCAACATGAGTTCAGCATCAACGGTACAATGAGTCAATAAGAAGAAAACTAAAACAGGGGGTGAGATTGAACCACTCATTATGATCAGTCAGCTCTTCCAGCTAAGACTTTTGCTGTCAACCACCTTGGCTCCAGATGCAACTGGGGTTGGAGAATTGTGGCTACAGATGACAGAAGGGCAGGCATACACATATCTCCCTAGCTAGCTGTCTTCACATAACCCTCTGTCAACAGTGACACACTCATGGCCCTTGGCCTACATAGAGCCTGCACACATGTCTGTTGGCCCACCCAGTATTTCAAATTTGAATAGCATCATTTATAAATCTAAAACTTCCGCATTAGAAATTCTACACTTCTAAGTCCTCTTCTACAATTTAGAAAATCTAGCAACACCAGGCCCACATTCTGGCATGGCAACAAGTGGAGCCAAGGCTCAGTTCTCCCATTCTGAATGTTGGCCAGAATCTCTACCATTCCCCACAGTCTCCCCAACACTGTAGCTGAGACTGAGTGTCTGTTGCCATTTGTCATCTTCCATTTGGCCAGCCTCATTGATTCACATAGCCAGACTCCTATGCACATTTGAATTTGCAACCCCTTTAAGAGTCTCTAAGGCGCATCATGTCACTGATCAAGTCATTCAGCCTATCTGAATTTATTTCTTTCATGTACATAAAACAGGAAAAGGAGCCATTGTTTGTGTTACATTGGTTTGAAAATCCATCTTTTGAGCTAGAATCAACCCACTTAACTACACATTACCTCACCTTAAATATATACTGTGATATTATCCTTCACAACTCATTCCAACTCAGATATTTTAACTATTTCTTTTTGGAACTATACTTCAGTTATAAACAAGAATAGTAAGAGCAGCTATAACACAAATACATTGTTGAACCATTCCTCCAGATTCATTTCAAAATGTCAAGTATTATACTAAAATGGTAAATTCTGTATCTTTGTTTACTGAAATACCCCCCAAGCACCTAGTGAGTGTTCAAGACATTGAATAGATCTATGAACTTTCCCAAGGATTATAAATTGTCAAAAGTTGACATGCAGATTTTTGAATGAAGGTGTTTAATTATCAACAGGTATATGAAGATTATTCATTTGGTAACCTAGTTCTGTTTGGGTTAATCAACCAAATCATTTTCTTTCGGTGACTCTGAAAACCAGCAGTAGAGAAGAGACATGTAACTCCAACAAACCAAAGACTCAAGGCCTGTTAACAACTTGTTCCGCAACAAAAGAGCATCATGCAAATTAGGAAAAATGGATAAACAGAATAAGAGTTAGTCTGATTCGATTTTGTGTCCCTTCATCTATAGTCTTTAGTCGTCATCATAATCATCATTATCATCATCACCATCCCAATCATATAAAACTGAACTTTGACAAACTGCTTACTGAAAAGCATTTCTGGAAAATTTACTGGTGTTCCAGGAACTTTCTGTGCTAGCCATCTCTTGACTTTCTAAATAAAGGCGTCTACTGCAACATTACTACACTTCCCATACCATGAAGCTTAATAGGTCAGGACACAACAAAAAATACATTTTCAATTATCTTGAAAACTTGAATGAACAAAATATATTGCTGAGAAACTGAGGCACAGAGAAGTAAAGTGATTTTCTTGTGCTTATGTGGTTATTTATTGGTAGAGCTACAAAAGGATGTCCAGAGCTCTCACCACGGTACCACACGGGTTTTATAAAAATCATGTTCAAAATTTATTTGCTAACCAAAATGCTAGTAGATGAATTTTAACCCCTCAACAAATAATGTGATGAGCAAATATATCTTCAAATAGCAAAGTCTAAATTTTGACCCAGTTCTGGTGTATTTATACACACACCAACAATCAATCTAAAAGAAGTTTGCAACAAATGCTAAATATGCTTCTTAGCAGGAAACTGTGATGTAACATTTCAGGACCTAAAGCTAGAAAAAAAAAAAATTAGGCTAGAATTTTCCTTGAACTTAAAGCTGCCCAAAATGGGGCCTCTGTTTCCAGAGTCTGAGATGTCAATACCCTTGGCCTTTGGATTGCCTGCCTAAAAGGTAGATCAGCTACCTCCTTTCTCCTTATATGCCATGAAAGAAAACTAAAGTTAGAACTGTTCCACTCAATTCAAGCCAACTTTCTGAAGAAAGCACAAACCAAAGCAGGACCAGGTCACTGCTGCTGATCTGTCTGATGGCCATTCTCAGAAAGAATTTACTAAACTCTTCAGCACCAACAAATTTGAGTGTGCCATCCGTCATACTCCTACGAAAAGGTAAAACTAAACTAAGAAGGAAATAGTAACAATAATTAGGTTTTTTACCTTAAATAATTTGGAACTGTCTTAAACGAATATAAACTAAAAATATAAGTATGTATGTTGCTTTCCTCCAGTGATCTAAATCGACCACTTCTGAATTCTTGACTGATCTGAGCAGTCCCAAACTGGCTACATCAATGGACAAAGCTCTATTATTTGAGTAGACATAAGTTCTAGGGATTTAAAGGGCTTGTTATCTTGAAGAACATATTCTAACAGTCTCAGTGTTCTATTACTAGACTGAGATTTCATTATTACTATTCCTATGACCACATAACCCTTTTGTAGTTGCCTGTCTTTGCTTACTCCAGTCTATAAAGTCAAAAGACACAAAGCCAGGATAATGCAGACTAGGACAAATAACACACCTTGCTTTTCTCATCTAGATGGTCTTTATTGTAACAGAGCAGGAAAGGACAAGCCTATGTTTTCTCCAATATTTGAGTACAATTCTTTTGCGGATCTCCAAGAAGAATGTTTAGAGTGAAAACTCAGTCAGAGCCAAATAAAACCAAAGCACAGTTTTTACACAAAAATAATTTTCAATGATCAGTTTTTTGTACCAGAAATAATCTATCTTCTCATAGCCCAGGTGATTCTGCTCAAAAATTTTAACTTTAAAGCACATATACGCTTTTCAAAAAATCTTCTGCCACAGTGCCTACCATGGATATCTTCATGAATTCACTTACAAAGAGCTGTATAATCTGCTAGCTCCATAATCTGTTCTGTATTATTAAACTCAACAGAAAGCTCCATATGCAGCAACAGGAGGCCATAGGCAATTAACACTGCAAATGGTAAGGCTTAGAATCTTTGCATGACCTTTAAAGGTCAACACAGTTGCCCATTCACATGCATGCAGCTATACAGTGACTAGTTCATAGCAGGGAAAAACGCTCAAAAATATTTAGTAAAACAAACCTTGCATTCATCAAAAGCTACTTTGCACTCTCCAGGCTTTATATGAAGACTTAGCTTTATGTAGCTCAAGAAGATAAAAGAGCAAAGGAAACTTGTTGGGCTGATTGTCCCCATTTTGTCAAAGTACCTAATTCAGCCTACCACTATAATTGCTAAGAAGGCAGCATTATCACATTATCCAATCTCTCTATATATAAAAAGTTTCCAAAATCTACTGTGTAAAAGGAGAACTGTAAATATAAATGTAATTGAATAAGTATGTTTTGGCTATCGCTACGGGAAAGGGCGATGTACCTTCTCTAACTGGCCATTGAGGGTAAATCATGAAATACCTACAGGTGCTATGGAGCAATGTAGGAGACTAAAGGAAGTGATTAAAAGGACTTTATCAAATAAAAGCATATAAGCTCTGATTCCCGAGTAATATTATATACCCCATATGGATAATTGTGAATAAAATGGAATACTCTCCTTATAGCTTATATTCATGTCTAATATGAATCCCAAGTAACCTGAAAGTCTTCTATTTTTTAAATATTAATAAAAATCAACTGCATAAAATTTTCACTAATTCCAATCACTAGGTGGCCTACACTTGTAGTATAGGGTAAAATCCAACACATACCTGTAGTACACACATTGGAAGTGGCTGAGTTTAGGAAATTTAACAAACTTGGAGTGTAATATCAATATGTTTCTGGAAATTGTATAGATACCATTTGAAACCAGAATAGCATTCTCTAATGTAATGCACAGTTTGTGTTTTGACTGCAGAGGTACATATTTAATAAAAAGAATATAGATATATTCACTGTTTAAAATGTGTTGAGATTGCCAGTCATGGTGTCAATAAACACATTCCAAAAAGCCCTTACATAGAGGACAAAACTGATTTTGTTTTGCATTTGTAGCCTAATGAATAAAAATATCGCCAAAAGAGAGAACTGAAGACAAAAAATACTGCCTGCAACAGTGGCTCAAAGATTAAAGCTCAGTTATAAGCAACCTTGTTAAATGACAGCTACGGTTGCACTGTAGGTCAAATCATGTGAAAGAGTGAAAAATTAGGTACCTTTAAAATGTAGACATTTTTTAAAGGCCTTCTTGCCCCTTCAATACATGGGTCCCATTAAATGCATATGTGTGTATGCATGTACATATAGAAACATATAGAAGTAGAGATTAGAGTCATATTGCCAGAAAAAAGTATTTAAATACCATTTTTCTTCACATTCCAATTAAGTCTAACCATTCCTCTTAAAATTTCTGTCAAGAATGAGGAGAAGACAAAAATTGTTAGCTATATTTCATTGACAAGAGCACTGACTCATTGTGTCAAATGAACAGAATCAGACTTTCTAAAAATTACCAGTGGTCAATGACAACTTAAACACCAAAACCAACTCCTAGGCTACTGTTTGCTGGGCCTGACCTTCCCTCTCCCTTATTTCAGACTGCATTCTAAACCTAAAGTAAGACTGTTCTCTCAAAAGATTCACTGTGAGAATACATTACTCTTTCAGTGGTACAGTTCCAAGTGCTCCAAGTAGTTCAAAATAAATCAAAGAATTTTCAAACAAAATGGCAAATTCATACCTGGCATTAAAATCAATGGTTCATAAACAATATATATTTCATGAAACACTGTGCAGCTTTGTGGACCAGATATGAGGTTGATGCAGCTGGTTTGGCCTTCATATCTAGAAACAGTGTGTTAATGCCTTTCTTCTCTTTGTTTTGATGGAGCCCTACAAATAACAGGTTGATGAACTGCATTTGTAAATGTCAGGTATAGACCAAAGGGGACTACGTTAGATGCTTATTTTACTTCAACTTATGGGTTTTCACCTAGAAAACTAAACTGCATTGCACAGTCACGTTCCTTATTTTTACTTGACTCTTCAACGAACAAAACAGCCGCAGAATAATGCGACTTAATGAGGCATCCCTAATAAAATACTGGAGAAGTAAAAGCAGGGGCACTGAACTGTTTGCACTCTGGTGGTTTCATCATCTCAAATATATTAGAAATAAACTGATGACACTTTAGAACATTCTTAGTTTGGGACATGTTTTAGAGAGGCAAATGCCCATCAGTTTGCTACCACAGCCGAATTTAGGCAGAATCTGACAGTACCTTTTATCAGAGCTCATGATTAAAAAAAAAAAAAAAAAAAAAAGCCTGGAAAATGCTAGAGAAGCACATATTAGCCTATCTATACAGGATAATCCATAACTTGCAGTTAGTGATAAATCAATCCTAAAATGCATTTTTAACATTTCAATACTCAAAAACACTTGGTAAAAGAATCAAAATTAAAATACTATATTGAAGATACAGAATCCAGGACCACTAAAACTTTGATACTACACAAAATAACTTCCATAAAACCTATCACCCCCTAAGTTTCATCACTTCATAAATTTTTAAAAAGGAAAAGTGGCCATATCTAAAAACAGATCTTTTTACAGCTGTGTTATAACTTGGTGTTTAGTAAATACTATTATGCAGTCTTCAAGAAATATGTACCTTTCTTGACATAGATCCATGGGATCTCGATGAATCTTCACTCTCCAATCTGTCACTTAAAATAGCTAATACTTTGCAACTTCAAAATCACATAAACTCAGTAACTTTAGGTTCCTTTTTAGCACAACTTGTAGCACTATAGGTGTTTGCTTTTATGCCAAGTTTTTTGGTTCTTCCTTAAGAGACGTACGTCATAGCACTATGTATAAATATGTAAGTTCAAGCACCCTAAACTATAGAACTGTGTTAAAGGCAAGAATCTATATTCCAGTCTCAAAAAAAAACCTAACTTGAAAAAAGCAACTTACTAAAACTGTGTTCTGCCTCTTAAAAGTCACTATATCTAAGAAGTCAGTTGGCAGTGTAACACTGTTCTCATAGTATTATATCTATAAATAATATAACCCAATTTTTTTCATTGAAGGTTAAGAAAATAAAAATAAAATAAACTCCAGTGTGGTTAGTAATGGCCTTTCAATGGCTAGTGATGACTTTAAAAATTAGGATTCTACAAAGGTCAATATGCAAACTACTGACCCAAGAGGTGATCCAAAACAGGATAAAGTAGGAAGAGAGAAGATTAAATGTGTCCGGTCATTTTTAATAATCTTAGGTGTGAGATTTGAAACTGTAAAAGATTCACCAGTCTGAGAGTACATGTGCAAACATGGGAAGGCTGGAATAAATACAAATAATCTTAGTGCCTGGTTTTTAAAGGGTTTAGAAGTGCTTTCAGTCTCCTCTGCTAGTTATTGCCATTTAGCACTTTACACAGAAATCTTAAATTAATTACTCATTTGTCTTAACTTACACTGCCTAATAGATCAGTTTTAAAGTGTTAATTGATAACAGTCTGAATGCTGATGTCTCAAACAATCTAGTTGGGGAAGACAGGAATCAGATAATTATCATGCAGTCAATAGTCATTAAAATTCATCTTGTCATGAGTAAAAGACCCTTATACACTGGCTGCTTTGGGGTTACTTTTCAGAGCAAAGGTTGCATACAGGTTTCCCTTTGTTTTTTCAAGAACAGAGCTTGCAAAATTCAAGACGGTATTTAACACTCTCAAAAAGATTATTTTCTGTCTTATGGCCACAAGCCCAACTCACCCAGCACCAGGTGAAGAGAGGCTAGCTAGTTACTGTAGTGACTACACCTGTGATTCCACATGCTCCAGGCAATTGTTTAACATTTGCTCAGGAAGTGAAATACTGACTCACTGACTCGGAAAGCTTCGCGTCTATTCAGGAGCTCTCAAGCACCGACAGTTCGTCCTCTTTATGTGGAGACCAGACAGCTCAGCCTGCAGTTCTAGGGGAAAGAGGGCGATGGACCTCAAACTTTCCTTTGCAAAGGCAGTTTCTGGAAATAACACGTTCCCCACTGACAGTGGCCTAAAAGAAAACACTTCTTGGTGGAACCTGGCCTTCTGGAATAGAAGAGGGAAGGGCCAGGCAAGCAGTGGGTCAGAAAAACCGTGTAGTATTAGCAAGATTGTAGGGACATCTATCCGGAAACAAATGAAAAACCGTTAGTTTCTCGAAGGTGTGTTTTGTTTTGTTTACTGAACGCTATTCCTAAAATGATTCTTGTCCTAAACCTCTCCCGTAGTATCCTTTACTAGATCTTTATCTCAGTAGTAAAGCGCCTGCTACCAAATCTAAGTAAAGCCTTTACGGAGACACGGCGCCAGAACTTAGCCAGATGATTCTTTATGAAAACAGTCAGAGGTGGAGAAAGCAATCGCCTCATTGAAACACCCACCTTCTGCAGACAGGCCCGAGAAATAATCAGAAGTAGACAGAAAGTGAGGATTTCAGAAAGACGACCTGAAACGCTATTGATGTCAGGATCCCTTATACGCGACCCCCAGCTTCTTATTAGGAGTCCAAAATGATTACCAACCGAGATTGGTTAGTTAGAGGGATAGAATTAAGACCCTCTTTAGTCCTCGGCCGGGTGGCTCTCTGTGTTAGGAGAAATGGGGCAGAGAAGAGAGGAAGGGCAAGGCTCTCGGAACCTCCTTCGCTTGCTCTGACCCCCGAGGCGTTCCTCTACTCCCGCCCCTACCCGGGCCGCCCAACTAGCATCTGCTATCACCCCCTCGCTGTCCCCGGGCGAGCTCCCTACAGCCCCCGACCCCCAGGTCCTCCGGCTGCCGCGCGAGCCCCCAGCGCCGGCGGGAGGCGCGGCCGGCACCTACCTGCAGCCCGGCTTCCTGGTGGCGGCAACACCTAGCGATGCTCCTGCAGCTTCCGCGGACCCGCGCCAGCCTTATCGCTCTCGCATCGCTTCCAAGATGCCAATCCGCCGTTACCGTTCTGGGGCATAAGGAACCGAAGTCTGGAGGTGTGTGCTAGTGGAGGGCGTGTGAGTGTGGCCCCGAGCGTGCGTGTGTGTATGTGTGCGCGCGCGCGCGTGTTTCCTCCTCCGATAGCAAAAAGGGTTCAGGAATCTCTTGACATCCAAACTGGAATCCCCTTAAAGTGGGTGGAAGGTGACGTGCGGAAGCCTCGTCTCTTTCCTCCTTTCGTTTTTCACGAGTCAAAGTAATCAAAAGATGTGTGGACTAGGGAGGAAGCCGAAGTCCCCAGCCCTCGCCAGCGCCCGCGGTCGCCCGCTGTCCTCGCCGGATGCGCGCGGTGCGCTCAGCTCCTCACGCTGCGAGAATCAAGGCGGTCTCGCAGCAATCGCCGCTCTTATCCATCTCTGATTTGTTTGCTTTTAAAACGCCGAGTAACGACTTTTCCTCTCGCTGCACGTCGTCTCACACAGATACACATGCACACATCCTCAGTTCCTTCTCTCCCGCCCTCCCTTTTGCTCTCTGGGGAAAGGCAATTGGACGGAACAGTTCACCTTCAGGAAAGCAGCCTCCGCCGCGTACTTCTCCAGTTCCCTGGCTCTCGCAGGTCCCAGGTTTCCGGCGTGCTAGAGTGGCTGGGGAGGTTTGGGATAGGACGGAGGAGAGGCTCCGAGCTCGCTGTCCTCCGCCCTCAAGACGCTGGAGTTGCTCGGTGCAGGCAGGGGCTTGTGTTCCGGCTTTTAGCAGATAGGTCTCAGCTCATGCAGGTTGCGAGACTTGGCGCCAAGTCCACTTAACAGCAACTCCTAGCCAGCTGCAGCCCCTCAATCCCGCCTCGAAGTGCTGCGGGCAGAGCCCCACGCAGACCAGCCGCTGCTCCTCTAGGCATCATGGGCTGGATGGGAGGAAAATCGCCGCTGTCCCCCTGTCCCCAGTACGCTGGCACCGTCACCACCGAGAAGGTGCGAGCTCCAACATCTAACACCAGCAAGAGATGAGGCGGGGGAGAAGGCAGAGGAAACAAATCAGATCCCAGAATAAAAAGAAGCTGTTTAGTAACCGAAGCCTCCTCTCCGCATCGCACCCTAGGTGCTGCACTGTCAAAAACACACTAGTGGGTACCTTTTAGAAAGTCACCGTAGAGGACAAAATCCCCTGTTCTACCCAGACCCCTTATTCCACCCAGCCTGGAAGTCCAGGGAGTTCGGAATGACTGGCTTCCCTGTGTGGTGCAAGGAGAACGCAGGGAGAAAACAGGTGCCAACACTCCAGGTTGAGTTAAGCTAGAAAATGCGAGGGCAGGACCAGGCGGCGTCGCCTTCCTCGATCTCTCTTCCCAATAGCCACCTCTGTTCAGCAGCCGCACCTGCTTCTGAGAGCAAACTGCGGTCTTGTAGAAAAAGGAAGAGGCAATAAAAGATGAGAGGGGCAGCAATTGGTATAAAAGCTGGACTATGTCTCCCTCTAGAGGGAGGTCCGGGTTAGTACGCTATACAGGCTGTAACTGGGACTTCAACTTTTCCACAAAGAAAAGGAAAACTGGCTTCAGAGAGTTTTTTTGGTTTTACAAATTTCAACCTTTAATTTACTTATAGACAGGATTTGTACCGAAGGCCTAGTTAAGCAGTGTCTTTGATAAAGGAACCTTACAGTCTTTACAGAAATTTAATAGCAAAATGCTGAAAGATCATGTCCTTACAGGTTTGGTCAATTTGAGTGCTGACTTAAACAGTAGGCATAAGGGCTCAAATGAAGTCTTCTAAGGTTCAATTTGATTAAGTTTGGACATGAGCAAAACTTTCATCTAGTGACTAGAGGATTATGCAAAAATGAATAAGTCTGAATAATGAATTTGGAAAAAGAAAATCTAAAACAAAGAAATGATCCTGATGGATCCAGGAAATCTTACAAACCCCTTATTATCTAGCGATAACTCACAGATCTTGCTTTGGAGCCAATATCCATACCTTATTTAAAACTAAACTAATCATTGTCAAGGTGACTAAATTCCTTCCAGCTTTGAAGTTTTGTGCTTTTATAGTTCTAATACACTAAAACCATTGACAGACTGTCACATAGTCCTTTCATCAGTTATAAATAAAAGTAATACTGGTTACCACATTTACAAAGAAATATGGAACACAGTTTCACTTTTTAGCCATCTTAAATTGCACTAGGCTGGGGTGATTGTTTTAATAAGTAGTATTACCAAACCAAAACTTGGGTCCACTCACCCTTGGGCAGTAAAGCCAATCTACTGACACTCGGTTGTGGTAAGGGAAAATGCAATGATTATTGTGGGCATCAGACAAGGAGTTCTGGGTTTTTTGAGCAACAACACTGGCACTCCTTCTCTGGTGCCTACAATAAACATTGCTCTTTCCTTCACCACAACCCAGAGTCAGTAGATTGGCTTTACTACACCAGGGAGAGTGGACACAAGTTTGATTCTGTAAGATACTGTCACAGATGTTACAATATTTTGTGTGACTTTGGTCAAGTTAAAGCTAGGACCCATCTGTAACATTAATATTTAGATTTTGTGAACTATTTGAAAGTTTTAATTCAAAACATTTCTTTCAGTTCAGTTCAGTAGCTCAGTCGTGTCCGACTATTTGCAACCTCATGAACCGCAGCACGCCAGGCCTCCCTGTCCATCACCATCTCCCGGAGTTCACTCAAACTCACATCCATCGAGTCGGTGATGCCATCCAGCCATCTCATCCTCTGTTGTCCCCTTCTCCTCCTGCCCCCAATCCCTCCCAGTATCAAAGTCTTTTCCAATGAGTCAACTCGTCACATGAGGTGGCCACAGTACTGGAGTTTCAGCTTTAGCATCATTCCTTCCAAAGAACACCCAGGGCTGATCTCCTTCAAAATGGACTGGTTGGATCTCCTTGCAGTCCAAGGAACTCTCAAGAGGCTTCTCCAACACCACAGTTCATGATACATGAAACTAGTGAATGTAACAAACAAGAAGCAGACCCACAGATATAGAGAACAAACAAGTGGTTATCCGTAAGGGGAGGAGAGGAGCCATACAGGGCTGAGGGAAAGAGAGGTACAAATTATTGGGTCTAAAGCAGGTCAAGGATGTGTTGTACAACACCAGGACTACACCCAGTGTACCTGTTTGCTCAGTCATGGCCAACTCTTTGTGACTCCATGGACTGTGGCCCACCAGGCTCCTCTGTCCATGGGATTCTCTAAGCAAGAATTCAGCAGTGAGTTGCCATTCCCTTCTCCAGGGGATCTTTCCAAGCCAAGGTTCGAACCCATGTCTCTTACGTCTCCTGCATTGGCAGGCAGGTTCTTTACCACTAGCACCACCTGGGAAACCATAAGAATACAGGCAATAGTTTGTAATAACTGTAAGTGAAAAGTAACCTTTAAAAAATGTATAAAATTTCAAAGTAAATAGTAAAAATAAGCAGGAAAACAAAAATTCCATCTAAAACTTATTTTTAAATGTATTCAGGTCTTTATTAAATTCCTTTCTATTCACCCTGAATTTTTGGATTAGTTCTATTTTAATGTGATAATTAATTTAGTTTAGGGTTAAAGAAAGAAAAGAATTTATTTAAAAAAAATAGCTTAAACTAACTGAAGTCATTTAAAACAGGGAGCGAATGTTTTTAAAGCCAAATTCAGCTTTCTAATCGTGGTTTCCTGGACACTTTGGGTGATATACAGTGTCTGGTGAGTTTACTGTCCACTCTACAGCATTGCATGGGATTTTCTATGATGCTGTGCTGTAAAATACTGTCATATTTGCTATTTCCTGGTACAGGGTAGTTTTTACCCTTTCGTTTGAATAATAGCGTGACACATGTGCATGTGTGGGCAGTCACGTACGATTCTTTGTAATCCCATGGACTGTAGCCCGCCACGCTCCTCTGTCCACGGAATTTTCCAGGCAAGAATGCTGGAGTGGACTGCCATTTCCTCCTCCAGGCGATCTTCCCTACCCAGGGTTGGAACCCA
The DNA here is from genome assembly GCF_001704415.2 of Capra hircus. NCBI lineage: Eukaryota > Metazoa > Chordata > Mammalia > Artiodactyla > Bovidae > Capra > Capra hircus. The sequence goes on along the minus strand of NC_030812.1, from coordinate 50,653,329 downwards.
TGTCTTCTGTGTCTCCTGCTTTGGCAGGCAGATTCTTTACCACTGTGCCACCTGGGAAGTTCTCATAGCACAGGCACACACACACGAGCCAAAACTAAATAATGTAGTTTTATTCTTTTAGCTAATTGTATCGGAGTAGATTTGAATCAGTCGAATACATGTCAATCATTTGAGGTACCCTCACCTGGTCTCTTTCAAAAGATTCATATCATACGGTCAAAGATTTTTATTTTGTTCCTCTTGCCTAGCAACTTTCCCCAGGAAGCAGGGTTTGCATTTTGAAACACTTGGCACTACCGCTTCACTGCCAGTCCTACAGTAATTCTCAATCAGCTATGTTAAGTAATGGGATGGAATCCAAGCAGGAATGACTGGGGACCTGGGCTCTGTGCTGGGAGGAATAGCCGTTTACAAAATCATTTTAGAACGCTGGCTTTCCTTTCTTACAAGAAATATAAAGCATATTTTATAATCCTTCTAGCTTCTAATTCAGTAGCTCTCAGTGACTATAAGAAAATCCATCATTTTTTCATACTGCTAAATTTGTATTTTATTGTTAAAATGTATGCCATTTCATCCTTATTTTCAATATTAAACCCATATGTTTTTACAAAAATATAGAAAAGAAGTTCATAAAGAGAACAAATGTATAAGTTAATTACAAAATATAATAGAATTTCTTATCCAAACTCATAATTCTGTAATAGCCTTTGTACTTTTTGTAAATATATAGATAATTTCTGATGATTTTTATTTTTTTATTTTTTATTTTTGGATGATTTTTAGATCAAGGTTTTCCTATTTCCAGCACCTCCCAGACTTTGAAATCGAGTATTTTGTTTTCTCTCTGAAACAAAGCAGCAAATACGTCCCAGTTTAATAGAAATCTTGAGATGATATTTGTAATCATCTGTTTATTTAAACTGCCTGCCTCATCCCATATAAGCAGTAAAAAATAATTACTTGGAATGCAGAACTTCACTGATAACAACTCCATGTACAGCTCTTCACATTCTGAGGGCTTACTGAAACATCACTTCGGGGCACTTTAAGCTTTCTGCTAGAGGCTTTCTATAAAAAAAAAAAAAAAAAGATCTCAAATTCTTAAGTTCTCACTACATGCCATAAAGTACACAATGTGTGTGAGTTAGTTGCTCAGTCGTGTCTGACTCTCTGCACCTTGTGGATTGTAGCCCGCCAGGCTCCTCTGTCCATGGAATCCTCCAAGCCAGAATACTGGAATGGGCGGCCATTCCCTTTTCCAGGGGATCTTCCTGACCCAAGGGTTGAACCCAGGTCTCCTGCATTGCAGGCAGATTCTTTACCATTTATATCAAAGTACATGATATAACCCCATTTTACCCATTAAAAAAAATTGAGACAGTTTCATTGTGATTAAGTGGCAGAGATGGAAATCAAACCAGATGGATCTACTTGAATCCAAAACCAGTTTTTGGTTTGGTTTGGGCTTTAATATTTTTTTAATCTATTTATTTTTGTCTGTGCTGGATCTTCCTTGCAGCGTGGGGCTTTTCTCTGGTCGCATTAATCAGGGGCTGCTCTCTAGTTGCGGTGCTCAAGCTTCTTATTCCAGCAGCTTCTCTTGTTATGGAGCATGGGTTCTAGGGCACGCAGGCTTCCGTAGTTGTGGCACAGGGGCTTAACTGCTCTGCAGCATGTGGGATCTTCCTGGATCAGAGACTGAACCTGTGTCCCCTGAATTGGCAGGCATATTCTTCACCACTGAGACACCAGGGAAACCCCTTGGTTTTTTTTTTTTTTTCCTACCCTCTCCAGCACCACCACTAAAATAGGCTATCTTCTATATTACAGGGAAATAAAAATCATTTGGACCTGGATATGGGGAAAAAAACTTGGGCTTCCCAGGGGCACTAGTGGTAAAGGACCCATCTCCAATGCAGGGGACATGCGACTCGGGTTAGATCCCTGGGTCAGGAAGATCCCCTGGAGGAGGGCATGACAACCCACTCCAGTCTCTTCCCTGGAGAATCCCATGGACAGAGGAGCCTGGCAAGCTATAATCCATAGGTTCGCAGAGAGTCGGACAGTACTGAAGTGACTTAGCATGCATCATGCATGGAAAAAACTTAACCAAAGAACATGGGTACGTTAGTAAGAATGGAATGAAGTTATTTGTGGGAGAAAGAGAAGAAAAACAAGCACCAGTTTCCCTCAGTGCTCTGAGGGTCTAGGATATTAAAACAAATGAGCAAAAAGTTCTGATTTCTGGTATATGAGTGGAGAGGAGTACCGCTCATTCCCCGCTGTCTCCTTTTGTTTTGTTTACTTCGTGCTAATCACCTCATTCCATCTTTTTCAGTAATGTCTCTCTCATTCACTTTCATTTTCATGAATCAGGTACACAGAAGGAAGCATGGAATCCATTTGGTGGCTCAGCTGGTAAAGAATCCGCCTGCAGTGCAGGAGACCTGGGTTCAATCCCTGGGTTGGGAAGATCCCTGGAGACCTGGGTTCAATCCCTGGGTTGGGAATATTCCCTGGGAAGGGAATGTCTACCCACTCCAATATTCTGGCCTAGAGAATTCCGCAGACTGTATAGTCCATGGGGTCGAAAGGAGCTGGACACAACTGAGCGACTTTCACTCACTCATTCAAGGTGGCATGTGTACATTAACTTTTAGGATCCCCATCACTTAGCATAGTACCTAACATACAGTAAATATGAATACATTATAGCCAATAATCAGGAAACCAGATTGGTCAAGTGAACAGACTGAAACCATGGTGATAAATGAAGAGAACTACTCCACAGAGCGGTAAGACAAAGTACTAAGGCAGGAGCACATAGGCACTGCCCTATGTGGGGTATGGAGGCAAATGTAACAAACTGCTCCAAAAGTTAGTGGCTTAAAGAACAAGTATTTATTTAGTTTACATTTCTGTGGGATTGGCAATTTGGGTTGAGTGCATCTAGGCTCAGCTAGGCTGTTCCTCTGGACTCAGCTGAGCTTATTCTTGGGCCTACAGTCAACCAGCAATATAGTGCCTCACTCCATTGACTGACCGCAACCTGGAGAAGTGGAGAGTAAATAAGCTGCTTGTCTCTTCTCATTTAACACAGTGGCAATCACAGGCTTCTAAGAGTAGCAATAGGGCAAGCCTCAATACCCAGCACTTTCCAAGTCTCCACTCACATGTTTGCTACAGTCCTCTTGGCTAGGCAGCTCATCAGGCCAGCCCAGATTCAAGGGGGGAAGAAGGACTTCATCTCTTAATGGGTAGAACTACAAAAACACATTAAAGAGGGGGGAAAAGGTTTTGTGTTCAATTTTTCAATCTAGTACAATAGCTAGCATCTTGCACAGGAGCTTAATCCAGCATGTGTATTGTGGACTGACTTGTGCACAGCAGAGTATTCCCATTATAGACTAAAGGACACCTGTCTTGGGTACAAACAAAAGTTTGCCTGGATTATGGAGTCCCTGGACTGTTCCCATGATCAATTTGAAAGATACAGTCCATCCAACAGCTTTCACCAATACACTGGAACATGTTTCTACCAATTCTGTCTCACTAGAAAGCACAAATTTCCCAAGATTTTATATACTTTCCACATTTGCCATTGAATTAATCTCAAGGCTTTAATTTACAATTCAGATTTATCAACAGTATTCTAAAAGTCTAATTGGTTAAGCTAGAAATCGCTAGCAAGTTTTATATGTCAGAGATCATGTCATCTTTGGTACATGGATGTTGCAGCATCAATTCTGGTTATTTAGAGACTTTATTTGTTTAGTTCCTGATTTTTTTTTACCATACTCCAAAGAATGAGATGAGTAATACCTGTTATAATGGCTTTCCAAATGCAATTGGTTGAAATGCACCTTATCTGTAAACAATCTACCTGGTTAATTCCAACTCATTCATTATGGCTCAGGACAAGGGTTATCTCCTCCAAAAAACCATTCATAATTCCCTTAATCCACTGTATTAACTATGTAACTATTAACTATGTACCCCTCTCCTATGTACTCCCAAACACCTGATACTTCCTTCTATCTTAACACTTACCACAATATGTTGTAATTGAGTCATTTTTAATAGATTACCCTATGTTGGGCTATATGCTCTTGAAGGTACATAGTCATGTTCATTCTTGTTTCATCTACCAAAGCTACAGTCGTGAATGGATGAGCAACTGATCTCAGTTGACAAAATTGTGGAACAATATATGGTCACAATTATTTTCATACCAATAATAATGACTTTAGGCCTCCATCTTGCTAATCACAGGGATTACATTCATCTAGGCACTAGAGCCCAAGTAGCTACTGGCAATCTTGAAAAATGCTGACATGGTTTATAAAATTAGTCTTCTTTATTACTGCAACCACACACACACACACCAGAGGCGGGAACTCAGATGCATTCTTCAAGGTCTCTTGTCCTGCTGACCTACAGAGTCCCACCTGCTTGTTTCTATTTCCTACATTCAGCTGCCTCTATGCACACTTTAGCAGGAAGCCCCACTTTAGAATAGTAACAGAAGTTCACTTTCCTCCAACAGCTGAACTGCAGTGGTTCCTAGAGCACAGGAAAAGTTTCACTTCTCCACAATCAATGTTACAGTCAGTCCAAGGTCAAAAAAAAAAAAAAGCCCTAGACTCTAAAAGACCCATCTCTTGGTGAGCATCTTGTTTCAGTTACAAGCACATAGACAGTTTCCCCAAAAGGTGCCCACATTGCCAGAGTAGCTAAGAAAGAGACCTAGTGTCAGCTTCATGCTGCACCCAGGAAGAGCCCTTCCCTATGACACCTTACATACTGTATTGGTATGGAGCCCAAGTCTAGACATCCTCATTCCTTATGAACCTGAGGTCGGCCACAGGGAGGGATGAGATAAGGTGGACAATCTTGTCTCACTCCTTGGCCAGTTGCTTGCTAAGTTGCAGAGACCAGACTGACAAAGAACCCTTGCTGCTAAGTCGCTTCAGTCGTGTCCGACTCTGTGCGACCCCATAGGTGGCAGCCCACTAGGCTCCTCTGTCTCTGGGATTCTCCAGGCAAGAATACTGGACTGGGTTGTCATTTCCTTCTCCAACGCATGAAAGTGAAGCGCAAAAATGAAGTCGCTCAGTCGTGCCCGACTCTTAGCGACCCCATGGACTGCAGTCTACCAGGCTCCTCCTTCCATGGGATTTTCCAGGCAAGACTACTGGAGTGGGGTGCCATTGCCTTCTCCAAAGAACCCTTAGGAGAATCTAAAATTTGTTTCCCAGTAGTTTTGGGGGAAAATGTGAAATTAGAGAAAAGTACCTCTTCCTTGTCTGAAAAATTCTAAAGATAGGAGGCTAGCTGAAGCAATCCAAAACTGCAGACCGGAAAAAAAAAAATGGTTATCAGATAGTTAAGAGGGAAATCCCATCATTTCATGGGCCAAATATTAATACATATTAGTTCCTCAGACCAAGCAGGTGTCCCACAAGGCACCTGAGACATCAAAGCAATGGAAGAAAAAACTATTTTTTGACTGCACTTAGTTTGTATCCATTCTGTTTGTTAATGGGCTGAACATGGGTTTCTATGAATACTGGCCTTTGGGACCTGTTAGTCATACAGGAGAAAGCAATGGCAACCCACTCCAGTACTCTTGCCTGAAAAATCCCATGGACGGAGGAGCCTGGTAGGCTGCAGTCCGTGGGGTCGCTAAGAATCGGGCACGACTGAGTGACTTTACTTTCACTTTTCACTTTGATGCATTGGAGAAGGAAATGGCAACCGAATCCAGTATTCTTGCCTGGAGAATCCCAGAGACAGAGGAGCCTAGTGGGCTGCCACCTATGGGGTCGCACAGAGTCGGACACGACTGAAGTGACTTAGCAGTCATATAGTATTTAGTTGGCAGAAAAGTTCTTTTGGGGTTTTCATGCCATCTTATAGAAAAACAAGAAACTATTTACATATACCACTTGCTGGTGGAAAGACGCTATAGTATCGTAGTAGGCAGGAGATTTCTAGAACTAAATAGGAAGCAAGTAAGTAGCTACAAAATCATTATGAATGGCTATCATGGGATTAGGATTAGGCAGAGACTGACCAGCTCCAGATTATCTGTCTTTTGACTTTATCATGCCCATAGTAATCATGGACAATCAGTGTTTCTTCCAATCCTCGTTCTTCCTGCCTGGTTCACTGGATTAACTAGACTGCTTTTGGTCTCGCACTCCCTTTTTGCCCTCCTTCCTCCCTTCCTTTCCCACTGCAAGGTTGTGGAAGCAGACAGACTCTCACTTTATCACAGAACAAAAGATATCACACAGCAAATGTACAAACCAAGATGAAAGTCAGGTTTTAGTACCATGCTTAAGAGCCTGGTCCTTCTGGTCTTTAGCTCAGAATCCCATTTCCCTGTATTATTTGCCAACGAGTTATTAATAACCCATAGTTTTCATCCACAGAATGTGGCTAAGTATGGGGGAAAGGAGTGTCAAATCCACTGATTTAATTGATCATGTATCAAAGATTGTTTTTACCGAAACTAAGTAGAGGACAGGTTTACAAGTTTTTATTCAGAAATGGGAAACAAAAGAAAGAAAACTAATATATTCCTTCTCATAATAGTTTTATAAAACAGATATCTCATGTTCTAACTTCTAAACTAAGGCTCAGAGATTAAGTAAATTGCCCAACAATTCAGGTAAAAAGTGATAGCAGCCAGAATTGCAATTAGATCTGACTCCAGAGCATAAATAAAAACTCGTATCACTTAGTCCATTGTTCTTTTTACTCTACATATTGTTCTGGTTTAATCATTTCCAGAAAGCTCAAACTCAAACTCTGAAATTCCTCCATTCGAACTCTGGATTTCCATACAAAATTTCCTCCCATTTCTAGTATAACAAAACTGGTTTCTGTCATCCAACATGATCAAAACGTTGCCTGCAAAGATTTAAGACAGTTTCAAGAATCTTCTATTGTGTATTTCGGCCACCCAGTGTCAAAACAGAGCAACTGCAGGCAAGTGCTGATAACTACAGTATATACTCCCCGCTTTGCTGCTGCTGCTGCTGCTAAGTCACTTCAGTCGTGTCCGACTCTGTGTGACCCCGTAGACTGCAGCCCACTAGGTTCCTCTGTCCCTCGGATTCTCCAGGCAACAACACTGGAGTGGGTTGCCATTTCCTTCTCCAATGCATGAAAGTGAAAAGTGGAAAGTGAAGTCGCTCAGTCGTGCCGGATTCTTAGCAATCCCATGGACTGTAGCCTACCAGGCTCCTCCGTCCATGGGATTTTCCAGGCAAGAGTACTGGAGTGGGGTGCCAGTGCCTTCTCCCGCTTTACAGCAACAGAATTAAATCATGGCAAAAGTTCTAAAGTCTTTCAAAGGTAAAGCTTGTACGTTTAGAAGATAATCCCACAACAGAAAGAAGCAAGTGAAAATGAGAAGCCAAAATTTTTAAGTGAAGAATTTAAGTAGTGTCAACAAAGATGTGCCTGTTACAAAATCCTAGAAGAAATAAAGGAGTAAAAGGAAATGAGATAATAAAATTTAATTGTATGAAAAGAATCAGTCAAAATTAAGAGGAGATAAATTTAGTTTTTAACACATTTTTAACATACCTTAATGTATAGTTTCATTAGACAGCACCAGTTCAGTTCAGTCACTCAGCTGTGTCCAACTCTTTGCGACCCCATGAATTGCAGCACGCCAGGCCTCCCTGTCCATCACCAACTCCCAGAGTCTACCCAAACTCATGTCCATCGAGTCGGTGATAATGAGCCATAAAAAAAGTGAGTGGAATTGCCAATATTGGAAGTATTCAACAAAATCTCTAGCTAGACAACTGATGGGAAACCTATAGAAATTAAGTTCCCTCAAGTAGTAATAACAAATGCAAGGGAACAACATGCAGCAAGCAATCTAATAAGATGAATATTAGAATATCATCATCATCTAAGTGGATTTACTACATGCTTAATTATGTGTAAATAGCACCTGCCCTTTCAAGAAAGTCCAAGACACCAAAATGATGGCATCACTGCAAATGAAGTTATTAGCTTCCTAATCCAATTATATGAATGATAAAGAGAAGTGAATTTTAGGGATGGGGTATAGTTTAAATTTTAAAGGTAGATAAACAGCCATAGAACTCTAAGTAAGATAGGGAAAGGATTTTTAACGGTAATATGTCTTCTATCTTAATTATTTATTTTGTGCTTAGGCTCTCTGGGTCAGATTCTACTGTGAAATCCTAGCTCTACAAGGGTGCTGGCCCCAACACAGAGCACAAGTGTACAAGGTTATGTAATAGATTGGACCAGTAGCTCTCAACATTTTGATTCGTTTTCATGTGTGGGACAGAAAATATTTTCATAAATGTACCAGGACTATTCAAAATTCCTTTTTCATACAATTTTATTTGTTTATTTTTGGCTGTGCTGGGTCTTTGCTGCTGCACTCGGGATTTTGGTAGGGGCAGCTCTTCATAGCGGTGCCAGGGTTTCTCATTGCAGGGGCTTCTCTTGTTGCCGAGCACAGGCTCTAGGGCACACAGCCTTCAGTATCTGCAGAGCAGTAAGCTCATTAATTTTGGTTCCCAGGTTATAGAGTGCAGGCTCAGTAGTTGTGGTACAAGGGCTTAGTGTCTCCCCGGTATGTGGGATCTTCCAGACCAAGGATCAAACCCGCATCTCCTGCATTGGCAGGCAGATTCTTTACCACTGAGCCACCAGCCCACTATTCAAAATTCTGGTCTTCTTTCCTATAAGTCGATTCTCTCCCACTGACAAAGTATAGCTAAAACAACTGAGGAAACAGGGCAGTCATGAAGGACAATCATAAGGATAACTTCTCCAGTTTACATTTCATACAAACTTCCCCAAATTTAGTGCTTTATTAAGTCACTTTATTATGAGTAATTAACTTTGCAACAAAATCACCAAACTGTATGAAGCCAGTCCAGTTCACTTCAGCAGCTCAGTCGTGTCCAGCTCTTTGCAACACCATGGACTGCAGCACACCACGCCTCCCTGTCCATTGCCAACTCCCAGAGTTTACTCAGACTCATGTCCATTGAGTCAGCCATGCCATCCAACCATCTCATCCTCTGTCATCCCCTTCTCCTCCCGCCTTCAATCTTTCCCAGCATCAGGGTCTTTTCCAATGAGTCAATTCTTCACATCAGGTGGCCAAAGTATTGGTGTTTCAGCTTCAGTATCAATCCTTTCAATGAATACTCAGGATTGATCTCCTTTAGAATGGGCTGGTTGGATCTCCTTGCCGTCCAAGGGACTCTCAAGAGTCTTCTCCAACACTACAGTTCAAAAGCATCAATTTTTCAGCACTCAGCTTTCTTTATAGTCCAACTCTCACATCCATACATGACTACTGGAAAAACCATAGCTTTGACTAGAAGGAACTTTGTTGGCAAAGTAATGTTTCTGCTTTTTAATATGCTATCTAGGTTGGTCATAACTTTTCTTTCAAAGAGCAAACATCTTTTAATTTCAGTCATCATCTGCAGTGATTTTGGAGCCCAAGAAATAAAGTCTGTCACTGTTTCCACTGTTTCCCCATCTATTTGCCATGAAGTGACAGGACCAGATGCCATGATCTTAGTTTTCTGAATGTCGAGTTTTAAGCCAACTTTTCCACTCTCCTGTTTCACTTTCATCAAGAGGCTCTTTAGTTCTTCTTTGCTTTCTGCCATAATTGTGGTATCATCTGCATCTCTGAGGTTATTGATACTGAAGCCAGTAATCGACTAATAAACATTCTCAAAGACCATAATTTAATCATCCCTTGAGGCTCAAGCCACCGTTAGACATTTCGCAAGTTGACAAGGTATCAAAGCTGAGCCTACCTGAGTTTGGTAACATACATGATGGAATAGCTACTCTACTCCTCTCTGCTTTATAACCATTCTCTAAACGTTGGTTCTTCCCTTCTTGGCAGATAGAATTGTTTTCTTTTAAAAGCCTGTTAGGATAATTGAGATTATAATATTGCTCTACCACAAAAAAAAAAATCTAATAAAAATGAAATGTTTAAAACACTTTCTTTCTTATTCATTTGGCATTCTAAATTATCAAAGATGAAATATAAGTCTCAAGAGGAAAAATAAATAAATTGCAACTGTGCTTATGCACTAGGTTTCTCAACTATTGTGTTACTTTAAAAAGAATAAAAATTACACTTAACCACTTGAGTCCAAAAGATGTAAATTCCAAGGTTAAAAAAAAGAAGCTATGTACAAATAATTAAAACTTTTAATATCAGAGTTCCTGAAGATGCCTGAAAATAAGCCCAAACAAATGGTTGAAACTTGAAGTCTCTGCCTTATGTCCTAGTTCTTAAAAAAAAAAAAAAAAAGCAACTATGAAATTATGTAAAATGGAAGCCACAAATAACATATTTTGTTCTCTTTGGTGGAAATAACCATATTAAAGGCTGTGAAATAATTGTATTAGTAGAACATATACTGGCAACCCAGGAAGTTTTGAGGCCCCAGTTTTAGCCTCTGTTTCTGAATCAGTTTGTCCAGAAGCTACTCTAAATGTCTGTCTTCTTTTCTAGATTTAGACCAGGCAACTACTAGCATGCCACGCAGTTCTCAGTCCCTCCTGATTAGACATGGAGTGCAGTTGGAGAGTAGCTGAGTGTGTTGGAACCCAGGGCAGGCTGCCCCAAAATGTGCCTCAATGGTGTATTGATTACTTTGAATTAAAGTTACTGTAGAAAGAGGCAATGCAAGAGGGCCAGTTTGACTCTCCTCTCTGTCTCCCTAAAGCAGGAAATAAATCTCTCATATAACAGGTGCCCTCTGTGTATCTAGAAGTAGAAGGACACTCTTATCACCAGAAATTGGGAATATGGGGCCAAGAACGTTTTTACTTGTTTAATTTACAAGCCCAAACTCTTAGATTCTTCACTCATTAAGTACCCAAAGGCTATATTTCTTTGTCCTATCCATTCTTCACAAATGTATTGTTTCCTTGATTAAAAAGCACAAAAGCTTCCTGCTTTGGCCACTTCTTAGGTCCTATTTCTATGAAACACCGTACACATGAATTAAAACGTGTTTCTTTTTCTCCAGTTAATCTCTCTTGTGTCCATCTTGCTACCCTGGGGCTGAGACAGTATGGAATCTGCCCACAATGGGGGAGACCTGGGTTCAGTCCCTGGGTCAGGAATAGCTCATGGAGGAGGAAATGGCAATCCACTCCAGTGTCCATTTTATTATTAGCCTAGCCACAAGAACTCAAGAGAGGAAAAGGGGAAATTTTCTCCTCCTGGAAAGCTGGTGAGCCACCAGAGTGCTAGCTGGTCCCCACTTCCTACCCTGAGACAGCAGCAGCTGAGAAGACCTAGGATATCTGACAAAGGTGATTGTTGTTCTTCTTTTTCAGTCACTCAGTTGTGTCCAACTCTTTACAAGCCCATGGACTGCAGCACGTCAGGCTTTCCTGTCCTTCACCATCTCCCGGAGTTTGTTCAAACTGATGTGCATTGAGTTGGTGATGCCATCCAACCATCTCATCCTCTGTTGTCCCCTTCTCCTCCTGCCATCAATCTTTCCCAGCTTCAGGGTCTTTTCTAAGGAGTCAGCTTTTCGCATCAGGTGGCCAAGTAGTGGAGCTTCAACTTCAGCATCAGTCCTTCCAATGACTATCCAGGATTGATTTCATTTAGGATTGACTGGTTTGATCTCCTTGCAGTCCAAGGGACTCTCAAGAGTCTTCTCCAACACCACAGTTCAAAAGCATCAATTCTTCAATGCTCAGCTTTCTTTATGGTCCAGCTCTTTCATCCATACATGACTAAAGTTAGCAGAAGGGAAGACTTCTTACCAAGTGCCTGCAAGGTCTGGTGAAAAGAAAAGTGGTGAGACTCCCTTTTCTCTCTCTCTAAATTCAGAATTAGCAAAAGAAAATGTTTGTAGAGCTAGTTCTTTGGATTTAGTGATCCCTGGGAATCCTTTTCCTCCCACATATGGTCTCTGATTTGCTTTTTTTTCCTTTAATTGAAGATAGCTGATTTACAATGTTGTGTTAGTTTCAGGTGAACAGCAAAGTGATTCAGTTTTCCATATACAAACATATATATTTTTCAGATTCTTTTCCATTATATTATGGAAAGTTATTATAAGATACTGGAGAAGGCAATGGCAACCCACTCCAATACTCTTGCCTGGAAAATCCCATGGATGGAGGAGCCTGGTAGGCTGTAGTCCTTAGGGTCACTAAGAGTCAGACATAACTGAGCGGAAAATTATTATAAGATACTGGAGAAGGAAATGGCAACCCACTCCGGTGTTCTTGCCTGGAGAATCCCAGGGACAGGTGAGCCTGGTGGGCTGCTGTCTATGGGGTCGCACAGAGTCGGACATGACTGAAGCGCCTAACAGCAGCAGCATTATAAAATACTGACAACTTACAATGAACGATATCAGATTTGTGATCTCCAAAGAAAAGGATTAGCTTCAGGACCAGGGACCACACTTGATCACTCAAGAGCTTTTGTGTAGCAGAGTTTTATTAAAGTAAGAAAAGGGACAGAGAAAGCTTCTGACAGACATCAGAAGGGGTACAGAGAGTGCCCCCCTCACTAGTCTTACCAAGGCCTTATAGACTTTTACCAGCCCCACTCCCACAACATGCATCTTAAATTAACAAGAGTAGAATTAACATAGGAAGCCCTTACCAGATCCACTCCCGCAAATCTTAAGATAAAAAGATTAGTCAGAAGGCTTTTGTTAAAAGAAGAAACATGTCCTAGAGCAAGATACATTGTTATATGACCCATTTGTACTTTTCTCTTCCTTAAGAGCCTTTGGACCCCTTTCTCCTTCTCGAGGGCCCTGGACACCTTCCTCCCTGAGGGCCCTGGGCTCTTTATCAGTTCAGTTGAGTTCAGTCACTCAGTCATGTCTGACTCTTTGTGACCCAATGGACTGTAGCACACCACGCCTCCCTGTCCATTGCCAACTCCCAGAGTTTATGCAAACTCATGTCCATTGAGTCAGCCATGCCATCCAACCATCTCATCCTCTGTCATCCCCTTCTCCTCCCGCCTTCAATCTTTCCCAGCATCAGGGTCTTTTCCAATGAGTCAGTTCTTCGCATCAGATGGCCAAAGTATTGGGGTTTCAGCTTCAGCATCAGTCCTTTCAGTGAATACTCAGGATTGATCTCCTTTAGGATGGGCTGGTTGGATCTCCTTGCTGTCCAAGGGACTCTCAAGAGTCTTCTCCAACACCACAGTTCAAAAGCATCAATTTTTCAGCACTCAGCTTTCTTTATAGTCCAACTCTCACATCCATACATGACTACTTTATCAACCTGGCTCAGAGGTTAAAGCATCTGCCTGCAATGAGGGAGACCTGGGTTCGATCCCTGGGTCGGGAAGATCCCCTGGAGAAGGACATGGTAACCCACTCCAGTATTCTTGCCTGGAGACTCCCATGGAGAGAGGAGCCTGGTACGCTATAGTCCATGGGGTCGCAAAGAGTCGGACACGACTGAGCCACTTCACTTTCACTTTTCTTTCTAATAATTAGCTCTCTTAATACTGAATATACTTCCCTGTGCTAAACAGTAAGACCATTTTGTTTATTTTATGTACAGTAGTGTGTATCTATTGGTGAAGGCAATGGCACCCCACTCCATTACTCTTGCCTGGAAGATCCCGAGGATGGAGGAACCTGGTAGGCTGCAGTCCATGGGGTCACGAAGAGTTGGACATGACTGAGTGACTTCACTTTCACTTTTCACTTTAATGCATTGGAGAAGGAAATGGCAACCCACTCCAGTGTTCTTGCCTGGATAATCCCAGGGACAGGGGAGCTTGGTGGGCTGCCATCTATGGGGTTGCACAGAGTCGGACACGACTGAAGCCACTTAGCAGCAGCAGCAGTATGTACCTGTTGATTCCAAATTCCTAGTTTATCCCCTTTCTTAGATGAACTCTGGGAATGAGCTTTCTGGATTTTGTGAAGGCTCTCATGTGGGATGCCTCCTTGCATCTTTAGTTAGGCCATTAAAAAAGAGGCTTATTGGTTTGAGTCATTATTTGAAATTAATATAAGATCCTACTCATCAATGGCCAGACAATGGACCCTTTAAATTGGTTATATTTAAAGGAAAATTTTTTAGAGCTGTCATTATAAACAACTGTCATATTTGTACTCAAACTGAGAGAGGGGAAAAAGTATAATGTCTAGCCTTAAAGATCCCTTATTCTGAAAAAACAAAAATTAGACTTAAAGATCCAACATAAATTCCTCTTCTTAGGAGAAAACAAGACAAAACATATCCAGGCTCTTCCACAAACAATCAAGAAACAGATGATCTGGAAACCAATATTCAAGGACTATTAGAAACAATTGTCTTTGTCTTACAAATCTCAACAACACCAGAAATGCAGCTCTAGAAACAAATCAAGGCCTACTTATTTTTACCAGTCCCAAAACTTCACCTATTCTTCTCAAAATGCTTGTTGATGCTGTAAAAGATCAGAATAATGAAGCAAAAGTTTCCATACTTAAAAAAATTTTTTAAATAATAATTACCCTAAGACTTATAATGCCAACCCACTCCAATACTCTTGCCTGGAAAATCCCATGGACAAAGGAGCCTGGTAGGCTACAGTCCATGGGGTCGCTAAGAGTTGGGCACGACTGAGCGACTTCACTTTCACTTTTCACTTTAATGCATTGGAGAAGGAAATGGCAACCCACTCCAGTGTTCTTGCCTGGAGAATCCCAGGGACGGGGGAGCCTGGTGGGCTGCTATCTATGGGGTCGCACAGAGTCAGACACGACTGAAGCGACTTAGCAGCAGCAGCAGCAAGACTTATAATAGAGAAATATACTCCAAAACTCTTAGGAGAAAACTTGAATTTTCTTTCTCTGTCCCTTAAAGTTATAAATCTTATTATGTCTTTGAAATGTGAACACAGCCCACGTTACCTGAGACTGAGCCCATATTAGCTCCATTGGTAGAACCTGAAACAACAAACAAAAAAGGAAAGAGGCCTTTTTAAACACAAGTTGTTAAAAGGCTGCTCCTGCATCTCTAATGAGTCACAGCCTCCTTATAATTGCTTGTCAAGGGCAAATAAAGATCTTAAATTATTCTGCACAAATAATAAGAGAATTTAGCCATGTGAGCAAGTAAACTTCATTTATTCTAACTGTTATTTATCAACTAGTGAGTTTCTTAGTTTACCTGATTAATGGCTAAAGTTTTAAAATGATAACTATGAGATCTGTGGTGGTGCCTTTCTACATATCTACATGTGTACATTGTAGATACCCTATTTTTCTACCATTGTATGTTTTTACAAAGTTAATTTGTAAAAGAGCGCTATGTATTTGACCTAAACAAGCAAGTGCTTTTAGAAAAGTTCTCAAAAATATGATGAAAACTAATCCAAATATTTTTCAAGTTCACATAATCTAGAATAATCTTTGGTGAATAAAAGCTAACTTTAGGCTTGTTGGTTTAAATGGCTGAAATAACTCAGTGGGGAGAGCATTAGACTGAAGCTTTTCAGTTTAATTAACACAGGTATGTCTTCAGAGTTGCCAGCACTAAATATAGTGCAGACAAACAACTTTTGTTCTACCTGAGTATACTAGTCAAATGGCCTCATGTAGTCTCTCTAGCAGTGTGTCAACAATAACAGCAAAACTTAAGATAATGACTAAATGCTTTACTGTCTCATGAAATCATCATGAGTAATCTAAGTATATTGTTTAAAAACAAATGATTTAAATAGATGTAAATGAGATACGAGTTTTTAAACTAAATTTTTAACAATAGTTACTTTATGATATGTCAACGTAGTTTCCTAAATCTCTTTAGTAATTATACCGTTAGAGTTTTGCAAAGTTAAATTAAATGATGGCGATGGCATTTAATGTCTAGATCATTTCCTAATAAGGTAAAATACCAAAACATTTATTGCTGAACAAGTCTAAGTTTACCTACTTTTGACCTCTTATTACAGAGACCAAATAAGTTCCAATCCCAAAGAAGGGCAATGCGAAAGAATGTTCAAACTTCTGCACAACTGCACTCATTTCACATGCTAGGAAGATAATGCTCCAGTCCATCAAGTGAGGCATCAACAGTATGTGAGCTGAGAACTTCCAGAGGTACAAGGTGGATTTAGAAAAGGCAGAGAAACCAGAGTTCAAATTTTCAACATCTGTTGAATCATAGGAAAAACAAGGGAATTCCAGAAAAACATCTATTTCTGCTTCATTGACTATGCTAAAGCCTTTGCCTGTTTGGATCACAACAAATTGTGGAAAATTCTTTAAGAGATGGGAATACCAGACTACCTTACCTGCCTCCCAAGAAACCTATATGTAGGTTAAGAAGAAACAGTTAGAACTGGACATGGAAAAGCAAACTGGTTCAAAATTAGAAAAGGAGTATGCCAAGGATGTTACCGAACTTATTTAATTTATTGCAGAGTACGTCATGCGAAAAGCTGGGCTGGATGAATCACAAGCTGGAATTAAGATTGCTAGGAGAAATATCAATAACCTCAGATATGCAGATACCACCCAAATGGCAGAAAGTGAAGAGGAACTAGGAGCCTCTTGATGAAGGTGAAAGAGGCGAGTGAAAAAGCTGGATTAAAACTCAACATTCAAAAAACTAACATAATGATATCCAATTCCATCACTTCATGGGAAATAGATGGGGAAACAACACAAATAGTGATAGACTTTATTTTCTTGGGCTGCAAAATCAACAAGAATGGTGACTGTAGTCATGAAAATAAAAGATGCTTGCTCCTTGGAAGAAAAGCTATGACAAAGCTAGACAGCGCATTAAAAAGCAGAGACCTCA
Organism: Capra hircus; assembly: GCF_001704415.2. NCBI lineage: Eukaryota > Metazoa > Chordata > Mammalia > Artiodactyla > Bovidae > Capra > Capra hircus. Next base: position 50,636,481 of record NC_030812.1, on the reverse strand, counting down.
CTTTGCCAACAAAGGTCTGTCTACTCAAAGCTATGTTTTTTGCCAGTTGTCATGTGCAGATGTGAGAGTTGGACCGTATAGAAGGCTGAGGGCCAAAGAACTGATGCTTTTGAACTGTGGTGCTGGAGAAGACTCTTGAGAGTACTTGGACAGCAAGGAGATCCAAACAGCCCATCCTAAAGGAAATCAATCCTGAATATTCACTGGAAGGACTCATGCTGAAGATGAAGCTTCAACACTTTGGCCACCTGATGAGAAGAGCTGACTCGTTGGAAAAGACTCTGATGCTGGGAAAGACTGAGGGCAGCAGGAGAAGGGGGTGACCAAGGATGAGATGGTTGGATGGCATCATTGATTTAATGGACAAGAATTTGAGCAAACTCTGGGAGACAGTGAAAGACAGGGAAGCCTGCCATGCTGCAGTCCATGAGGTCACAAAGAATCAGGCACAACTGAGCAACTGCCCAACAACAACAACAAAATAAGTTTTGGTTTATTAGTTAATGTATTTAATGGTTTGTCGAAAGACTGAACTATGAAATAGCTTATGTTTCTAGAAATTATAAAATGTATCCAAAGATCTTCCAAGCCACATAATATTACTATAATTCACAACTGTTTACATCTTTATTATTACTAAAAATTTAAGTTTCAAAGAATTCAGTTCCAGTTAATCAGTATCAGTATCAGTACAGTCACTCAGTTGTCTCCGACTCTTTGCTATATCATGAACCACAGCACACCAGGCCTCTCTGTCCATCACCAGCTCCTGGAGTCCACTCAAACTCATGTCCACTGAGTCGGTGATGCCATCTACCATCTCATCCTCTGTCGTCTCCTTCTCCTCCTGCCTTTAATCTTTCCCAAAATCAGGGTCTTTTCAAATGAGTCAGCTCTCCGCATCAGGTGGCCAAAATATTGGCATTTCAGCTTCAACATCAGTCCTTCCAATGAACACCCAGGACTGATTTTTTTAGGATGGATTGGTTGGATCTCCTTGCAGTCCAAGGGACTCTGAAGAGTCTTCTCCAACACCACAGTTCAAAAGCATCAATTCTTTGGCACTCAACTTTATAGTCCAACTCTCACATCCATACATGGCTACTAGAAAAACCATAGCCTTGACTAGATGGACCTTTATTGACAAAGTAATATTTCTGCTTTTTAATATGCTGTCTAGGTTGCTCATAACTTTCCTTTCAAGGAGTAAGCACCTTTTAATTTCATGGCTGCAAACACCATCCACAGTGATTTGGGAGCCCCCCCAAAAAAAATGAAAAATAAAGTTTCCACTGTTTCCCCATCTATTTCCCATGAAGTGATGGGACCAGATGCCATGATCTTCGTTTTCTGACTGTTGAGCTTTAAGCCAACTTTTTCACTCTCCTCTTTCACTTTCATCAAGAGGCTTTTTAGTTCTTCTTCACTTTCTGCCATAAAGGTGGTGTCATCTGCATATCTGAGGTGATTGATATTTCCCCCAACAATCTTGACTCCAGCTTATGCTTCTTCCAGCCCAGCGTTTCTCATGATATACTCTACATATAAGTTAAAGAAGCAGGGTGACAATATACAGCCTTGACGTACTCCTTTTCCTATTTGGAACCAGTCTGTTGTTCCATGTCCAGTTCTAACGGTTGCTTCTTGACCTGCTTATAGGTTTCTCAAGAGGCAGGTCAGGTGGTCTGGTATTCCCATCTTTCAGAATTTTCCACAGTTCATTGTGATCCACACAGTCAAAAGCTTTGGCATAGTCAATAAAGCAGAAATAGATGTTTTTCTGGAACTCTCTTGATTTTTCCATGATCCAGCGGATATTGGCAATTTGATCTCTGGTTCCTCTGCCTTTTCTAAAACCAGCTTGAACCTCTGGAAGTTCACAGTTCGCATATTGCTGAAGCCTGGCTTGGAGAATTTTGAGCATTACTTTACTAGCATGTGAGAGGAGTGCAATTGTGTAGTAGTTTGAGCATTCTTTGGCATTGCCTTTCTTTGGGATTGGAATGAAAACTGACCTTTTCCAGTCCTGTGGCCACTGCTGAGTATTCCAAATTTGCTGGCGTACTGAGTGCAGCACTTTCACAGCATCATCTTTCAGGATTTGAAATAGCTCAACTGGAATTCCATCACCTCCACTAGCTTTGTTTGTAGTGATACTTCCTAAGGCCCACTTGACTTCACATTCCAGGGTGTCTGGCTCTAGATTAGTGATCACACCATCATGATTATCCGGGTCATGAAGATCTTTTTTGTATAGTTCTGTGTATTCTTGCCACCTCTTCTCAATATCTTCTGCTTCTGTAGGTCCATATCATTTCTGTCCTTTATTAAGCCCATCTTTGCATGAAATGTTCCCTTGGGATCTCTAATTTTCTTGAAGAGATCTCTAGCCTTTCCTGTTCTATTGCTTTCCTCTATTTCTTTGCACTGATCGCTGAGGAAGGCTTTCTTATCTCTCTTTGCTCTTCTTTGGAACTCTGCATTCAAATGAGTATATCTTTCCTTTTCTCCTTTGCTTTTCACTTCTCTTCCTTTAACAGCTGTCTGTAAGGCCTCCTCAGACAGCCATTTTGCCTTTGTGCATTTCTTTTTCTTGGGGATGGTCTTGATCCCTGTCTCCTGAACAATGTCACGAACTTCCATCCATAGTTCATCAGGCACACAGTGTATCCGATCTAGTCCCTTAAATCTATTTCTCACTCCCACTGTATAATCATAAGGGATTTGATTTAGGTCATACCTGAATGGTCTAGTGGTTTTCTCCACTTTCTTCAATTTAAGTCTGAATTTGGCAATAAGGAGTTCATGATCTGAGCCACAGTCAGCTCCTGGTCTTGTTTTTGTTGACTGTATAGAGCTTCTCCATCTTTGGCTGCAAAGAATATAATCAATCTGATTTCGAAGTTTACCATCTTATGATCTAAAGCTACCAGAAATGATAAATGAAGTAGGATGTGTTTTGTGGTAATAAAACATGTAAGTTATGGAGATGTTTGGCTAAGGAAAAAGACAGTGATTTTGCCCTGAAATTAGTTATTTCTAAGTGGGAAAGAGAATAAGTGATAAATAAAGTGAGCATGAAAAATTATAAAGATTTCTGTGGGGAAAAAAAAGAATCTTACAAAAGAAATTATATCTGTGGTAAGGACTGTGGTTAAGGTTGGCTAAGAATTTAATTAAGGAAATGAATTTTAATACTGAGAGTAAGTTGGTACAAAATTAAAATTTGATTTTTCTCTCTGTTAAAAAGACTAAGTTTTCTTAGATTATTACTAGTCTTGACTGAATGAAAATCTGTAGACAAAGATTTTCTTTACCTTTATAATATAATCTGTCTAGAAAAAAGAAAACCAAAGATTGTTATTTTTGTCTTTAACATATATGATTAATTAGAAAGAAAAGGGAAAAAAAACCCTGAAGTTTCTCAATATTAAAAGAGTGGGGCTTTTTATATCTATTTAACTTTCTCTATTTGCCTGTGAAGTATTTACCACTTCAATTAAAAGAATAACTAATAACTAAGCATTGTTTCACAGTGATCTGTGATCCTATTTAACCAAATATTTTTTAAATGTTTGATATTTTTGACAAACTTCCCCCAAAACCAAGTTCTAAGTGAAGAATCATTGACCTGGGAGTAACTTCTGGGTTTTCCAAACATCCCTAGAATGACTCAAAAGATTTATTTTCTTTTCTTATTTAAAAAAAGATATTAATTGGGCTTATTTGTAAAATTACATATTTATTTAATTACATAGGAAGCATTGTTAAATAAATGATAATAAACCTTCATAGATTATACTGTATGAGTAAATGTTATTGATATAAATGGTCTAGAAAATATATGAAATTTTAAAAATTTGGTATGTCCCAGTATAATGTTACCAGTCTTAATTCTAGTTATCTCAAGGTGTGTATCACAGTGATAATTAAATTTCCTTAATTCCATGATAATGAATCAAATCTTTAATGATACATAATTTTTACTTTTTTTTCATTTATAGTTATTGTTTTATTCAAGTGATTTTACAAAAGTTTCTTGCAAATGTGTTTAATCTTCAGAGAACATGGAAAAGAATCTAACAAATACCCTAGAATACAAGATGTTTTTGACATCTTCTAAAAACCTCTGTACAAAAAAAGACCTTCATGACCAAGATAATCACGACGGCGTGATCACTCACCTAGAGCCAGACACCCTGGAATGTGAAGTCAAGTGGGCCTTAGAAAGCATCACTACGAAGAAAGCTAGTGGAGGTGTTGGAATTCCAGTTGAGCTGTTTCAAATCCTGAAAGATGATGCTGTGAAAGTGCTGCACTCAGTACGCCAGCAAATTTGGAATACTCAGCAGTGGCCACAGGACTGGAAAAGGTCAGTTTTCATTCCAATCCCAAAGAAAGGCAATGCCAAAGAATGCTCAAACTACTACACAATTGCACTCCTCTCACATGCTAGCAAAGTAATGCTCAAAATTCTCTAAGCCAGGCTTCAGCAATACATGAACCGTGAACTTCCAGAGGTTCAAGCTGGTTTTAGAAAAGGCAGAGGAATCAGACAGAGATCAAATTGCCAATATCCGCTGGATCATGGAAAAATCAAGAGAGTTCCAGAAAAACATCTATTTCTGCTTTATTGACTATGCCAAAGCCTTTGACTGTGTGGATCACAAGAAACTGTGGAAAATTCTGAAAGAGACAGGAATACCAGACCACCTGACCTGCCTCTTGAGAAACCTATATGCAGGTCAGGAAGCAACAGTTAGAACTGGACATGGAACAACAGACTGGTTCCAAATAGGAAAAGGAGTACGTCAAGGCTGTATATTGTCACCCTGCTTCTTTAACTTATATGCAGAGTACATCATGAGAAACACTGGGCTGGAAGAAGCACAAGCTGGAGTCAAGATTGTTGGGAGAAATATCAGTCACCTCAGATATTCAGATGACACCACCCTTATGGCAGAAAGTGAAGAGGAACTAAAGAGCCTCTTGATGAAAGTGAAAGAGGAGAGTGAAAAAGTTGGCTTAAAGCTCAACAGTCAGAAAACGAAGATCATGGCATCTGTTCCCATCACTTCATGGGAAATAGATGGGGAAAGAGTGGAAACAGTCAGACTTTTATTTTGGGGGGCTCCAAAATACTGCAGATGGTGATTGCAGCCATGAAATTAAAAAGCGCTTACTCCTTGGAAGGAAAGTTATGACCAACCTAGATAGCATATTCAAAAGCAGAGACACTACTTTGGCAACAAAGGTCCATCTAGTCAAGGCTATGGTATTTCCAGTGGTCGTGTATGGATGTGAGAGTTGGACTGTGAAGAAAGCTGAGTGCCAAAGAATTGATGCTTTTGAACTGTGGTGTTGGAGAAGATTCTTCAGAGTCCCTTGGACTGCAAGGAGATCAAACCAGTCCATTCTAAAGGAAATCAGTCCTGGGTGTTCATTAGAAGGAATGATGCTAAAGCTGAAACTTCGATACTTTGGCCACCTCATGCGAAGTGTTGACTCAGTGGAAAAGACTCTGATGCTGGGAAGGATTGGGGGCAAGAGGAGAAGGGGATGACAGAGGATGAGATGGCTGGATGGCATCACCAACTCAATGGACGTGAGTCTGAGTGAACTCCGGGAGTTGGTGATGGACAGGGAGGCCTGGCGTGCTGCGATTCATGGGGTCTCAAAGAGTCGGACATGACTGGGTGACTGAACTGAACTGAACTGAACTGAACTGAACTGAAAAACCTCTGAACTGGGTAAGGATTTGCAGAACACTAATAGAGATACTGAAGCCTTCATAAAATTTCTAACAAATGATTAGGAGAACAGGAATTAATTACGTGTGACTAAATGAACTGAGGAAGCTGTTTATAATTTGAGGTTTCTGTTTTTTTGGTTTTTTGGGTTTTTTTGAGATATTGCTGATTTTTCAAATATTTTGCCTGCCCAAATTAAATAAAGTTTTTCTCTTTTCTCTTAAACTAACTATGACTTAGAGCCATTGGCAAATTATACCTTTGTAAGCAAATTGAAACATTTATCTATTTCTCTTTACTTAATTTCTCCAGAAATCAGAAACTCTCAATGAGTATTCCTATTTTCTTGACAGTATAGTTATTTGCTTATGTTCCTTAAGAACCTGTTCTCCTTAAAATGGACACAACTGGAACCATTGTTTATATTACCAAAGCTTTGACTGAAATGCCACATTTGAGAGATACATGCACAGACTCAGATATGACCAGACAGCTTTAAGGAGCTGAGGCTGACTTTATGGAGCCAATAAAGCCCCTTGGAAAAACAGCCTGTGGCTTCCTTGGTCACTCAGTTGGTAAAGAATCCACCTGCAATGCGAGAGACGTGGGTTCAATCCCTGGGTTGGGAAGATCCCCTGGAGAAGGGAAAGGCTACCCACTCCAGTTATCTAGCCTGGAGAATTCCATGGATGGTACAGTCCATGGGGTCACAAAGAGTCAGATATGACTGAATGGCTTTCACTTTCACCCTGTTTACAAAATTTTGAACTGTGGTTGAGTGACTGAACTAAATTGAACAGGGCTCCCAGAAGTCTTGTCCGGTGAATAAGGAATGTCTCTTCCCAGCAGATACAGGATCCTCAAAATATTTTGAGGACCTGGTAAAGAAGGGAATTCATCCAAATCTATACCTATTGCAAATAAATTCTGTTGGGAAATATTTGGCCTGACATCTTAGTCTTGAGAGGCTACTAAATTTTCAATCTGAGATTTCTTATAAAATTAAAACAAAGCAGATTTTAAAAAGACTATGTAGTCAATCACTATTCTTGCTGTAGTTACACAAATAACCAGGCCAAGTTTATTGAAGCTAGACTTATTTTGCAAACAGATTAATCTTAACTTGGCTATCTTTGGTGAAAAATGGGGTAATTGTAGGGAGAAAAATATCTTTCATCAGAAACTATAATACACACTGTAGATACCAGATTCTGGTTCTGTAAACTGTCTTTAATGGGTTTTTTTGTTTGTTTACTTTTAAACTGAACTGGATCCTGAATTATTCTGGTTTCCTTTCAGTTCAGTTCAATTCAGTTGCTCAGTCATGTCCTACTCTTTGCAACCTGATGGACTGCAACATGCCAGGCTTCCCTGTCCATCACCAACTCCCGGAGTTTACTCAGATTCATGTCCATCGAGTTGGTGACACCATCCAACCATTTCATCCTCTGTCGTCCCCTTTTTCTCCCACCCTCAATCTTTCCCAGCATCAGGGTCTTTTCCAATGAGCCAGTTCTTCGCATCAGGTGGCCAAAGTATTGGAGTTTCAGCTTCAGCATCAGTCCTTCCAATGAATATTCAGGACTAATTTCCTTTAGGATTGACTGGTTTGATCTCCTTGCAGTCCAAGGGACCCTCAAGAGTCTCCTCCAACACCACGGTTCAAAAGCATCAATTCTTCAGTGCTCAGCTTTCTTTATGGTCCAAATCTTACATCCATACATGACTACTGGAAAAACCATAGCTTTGACTAGATGCACTTTGTTGGCAAAGTAATATCTCTGCTTTTTAATAATATGCTGTTTAGGTTGGTCATAGCTTTTCTTCCAAGGAACAAGTGTCTTAATTTCATGGCTGCAGTCACTATCTGCAGTAATTTTGGAGCCCAAGAAAATAAAGTCTGTCACTGTTTCCATTGTTTCCCCATCTATTTGCCATTAAGTGATGGGACTGGATGCCATGATCTTAGTTTTCTGAACGTTGAGTAGAACAACCTGGAAAATGGCAGAGTACAAGGACTTACACTCATCTTCTCCTGCAAGAACTCCAAAACTGCAACTCTCTGCTAAACAACCATTGACTGGAGAACACTGGATCCCACCAAAAAAAAAAGATACCCCACGTCCAAGAGCAAAGGAGAAGCCCTAGCAAGATGGTAGGAGGGGTGAAATCGCATTTAGAATCAAACCCCTTACTCGCCAGAGACACTCAGAGGGCTCAAATGAATCTTGTGTGCACCAGGACCCAGAGACCCTGCAGACACTGAGCCAGAACTGTTTGAGTGTCTCCTGCGGAGATATGGGTCAGCAGTGGCTTGCCGCAGGGACAGGGGCTCTGGGTGCAGCAGACCTGGGTATGGCATAAGCCCTCTTGGAGGAGGTCGCTATTAACCCCACCATAGAGCCGCCAGAATTTACACAGGACAGGGGAAACGGACTCTTGGAGGGCACAAACAGAACCTTAAATGAAAACCACACTCACAGAAAACTAACCAAACTGATCGCATGGACCACAGCCTTGTCTAACTCAATGAAACTATGAGCCATGCCCTGTAGGGCCACCCAAGACAGATGGGTCATGGTGGAGAGTTCTGACAAACACGTGGTGCCCTGGAGAAGGGAATGGCAAACCACTTCAATATTCTTGCCTTGAGAACCCCATGAACAGCATGAAAAGGCAAAAAGATAGTTTCCTCTAACATCTGGCTATGACTCTCCAAACTAACATTTCCAAGTTTCTGCTATCCTTTTCATTTGATATCACTGAGAATTAAAACTGCCCTATTACCTGAAGGCCTGCAAACTGATGCTAGATGACTTGATACAAACTTCAGAGAAATTGCCACAGTCTTCATTCCCTGCTGCATGAGCCATTCAGAAAAGCTTACTGATGATATTATTAGAGACATTTCAAACTGTAAAAGATGCTTCAACCCTGATATCTAAAATCTTGAATGACTGGCCTCTGGGCTCAGAAACTGGTTTATAATCTGCTCCAGTCATTAACCTTTGTCTTTCTTTTGTTTCCATGGACATGCTTCTTATTAAATATACAATTGCTTGAAGAATAGACCTAATTTGGGGAACTCACCTGGATCACCACCTACGCAAATGGGTCTAAGTGAACTAGCCTATTGTCAAGGCTAAGAGACTGGTTCAATGAGATGGAACAATATACCAGCTCAAATTTTAATATGTGAAACTTCCAGGGAAGTTTCAGAGCAGAATATTCTTGGAGCCCAGGGCCCACTGCCCCTAAATTTGTCTCAGTGGCATATTGATTATTTTGAATTAAAGCTACTTAGGGAAGATCCAATGCAAGAGTCTTCCCAGGTGATGCTAGTGGTAAAGAACCCTCCTGCCAATGCTGGAGACATAAAGATGCGGGTTCAATCCCTGGGGTGGGAAGATCCCCTAGAGGAGGGCACAGCAATCCATTCCAATATTCTTGCCTGGAGAATCCCATCAACAGAGGAGCCTGATGGCCTACAGTCCACAGGGTTGCAAAGAGTTGGACACAATTGAAGCAACTTGGCACAATGCAAGAGAGACAATTTGACTCTTCTCTCTCTCTCCCTAAAGCTGGAAATAAATCTGTCATGTGAAAGGTACACTCCCTGTATCTGGAGGTTGAAGGACATTCTCATCACTAGAGATAGGGAATTGGGAGCCAGAAAAACTTGTGCAAACAAACTTTGTTACTTCTTTAATTTGCAAGCCCAAACTCTGTTTAGATTCTTCACTAATTAAATACCCAAATGTTATGTTTCTTTGTCCTGCTCATTCTTCACAATGTATTGTTTATTTTTCTAGAAAGTATGAAAGCGTCCCTGCTTTGGCACTTCTTAGGTTCCATTTCTATGAGACCTCCATATACATGAATTAAAATTTGTTTCTTTTTCTCCTGTTAATCTCTCTTGTATCCATATTATTATTTGTCTACCCACAAGAACTCAAGAGAGGTAGGAAGGGGAAATTTCTCTCTTCTCAATAAGAGGAAAAATGCAACAGTTCTAAGTCATACTTAGAATTCAGAGGAGAAATCCCTGGTTGTAATCTGTTTATAAACAATCTGTCTAGTTTTCTTTATGAATACTTAAACAATGTAAATTCAGTTTGTTTAATAATTATTCAAAGTAGAGGTTGCTATTAGGTACTCCTTTGTGTAGTACTGGGCTTTTTAAATATACGTGGTCTTGTCTTTTAGAATTTATAATCCAATTCAGAGAATAAAAATGTTTGTCAGTCTCTGAAATCCTTCAAAAACATTTATTCTTTATCTCAACTGTACGGAGCTTCAAATTACAATGGGATGTCTTTCAAGACACTATATGTTATTTGAAACTCAGAATGTTCTCATCTGTGAAAACAATGATTAAAACAGAGAGTAGGTTCCCAGACTGGGTACCAAAATAAAAAATTCAAAAAAAAATGGCATTAAACAAAGAGATGCTGAATCAAGTTTCCAGTTGATACTACTATCAGAATGTAAACATCCTTTGGACTCTTACCTTTGGGGGAACTAATAAGAACCTGATAAAAGAACATACTTCTAAAATTTAAATAACAGTTTCAAGGAGTCCAGTGATCCCCTGAACCACCCAGGAATCCCCCATTAAGAAGGGCTGATTCAGGCGGCCTTCCCTAGTGGTCCAATGGCTGAGACTCCGTGTTCCAATGGAGGGGACCTGGGTTCAATCCCTGGTTGGGGAGAGTTCACATGCCCCAACTAAAACATCCCACGTGCCACAAGGAAGATCAACGATCTTATAGGCCACAACTAAGACCCAGGGCAGCCAAATAAATTAATAAGAAATGTAAGCCACACATTTGAAGAAGAAAAGAAAAAAAACAGAAGGGCTGATTAAGACATTTGAGTGACATTGACAAGATGATGAAATAGAAAGTCCCACCTCTTGATCCCCCAACAGAGCCATCAATAAAGCAACAATACTTGGGCCAAGATACCTTTATGAGGCTTTCAGTATCCAAGTAAGAATTTGCAACACCCCAAAAGAGCACAAAACCAAGAAAATAAAATGGTTTCGCTTTATTCATGTCAGCCCCTCCCTCAAGCCACCAGTTCAGGGCTGAGACCACTCAGCCTGCAATCTGATCTTCAGGGGAAAGAATGAGTGACATGTCCACCTAGCATCTGTATGTAGCCTTTCAGGAACTGCCCAAGAGACTTATTTCTGTCTCACTTCATTCAGACCCCTGAGGCAACCAGCATAGTTAGAACACCTGGGGGCAGATAAGGGCAAGGAAAAGATGGCTTCGCTAGTGAATTATACAAACATTAAATAAGATTTAATGCCAACTCCTTTCAAAATCTTCCCCCAAAATTGGCCTGATAAAATGGCCTGATACCAAAGCCAGACAAAGACACTACAAGAAAAGAAATTACAGGCCAAAAACCCTGATAAATACAGATGCAAATATCCCCAACAAGAACAAGCAAAAAACCAGCAAGTCAAATTTAAACACAGCACATTAAAAGGATCATAGACCATAATCAAGGTGGATTCATCCCTGATTGATTTATCCCTGATGCAAGGATGGTACCACATAAGCATATCAATGAATAGGATACATCACATTAACAGAATGAAGGATAAAAATTATATGATCATCTCAATAGAAATGGGCTGCCCTGTTGGCTCAGCTGTTAAAGAATCTGCCTGCAATGTGGGAAACCTGGGTTTGATCTCTAGGTTGGGAAGATCCCTTGGAAAAGGGAAAGGCTACCCACTTCAGTATTCTAGCCTGGGAAATTCCATGGACTGTATAGTCCATGGGGTCACAAAGAGTTGGATACACCGAGAGACTTTCACTTCACTTCACTCAGTAGAAGCAGAACAAGCATTTGACAGAAGTCAACATTCTTTCATGATAAAAACTCTCAACAAATTAGGTATAGAAGGTATATTAGACCTTAACATAATAAAGACCATATATGACAAGCCCACAGGTAATATCATACTCAATAAAAGTGGAAGTGTTAGTCACTCAGTCATGTCCAACTCTTTGTGACCCCATGGACTGTATAGCCTGCCAGGCTCCTCTATCCATGGAATTCTCCAGGAAAGAATACTAGAGTGGGTTGCCATTCCCTTCTGCTTCCCGACTCAGGGATCAAACTCAGGTCTCCTACATTGCAGGCAGATTCTTTACTGTCTGAGCCACCGGGGTGAAAAATTAAAAGCCTTTATCTAAGGTCAGGAATGACACAAGAATGTTCACTCATACTCCTTCAACAGTGCTAAGACTCAGTCTCCTGCTTCAAGGTGAAAAAGGAGCATGTCTAGAAAAGGAAGGAAGGTTTGGAACGCTCATCTGAGAGAGATTACTAAAAACTTAAATCATTTTTGTATAAGATACCTATGTATATTCACATGGGAGACTGAAACTTTCTAAGTAGTGATGTCACTTTCTCATAAAGTATTTATTAATTGCCTGCTGATATTGTTACCAAAAGAATCACTGTGTTCTAGACCTAGGTCATTCATTTTCCCAGAAGTTGCTATAACAGTGGGAATATTCTGAAATGAAAAAAGATCAGCATTTTTTTCATTTCCTAGGATACAAGAATGATAAATTTACTAGCATATCCCACAGCCTAGGGAAGTACTGACATTTTTGCCTTTCAACTTTGCTTTTCAGATATGAAGAATAAATACAATCTTACTCTGGGTAAATTTACTGTAGCCACAGCCTATCCAGGTTAGTATTTGACTTAAGAAAAAGAGCACTGTTTCACAAATCAACAAAATAAAAGATGTGGGTACAGACATAGGTTTTGCAACTTATTATTTATGTAATCTAAACTCCCTGAAACTTGGTTTTTATCCACTGGGAGAGGGCACTTATATATTGTCAGCTATTCACATGATGAGCATTAAATAAAATTGTATCATTGTGAAGACTACAAACTTTACCCATTGAAAGAGCAAGCCCCAAAGACCTGTATCACCATGGCAAGTGAGTAAGTTTAAGATGTTCTTAATCTTTCCCCAAAGGACCTAAGACTATATAATCAGCAAAGAAAATATTCACACTTTCCAAGGGATTTTGGACACAGGGTTTGATTTGACACTGAAACATCACATGTTATCTCTGTTAGGGTACCAGAATATGAGGGTGAAGTCACAGATGCAAGCCTGTCAAATTCCTGCTAAAAGTGGATTCACAGAGCCCTCCAGTGCCTATTTGTTCCCTCTCTTGTTCCCAAACATATAATTACTATGAACCATACTTGGTAATTAGCAGAAACCCCATATCGGTTCTTTCAACTGTGGGATAAGACCTATGCAGTAGAGAAGCCAATTAAAAACTTCTAACTACCCCATCAAGATTTTAATTTTTCTGAAAGTATTTCATCCCTGGTTGGGAGTTGATGGCAGAGACTAGGGCCACCATTAAAGACCTTAAGGATGCATGGTTGCTAGTTCTCATCATATCCCCATTTAATTAACCAACCTGGACTGTATTAAAAAAGAAAAAACAGATGTATCCTGGATAATGACAGCATAAGGCAACCTCAATCAGAAAGCAACTCCAATAGCAGCTGCTATGTCAGATGTGACCTCTTTGCTAGAATAGATCACTGTGGCCTTGGATGTGTGTTCAGTCGTGTCCTGCTCTTTGCAGCCCCACGGATTGTAGCCCACCAGGCTCCTCTGTCCTTGGAATTTTCCAGGCAAGAATACTGGAATAGATTGCCATTTCCGGTGGAGGGGGGGTGTCTTCTCAACCCAGGGGTCAAAAAGTAGGCAGGCAGATTTTTTACCACTAGTGCCACCTGGGATGGCCTTGGGTGCATGTTATACTATCACTGATCTGATGAACATGTCATTTTCCATTCCTACTGGAAAGATCAGAAATTGTTTGAATTTACTTGAAGCAAATATATGTATATATGTATGAAAAAACAAAACTAGGTTAATGCTTTTGCCTTCTGACATAATATAGTCATTGAAATCTGAACTGGTCATTTGGCAAGATATAGCCTTGGTTCACTTTGCTGCTGGTACCATGTTAATCGAACTGGATGAGCAAGAAGTTCCATACATATTATAGGCCTTGGTATAACATATGTGTTCCAAAAAGTAGGAGTTAAACTATACGAAAATTCAGGGAAATGCTATATACGTAACACGCAAGAGTCCAGGGCTCTGGGACAAGTCATGACATTCTTTCTAAACTAAGGAACAAATTATTGCACCTTTTCTCTGTGCTCAAAGAAGGAAGCATAATGTCCAATATTTGTCTTTGGTTCTGAAAGTAACATATTACACGCTAACAAGACTGCTGGTACATTTAACAAGTGGCATGACAGTCTGAGTGGGGCTCAAAGCAGGAAAGAGACTTGCAGCAGGTCCAGGCTGAGTGCTTGGACCGTATGACTTGGCAGATCCTTCAGTATTCAAGGAATGAGTGATGGGAAAAGATACCATGTGGAATTTAAGACAAGCTCCCAAAGTAAAATCACAATGTACATCCTTGGGATTCTTATCAAACTATGTCATCTGTAGCAGTGAGTTGTACAGAATTTAAAAACATAATAATAGGTCTCTGGAGTGCTATTGGACCTTCATAAAGACACAGAGCCTGATCAGTGGAGACTCAGGTGACCAGTGGGCCAGAACTCCTCATTATGGGGTGGGTTCTGCCAGACCTTCCCTAAGTCAGCTCAAGAGAGTCATGTGGCCAGAACTGAATTCCTCCCCTGGGTTCCACCCACCTCCGGTGTCATATCCAGATCCAAAGGTATAAACGCTCAGCACTTCCTTCAAAATGGAGCACCTCAGAAAGGCCATACTAGTTCCTGAGTTCCCCTGGAGATGGTTGAGGCCCTTGTCACGGCTGCATCACAGCTCAACTCCTCCCTCTTACCATTCTTACTTCCTCTGATTGCCCATGGATATTGATCTCAAGGACACATTTCAATAAATTTCTTGCAAACAAATGTGCATTGAGAATGTTTTCCTCCAGAAAACTTACCTAAGATATACATGCCAAAATTATATTCAGTTAGATGAAAGGAGGGAAGGGGAAATAAAGAAACTTTACTTCCAGGTTTTTATAAATGTGAATTGAATTGATTTCTAATTTATAAGGAAGAGTGAAAGAAAGGAAGACAGGGAGGAAGAGGAAAGGCAAAAGAGACTCCCCTCCTCATGTTTGATAAACACACCTTCCTATTCCTTGAAAAGCTATGTAGTGAGTTGGATAGCCTTTCACTTCACAAGTTAACTGAAGTGAAGAATAACATTACTCAGAGAAAAACTACCATTTGTTATTCAACAAAGAAGCTAAACATTTTAACCCAAACTCTATTTGTTTTTACCTCCTGTGAAAATCCTGAATTTCACTCACTTACTTTAAATAAATAGTTATTTAGCATTTATAATATGTCAAGCACTGATCTATTTCTATAATATAGTAGCATTATCTTTATGTACACTCTTAAATCTATAAGCCAAATAGATACTTCAGATATTATTGGATATAATGCTATTCCTAGCCACTTACTTTCCTTCTCTTTTACATTTCATTTATACCTCATTGCAAGTCACAAAGTCAATAAAGCAATGATAATCAGAATAGATATCAAAAGGACATTAAAATTGGAATAGTTTTCTATTTACTAAAGATATCCTGAAGGACATTTTTTCAAGCAGTTACACATTTACATAGGACATTCAGTAATATCATACTTGCAAAATAGCTAGACATTTTGGCATTTTGGATTTGAGATGATGAGATTAAAATGGCAATATATGAAAACTGTGATTTGGACTAAATGAGAAAAGATGAGGACAGAATAACATTTTATGAATGAATACGTCAAGGTGGGTATAGCAAAAGAAAAAAAATTATGGAAAAATATTTCTGAAGAGACACAATATTTAAGTTCCTCTTATTAATATTATACTTATATAAATCAATGAATAAAATTACACTCTGTTTCTAAAAACAAAAATCTAGGTTTCTTTATAGGGGTTCAAATACAGATATAAAATAAATTAATTGGTTATCTGAAGTGTGAAATGAAGAATTAGCTTTAGTTAAAATTATAAGTGAAACCTCAGGTCACAGGTTTACTTGTATTTAATAGAAAATCTGAAAATGTTGCTAACACCAGTGGGGAATGCCAAGCATTGGTGGATACAAGAGAAGACTAGAGAGCATGTACAAATGGTAACAACAAAATAAATTAAATCTATCCTTAATCTAAACCAATATAAACCTAGATTTCTGTATACCAAGGACAGAGTTTTCCTTAAATATTCAGAAATTAATTCTAATAGTAAAATTTTTAGGACTGTTGACTTGCAAATATTTATTTTATGAGTCATTTATTTGCTAACAAAAATTTTTTTTCACTTAAAGTTGTAAACAGTATTTGCTATAAGGGGTTGAATTTTCTCACTAAATTTAGGACAATTAAATCACTAAATACAACCTCACTGCTCTTATTACTAATGACCCACCTACCCTGTACATAAAACTGTGCCTTCTTCCATTTAAAAGAGACACAGATGTATAGAACAATCTTTTGAACCCTGTGGCAGAGGGAGAGGGTGGGATATGGGAGAATGGCATTGAAACATGTATAATATCATATATGAAAAAAGTCGCCAGTCCAGGTTCAATGCATGATACTGGATGCTTGGGGCTGGTGCACTGAGACGACCCAGAGGGATGGTATGGGGAAGGCGGAGGGAGGGGGGGTTCAGGATGGGGAACACATGTATACCTGTGGTGGATTCATGTTGATGTATGGCAAAACCAATACAATATTGTAAAGTAATTAACCTCCAATTAAAATAAATAAATTTTAAAATAAATAAATAAATAAATAAAATTTTTATTTATTCATAATTTTAAAAAATACATGGAAAAATCAAGAGAAGTTTTTTTTTAAAAAGAGCAAAACTAGAAGTAACTTGCAACTTATTCATTGACAAATGATTAATTTCCCTTATATAGTAAAATTTTCTCCAAATCAGTATTTTTCAAAGAAAATAAGGAAAATGGGGGAACATCTAGAGACATTTCATGGGTTCCTGGTCATTAGAAAAATTGTGCCAACTTTCTCACAGGAAGAGAAACTTTATAAAGATACACTGAAATGTCAATTTTCACCTATAAATTTGGCAAAGATTAGACTTAATAGAGCATAGAGAAGCCAGCATTTTTATACATTGCTAGTTGACGTGTAAATGAGTTTAAGATCTATAGACAATTTGGCAATATTTATCAAAATTTCCAAGGTTTCCTGCATTTTGACTCAGCAATTCCACTCCTAGCAACTTATCCTACAGATGGTCTCATGCAACAAACATACACCCTATTCCCAGACAACATATTTAGATTTTGCTCCAAGGCTATGCCTATTGCCTCTGGCAAGTTTACTTTGCTGGCTCTTTTTAAGGTATTCATAATGGCGTGTTCTCTATGCTTCCTCTTACAAATACTGTTGCTTAATTTCTACAGTAGTCATCATCATTTCCACCTATCTGGTGGACTGGGGTTTTAGTTGTCTCCTGGTTTGTGTTCTTTTACTTTCTCATTCCCCTTGTTGCTTTCAGATGATTTTTAGAAAGAGAAAAGGTAAATGCCAACTACATATGCTACCATCTTCAAACCAGAAGTACTCACGAGTCCTTGAATTCTCTAGCCCCTTGGCTTCTAAAATTCAACTCCCTCCTGCTTTTCCTTTTCTTCTCTGTCCTATCCTCCTCATTTACCTTCATAAATTCTTCTGCCTAAGACATCACTTAAATGCTATTGCATCTTAGGATACCATTCTTGGTCCATACATTTCTCTTGACATACTTGGCTCAAGTAATCCCACCTATTCTCTAAGCTTTAGCTACGACCATGTTCTTGCCCCCTCCCCCAATCTTTAGCATTGACCTGCCTCATCAGACTTTTACTTCAGTTCATCTTGTATTAAGCCCTTCAAACAATGAATATATAAGATACACCACTGACAAGCAATTTGAGTTTATAAATACTGTTACATTGATATATTGCACTATAATTTCCTCTTTCCTATGTTGTGTAATTTTCTAGCCAGCAGATACTACTTAACTGACTTTCTAATTATTGGGCCTGGAAATATATAATAATTAAGGTGATTTTCATTCCAGAGTTCTTTTCTGACATAGAAAATTAGAAATTATAAACTTGGGTAAATCTTTGAAGATCTGTATGTTACTTATCTTTATGTTAGAAACATTATAGCTCATCAGACTTTTAGTACTTTAAACCATACACTCAAACATGGAAGAAAAAAAATCATTAATCTTGACCTGACGCTGAATATGCCCTTATTTTCACATTCCACAGACTTCTAATCTATTTTCGCCGTTAAAAAAAAAAAAACAACACCTCATTCGAAAGTTCTGAAGAACTTCCTTGGTGGAACAGTGTATAATAATCTGCTGTCAATGCAGAGCACACAGGTGTGATCCCTGGTCCCGGAAGATTCCACTTGGCACAGAGCAACCAAGCCTGTGTGCCACAATTACTGAGTCTGCACTCTAGAGCCCACAGGCTGCAGCTACTGAAGCCTGTGCGCCTGGAGTTTGTGCTCTGCAACAAGAGACGCCACCGCAACAAGAAGCCTGGGCACTGCAACAAGCAGCCCCCACTCTCCACAGCTAGAGAAAGCCTGCACACAGCAATGAAACACTCAATGCAACCAGAAATTAAAACCATAAGAAGTGTTTTTCAAAAAGGTTTTGAATATTTAGTGTAACCAGTGTTTATTGAGTACCCATTAATATGAAAGCCCTTGTGCTAGATGTTTTAAAAGATGTAAAAATGAATAAATAAAGGCTCAATCCTTCCATAGATTTATAGTCTAGGGATGACAAAAACAAATAACAAGTGTCATTCCTCCGTGTGAAGAATATAATATGTGCCAGAAGACGTATACAAATAAAGAGCCTCAGAGAATAACTGGAAGAAGAAATAATATCTGGATAGGATAATGAAGAGTGAGAGGGTCGGGAAGAGTTTGAGGTAGACCTTGAGATGATCGGAAAAAATGAGTAGAGTTTTGCTACAGAAGAGTCTGAGGGCAGAAGAGAAAAGGTATTGTGAGGCCATTCCAGTGCCATGGTTTCTGATGTTACGTGAACACTAGCTCACTTGGAGACTATTTAATTTTCAACATCCCCTCCTGACACACACACAAGCCAAGGTTAAGAACCATTATTTTATGCAGAGAGAATCGCATGTGTCCTACATAAGAAGAAGATATGAAATGTAAATGTAGTCTAGGAAACTGAAGGACCTGTTTCTGTTCAAACATAAGAAAGTGATAAGGGCTTCCCAGATGGCACTAGTGGCAAAGAACTCACCTGCCAATGCAGAGAGTAAGAGACGTGGGTTCAGTCCCTGGGTTGGGAAGATCCCCTGGTGAAGGGAACGGCTACCCACTCTAGTGTTCTTGCCTGGAGAATTCCATGGACAGAGGAGCCTGGCAAGCGACAGTCCATAGTGTTGCAAAGAGTCAGACACAACTGAAGCAACTTAGCATGCTCACAAGAAAGTGATAAAAGATACACTAGATTGGGCCAGATCATGCAAACTTGCCTCACATTGATACTTCTGTTGTAAGGACGCTAAGATCTGACCTACTTCCTTTTTGTCTTCATGTACTGTGGTTCAGAGATACACATGTCTCCAAGTTTCTTTAGAGATAAAGTCTGTTTCATTTTTCTCTTTGTTTTGAAGGAATTTTCGAAAGGAGGACTGAGAAATACCTTTGTCATCTTGAAAAGGGGCTACCCTTTCCTTTCTTTTTGGCATTTGATTTTATTTTACAACATTAAGTCCTTATCTTGACTGATGCAGGCATTTTATCTAGTTTTCTCCAGGTTAATTTCAGTCTAATTTACTGATGTTTCAGTTGAATTCCTAATTTGGTTCCAGCAACTGCTGCCACAGTAGTTATTGGGAATGTGGAAATCTAACTTCTGGGTCCTCTGAAAAAGCAATATACTGTGGCAGAAAGAACAGAAAACATTTCTGATTGCTCCCCCATTTGGAAATTATCTCAAATAACAAGAAACAGAAACACAACATTTTTGCCTATACTGGGAGAAGCAAATATAAGCAAGCTGCCTTGGCCCTCAGAACCCGTGAATGGCTCCAGAGTTGGAGGTCATGATGCAGAGAAGCTGAAAACAGATATTGCTTGTAAAACTGTACAGCTTGTAACAAAACTCCCAATCCCTCATCCTCAAAAAAGTCAGGCAACTTCCCCAGTCACCACAGGGAAATAAGTGTTTGTTCTCTGGAAATAACAGAGAGGTACCAGTTTGGAGATTACCAGGCAAATGAAAAAGTGGTGAAAAGAGTTCACACTGAGCAGTGGGATGCTTCTCTTCCTCTTTCCTCTTTTCAGCTCCAGAAAGCAGACAGAAAGAAAGTAAATCAAATTCCAGAAATGATGACAAAAGAAAGTTCCAAAATAACAATGAACATCAAAGCTGAGAATGCAACCAATTCAGATTGGCAAGGATAGCAGATAAGTCCAGTGTTGTGTTCAGGGGGAGGGGGCAATAGAATAATTGTCTTAAAGTTTAGGCCTGATGAAAATTATGAAAATTAGATTGAGATATATTCTATGGAAGTTTTAGAGCTATGGGAAAACCTTATTTAAATTTTCAAAGAAAAGTAATAATTTAAAAATCAAGCAATTATCAGCTTCAGAAAAAAAGAGCACAATAGGAAACAAAAGAATACTGTTAACACATGGTTCAGGAGTGATCAATATTTATGGAGTCAAAAGATACAGACACAATTATAGGTTTAATAATCAAAAACTGAGACAAAATTATGCAGAAAAATAGAAGAAAGGAGTAAGAAGCTATGAATGAGCTAAATAAAGCATTTATGTTCCAAAGCAAGAAGACAATAGATGTTTATGATGAAAGCATGTGCATATTCTATGTAATGGGGTAAATATCAGAATAAACTTTTAGAACGGTTGAAAGTGGTGACATCCAAGGACAAGAATGAGAGAAGGCAGAAATAGGAACTACGATTTTTATGCTATACTCTATAATGCCCATTGAATTTTTAACTATTTGGATATAATACTTTGGCAAAAAGTAAATGAAGGGCATTGAGTGTAACATGAATGTACTGTAAAATTCCACATTTCTATTTCTAGATACATACTGTAGAGAAGCTCTCGCACATATTTATAAGAGGATATGTATTCAAAATATTGACCAAAAGTGAAATGTCAATCAGATGAAAAATAACTAAAATGTGCTATGTTTAAATGACAGAACATCATATAGCAAGTAAAAGCAACCCACTAATTACGTGTGTGTGTGTGTGTGTTTAAATAGTGGATTATAAAAACAATATTGTCCATAAAAAGCAGTTGCAGAATGATTTATACAGAATGAATTCATTTAAGTAGAGCTTAAAACATAAAACTGTACTCTAAATTTTATCTAACTATATTTTTACATATGCACAAGCATAAAATTTGAATGAAAAGACACACTGAATTTACGAGTGAAAGGGGAAGGGAGTGGGACTAGATTGGAGGGCCGATGACTCCCAATTTATTCCAAATGTTTTAGTCACTATATTATAAAAGGATAAAGCAAATATGATAAAATGTTAACTATTGAGGATTTTTCATGGTCATTTTACAGGTGTATGTTTTATTTCTGTAATTTCCTGTATTTTTTAAATATTTCAAATTTTAAAATTTAATTGCCCAAATTCTAAAATTGAATTTCACACACACTTAGCTTTATACATCTAAAGATTAAAAAGCAAAGTCTTCTTAATCTGAGGAAACACAATACTTTGACTGGAGTAAAGTTCACACAGATTGAAATTTACATACCCTATATGAATGTAATCTGTAGTAACTAACCAACTTGTAAAACTCTAATCAAAAACTTTTATTTAAAAATCAGCACATTTCTTCTCAAAAGCAACTCTTTGAGACTCCCTGGACCATAACACGCCAGGCTCCTCTCTATCCACGGAATTCTCTGGGCAAGGGAGTGGGTAACCATTCCCTTCTCCAGGGATCTTCCTGATCCAGGAATTGAACCCAGGTCTCTTACACTGCAGGCAAATTCTTTACCATCTGAGCCACCAGGGAAAGCCCAAAAGTTATATTCATTTAAAAGTCATTTTAAATGAGTCACTGACCTGAAATGTAGACAGTAACTTTGTGTTTTACATAAAATGGTGTTGAAAACTACAGGCAAAATTATTAAGATTTTAAGCTATTATATTTTAAATATTATGATACTCAAGATATTAAGAAAATGAAAACACCCTTATTTGTGAAATATTTATATAGTATGAGAGTATTATACAGGATATACACAGGCTATTGATTCTCTATTACATACTTCCATACAGAGACTACATTCAAATACCAAGCTTCTCCACTTAGTAATAAAGTTGATAAAGGAAGCATGGCAGGAAAACGCTTTAGTGCTTATGATGCTGGACTTGCAGTGTAGCAGTAGCAAATTTGGCTGTAAGAGCTGCCTAATTACATATTTATAAATGCATATCATGTACCTTTGGGCTGGAATCAAGCCCCATAGCCGTTTCAGTTTATCAAGTAAATGAAGTAATTTTTATAAAACATTATGCAGTCGATTAAACCAGGCTACAATATACAATCATGATTATTTGTAAAGGCTATCATTTATGGACTGATTTTTTGTTGTTATTTTATTGTATGGTTAAATGCCAGAGACTTGAAACAGCAAAATCTATCTAGATGATATAAATCCAGAAAACTAAGATGATGGTTCAGTAGCAATCTTCTTTTAATGATTATAGCTATTATTTAACATTCGTTATGCACTGGCATCATTCTCATTTTATAAAATATACCTGCCTTTTCAAAGGACCAGATTTTGGCTTTCTTTTTTTTTTTTTTTTTACTCTTTTTGTTTCTATTTTATTAATTTCTGTGACTTACGCTGTTGTACTTTTTTCAACATTTAAAAATTAAAATCTAGCTCCCTAATTATCATTTTTTCTTATTTATGCATTTAGACCTTACATGTCACTCTTGGTTCTATGTTAGCACCAGACTATTCTCATTGTTATTACTTTATAAATTCTATTCAGTTTCCAATTCTATATATTTTAGCCATGAACCATTTAGTTTCCAAACACATAGTATTTGGGGCCATCTTTCTCTTTAGAGTTCTAATTTTGCTCAGAAAAGGAGCTCTTTATGACATGGATTGATATTTTCTGAAATCTTTCTGGCTTTGTACTGCTTGCTTTCTATAAATTCCTTACCCTTGTTTGAAATAATCTGTATTCTCTAATTGTTGGCCAGAAGAGTCTATATATGATTATTAGATCAAGCATATTTCTGAAGATGTCCTGATATTTTCTATCTTTACTGATTTTTGCTTGTTCTGCCATTTTTAAAAGAGTTTCTCAATTTCCACTTATAATTCTTTAGACTTTCTGCTTTATATGTTTTGAGATCATGCCTCTAGTTACAGAAAGACTGGAGATGTTAAATTTCCCTTGTAAACTGTTACTTTAATCATTAAACAGTGACTTTTTCCTAATGCATTTTTTTTTTGCCTTAAAGTCTATATTGATAGAAATTTGATTGATAATAGGTGGTAAGACAACCCAAAACAGGTTTTGATATATCAGCAAAACCAACTGTCTTTGGTATTTTCCTGGCATATTATTTTCCATCCTTTTATGTTCAATATTTCTATATCTTCATGTTTCAGGTACTTCTTATAAACTGCTTAAGGGTGTTTTATTTTTTAAGTACTATAAAGCCTCTGGTTTTTTAACAAGTCCAATTACTCATATTTACTGTGATTGTATTTGGCCTTCTTTCTACTCAAGATATGCTATGCTTTCTATGTGCTATGGTTTCCATTCCTGCTTCTTTGAATCTCTCCTTGTTTGGTATTGTTGCTGATCTCCTTGCTGTTCTCCTTGTCTTCCTTCTAGTGAAGTGGTGTAATTTACTTTTTTTCCTCTTTTTATGATAGTTACCCTTACAGTTTTAACACACTTGTTCTAAAGTTAATGGATACTGCTAATACTTAGACCATTTGCTGTACTTATTAAAATTATTTCAACTTCTTTAACTGTAATATATACAAAACAAAATTACTATCTTAACCATTTTTAAGTGTACAGATCAGTAATGTTAATATTTTCAAATTGTTATGCACTCAACTTCCAAAACTCTTTTCATCTTGCAAAACTGAAACTCTATATGCATTAGACAACAACCCCGCCCATTCATCTCTTTCCTGAGCCCTTTATAACCACCATTATATTTTCTATCTTTATGAATTTGGCTACTCTAGGGAATTTGTATACATGGAATCCTATATTCTTTTTCTGACTGGCTTATTTCACTCAGCATAATATTCTCAAGGTTCATGCACATAATTACTCTTCAAAATACCCCTTCTTAAAATCAGTCTAATCAATAGTTATATGTATTTATTTCTTTGCTCAAAACGGCTTCTTACATCCACTTCTATATTTCAATTTTCATCTTCCTAAAATACATGATGTGAGAAACTGTGAGAAGTTCAGTGTGTTGTATACTCAGTCTTTTCCTAAAAATCTCTTAATTTTCCCTCATCTTCATCTTGAATAATTCAATTGACTACACAATTTTAAGCTGATAGCAATTCTCCTTTCAGTACTTTTAAGATATTTTCTCAATGTCTTCTTGCATATACTATAACTGACGGGAAGTTTTCTATCTAAATGGCATTTCTCTAATAGAGAACTGTCTTTTCCCTTAGTATTTAAGATTTTCTCAGATTTCTTTTTTATGTTCATGAAAAAGAGCCTATATATTTGTAGGTATGAATATGTATGGATTTATCTTTCTTATCAAACTCATTTTGATTTCTGTACGCATAGGTATGTGTTTGCATATCTTTAGAGAGAAAGAGAGAATGTGTGTGTGTGTGTCTAGAGAGAGAGAGTTGGTTTTGTTTAGTTTTACGTACATCAGTCAGTTCAGTTGTTCGGTCGTGTCTGACTCTTTGAGAACCCATAGACTAGAGCACAGCAGGTCTCTCTGTCCATCACCAACTACCAGAGTTTACTCAAACTCATGTCCATTGAGTTGGTGATCCCATCCAACCATCTTATTCTCTGTTGTCCCCTTCTCCTCCTGCCCTCAATCTTTCCCAGCATCCGGGTCTTTTCAAATGAGTCAGATCTTGCATCAGGTGGCCAAAGTATTGGAGTTTCAGCTTCAGTATCAGTTCTTCCAGTCAATATTCAGGACTGTTTTCCTTTAGGATGGACTGGTTGGATCTCCTTGCAGTTCAAGGGACTCTCAAAAGTCTTCTCCAACACCACAGTTCAAAAGCATCAATTCTTCTGTGCTCAGCTTTCTTTATAGTCCAACTCTCACATCCATACATGACTACTGAGAAAACTATAGCCTTGACTAGACAGATCTTTGTTGGCAAAGTAATGTCACTGCTTTTCAATATGCTGTCTAGAATGGTCATAACTTTCCTGCCAAGGAGTAAGTGTCTTTTAATTTCATGGCTGCAGTCACCATCTGCAGTGATTTTGGAGCCCCCAAAACTAAAGTCTGTCACTGTTTCCACTGTTTCCCAATCTATTTGCCATGAAGTGATGAACCATGATCTTAGTTTTCTGAATGTTGAGCTTTAAGGCAAATTTTTCACTCTCCCCTTTCACTTTCATCAAGAGGCTCTTTAGTTCCTCTTCGCTTTCTGTCATAAGGGTGGTGTCATCTGCATATCTGAGGCTATTGATATTTCTCTAGGCAGTCTTGATTCCAGCTTGTGCTTCTTCCAGCCCAGTGTTTCTCATGATGTACTCTGCATATAAGTTAAATAAGCAGGGTGACAGTATACAGCCTTGACATACTCCTTTCCCTATTTGGAACCAGTCTGTTGTTCCATGTCCAGTTCTAACTGGTGCTTCCTGACATGCATACAGATTTCTTAGGAGGCAAGTCAGGTGATCTGGTATTCCCATTGCTTTCAGAATTTTCCACAGTTTGTAGTGATCCACACAGTCAAAGGCTTTGGTGTAGTCAATAAAGCAGAAATAGATATTTTTCCGGAACTCTCTTGCTTTTTCAATGATCCAGTGGATGTTAACAATTTGATCTTTGGTTCTTCTGCCTTTTCTAACACCAGCTTGAACATCTGGAAGGTCACGGTTCACGCACTGCTGAAGCCTGACTTGGAAAATTTTGAGTATTACTTTACTAGCGTGTGAGATGAGTGCAATTTTGCAGTAGTTTGAGCATTCCTTGGCATTGCCTTTCTTTGGGATTGGAATGAAAACTGACCTTTTCCAGTCCCGTGGCCAGTATTGAGTTTTCCAAATTTGCTGGCATATTAAGTGAAGCACTTTCACAACATCGTCTTTTAGAATTTGAAATAGAGCAACTGGAATTCCATCACCTCCACTAGTTTTGTTCCTAAGGCCCACTTGACTTCACATTCCAGGATGTCTGGCTCTAGATGAGTGATCACACTATCATGATTATCTAGGTCATGAAGACCACTTTTGTACAGTTCTTCTGTGTATTCTTGCCACCTCTTCTTAATATCTTCTGCTTCTGCAGGTCCACATCATTTCTGCCCTTTATTGAGCCCATCTTTGAATGAAATGTTCCCTTGGTATCTCTAATTTTCTTGAAGAGATCTCTAGTCTTTCCCATTCTATTGTTTTCTCTATTTTTTGTACTGATCATTGTAGAAGGCTTTCTTATCTCTACTTGCTATTCTTTGGAACTCTGCATTCAAATGGGTATAGCTTTCCTTTTCTCCTTTGCTTTTCTCTTCTCTTCCTTTCGCAGCTATATGTAAGGCCTCCTCAGACAGCCATTTTGATTTTGTGCATTTCTTTTTCTTGGGAATGTTCTTGATCCCTGTATCTGGTTCAATGTCATGAACCTCCATCCATAGTTCATCAGGCATTTTTTTGCTTGTCTATCGGGTCTAGTCCCTTAAATGTATTTGTCACTTAAGGGATTTGATTTAGGTCATACATGAATGGTCTAGCGGTTTTCCCTACTTTCTTCAATTTAAGTCTGAATTTGGAAATGAGGAGCTGATCTGAGCCACAGTCAGCTCCTGGTCTTGTTTTTGCTGACTATATAGAGCTTTCCCATCTTTGGCTGCAAAGAACATAATCAATCTGATTTCAGTGTTGACCATCTGGTGATGTCCATGTGTAGAGTCGTCTCTTGTGTTGTTGGAAAAGGGTGTTTGCTATGACCAGTGCATTCTCTTGGCAAAACTCTATTAGTCTTTGCCCTGCTTCATTCTGTACTCCAAGGCCAAATTTTCCTGTTACTCCAGGTGTTTCTTGACTTCCTGCTTTTGCATTCCATTCCCCTATGATGAAAAAGACATCTTTTGGGGGTGTTAGTTCTAGAAGGTGTTATAGGTCTTCATAGAACCATTCAACTTCAGCTTCTTCACCATAGACTTGGATTATTGTGATATTGAATGGTTTGCCTTGGAAATGAACAGAGGTCATTCTGTTGTTTTCGAGATTGTATCCAAGTACTGCATTTTAGAATCTTTTGTTGACTATGATGGCTACTCCATTTCTTCTAAGGGATGCTTGTCCACAGTAGTAGATATAATGGTCATCTGAGTTAAATTCACCCATTCCAGTCCATTTTAGTTTGCTGATGCCTGAAATGCCAACATTCACTCTTGCCATCTCCTGTTTGACCACTTCCAATTTGCCTTGATTCATGGACCTAACATTCCAGGTTCCTATCCTCCTTACAGCATCAGACCTTGCTTCCATCACCAGTCACATCCACAACTGGCTGTTGTTTTTGCTTTGTCTCTGTCTCTTCATTGTTCCTGGAGTTATTTCTCCACTGATCTCCAGTAGCACATTGGGCACCTCCTGATCTGGGGAGTTCATCTTTCAGTGTCCTATCTGTTTGCCTTTCATACTGTTAATGGGGTTCTCAAGGTAAAATTACTGAAGTGGTTTGCCATTCCCTTCTCCAGTGGACCACATTTTGTCAGAACTCTCCACCATGACCCATCCATCTCGGGTGGCCCTACACGACATGGGTCATAGTTTCATTGAGTTAGACAAGGCTATGTATGGTCCATGTGATTTGTTAGTTTTCTGTGGTTGTGGTTTTCATTCTGTCTGCCCCTCTGATGGAGAAGGATAAGAGGCTTATGGAAGCTTCTTGATGGGAAAGACTGACTGAGGGGGAAACTGGTTCCTGTTCTGATGGGTGGGGCCATGCTCAGTAAATATTAATCTGATTTTCTGTTGATGGGTGGAGCTGTGTTCTCTCTCTGCTATTTCAGTTCAGTTCAGTTCAGTACTGTCTGACTGTTTGCAACCCCATGGACTGCAGCATGTCAGGCTTCCCTATCCATTACCAACTCCCGGAGTTTAGTCAAATTCATGTCCATTAAGTTGGTGATATCATCCAACCATCTCATCCTCTGTTGTCCCCTTCTCCTCCTGCCTTCAATCTTTCCCAGCATCAGAGTCTTTTCAAATGAGTCGGCTCTTTGCATCAGGTGGCCAAAGTATTGGAGTTTCAGCTTCAATATCAGTCCTTCCAATGAACACTCAGGACTGCTTTCCTTTAGGATGGACTGGTTTGATCTCCTTGCAGTCCAAGGGACTCTCAAAAGTCTTTTCCAACACCACAGTTCAAAAGCATCAATTCTTCAGGCCTCAGCTTTCTTTGTAGTCCAACCGTCACATCCATACATGACTACTGGAAAAACTATAGCCTAGACCTTATGGACCTTTGTTGGCAAAATAATGTCTCTGCTTTTTAATATGCTCTCTAGGTTAGTCATAACTTTCCTTCCAAGGAGCAAGCATCTTTTAATTTCATGGCTGAAGTCACCATCTGCAGTGATTTTGGAGCCCCCCCAAATAAAGTCTGCCATTGTTTCCACTGTTTCTCCGTCTATTTGCTATGAAGTGATGGTACCAGCTCTACCTGGGGCCAAACTATGGTGGAAGTAATGAAGATAATGGTGACCTCCTTCAAAAGATCCCATGCATGTACTACTGCTACACTCAGTGCCCCCAACCCTGCAGCAGGCCACCACTGAACCACACCTCTGCTGGAGACTCCTGGACACTCACTTTACTTACATAAAGTTCATTTTAAGTTTTGAATCTGAAGACTCTGTTTCTGGAAAAAAAAATGATCATCATTTTCTCTTTTAATATTGGTTATTTTTCATTCTGGAACTCTTATTAGACAAATGTTGATTTTTGTCTATTCTCCATTAAATAATCATTCTTTTATATTTTCTATACCTTATCTATTCTACATTCTAGTAATACAGTAGACAGAGGATTTTTCAGCAAATGATCACCGCCTTTCCCTAGCCCTACGTGAGGAATAACACTACATGAGGAATAACATTTCTCTGCTACTGATGTGGGCTTGCATAGTTGGACTTGTTTCTTGGCCTTCTGCTTTTTGCATGAGAACAGGTCTACCTTGAAGGTGAGATATTTGTGAAGCAGGCTTAGTCTCAGTCTGCAGCTTGGAGACCAGCTGAGCCCCGCTGACATCAGCCAAACTCCATCCCACTCACAAGTGCAAGATAAGAAATACATGCAGATTATTGTGCATTACTAGGATTGAGGGTGTTTTGAAAGGCAGAAAAATTGGACAGATACAAAATTTGGTATTTAAAGTGCTGCTGTAACAAAAACCTAAATTATGTAGCGCTAACCTTGGGAATGGGCAGCAGGCAATGATGTAATTGTCACTGGAGAGTTGAAAAATGGCAACATTGTTATCTAATGGCAATTGTCACCTGCCATAACATGGAAGGCAGAACATGTATTTAATAAACTTGTGAAATTAGGTGAGATTATTTAAAAGCAGAATGTTAAAAAGTGGGCTGCTAGCTGCCACTTGCAAAGGCATAAGAAAGAGATGAGCTCAGGCTTCCTTGGTGGCTCAGTGGTAAAGAATTCACCTGCCAATACACGGGACACAGGTTCGATCCCAGGTCCGGGATGATCCCACATGCCGCAGGACAAATAAGCCCATGTGCCATAATTACTGAGCTCATCTGCCTAGAGCCAGTGCTCTGCAACAAAGGAAACCACAGCAATGAGAAGCCTGTGCACTGCAACTAGAGAGAGCAGCCCCTGCTCGCCACAAGAGAAAGCCCGTGCACAGCAACAAAGCACAGCCATAAATGAACAAGATAAATAAAGAAATCTTCTTTAAAAATTAAAATAAGAAAGAGATTAACTTTAAAGGAACTGCCTGAATTATAGAGTTGAGAAAAACTTAGAGTCCAGAAATTCTGAAACTTACAGGATTAAAACAGAAATTGTTTATCACTAAATTCCAACTTCAGAGAAGAAGCACATCTAATCTATTGCCAGTGATACTTGACCTGGGATAAAGACAAAATCTCTAAAGAAGTTCACCATTACCTTCCTTACCCCTACCATAGTTTGGCCTCAGGCCAAACAACCAGGAGAGAACAAAGCGCATCAAAAGAAAATTGGATTAAAGATTTACCAAACATGGCCTGGGCCATCAGACCCAGTTTCCCCACAGTCAGTCTCTCTCATCGGGAAGCTTCCATAAGCCTCTTATCCTTCTCCATCAGAGGGCTGATAGAATGAAAACCACAATCACAGAAAACTAACCAAACTGATCACATGGATCACGGCCTTGTCTAACTCAATGAAACTATGAGCCATGCTGTGTAGGACCACATAAGACAGACGGATCATGATGGAGAATTCTGCAAAACGTGGTCCACTGGAGAAGAGAATGGCAAACCACTTCAGGATTCTTGCCTTGAGAACCCCATGAACAGCATGAAATGGCAATGAAAGATGAAATCCCCAGGTCAGTAGTTGCCCAATATGCTACTAGAGAAGAGTGGAGAAATAACTCCAGAAACAATGAAGAGGCAGAGCCAAAGCAAAAACAACACCCAGTTTGTAGATGTGACTGGTGATGGAAGTAAAATCCAATGCTGCAAAGAACCATATTGCATAGGAACCTGGAACGTTAGGTCCATGAATCAAGGTAAATTGGAAGTGGTCAAACAGGAGATGGCAAGAGTGAACATTGACATTTTAGGAATCAGTGAATTAAAGTGGACTGGAATGGGCAAATTTAATTCAGATGACCATTATATCTACTGTTATGGGCAAGAATCCCTTAGAAGAAATAGAATAGCCCTCATAGTCAACAAAAGAGTTTGAAATGCAGTACTTGGTCTGCAATCTCAAAAATGATAGCATGATCTCTGTTCATTCCCAAGGCAACCCATTCAATATCACAGTAATCCAAGTATATGCCCCAACCGCCAATGCTGAAACAGCTGAAGGTGAACAGTTCCATGATGACCTACAAGACCTTCTAAAACTAATGCCGAGAAAAGATGTCCTTTTCATCATAGGGAACTGGAATGCAAAAGTAGGAAGTCAAGAGATATCTGGAGTAACAGACAAATTTGGCCTTGGGGTACAGAATGAAGCAGGGCAAAGGCTAACAGAGTTTTGCCAAGAGAACACACTGATCATAGCAACCACCCTCTTCCAACAACACAAGAGACAACTCCACACATGGACATCACCAGAAAGTCAATACCAAAATCAGATTGATTCTATTCTTTGCAGCCAAAGGTGGAGAAGCTCCATATAGTCAGCAAAAGCAAGACTAGGAGCTGACTGTGGTTCAGATCATGAGCTCCTTATTGCCAAATTCAGACTTAAATTGAAGAAAGTAGGGAAAACCACTAGGCCAAAAAGGGATATGATCTGATAGAGTGCCAGAAGAAGTATGGACAGAGGTTCGTGACATTGTACAGGAGGCAGTGATCAAGACGATCTCCAAGAAAAAGAAATGGAAAAATGCAAAATGGTTGTCTGAGGAGGGATTGCAAATAGCTGAGAAATGAAGAGAAGTTAAAAGCAAAGGAGAAAAGGAAAGCTATACCCATTTGAATGCAGAGTTCCAAAGAATAGCAAGGAGAGAAGAGAAACCCTTCCACAGTCATCAATGCAAAGAAATAATGGAAAACAATGGAATGGGAAAGACTAGAGATCTCTTCAAAATATTAGAGATACCAAGGGAACATTTCAAGCAAAGATGGGCACAGTAAAGGACAGAAATGATATGGACCTAACAGAAGCAGCTTTAAGAAGGGGTGGCAAGAATACACAGAATAACTATACAAAAAAGATCTTAAAGACCCAGATAACCACAATGGTGTGATCACTCACCTAGAGCCAGACATCCTGGAATGTGAAGTCAAGTGGGCCTTAGGAAGCACCATTACAAACAAAGCTAGTCAGTCAGTCAGTCAGTTCAGTCGCTCAGTCGTGTCCGGCTCTTTGCGACCCCATGAACCACGGCACGCCAGGCCTCCCTGTCCACCACCAACTCCTGGAGTTCACTCAAATTCACATCCATTAAGTCAGTGATGCCATCCAGCCATCTCATCCTCTGTCGTTCCCTTCTCCTCCTGCCCCCAATCCCTCCCAGCATCAGAGTCTTTTCCAATGAGTCAACTCGTCACATGAGGTGGCCACAGTACTGGAGTTTCAGCTTTAGCATCATTCCTTCCAATGAACACCCAGGACTGATCTCCTTTAGAATGGACTGGTTGGATCTCCCTGAAGTCCAAGGGACTCTCAAGAGTCTTCTCCAATACCACAGTTCAAAAGCATTAATTCTTCGGCGCTCAGCCTTCTTCACAGTCCAACTCTCACATCCATATATGACGACTGGAAAAACCATAGCCTTGATTAGACGGACCTTTGTTAGCAAAGTAATGTCTCTGCTTTTGAATATGCTATCTAGGTTGGTCATAACTTTCCTTCCAAGAAGTAAGCGTCTTTTAATTTCATGGCTGCAATCACTGTTTCCCCATCTATTTCCCATGAAGTGATGGGACCAGCTAGTGAAGGTGATGGAATTCCAGATTAGCTATTTCAAATCTTTAAAGATGATGCTGTTAAAATGCTGCACTCAATATGCCAGCAAAATTGAAAAACTCAGCAGTGGCCACAGGAATGGAAAGGTCAGTTTTCATTTCAATCCCAAAGAAAGGCAATGCCAAAGAATGCTCAAACTGCCACACAATTCCACTCATCTCACATGCTAGTAAATTAATGCTCAAAATTCTTCAAGCCAGGCTTCACCAGTACCTGAACCATGAACTTCCAGATTTTCAAGCTGGATTGAGAAAAGCAGAGGAACCAGAGATCAAATGGCCAACATCCACTGGATCAAAGAAAAAGCAAGAGAACTCCAGAACTTCTGCTTTATTGACTACACCAAAGCCTTTGACTGTGCGGATTACAACAAAATATGGAAAATTCTTAAAGAGATGGGAACACCAGACCGCCTGACCTGTCTCCTGAGAAATCTCTATGCAGGTCAAGCAGAAACAGTTAGAATTGGATATGGAACAACAGACTGGTTCCAAATTGTGAAGTAATACATCAAGGTAGCATATTGTCACCTGCTTATTTAACTTTGTGCATAATACATCATGGGAAATGCCAGGCTGGAGGAAGCACAAGCTGGAATCGAGATTGCCGGGAGAAATATCAATAACCTCAGATATTCTGATGACACCACCCTTATGGCAGAAAGTGAAGAGGAACTCTTTCATCAAGCACCTCTTGATGAAAGTGAAAGAAAAGAGTGAAAAAGTTGGCTTAAAACTCAATATTTAGAAAACGAAGATCATGGCATCTGGTCCCATCACTTCATGGAAATAGACTGGGAAACAGTGGATACTGTGGCAGACTTTATTTTGGGGGCTCCAAAATCACTGCAGATGGTGACTGCAGCCATGAAATTAAAAGATGCTTGCTCCTTGGAAGGAAAGTTATGACCAACCTAGACAGCATATTAAAAAGCAGAGACATTACCTTCCCAGCAAAGATCCGTCTAGTCAAGGCTATGTTTTTCCCAGTAGTCATGTATGAATGTGAGAGTTGGACTATAAAGAAAGCTGAGCACAGAAGAATTGATGCTTTTGAACTGTGGTGTTGAAGAAGACTCTTGAGAGTCCCTTGGACTGCAAGGAGATCCAACCAATCCATCCTAAAGCACAACAGTCCTGAATATTCATGGTAGAACTGATGCTGAAGCTGAAGCTCCAATACTTTGGCCATCTGATGCAAAGAACTGACTCATTAGAAAAGACTCTATGGCTGGGAAAGATTGAAGGCAGGAGGAGAAGAGGACGACAGATAATGAGATGGTTGGATGGCATCACCAATTTGATGGATATTAATTTGAGCAAGCCCCAGGAGTTGGTGATAGGCAGGGAAGCCTGGCATGCTGCAGTCCATGGGGTTGCAAAGAGTCAGACATGACTGAGCCACTGAACTATACTGAACTAGTCATTACATACTGGATGCTCCCTGGAATGGAGTATCTCCTAGAGATGGTAGCCTTTTGTTTGATATATTATGTGCCATGCTAAGTCACTTCAGTCGTTTCTGACTCTGTGCGACCGTACGATGGGATTCTCCAGGCAGGAATACTGAAATGGATTGCCATTCCCTTCTCCAGGGGATCTTCCCAACCCAGGGATCGAACCAGTGTGTCTTCTGTCTAACCTGCACTGACAGGCGAGTTCTTTACCACTAGCACTACCTGGGAATAACACCAAACCTTCTGTAAGCCCTTTGTTAGTGGAGATGTTTGAGATACTGCTGGCAGGAAAGGAAAATTCATACCTGTAATCAAGATAAATCATTGCCTTTTCCAGAATTAGGGTCCAATGTATTTAACATGACACAATTTGTTTCTCCTTTAGGGATGATTCCATATTACAGGCTCAGTATTGATCTCTGCTCCCAATAAGTTGGATGTTTGGCAGCAGTAACAGATAGAACAGTCTTGATAAGCAGGAGACTGCGCTGCAGTCCCCTTGTATAGCCATCATCCCTGCAACTGTGGCTATGATATTCATGTGTTCGTTGTTACAGCTCTGAGGATAGAGGCTATTTGATGTCAACTGTTTGAGTCATTCAGTCTGTTTGTTCCAATATTATTCTGAGGTATATGATTGATGGTTGGTGCTCATATACAATACAAAATTCTTGACACTTTTGCCCATCTCCCTAGGGCCATCCACATAACTTTACCTCAGACTTTCTGGCCCTCAAACTAACAATATTTCTCCTTTCAGGTCCCTGAACAAACTTGTCTTTCCATGCAAAATGGATGACTAGGTGTACCAACCAAAATTCTGCTCATTGAGAGAATTTATCCTGGTCTCATTTTTTTTAAACCCACCCATGAATGGATCTGTAGGGCAACTGCCATCCTTTTCTTGACTTTCACCCACATACTGATTTGAATCATTCATAAATAAAGCTCAAACTTTTCCTTTTATCAGAAACTAGTCATTAGGTATCCATCATGCAGCCATAGAGATGAGTTTAGGTAGTAGGTGTCTACTACACGTGTTACCTACTAAATCTTCTCACTTGGATAGAAAGTGAAAGTGTTTGTCACTCAGTTGTGTCCAATTCTTTGTGACCCCATGAACTGTAGCCAACCAGGCTCCCCTGTCCATGGAATTCTCCAGGCAAGAATACTGGACTGGGATGCCATTTCCTTCTCCAGGGGATCTTCCTGATCCAGGGATTGAAGCCGGGTCTCCTGTATTGCAGGGAGATTCTTTACCATCTGAGCCACCAGGGAAGGGATCTATAAAGATAAAGGATATGGTTTAACAAAGTCTTGACAGTACCCAAAGTATTTCCAAGTCTATAAAGTAAGATAGTTCAGTTCAGTCGCTCAGTCGTGTCTGACTCTTTGTGACTCCATTAATCGCAGCACGTCAGGCCTCCCTGTCCATCACCAACTCCCCGAGTTCACTCAGACTCACGTCCTTCTAGTCAGTGATGCCATCCAGCCATCTCATCCTCTGTCGTCCCCTTCTCCTCCTGCCCCCAATCCCTCCCAGCATCAGAGTCTTTTCCAATGAGTCAACTCCTCACATGAGGTGACCAAAGTACTGGAGTTTCAGCTCTAGCATCATTCCTTCCAAAGAAATCCCAGGGCTGATCTCCTTCAGAATGGACTGGTTGGATCTCCTTGCAGTCCAAGGGACTCTCAAGAGTCTTCTCCAACACCACAGTTCAAAAGCATCAATTCTTCGGTGCTCATCCTTCTTCACAGTCCAACTCTCACATCCATACATGACCACAGGAAAAACCATACCCTTGACTAGACAGACCTTAGTTGGCAAAGTAATGTCTCTGCTTTTGAATATACTATCTAGGTTGGTCATAACTTTTCTTCCAAGGAGTAAGCGTCTTTTAATTTCATGGCTGCAGTCACCATCTGCAGTGATTTTGGAGCCCCCCAAAATAAAGTGTGACACTGTTTCCACTGTTTTCCCATCTATTTGCCATGAGGTGATGGGACCAGATGCCATGATCTTCGTGTTCTGAACGTTGAGCTTTAAGTCAACTTTTTCACTCTCCTCTTTCACTTTCAACAAGAGGCTTTTCTGTTCCTCTTCACTTTCTGCCATAAGGGTGGTGTCATCTGCATATCTGAGGTGATTGATATTTCTCCCGGCAATCTTGATTCCAGCTTGTGTTTCTTCCAGCTCAGCCTTTCTCATGATGTACTCTGCATATAAGTTAAAGAAGCAGGGTGACAATATACACCCTTGACATACTCCTTTTCCTATCTGAAACCAGTCTGTTGTTCCATGTCCAGTTCTAACTGTTGCTTCCTGACCTGCATACAGATTTCTCAAGAGGCAGGTCAGGTGGTCTGGTATTCCCGTCTCTTTCAGAATTTTCCACAGTTTATTGTGATCCACACAGTCAAAGGCCTTGGCATAGCCAATAAAGCAGAAATAGATGTTTTTCTGGAACTCTCTTGCTTTTTCCATGATCCAGTGGATGTTGGCAATTTGATCTCTGGTTCCTCTGCCTTTTCTAAAACCAGCTTGAACATCAGGAAGTTCACGGTTCACGTATCATATCTCAAAAAGAACTGTGAGTGAGCCTTTTGGTATGTAGGATTGACTGGAATCAATACAAAGGAAATCCATGACTGTTTCTTAGAGCTGTTCTAGCAAAAGGCACCACAGGTTTGAACTGAAAGAAACTGAGGCTCTACAGATATAAGAAAAACTTTAGGCCCCAACTTTCTACAGGCAGGGACCAGACCGTGAAAGCATCTTAGCCACCAAGAAGAGCCCTTTTCAGAAGTGACTAGGGAGGAGTATAAAATAAATAAATAAACAAAGATCCTTCTACCTCACCAGAGGACAGAGCAAAGAGCCATGAAAAAGCATGGATGGGAACGATGCTCACCAAGGAACATTATGCTTCCCCAAGGTGGAGGTATTTGGAAATACTTGTCTAGCAGGATTTCAAAATTGGTATGAGCCAGTCAGTGACTCCTATCTGTATCTCATTCTTCTCCTTTTCAAATGGAAGTGTCTTTTATAGTTATCCTTTCCCTTTTCCACCATCATATATTGAATATTTCGAGCAGATACTTTATCCTATAAGTTTCTAGGTCTTTGAATCGAAAGAGATACTCTAAAACTTCATGTGATCCTAAACTTTAAATCTGATGTCATGCTTGAATGAGACTTTGGGGGTGTCTTGAAATGAAAGAGAGTGTATATTACATATGGTTGATGAAAGAATATTTATGACTGTAAAAGAAGACCGTAGTAGATTAGATTTAAAACATTGTTCAACAGAGAGTCATTTGTCCCCTTCCTCCTCTGGAGAGGAGGATTTTTTTGCCCTTATTTAATTTGGAGTTTGGCTATACAATGTCCTTTGGCCAAATGAATGTTAATAGACATGACAAGACCAGAGGCTTGCAATGTGCTTACATGACTAAGATTTCTTTCTTGCATTCCAGCTTTTCACATCAGAAGAATATCCCTCAGGTATACTGATTCTTATGGTAACAGAAATGTAGGGCATACTTACACCGAACTTGTGGCTAGAGCCAAAGTCAGTTGAGTTTAAATAAGATTTCTCAAACCTTAGTAACAATAGACTTGCAAGAAATAAATGAAAGTTTATTCCCTGTATGCCACCAAGTGTTTGGATGATTGGCTACACAGCAAAAGCCAAGTAATATAAGCAGATTTTTCTCAGATAAAGAATTCAATTTGAGGTGGAGGAGGGGGACGTTAGGGATTAACAGGGCTTTTTTTAGCAGTAAAGAATCCTCCTGCAAGGCAGGAGCTGCAGAAGACACGAGTTCGATCCCTGGGTCAGGAAGATCCACTTGAGGAAGGCATGGCAACCCACTCCAGTATTCTTGCTTGGAGAATTCCATGGACAGAGGAGCCTGGTGGGCTATATAGCCCGTGGGGTCACAAAGAGTTGGACTTGACTGAAGTGACTGGGCATACACACAGGAGATTAAAAGATACAAACTCCTGTGTATAAAATAAATAAACAATAAGGATATATTATACAATATAGGGAAATATATACACTATTTTGTAATAACTTTAAATGGAGCATAATATATAAAAATATTAAATCAATATGTTGTATACCTGAAACTAATATTATACCATAAAGCAACTATAGTTCAATAAAAAATAAAGTTTAAAAGGACCCAATTTCTGAGTTGTTTCTTTATTTGCATCTTATTTGTAATTTGACCTGTTGTTGTTACCTGAATGTGGTACCCAAAACCAATTCATATTTTTAAGCCCTAATGCCCAGTGCCATGCTATTTGGAAGTGGGGTCTTTGGAGGGCAATTAGGATTACATTATGAGAGTGGGGTCCTCATGATGGGATTTGTGCCCTTATCAAAATAAAGGAAGAAACAGGGGATGGCTTTCTCACCCTGACTGACTACTTGAATTCAGCCATCAGTCACCAACTGTCTTTGGACTGAGACTGACAAAATCGGCTCCTTCTGCAGGTTCTCAGGTCTTCAAACTCAGACTGGAATTTATACCAATGGCTATCCTAGCCCTCCAGCTTCCAGACAAAAGATCACAGGACTTCTCAGCTTCTATAACTGCTTAAGCCAATACACACACACACACACACACACACACACACATGTACATCCTATATATGTACATGTGTGTCCTATACATTTGTGTGTATATAGGATACATATATATGGGATATATATACAAATATATAGGATATATATATATTTAGGGTATATATGTGTCCTATTACTTCTGTTTCTTTGAAGGATCTTGACTAATAAAGAAATTGGTACTAAGAAGTAAGATACTGTTGTAACAAATACATTAAAATGTGGACCAGCTTTGTAACTGGGTAATGGGAAGAGGCTGGAAGAATTTTGAAGTGCCTGGTAGAAAAAGCTCATGTTGTCATAAGGGAATGCTAAAGGTGATATTGGTGAGAGCTCAGAAAGGAAAGAGGAGAACTAGAGAGAAAGCGTCTACCTTCTTAGAAAATACATAATCATGAACAGAATGTTAGGAGGAATGTGGATGGTAAAGGTCATTCTGATGAAATCTCAGATGGAAACGAGGAACAGACTATTGGAAACTGGAGGAAAGGCTTTCCTTGTTAAAAAGTGGTCAAGAATTTGGCTGACTTGTGTTTGTGTTCTAATGTATAGTGGAAGGTAGAACTTGCAAATGATGACACTGGATTTTTAGCTGAGATTTCTAAACAAAGTGTGAAGAAGTAGGAGTAGCTTGGTTCTTTCTGATTGCATATAAGACATACTTAAATTGAAGATAGAACTATTGAGCAAAAAGGAATTAGAACTTAAATATTTGGAAAATTCTGATCCTGCCCACACACACACACACAAATAACAAAGTGTATTCATAAGCGAATGCTAAGGGTATGGCTGACTGACCATTCAATTAGGAGTTTAACATGGGTGTGAATCACAGAGCTAATCAACCATCCCAGCAACCCTGCCAGTTTGAACTGAAAGGAATGGAGAGGGGACAAAACCAAAGAAAGCTGTCAGAGTTTTTACACCCTATATCACCCAAACCATAATGCTGTTTATCTGTGAACAGGTGCTATTTTTCAAGATAAGGGAAGAATGGCCCTGGGGGGTGATTCAGAGATCATCAGGGCCACTACCACATTTTCAACAGGCTAGACAGCCACCAAGGGAAGCCAGAGTGAGACTGCCTGCAGCTGTGGAGGCATGACGCCCACTGTCAGAGCTGAGGTGAAGACTGCGTGTTCCCACTGAGCCACTGGGGAGATACTGCCACTCCAGAAGATTTGAGCATCTAACCAAGACTGTTCTCTCACCTTAAGATCCAATGGGAATTGTCTTGCTAGAGTCTAACTTGTTGGGACCCACACCCTTCCTTCTCTCACACTTCTCCCATTGAGAATGGAAATGTCTAACCTATACCTATCTCACATTGAATTACGCAAGTGCAAAACTTGTCTGGATACACAGGTTCACAGCTCCAGAGGAATTTTTCCCTTAGGATGAATCATACCTGGAGTCTCACCCACAAGG
The DNA here is from genome assembly GCF_001704415.2 of Capra hircus. NCBI lineage: Eukaryota > Metazoa > Chordata > Mammalia > Artiodactyla > Bovidae > Capra > Capra hircus. Next base: position 50,596,196 of record NC_030812.1, on the reverse strand, counting down.
GATTTAGATGAGACTTTGACTGAGGTTCGTGACATAGTACAGGAGACAGGGATCAAGACCATCCCCACGGAAAGGAAATGCAAAAAAGCAAAATGGCTATCTGGAGAGGCCTTACAAACAGCTGTGAAAAGAAGAGAAGTGAAAAGCAAAGGAGAAAAGGAAAGATCAAAGCATCTGAATGCAGAGTTCCAAAGAATAGCAAGGAGAAATAAGAAAGCCTTCCTCAGTGATCAATGTAAAGAAATAGAAGTAAACAACAGAATGGGAAAGACAATGGCACCCCACTCCAATACTCTTGCCTGGAAAATCCCATGGACAGAGGAGCCTGGTAGGCTGCAGTCCATGGGGTCGCTACTAGTCGGACACGACCGAGCGACTTCACTTTCACTTTTCACTTTCATGCATTGGAGAAGGAAATGGCAACCCACTCCAGTGTTCTTGCCTGGAGAATCCCAGGGACGGGGGAGCCTGGTGGGCCGCCGTCTATGGGGTCGCACAGAGTCGGACATGACTGAAGCGACTTAGCCGCAGCAGCAGCAGAGATCTCTTCAAGAAAATTAGAGATCCCAAGGGAACATTTCATGCAAAGATGGGCTCAACAAAGGACAGAAATGGTATGGACCTAACAGAAGCAGAAGATATTAAGAAGAGGTGACAAGAATACACAGAAGAACTGTACAAAACAACTCTTCACGACCCAGATAATCACAATGGTGTGATCACTCACCTAGAGACAGACATTCTGGAATGTGAGGTCAAGTGGGCCTTAGAAATTATCACTACAAACAAAGCTAGTGGAGGTGATGGAATTCCAGTTGAGCTATTTCAAATCCTGGAAGACGATGCTGTGAAAGTGCTGCACTCAATATGCCAGCAAATTTGGAAAATTCAGCAGTGGCCACAGGACTGGAAAAGGTCAGTTTTCATTCCAATCCCAGAGAAAGGCAATGCCAAAGAATGCTCAAACTACCACACAATTGCACTCATCTCACACTCTAGCAAAGTAATACTCAAAATTCTGCAAGCCAGGCTTCAGCAATACATGAACCGTGAACTTCCAGATGTTCAAGCCGGTTTTAGAAAAGGCAGAGGAACCAGAGATCAAATTGCCAACATCCACTGGATCATGGAAAAAGCAAGAGAGTTCCAGAAAAACATCTATTTCTGCTTTATTGACTGTGCCAAAGCCTTTGACTGTGTGGATCACAAGAAACTGTGGAAAATTCTGAAAGAGACGGGAATACCAGACCACCTGACCTGCCTCTTGAGAAATCTGTATGCAGGTCAGGAAGCAACAGTTAGAACTGGACATGGAACAACAGACTGGTTCCAAATAGGAAAAGGAGTACGTCAAGGCTGTATATTGTCACCCTGTTTATTTAACTTATATGCAGAGTATATCATGAGAAAGGCTGAGCTGGAAGAAACACAAGCTAGAATCAAGATTGCCGGGAGAAATATCAATCACCTCAGATATGCAGATGACACCACCCTTATGGCAGAAAGTGAAGAGGAACTAAAAAGCCTCTTGATGAAAGTGAAAGAGGAGAGTGAAAAAGTTGGCTTAAAGCTCAACATTCAGAAAACGAAGATCATGGCATCCGGTCCCATCACTTTATGGCAAATAGATGGGGAAACAGTGGAAACAGTGTCAGACTTTATTTTGGGGGGCTCCAAAAATCACTGCAGATGGTGATTGCAGCCATGAAATTAAGACACTTACTCCTTAGAAGAAAATTTATGACAAACCTAGATAGCATATTGAAAAGCAGAGACATTACTTTGCCCACCAAGGTCCGTCTAGCCAAGGCTATGGTTTTTCCTGTGGTCATGTATGGATGCGAGAGTTGGACTGTGAAGAAGGATGAGCACTGAAGAATTGATGCCTTTGGACTGTGGTATTGGAGAAGACTCTTGAGAATCCCCTGGACTGCAAGGTGATCCAATCAGTCCATTCTAAAGGAGATCAGCCCTGGGATTTCTTTGGAAGGAATGATGCTGAAGCTGAAACTCCAGTACTTTGGCCACCTCATGCGAAGAGTTGACTCATTGGAAAAGACTCTGATGCTGGGAGGGATTGGGGGCAGGAGGAAAAGTAGACGACAGAGGATGAGATGGCTGGATGGCATCACTGACTCGATGGACATGAGTTTGAGTGAACTCGGGGAGTTGGTGATGGACAGGGAGGCCTGGAGTGCTGCCAGTCATGGGGTTGCAAGGAGTCGGACATGACTGAGTGACTTAACTGTACTGAACTTGACTTTAGAATTAATCCTGGAATGAGTCAAGACTTTCGGGCCTGTTCAGATAGAGTGAAAGTATTTTGCCTGTGAGAAGGATATAAATTTGGAATACCAATGTCAGAATGCTATGGACTGAATGTTATTGTGTACCATCAACCCCAAATTCAAATATTGAAGCTCTAATCCCCACTGTGATGGTATTTGGAAGTGGGACATTTAGGAAGTGATTAGAGATAGAGTGAGTCATAAAAATGGGGTCCTCAGGATGGGATTAAAGTCCTTGTAATAATGAGAGACAGGAAATTGACTCCAGTTTACAGAAAACATAGTAACTTTAGCTCTCACTATCACCTCCAATTGTTAGCCACCAGAAAGGAAGAACAGGAATGGTGGAGTGATGAACATGATCCTTCCTTACATAAGAATGAATAAGACATTTCACACCTTACTTTAGCTCACACTCTATTGACCACAACCTAGAACATGACCACATGGATTAGCAAGGGAGATTAAGTAACCGTGGTGTATTCACTTGTTCATAAATTGAGAGACAACACTGTTAAGATGGCTTTACTCACCAAATTGATCTACAAATTTCGGCAATCTTTCTAAAAATCCCAGCCAACTACTCTACAAAAATTGAGAAGCTAATTCTCATATTCTTATGGAATTTCAAGAATCTCAGAATAGACAAACAATCCTAAGAAAGAAGAATAAAGCTGAAGAACTCACACTTCTCAATTTCACAGCATATTGCAAAGTTAGAGTAATCAAAGCAATGTGATAGTGCCATAAGGATAAACATAGAGGTGAATGAAATAGAACTGAGAGTCTTTGTAGCTCTGGTTAGTTACTTTTCAAAAAGGTGCCAAGACAAATGGAGGAAAGAATAATATTTTTAACTAGTAGTGCTGGAATTTCCACACGCAAAAGAGTTAAATTAGACCCATGCCTCACATCACATACAAAATTTAACTCCAAATGGATCAAAGACTAAATGTAAGATCCAAACTATAAGACTCTGAGAATTGTCTATATAATAAAGATCTGGTATCTAAAATATCTAAAGGACACTTACAACTCAATAATAAAAAAGCTAAATAATCCAAGTACAAAATGGGCAAAGGATGTGGATAGATATTTATCCAAAGAAGATATGCAAAGGGTCAATAAGCAAACAAACAAACAAAAAAAAAGATGTTAACATCATTAGCCATCAGGGAAACGCAAATCAAAACCACAGTGAGATATCACGTCACACACACAAGAATGCCTATAGTCAAAAAGACAGATAATAACAAGGGTTTCTCAGAGTTGGAGAAATTGGGACTCTCAGAGACTGCTAGCGGCAATGTCAAATGGTGCAGTCACTTTGGAAAACAGTCTGCCTGTTCTTCAAATGACTAGACCCAGGGTGACCATTTGACCCAGCAATCCCACTCCCAGGTATATACCCCCCAAAAGTGAAAATACACCTCGGCACAAGCAATTTTACACCATGTTCACAGCAACATTATTCATAGTAGTCCAAAAGTGAGAACATCCCAAATGTCCATCAACTGTGAGGAGATTAAATTAAATGTGGTATATCTATACAATAGAAATATTATTATTCAATATAAAGAAATGATGCATGGATACATGCTACAGCATGGATGAATCTTGAAAACATTATGCAAAATCAAAGAGGCCAGTCACAAGGGAGCATATATTGTATGATTCTATTTAAATGAAAGGTCCAAAAAGGCAAATCTATATAGGAAGTAGCTTCCCGGGTGGCTTAGACAGTAAAGAATGTGGGAGTAAAGAATGCGCACAATGTGGGGCACCTGGGTTTGATCCCTGGGTTGGGAAGATCTCCTGGAGGAGGGCATGGCAACCCACTCCAGTATTGTTGCCTGGAGAATCCCCATGGACGGAGGAACCTGGTGGGCTAACAGTCCATGGGGTCGCAAAGAGAGGACGTGACTGAGAGACTTGGCAGAGCATACAACATTTACAAAGTAGATTCATGACTACTTGGGGCTGCGGGGCTGAGGGCTGTGGGGTGACAGCCCAGGGGTGTGGAGTTTGGGGGAAGGTAATGAGAATATTCTAATATTGATTGTGGCAATAGATGCACAACCTTGTGAATATACTAAAAGACATTAGATGGCACACTTCAAAGGAGTCAAATATATGGCATGTGGAATTATATCTCAAAGCGGTTTTTAAAAAGAAAACACATTCAGAGTGTTTAATTGTGTAGCCATGTGTTCAGCTGAAACTTCTGTTGCTATGGAAGAAAAGGAGAGTATATGTTTGGAGACCATAAGCAATCTCTGCCATAGGGAGTACTATGACTTTTGGCATACCCACGTTTCCAATTTAGCAGAAAATCCTGTTATATTAAGAATGCCCAGTATCATTAATATAGTGACTTACTGAATTCATGTGACATTATGCAAAAGTAATGAAGTAACAGTCAGGTTATCTGGCTGCTAGTCCTAAACCTACCCTTTCACTAGCTTTATGACCTTGGAAGGTCACAACCTCACTTATTAAACTGTTCATCCAAAAGGTAAGGATGAAATGAGATAATTGCTAGGTCTTTGAGTTCTAAGAACATCTGATTTTTGTCTCTACAAGTGGAGATTTTCACAGATTGTTTCCTCCTCATTTGTCAGTTCAAGAGTCAAGAACTTGTTTAGTGTTCCCAGGAGCCCCCTTCATGTATATTAACCACTGTAAATACTGTTCCATAATATTTACTTCTCATTCTCAAATAGTTGCTCTTTAAGTTTCCTTTCAAGAGTTTGTATTTTACTATTTGAGGTACTGAAAGTGAATGAGAGTTTTTCTCCTTAATATTTATCATAGACACTCAAGGCTAAATTAAATCAAGGTAACAAATCCGAAACCCCGATTTTAAACAGGAAAATATTCGATTATAATTGTAAGTAAAGGAGATTATAACAACTATAAACTGTTGAAAAGACTTGAATTATTTGGCAATAATTTCCAAATAAAAAAAATCCTAGTAACAGCTAACCCAAGCCTTTCGTTTCTGTTTTCAATTAAGGGAAATGTATTTCTAAATAGCATTTGTCTTGATGTTTTGTTCTTAAATTTCAGTTCAGCTCAGTTCAGTCGCTCAGTCGTGTCCGACTCTTTGCGACCCCATGAATTGCAGCACGCCAGGCCTCCCTGACCATCACCATCTCCCGGAGTTCACTCAGACTCACATCCATCAAGTTGGTGATACCATACAGCCATCTCATCCCCTGTCGTCCCCTTCTCCTCCTGCCCCCAATCCCACCCAGCATCAGAGTCTTTTCCAATGAGTCAGCTCTTCACATGAGGTGGCCAAAGTACTGGAGCTTAAGCTTTAGCATCATTCCTTCCAAAGAACACCCAGGACTGATCTGCTTTAGAATGGTCTGGTTGGATCTCCTTGCAGTAAATTTAAATATATTTAATCTTTTTTAGTTATTTAAAAAACCATCATCATATTGCCATCGTCTTTCTGTGTTGTATAAAAGTTTACCTATTCAAGACGCCTTTGAATCTCATGTTGTATTATCTCTTACCTGTCAAAATATGAGTCCTAAGGAGTTAGTTGTATAAATCACCATATAGGCACTTTCAGTACTTTTCAAGGAAGCCATGTTTTCAGTCCCATGCATCCCTAAGCTGCTCCCTAGGCATGCTGTACTCATTGAAGAGACATGAGTCCCGGAAAAAAAAATGATTTTGAACTCACGTGGGGGTAGGGTGAGGTTGGATAGGGGTGGATGTCCACTGCCACAATACAAAATGCAGAATGTTTGGAACTAAAAAGAATAATTACTGACACTTTCATTTTTAACATATGTTGTGGTCTCCTCTATATAGCTGAGATTTCTCAAAGGACTATTTAACTTTATAACACATCAGATTCCTAGTTCTGACCTCCTGATTTTCTGATTTGAGAGGTACCCAATAATGTGCCACTTTTACATATCTCATACCTTCTTACATACATAGAAGTCTGAGTATGACAGCAGCCTACAAAAAGACCTTTTCCTCTTTTCAGTGTTTTCAAAATAGGCTCCATTTTTAATAAGATTTTCTAGTGTGATGATCTTTAAATGCAGTAATGAATACTATGATCCTTACAAATCTGAAGCAAACAGGTTTTACCTACAGTCTGCAAATTATCACACATTTAAGTCATCATAAATATGTGGTATACACATATAATATATGGCACACTATTTATACAAGTACTTTATTCCCTCTGCTTAAACATTATCTAAGTATATACACATATATAAATATATTATACAACATATTTTAAAAAGCTATATGACATAGCATATATTTGTATTACATTTATATTTAGCCATTGGTAACCAGGCTTAACAAATCTAAGTTAGATCTATTTGTATAGGCTATATTTTTAACATAAAAATAACTTTTACATTGCTTACTAAAAATACATGCTCAGTTGCTCAGTTGTGTCTGACTCTTTGCAACCCCATGGACTGTAGCTCACTAGGATCCTCTGTCCCTGAAAATCCCCAGGTAGGAATACTGAAGTGGGTTTCCATTTCCTCCTACAGGGGATCTTCCCAACCCAGGGCTCGAACTCGCATATCCTGTGTCTACTTCATTGGCAGGAGGATTCTTCCCCACTGAGCCATCTGGGAAGGCCACTTACTAAAAATATTTATCATCAGTTGGATACACAATTCTTAGTTTATTGTGTTTTAACTGAAATATGATTTATCTACTAAAAAAGAAACCCAATGGACTATAAACGATTAATACAGAGACATCAAATAGAAGAAATTATTGAGTATAATATCAGTCCATTGATACAAGCCAGCATCTTTATTAAATAAATTGTCATAATTTTTAAGAAGAAAAAACATCCTAGGAGAAGTGATGCCTGTTATGGTATATGAGAGTTATACTAGGGTTTGTTTATTTAATTTACTGAGACTGAATATTCCTAGAGGGCTAGAGATGGAAATTGTTCTATCAAGAACTGACAATCCAGCCTTACAGCTAGAAAAAACTGTGCCCTTATCACAAGGTCATTGCCTGTATTTGGGCAAAATTAATTCAGAAGCCAACCTCTCTCTTTACACTGCTGCTGCTACTGCTGCTAAGTCACTTCAGTCATGTCCAACTCTGTGCAACCCCATAGACGATAGCCCACCAGGCTCCCCCGTCCCTGGGATTCTCCAGGCAAGAACACTGGAGTGGCTTGCCATTTCCTTCTCCAATGCATGAAAGTGAAAAGGGAAAGTGATGTCGCTCAGTCGTGTCCGACTCTTTGCGACCCCATGGACTGTAGCCTACCAGGTTCCTCCGTTCGCGGGATTTTCCAGGCAAGAATATTGGAGTGGGTTGCCATTGCCTTCTCCGTCTCTTTACACTAATGCTTCCCAAATTCTGGAGAACACAAGAATCACCTGTGATATTATTAATGTGCAGGCTTCTAACCCTGATACTTGAGAGATTCTGATTCACTCTATCTGGAGTTGGGCCTAATAATCCACATTTTTAAATGCACCTTGTTTGTGATACAGCTAATTCACAGGCCACACTTTCACGAATACCACCTGAGGCTGAAATGATTTTTCGTTTTTAACTCTCCAGCCATTAACAGTCCACTGGATACATAAACATACCTTTGGTGGGGGAGAGGAAGAGCAAATTCCAAATGAGTTCCATTATCCCTTTCTGAAGTTCAGATGAAGAGCTGCATTCTCTTCTTAGATTCCTTGCTCTTTAACTTAAGAACTCCTTTTTGAAGGAGAAGTTCTAAAATTTAATTTGAGGTGCCCAAGTCTATTCTTAATCAGGTAATACTATTTCCATAGCTTTTAAAGGAACACCTAATTCCTAAGTTGATTTCATCATAAATGTTCTTCCATATCATGATAGCAAATACTTAATAAAATCATTGTCAGGGAAATTTTCCTTTTCAGTGAATTTTCATTTCCCTTAGATGAATCTTTCTATATTTTTAAAAAAGCTAATTTACTCTCTTTAACATAAAGTTCTTTCAGATTTGAAAAAAAGTATTCATGAGATTTTTCTGGTGGTCTAGTGGTTCCAGAAAAACATCTATTTCTGCTTTATTGACTATGCCAAAGCCTTTGACTGTGTGGATTACAATAAACTGTAGAAAATTCTGAAAGAGATGGGAATACTAGACCACCTGACCTGCCTCTTGAGAAACCTATATGCAGGTCAGGAAGCATCAGTTAGAACTGGACATGGAACAACAGACTGGTTCCAAATAGGAAAAGGAGTACGTCAAGGCTGTATATTGTCACCCTGCTTATTTAACTTATATGCAGAGTACATCATAAGAAAGGCTGGGCTGGAAGACACACAAGCTGGAATCAAGATTGTCGGGAGAAATATCAATCACCTCAGATATGCAGATGACACCACACTTACAGCACAAAGTGAAGAGGAACTAAAAAGCCTCTTGTTGAAAGTGAAAGAGGAGAGTGAAAAAGTTGGCTTAAAGCTCAACATTCAGAAGGCTAAGATCATGCATCTGGTCCCATCACTTCATGGGAAATAGATGGGGAAACAGTGGAAGCAGTGGAAAAAGTGCCAGACTTTATTTTTTGGGCTCCAAAATCACTGCAGATGGTGACTGCAGCCATGAAATTAAAAGATACTTACTCCTTGGAAGAACAGTTATGACCAACCTAGATAGCATATTGAAAAGCAGAGGCATTACTTTGCCAGCAAAGGTCCGTCTAGTCAAAGTTTTTCCAGTGGTCATGTATGGATGTGAGATCTGGACTGTGAAGAAAGCTGAGCGCCGAAGAATTGATGCTTTTGAACTGTGGTGTTGGAGAAGACTCTTGAGAGTCCCTTGGACTGCAGGGAGATCCAACCAATCCATCTGAAGAAGATCAGTCCTGGGTGTTCATTGGAAGGACTGATGCTAAAGCTGAAACTCCAATACTTTGGCCACCTTATGCAAAGAGTTGACTCATTGGAAAAGATTCTGATGCTGGGAGGGATTCGGGGCAGAAGAAGAAGGGGACAACAGAGGATGAGATGGCTGAATGGCATCACTGACTCGATGGACATGAGTCTGAGTGAACTCCGAGAGTTGGTGATGGACAGGGAGGCCTGGCGTGCTGCAATTCATGGGGTCGCAAAGAGTCGGACACGACTGAGTGACCGGACTGAACTGAGTGGTTAAGACTACGTCCCTCTACTATGAGATTGATCCCCAGATGGCGAAATGTAGATCCTGCAAGCCATGCAGCAGGGTCAAAAATAAATAAATAAATAAGTATTCATACCTAGAGGGGTGGGATGCGGAGCAGGGAGGCTCAAAAGAGAGAAGATATATGTATACTTACAGCTGATTAGTGTTGTACAGCAAAATCCAACACAACATTATAAAGCAACTATCTTCCAATTAAAACTAATTTTAAAAGTATTCACATCTTTATAAGTTATTGTTTTCTGAATTCATTTATGTAATATGTAAAGAGAAAGCTTACAAATGCAAACCTTCTTAAACAGTAGAAGAATTTGGAGAAAACTTCCTTTATTTTGGAAGTCTGACAGTTGGAACTGTCATTTAATTTGCCACATTTCTTTTACTTCCCCTTCAAGACAAAAAAATCTTGAAATTCATTTTTCTCTGAAAGGGCTAAAAGAAACTTGCTGTATAGCACCATTAACAATACCTGAACTACTCAAAAGCAGTTAGAGGATTAGAGAGTCTAAAGACCATTACTTAAAACCACTCAGCTCTTGCTCTATTAAAAACAAGATACTTTCCTCCTTAACTTGATCTACCTCTGTTTTCCATTAACCACTTTATGTAGTCAGTGGACATGGGTTTTATTCTTAGCTTTAACTTGCCTGCAAAGCCATTACATTCAGTAAGTACTTATCCAGGAACCATTGTCCACATAGACCTGTACCAAATACCCTGGGAGATCAGAAGGAAGACAAGTAGGCAGGAAGGGAAGGAGGGTAGAAGGAAGGAAAGAAACCAAGTTTTGACCAAAAGTGTTGATTTGTAATCTACTTTAACTAGCAGTTATATGTATTATCCAGCTCGTGTGTATTTACAGCTCTGCTCCTCATAATTCATCTCTACTCTGTTTCCTCTGATTATAATACATGATGTTGGCTTAACTGTTGCTCTTGCTTCCCTGAACTGTTTCAGAATCTCTATTAGTGAGTCTTTATAGCATTTCTCCTGTGTAGTATGACAATAATTAACTCTGTTACAACTGGTCTGGAAGCTTTGTATCTATTGTCATCTATTCATGGCTTATAGCTGACCCAGTGGAAATGTAATCAGCATAATTCTCAAGCTCCAGGTCCTCATTCTTGATGAATATTTATTAAAATTTGATGTTAAGATTTTAGTGACATTGCCTAAAAAGTTAAAATAATCTCATAATCACCAAAGACTTTAGTATGGCTATTACTTTCTGTATTGTGTCACTTTTATATCAGTGGTGGTGGTTTACTCGTGTCTGACTCTTGAGACCCAATGGACTGTAACCTGCCAGGCTCCTCTGTACATGGGATTTCCCAGGCAAGAATACTGGAGTGGGTTGCCATTTTCTTCTCCAGGGAGTCTTCCTGACCCAGGGATCGAACCCACATCTCCTGTTTTGCAGGCAGTCTTCTGCATTGCAGGAAGATTCTTTACCACTGAGCTATCAGGGAAGCCACTTTTATAGTTCATTGCTAAAAATATCTTCCATACTTTTGTGAACCAGCAGTCCAGAGAATAAACCTTATTGAGACCAATTTCTTATGTGACCATGATATAACATATCCGTGTAGTGCTATGATAGGTGGATACAGTTGCCAATTTTAGGTCTGAAAATACTTTGCATTGTTTTTATTTCCTCCAGATAGACTGTTTTCCCACCAATCTATATTAGTTTTCTATTGCTACTATAACAAGTCACCACAAACTTAGCGGCTTGAAACAGTACACGTTTTATGTAACATTTCTGTAGGTTAGAAATGAAATACAGATTTCACTGAGCTGAAAGAAAACCATCATTGCAGCATTCCTTTCTGAAGGCTTCCTTCATTTCTTTGCCTTTTCCAGCCTCTAGGAGCCATCTACATTCCTTGGCTTGTGGTCCCTTTATTCCATCTTCAAAACTGTTCCTCCATTGTCATATCTACCTCTGACCATAGCCAGAAAAGGTTCTCAAGTTCTAAGGATTCACCTGATTAGCTTGGGTCCAACTGGATAATGCAAGATAATCTCCCCACCTCAGGGTCCTCAACCTTAATCAAATCGACCAAGTCCCTTCTGCCATGTTGCCACACATGGTAACATATTCACAAGTTCCAGGATTACGAAGTGGACATCCAGCCACTACACTTTCTCCTGCATTGTCTGTCTTAATCCACAGGTAAGATGACTACTGAGTCACTCAGATGTCACTTAGTCATCTACTTAGTCACTCAGTCTTGTCTGACTCTTTGTGACTCCATGGACTGGAGCCCGCCAGGCTCCTCTGTCCTTGGAATGCTCCAGGCAAGATACTGGAGTGGATTGCCATGCCCTTCTCCAGGGGATCTTCCCAACCAGGGATCAAACCCAGGTCTCCCACGTAGGGGGCATATTCTTTACCATTTTAGCTACCAGGGAAGCCAAGATGACTATAACAAATGTATTTGATCTATTATGTGTATAATTAGAGGAGATTCCCATGCATATGAAAATATTTTTGTATATTATTCCACTATTGGCTTCTAAGTACATTGTTTTATTCTTAAGAACACCTTCACAGAAAAGACTGAGAGTAAAGCTGAACTTTCAATATTATCCATCTTAGCCCCTGTAATGATTGGGTTTCTTTGACATGGGATACTGCTAATTTTAATATAAATGTTTATATTACTGCATAGCAACTTTGTGATCTTAGTGAATTTTTTTTAGACATTTAGTAGATGCTCCAGTCTAAGAGGGATAGATAGTTCGTCAATTTAAGAGTTGCTACTATTATTTTAAGCTCTATGATGAGTTTTACATACTTCATGCTCTTTTTGACCGAATGCTATAGTCTATTATTCTCATTTCACAGATGAGGAAACAAAAGTTTCCAGTATCACAAAGCTGGTAAGTAGCAGAGTGGGGCATTCAAATATAGGTCTTTCTAATTCTAAAATATATAATCTTCCCTCTATATTGTATTAAATTTCCATAAACATTAAGTAAATCAAGTTATATGTGGAGGTATATTGTTATTTCCTGCACATATCAAGAATCCCTCATGCTATACAAATCACTTTCAGTGTGTTACATAGTGGTCTTGGGCCACTAATAATTTTAGAAATGCACAACTGATGACAGTTCAAAAACGCCTAGAGAGAAGCATCCTGGCTAGCAGCAAAAATCGATAGTAAATATTTTCATTAAATCACCTGACTTGTTTTACCTTCACTATTGATGTCTTCTAACTTGACTAAACCTTCCATATGGTCTATGGTGTCCCTATTGCTTAGACATACCTGGAAGACAACATTATGGGAAAAATGCCTCACGGCAAAGTTTGCATCACTCCCAGAATATAGATGTACTCTTTAAGACCTGCTATTATAAAATATATTGTTCTAAAACTCTTTGTCAGCAGTTTAAACCTTCTTGCTATCTAAGCCAAAATGAAGAGGATTGTCCAAACAGAAAATCTGAATAATTTGATCCTCTCTTGGGAGGAAACAAAGTTAATCTCTCTGGAATGTATACAGTTGCAGAATCACTGGATTGTTACACAAGTCTCTACCTCACTTTAGATGTTTAGATTTCTAAGATACACAGGCATAAAAGAAAACATGTTTAAACTCTTAAGCAAAACTGATATAAAATAAGAATGATCAAGTATATAATGTTAAGATCAATATTTTGTTTAACTTGTCTTTTAAAACAAAAGATCAGCATGTTTGAAATGATGTAGCTTTCTAAAATCCATCTATTATTATGAAGCTTGGGAAAAGGACTCAGAGGCTGTTTAACATATCTATTTTTTCATGAAGTGGTCATTTATGAACCTTGAATTCTATTTATAAATATAATACATTTAACCTTTAATATGTCAATAGATATAAGCAGCAAATAAAGAAAAAATAAAATAGGCAGATTCCCCTCCTATTAATCTTGATTTAATCTATATCACTCTTTGTTGGATGTCTTCCCAGGTGGCTCAGCAGTAAAGAATCCACCTGCCAAGCAGCAGACCCAAGTTTGATCCTTCAAACGGGAGGATCACCTGGAGAACGAAACTGCAACCCACTCCAGTACTCTTGCCTGGGAAATCCCATGAACAGAGGATCCTGGTAGGCTACCATCATGGGGTCAAAAGACTTGCAAATGACTTTAATGACTAAACTACCACCAACCACTCTGTTGGATAGAATAAGCAAACTCTTTTCTTGGAAAAGTTTTGCGCTATACAGGTACATTTCATTTTGAAATATCTAGGACCCACAGAATATACTATCTCTTAAGAATTTTTTTTGCTGTAATTCTAGATCTATAAGAAATTTGATTTGTTCATTGATTTAACTCAGTTTAGTTCTCTAATCATTTACTATCTACCGTAGACTGACATCAACCTCCAGAGTAGTGTCAACTTTCACAGCATTTTGGTTATGTTTCCAAAACAGAGAATTTAAAGTAGCAGCTCCAAATAATCCACTGGCAGACTTCACACCCATCTTAAAATTAAACTTTCTAGATTCTTTAGGATAGAAGGTATAATTTTGTTTGTTCTCTCTTTTTTTTAATTTAAATAACTTTAGTTAGGGCAGATCTTTCATTAGAGTTCACACAACTCCTCACTGTCGTAACAACAGTTTTGCTTCACTCATTTACATTAGCTATTATCAAACCCTTGCAAGCATTTGAGTTTCAGCCCCAGAAGAGTCTAATCACCTTATTTTTTATGAAAAAAAGCAATGTTCACAGAGATTAAATAACTTGGCCAAGGTGACCAAGCTAGTTAGTGGCACCGAGCCAGAGTCAAAATCCAAGTACACTGGTCCTTTGTGTAAGACACTGTATTCATTTCATTACTTTTTCTTTCTCTTTATCAGAACATAACATTTATCTGAAATAAGACGACTGTGGGTTTTTTAAGTTTTAAAAACTGCATCGTCGCACTTACAATTTTTATTCATGTCTTGTTTCAAAATATCATTAACAGATTAAGCATATTACTACATGCTGTTCTGGTGTTTGTACTACTCTCCCTCCTTTCCACTGCTTTTTAGCTGTTCAGAGAGCTAGTAAAGGGGAAAATGTAACTTTATAACAAAAGAGAAAATAATGCAGGGTTTAGAGAGTTGAACAGGCATGGGGGAGTGGGGAGTTATCAAAAGGAATAACTGTAGAAGGACAAGGAAGAAGGAAAAAGTGAAGCAGTGGTTCCTGAAGACCCCGAGTTAGGAAGAGCTGAGAAATAAAAACTGCTAGGTCATCAATCATTGTCCCTTTAGGGAATGTGCTGATTCTAGTAGATTTTTCCTTAGGCTCATGTAGCCAACACCAAACAAAACTGTGAAGTATTCAAAGCTCCTTTTTGAATTCTTTGTACTTTCTTGCATTCAACTCTATCTAAAGATGCAGTTCTTTTTCTTCTTTCTCTGGTCCATCTGAGGTCTATCAAGCACTCACTTGACACCTTAGTTTTAAGACTTACACTCTTCCAGATTGTTGACATTTGAAGTCCTACCTTTTAATTGTTGAATATAATAACCTTTCTGAAAGAGATCACTTAAACATCAGTAAGCAGATAGGGAATTATTTGAAGATGAAGGAATCCTGCTTTTAGATAAAATGCACTTGATTCATATCCAGCTTAAAATCTCAAGTACTCAGATACCCCTTTTCCCTATTCAAAGTCCTAGGTTAAATTTTTAATAGGTAAGAAAGGTGCAGAGTCTGAGAAGGTAACAGCAATCACCAAGAAAATAGTACATTTTTTATAAAGTTAACTAAGGAAGCATCAATGAAGAGACTTATTCCAAACAAGCCAATGTAACACCTGGTTCAGTTATCTGTGTGGGTCAAAGGAAAGTAATATTTCTCATCAGTTATCTACTTATTCAGCAGAGAAAAAAGATATTCAGTAGTGAACATTAACCAATTTAGTATTTATAAACAGTATCTTATTTCTCTTCATAACTGAGAGAAGTATGATAAGCAGAATTTCCATAAATTTGTAAACTTGCTTACTAATTTAAGCAATTTAAGTTTACTAACTATAACAATCAACTGATTGCTATTATCAAGATTGTAAAGGCCAGTAGAAAAATAAAATTTACCCAAACCTTCTAGATGTTGGAACTAGACTGCTTGGTTTCAAATCTGGGTTCTGTTGCTTGCCTCAATTCCTTATCTACCTAGTGAGTGAGTGAGTGAAGTCACTCAGTTGAGTAGGACTCTTTGCGACCCCATGGACTGTAGCCTAATAGGCTTCTCTGGTGGCTCAGACAATAAAGTGTTTGCCTACAACGAGGGAGATTCAGGTTCGATCCCTGGGTCGGGAAGATTCTCTGGAGAAGGAAATGGCCACCCACTCCAGTACTCTTGTCTGGAAAATCCCATGGATGGAGGAGCGTAGTAGGCTACAGTCCATGGGGTCCCAAAGAGTCAGGCTCCTCCGTCCATGGGATTTTCCAGGCAAAAATACTGGAGTTCGTTGCCATTTCCTTCTCCAGGAGATCTTCCTGACCCAGGGATTGAACCCTGGTCTCCCGCATTGTAGGCAGTCGCTTTACGGTCTGAGCCACCATGGAAGTCCTTAACTACCTAATGAGAGTAGTAATAATACTTGCCTCATAGAATTGTTAGGAGAATCAAAATAACACTTTAAAGCGTTTAGAACCTGATTTGGCACTGTATCAGTGCTTGTTAAATAAAATACTGTGACTCTTCTTTCTTGACTCTGAAGGCAACTAGTTAGGTGTACAAAATGACCTCATCAATCTGACATAATTCAAATTGACATTAAACTTACACATCTATATCCAGTTAACTCATTGCCTTGAACATGATGCAAACGAATAAAATGTTATTTCATTTTGTTGCATGGATACAGAGGTCTACATATCAGCAATGCCCTTTCTTAAAAAAAAAAAACAAAAAAAAAACTAGATAGCAGGGTATGCATGAGGCATCACTTCTCAGTTGTTGTGTTTATAAAATGATGGCGAGGATCTTTGCCTTCAAACCTGTAACATTTTTTCCCAATAACTTTACTGAGATACAATTAATACACCATTACAAATAATCCCATCAATAGAGAACATTAGTGTTTATTGATTGGCTACTGTGTCCCAGGTAATACACATACATTGTTTTCTTAATCTTCATAAAAAATTCTTTAACACAGGTATTATCTTTCTCAATTTAATGATTAAAGTATAGCTAAATACTTTGCAGCTAGAGGTTGAGGCATGAACATGAGGTTCGAATTCATATTCGTTCATATGATTCCATTATTCTTCCCATATCCATAGGCCTCTTTCTGAAAAATTACTTAGTTCTCTTTCAGAGTTTAGGTGCGAAAGGAGGGAAACTTAACTCTTTGATAGTACTCATAAACTAATTTTTAACTTGTCAAAAGTCAAATGGTATAAGAAATAGCAGGAACTGGAAGCTGTTTTCAGACTTTCAAACCAAGGATACAAGAATACAAAATAGTATTACGTCAGAGAAAATAAGCAATCCTAATGCTGATACACACAAATTATACTACCCTGACTTGGAAGGGTTCAACACTTACTAGTATATTACACCCATTTTCTGCATTCCCACCAAATGAGTTAGCATAGAGGCTGAAAATTAAACAAGAGAGATCATGCTGGAATTCTTATCCATCCTTTAGACTTTTCACATCATGTTATCTTACAGTCAAATGGCTGGACATCTTCATACTTGGAATTACTTACGCAGTTTTGCCACAATTCATTTCTGAAACACATATTTAGGTCATTCTTATGTTAGGCAGCACTAGGTGTACAAAGCGCTAGCCACTAGGTGTACAAAGGGGTTGTTTTTTGTTTGTTTTAAATGAATTAGTGCAGCCTAGTTTCTATGTTAGTTTAGGCTTTCGTGGGGTCGCAAAGAGTCGGACACGACTGAGCTGAGCTGAAGGAGTGGTAATTAGTGTACTATACTGGACAGCGAGCCAGTGTGCACGTGAAGCTGGATTATAAACTGGCCTCTCCACTTGCTGTGTGACCTTGGCATTTGATTGTTGAGACTCGATTTTCCCCTTTTTGACATAATCGGCTTCGAATAATTGCTGGTATTAGCTACTTTCAAGTGCACACACCATGGGAAGGTGTGGCTAGGAATGTCACTTCACAGTATCTAGGAGAATGGGTTTCTTGCCTGTTTTCGCTCCTTTACTTTAGTACCTGGCACTATTCGATACATATTTTACACCTTGTTCACCGAGGAACTGGAACATGTTTTTCGCTGCAGCTTAGCTATCTGGGTGTGCCTGGGGAGGCGTCACAAAGAGCCTATAAAAGGTCTCCACCTACAGCAGGAGTAGGAGCGCAAGAAAGCCCAGAAAGAGCACTGCGGCTAAGCGTTCGGCTTCGGGTCGCTAGATTTGGCCCAATCTTCACCGAGTTTAGGTTCTGAGACTCGCAACGGAGAGACTCGAATCACAGACCTGTTACAAATTTTCTGCCATATTTTAGCCGTCCCCACGCCCCCCGCCCCGCCCCACCCTCGAGCGAGAGTGAATGCGCAAATAAGGGTTTTCAGGCGTCTGTGGGAAAGACGGAGGGGACGGCAGAAGGCAGGATGGACAGGGCGGTGGCACCGCTCAAATGAGACAGGATCCAGGCCCCACAGACGAGAGTTAAATCCAGGCGTTCCCGGGTCGTAGGAGGCCGAGGCGAGCTGCTGGACGGGCGGGGGCCGATGCGAGGCAGCCGACCACCGCGGAGCACTCACTCCGCCCGGGGCCAACGCCGGTCCGGAGGCGCACCACTCCCCCCCCCCCGCCTTACGTCTCTTTTGGTTTCGACCTGCCGACTGGGAGGGGCCGCGGGACGCCATTCCCACAATGCTCTGGGGCGTGCCGCCGCCGTCGCTGCCGCCTCCGCTACCGCTAGTGGAAGAAGATGGCGGAAGGCGGAGCGGCAGATCTGGACATCCAGCGGTCTGACATCGCGACGCTGCTCAAAACCTCGCTCCGGAAAGGGGACACCTGGTGAGGGAAAGAGGTTGAGGTGGCTGCGGTTGCCCGAAGGTGGTGGGGAACTTGGTGGGAACTGCGGGCTGGTGTCTCGCTGGTGACAGGTGCGGGCAGGTCCGGCGGCGGCCGCCTCAGGCAGCAGGATTTTGGCCGCTTCCGCAAGGTTGGGGCAAAGACTGGACCCGAAATGAGGGCCACGGTTCATGGCTCGTCGAGGCATGCTGAAAGGCTTGCGGGGAGCGGCGGCGGCTGCTCGTGCGGTTCTCCTCGTCCTTCTTCCTCTGGTTGTGCCGCTCCCACTTCAGGCCTTCCCGAACGATAGGTTACTCTCGTTCGGTGTGAGACTCTCACTTAATGTTTGACAGGTCCTGGTCTTGCGGCTGATCACGATCTCACCCGCTTCACTTCTTTAGTCATTTCCTTTCCCTTCATTGTCGGCATCCAAGTTCCCCTATTCTGATTCTCGTATTCTTCCGGGAGGCCGGCTGCAGGATGTTTGCGGTTCTTACTACACAGGTGGCATGTGTCAGGGCGCCGCTTAAGAGAAAGGAACCTAGTTCCTAGCTCCTTGTCAAAAGGAGGGAGAGGAGTACTGAACCTTAGGCTTCTGAGTGGTACCACGTGGTCTTGTGCTTTAGTGGCTTGATAGACGCCGGCAGCGTTTCTCTTAGAAGTGCAGCCCTTCCCTCTCACTGGAAGGATAAGTTAGGCCTGCAAGAAGTAGATAAGTCCACTTGAAGCTTCAGTCACTTGCTAACATTCAAACTTATAAAATACCAAGGGATATACTTAAAATATCGAAGGAAGTATTTGTAGATTTTAATATTTGTGGGCCATATCAAGTGGTAATCAAAATAACTTAAGTATGTGAATATGTAACCTAAAATGCTCTGTTTCATTAGGAAGGATCATGTGCTTCTTTATTATAATAAAAGTTATTTTCACTTTTCCATCGTCACCGTAACAGTTGTGTATAATATGCAGCGTGTTTTTTCATTTCCTCATTATGGCTTAGTGGAAGGAGCGTAAGATTTAGACTCGTTAGGTTAGCCTTTCCACCACTTAGCTTGCAGTGTGACTTTGAGGAAAGTTAATTCAAATTGCATCTCAATGATTTCATCTACGAAATGGACAGAATAATTTCATTTAGGGGTTTATCCTGATTCAGTGAAATAGTCTACAAGATTTTCTGCCTTGATATAACATTAAGTTTTAGTTACCTTCTTATCACCATCATTTCTGTTAAAATGCTGTGGTATTAGAATCATTGTCAAGTAAGCTAGTAGATGACACAGACTTGGGACTTGAATTTAAATACTTTGGCCCAAGTTTTGGTACTTTTTCTTATTTTGTTAGGCCACACTGTAAGTTTTATATGATTAAAAATCCCTGAGTGTAAACATATATGTGTTGGATTACAGCAAAAAATATGGTTTAATAATCATTTTGTTCATAAGGGAGTGTTCCTATGATGTTAATTACTGTGGGGAAATTGGACATTTCCTAGGACATTTTTATTTACCTTTTCCTGTGAATTGTAAAAAATGAAATCAATCCTTCTTCTTGTTTGTTAAAGAACATTTTAACATTCTTAATTTACCTTGCCTAATACCACCTTATACAAAGGTAAATGTGGATTTTCATGAAATACAAGTCTACAATTTAATATATTTGTTGATGTTCAGTCGCTAAGTTGTGTCTGACTCTTTGTGACCCCATGGACTCTAGTGCAGCAGGCTTCCCTGTCCTTCTCTGTCTCCTGGAGTTTGCTCTAACTCATGTTCATTGAGTTGGTGATGCTATTTAATTTAATATATAGATATTACTTTTATGTATATTACTCCTTGTTACTGTTGTTGTGGTTTTGATATACTGAGTAATAATTGGTGGTGTTAACCATAAAGGATGACCAAAGCAGTATGGATATTGTGACCATTAAATTTTAGCATTTTTATTTTTGGCAAAGTTACTGTAAATCATTTTAAAGATCTGTTGATATTTATAAGAGTAAATACAGGAAGTTCATAAATTTGAGGCATTTTAGTGCTTCCATCTTAAAAGAAAACTGAGGCCCAGACATTTAATTAACAGCAGAATATGCAAACTTTTATCCTCACAATTGATTTCCCCTCTCATTTACAGGAAAAAAATACAGGAAAAGATGGTACTGGGATGCTCCAGAAACTAATTTGGTTTATATGTGAGCCTGTTTACTTGGAATTAGCAAGTGAAACCTATCAAAAAAGGAATTAGCAGAAGTTTAATTCAGAATTTTAAGGAGAATAATTTGTTAAGTATGAATTTGATAATGTGTTCATGAGTACAGAATTCGTAAAGATATTTAATGGTTTAGTTGTCGCTTAGGTTCATGTTTTTGGTACTCATTAAAACTTGTTAAACAGTTATTTCTCTTTTTAAAGTCTTAAAAAAGCCTTGGGTTAGTCATTTATGGGTGGGCAAATTATGTTTGTTTTTTAATAGCTGAAATGGGCCATATGCAAATGAAACATTTTCTTGGCATATGTATGTTACCATCTTGAAAAGACTGATTGGACTGTTAAGAAAAAATGATAGATTTACCATGAGTTTATTCTTGAAATTTTAATAGTAACATTTCATGTTATAGTCAAATACATTCAAGTAAGTAAAGATCATTAATTAGGTTGTGAGCACTTTGCAGAAAAGGACTGCCTCTTACTACTCTGGTAATTAATGCTAACACCTGGCCAAGGATACAGATTTGCTTCTATGTGGATACTAGAATTTCTGTTTATTTGTAAATAGTGGATGATTTTTATCTGGCAACTAACTTTCTAGACATGAAAATAAGCTACACATGTCTGAGATGAGAAACAAACCTTATGATATGTTTGGTATTAAATTTTGTGGTGACAAAAATGTCAAAATTGATGTAAAAGAGAGATACTTCTTAAAAAGGTTGGGTATAAAAGTAACAGGTATCTGCGTTAGAAGCCGTAATCTTTTATGCTGTTTCCTCAACTGTGCTAAGCTTCAGGGAGAGATTCAGAAAACTATGCACAACACTATTAGAATTCAGAAACTATAGAAAAAGAGTAAAGGAACTAGAACTGTTTGGCTTAGGATGAATGAAAGACAACTTAATTTTTAGGTACATGGTAGTTTCTTCTAATAAAAGGAAAATTTGTTTAAAGTACATTGCATTAAGTATATCAGGGATGGAAGAACCTATTGAAGGGAATGATAGTTAAATAAGTGTACAAATATACAAATACATGTGGGTTATGTACTCTCTTAGGTGATTTCTTTTAAAATAGATTTATTGTAAGTAAATAAATAGATGATTATAAGTCACCAAAATCACTGCTGTATTCCCTCATTACATTAAATGTTATGTATCTACCAGTCATTTCCACTAATTTTTATGTTCAAGTATGTTCAAAGCTTACTTTACAGATTAAATCTCACATGTCATTTTTGTCTAAACTCTAATAAAATTAATAGATTTAAGGTAACTTTGAAGAGTAGCTTTCATTTATAGTCATTTTAAAATGTACTCATATAGTCATGTGTGATGTTTTTGTCTCAAACTACAGAGGAATTGGACCAATCAAGTTTTTTTGATAGAGGAGGCATTAATTTCAATTTTAGAGCTTTCCTTTCCTACTGTTTTACTTAGCAATCTTTTTTTTATGTAGTCCCTTATGTTTTTGCAACTTTGATTCACACTAACAAAATAATCTTAAATCAGGCTATCAGTTAATAATGTAAATGGAAACTATTAATCAATATGAACTCCAAAGTGTTTAGTGTGTGCTTGCCAACAAGTTTTTATATTACCCTTATTGTTAGCTTTAATTGTATCAAAGTGTTTACCTCTAAAATAGGATATATGTTATATCATTTGCATCAAATGAAACCAGAAAGCCAAACTGTTTTTTAGTGTTGGTCAATTGATGAACATAACAGAAGTAGGGATGTTAAAGCATATTTTTCACATTTTAATTGCTTAAAATTGAGAAAAGTAGCTTTTCCTTAATCTTTTTCATAAGTTTTAAAATCACTTGTAAGTTGTTAGTGAAGCCAAGATTAATTTGGCCAAGCATATCCAGAGCTTTAGCATCTACTTAGTGACATTCAGATTTTATTTTTTCCTAAATCATACCACCTTTTTTCATTAGCACATACAAAGTATTAAATAGATGTTTTAGAAAATAATTTTGTAACTGTTACTAATCTTGCTTGGATGTAAGTATGATGAGAAAAGAATTGTCAGGCTATGACCTATGATATTACATTAAAAAGGCACCGTGCTAGGTGTTGTTGAATCACTTAGTTCTTCATTACCATGATTCTAGGGTACCAGAATGTGAATGTGTGCCAGTTCACACTGGCCAGAATATGTTTCCCCAGATAGGCTAGAAGAAGTGTTCACATAGTGATACGTCTGAGATTTGGACCCAAGTAGTCTGGGGCTTTAAATCAGGCCTTTTAAAGATGCATTTTAAAGTGTTCCACTTGTTTTTTTTAAATGGACATTCTTTTTCTCTTTAAATGGAATCTAATTTATATTTAGGAAGAGAATTCTACCATTTTATCCCACACTTGTTTCTTGTGACTGTTTAGTTTTGATATGATGGAAAATCTTATACTGCTTTTGGAGAAAAAAATATGTTTAAGGATTAGTAGGTTATTAACTGACTATGTAAAACAAATATTATTTCAGTCCAAAAGTACATTTAACCAAAAGCAGTTGGGCTCATGTATATGTTTAGATTTGGGATTTTGTTTATTAGTAATCATAAGCGAGGCCATATGGGCCCTTTATGTATAGTTTTACAGAAACAGCTTATCAAGCAGATAGTAAGAGCTTGTAGTAAGAGTAGGATATTTTGTTTTAGTACTTTACCCATATTTTAAAAGTATAAATCACAAATATATAAGACTTTTTTTTTCCCCACTAAGAATCCATAGAAATAGCCCAGAAAATGCAAACATGAAAGTTAGGTATTTTATGTTCCATGGTTACCAACTTCTTGTGAATTTTCAAAGTCAAACCACGCTTAAGACAGTGGAAGGTACATAACCATATTGATACCTCTGTAACATCTGAAAACTGACAGTCCATGTAGTATCACTGCTGATAAAATGAGTTTTGCCATATTGTTAGTCATTAGATATATTTGTTTTATTACGTGTTGTTCAGTCACTGAGGCATGTCCAACTCTTTGTGACCCCATGGACTGCAGCACACCAGGTTTTTGTGTCCTTCACCGTCTCCAGGATTTTGTTCAAATTCATGTCCATTAAGTTGGACAAGAGTTTAGAGTGATTTTTCTTTACCTCACTGTGAGAATAACTTCACTGAAAAACTATGATTATTGATAAAAGTGAATTGAAACCATCAGCTATATTGGCAAGGAGATAAAGGGAAAGTTGAGAATTACTGGTGAAGGTGTTTGTATACATCTGGTTGGATTCTCAAAATAAGTGTGTATTCTGTTCTTGTAGATGAGAAATCTGAGTTGAGAGAAATCAGTTGGTTTGCATGTGGTTCACAGGTAATAGTACCACCACTAGTGAGCATGTATTGAATGCTTACTCTCTTCTAGCCACTATCCTAAATGCTTTAATTTTATTTACCTCATTTTATAGATGTTTGAGGGTTTCAGAGCTGGTTTTTAAAATATTACTTACATACCTGGTTTATAATGATTTAAAATACTAAATACCATTAGTATCTTTTCGGTATTAAAATGTTTTCTGTTGTCACTACTCAGGTGTAATTCAAACAGTATTTCATAAACCATTAAACTGTTTCTTCATAGTCTCCATATAGAATTTGTCTGCAGTGCTGGTTTTTTTCCCTCCCTGAGTAATGTCAGTTTGGTTTGTGCCTCTTATTTTCATTTCCTCAGTTACCACTGTAATTCACACTCTGTATCTTATATTTATTCCTTTGAAATTGTTTTTTCAGATTCTTTCTCCATCTGTTCTTTAGAAAGGGAAATGTAGTTCGTTTAGCCTCACCATCCATTGTACACAGAAGCCACTACCAAAGAAACCTAGAGTAAGACTGAGTGGTAGTAAGTGACCTCAGTTTTGAATGCAGATTAAAATGATGTATCTGAGGGAACAGTCAAGAACAGCTCCTCAAAAAGAAAGAAGCTCAGATTCTAATATAAGGCAGAAAACCTCTGTAGGGTTAACCTATATTTGGTTATGCCTAGAATACTGCTCCTGTCAGTAAGATTCCACTTGGTTTTCTTATAGTTCTCCAAAAAGAAAAGGAAGGTAATGACTACTTTTTCTTCTTTACGAGGAGGAATACTAAAAATGCTGTCCCTTCCACTCTTCCTTTAGCTTTGAGAAGGTCCAGGTATTAGTGTGATAATTCCTCATAATTCAGGAAAATGATTTAGCAGAAGTAGCCTTAGAAAAGACTTTTTAGTGAAAGGCATCAAAGGCTTTCTCACAAGCAAGTCCAGAGTGTCTCTGAGACCAGTCTAGTCTAAGTTTTAGAGAGCCAGTTTTTGTTTTTAAAACTGAAATACAGTTGATTTACAATGTTGTGTGTCAGGTGTACAGCAAGGTGATTCAGATATAGATACATATTTTTTAGATTTTTCCATTACAGGCTATTACAAGATATTGAATATGGGTCCTTATGCTATACAGTAGGTCCTTGTGGGTTATGTATTTTATATATAGTAGTGTGTATATTTTAATCCCAAATTCCTAATTAACCCCCCCACCCCGCGCCCCACTTTCCCCTTTGGTAACCAAAAGTTTATTTTCTGTGTCTATGAGTCTCTGTTTTGGAAATAAGTTCATTTGTATTTTTTTTTTGTATCTTTTTTTTTTTTTTAAGATTCCACATAAAAGTAATATATGATATTTGTCTTTCTCTGTCTGACTTATTTCACTTAGCCAGTGAAATCAAAACTGGGGAGCATTAGAGAAAAAAATTCTTCGCTTGAATGAAAAGAGCATCAAGTTCCTGTAGTAAAAAACAAAAAGGTTAAGGGTGATAATTACATTTATCATGTTGTACATTACCTCCCTAGTACTTATCTTCTAACTGTAAGTTTGTATCTTTTGACTGCCTTCATACAAGTCCTCCTCCTCCCATGCCCTTTCCTGTGGTAACCACAAATCTGATCTAATTTTCTATGAGTTTGGTTGGTTGGTTCTCCTGTAACACTGTTACTTCTGGTTATAGAACATAGTGATTCGATATTTCTATACATTTCAAAAGGATCACCAGGATAAGTCTAGTTACTGTGTGTCACCATACAAAGGTATTACATGATAACTGATTCTATTTCCCACATTGTACATTTCATGCTTGGGACTCATTTATTTTGCAACTGTAAGTTTGTGCCTCTTAATCTCACTTACCTATTTCTCTCCTCTGCCTCCCTTCTTTTTCTCTAGCAACCACCGGTTTGTTTTCTGTATCTGTGACTGTTTCTGTTTTCTTATGTTTGTTTTTTAGATTCCATATATGTGTGAAATCATATATATTTGTCTGTCTGACTTATTTCACTTAGCGTAATATCCTCCATGTCCATTCATGTTGTTGCACCTGGCAAGATTTCATTCTTCTTTATGGCTGAGTAATACTCCATTGTGGGACTTTCCTGGTGGCTCAGTGGTGAAGGAGAAGGAAATGACAACCCACTCCAGTATTCCTGCGCAGGAAACCCCATGGACAGAGGAGTCTGGCCAGCTATAGTCTGTGGGGTTGCAAAAGAGTTGGACATGACTTAGTGATTAAACAACAAAAACAATATTCCATTGTAGTATAATTAACAGTGCTAAATATTATATGTGAAAGCTGTTAGAGTAAATACTAAGAATTCTTATCATTGTTGTTCAGTCACTCAGTTGTGTCTGACTCTTTGCCCACCCCATTGACTATAGCACATCAGGCTTCCCTGTCCTTCACTGTCTCTTGGAGTTTGCTCAAACTCATATCCATTGAATCTGTGATGCCATCCAACCATCTCATCCTCTCTTGTCCTCTTCTCCTGCCTTCAGTCTTTCTCAGCATCAGGATCTTTTCTGAGTTGGCTCTTCTCATCAGGTGGCCACAGTATTGGAGCATCACTCCTTCCAGTGGGTACTCAGGGTTGATTTCCTTTAGGATTGTCTGGTTTGATCTCCTTGCTGTCCAAGGGACCCTCAAGAGTCTTCTCCAGCACCACAGTTCAAAAGCATCAATTCTTCCTCACTCAGCTTTCTTTATGGTCCAACTCGCACATCAGTTCATGACTACTGGAAAAACCATAGCTTTAACTAGACAGACCTTTGTCGACAGAGTGATGTCTGCTTTTTAATACACTGTCTACATTTGTCACAGCTTTTCTTCCAAGAAACAGACATGTTTTAATTTCATGGCTGCAGTCACCATACACAGTGATTTTGGAGTGCAAGAAAATGAAGTCTGTCACTGTTTCCATTTTATCCCCATCTATTTGCCATGAGGTGATGGGACTGAATGCCATGATCTTCGTTTTTCAAATGTTGAATTTTAAGCCAGATTTTTCAGTCTCCTCTTTGACCTTCATCAAGAGGCTCATTAGTTCCTCTTAGCTTTCTGCCGTTAGGATGGTGTCATCTGCAATCTGAGGTTATTGACATTTCTCCCAGCATTCTTGATTCCAGCTTGTGCTTCATCCAGCTGGTATTTCACTTGATATACTCTGCATTAAGTTAAATAAGCACTACACAGCCTTGACATACTCTTTTCCTAGTTTGAACCAGTTTGCTGTTCCATGTCCAGTTCTAACTGTTGCTTCTTGACCTGCACACAGGTTTCTCAGGAGGAAGGTAAGGTGGTATGATATTCCCATCTCTTGAAGAATTTTCCACAGTTTGTTGTGATCCACACAGTCAAAGGCTTTAGCCTAGTCAGTGAAGCAGAAGTAGATGTTTTTCTGGAATTCTGTTGCTTTTTCTGTGACCCAGTGGATGTTGGCAATTTGCTCTCTGGTTCTTCTGCCTTTTTAAAATCCAGCTTATACATCTGGATGTTCTCAGTTCACATGCTATTGAAAGATTTTGAGCATTACTTTGCTAGCACGTGAAATGAGTGCAATTGTACTGTAGTTTGAACATTCTTTGGCATTGCCCTTCTTTGGGATTGAAGTAAAATCTGAATCTCTTCCAGTCCTGTGGCCACTGTTCTCATCATAAGGAAAATTTTTTTCTATTTAATTTTGTATCTGTATGAGATAATGGGTGTTCACTAAATTTATTGTGGTAGTCATTTCATGATGTATGTAAGTCAAATCATTATGCTGTACACCTTAAACTTTTATAGTGCTGTATGTCAATTGTATCAATAAAACTAGAAGAAAGAAAAAAGAATGATAAGGGTTAAGTGATCATGGTTAAAGAGATCTGATAATTTGAGTTGCTTTATATTATTTAGCAATATGTCATAGCAACTTGATGAAGTTTAACAGTTTAATCAAGTGATTTATCTGTGATACAGATGGAAAATTTATTTTCATAAATTTGAATGAATTTCAAGCTTTTCAAATCTTAGAAAAGGTATAGCTAAGTATCTATATGTACCATGCAGTTGTGGCTATGATTACAAATATTACCATTCATGTATAAGTTTAAGAGCTTTTTGTATGTATAAAGTAAGTGATAGTGTTCTCTTTTACAGTTTCAGAAACTGAAGTACAGAGTTAAGTGCGCATGGTGATACGGTGCAGCAGAGATTCTGATCTAGGCAGTCATCTCTGAAACCTGCATTTTAAAATACACTGCCACTGCCTGCCTTTGAGTGATAGCCATACCCATTTTATGGGAAACGGTTCTTTGAGGGATGATTACTTGAAAGTATTAGAATTAAGAAGTGGCAGTTTTGTCATATTAGTAAAATACCATGTTCATCTATTATCTATGAGGAACCTACAGAATTTTCTAGGTCTTTCTGGTTTAGTATTGTAGTCTTAGCAGTCTCATTTCTAACTAATATAGCTCTTTGATACAAGTATTATTTCCTGCAGATTCTTTACTTATTCCTTCCTTATAGGAGTTTATACATCATTCATGTTATTTCCAGTACATTTTACTAAGTCTTGACTTTCACTTACTTCAAAACCAATCTTTGTAAAATTATCTCTAGTAATTCCATCCAGATTTATGGCCCTTTCACACTTTTGAAAAAAGATAATAACTTTATTGTGTATAATTAACATATCATACTGTCTCTGGAGGAAAGGAACATGGGCAGAGAAAAGAAATCAGTGAGTGATATCGCATATCACTTGATGTGTACAATTCACTGAATTTGGGTATATTCATAGAATTGTGCAGCCATCACCACAATCAATTTTGGAAAGAAACCGCATACCTATTAGCAGTTTCCCCCACCCCCTTTTCTACCCACATCCCGCTGTTCTTGGCAGCTACTAATTTACTTTCTTGTTCTATAAATTTGCCTTCTGGATATTTCATGTAAATAGAATCGTATATGTGTGATTTTTATCTCTGGCTTCATTTACTTAACATAATGCTTTTTAGATTTATCCATTTTGTAGTGTATATCAGTACTTCATTTCTTTTTATTGCCACAAAATGTCCCATTGTATAGGGATGCCACATTCAGTTTATTCCTTCTTCAGCTGATGGACTTTTGGCTTGTTCACACTTTTTGATTGTTATGAATAATCCTGCTATGAACACTTATGTGCAAGTTTTAGTCTAGACATAGTTTTCATTTCCCTTGGGTGCATATCTGGCAATGGAATTGCTGAGTCTCTTTGTTTATTTTTTGAGGAACTAATGGACTCTTTTCCAAAGCAGTGGTGCCATTTTCCATTGCCACCAGCGATGTATAAGGGTCCAGTTTCTCTGCATCGTTGTGATACTTATCTGTCTTTTTTTTTTTGGAGGTAAAGGGATATATATATATATATATATTTTAGTTCTATCAGTTCATTGCTGCCAACCCGTCTCCCTCCACCCTCATGCACGTGTGCTTAGTCACATGTCCTCATGGACTGCTGCCCACCAGGCTCCTCTGTCCATGGACTTTCCAGGCAAGAACGCTGGAGTGGGCTGCCATTGCCTTCTCCAACTTATCTGTCTTTTTGATTATCACCATCTTAGGGGATGTGAAATGATATCTCATTGGAGGCTCAATTTGTATTTTCATAGTGGCAAATGTTGGTGCACATCTTTTCATATATGCTTATTAGCCCTTTTGGCAAAATGCTCGTCTACATTCTTTGCCCATTTTCTCATTTGGCAATTTTCTCTTCATTATTGAGTTTTAAGAGTTCTTTATATATATATTCTAGATACAGATCCCCTATCAGATAGATGATATGCAACATTTTCCCCACTTCTGTGTGTTTCTTTTCACTTTCACAATCTTACTTGGCCTCATTCCTGAGTTCTTTGTCTTTTAGTTTAGATGTAAAAGAGGTCATAAAAATTAGTTCTTGCCAACTGATTAATTTAACGTGTAGAGCAAAAAATAGGTTGGAAATGCTTCATACCTAAAAATTAAGATATAAAGGGATGATTAACCAAACCATTGGTTTATTTGAACAACTTAATAGCTTTCCTTGATTATGTTTTACTGAAGAGTTTTCATTTGTGGTACTTAAGAAAAAAATCAGTGAGGTATCTAGTTTTATAATGATTTAAAGTACCAAATACTATAAATATCTCTTTTAGTATTAAAAACGGCTTATGCTGTTGCAACTTAAATGTAATTGAAATAGTATTTTATTCAATGAGATGATTAGTCATAGAGTGAATTAATATCCAAAAGTCTTTATGCTGTTAATTTTACACACAACAGGTATACATGTTGTTCTCAGAGTAAGTGTGCTACATTGAATTAGGCTGAAGTTTTTGTGTGTCTTCTCAGTTGCAAAATAGTGACTGTCTTATATCTACTTTGCAGAGAGAAAGGTAGGGTTTTTTGAAAAAAAAACAAAATCATATCAATATTAAGCAATTAAGAAGGAACTGCTTATTTGAAAATTGTCAGCATAGACATATACTAATCCAAAAAAGCAAAACAGAACCATGCATTCACTAGCCCTCTGGTTTTCTGAATCTAGCTCTTGGGATTTCCCCATTTCCCTGTACTGCTTTTAAATGTCTTTGTATTTACGACTGTTCTGAATCATTCATTGGTCCCTTTATGTGTTTCTTAAATTTTCTTTTAGTGTGTACAGAGACACTAGCCAGCTTTTGAGACTCCTACCTTTCTTCTCTACCACCCCCCACCAAAAAAAACCCCCACAAATAACAGCAAATAAAACTACAACCTGGCCTTTTTAGTTCTTATAGTAGCTTTTCTGCATTTGAGAGCTGTTTTAAAATTGACCCATTTTAAATTGATTTGTTTTGGGTCCTAAAATTGATCCTGCTTCTCTGTAGCCATTGAAAATTATTCTGTTCAGATCACATTACAAATTGTCTGTCTTGATGCCGTTAGAATATGTAGCACCATACAGTTTAGGCCTTTTTGAAGTACTCAGAACTTTAGGTAAGTTTTGATTTATTAAACATTTCACTTGTATTTAAACCTCCCAGCACTCTTGTGAGATACTCCCAGTGATCTTCATGAAATGTAAATCAGATTATATCTCTTCTAAAAATCTGTCAGTGGCTTTCCTTGCATTTAGGATAAAATCTTTGATTACCTTAAAGGTGCTATAGTGTGGCCCCAGCCTCCCTTATCTAGCATCTCATCTCCCTTTGTCATAAACTCCAACTGCATTTAACTCTTCCAGTATACCTGAATGCTGAAGTTGTTCTGGCTCTAGCATGTGCTGTTCCTTCAATCTAGATAGCTTTTTATCTTATTCTTCATGAAATAACTCCTGTTCATATGCTAAGATATCATTTTTTCAAAAAGGATTTTGTTTATTCTAAATGTGTCTCAGTCACTGCATTGTGTCCAACTCTTTGCAACCCATGGACTGCAGCCCACCAGTCTCCTCTGTTCATGGAATTTCCCGGGCTAAAATGCTAGAGTGGGTTGCCGTTTCCTTCTCCAGGGGATCTTCCCAAAACAGGGATTGAACCTGCATCTCCTGCATTAGCAGGCGGATTCTTTACCACTGAGCCTCCTGGGAAGCCTTAGTTCTCTGTTAGTAAATGGCTTATGAAGTAAAGTTTAATACAGTAGAAAGAACACTAAACTTTAGAGTCTGAAAACTAGAGTGCATACTGAAAACAGACCCTACACACTCAGTGTTGTATGACCTTGTTAAGGTACATAGCTTCTCTGAGTTTTGGTTTCCCCATCAGCTAAATAAAAAAAGAGGGGAAAAAGTTACTCTAAAGATTAATTTGAAAACACTTTATACAAAATCTTTACATAAATAGAAAACATTTCTATTCTCTTGTTGTTGTTCAGTCACCCAGTTGTGTCTGACTCTTTGTGACCCCGTGGACTGCAGCATGCCAGGACAGTCTGTCCTTCACTATCTCCCGAAGTTGCCCAAGTTTACGTCCATTGCATTGGTGATGCCATCCAGCCATCTCATCTTCTGACCCTCTCTTCTTCTGCCCTCAATCTTTCCCAGCATCAGGGACTTTTCCAGAGAGTCAACTGTTCACATCAGATGACCAAATATTAGAGTTTCAGCTTCAGCATCATAGTACTTCCAGGTATCCAGGGTTGATTTCCCTTAAGATTGACTGGTTTGATCTCTTTGCTGTCCAGTGGACTCTCAAGAGCCTTCTCCAGCACCACAGTTCGAAGGCATCCGTTCTTTGGCACTGCCTTCTTTATGGTCCAGCTCTCACAACTGTACGTAACCACTGGGAAAACCATAGCCTTGACTATACAGACCTGATTGGCAGAGTAATGTCTCTGCTTTTCAACACAGTCTAGGTTTGTCATAGCTTTCCTGCCAAGAAGCAAACGTCTTCTAGTTTCATGGCTGCAGTCACCATCTGCGATGATTTTAGAGCCCAAGAAGTGGAATCTGTCACTACTTCCACCTTTTCCCCCTCTATTTACCATGAAGCAAATCAGGCTGGATGCCATGGTCAGAGTTTTTTTTAGTATTTAGTTTTAAGCCAGCTCTTTCACTCTCTCCTTCATGTTCATCAAGAGGCTCTTTAGTTCCTCTTTGCTTTCTGCCATTAGAGTGGTATCATCCACATATCTGATGATGTTGATGTTTCTCCCACCAGTCTTGATTCCAGCTTGTAACTCATCCAGCCCAGCATTTCTCATGATGTGCTCAGGGTATAGATTAAACAAACAGGGTAACAGCAGACAGCCCTGTCGTACTCCTTTCTCAATCTTTAACCAATCAGTTGTTCCATATGGGGTTCTAACTATTGCTTCTTGACCCTCATACAGGTTTCTCAGGAGACAGGTAAGATGGTCTGTTACATGACACTAAATTTTAATCTTAACAGTAGTGATTGATCATATTTGTGTTTTTAAAATGTTTGGCAGCAGAATGGAGGCTAAATTGGAAGCAAGCAAATTTAAAGCAGGTATAAGTTGGGCAGCTGTTATAGTACTCTGTGCCACTTAAGACTGATGAGGAGGGTGAGTTACAGAACTAAGAGACTTCTCTGAGCATGAAGAAGAGAGGGACAGACTTGGTTGCTAGATGTTAAGGGGTCATGGAGGAATATAGGATAATTTGGTTTCTGGTTTGGGAAACTAAATTACTGATGACATTTATTAAAGAGATATTAGAGAAGGAGTACATTTGGGGATGTAAAGACAATTGACAACTTGAAGTTGAAATTCTATAAAAAATCCAAGTTGATATGGATGAGTAGAAACTGGAAATATTCAGGAACTTGAGGATTGGTCTTAGCATGCAGATTTTAGACTCCTGGTGAAGGTATGATATCACGGAGACTATTGACTGTGAGAAAAGAGGAAATTGAAGAGCAGATCTGTGACTACTAACATTTAGGTAGAAGTAGGGAGTCTTGTAAAATAGCTAAATATATTTAGATACAGATATATTCCTGCCCTCCAGAAAGGTACAGTCACTGAGATTATTTTTAAAAGCAGTTGATAACGGTAAGAAAATTATGAATCCTTTGGATTTGGTAGGGTGGCCATTGGTGACTTCATGAGGACCTTTTTGAGGGCCCAGTGGGATAGCAAGATCTGTTGTGCTTTGCTGAAGAGTAAGTGAAGATTGAGGAAGGAGAAGTTTGGCTGCAAGGACAAATCAGAAGAATGGGAGCAGATAGAAGAGGAAATGAGTATGTGAGTAGGGCAGTCATATGGGCAGAAGGGGGAAAAGAGTGGATCTTCTTACATGCTAAGTGAAAAAAAACAGAATAGATACGGGGGAAAAAGAAAAGATGGTAGGGGCTGTTTATGAGTTAAGTCTCCAAGGAGGCAGAAGGAAATTAGATCCAAAGAATAGGAACAAAAATTATTAGTCTTAGATTTAAGGAGAGTTATATACTCCACGGGTATGTAAGGGAATCACTGATGATAAAGGTGTGGAGTAAGAGAGTTAGAAAGTTGGGGCTTACTTCTTTGAAAAGTAAGCAGCAAGGCTGTCTGTTCAGCCTAATGGATTAGAGACTTAATGTTTTGAAAAGGTTTGAAATAATTATTGGAAGTAAAGAAGGCTAAACTGGAGATATGCTGGAGGATTGTTGGATGTTTTTA
This sequence comes from Capra hircus, assembly GCF_001704415.2. NCBI lineage: Eukaryota > Metazoa > Chordata > Mammalia > Artiodactyla > Bovidae > Capra > Capra hircus. The sequence continues at coordinate 50,562,108 of NC_030812.1, read as the reverse complement.
AGGGACTTGAGATTGATTGAAGACCATAGATACTTAATCTCTGAAATTTTCTTTAGTAATTTTGAACTCATAATATCATTATAGAAACATTTTCATATTGATGTACTAGTGTTTGAGAATTATCACTCAGTACAATTCACTCGCTCAGTCTTGTCTGACTCTGCCATCCCATGGACTGCAGCACGCCAGGCCTCCCTGTCCATCACCAACTTCCAGAGCCTATTCAAACTCATGTCCATTGAGTCGGTGATGCGATACAAGCATCTCATCCTCTGTCATCTCCTTCTCCTCCCGCCTTCAGTTTTTCCCAGTATCAGGGTCTTTTCAAATGTCAGTTCTTCACATCAGGTGGCCAACATATTGGAGTTTCAGCTTCAACATCAGTCCTTCCAATGAACACCCAGGACTGATCTCCTTTAGGATGGACTTGTTGGATCTCCTTGCAGTCCAAGGGACTCTCAAGAGTCTTCTCCAACACCACAGTTGAAAAGCATCAATTCTTTGGTGCTAAGCTCTCTTTATAGTCCAACTCTTACATCCATACATGACCACTGGAAAAACCATAGCCTTGACTAGACGGACCTTTGTTGACAAAGTAATGTCTCTGCTTTTTAATACGTTCTCAAGGTTGGTCATAACTTCCTTTCCAAGGAATAAATGTCTTTTAATTTCATGGCTGCAGTCACCATCTTCAGTGATTTTAGAGCCCCCCAAAATAAAGTCTGCCACTGTTTCCACTGTTTTCCCATCTATTTCCCATGAAGTGGTGGGACCAGATGCCATGATCTTCGTTTTCTGAATGTTGAGTTTTAAGCCAACTTTTTCACTCTCTTTCACTTTCATCAAGAGGCTCTTCAGTTCCTCTTTGCTTTCTGCCATAAGGGTGGTGGTCATCTGCATATGTGAGGTTATTGCTATTTCTCCCAGCAATCTTGATTCCAGCTTGTGCTTCGTCATTCAGCCCAGCGTTTCTCATGATATACTCTGCGTATAAGTTAAATAAGCAGGGTGACAATATACACAGCCTTGACATACTCCTTTTCCTATTTGGAACCAGTCTGTTGTTCCATGTCCAGTCCTAACTGTTGCTTCCTCATGTGCATACAGATTTCTCAAGAGGCAGATCAGGTAGTCTGGTATTCCCATCTCTTTCAGAATTTTCTACAGTTTGTTGTGATCCACACAGTCAAAGGCTTTGGCATAGTCAATAAAGCCGAAATAGATGGTTTTCTGAAACTCTCTTGCTTTTTCGATGATCCAGCGTATATTGGCAATTTGATCTCTGGTTCCTCTGCCTTTTCTAAAACCAGCTTGAACATCAGGGAGTTCACGGTTCACGTATTGCTGAAGCCTGGCTTGGAGAATTTTGAGCATTACTTTACTAGTGTGTGAGATAAGTGCAACTGTGTGGTAGTTTGAACATTCCTCGCCATTGTCTTTCTTTGGGATTGGAACGAAAACAGGCCTTTTGGGTAGTGGCAAATGTGAGGCATCATCATTAAAGACCCTTGTATTCCCTGGTGGCTCATCTGGTTAAAAAATCCACCTGCATGTGGGAGACCTGGGTTCGATCCCTGGGTTGGAAAGATCCCCTGGAGAAGGGAAAGGCTACCCACTCCAGTATTCTGCCTCGGAAATTCCATGGACTGTATAGTCCATTCAGTCGCAAGGAGTTGGACACAACTGGACAATTTTCACTTTCACTTTTCACTAATCCACTGAAACAGAGGGAATGATAGTGATTCAGCCACAGTCTGAAGCCTCACCCAAAAGCTGAAATGATCTTGAGCATATTTTGGTACATTTACTTCATAGCTTTTTATATAGGAACACAGTCAGATGGCTCGATATTATTCAGAAATATTTCATCCTCAGTTTCATCTGTATAATACTGACTCCTTGTGTAAGAAACTTAAATTAGCTTATCATAAAGAGGTTAATAATTACTCTGGACTATCTAGATGTTTGCACATTAGTATTTAGTTAAACCTAGGATGGTTGCAAGTCTATAGTTTAATATTTGGTAAGTTTAATATTTGGTACCAAAGCTTGATCAGCTTAAAGTCAGTATATATATCAGTTTTAGAATTTTTTGATTGTTTGAATTACATATCTTCCCAGATAACAAGGGTAATAATCTGTACTTTTGTCCTTTGTGCTTTTCTTTTCTTATGAGATGTCAACCAATCATTTTCACCTTTCTGGCTTAGTTAGTAGCTGCTCTAGTTAACAAAAGGAAATAATTTCTTGAAAATGAATGCATTACTGTATATCAGATTCATAATTTGATCAATTTGGAAACAATTAAGTCATGTTTTTCTAAAGAAAATTCTTCAAGGTTTATGTAACTTTTTGTTAAAATCTAATCGTGATTGTAGCCATGAAGTTAAGACACTTACTCCGTGGAAGGAAAGTTGTGACCACCCTAGATAGCATGTTGAAAAGCAGAGACATTACTTTGCCAACAAAGGTCCGTCTAGTCAAGGCTATGATTTTTCCAGTGGTCATGAATGGATGTGAGAGTTGGACTGTGAAGAAAGCTGAGCACCGAAGAATTGATGCTTTTCAACTGTGGTGTTGGAGAAGACTCTTGAGAGTCCCTTGGACTGCAAGGAGATCCAACCAGTCCATTCTGAAGGAGATCAGTCCTGGGTGTTCATTGGAAGGACTGATGTTAAAGCTGAAACTCCAGGACTTTGGCCACCTCATGGGAAGAGTTGACTCATTGGAAAAGACTCTGATGCTGGGAGGGATTGGGGACAGGAGGAGAAGGGGACAACAGAGGATGAGATGGCTGGATGGCATCACGGACTCGATGGACATGAGTCTGAATGAACTCCGGGAGTTGGTGATGGACAGGGAGGCCTGGCGTGCTGTGATTCATGGGGTTGCAAAGAGTTGGACACGACTGAGTGACTGAACTGAACTGAATGGAAATTCATCTGTTGGATTTGGAAGAGATTTGTCGTTGTTCAGTCACTCAGTTGTGTCTGACTGTTGGCGACCCCATGGACTGCAGCATGCCAGGCTTCTCTGTCTTTCACCAACTTCTGGAGCTTGCTCAAACTCATGTCCAGTAAGTTGGTGATGCCATCCAACCATCTCGTCCTTTGTCATCCCCTTCTCCTGCCTCCAATCTTTCCCAGCATCAGGGTCTTTTCTTTTGGAAGAGATAGTATAAAATAAATATGAGGTAATAGAAAATAATAATAATAAAAAATAATGAATTTCTTTAAAAAAGTAAATAGTAATAAAACTAAAGCTATGCATTTTATACATTTTTCTGTACATATTTTTGTCCCGTTTTTATGTTTGAAATCTTATTTGCTATCAGCTTGTTTGACTGCAACATTATTCATAGTCTGTATGTTTTTTGACTCTTTCATTTTGTGCATGTATATGAAGATTATACATAAACCATTGTTATTGTTTAGTTGCTAGGTTGTGTCCAATTTGTTCATGGGATTTCCAAAGCAAGAATATTGGCATGGGTTGCTGTTTCCTTCTCTGGAAATCTTCGTGACCCAAGGTCAAACCTGTATCTCCTGCATTGGCAGGTAGATTCTTTACCACTAAGCCACCAGGGAAGCCCATATAAACTGTTATTCTGTATTAATTAGGAAACATATTGATCATATTAAGTATACTACTTCAGAAAACAGAATACAAAGGAAAATGTAACAAAACCCCTGTGTAAACCTGTTAGTTAAAAAAAAAAAAAAAAAAGCTTTACAAATACAATTGAATCTCCCTGTACCTGTTTCGCTCATCCTAACCCCTTCCCTCTCTTGCCACGGGGAGCCACCATCCAGAAATGGATTTTTATTATTCCCTTTACTTATATTTTCAATATGTATACATGAATCTATGAATATTGTTATTTGTGGCATGTTTAAAATTTTTCAATAGTTGTACTGTGTGTACATATCTGTATCTTAATATATTTGTGTTATATTACATGTATCCTTTTGCAGCTTCTATTTTTTTTATTTAACATTGCAGTTTTGAGATTTATCCATGTTAATACTTGGCAGCTGTATTTTTCATTTCAGTTTTTGTATAATATGTCATGATAGGAAGAGTGGATATTAGGGAGCTTTTCTAGTTTTCCATTTGCTAATTATGTTGCGTTATATGTAATGTAACTGCATTACAAGTTGTATTCTTGTAAATATGTGCAAGAGTTTCTTATAAGACTTAGCAATGATAATATGCAATTCTGCAGTATGCACATCTTCATCTTTAATAAATTTGCCAAATTATCCTCCAAAATGAGGATTCTAGTTTACACCCCAGTTGGTAGTTTATGAGCTGTAGTTACTACACATCTTCTCCACACAATATTATTGACACATGTACATGTGCTTATGTGTTCACCAATTTCATGCAAATGATGTGGTATGATATTAATTTGTATTTTTACATTACTAATGATATAGAACACTTTCTCCTTTGTCTCGAGGCCATTCTGATGTCCTGTGTATTGTCCTTTTTTTCTTTTTAAATTAAAGGAGTTTTTCCATGTATTCTAATCCTTTGTTGGTTATAGGCAGTATTTTTCCCAATCTCTGTCTGTCTTTACTTGGTGCCTCTGTTAAACAGAAGCTTTTCATTTTAACCTTTCAATTTTATCAACCTTTACTTTTAAGAGTTTTTGTTTTTTGTGTTTACTCTTCCTATATTCTGAAGTAACAAGAGTTTTCTCCATTCTCTTTTAAAAAATTATATTTTTGCGTTCACATTTATGTTTTTAGTCCAACTATGATTTATTTTTGTTCAGTTTCTGCTGTAACAGAGCATGTGTTCCTGAAAATCACTGTGCTATATTGCAGTAAAACCCACAGGGCATATGGGAAAACAGTGTTGGGGCACAGCACTTGAAAATTTCTTGGCAGTGACCAATTTGTTTAAAAAAGATACCTAATAAAAATGGTAGCATAGTTTTACATTTATTAAAGGTTAAGAAATACACTAATACCACAAAAATATGCCGTTTTTATTTTGAAAAAGAGGAAATTTGCTTGAAGTGGGATTCAAAAACATTGCAGCCTGTAAGTTATTGTGAAATGGTAGAAGGAAGGTTATCCAAAATGCACCAAGAAATTGTAACAGATGTGGAGTGTGTAGTTCATAATGCACATGGTGACTGTAAGTAGATGTAAAAATTTATGTTTTGGGCATACCTGTGCAACTCAGTATAGCTGGGTAGTTTTCTACATTTATCTAGTGTTTGTTTTGGAGTTAGGGCTAGGCTGAGACAAGTAAGCCTCCTAGGGTGTAAAAGGATGCACTCCCTGTTAGGGTCGCTTGGCATCTCATTTGCTTTACCCTAGTCCTCGCACTGTATAGAGTGAAGTAGTACTTAAGCATACGCAGACTTTGTGTTACTGTTCCCTTATATCAGTCATGTTTAACACATCCAGGTTTTCTTAAACTTTTTCAAGTAGTACTGACTATATATGTGAGGTGTAGAGCTCTAATTAATTTTTTCCATGTATGTATATCCAGATCTTTCTACACTGGTTTGTAATGATGCTTTTAGAGTATAGAGTAGTTCCACACATGTTGAATACTTGAGCCTGGTTCTTGTTTCTTTGTGCCTTCATTGGTCTTTTTGCTTCTCCCTATGCTACTAACACATTTTCTTAATCATAGGTCTGGCACTAACTTTGTAACTTTGGGCAAGTTAATTTCTATGTGCCTGTGAAATTATAGGAGTTCCTACCTCATTGGGTAATTAAAGGAGTAAGTGAGTCAGTATTTTAAAGTACTTAGAAGTACTTGCCTTGCCCAGGAGTAAAGCTCAAATGTTAGTTATTTTGTTATTGTTAAAGGTAATCCTTGTAACTGAATAAAGAGTCTTGAGAACTAGTAAACTGAGATTGCCATCTTGTGTTTTCTTTTCCAAACTAAGAGGAAATGGGGAGAAGCTTATGGAAGGATTCCCTGAGAAAAGTGATGTTTAATTATCTGAAAGATAATAAGAGTTAACTAGGTGGTGAGAGCAGTAGGGGAATATTTGAGGCAGAAGGAGCCATGAGGCAGAAGATAGTATGTCCAGGAACTAGATCTTAGCAAAAAGAAAAATGGCTCCAGTTAAGACTAAAGAGGGAGGTAGGAGCAGATCAGATCATGCAAGACCTATTAGGCAAAGTTACCGATTTTAGACTATCTTAAAATCAGTTATAACTGTTTGTAAAGATTGCTATTTCAAGAATAAAAACCATGAAATATCAACCTTTACAAATAGTTAAAACTATTCAAAAAAGAAACTGAGAAGCTACAGTTGGGTGTATCTGGACCTTAATAACGTATCAAAGATTAAAAGTGCTGTTGAAAATGTATAATAGATTTAGGTCTTTGTTCACTTAAAATCTTGCTGAGCTGTTGGTTTTGTCCTAGGCTTTTATGAATTAAAATAGAGGAATCTTGTGTTTGGGGCAGGTCTATAATAGATTAAAGTTTTTACAGTACAACAAATCCATGTAAATATCTTGGATTTTTTTTTTTCCATTTATATGTCCACTTTATCTAATTTCAAGGGTACACCTAAGAAGACTACACATTATTTCTGTAATAGATACTGCTGTTTTTTCTGCTTCCCTCATGTTTCATTGGCTTTCCCTGGTGGCTCAGAGGTAAAGAAGCTGCCTGCCAATGCAGGAGACGAAGGTTCAATCCCTAGATCAGAAAGATCCCCTGGAGACCAAAATGGCAACCCACTCCAGGATTCTTGCCTGGGAAATCCCATGGATGGAGAAGCCTGGCAGGCTACCATCCTTAGCATCATAGTCAGACACAACTGAGCACGCATGCACACATACAGTTAAGTCTAATTTTCTTTATTCAATTTAACATATAAAGACATTGCTAGTCTAACCTATTTTGTTTATCTTACAAATGGGGTTTTCTTAAAACTTAGTTTTTCAATTCTCTTTTTTCCTCATAGATCAAAATCTACAACTTTTGGGCATTCCATTGTATGACCGTGATAGTATGTTTGGAATACTCATGTATAGATAATTCTACCTTACCCATTTTTAGGAAATCGAACTGCTGATGAATATTCCCTAAAAATTGTGGGGTTTTGTTAGGTTGGTGCCTTTACTTCAGGTATTTTCAGACATAAAGATAGCATTTCATTCCTACAGGGCTCTATGAATAGAATGTAAGCATGGAAGCATTGGAATGATGTTCTAAAAAACTTGACTACACACGTGGACTTTAAACATCTTGCTGACCTTTGCTTTTGTTTGTGATTGAGCCTAGTTAACTGTGAGGGAAAATGTTTCTGGAAAAGAATTTTAAAATAATTATGAACCAGTGGCAAAGCATGGTAGGTATAATATAAATTTATATGGTTTTTTTAGATTTATAATTTTTTTAAGCTTTCTTTGCTAGAGACTGTTATTTTACTTTTTCCGTCACTGGTCATCTGATGAGAAAGCTAATTTAGGTATTTGAAAATAGGGTGAATATAATTTCAGTAATGATTATAGTGCTTGGTTTCACACTTTTGAAATAAATTAAAAACCAGTTGCTTGCCCTAGCAAATTTTACTTACGTATGAGAAACAGTGGGAAACAGTATTGTTGCTATCAATTTTTGTTAGTAAAGAAGCTAGTTATTTTTAAAGTTTCTTTTAAAACTTTGATTATAATTACTAAAATCAGTCTTCCAAACCCTTAATAATTGTTTCCTTACTCCTTGAAAGATACAATAAAACACATACAATTAGCATACTGTATTTGTAAGTTTTTTGCAAAAGAACCATTTTTCATGTTAACATTTTACCGTGTTGCATGTAAAATTTTACCTTGATTGAGACTTCTAATTGTCATTTGAATTTTTGTTCAGTTGGCATATATTGTGTTGAACAGCTATTGCATTTTTTTTTAAGTTCTATTAAGGATTTTTTGTTTAATGTGTATGTCAGTAGTTGTCTGTAGTAGATATTTTTTAGAACAGTAGAAATAATACCTCACACAAGTGAAATATTTCTCTTCTACAACTGTGGCATTAGTTATTCTCAGTAATCCTTTGAAATAGACATGTACTTTGATATAAAGGGAAATATAAAAAATAGAGGGACTTCCCTGGTGGCCCATTGGTTAAGACTTCGCCTTCCAATGTGGGGGATGCAGGTTTGAGCCCTGGTTGGGGAGCTAAGATCCCACATGCCTTGCAGCCAAAAAACAAAACATGAAACAGAAGCAACATTGTAATTCATTCAAAATGGTCCACATTAAAAATATATATATATATATTTTTTTAAAAGATAGCTTTTCTGCTATTCTTAAAGTTCTTGATTTTTTTTTTTTTTTAACCAATTTCTCCTTTTTTTAAGGTACCTCGTGGATAGTCGCTGGTTCAAACAGTGGAAAAAGTATGTTGGCTTTGACAGTTGGGACAAATACCAGATGGGAGATCAAAACGTTTATCCTGGACCCATCGATAACTCTGGGCTTCTTAGAGGTATTATTTCCTTAAATCAAGTTTGTAAATGTGTTCATTTTAATATGTTATGGTCAACATATATAATGTGGAAAATGTTAATGTAAATAAATTGATAAACCAGAAATTTCTCATATAGCCATCCCGTTGGTGTCCATGTGGGGTTTGGTTACATGATCCCTCTCAGATACTAAAATCTATGGATGCTCAAGCCCCTTACATAAAATGGCATAATATTTGCATATAATCTATGTATGTCTTCCCATATATTTTAAGTCTTTTGTTGGTTACTTTTAATACCTAACAAAATATAAATGCTATGTAAATAGTTGCTGGTACATAGCAAATTCAAGTTTTGGTTTTTGGAACTTTCTGGAATGTTTTTCCTGCCTGTGGATGCAGAGGGCCGACTATATTATAGATTTGACCTAATGAATTCAGATTATTTTGTCATAATTAATCTTCTGTATCATGACAAATTTTGTCATTTATGATGTAAAAAGGGTTTATTACCTTTTAAGACTAGAATGTAAATTAGAAAGTACTATCTCACTATTTTGGGGAAAAGTACTATCTTACTGTTTGGGGGAAATGCTCTATTGTGTATTATTTTCCTAACGGACACATAACTTCTTTAATTGGGGAGCAGTGGTATATGTTACATTCTTGGATTTTTGGATTATTTTTCTACAACCCTTACTAATAATACTAGCCAGCTCTTCTAAAACTCTGGTAACGTTTAAAGACAATAAAACCTAAGTACTAGAACTTTGATTACTGGCCTAGGTGGAATAACAAGGACTAGACTTATCTCTCCATTTAAATGAACCAAAACCCTGACAAAATATATGAAACAGCAGTTCTCAGAACTTTGGACATCAGGCAGTGAAGAACAGTGATCCCTGAGAAGTATGAAACAAATGAAATGAGCCCTATGTTTTCCTCAGCTTACTGTACTGAGAGAGTTTCCAAGACATAGCACAGAAGGAGAGACCCATGCAAAGCCTGGCAATCTCCCTTAGTTGAGAAAAGAGTCTGGTCCAGGGAGACCAAGGCAGCCAGAGTTTCCAGGGCAGAGGACCAGAGAGTAATGAGCAGCACGTAAGGAGAAAGAGAGACCTAGAGATCTACAGAAACCACTGAAGACTCTTGTAAGTCTTCAGCTGACTGTTGACTAGTGCATGTGTGTGACAAGCTACCCAAGGCCCAGAAAAGAATTATCAAAAGAATTAGAGTAGTCATTTAGGTTCATGTGACCAAATCAGGTTCATTTGCCAGATGTGCTACAAGCCAGATGCTGAGATGGCAAAGCTTGCAGCAGGGAAAGGATTTGTTTGTGAGGCAACCAAGTGAGGAGTTGGGAGAACAACTCTCAAATCCACCTACCTGATAGCAAGGGACTCAGGGTGTTTGTGGAAATAAAGAAGCAGGGTAGTCCAAGGTATGCAGAGCATGGGGAAGGGTAATTGACAAGAAAAAGTGAGTCATTCTTGTGCAGATGCAGGTAAGCTGCTTGCCTCTCCATGAGACATATGTTCAGAAAATGGAGGTGTTAGCATGTTCTTAGGGTGGAATTGTGGGCGCTCTCACGTCAAAAGGTCAGCAAGTGGACACTTCATACAAGCCCAGTTGGACAGTTAGTGGTCTTAATCTTAGCTCTACCTAGAACTGAACGCAGCTGATTGCAAGTTCCTGAAAAACATCTCAGGAAAGTATCTTATTTTTAGACTTTATGAAACTTGGAGGACATGTGAGTTTTTGTAAAAACAAAGTAGCTTGATCAGTGAAGGCATGTTACAGTTCACTGTTCATAAGAAATTATCGTTTAATGGATCTAACTGATGAGTACCCTCGGTTTCACTTATAAAGGAGCAAGAATAATGTGTTCACAGTAGCCAGAGTGGAAAATGTTATAAATCATGGAGTAGACTGCAGAGAATGGATTTGGCTCTATAGAAGGGCAAAATGAATACTCTTGTCCTAAATCGAAAGCGACTATTTCCAGGTAACTTAACTGCATCTCAGAACAGAACAGAAGAATATTTGTGTGTGTGTGTGCGCGTGTGCGTGCTCAGTTGTGTCTGACTTTTTGCATTGTAGCCTACCAGGCTCCTCAGTCCCTGGAATTTTTGTCCCTCAGAAGGCCATTTCCTTCTCTAGGGTATGTTCCCCACCCAGGGATTGAACCCGCGTCTCTTGGGTTTTCTGCATTGGCAGGCAGATTAGATTCTTTACCACATGCCACCTGGGAAGCAGGAATACAAAAATATCCAGCATCCATCCAACAAGATAAAATTTTTAATATCTTGGATCCAAACAAATAGTACCCAGAATGCAAAGAGGCAGAAAATATAATGCATGATAAGGAGAAATAGCAATGTTTAAAATTTTTTTTAAAGTGGAGAAGAACACAAAGCAAATGAAACAAATAGAAAGTGAATAGCAAGTGAGATGGTAGATTTAAACCCAGCTCTATGAACAATTGTGTTTAATGTAAATTTGAAGTAGAGAATGTAAGATTGGATTAAAAAATAAAGACCCAACTGTATACTGTCTATCAGAAACCCACCTTAAATACAGAGTACAAATAGAGATTGAAAGATTCTAAGTCTAACCTCCAGTCATCCTCACTCTTATATAACCATCTCCCCTTTGAGTGTGAGTGAAACCTGAGACTAGGATATCATTCCTATGATTATTTATGTTATATGACAAAAGGGAGATTATCCCAGTGAGCTTTATCTGATCATACATGCCCTTTGAAAGCAGAGCTTTCTCTGGCTGGTAGTTACAGAAGTTAGGATATAAAGCATGAGAAGAACTCATTGCTGATTTGAAAATGGGACTATATGAAAAAGAAGACAGGTGTCATCTAGGCACAAAGAGAATTGTTGTGCCTATAGCCAGCAAGAAAACAGGCACCTCATACTTGTAGCCATGAGGAACTAAATTCTGCCAACAACCTGAATGAACTTGGAAGTAGATTCTTTCGCAGAGCCTTCAGATAGGAGAGAAGCCTTTCTGACATCTTGATTTCCTCTTTGTAAGACCCTAAGTAGAAAGCCCAGTTGAACTCACCTGAACTTCTGACCCACAGAACTGTGAGAATATAAATAGGTATTGTTTTAAGCTACTATGGTTATTTGTTAGCAGTAGAAAACTAAGACACATACTAACTTCAGTCTATGGGGTTGCAAAGAGTTGGACACAACTGAGTGATTGAGCTGAACTGAACACATACAACACTATAATCAAAAGAATGCTGGAGTGGCCATTTTAATATCAGACATTAAGATTTAGAACAGTGAACATTATCAGGGATAAAAGTTCATTTCATAACCGTAAATGGGCCAGGACAGTTCATTAAGAAAACATAATAATCCTGAAAATATATACCCATCTAGTGGCATCACTTGAAAATATGTGAAGCAAAACCTGACAGAACCAGAACCACAAGGAGAAATAGAAAAATATCCATAATTATATGATGGATATTTCAGTACTATTCTCTCTATAAATAATAGAAAAAGTGTAGACAAAAAAGTAGAAAGGAAATAAATCAATCTGCTTGTCCTGACATTTATACAATATAGTACGTTCCCTACATACTAACTGCAAACTTTCAAAGATGTGTACGTGCATTCACGTATCCAGTCATATAAGTTGGTTCGTGTGTCTGGAATATGTTGTTGCATGCCTGCATCCTCTACAAGTGGTTGTGCTTTTGTGTACTTTACTGTAAAGTACTGTACAAAGTACAGTGGTGTAGTATCTTTATTTCAAGCCCAGGATGTTCAGGAGCAAGCATAAAAGCAGCGGTGATGTAGCTGGTACTGCTAAGAAGCACCAAGCAATAACAAAACAAAAGTGAAAATAATTGAGAGAGTGGAGCAAGGCAAAAAGATGGTAAAGATCACTTATTCTTATAACATGAATCATTCAGTCTTGGAACATGTGACGTATGCCATGCTAGTGATGTTGACAATAATACCAGAGAACCGTGGAAAAGTGATGGAGGAGATGGAGAAACTTCTCAGTATGTGAATACAGGATCAGTGTCAGCTGAGTTGCTCTCAGTTTAATGCTGATGCAAGAGAAAGTTAAAAGCCTTATGAAGACTTGAAGAAGAAACATGGTGAAGAATCAAAAGGCACATCTTGTAAAGCCAACCTTTTACTTTTCGACTGCTTTTATCGATTCAAGGCTAGAGCCAAGCTTTACAATGTAAAGGTAAGTGCCAAGGCAGCGAGTGTAGGTATGGTACCTGCCTGGAAATTTCCTGAAATGTTTTAAGAAATTATTGATGAAGGAACGTATTTACTATAGCAGGTTTTTAATGTGGGTGCGAGGACTGTACTGGAAGAGGAATTCAGACCAAAGTTGTATCAGTAAGAAAGAAAAGTTGATGCCAGGCTATAAAACACTAAAGGATAGGCTAACTCTCTTTGTTTGGTGGCAGTGCTTCTGGCAGTATGAAACCAGAGCATCTTTTAGTTTCTCATTCAGAGAACCCAAGAGCCCTTAAAAACAGACAGGGACTCTCTTCCTTTTGTGTGGAAGAGAAACCCCAAAGCTTGGGTGACACAGGCCATTTTCCAGGATTGGTTTTTCCACATTTAATCCCAGAGTTGAGAAATACTGCTTGAGGAAAGACATCCCATTCAGCATTCTTTTGCTGCTCAACAATACTCTCAGCCACCCTCCGTTCATGGATGACTTTCATCCCAATGTGTATCTGCCACCAAATACTGTGTCAGTTATCCAGCCTGTGAACCTGGGGGGTTTTAGTGGCTTTCAAGAAATATTACTCACATTGCACTTTTTGTCAGGCAGTAAAGGCAAGTGGCAAATCAGGAACAACCTTGCAACAGTTTTGGAAGGGCTCTACCATGTACAAACCCATAAAAAACATTGACTTTGCTTGGTGTGATGTTTAGTTGTCATCATGAGTGGGATTTGGAAGAACTTTTACCCATAATTTATTCATCATTTTCATGGATTTGAGAAGGTGGACAGAGAATCAAAAAAGGTCTTCAGCCACTTAGTGAGCCTCAGGAAAAAATTGGAGCTAGATCTGCAAGAGGACGACCTCATTGACCTCCTTGCTGTGCAAAATGAGGAGCTTCCTAATAAAGACCTGATGGAACTGGAGGCCCAGAGAAAGGATGAAGCAAGCCAAGAGGAAGAAGAAATAACTGAAGAATGAAGAGATTAATGACACATGAAGTGGCAAAGGGTTTCTTTATTTGAGAAGGCACTGTTTTTGAGGTGTGGGACCCAAGTGTAGAATGGTACACGAAGTTTGCCACTGCTGTTCAGAATGCAGTCCAGTGCTGCTCTGTCATCTGTGACAAGAAAAAAGAGAACTACTTACCCAGACATCACTGGATCGTTTTTCCAACAGGGTAGATAGAATTGAATCGGGCCAGGACCCAGAACCTGTGTCATCAGCATCAGGCATGAGTGACATTGTACCTTGCCCTCTGCCTCCTATTGCTGACAGTCTTTCAGCTCTTACCATCTCCCACCTCCTCTCCTGCCTCCATCAGTAACTCTTCTTGCCTGTTCACTCTATGCCAGCCCCTGTATGCCAGCTGTTGTACTCTGTGTACTACTATACTTTCAAGGTACTGTACTATAAAATTAAAAATGTTTTCCTTATTTTGTGTGTGTGTGTTTAAATATTATTTGTGTGGAAAGTGTTGTAAATCTATTATAGTTTATTACTGTGTAGCCAATTGTGTTAGTTAGATACCTAGGCTAACCTTGTTGGACTTATGAACACACTCTTGAAATGGAACTTGTTCATGTATAGAGGACTTACTGTATTCCCACTGAACAACAGCAGAATGAAAATTCTTTTTGGTGTTCACATGAAACATTTAGATAAACTGTATTTTGCATAAAACCTGGTTCAGTAAAGTTAGCAGGAGTTAAATCATACAAAATATGTTTTCTTACTACAGTGGGATAATAATAACTGAGAGGTGAAACATCTTGAAGTGTTCGAAAACTAACATACTTCTGCATAACTCATGGGTCAAAGAGAACTCAAAGAAATTAGCAAGTATTTTTAACTAAATGAAAGTGAAAACAAAACATATCAAAATTTGTGGAAGGCAGGTAAGTAGTATGTGGAGGGTAATTTATAGCTCTTTTAACGTGTGTAAGGAAAAGGAAAGGTTATAACAGAGGTGAAACATCTTCAAGTGTTTGAAAACTTACATGCTTCTGCATAACTCATGGGTCAAAAGAACTCAAAGAAATTAACTATTTTAACTAAATGAAAATGAAAACAAAACATATCAAAATTTGTGGGAGGCAAATAAATTTTATGTGGAGAGAAATTTATCGGTCTTTTAACATGAATAAGGAAGAAGAAAGGTCTCAAATCAGTGACCTCGGTTACTGACTCAGGAAACTAAAAATAAGAACAAATTAAAGTAAGTCAAGCAGAAGAAGGGAAATACTAAGTTCAGAACGGAAATCAAATAAAAGGAATGATAGAGAAAATCAATGAAACCAAAGACTGGTTTTTTATGAAGATAATAAAATCTATAAAGACCTAGTTTGATCACAAGAGAAAGGTAAAAGACACAACTACCGGTATTAGGAACAAGAGAGGTAACATGTATCAGTCAGTTCAGTTCAGTTCAGTCGCTCAAGTCGTGTCCGACTCTTTGCGACCCCATGAATCGCAGCACGCCAGGCCTCCCTGTCCATCACCATCTCCCGGAGTTCACTTAGACTCACGTCCATCGAGTCCGTGATGCCATCCAGCCATCTCATCCTCTGTCGTCCCCTTCTCCTCCTGCCCCCAATCCCTCCCAGCATCACAGTCTTTTCCAATGAGTCAACTCTTCGCATGAGGTGGCCAAAGTACTGGAGCTTCAGCTTTAGCATCAATCCTTGCAAAGAAATCCCAGGGCTGATCTCCTTCAGAATGGACTGGTTGGATCTCCTTGCAGTCCAAGGGACTCTCAAGAGTCTTCTCCAACACCACAGTTCAAAAGCATCAATTCTTCAGTGCTCAGCCTTCTTCACAGTCCAACTCTCACATCCATCCATGACCACTGGAAAAACCATAGCCTTGACTAGACAGACCTTAGTCAGCAATTAGTCTCTGCTTTTCAATATGCTATCTAGGTCTTGGTCATAACTTTCCTTCCAAGGAGGAAGCGTCTTTTAATTTCATGGCTGCAGTCACCATCTGCAGTGATTCGGGAGCCCAAAAAAATAAAGTGTGACACTGTTTCCACTGTTTCCCCATCTATTTCCCGTGAAGTGATGGGACCGGATGCCATGATCTTCGTTTTCTGAATGTTGAGCTTTAAGCCAGCTTTTTCACTCTCCTCTTTCACTTTCATCAAGAGGCTTTTAAGCTCCTCTTCACTTTCTGCCATGAGGGTGGTGTCATCTGCATATCTGAGGTTATTGATATTTCTCCCAGCAGTCTTGATTCCAGCTTGTGTTTCTTCCAGCCCAGCTGTAATATGTAATATGATATACTCTGCATGTAAGTTAAAGAAGCAGGGTGACAATATACAGCCTTGACGTACTCCTTTTCCTATTTGGAACCAGTCTGTTGGTCCATGTCCAGTTCTAACTGTTGCTTCCTGACCTGCATACAGATTTCTCAAGAGGCAGGTCAGGTGGTCTGGTATTCCCATCTCTTTCACAATTTTCCACAGTTTATTGTGATCCACACCATCAAAAGCTTTGGCATAGTCAGTAAAGCAGAAATAGATGTTTTTCTGAAACTATCTTGCTTTTTCCATGATCCAGCGGATGTCGGCAATTTGATCTCTGGTTCCTCTGCCTTTTCTAAAACCAGCTTGAACATCGGGGAGTTCACAGTTCACATATTGCTGAAGCCTGGCTTGGAGAATTTTGAGCATTACTTTACATTTGGCCTTGGAATGCGGAATGAAGCAGGGCAAAGACTAATAGAGTTTTGCCAAGAAAATGCACTGGTCATAGCAAACACCATCTTATAACAACACAAGAGAAGACTCTACACATGGACATCACCAGATGGTCAACACCGAAATCAGATTGATTATGTTCTCTGCAGCCAAAGATGGAGAAGCTCTATACAGTCAACAAAAAGAAGACCAAGAGCTGACTGTGGCTCAGATCATGAACTCCTTATTACCAAATTCAGACTCAAATTGAAGAAAGTAGGGAAAATTGCTGGACCATTCAAGTATGACCTAAATCAAATCCCTTATGATTATACAGTGAAAGTGAGAAATAGATTTAAGGGCCTACATCTGATAGATAGAGTGCCTGATGAACTATGGAATGAGGTTTGTGACATTGTACAGGAGACAGGGATCAAGACCATCTCCCTGGAAAAGAAATGCGAAAAAACAAAATGGCTGTCTGGGGAGGCCTTACAAATAGCTCTGAAAAGAAGAGAAGCAAAGAGCAAAGGAGAAAAGGAAAGATATAAGCATCTGAATGCAGAATTCCAAAGAATAGCAAGAAGAGATAAGAAAGCCTTCTTCAGCGATCAATGCAAAGAAATAGAGGAAAACAACAGAATGGGAAAGACTAGAGATCTCTTCAAGAAAATTAGAGATACCAAGGGAACATTTCATGCAAAGATGGGCTCAATAAAGGACAGAAATGGTATGGACCTAACAGAAGCAGAAGATATTAAGAAGAGGTGGTAAGAATACACGGAAGAACTGTACAAAAAAGATCTTCATGACCCAGATAATCATGATGATGTGATCACTCATCTAGAGCCAGACATCTTGGAATGTGAAGTCAAGTGGGCCTTAGAAAGCATCACTACGAACAAAGCTAGTGGAGGTGATGGCATTCCAGTGGAGCTATTTCAAATCCTGGAAAATGATGCTGTGAAAGTACTGCGCTCAATATGCCAGCAAATTTGGAAAACTCAGCAGTGGCCACAAGACTGGAAGAGGTCAGTTTTCATTCCAATTCCAAAGAAAGGCAATGCAAAAGAATGCTCAAAGTACCGCACAATTGCACTCATCTCACATGCTAGTACCATATGTATAGAAATCTACAAATAGCAAAAGGACAATAAAGAAATATTTCTTGAAAAATGAAAACTAATAAAGCCCATTCCTAAAGAATGAATTCTCTGAAGAACCCTATATCAATTAAAGAAGTTGAATTTATAGTTTAAAATTTCCTCACAAAGAAAACATCAGACCTTGATGGTGCCACGAGTGAATTCTACCAGTGCTGTTTAAGAGAATTATGCCAATTCAACAAAAGCTCTTTTCAAAAATTAGGAGAGACTGCTTCATGCAGTGAAACCAGCATTACGTTGATACCAAAGTCTAAGAGAGACATTTCAAGAAAAAAAAGTTCTCAACCAGTATACCCCTGATGAACATAGATGCATCTATTTTTAACAGAATTTTAGTAAATCAAGTCCAAAAATAGAGGATAGGTATATGGAAAGAACATTACCAAAATACTATATAAAAGAGTAAAATACAAAGAAACTTCCTCAACCTCAGAATGGGCATCTGTGAAAACGGACATCTACAGATGACATACTCAATAGTGAAAGACTGAATGCTTTCCCTCTAAAATCAGGGAAAAGCAAAGATGCCTACTCTCAACTCTTTAAGCCAAGATTGTACTGGAGGTTCTAGACAGTGTTTAATAAAGCAAAAAGAAAAGGTAAAAGATCTACAGATTGTATAGGAAGAAGTAATAAGTCTTCCTTTATTCACAAATACCTGTGTCTATGTAGAAAATTCAATAAAATCTACAAAAAGAAACCTTCTAGAATTAATAAATGAAATTAGCCTATAGGATACAAGACCATTACTCAAAAACCAGTTGTGTTTCTTGTACACTAAAAATGGACTAACATGAATTTAAATTTTAAAAATATATTTTATAATAGCACCAAAATATAAGATGCAGATAAATCTATAATACATGTAAACTAAAAACTACAGGATATTGCTGAGATAAATTAAAGCCTAAATACAGAGATAAATTATGTTATTGGATCAAAAAACTCAATATTGTTTAATTCCTCCACTCAGTCTACAGATTCAGCACAATTTCAAATCACATTCCTAGTAGGCTTTTTAAAAAATGAGAGTTTCGGTTCAGTTCGGTTCACTTCACTTCACTCAGTCATGTCCAACTCTTTGCCACACCATAAATTTCATCCTTTGAAATTCTGTAATTCATTGGCTTTCTTTTTTTATATTCATAGTTTTACAACTATCACCATCGTCTAATTCCACAAAATTTTCATCACCCCAGAAAGAAACTTCATATCCATTAGCAGTCACTCTTCATCTCCTCTCAAGACCCCAGCCCTAGGCAATCATTAATATATTTTCTGTCTCTGTGGATTCTCCTTTTGTGAACATTTCATCTAAATGGAATCAAACAATACGTGTCCATAGTATTGGACTTCTTTTGCTTGGTACAAAGTTTTTAAGTGTCATTCATGTGGCATGAATCAGTATTTTATTCTTTTTTTAGTGGATGGATAATTTTCCATTGTATAGAGATATACCACATTTAATTTATCCGTTCATCAACTGATGGACATTTGGGTTGTTTTCACTTTCTGGCTATGAATGAATAATTCATTCATGAACTATTCATGTACGAATTTTTGTGTAGATGTGTTCTTGGTCATATAGTAACTCTGTGTTTAACTATTTGAAGAATTGCTTAACTTTTCCAAAATAGTTGGCACCATTTTACATTCCCACCAGCAGCAAGTAGATTACCAGTTCCTCCACACCTTGCCAGACTTTATTATTGTCTATTCTTTTATATTATAGCCATCCTAATGGGTATGAAATGGTGGTTGTTGTTCAGTTGCTAAGTCAGGTCTGACTCTTTGCGACCCGGTGGTGCCAGCCTTCCCTGTCTTTCACTGTCTCTTGGAGTTTGCTCAAACTCACGTCCTTTGAGTCAGTGATGCTATCCAAACATTTCAACCTCTTTAGCCCCCTTTTCCTCCTGCCTTCCGTCTTTGCAAGGGTCAAGGTCTTTTCCAATGAACTGATATCTATTGTTACTTTGACTTATATTTGTTATTTTTATATCTGTTTGTTATTTTGATTTCCCTAATGATTGATGATGTTAAGTGTCATATCTGTGCTGCTTATATCTGTTCGGAAAAATATTCAGATCCTGTGCTGTGTTTTTAATCGGGTTATTTGTCTGTTTACTGTTAGGTTTTAAGAGTTGTTTATGTATTCCGGATACTAGTCCCTTATCAAACAAGATTTCCAAAAATTGTTTCCCATTCTGTGTATGTCTTTTACTTTCTTGATGGTGCCTCTCAAGTGCAAATTAATTCTGATGAAGTCCAGTTAATCTGTTTTTTTCCTTTGGTTGCTTGTGATTTTGTTGCAGAAAGCATCACCTAATCCAGGATCAGAAAAGACATGATTTCTTCTAAAAGTTTTTGAGTTTGGGTGGTTACATTTCTGTCTCTGATCAATTTTAAATTAGTATTTGTATGTAGTGTGAGATATAAATCAGTTGAACATATTATAGGATCCAGTAGTAGATCCACACATGTATGGCCAATTCATTTTACATAAAAATGTAAGAGAAATTCAGTGAAGTCTTCTAAATAGATGAATGCTGCTTGAGCGTTAAGTATCTATTTGCCAGAATCAAATGAACTTTGACCTACACCCAGCACCATATACAAAATTAACTCAAAACACACCATAGACTTAAATGTAAAAACCAAAACTATGAAACTCTTAGGAAAAAATTAGGAGAAGATTTTTGTGACACTGTTAGGCAAAGATTTCTTAAGTGTGAATTAAAAAGCACAATTGAAAAAGGGAAAAGTTGATGATTTGTAATTCATCATTAACAAAAGCTTCTTCAAATAACACTGTTAAGAGAAGGAAAAGATAAACCACAATGTGGGAGGAAGTATTTGCAGATTACTTAGCTGATAAAATATATGCAGAATAAAGAATTCCATAAAGCCCAGTGGAAAAAATAGACAAAAGGCTTAAACAGATGCCTCACCAGAGAAGGTGGTGTTTTCAGAAAGCACATGTAAAAATACTCAACATCACTAGTCATTAGAAGAATGAAGATTAAAACCACAGTGAGGTCCCACTGTGCATGATTTGAATCATTTAGAATGATTCAAATTAAAAGATAAATCCATACCAAGTATTGATGAGGCTGTAAAGCAAGTAGAACTTTCATACACTATTTTGGATAATGAAATAGTCTTGCAGTTTCTTAAAAAGCTAAATATACATTTACCATAGGAACCAACCATTCCACACCTCAGTATTTACCCAAGAGAAATGAAGAGAAAACCTACACATAAGTGTTCATATTAGTGTTACTTGTAGAGAAAATTGGAAATAGTCCAAAATGCCCATCAGTAGCTGAATGAATAAACAAATTACAGAATGTTCATATAAAGTAATGAAATCCTACTCGGCAGTTAAAAGGAATGAACTCTTGACACAGAAAAATATGGATGGATTTCAAGATAATGATGCAGCATAAATGACGCCAAATAAAGCAGTACAGACCAATTTTATATAATCTAGAAAATGCAAATTAGTCTACAGTTGGAAAACACAGATAAACAGTTTTCAGGGCACAGGACAGTGAACCTGGATGGACACTAAGGAGAGATGACACCAAAAAAATGGGCGACAGGGAAGCCTTTGTGGCTAGGGGGTGAGGGGCGATGCCAGTGGATACATTTATCATTTTGGTAATGATGATTTCACACTTGTATTGCTGTGTCACAACAACAAATTTTACCCTTTAAATCTCAGCAGTTTTGATATCAATTTTATATCAAAAACACAGAAGTAACAAAAATGAGAGGTTCTGTGTTTAGGGTTCTTCCTCCCTTAAAAATGATTCAAAAATTGATCATTTTATTTTATCCACTATAGAGCTTCTCAGGTGGCTTAGTGGTAAAGAATCTGCCTGCCGGTGTGGGAGACATGGATTTGATCCCTGGGTCGAGAAGATCCCCTGGAGGGGGAAATGACATCCCGCTTCAGTATTCTTGCCTGTGAAATCTCATGGACAGTGAAGCCTGGCCAGCTGCTGCCCATGAGGTTGCAAAAGAGTTGGATACAACTTAGTGGCTAAACAACAACTAGACATAAATTACTGTTTGATTCTGTTACATAATAAAATCATTTACCCAGACTTTTGAATTATTGTGGAGAATAACATAGACATCTTAATTTTTAAACTTTTTTTCTTTCCCTAAATTTATTTTGAAGCAGCCTATTATAGTGGAAAGAAAATGGATATTAGTGTAAATATATACATGTTTGAGTCTAGCCTACAATTTTCTGTATGTGAGCTTGGGCAGGTTGATCAATACCTGAATCTATTTACTAAGTAAAATGGAGCTATCTACTTCATAATATTGTTTTGAAAATCAACTGAGATAAAAGTATTTTCCATAATGGTACCTTTCCTTGTACCTGCAATTTTCTGTGTGAATTTTTTGGGCAATTTACTTGATTTCTTTGAATGTATTTTTTAATCTAAAATAGATATTCATCTTATAGGACTGTTTCGAGAATTGACTGAGGTAACATGATCATCTGCTATAACATGACTTAGTACATGATGCATGAGAGAGTTTCACTTTCAGAGGGTTCTGAAAATTTGTTCCAAATAGTCAGTCTCATCAAGAATTTAATAAAGTTACAACTAAGAATTTTTTAAACTGAGCTTTAAAATTAATGCTTACTTTGTGCCAGCTATTGAAGTTCATATAAAATTCAGAGTGTTCTCATTTCTGTTCAATATGAAGCATAGTTTTTCTCAAAGGTTTGTATGATTTTATAACCACAGATTGATCCTACATAGAGTAAATAAATTTTTTTAAAGCATTTCTCTTGCTTCTTGATTTTTATCGTTGTATCTAGTTAAAAGTAGTACTTTATCATTGAAATGCTGCCTGGAACAATTTTGCTTCCCATGTTTGTTAATTCACTGCTGACTCAGAATGAGAAAATCTTCTTTATATTTTTGAGTTATTTGCAAATAACTCAGTAAACTATTTGTTTCTGTTTTCTACACTTTGGAAATTCAAGTAAAGGACCAAATAATAATCAGTGAGTCTCAGATTAGGACTGTGATGTAGGTACAGCTCACAGTATTGCTTCCAGATCTCTGGCCTGCCCTGTTCAACTGGAATTTTGAAAATGGATCATAGAATTAGAACCATAACTGAGCAACTACCTCAACTCTGGATCTGTGGAGGAATCTAGATTGTGGACTCTCTGGAGTAATGAGATACCCTTTTGTGATTTCCATCATGATTCTCAGCCCATGTGCTTTGGTATCATTGTAAAAGGTTATTGATTTGTTTCTGAATGTTCTTCATCAGCTAATGCTGGAGTAATCACTATAACTGTGTGACAGATCTCTGATACTCAAAATATTTGGGAAACACTCTTCATTGGGATCCTCTGACCAACAGTTTAGTATTTCTTTAAGAGTTAAATAATAGAAAAGTTACTTTTTAAAACACTGTTGGTTGACTAATGGTACATACTGAAACTTTGTAAAGCAACAGTTTATTTTGAAATGCCTAGATTTAACTTTGTGAACCTTTTCAGAGCTTCTTTCAAAACTCATTATTTAAATACCTGAATTAGTCTTCATGAATTTACATAATTTGTAATATGTTCAACCACAGTATTTAGAGCTATGTAGTATTACTTCTTTTTCTGTATTGATTTTATTTTCTCTTTTGTAGATGGCGATGCCCAGTCACTTAAGGAGCACCTTATTGATGAATTGGATTACATACTGTTGCCGACTGAGGGCTGGAATAAACTTGTCAGCTGGTACACATTGATGGAAGGTCAGGAACCAATAGCACGAAAGGTACATATTAAGAAATGAATAGAAATATTCTTCTTAAACAGTTCATATTTTGTTGTTAATTTCCATGACTTATGAAGCCTCAGTTGTCTTGGAGAAAAAGACCATCAATTTGTTACTGTACACACATAGAGGGAGGGTGCATTGTATGCTAGCCACTGATATAAGCACATCATATACATTATTAACTAATTTAATCCTCATGAAAAGTCTTTCTAAGGAAAGTATTATTATCCCCGGTTTATAGGTGAGGAAGTGAGGACAGAGGTAGCAAGGTTCAGGATCTTTTAGAAAGCCACATGAGTTTACATACTTAAATTTTCTTAAAACTTGAAAAGGCAGTTGTTTTTCTTATCCTGATTTTAAGCTTTATAATTACAGTCTAGAAACATTAAAAATGACCCATTTTCTTTATTTTAGGGAACTGAAAAGTCATTTATGAAAGTGTCAGTATTGCAATAGTAGAGTAATACCCAGCACTTAAGGTAGATCTATCAACCTTACACAAGTATTTGATAGTGCAGTCAGGGGGAGCAGAATTATTTATCTGGTTTTATTTCCACATAAAAATGATTAAAAAGCCAAGTATATAACACAAGGGTTTAAACTTCTAGTAGACCAAGCCATAATTGGATTTATTTGAAACTGATGCTACAAAGTTGATATATTAACAGTTTGTATTTGTATATCTGTGGTTTAGGTATAGAACTGAATTTTGTTCTCTAAATAGAATGGAATATGCCTTTGATTTAGTTTAGTTTTGTTCCTTAATTTCACTCAATCTTATAGCCAATTTAAAGTTAAGATTCATCTCTTCTAGGAATCCTAGCCATAAATAAATTATATATATATATATATATATATATATATATATATATATATATATAATTACTCCAGTAATCTCGCCTAGAAAATTCCATGGACAGAGGAGCCTTGAGGGCTGCAGTCCATGGGGTCGCAGAGTCGGACACAACTGAGCACACACATGTATATGTGTGTATATATAATGGCCTGTGGTTTTTATCTATAGTTCCTATTGAACTGAGTGTTTTGACCATTTGAAGGATAAAATATTTAGCTGTAAAACTCTCTAGAAGAAGACTTTTATTCCTGGGTAAAGGAAAACCTATGTCTAGAATATCTTCAAATGTATTGACTTGTATTAATTCAACATTAATAACATATATTTTTTCCTTAATAAATGTAGAATATCATATAGTAAACCGATCAGCTGACAACTCCTTTGATATTTCTTCTTGAAAGAGGCCTTATTGGCATTTCTTGAACTCTCTGTCTGATAAGCAAATTAAAGAAGATAAAGATCATGAAGACTTCATATAGGGAGAAGGAAAAAAGTTTAAGAAGTCTTGTTTAGTCGCTAAGTCGTGTCCAACTGAAGCCTGCCAGGCTTCTCAATCCCTAGGGTTTCCCAGATAAGAATACTGGAATGGGTAGCCATTCACTTCTCCCGGGGATCTTCCCGATCTAGGGATTTAACCTGGATTCTCCCAAACATAGGCAGATTGTTTACCATCTGAGCCACCAGGGAAGCCCAAGAAGTCTATTAGGTTATATATTTATTTTTAATGAGGCAGTTGGAATTTGCTTCACTTATAAAATAATTTTCAAACTTTAGTGTATATTAAACTATCTAGAGTACCTATTAAAATGTCTTCCTTCAAACTTAAATCAGTTCAGTCCAATCACTTAGTCGTGTCCGACTGTTCGCAACCCCATGGGCTGCAGCACAGCAGGCCTCCCTGTCCATCACCAACTCCCGGAGTTTACTCAGGACTCACGTCCATTGAGTCAGTGATGCCATCCAGCCATCTCATCCTCTCTCATCCCCTTCTCCTACTGCCTTCAATCTTTGTCAGCATCAGGGTCTTTTCTAATGAGTCAGTTCTTCACATCAGGTGGCCAAAGTATTGGAGTTTCAACTTCAGCATCAGTCCTTCCAATGACTATTCAGGACTGATTTCCGTTAGGATGGACTGGTTGGATCTCCTTGCAGTCCAAGGGACTCTCAAGAGTCTTTTCCAACAACACAGTTCAAAAGCATCAATTTTTCGGTGCTCAGCTTTCTTTATAGTCCAACTTTCACATTTGTACATGACTAGTGGAAAAACCATAGCTTTGACTAGATGGACCTTTGTTGCAAAGTAATGTCTCTGCTTTTGAATATGCTATCTAGGTTGGTCATAACTTTCCTTCCAAGGAGGAAGCATCTTTTAATTTCATGGCTGCAGTCGCCATCTGCAGTGATTTTGGAGCCCCCCCAAAATAAAGTCTGACACTGTTTCCCCATCTATTTGCCATGAAGTGATGGGACCAGGTGCTGTGATCTTAGTTTAAATCAGTAAGTCTGGGAATTTCCCTTTTTGCTATGCTTCTGATCCCAGTAGATTCACATAAAGAACAGACCCTGATGTCAGTAGAACTTACTTAAAAGAATAGACTTGACTAGTTTTTTAGAATCTGAAGCTTCAAATTTTACTAATTTCTGATTGCATTAAGAAATCTAGAACTGGTAGTACCCCTGCTCTCATGTAGAAACAAAGTTAACCATCTTCCTAGGCCTCAGATCATCACTAAAATGTCTCACTTGAAATATCAAGCATTCAGCTTAAAACCAGAAACAAAACAGGCAAATAGGCAGGAAGTACAGTGGAACCAAAATCCAGGAGAAACAATGGATAATAGAAACAGATTCATGAGGAATCCAGATGACAGAAGTATTAGAAACCTTAAAATATTGTGCTTGTTATGTTTAAAAAAAAAAGTTAAAAAGAACCAAATGTAATTCTAAAACTGAACACGAATATGAAAACATTAAGTGCTTATTATTTGACCAAACCGTATTTGGATTTATTTGAAACATGTTACAAAGTTGGCACATTAACAGTTCATATTTGTATATCTGTGGTTAAATGGGTGAAATACTAGACTAAAAAGAAACTATGTAAATTGATAATACCATTAGAAAATAGACTAAAACTTAAAGAGTGGAAAATAAGGGGGAAAGTGGGACACGTGGAATGCAGTGAATAAGCGTAACATAGATTTAAGTGGTCTCCTCAAAGGAAAGGAAAGACAGTATGGGGTAAAAGTAATATTGGAAGTAATAGTTGAGAATTTTCCAAATATGATTCAGCGTATCATGCTACAGGTTAAAGAAATGCTACGAATCCCAAGCTGAAAAAATACAGACAAAATCATACACAGTATAACTGTTAAGAAAACAAAGATATCTCTGGTAATAGGCAGAAAAAAAGATTTATTACCTTCAAAGTAAGGGTAAGACAGATGCTTTCTCAAGAGAAAGACAGAATAAAATATAATAATAATGCCGTATCTTCAACACACTGAAAGGAAATAACTACTAACCTTGAATTCTATAACCTTGGAAAGCATCCTTAAGAATAATAGTGAAAAAAGTTGTTTTCAGATAAATTGATAGGATTTGTTACCAGCATATTTGCACCAATGGAAACAAAAATAGTCTTCAGAATGAAATTTACTCTGTATAGAAGCTTGAAACACAGGAGAAAATGTTGACTGGCAGAAGCAAATACTATAAATGAGTGTTAAGGTAGGCTCTTTAAAATAGTAATAATTTCTTATGAGGATCAGTGTGTATAAAATTATGTACATAACAATATTAGCAGATAGTTGCCCCAAGACAACCCCCATTATCTCCACCTCTTCATAGCCAAAGCATTGTATAGTCCCCATCCACATTGTACCAGGGTCTGTACTGGTTTTGTATTACACTAGTCTTCGTGGCCAGTGACATATAGCAGAATCATAGTACAGTATATCACTTTCAAGATTAGATTTTAGGTAGAAAGGTGTAAACTTACAATTATAAAATAAGTCATGGGAATATATTGTCCAGCGTGGTGACTATGTTAAAAATACTATATTGCATATTTGAAAATTGCCAAGACTTACCTAAATCAAATCCCTTATGATTATAGAGTGGAAGTGAGAAATAGATTTAAGGGCCTAGATCTGATAGAGTGCCTGAAGAACTATGGAATGAGGTTCGTGACATTGTACAGGAGACAGGGATCAAGACCATCCCCGTGGAAAAGAAATGCAAAAAAGCAAAATGGCTGTCTGGGGAGGCCTTACAGATAGCTGTGAAAAGAAGAGAAGCAAAAAGCGAAGGAGTAAAGGAAAGATACAAGCATCTGAATGCAGAGTTCCAAAGAATAGCAAGAAGAGATAAGAAAGCCTTCTTCAGCGATCAGTGCAAAGAAATAGAGGAAGACAACAGAATGGGAAAGACCAGAGATCTCTTCAAGAAAATCAGAGATACCAAGGGAACATTTCATGCAAAGATGGGCTCAACAAAAGACAGAAATGGTATGGACCTAACAGAAGCAGAAGATATTAAGAAGAGGTGGCAAGAATACACAGAAGAACTATACAAAAAAGATCTTCACAACCCAGACATTCATGATGGTGTGATCACTAATCTAGAGCCAGACATCGTGGAATGTCAAGTCAAGTGGGCCTTAGAAAGCATCACTATCAACAAAGTTAATGGAGGTGATGGCATTCCAGTGGAGCTATTTCAAATCCTGGAAGATGATGCTGTGAAAGTGCTGCATTCAGTATGCCAGCAAATTTGGAAAACTCAGCAGTGGCCACAAGACTGGAAAAGGTCAGTTTTCATTCCAATCCCAAAGAGAGGCAATGCCAAAGAATGCTCAAACTACTGCACAATTGCACTCCTCTCACATGCTAGTAAAGTACTGCTCAAAATTCTCCAAGCCAGGCTTTAGCAATACATGAACCGTGAACTTCCAGATGTTCAAGCTGGTTTTAGAAAAGGCAGAGGAACCAGATATCAAATTGCCAACATCCGCTGGATCATCGAAAAAGCAAGAGAGTTCCAGAAAAACATCTATTTCTGCTTTGTTGACTATGCCAAAGCCTTTGACTGTGTGGATCACAATAAACTGTGGACAATTCTGAGAGAGATGGGAATACCAGACCACCTGACCTGCCTCTTGAGAAATCTGTATGCAGGTCAGGAAGCAACAGTTAGAACTGGACATGGACCAACAGACTGGTTCCAAATAGGAAAAGGAGTACGTCAAGGCTGTATATTGTCACCCTGCTTCTTTAACTTATATGCAGAGTATATCATGAGAAATGCTGGACTGGAAGAAACACAAGCTGGAATCAAGATTGCCAGGAGAAATATCACCTCAGATATGCAGATGACACCACTCTTATGGCAGAAAGTGAAGAGGAGCTGAAAAGCCTCTTGATGAAAGTGAAAAAGAGGAGAGTGAAAAAGTTGGCTTAAAGCTCAACATTCAGAAAACGAAGATCATGGCATCCAGTCCCATCACTTCATGGGAAATAGATGGGGAAACAGTGGAAACAGTGTCACACTTTATTTTTGGGGGCTCCCAAATCACTGCAGATGGTGACTGCAGCCATGAAATTAAAAGACGCTTCCTCCTTGGAAGGAAAGTTATGACCAAGACCTAGATAGCATATTGAAAAGCAGAGACTAATTGCTGACTAAGGTCCGTCTAGTCCAGGCTATGGTTTTTCCAGTAGTCATGTATGCATGTGAGAGTTGGACTGTGAAGAAGGCTGAGCACTGAAGAATTGATGCTTTTGAACTGTGGTGTTGGAGAAGACTCTTGAGAGTCCCTTGGA
Organism: Capra hircus; assembly: GCF_001704415.2. Lineage (NCBI taxonomy): Eukaryota > Metazoa > Chordata > Mammalia > Artiodactyla > Bovidae > Capra > Capra hircus. The sequence continues at coordinate 50,533,092 of NC_030812.1, read as the reverse complement.
CTGCAAGGAGATCCAACCAGTCCATTCTGAAGGAGATCAGCCCTGGGATTTCTTTGGAAGGACTGATGCTGAAGCTGAAACTCCAGTACTTTGGCTACATCATGCAAAGAGTTGACTCATTGGAAAAGACTGTGATGCTGGGAGGGATTGGGGGCAGGAGGAGAGGGGACGACCGAGGATGAGATGGCTGGATGGCATCAGTGACTCGATGGACGTGAATCTGAGTGAACTCCAGGAGTTGGTGATGGACAGGGAGGCCTGGCGTGGTACGATTCATGCGGTCGCAAAGAGTCGGACTTGACTGAGCAACTGAACTGAACTGAAGACTTCTAGAGGATCTTAAAAGTTTTCATCGTAAGAAAAGAAACGTAGTTATGTAAGGTGATGAATGTTAACTAGACTTAAAGACTTATCTAGACTAAAGGCCCTTTAAAGAATTTCAGGGTGTACTTTGCACTTCCTTCAATATATGGCTTTTAGGACTATAGGGCTTCTAAGAAGCTTCAGGGTGATGTCCCTGAACCTCGATAAAAACCCAGAGTAGAAAGGGCTTACCTAGAGAACGTTTGTGGTTGTGACTTTTGCCTCCTGGGTGAAACTCCAGTGAAATCCAGTGAAGATCCACAGTGTTTTCAAGAACCACTGCCATTTTGGACTGCAGAGACAGCATAAAATTTTAGAAACCTTTGACCTCCCAGACTTATAGAAGCAGGAATCAGACTAAGAATTTACTCAACTGCAAACGTGTGCTTACTTTCATGAAAGAAGATGACTCTGAAAACAGAACCAGGTGTTACGAAGAGTCATTTTTTTCAGGTCAAGGCAAAAGTGAGCCCTAATCAAGGAACTTTCAGTGTTTGCTCAGGTGGATTTCAGAATTTCTGTAGACTAATAACTCCTTTGTACCTCTTCATTTCCCCACTTTAACAGAAATACCTGTCTGAGATTATCTTCTGCCCTCCCCACCATTTTATTTTGGTTGTAAGTGGGGCAGTAAGTTTATCTTCTTGTTCACAGGCCCATAGATCCATAGACCCATGCTTGAGATGCTTAAGGAACTTATACTCAAGGATCTTCATCTGTACCTTCATCAGATATAGATGACAGCTGTCTGAACTTTGAGTTGATGCTATAATGGGATAAGACCAGTTGGGGGCTTTGCAGGGGTGGAGTGTTTTTGCATGTTGGTGACAGGGACAATAACTTTATTGGTACTAGAGGGTGTACTGTGGGAGATAGCCTTGAAGATTGCACCCAGGTTATTGCCACCTCTTGTTATTCATACTCTTATGTAATCTACATCATCCCAGAGTTGGTCTCTGTGACTAGTAAAATACAGCAACATTACATGTTGTCAAAATTAGTTTATAAAAGATATTGACACTTCTAACTTGGGAGTGTTCTCTTGCTCTCTCTTGGATCAGTCACTCTTGAATGAAGCCATATGTTATGCATTCAGCCTATGGAAAGACTTTCATGATGAGGAACTGAAGTCTCTGCCAACAGCTGCAAAGGAACAGAGGCCAGCCAATAACACATGAATAAGCTCGAAAGTAGATATGAATGTGATTAACCACTGTGACCTAATTGATGTGCACTGCACTTAGTGCAGGATACAAATATTTTTTAACACGTGCTGGGCCATCAAGCAAATTCCAGTACTGTATGCTAGAAATTATTCAGTGTATTTTCTGTCTCTCAAGGAATTTACAAGTCAGTAACAAAAAGATAACTAGATGATCTCTCAGCTACCTAGAAATGAAACAATGTACTTCTAAGTAATTCTTAAGTCATAGAGGATTAACATGTAAAATTAGACATATTTTGAACTGACTGCTAACTATACAGCATAAAAGAATGACTAATGTCATCCTTTGAATGTAAATACTGCAAAAGAAGGAAGACTGTGTCTCAAGAAAAGAAGAAAAGGAAATTAAGACTAGTGAAGAACTAGTATGAAGTAGACATAAAACAGGAAAAAAAAATGCATGAAATGACCAAAGTTGACTCATTATAAAGAACATTGTAATTTGACTAGTAAAATAAAGATGAGTCCTGGGAAGACTCTGATCAAGAATAAAAGGAAAATAGGCACAAATCCTCTGTATTAGGAATGAAAAGAGGGATACCATAGTAGAGTCCAAAGACATTTGTAAAAGATTGATTTTGAACAATTTTATGTATTTTAAAATTTAGTTGAAATGGACAGATGTCTAGAAGAATGTCAGATGTCTAGAGAAGAATGCACTAGTGTTGAGTGAGAAATAGAAAATCTCAATTGCCATGTCTGAATAAAGAAGCTAAATTGTTAAATAAACATCGTTTCACAAAGAAGACTGTTAAATCCAGAAGACATCACCAGTGAATATTCTATGAATATTTAATAACACAGTATTAACAAGCCAGGCCAGAAATGGGCAAAAAAAGAGTTAAAAATGGCCAGGCTGCAGGAATAGAATGGATACACGTGTATGTCCACCTGAGTCCCTTCACTGTTCACCTGAAACTATCACAACATTGTTAATTAGCTTTACTCCAATACAAAATAAAAAGTTGAAAACTAAATAGCCAGGATGGATTTTTTTCAAACAGAATTTTTATTTTACTTTGAAAATCACTTATTATAATTTTAGTATTATCTGAATAAAGTAGAAAAACCATCTCAGTAGATGCAGAAAATGCATTTGATAAATCAATTTATGATTTTTTGTAAGCTAGAAATAAAAAGCTATTGCAGACAATACTTATTGGTAAAGTATTCAAAGCTGTCCCTCTCAGATCATGGACAAGAGAAGGATAACTATATTAGAGGTCTTAGCCAGTTGGTAATGTGAGGAAAAGAACTAAAAGAATAAGGATTGAAGACGAAGAAGTAAAATTGTAATGTTTTAGAAGACATAATTGTATATGTTGAAAATTCCAAAAGCTCTACCAAATAAGCCACTAAAATTAATAATTAAGTTTCACAAGGGGGATGGATATAAGGTGACTATATTAGTAGAAAAACCAAATATATATAATCAACAAAGTTGAATTTTAAAATAATGTTTCGATGAGATGGCTGGATGGCCTCACTGACTCGATGGACATGAGTTTGAGTGAACTCCGGGAGTTGGTGATGGACAAGGAGACCTGGCGTGCTGCAGTTCATGGGGTCGCAAAGAGTCGGACATGACTGAGCGACTGAACTGAACTGAAGAGATAAAAGTACTAAGAAATAAAACTTACAAAAACTGCTTTTCTACAATGAAAATTACCAAACACTACTAGCAAAATTGAAGAAGACCTAATGAGTTAATGGTCAAAGGGTCACGAAACTTACTCTGTAAAAGACAGTAAATCTTTTCAGGTTTATGGGCCAAAATGTTCACTTTGGCAACTACTCATCTCTGCTGTTTTGGGTGCAAAGACAGCCATTGGTGATAGGTAAACAAATGGGAATAACTGTGTTCCAGTAAAGTTATTTACAAAAAAAAAAAAAGTCAGTTTTAGCCTGTAGATCAGTCAGCCCACCCCTGGTCTGTTGTTGTTTAGTTGCTTTGTTGACTCTTTTGCAACCCCATAGACTGTAGCCCTCCAGTCTCCTCTTTGCATGGGATTTCCCAGAACAGAGTACTGGAGTGGGTTGCTATTTTCTTCTCCAGGGGATCTCCCCGACCCAAGGATTGAACCCTTGTCTCCCTCATTGGCAAATGAGTTCTTTACCACTGAGTCACCAGGGAAGCCCCACCTCTGATCTAGGTACTGGTTAATTAATGTCTGCTGCTGCTGCCTAGTCACTCAGTCATGTCCGACTGTTTGTGGCCTCATGGACTATAGCCCACCAGGCTCCTCTGTCCATGGGATTCTCTAGGCAAGAATACTGGAGTGGGTTGCCATTTCCTTCTCCAGGGGCTCTTCCTGACCCAGGGATCGAACCCAGGTCTCCCACATTGCAGGCAGATTCTTTGCCATCTGAGCCACCAACGTCATAAAAAGAGGGACAACTAGATATTATCTGCATCTTATTAGAATATAACTCACAATCTATGCGGTAGTCTTACTAAAAATTGCAAGAATAAGAAGATAGATGGTGAATTTTTTGGTTAAAAGACGCTTGAGACTTCTCAATTGCAGTGTATGGGCTTTATTTGGATTGATATTAAAAATCATTTTTATTTTAATTGGTTTTGATTTAATGGATATTTGATATTAAGGTATTCATTTTAATACTTTAGGTGTGATAGTATTGTTATGGTTATGTTTGTGTTCTTGTTTTTAAAGTATCCTGAAATGTTTGTACAGAATATTACAAGTAAGATTTGTGTTATACATTAACACCTGTGATTTCATATTTGTATTATACTTCTCTACTAGTCTGTCTGTCTTTTTACCACTAGGTGTTACCCTGATTTCAAGGGGTCTAATTCATTGTGTATTTCTAACACTGAGCCTAGGTACTTAGTAAATGCTGCTAAAATGAGTATAACTCCTCAAAAATAGTAAATGTGTCCATTAGGCCCAGTGTTATCAAATTGTTTTGAAGTAACAGATTTCTTTAGAGATTACTTACTCTTTCCAAGAGGGGAGAAGTAGGCACTTGAATTGAATTCTTTCATAAGCCACTGTAAAGAGTAGACTGCATTAGGTTTATCAGGTATATTTCATGACTTTAGTCATATTGCCCACTAGTATTCAAAGCAAAGTGAATGAATGGAAATTATGTTTATTTTAATTCAGCTTTAACTTGTATTTCCGTAACTAACTTAGTAAAGAAACTTGACCTTCATTGTGGCCATGAATTAATAGAATCCAAGCATAGATTTCATCTTGTGCTTGCTCCTTATCTATAATGTAGAGAAATATTATAATTCACCTAAGGAAAAAACACTTTAGCTATCATCTCTAATTCTGAAACATAACTGTTATTTCTGAAAATTCACCTTTCTGTCTTATTTCAAATGTATATTTTAACTAGATAAATGTAACTTTGTATCCTGTATTTTATAAGCCTGTTTCTTCCTGTTACAGTCTTAATAGCCATCATTTTAAAGATTATTTTCAGCACAAACATTTTTAAATAAGATAGGATACTTTATATACACAAATATAAAGGAGTTACTAAATGAACAAATAATGTACATATTATGACACTAATATATAAATATGCTAATTATTTTTCTCTGATGCAGTGCTGTTGTATTCAGTCTTTAATCATTCATGTAGTATGATTCTTTCAAATAAAAATTGTTGGAGGACAAATTCATATCTTGCTTAAAAAAACTGCTTTTTAATACACTACTTTTGGAAACAGTAAAATATCTTCTAAGTACAGTAATAGTATTCTGAGTAGTGCTAATTAGCACTGTAAGATGTTGGAGAAGAGAAAAAAATGAAAAAATTCTGAAGCCTAATAAAGAGTGGGTTTTGAAGTAATCTTAATTTTTAAAAAATTTTAGTTTATTGGAGTATAGTTGATTTACAGAGTTATATTAGTTTGGGGTATATAGCAATATGAGTCAGTTATATATGTGTATGTATTCATCCTTATTTAGATTCTTTTCTCATGTAGATTATCACAGAATATTGAGTAGAGTTTCCTGTGCTATACCATAGATCCTTGTTGGTTGTCTGTGTTATATATAGTAGTGAAATAGGGAATTAATGTTTATTTATTGTTGACAGTGAGCTTCTGACAGTTAGATCACCAGATTCTTTCTAGGAAAAGAAACTGCTTACTTAGAGAATACATATCTCAATGTAAATCATAATGGACGGTTTTCTCTTTTTTAAAAAAGTTTATGCTGTTTACTTATCCCATTACCTGCTCTACTGTTAGAATTTCCTTAGCCCCCCTCCACCCCCTGCATAAAATGAGGCCTGTGAGTACCTCAGTTTGGCAACCTACTGATGATTAGTAACTAACTTAATTTAGGATTCTTACTCGAATATTGAGTCCCGGAGCAGAAATTTCTGATTGTTAAGAATATTTGATTCCTAGCTTTATAGCTTCATTAATCTTATAAATGATGTAATATCCTTTGCTTCGTGCTTAACTTGAAATATGATATAAAACAAATATAATTAGTTCTGGTTTAGACAGTAATATGCTAGTTTATATAATGCATTCATTACAGAGCTGCACACTATTACTTTAGAAATGTAACAAGTATGATTAGGAGAATATATATGATAAAGTATCATAAAAATTAGCATTGAATTGGACATTTTAAATACCAGCAAACTACCTTTGAACTTTTTGAGCTGAAACAACTTCCCTGCAAGTGAAAGACAAATTTTGATTCCCTTACTGAATTGATGCTAATAAGCAAGTGGGTACAACAGTCATTTGGAGCCTCCCATTTGCCATATTTGTCTAATGTATCACGTATCAGGCTGATTACTATTTTCAGAAACAGTGTTCATGACTGAAATCCTACAGTTAACCTTTAGAAGATCAAAAGGAAATATACTTATTTTAAAAAGGTGACCCTAATATATACATTTTTTTCTCTTTCTGCTTTATTGCTTGCATGTTTAGCAGCTTTTTTTCCCCTTTCATTTGTTGCCTGGAACTACTCAGTGTGCATTTAAAGGTCAAACAAAGTCATCTTAGGATGGAAAACTAACATATCAATTACATGGCATAGCTGAATATTTTGGCAACAGTAATTTGGAGTTACCGTTTTAAAAGATTTATTTTAACATACAGAGTGTTATTATAGCTGTTGCTAGCTGAAATTATATAAAACTTAAAGTGGTTTTTAAAGGTTTTTTGCTTGAGATCAAGTGCTAAAAGATAAAGTATGTCTGTATCTTTAATCCGAACTGTATTTACACTTTGCATGCACTTTCTTATCATAAATACTAGGTGTATTCATTATTTATAGTATACCAAAGTATCTCCATAGAGTAGTAGAATGCCTTACTATACTGTCTGTTAATATTTGTGTCATGATTGTTCATATTCTGTTAAATATTAGTATTTCCAAAAATGTTCCTTTCTTTTTCAGCTATCCATTATCTTTTATATTGATGGGTTTTAATAGTTATGGTTTTTTCACTGGAGATCTGCTTTTTCTAAAGTCTTTTTAGAGATATGTTATTCACAACAGTAAGATATATCAAGCTATAGCTGACACTAGTTTGTTTTGTTTTCTAGGTGGTTGAACAGGGTATGTTTGTAAAGCACTGCAAAGTAGAAGTATATCTCACAGAATTGAAGCTCTGTGAAAATGGAAACATGAACAATGTTGTAACACGGAGATTTAGCAAAGCTGACACAATAGGTAATGCAAGGTCCTGTTTCTTTGTTAAACCATTGCTATTCAAAATTTATTTAAAATTCTATTCATTCTATGCTACTAAGATAAAAACCATTTTAATGGTTTATCCTTAGATATTACAGATTTCCAAGCTTGATACAATATGTCATAGCTTAAAGTTGAACTGTTTATCCTTTCTAGATGTACTTTACATTATTAGATGAGTTTAATATTTGTGCCATTTTACTTTTTAAAAAATAATTTTTATTTAGCTTTTGAAAATATATGTCATGTTTGTAACATGAATTATAAATTAATGTAGAACTTTAAATACTTGCTTAGGTAAAACTTTTTCAGGTAACATAATTATTAATAATAATAATTTCCCCTTCTTAGCATGAAAAATGACTAGTTTAATTTGTTTTTCTCTCATTCTTGGGAGTCCAAATACAATTAAATAGCTAGTAAGGCAGTGGGCTTATCATTATTATGACTCACTGATTTTTTTTTATATAACGGGTAGGTTACAGAATTATAGTATCAAATATGTGTGCCTAACTCTGTCTATATATTTATATATCTACATATGTTTATATATCTACCGTCTGAGCCACCAAGAAAGCCCATATATTTACCTATCTACACAAATAGATGTATGTTAAAATATATGTAAATTTTTAAAATTCTGCTTAAAAGCTACACTTTAATTTTAAATCAAGGATGTATTGAATAAACAAAACAAAGCTCATAGATTCAAAGAACAGATTGGCTGCCAGATGAGTGGGGCTTGGGGATTGGGTGAAGGAAATTAAGAGGTATAAACTTCTGGTTATAAAATAAATCATGAGGATTTCATGTACAGCATGTGACTGTAATCAATAATATTATATTGCAAATTTGAAAGTTGCTAAAAAGTAAATTTTAAAAGTTCTCATCACAAGGGGAAAAATTTTTTTAACTTTGTATGCTGGTTGATAGATCACCAGTTGATAAATTATTGATGATCATTTAATGATGTATATAAATTTTAAACCATTATGTCACACACCTAATACTAATATAATACTGCGTGCCAATTATACTTCAATTTTAAAAAGGAATAAATTGAATAAAATGCTTTGTAAATACATGGTTATGTATTTACTAACAATTGGAGTACTTTTTGATGACACAACTGAAAATAAAAATTACAAATAGTAATTATTTTCAAATAAAGTTCTTAGAAAAGAAAATTATTGGTAATAACATTGATCTTGTTGTAAAATGTAAATGGTCACTGAAGAAGGGCATATAACACTTAGTGTAGAATTCAGCAAGAAAGCGAGATTATAACTTTCCTTATTGAAGTCAGTCATTAGATACACTTTATTTTGAAGAAAATATTTCTGAATTTCATAAGTACATTTGACTTTCACCACTTAGCCATTTCACTGCAAGAAAATACTTTTAACCCATAATTTTCATGAAGTAGTACCATTCTTCGGTGCCTAATGCTTGGTTAATCCTAATGTTCCTGCCGTATATTAATGTATGAATTTTTTATTCTCCCTGTCTTTATTTAGCTAAAACATTTATAAGTTGAGATGCAATTTCAATAAACTCATACAGTCATCTTTCTGAAAGAATGCTTAAAATGTTAGAAACTCCATATAAATGTCTTTTTTATTACATTATAACGGATAAAGTACTTAACTTTTGCACTTCTCAGGTTTTGGAACATATTCAGGAAAGTAAAACATTTCTACATCCTGAAAACTGAAAGTTTTAAATATAATTTATGAATTACATCAATCATGATATCAAAATGTACACACTAAGAATCTGTATCCAACAAAGATTATCTATTAAAATTAATTCAGAGACTTAATTTCTGAAATTTACAGACACTTAGAATATAAATAACCTTTTAAATGTTTGAGGTAAATAATGTTTTCTAGTTATTTTAAAGTTTCTTTTGTTTTTCTTTTATTTTCTTTGTTCCTTACCTCATTTCTGTAGGAAAATTACATGTAAACTATATGAGGCAATAAAAACCTTATTTTAGAACATCAATTTACTGAAAAAATGTTTTAAAACTCATTATATGAAGATCTAGGTTTTAATTTCTGAACTCGAAACAAGTATTTCAGAGTCTTTACATTAGGTACTAGGTAAGGCACCCCACTCCAGTATTCTTGCCTGGAGAATCCTATGGACAGAGAAACCTGGCGGGCTACAGTCCATGGGCTCATGAGAGTCAGGCCCAACTTAGCAACTAAACCACCACCACCACCACCAAGAATTATCAAGGAGATAATTTGTAAAGAATCTCTGCTTCAAAAAGTTTATGATTTTATAGATTTTAATTTGCATAGTTTAAATTTACTAATACTTTAAAATGCTACATATTTTGGGTATATGCCTTAAAATTGTATATGAGTAGATTTTTTATATAGCTGACACTTCTTACTGATTGGAATGATTTTTTAAACTATGTTATCTGTACTTTTGTGGTCATTAAACATTGGGGGATAAAGAGAATGGAAGATATCAGAATACAAAATATCTACATATATGTGTAAACTGGGTCACAGTTCCTTACCATAGGTCCTAGTTTTAAAAATTTGAAAATCTGTATTAGAATGTGTTTGCTTTCTAAGCGATAAGTTTTGCAAAAATTAAAATTAATTAAGTGAGGAATTTTAGAAGCTTCATGGTGTTATAATTATCATAGTAGTTAGCAATTACTGAGTACTTCCTATGTTTTAAAAGGCACTTGATAGGAAATTTCTTATTTAAACCTCAACATTATTGTACCCTCATCTTAAAGGTGATGACACCTAGGCTTAGAAAGATTAGGTAATCTATGAAGATTCACCCTGGTACCAGGTGATAGAGCCAGTATTTTGACTCCTTAACTAGACCTTTTATATCAGAGTCTCACCGCTTAATTTTCTGCTTTACACAATCTGTACAAGTGTTAATTGGATTGATTTTGTTTTTCTAGAGCAAATGAGTTTTGAAACAATAAAGAATTTGATAAGAAAGGAAATATGAGATGTATATTTTTTCCCCTGAATGTTGTTTTCTCAATCTGTCTAAGAAGATCGGAATAGCTATGCGTATAAAATGCAATATCAGCTCAGTTCAGTCACTTAGTTGTGTGTGACTCTTTCCAACCCCATGGACTGCAGCATGGCAGGCTTCCCTGTCCATCACCAACTCCCAAAGGTTGCTCAAACTCATGGCCATTGAGTCAGTGATGCCATCCAACCATCTCATCCTCTGTTGTCCCCTTCTCCTGCCTCGTTTTTCCCAGGGTCTTTCCCAGTGAGTCAGTTCTTCACATCAGGTGGTCAAAGTACTGGAGTTTCAACTTCAGCATCAGTCCTTCCAATGACTATTCAGGACTGATTTCCTTTAGAATTGACTACAGTATACAAATTATACAAACAGAATTAAAAAATATAAGCACTTGTTTTTGGTTTTTACCAGATTAATAAAATGTTCCATTTTCAGCTAAAATGCCTGCATTGATTTATAATAAAAATTATGACAGCCATAGGTAGGATCTAAATAATTTATCATATTCAGGACCAAAATACTCTGCCTTTTAATATTTTTCTCCCTAAATTGATATATTTAGATATTAAAGATGTTTCAGTAAGAAAGATAAAATATGTTGTTTTTTATTCTCAATACCACTGAAAAATAATTTTATTATAAAATTTGAAAAGTGATTTGTTTTAAATTTTATTAATAGAACTGCTTAACTTATTTAAAAAAGAAATGTTTGTCACAGTAATTTTATTTATGTTTTCTGTGTTAATACTTTTTTATCCTTTTATCCTTTTCGTTAACTGCCTAATATTGTCAGATTAATATATATAGAAATATGCACATCTTCTCAATACCTTGACATTCTCATTCTGGTGATCTTGATCTGCACTCAGACTTAATCACCAGTTCCCATAAATACATCCTAGGCTGACATTATCTACAACTGCACTTGCCATATATCATTTTAAGCAAACTGCTTTCTGACTGCCATTTCTTCTGCTCCTATTCTCTCTCAAACTCACTAGATCAGTCCTATATCACTCACTTGATTCTACTTCTGTCACAGTCTCTAATTATTTCTACATGAATAAATCCAGTGGTTGAAGTCTTCATTGTCTTAGTTCAGTTCAGTTGCTCAGTCATGTCTGACTCTTTGTGACCCGATGGACTGCAGCACACCAGGCTTCCCTGTCCATCACCAGCTCCCAGAGCTTACTCAAACTCATGTCCATCGAGTTGGTGATGCCATTCAGTTCTCTCATCCTCTGTCATCCCTTCTCCTACCACCTTCAGTCTTTCCCAGCATCAGGGTGTTTTCCAATGAGTCAGTTCTTCGCATCAGGTGGCCAAAGTGCTGGAGTTTCAGCTTCAGCATCAGTCCTTCCAATGAATATTCAGGACTGATTTCCTTTAGAATGGACTGGTTGGATCTCCTTGCAGTCCAAGGGACTCTGAGGAGTCTTCTCCAACACCACAGTCCAAAAGCATCAATACTTCAGTGCTCAGCTCTCTTTATAGTCCAACTCTCACATCCATACATGACTACTGGAAAACCATAGCCTTGAATAGACGGACCTTTGTTAGCAAAGTAATGTCTCTGCTTTTTAGTACGCTGTCTAAGTTGGTTATAACTTTTCTTCCAAGGAACAAGCATCTTTTGATTTCATGGCTGCAGTCACCATCTACAGTGATTTTGGAGCCCAAGAAAATAAAGTCTCTCACTGTTTCCACTGTTACCCCATCTATTTGCCATGAAGTGATGGGACCAGATGCCATGATCTTAGTTTTCTGAATGTTGAGTTTTAAGCCAGCTTTTTCACTCTCCTCTTTCACTCTCATCAAGAGGCTCTTATTCTTCACTTTCTGCCATAAGGATGGCATCATCTGCATATCTGAGGTTATTGATATTTCTCCCAGCAATCTTGATTCCAGCTTGTGCTTCATCCAGTCCAGCATTTTGCATGATGTACTCTGCATATGTTAGCATGCCAGCAAAAATTCCATCTAGAAATATTTTCTCTTCACATTGCTCCAGCACACAAGTTCTCACTGGCTGCAACTTCTCAAAGTCATTTGTAAGATGCTCTTCATATTTCTGACCTCAAAACATCAGTGTGATATGCTTAGTCCTTGGATCTCCTTTCTTTTCCTTAATGTTTTTCCCTGGCTTTTAATCCTTTCTATATATTGATTTCTTATATCTCCTACCCAAATTCTCCCTTAATTCCAGTTTCAGCCATTCCATATCTTCATCTGTGTCTGATGAAAATCTAAGGATAACATGTCTGAAACTAAGCTCTTCCTCCTCCCCCTAAAACGTACTACTATGTTATCTTTCCCTGTCTGAGTAATCATCACTTGCACTCTTCTGACTGCTTAAGCTAAAACCCTTGGGATCATTCTGATTCCCTTGCATTTCTCACCTGCATAATCTGGCAACATAACTTCTAAGCATTCCTTAGAATCTGTTCTCAGTCTGACAGCTTAATGTTGCTTCCACTGTTAATCACCGTGGCTGGATTTCTGTAGTACCTAGACTCCCATCCTTGACATTCTTTAGTTTGTTCTTTACTAGCAGCAAAAGTGAGCATTTAAAATGTCAGTTGGATCATGCCAATTCCCTACTCACAACCCGTCAGTGACTTCTCTTCTTAATCAGATAAAGTAGAATGCTTTCATAACTACCTAAATTCTGTGTGATCCTACAATTAGTACCTTGATGGTCTTATTTTCATCTTGGTCATTCCACTTCAGGCTTCCCTAGTAGTTCAGTGGTAAAGAATCTGCCTACCAATGCAGGAGATCTGTGTTCGATCCCTGGGCGGGGAAGATTCCCTGGAGAAGTGACAGTCCACTCCAGTATTCTTTCCTGGGAAATCCCATAGACAGTGGACCCTGGTGGGCTACAGTCCATGGAGTCACGAAGAGTCAGACACAACTTAGCAACTGTAACAACAAAATTCCACTTCAGCTACATTGGTGCACCTTGGTGTTCTAAAACATGCCAAATACATCCCCATCTCAGGGCCTTTGCATTACCCTTCTCAAAATCAAAGGGGACATTTCCGTATTACTTGTATATATTATGCATATAAATATGTATGTATTAATAGGAAAAATGCCTAGAAGAAAAAATATCAAAATGGTAACAGTGATTATCTCTAGGTGGACGTTTTATTTGTATTTTATGTATTTTTGCAATGAGCAAGATTTATTTCTTCAATCAGGAAACAAGTATTCATTTTTATAGAAAGATTAAAATGACCTCCCTTCCTTGACTTCTTCCTGTAGCCTCCTTCCTAGGTAATTTTCTGTTTTTTGTACTGCATACATCGGTGTATCCACTTTGGAAGTTCATCATTATATACTGATGATTTGTGCATTTTTCTATATACATTTACACTTCAGTTAAAAAATCAGTGCTGCCATAATACAAAGCAGTATTAACAGTATACTTATAGTTATGTAATATAATTTTTTAAATCTTCTGGCTAGTTTGCTTTAAGTTTTGAAGTAGACTTTAATGTTTACTATGTAACTAATGCCTTAATTAAACTGTCTTTCACTGTAAGACTGTTAAAGAGCATTAGAAGCTAAGTAGAAGATAAACAGTGCTATTGAACTAAGTTTGATTATGTAGGATAGGTGTGGGTTTTATTTTTTACGAGAACATGTATTGTTAGACTTAGTATTTTACAAATAATGTTTTGTCCAAAATCAAGTATTCTAAAAGAGGTATTTTATATTTCTTCATATGTTATAAAATATTTTAAGTGTAATTTTCTTGAATCTAAGTTAGGTGAGTTATTGACAATGTTTAAAAATGCTTTAAAAATTCATCTAAATATGGTACCGAAACTTAATAACTCTCAAACATGTAGATACTCCTATATCTTACTTTACAGCAGATAAACTGTTCTGGGTTTTTAAAAAAGACTTCTCCCACTCAGGTAATTGGTTTAGAAATAAGGGAGACACCTGGTTTTTCCTTCGAATCAAAAGATTTTTGACCAACCTCTCTTCAAAGATGGCACTTTTTTGTGTGTCTCCATATTCTATTTAATTTCAGTTAGCTATTTAAACTAAATTATATTCAGCTTAATATAAATTATTCTTAAATTGGTTTTGTTGTAACAAAATTTCATCCTGTGGCATCTCTGAATCATACTTTAATTTCTAACACCAACACATCTTCAGAAAATACATTAATTTTATAATGTGTAAAAAGTTAAAAGTGCACCCTGTATAATGTAAACTATATTTTAGTATTACGTTATTGAACTCTTACCTTTGAGATATTAATTTCCCCAAGTAATTATCTGTCAGTTACAATTATCATTTTACTCCTAAAAAGTATACCCAGTCTCAAAAACTTGATTGTTTTATATATTTCCTACGTATTTGTTTATCTTCTCATTATTATCAGTATTTTAAATTTAGGATTTTTAATGCTAGTGAGCACTTATCTCTGTGTGTACATTATTAAATATTTATTACATTTACATATCTTTCCTCCTTATATCTAGATACAATTGAAAAGGAAATAAGAAAAATCTTCAATATTCCAGATGAAAAGGAGACCAGATTGTGGAACAAATACATGAGTAATACATTTGAACCACTGAATAAACCAGACAGCACCATTCAGGATGCTGGTTTATACCAAGGACAGGTATTGTTTAGCAATACTGTTTATTTTAAGCATACTATACATGAAGCTTTGACACTCATAAACGTTATGGCTATCCTGACACTCTACAGTGGGTTCCACTATCTCTGATTTCCTCCCTGCTGGTCACTAATTATACACTAATTATAACTTCTTTTCTCCTTGAGCTTGAGAATAACCTACTTTTTAAAAATATATTATTTTCCACTGATAAATAACTAACATAATAAGGGATCAACATACTTTTTGAAAAGGATCAAGTAATAAATATTTTTGTTTCAGCAGTCTGTATGATCTCTGTCATGACCACAATTTTGCCATTCTAGAGCAAGAAAGTAATGGTAAACAATATGTAGAAAATGGATATGGCTATGTTCCAACAAACTTTATTTTCAAAAGCAGTCAGTGAGCTAAGTGAATTGTAGTTTGCCAATACCTGTTAGAAGCGGTCAACCCCCAGTTTGGTCTTTCTTTATGACATAATACAAATAAATGAAAGACTTACTTTATGATGTAATCCAAACAAATAATGTGTTGAGAAGTGAAGATTTCTAGACACAATCAGCAAGTCTTACTGATTCTTCCTTCCAACTCTCTCTTTAATTAATCTCTATTCCATTTCCAGCCCTTGTCTTTAAGTAATGTTTTAACAAATCCCTCTGCTTCCAGTCTTTTCATGTCCATTCTCAACCTTGCATATTTCTGCCAGAATACCCTTTCTAAAATGTAAGCCTATTATTTCCTTTCCGCTAATCTTCCCTGGCTCCTTAACAATTGTAAAATAAAGTCCCAGCACTTTAACATAGATGCAAGTCATGGTTTATCCTTTTACCTTATTCTTCCAGCATCTTTTGATTAATCTTGCCTTTTGATTTGCATTCCGAACAAAACCTAACTGAACTACTTACAGTCTTTAAGCCTATTATGGTGTTCCATTCTCTTGTTCTTTGATATATGTTATTTCATCTGCCCATTGTACCCTTCTCCCCAATTCCTGTATTCATCCAAAATAAAATTCTTTTTAAACATCCAAATATTGAAATGAAGCTTCCCATCCTATCATGTAATCTAACCAGATCAGATTATCCATTCTTCCAATTCCAATGTCAGATCATTTCTTCAGCCTTTCATGATCTGTTTATCTCAGTATCTAACTGAGGCATAAAATGTTTTCTTTTTACTTTGTAGAAAACATTTCTCCCTTGACTTCCATAATGATTTACATATATGTCTTGTATAATTCATTGTATACTTTGCTGTGCTTAGTTGATCAGTCATGTCTGACTATTTATGACCCCATGGACTGTAGCCTGCCAGGCTCCTCTGTCCATGGGGATTCTCCAGGCAAGAGTCCTGGAGTGGGTTGCCATTCCCTCCTCCAGGGGATCTTCTCAACCCAGAGACCGAACCCAGGTTTCTCGCATTGCAGGCGGATTCTTTTATTGTCTGAGCCACCAGGGAGGCTTGTATCATTCACTGTATACTTGAGTTATTTATATATTAATCTCCCTGGCTAAACTATGAAGTCCTTGTTTTGGTTGGATTTTGTGTCCTAAATAGGACCTAAATTTTAATACCTAACACAGAGCCTGCTGCTCCAATATATGGAAGTTTTTGCTTTGTTCTGTGTTAATTTAAAATTGATATTGATATGTGATGGAAATTGTTCCTACTATAATCAAATATTGTCCTGAGCTATAAAACAGTGATTTTCACACTTATTTTAGCCACTATATTCTTAAGTAAAATCTTACAAAATCTAATATGTATTCCAATTAAAAGGAGTTATCCGGTTGAAGCTGATTGAGACATTTAGAACTACTGGCTACTCGACACTCCCTTCCTTATCCATCCAATTCCTCTTTCTCTCTTCAGTAGAAAGAGGTTACCATCCATCAGGCCATGTGGTTGCTCCAGGGAATACAGTTTAAATATGTAGGATTATTTCTTAAATATTTTCAGTAATTGAGTCTGTGTAATGGCTATAATTCTCCTTGTCATGTATATTAGACTGAGGCTTAGAGAATTGAAGTAATTTGATATTCTTGATAGGAATGCATCTATCAGAATGAAGATGACAATTATTTTAATAAGACTAAATATCTTATTAAACATTCTTATAGAATATCTTTAGAGACATTTGATCTTTTGAAATAGAAATGGTTCAGAGAAAATGCATGAAATTGTCTAGACTTTTGTACCAGTTATTTTCTGAATGATGATGAATGAACTGAACACTATCTTAGACTTAAAAGAATTTTTTTTCTTACTGAAATAGAAAGTATCCTCATTAGAAAATGAAACAAAGATACATTATTGAAGAGTTTGCCTCTTAGAATAGATGATCTTCACCTCTCTTTCTTGTATGTGTATGTTCAATTTAATTAAATCTTAAAATCTTTTTAAAATATTTTTATTTTGAGTTAAGGTTTTAACCATGAACGATGAAAATTTTATTCAGAAAACGATACATTTGAGTAAGGAAATGAGTTTTAGCATTTCTGATGGCATTCAACATTAATTGTAAAGACAAAAGGAATTTAAAATACAAATACTGCTTGGGATTAAAGGTTACAGTTAAACTTTAAATATTTTTTTGATTCTTCAGCTTTAGGATCTTCATTTAAAAAACAAACTGTAAGCAAAGATATTAAATATATACCTTTGACATTTTCTATAGCTAAACTCTTCCTTTATAGCTGATTTAAGTGCTGCTAGAGACAAAGTTTATGTGTACATGTTTTTTAATAGAGTATAATTTTTACTTAGATGTCTATACAGTTATAAGTTGTAGCACAGGAAATCCTTCCTTCAGAAGTTAAAAATTACTCAGTAAACTCAATTTTATAAACATGTAAAACTATGTAAATATATGACTGTATCATCTTAAACCAGAAGTTGAGCATAATGGTTAATTGCCTGTGGTAGGGAGAGGAGTATGATCAGGGAGGTGTCAGGATGGCAGATATACAGTGCACTATTCTTAATATATTACCTATACTTCATGTGTGTTTTGGGAGTTTGTTTTTTGTTTTCTGGTCAAGCTGTATTGCTTGCAGGATCTTAGTTCCCCACCCAGGGATCAAACATGTGCTCCCTGCACCAAGGGCTTGGAGTCTTAACCACTGGACCATCAGGGAAGTTCCTCACATGTGCTTTTTGTTTGTAGGAAATAATTAAGTTTTTTACAGATAACTTTTTTAAAGGTAACTTTGGCTTCCCCAATAGCTCAGTGGGTAAAGAATCTGCTTGCAGTGCAGGAGACATAGGAGATGCGAGTTCGATTTCTGGGTTGGGAAGATTCCCTGGAGGAGGAAATGGCAACCCACTCCAGTATTCTTGCCTGGAAAATCCCATGGACAGAGGAGCCTTGTGGGCTACATACAGTCCATTGGTCGCAAAGGGTCAGACACGACTGAGCAACTAACACACTGCACACAAAGATAACATTAGTGTTTTAATTAGCATATTTTATCAACAACATGGTTCCATGAATTTTTTAAATCAACATTTCATTTGTATATGTGTTCTGAATCAGGCTTACATTTTTACATGGTTAATCTCCAAATGCCAACTTATAAATTGCCTGAAACATATAGTCCACAAAAGTATATTACTAAGTATATTACATACGTCCCCTTATGACTGATTCACATTGTTATACTGCAGAAACCAGCACAACATTGTAAAGCAGTTATCCTCCAAATAAAATTTGTTTTTAAATTATTTTATCAATAAAGAAGTATATTACTAAGAATATATAGAACAGGTAACAAAATTGCAACTTTAAAAGAGTCAATAAAAATGTAGTATAGAATATATGCAAATTTTTAATGCCTTGAATTTGCTTCCAGGCATGTTTTCTATATCATAGTTTTCCTGTGGAAATTTAGATACTAACTTGTAGAGATCACTTATTTCTTTTGTTTATTATTTTGGTTTTTCTTCTTTGCACAGACTCACCCCTACTAAAAACTAAAAGAGAGTCTTCTTTTTTAGATTGGAAGATAATGAAAAAAGATTCTGGGGTTTTATTTTAAAATATAGTTCACCTCAGCCTGTACCTTTCATTTGTTAGAGGTGATTTGTGTCTACCCTAACTATGCCACAATAGAGAACTGCAGTCTGATTCTCATACATGGTTGTATCATTTATATCTTAAAAGATTTTCTAATTTATACAGCAATAATGTAAATAAGGACAAATTTCTTTTTTTATTTTAAATTTATTTATTTTAATTGGAGGCTAATTACTTTACAGTATTGTAGTGGTTTTTGCCATACATTGACATGAACCAGCCATGGGTTTACATGTGTTCCCCATCCTGAACCCCCCTCACTCCTCCCTCCCCCCTCCCCATCCCATCCCTCAGGGTCATTCCAGTGCACCAGCCCTGAGCACCCTGTCTCATGCATCGAGCCTGGACTGGTGATCTGTTTCAAATATGATAATGTACATGTTTCAATGTTATTCTCTCAGATCAAAGCCCCAGACAAATCATATATAATCTGTAATTTGGAACTGTCTTTGTCTCTGTTCCTCAGTATTTGCATAACAATAGTTAACTGAGATCATACAAAAGTATGTTTAAGAACAACTGTAACCATTTATTGAGCATCTGTTTTTTTGCACAGTACTTGTACAAGCAACAAATGGAAAACATACTCCCCAAATTCAGAGAACTTCTATCAACTTAGTTTAAACTTTTTTAATGCTTTAAGTCATAAAACCAATGATTTTTCTTGTAGTCTGTTACCTTCTTTCTTTCTGTCATTGCCGACATCTTATTTTCAAGGTCTCTTTATCTCCGTTGACCCACTTTGAAATCAAAGTGCAAATACCTCGTCACCTTGTCTACTGTGTCCTATAAGTCACTGCAGAGTTACTTTAGTTATTTAGCATATACAGCTAATCTTCTTAAGCTATTTTAACTTCAGCGTTAAGGAAAAACACTCTATTATCATCTTGTTTGCAGGTGTTAGTGATAGAACAGAAAAATGAAGATGGAACATGGCCAAGGGGTCCGTCTACTCCTAAGTAAGTGCTCTCACCTTTTATGGCTTAATACGTGATTTTGAAGCTTTGATTTCAGATAATACAGAATGATAGAACGTAATTATATATTGCAAATATATTTAACTTTTTAATACTTTAGTGTTTTATTCTCAGTATAGGAGTTGTCTAAATTTGCGCTTAAATTAATATGCTGTAATTTAAAAGCTTTCCAATACTAATTTCTTTTAAAATAATGTATAAATGTTACAAATGTAATGGTACACTAATACAATCAAATCACCAAACATTTTGTTTAATATTTTTCAAGCTTTTTGTGATTTTTCTAAAGTGTCTGTTAAAAGAATATTCTTTATCAAAATGAATCTGATGTGAAAGTAATACTTTTTATTTATTTAAATAAATAGAGTATAAAAGCACAAGTAGAAATAGAGTTTTATTTTGATTGTAAATGAGCAATGAAAAAATTAGAAATCTTCTGTTAAAATTTTTTAAATTATGGTAAAAAAACATAACTTAATATCTGTCTGCCCACTTAACAGAGATTTAAGTTAGTATACTTGCAGTATTGTTAACTGTAGGTACATTGTTCTACAGAAGATCTCTAGAATTTATTCATCGTGTAGCAATCTTTATTCCTGTTGAACAGTAATTCCTCATTTTTCCTTTCTTCAGCCCCTGGGAATCTCCATTCTACTCTTGGTTCTATGAGTTTGACTAGTTTGCATAGCCTCGTATAAGTGAAATCACACAGTACTGTCTTTCTGTGAATTGTCTTACTTTACCAAACATATTATCCACAGTCATATGGGCTTATCGCTTCTTGAAAAAAATCTAGTCTTTGATAACTTTCATGAAGTGAAATATAGTTATCTCTGTATTGCATAGCCTGCTTATACAATTATATTATATTATCCTTTGCCAAATTTCAATTCTTCTGATTTTTGCATTTAAATACAGTCCATGCTATTAACAAAGCCATTGGGCTGGATGTCTATAGGAACAAGACCATTTTTTGCAGGGCTATTGGGCTTCCCTGGTGGCCCATTGGTAAAGAATCTGCCTGCCAGTGCAGGACACATGGGTTTGATTCCTGGGTTGCGAAGATCCCCTAGAGAAGAAAATGGCAACCCAGTCTAATATTCTTGCCTGGATAATCCCATGGACAGAGAAGGCCTGGTGAGGCTACAGACCATGGGACCACAAAGAATCAGACACAACATAGGAACTAACCCACCACCAAGCATACTGTCCCTTAGGTTCATCCATGTTAGCAAATATGGCATGATTTCATTCCTTTTTCAAGGCTGGATAAAAGTCCATTGTATATTTTCTTTATCTGTTTATCCATCAACAAACATTCAGGTTGTTTCCATCATCTGGGCTATTTTAAATTATACTACAATGAACTTGGGAGTGCAGATGCCTCTTCAAGATACTGATTTCATTTCCTTTGTATGTATACCCAAAAGTGAGATTTCTGGATCATGTGATAGTTCTAGTTCTAATTTTTTGAGGAACCTGCTTACTGTTTTTGTAGTGCCTATACCATTTTACACTGTAGCAGTTCACAAGGGTTCCAATTTCCCCACATCCTTGCTGGCTCTTGTTTCCTTTTGTTCTTTTGGTAATAAACATCCTAAGAGGTGTGAGGTGGTATCTCATTGTGCTATGATTTGCGTTTCCCAGTGATTTCTGATATTGAGCATCTTTTTAACATACTTATTACCTGTTTGTGTGCCTTCTTTGCAGAAGTGTCTGTTCAAACAAGCCCTAGACCTGTTTGTTAATCTGGTTATTTGAGGGTTTTGCAGTTAAATTGTAATGAGTTTCTTATATATTGATATTTTGAATATTAACCTCTTATCAGATATGTTGTTTAAAGATTTTAAAAACAAGACCTGAATCTATAAAGCATGACATTGGTCTTGGCAGCGATATATTGAATATGACAGCAAAAGCACTAGCAACAAAAGCAATAATAGACAGAAGGGACTACATCAAACTAAAAAGTTTCCACACAGTAACAGAAACAATCAACAGAGTGAAAAGGTAACATGCTGCATGGCAGGAAGTATTTTTACTGGTTTTAGGATTTTCAGATCCATATTTCATTATCAAAAACACTTAAGGCTAGTTGTATTTCAATATTTCGACTTTGTAGACATTTGAGAAGTAATGTGTCATATGTGCCACTTACTATTTTACTATTCCTGTAACGTCCAGAGAGACTCTCTTCATTAAGTATTCACACTGAGTAGTATAAATAAGGAGTATAAATAGCTCATATCATTTCAGGTTAGATTGCCCTTAAGGGAATCATGGAGAATTTTTTAAATTTTCAAAGCTTTTGGAATTTCAGATTTTCTGATGAAAGATTGTGAATTTGTGTTTTGAAATCCTTAAAATAAAGGTTCTTAAATTTATGATAATTTAGTCATTGTTAACCAACCTAGCTAATGAAAGAGAACAGCCTACCACTTAATTTCCTTCAGAACTAAAACATACCTTTAGTAAGTTATTCTCTGTCCTTTTTATCTTCTGTGAAATTTATTTAAATTTTTTGTGGGAATATGCCCAAGTATATTAATTACATTTTACTTTTACTCCACTTAGTTGGATGTAATACAAGAGTAAAAATTATTTTAGGGAGATACTAAAAAACACATGGTAGAATCATGTAGATTTCTTGATGCATTTAGTTTTTAGAAGTTAGAAATATTTTCTTTGTGAATATTCACATTTAATGTTTAGATCAGAGCTACTATTTTTTTTTCTAGCTTATCTTTAGATAGTTGTATACTTGTTACAACTTTAAATAACTTTTGAGGCTACAGAATTACTTATGGGTTAATATAAAAGCCCCGTGAATTTCAAAGACTGAGAGACCTTTTCAACTTAAAATTACTGGTACTCACCTAAGAGATAAAACTACATATTAATATTTTCTTTTATTATCTTCGTTCCTAGCTGCTAGCGCAGTACCAGTTTTATTTAAACAGCTATAGTTACTTGGTTTTGTAAGAGAAAACATTATTATATAATACTTTACACACTATACACATGTAGTAGATATTGATAAGTGAAGGTACTATACCAGAGATACACACAGAAGTACAATTGAGTCCCATTCTTCACTGAATCACCCAGTTTTATAGGAAACCCAAATATTAAAACATGAAAAGTTTTATTCATTCGCTGTAAAATGTGAGAAATACAATATAGCAGTATGTCATAAATTGCCAAATGATAGTTTATTACTTAATATTATTGTATTAAAAATACAAAAACATTTTTAATTAGCATCTAGTATGTGAAAAGACTCAAAAAACTAAGAATAAAAGGGAATTGTCCTAACTTGATAAAGCCTATAAGTCTAAAATCTGTAGCAAACATGTAATTGAAAAATTTTGAACCCAAACTAAATAAGATTAGAAATTTTAAAAAGAAATAAAATACACTATTTGCACATAATAATACTGTCTTCACACAGATGTGTATAACGGACTTTTGGACTCAGAGGGAGAGGGAGAGGGTGGGATGATTTGGGAGGATGGCATTCTAACATGTATACTATCATGTAAGAATTGAATCGCCAGTGTATGTCTGACGCAGGATACAGCATGCTTGGGGCTGGTGCATGGGGATGACCCACAGAGATGTTATGGGGAGGGAGGTGGGAGGGGGGTTCATGTTTGGGAACGCATGTAAGAATTAAAGATTTTAAAATTAAAAAAATAAAAAAAAATAATAATAATACTGTCTTCATAAAATCCAAAGACAGAAGACTAGAACTAAGAGAATTCAGCAATACTATATAATATAAAATTAATTTATAAAAATTAACATGTGTTTTCCATACCCATAGTTCAGTACTGTTTAGCTTAGCTGGTAAAGAATCCACCTGCAATGCACTAGACCCCAGTTCAATTCCTGGGTAGGAAAGTTCCCCTGGAGAAGGCATAGGCTGCCCACTCCAGCTTTCTTGGGCTTCTGTGGTGGCTCCAATGGTAAAGAATCCACCCGTAATGCAGGGGACCTGGGTGCAATCCATGGGTTGAGAAGATCCCCTGGAGGAGGGCATGGCAGCCCACTCGAGTGTTCTTGCCTGCCTTGATGAAGCCCCATAGGCAGAAAAGCCTGGCAGGCTACAGTCCATGGGGTCGTAAAGACTCAAGACATGACTGAGCAACTATCACAACACAACATATAAGTATTTTTTTCTTTATAGGCCATAGGGTCTCTGACTCAACTATAACTGCTGATATAGCTTGAAAGTAGCAGTAAACATCGTGTAAACATGTGGATGTGGTGTGTTGCAATAAAACTTTGTTCAAAAAAAATGTGGATTTGGCTTGTGTACCATAGATTCCTGACTATGATATATAACATTAGTAACCCACTTTAATAAGATAATTTGGATAGTATCTGTGACTGAGGGATCACAGAACATAGTGTGAAAATTAATGTGTTTGATTACATTAAGTATTTCTGTTAAAGGAACTGTATACAAAGTTAAAAGTCAAATGTTGGTTTTAGAAAATCTAAAACCTACAAGGGAATAATACTACACTGTGCAAAGAACTGCTGTGAATTAACGGAAACAAAGCAAATAACCTTTTATAAAAATAAAAGTTTAAAAAATTTAAAGAAGGGGATGCCCAAGCGCTGACAGGTAGTGAGGTGGTATACAAACTCTCTTGTAAAATTAAAGCATGAGATATAACCTAATAGCCATCAGAATGACAAAAACCTAAAAGGGTGCTAGTAAGAAGTGTTTGTAGAGTTGTAGGAGATAACTTAGGTACTGATGGTAGAAGTACAAACTAGTACCATTCTAGAAATCAGTCAGTGTTTAATTAAATTAGGAATGCTTAATGCCTCTGACCCAGCACTCAGTGGAATTTTTTACACAGGTCCCTGAATATATTATGCAGTCTTTGTAGCTGCATTGTTTGTGATAGTGGGGATTTGAAGGCAGCCTCACTAAATATCTTTGTCGGGTAGAATGAATAAGAAAAATGATGGTGATGTACTGTGGAAAACCAGTGCAGTAGGTAGAAGTAACAGTGATAAGATCTTTAAAACTGAATAAACTTTAAAACATACAGTTGAGAGAAAAAAATAAAAACAAAATTAAATTTAACTTAGTATCATTTAAGTAAACTTGGAACAGAACATACTATATAAAATTATAATATTCAAGAACATTGAGAAGGCACCTGAAGTGGAGGAAAATCGTACAGATTATGGGGAAAAAAAAGTTTGAGGAATTATCATTTACAATTGAAGTAAAGATGCAAATTCCTTTTTTTCTGGATAAATGTCAGCTTTTTTTAAAAAAAGTGAAATTCTGTGTATTCATTGAAGTTATTACATTATAACCACATGTGACTTAGACAAATTCTACTGTAGCAGAAGGCATGTAATTTTAAGGTCCTCAAAAAAGAAACTTCAAGATATTAAAATACAGAACAGCTGTAACACTTAGAATTGTCATCATATCTGTCAGGAGACAACCATTGGTCCTCCACGTGGTATGAAGATGCTAGTTCTAATAGCCACCAGTAATCTGGGGTCTGTCCAGTGCTCATACTGCTTAGCACATAAATATTTCCTACTTAAGAGTCTCAAAAGCCAAGGAAAAAAATCATTAAAAGCTGCAATGTGATGAAAGGAAGAGACACCTGCTGAGTTTGTTAAAACCTAAGCCCCATCATTAGAGTTTCTGATTCAGTAGATCTGGGTCGGGCTCGTGAATTTGCATTTCTCATAATAAGCTCATAGCTGATTCTAATGCTGTTGATCTGTCACACTTTGAGAAATTCTGTAGATAATGTTTCTTAGTATGTATTGTGTGAACCACTATAGACAGAAGTTTCCACAGTCCTCCCCACCAGACCAGCGAGTGTAAATCTTTATGAGGGGACTCAGGAATCTGAATTTTAGGTGCTGCTTATGAAGAAGAAAATACAAGAACACCACTACAGTAGGCACTGAGAGAAAGCATGTTATTATCTGTCTTGACTTTTCTATACTACTGAAAACTAACTGTTCTGAAGGACCTAAAAATCATACTAGGCCCATTTCTATCAGAATGGAGATAATATATCCTCACCTGAGGAACTGCTAAATATAAAAGCCATATTAAGCATGAATATAATTTTGTTTAAAACATGTAGTCCTGTTTATAAAATGGATTAACCTATGGCAACCCAAAATCTAATTGGAAATCTTAAGAACCTACCTAAAAATTATTCAGAAGTTTTCTATTTTTATCTATTCAGATTTGTCTGCTAGATATCAATTTATAACTTTATTTTTTCATCTTTATATTCATGCTTTATTTTTTTTTAATTGAGATGCTTAGTTTTTTCCAGAAATTGGATTTCTAATCTAGTTCTTAAGTATCTAATTTCTTAAAACTGCTCAAAAACACATTATTTTCTAATAGTATTTTATGAAAACTTCAACCATTGAAATGTTTTTTCTGTTGTGTTAAATTTGACTATCTTTCTGAAAATGTTGTCATTGGATGGATAGTCTATTCAATTGGAGATGTGTAGCTAGTTACAGCTTATATTTTTAAAAAATTAAAGTAGAATAATTCTAGAATCCTGTGTGTTCCTAAAGAGAGGAGAAATCTAATCAATAGATTACCCCTTACTCTCCAGAAAATTTGTTTAATGTTAACACTTTATCCCTTAGTTAGAAGTAGTATAACTTGATTAATTAACTAAATTGTACTATTACTTTTTTTCTGTATGGTTTCATTTAGGTATAATTGTCTCAAAGAGTGCTTTTGACAGTACTAATGTTTTAGAAATTAAAATATCCATATTTTTCTGTTTCTCTAAAATAAGTAAAAATTCTTGTAAAAGTAGCATGAGCAGTTATTTTAATTCAGACATTTTCATTAATTGCTCAAAAATACTGACAAGAGATGTGTAATTAAGAATCTGTTGAAAAAAGTAAGGGTCATTGATGACTGAAGAGGCAGTTTTCATAAGCTAGAAAACATCTGAAGAAGAATCCAAAATCAACCAGGTAAGACATGGCAGGCTAAAATAAATCAAATAGAAAACTAAGCCAGTAGTTCTTAACTCAGATGTTGGCCCTCTGCCATCTGTGGTGTTCTGATTAGCAGAATTCCACGTTGGTGACTGAGCACTAAGTATAAACTTCATCTTAGTGGTATGTTAATATTTTTACAGCACTTTGTCCCTGAATGCTCTGCTTGGAGAGAGGAAACATTTTATAAATAAAACCACTGCATGCTACTTTTTATTTAGGATAAGTAATAAACATCTAGGTGACTGTAATAATTGTTTTTGTTTTTTTACACCAGCTGTTTTGATTTTGTATCTGTTTAAATATAGATGGAAAAGCCTAGCATATATTTCTTTAGGACTTTTTAAAGACTTATTAAGCCCAGTTTGCATGTGTAGTAATTGCAAGGTTAACTGTATAAATGGATTCAGAAATGGTGGATAGACCTGTTCAATTGAAAATTTGTACTAGGGAACTCCTGTGAGATAAAGTATTGTTTTCATTTTAACAATAACCTGAATGGACACTTTTTAAGTATTTATAAACAAGACAACCTCTGCTTATTTGAAACATTAGTAGATTTGGTTATGATAGTTTTACTTCGGTACTAAAAGAACAATGGTTATTACAGTTCACAGAAAGTGCTTTCTTAAAGTTTCTATGAAAGTATACACATTTGTTACCAATTTTAACCTTGTTCAAATACTGAAAGGTGAGGGATTGAGTGATTTTGGTTGTAGGAGTTGAGAAGATGGCTCAGGAACCAGTTTTTTATTCCTTGTCATTCAAATTCATATTTTTCAAATTAATAACATCTTCAATTTAAAATGCAGCCTATGAACCATAAATCTAGAGTAACATTCCAAAGTCTGCAGTTTGTTGTCATTTTTAAAGACATTTTGAGTCTTTATTAAATTTTCTTTCATACTTCATCTCATTGGTCTGAGTAAGAAAAAGAACACAACATTGTAAATCAACTATACTCCAATAAAAAAAAATTTTGTAAGAAATATAGAATGATTTTTTCTGAAACTAAAAAGTTAAAGGTAATGGAAATGTATAGGATGCAGTTATGGGCAACCAAAGCTTAGAAAGGAATGAGAATTACAGGAACGGAGTTACATTCCTGGAAGTGAGAAATATTACTGAATTATCTAATTAAAAATGTGAAGAACTGTATACTAAACCTTAAAAAGTATCCCTAAGTAATGATATAAGACACAAAGATGAAATAAAATGAATAATTCTGAAGATTCAGGAAACTGGGACTCTTTGTTTGGTCATAGAGGCCAAGGGAAAAAAGAGCTAATGGAATAAAGGGAATGGTAAGCAGTGTATTTAAATGATGCAGAAATTAGAGGGAGACAAGAGATTCAGTGTATTTGACAAATGAAGACAGCATGATGAGAATAAGAAATAGAGTATAGGGAAAGAGGGGATGAATACCTAGTCAGAAAATGGAACGCCTGATATAGATCACTCATCATGAAATGTACTGAAAGGAAAAATAACTAAGTTGGTACTTGGTTGGAAAGGCATTATTCCTGGAGAGAGAAAAAATTATATATAAATATATTTATTATTTAAATATATACATCCTTTCCTAGCTATTTGTTACCTAATGATAAAGGCAGCATAATGGTGGAATGAAGTTCTTGTGTATTGTTATTTACCAATAAACTGATTTTTTCTGGCTATTTTAGTGGTCCAGACTCCAGATCTTTTTTGGAAATGCTTGTGCTTGTATTGATACATACACACTTCCCATAACTATACTTCGTGGTTCCTGAATTTAATATTCATTAAGATCTTGAGTATGTATACAGATTTTCCTTTGAATTCTGAAAATGCACATTGATTAAATAAATCTTTGTGTAAACACTACCTATTTTCTCTTGTGGCAAGATGATGTATAATCTAGTACTATGTCTCCAACTTTCACCAAAGGGAGCATGATCACAATCAGGCTTATTAGTTACTGTTAGATGTAGTATTGAAAAGCCGTATCCAAATTAAATTGAAGTTATGACATTTAGATAGTATATTTTATGCATAAATGAAACTTACCTATTCAGTTCTCAAATAGATGCTTGATTCAGAGGTACTCACAGAAAATTATTGGATACTTTCTTTATCCCGTGGTTTGTTCCAAATGTTTGAACAATTTACAGTGACACATATAAGTCAAGGTTAACTGTATGACTAGATTAAAAAGTCAGGACGAAATTGCTCTTGGAGTTAAGGTAAGGGCTCTTGGAGTTACTAAAATTGATCTGCAAGTGTAAGGACATTTTTGGGATCCCGATTCAGACTAATTCAATTTTTGAGACAATTGGGGAAAAAAATGTGAACATGAACTGAATATTAGATTGGGGCAGACAGTAGTATCGCAAAAGATCTCTTAACCTGCTGGGGACACATACTATAGTATTTACAGGTGTAATTATAAATTTAAAATAGTGTGGCAAAAACATGAATGTGGAAGTTGAGGGCTTTATAAATAAAATGAGTGGTAGAATGTTAATAATTTCTGAAGCTGAATGACTGATACTGGGTACATGAGGACGTGTGTGTTTGAAATTTTTTCTGTTAAGACAGCAGAAAAAATTGGGTTGTACTTTTGGTGTTTAGAGTGATAATAGTTAAAGAAAAGTAACTGGTTTTATTAAGTGGAATATTTTGTCAGATACCATTAGAGCAGTCAAAATGAGAAGCAAAAATTAAGTTATGTGAAGCATCTTATATGTAAATTTTCTTAAGTTCTCTTTTGTTTAAGTATTTAACATGCTGCCTGACAGAAAGGAGACACAAAGCAAATGCTTGTTGAATTGAACTAATCTGTATCTCACAGCAGTAAAGGTGCTTGATTTTTCAAGAGACTTAAATTTTTATTTTCTCCAAGAACTTAGTTTAGGATGATTGTTAGAAAATTGGGAAAGTTAAGATCAGTCTTGTTTTTGTTAATAATTTTTGTTTTTTAATGTTAAATTTCAAAAATTTGGGTTTTATGCCATGTTTGAAAATAAAAGTTTTAAATTAGATATGTCAGTATTCAGACTTAATTTCTTTATATTTTCATTGCTCAGTATATATTAGATTTCCATGTATGTTGAATATTTAGGTAAAGCTGTGTTTTTCTATTCAAGTAAGAATTTCAACTTGGCCTTGAATTATAAGCTTTTAGCTGAAACACTGGGAATAGGGGAATTAAAATACTGCATTCATTCAGTTGTCAGGGGTGACGTTTCATTGTCTTGCTTCATGAAATCAATTCAGCTGTGCTGTTTTACTTTTTTCTATCTTGTTAAGAGATGATTTACTGTCTTATATTACACTTAGCCCTAACTAACCAAAATGAGTTTAATGCTAGATAACTGGCTTAGCATCTAGTTTGTGCATAATATTCTAAGCATTTTTTTTCCACTCATCTCTTTAGAAAGCTGTTAGTGCAAAGTTGCTAATATACAGTGTGATTCCCAAATTATATCAAAGAAAGAGTTAGTGTTCAGGCTATCATCCACAGATTGACTAATCAACCCCTAAATTAATTCCACAAATACTAGCTAGATTGGGCTATGTGTAATCTAGGTCAGAAGTTGGAATCACAGTAGATAAGTGATCTAACTATTAACAATAATGTCTGTATCAGGATTTAAAAAGTTTTATCAAACTTTTCTATTTACCTGTGGACCGCATTCATCCAGCTCTGATCTCTGTGCTCTTTAAGAGCAAGCTCTCTACCAATGGATTTATCTGAGTGTTGCCTTGACCTTGCTTTTCCTTCATTATCAACTCAACTCCTGTGTATATAAATGCCTTGCATACTGCCCACATATAGTAGACACTAGTTAACATTAGCTTGTGCTTTTGTTTCTTTTCCAGTATCATTTTCCAAGCTAACATATAGATAAAAACAAATCTCTCCCATCTTTAAAAACAAGACCATCAATTTCCTCTGAATATTATTTAGTTTTTCTCCCTTTGATAGCCAACTTCTTTAAAAAGGCAGTGCTTACTGTTCCTTATCACCTATTCAGGAGTTAGCAGAGTCCTTATTGAGCTTTTTTAAAACCTAATCTATTTGATCTCTCTTTAATACTTCTTTTTAATAACTATCTCATACAGAAATTCTCTTATTTTGAAACCATTATACCAGTTTTTCAGGACTCTGACCCATCCTCTGACTGGCTGGCTCTTCCTCTCCAGGGCTGCCTGCCTATTTTTGCACGTTTCATACTGCACAACTCCGAGGATATCATTCACATTGTAATCTCTCTGGCACTGTGCAGTTTTGCCTACCATTGTTTTTGTACTATTGGTGCAAATATCTACCCAGTGAAGGAGGTCAGATAATGTTTAAATAACATGTTGGTGTTTTTGTGAAAATAGTTTTGACCTTATGGACTGCTGCATGGAAAGGATCTTGGAGCCCGCTCGGTGTCCATGGATTGCACCTTGAGAACAGTTTTCTGAATCTCCAAGACATGTTGCCTGTGCTCACTCCAAGTCTTAGTCCCCCTTTATTACTTCTCACCTTTGTTGTTCTTATAGTCTCCTAAATGCTCTTCCAATCTTCAGTCTCTTTCTGTTCCTCAAGAGTTAACTTTCTAGAATACAAATCAGCTGTGTTGATACTCTTAAAATCTTTCAACATGCCACAGCACAATTGGATAAAATCCAGATTCCTTCAGAGGACAGAAGAGGTTCTTTATTATCACACCTGCCTTACTAACCTCTGTTTCTAACACTGGACACTTCCTACTCTTTCAATTTATTGATAATTCCCTAACGCATCATGATTTATGTAGCTCCACACATTTTCACATACTATTCTTTCCACCTAGAATACTCTCATGTTCCAGTTTCCACCTACCCTTCCAGCTGTGCACATTTTAAGATTACTTCATGTGCTACCCACAAAATTTGACTTTGTTATAATTTTAAAATTTGTTTTAGAACTTACTGTTTTGTAGGTTGCTTGTGTCATTTCTCCCTGTTAGATTATGAGCTATTTGAGATCAGGAACTATGTCTGTCTTTGTATTGCTACACTTAACAAGGGCAAGAAATCCAATACTGTCTTGGAGTAGAGTTGCTAATGAATAGTAAAAACGGACAGATGGGCAGAAAAAACGTTAAACACACACACACACAGAGACACACACACACTCCCCACCCGCATATGGGTTTCCCTGGTAGCTCAGCTGGTAGTGAATCTGCCTACAATGCAAGAGACCCTGGTTCGATTCCTGGGTCAGGAAGCTCCCCTGGAGAAAGGGATAGGCTACCCATTCCACTATTTGGGGGCTTCCCTGTTGGGTCAGACGGTAAAGAATCTGCCTGCAATGTGGAGGACCTGGACTCAATCCCTGGGTTCAGAAAATCCGCTGCAGAAGGGCATGGCACCCCACTCCAGTATTCTTGCCCAGAGGATCCCCATGGACAGAGGAGTGTGGCAGGCTACAGTCTATGGGGTTCCAAAGAGTCGGACACAGCTGAGTGACTAAGCACAGCACATATATACCATCAGTTCAGTTCAGTCACTCAATTGTGTCCAACTCTTTGTAACCCCATGAACCACAGCACGCCAGGCCTCCCTGTCCATCACCAACTCCCGGAGTCCACACAAACCCATCCCCCAAGTCAGTGATGCCATCCAACCATCTCATCCTCTGTTCTCCCCTTCTCCTCCTGCCCTCAATCTTTCCCAGCATCAGGGTCTTTTGAAATGAGTCAGCTCTTTGCTTCAGGTGGCCAAAATATCGGAGTTTCAGCTTCAACATCAGTCCTTCCAGTGAACACCCAGGACTGATCTCCTTTAGGATGGACTGGTTGGATGTCCTTGCAGTCCACGGGACTCTCCAGAGTCTTCTCCAGCACCACAGTTCAAAAGCATCAGTTCTTCAGCACTCAGCTTTCTTTGTAATCCAACTCTCACATCCATAAACATGACCACTGGAAAAACCATAGCCTTGACTAGATGGACCTTTGTTGACAAAGTAATGTCTCTGCTTCTTAATATGCTGTCTAGGTTTGTCAAAACTTTCCTTCCAAGGAGTGTGTTTTAATGTCATGGCTGCAGTCACCATCTGCAGTGATTTTGGAGCCCAGAAACATAAAGTCATCCACTTTTTCCCCATATATTTGCCATGAGGTGATGGGACTGGATGCCATGATCTTAGTTTTCTGAATGTTGAGCTTTAAGCCAACTTTTTCACTTATATAAATATATATAATATATGTGTGTGTGTATATATATAGGCATTTCAGATGATATATGACCTTAGCCATATATAATATATAATAAATATATGTTATAAGAAAATGTTTATTTTTATAACTTTTAGTATACGTAAAATTTAAGGGAATATTTCTCGTTCTGTATATTTGAAAACTTCTAGTGAGTTGAATTAAATTGTAGTCAAATGGATCACATTTTGAAAGATTAACCTCCTTAATTCATTATAACTTAGGTTCAGTGGTTTTAGTTTGTTTCCCTAATTTAGCATTATTAGTATGAAGACAAACAGTGCCACAATGCTTCTTTATTACTATTAACATTTTAAAATAAATGCCTTAAAATATTAGTATTTATATTAAAATTGCATTCTAAGTTTGTCTTCTACATTGTTTTATATTAAAACTTGGTGGCTGTATATTTTGTTTTGAGCTTAGTATAGTTAAAATCTTACAAGGGTGTTCTATCAGAAAGGCAGCTAAATAGAAGTCCCACTTGATATAATTTTATCTGTATATAGTCAACAACAACAAAAAATCCTCCTTTAAAATGAAGAAAAATTTTACCAAAATTTTATAAAACTTCAGAAGTTATATAAAATTTTTATATGTAAGAAATTTTATTACTCACCACTTTGCAAAATTCAAATTACCAAAAAAGTAAATTTTATAGATTATATACTTTCCTGCTCATTGACCATTTTGCTGTTCATTGTCACCTGAGTAAAAAATAAAATAATTTTTAAAACAGTAATCACTTTAGGCCTCACTAATTTAGAATTTCTGATGATTGAGGTACTGGACTGAAAGTATTAACTTCTTAAGGCCCTACAGCCTGTGGCCTAGATGTTGCCTAATAAATTAAATTTGTGTACAAAATTACAAGAAAAATCTTTCAGAAACTTCTAAGTACTTTAAAATAATTGTTTGTATATCATGGATTTGTTTATTATAAATCATGCCTTCAAAGCATATTTGTTGATTAAAAGCCATTAGTAATTGAGATTTCTCCAAAAAGATTCTGAACTAGTGAGGTGTATAGTATGCAGTAAGATTTATATCTGTTCAGTTTTTGCAGGGATCAGTTTGGCCAAATATTGCTTCATGGGATTATGTTTGGAATTCTCTTTACTCTTTTATCCCTCTTGCCTTACACTTTTAAAATTGGTAAATCCTCGGATATCTGTGTTGTGTATAATCAGAATGCCATGGTGCACTCTGGGGGCTTCCCAGGTGGCTCAGTGGTAAAGAATCTGCACGCCAGTGCAGATGTGGGTTTAATCCCTGGGTTGGGACGATCCCTGGAGTAGGAAATAGCAACTCACTCCAGTATTCTTGCCTGGAAAATCCCATGGTCAGAGGGACCTAGAAAGCCACAATCCATAGGGTTGTAAGAGTTGGACATGACTGAGCAACTGAGCATGCATGCTCGGTACCTACTGAGACACAAAGTAGATTTCTTTAACATGCTTCCTTTAAAAATGAGTATTTTAATTCCACTGACTTAAGAAAATTATTGATTGTAAAATATTAGTAATGGTTACCTGAACTCAGAAATGGGTGTATTGCATTAGTAGATTTATGAGAATAATACCGATTGTTATATTTAATTTGATAAATTTCTTTTGAAAATAGTTCCCTTATATACCATTATTTTTTATATGAATGAATACATCAGAAATTGAAAACCAAAGGATGATGATTTTGTCATAAATCTGTTTTCCAGCATTCATTAACTACATACATTGTCATCTGTTAGTTCTTTTCTTTATTTCATAATTAATTTCAAAATTCAGCATTTTTTATCTAATTTAACATTTTCATATTTTTAAAGGTCCCCAGGTGCATCCAATTTTTCAACTTTACCAAAGATCTCTCCTTCATCTCTATCAAATAATTATAACAACATCAACAACAGAAAGTAAGCACTGAATCTTAAAAACTCTTTGTTTAATTGATCACCCTATTGTGGTTGCAAAAAATCTCTTGTATCTAAAATTCAGAATAAAAAAGTCTTAATGCATTAAATTGATTTTCTTTTAAATCACTGGTCAGTTCTTCTAGGAGTTAACTTCACAAGAAAGCAAGCAGAAGTATAAACTTCTTGATTTAATATATATACTTCAGTAATTTACTAAAAGAGAAATAAAGTACTTTCAGAGTTTTATATTCTAAATGCTAATTATTGAAATATATAGAAATCTGTTACCATTCAAATTTTTAAGAAGAGTATGAATTTCAGATGTCATTTTAGAACTAGACATGTAATCACAGACAGCATATGGTGTTTTTTTAAAAGTGTGTATCTGTGATTCAGTTGGAAGGTACAGTCAGTAAAATTGAAAAGTGTATACAAATTCTTATTTATGAAAAAGGCAATTACTTTTCTTAAATAGCTTGGAGAGACAATTCCTTTGCTCTACCATGAATAATACTCAGAAACTTGGGATATATAAAAATTACATGACAGTGTGTGCCTTTGAATATATTGCTATAAGAAAAAGGATTGAAAGTCACTTGGTATTCACAATAACATCTGACATGGATATATTGCCTTGAAAATTGACATGGTTTTATAGGAAAGGATAAAAAGAAAACTATAATTAGTCCAGTCCATTATGGAAAGAACTTTAATCCAGAGATGATTATCATCCTTTTACTTCCTGGATGTATACATTGTCACTTCTATATTAGATTTACAGTGTTTATGTAATTAAATATTTACACTGCTTGTCCAGTTCATAAATGACATCTGATTATTCTAGAAAATTAATTCAAAAATACTTGAGACTATTTGTGAAATACTCTTAAAAAGCGCCATTAATTGACTTTATAGGTTTAATTAATGTTCCCTTAAAATTCTTATGGAGGGTGGGGCTTGATAAAATGATTCCAATTTTAACATATATCTGGATTATAAATAAGAATAGCCAAAATAACTTTGGAAAGGAAAAACATTGGAAATGATTAATCCTGTTAAATATCACAACCTGTTATAAAGATAGAATTCAAACAGCAAAGTACTGGCCCAGTAATATGCCTCCAGATTAATGGAATAGAAAAGACAACTCAGAAACAGACCTTTACATACAAAAGAATTTAATGTGATCAGAAAGTATCAATATTCTAGACTAATGGAGAATGGGAAGCGTATCCAGGAAATGCTGTTAGAAAAATAAGGTTGCTATAAAAGTATTAATTGTCAGATATATAAAAATTAAAAGGCAAATTAGTGGAGAAAATTCTTGCCAGAAATAGCAATGAAAGGCAAATATTCTTAATATAGCAAGCTTATAAAAACCAGCAAGGAATTTTTTCAGATGGCTAGAAAAGTGAGTAAAGGATGTAGCTGGGCTATAAAAATAAAAGAATTAAACATTTTAAATGTTCAAATTCACTAACTAGAAATAGGTAAATTAAAACCATTAACAACTCCTATCTACTTCCCCCCACCTCCATCGCACTGGGAAAAGTTAAGTGATGATATATTTTCTGGTAAGGATTCTGTTTGAGTGGTTGGAATGTTAGTCCAACTTTTCTAGAAAAGAATTTGCTATCTGTATCAAGATTTAAAACATTTATTCCTTTATTTCAGTAGTAACAAGATATGCACACTATAGTATAATAGTGAAATATTGAAGACACTGGATATCCAAAATTCCAATGTAGTATGTTCTCTTCTATTCAAAAATGTTTATTCTCAAGCAAAAGAGTGAAAGGAATCCTCCTATAATCTGGTTTGTATTTTACATGGTATCTTTTAATTCATTAAAAGTAATTTTCTCATATGAGATAAAATATTATTTGTGTTTCTGCCGATTACAGATGGCTCACACATTTACTGTAAAAGAATTTGGTTCCATGTATTTATAGTTATTCTATACATGTTAGCTATTCTGTACATGTATTTATAGTTTTTCTTTGGAGAGAGATTTTTTAACATTGTATTGAACAATGTTATAGACTGTATTGAACTTGGACTGTATTTTGACCAGAATAACCATATCAGTATATGTGGTCTGGTGCTTCTATTTTTGTCTTATTTCCTTCTCATTGTAAAAATATGACAGTACAATGTGATTTCAAAACCTCTGACTGGAGAAAATATTAAAAAGGGGAATTGGGAGTCGT
Source organism: Capra hircus (assembly GCF_001704415.2). NCBI lineage: Eukaryota > Metazoa > Chordata > Mammalia > Artiodactyla > Bovidae > Capra > Capra hircus. Next base: position 50,495,710 of record NC_030812.1, on the reverse strand, counting down.
TTCTTAAATTTAGAACATGGATGATTATTCTTCTATGACTAGATTATGTTCTTAGCTATTTATATTTGTGTAGACACTAAAATAGTCCTTTCGTATTGGAAATTTTAATAGTAAATAGTTGCTGGTACCACTTTAAAGTAAAACTTACCTTTCTTAGGTAAGGAACAAAATTTAAACATTTATAAAATGAAGAGTTTTTTTAACTTGAAAAAAACGTGAATTAATGCTGTCATGTTTACCTAAACAATTATCTCACATAAAATTTACTTCTTGACTTTCTTTTCAACTTGTGGAAATAAGTAGCTGCTTAAGACTTCAGATGGAAATAGCATGATTTCTTTAATTAAAAGCATGTTAAATGGGTTAAATTAAGTACATTTATGAAACTTCATGTATGTGGCTATATACTCCAGTGAAAGTGCATGTTAAAACCAATAGTTCTGACATACAAGTTTATATGGCATTTATTTACAAATTCAAGCTTTAAACTGATACATTATTAAGATACAAAATTTTCATTTTTAGAAATAAGAATATTTGTTATAGTAATAACAAAGTGTACTTGGAATTATATAAGTTTAATAAAGATTAAGTTTTTATTAAAGACTAATATGAAGAATCAGATGCCTGAATATTGTTTTCCTTGTAGTTTTCTTATTAATTCATATAATATTCATTATATATGCCAAAATCTTTCTTTTCGCTGCATTTTCTTCTGTCTTGCTACATTTGTTTTGCTACAAGACTGCCTTTAAAAATAAATCTCTTCAATGTATTTATTGTCTCAACTTGGTGGCTTTCCACATCAGAGCACATTCTGTTTTTCTGTTAATTCATTTAAAACTCTTTTATTTGCAATGGAAATGACTTTGTGTAAGAGATTAAGCGATGAAAAGGAACTGGAACTAACGACTGCCAGAGCTAGCTAGTGATCTGGCTTTTGACAAGTTACTTGATGGAAGCATCATTTCATTAACTGCAAAGTAAGCATAAACTTTTAAATGTATATTCATTTAAGATGATAGATTTATAATACATAATTAATCTAATATAGTATTAAAATTCTTATTAAGATTCCTGGCAAACTCATGTATTTTTGCAAAGTAGCAAACCCTACGGGATAAGGACTAGCTTACACTCTTTAGGAAAAAATAGCAGAAGTTATCATGAAAGGTTATAGAAACTGTCTTGCGGGCTTAGATTTCCATGTTCTTTACTGAAGTGTTTAAAGAGCTGCTGGCTTTGGTATTTTCCTCAGCAGACGTAATTTGATTTAAAGAGCACAAAAGATGTGGATTATAAGTGACCAATAAAGACAGTATTAAAATATTTTAAATTTGTTTTCATTATTATCATTGAGCATCTAGACTAGTATCTCAATCTTTGGACAAGGTTTATTCTTATCCTGTCACTTAAACTAAAACACAGATATCCTATAAGTATTCAGATCTTAAAAGATAAAACCAAACACTGCTTTTGCATATGAGTTTTGTATTCATTTTCAGTATAGGAATCCCTGTCCCAGCAAACTGCATCCTCTTGCCACAAAGAAAAGTTGAGTTTTCAACATTCATTTGTTATTGTGGGTAGGAGGTATCTGAATATGAATAAGCTTATAAGTGTGCTTTTAGTCTTTTCATTTGCTTGGATGTGAGTGTGGATATGGGTGTGTGTATATGCATGAACATGCATTTGGGCATACTTTCCCTTTGTATTGTGACTTGTTTTATTATAATTTTATAGCAGATATATAGCATACATATATTAAATATAGCAATTATATATATATTGGTTTTCAACGTGTTGAAAATATAGACCTTTTATTTTTGTAATGTATAGCAGGCCTTGATTTTAAGCACTTCTTAAAGGGAAGAAAGAAAAAACACAATTCAGTTTTTCTGTTACATATCCTAGAAGTTGGAGTCAAGAATCAGTTATTAAGTTAATATATACTGAATTGTTGACAGGTGCCTTCGACTTAGTTACTGTTAGTAAAAATTATAAGGTTAGTGATCTTCAAAAGATGCTTGAACCCATTTTTTTTCCTTTAACTTTTAAACAAGTAAATAGCTACAAGTCTATGAAGCACTTCTTTGTGTTTTTTTTTTTTCAGTATTTAAATTTATTTATTTTAATTGGAGGCTAATTACTTTACAATATTGTATTGGTTCTGCCACACATCAACATGAATCCGCTTTGGACCCTGCTATTTTTAAGTTTAAGGTAGATCAGTTTTTTAGTATGAGAGTTGATCTTTTATTTGTGATAATACAAAAATATTAATGGTATAACATGTGTATAATTATTGATTGATAGGGTTTTGTGTTGGGGCATGTATGTTTACTTAAGGTTTTGTTAGAACAGGCAGTAGGTACGGTTCATTTAAACTGTTGTAATTATAAAGTGAGAGTATAGAAGCTACAATGGAAAGTTATTTGAAATTACAAGTAAAAACTGTTTTTGAAAAAGTAATACCAGGAATAAATTATAGCCAGTTGAGGTTGTCAGAGTTACTGATTTACCAAGTTTATTTGTAATAGTGTGTTCTTTTATTTGTTTTTAGCAAATGACCTTGATTCTTGTTTAGGCTTATCCAAAACAGTCATCATAAATAGCTTATAAGATAACCTACTAAAAATTAAGCCGCCATTTTCCACAAACAAATTTTTAATTACATGTAAAAAAAAGGAGTCTAGTTTATTGATTCTCTTAGTTCTTTATGAAATTACTCTGATTCTCTAAAGGTTGAATATTATATCAATTTTTAAAGATTATTATATATTGTACTCATCATAGTACATATTATCTATCCTGAGGTGGTATTTATTTAGTTAAATAAACTGCTTTAATCTAACAAGCTAGAAGATTCTTTCTGTAATAATAATACTGAAATGTACTTGCTTAGAATCATTTCAGTTTTGCATACCTAATCATCCCAGACTTTTTCTGCATTTGAATACTAGATTTTGCAGATCTAGCATAGAATACTATAAATAGAATCTTCAGTGCATCAGAACAGTGATGTCACAGAGGCCCTGGAAATCTGTGCTCTTACCTATAACTAAAGCACAACTCTTCCTGTTTCTTTGTTCCCACTCTGTTACAATAGCAAGGTGTAAAAGGGACATAAATGAGATGATTTACTGCTGCGGGTGGTGTTTAAAATCTGAATTTTTCAAATTTGTTGGAGCAGTGAAGAACAGAGCAAGCTGTGAAGCTGCTCCAGTTAATGAAGGGTAGAAAGATATAATGTGGTTTGTATTGGTTGATGTAGTATATGATGCAGTGATTTTGTTGATTAAATGAGGAATATATTAATTAAGGGGGTTGTTGTGATTTAGGTTCATGTCAGAAGTACCTCAGTTAAGTATTTTATAAAAAAAATTAATATCTGACCACCTATCTCAAATAGGTTTAAAATACTCTGTTCATTATAACTGTATGATAATTGTGCATTATGAAAAATATTTTTTGTTTTTCCTTCCAGTGTGAAAAACTCAAATTATTGTCTCCCATCATATACTGCTTATAAGAACTATGATTATTCAGAACCTGGAAGAAACAATGAACAACCAGGCCTCTGTGGCCTAAGTAATTTGGGAAATACGTGTTTCATGAACTCAGCTTTTCAGGTAGGTCTTTCCAAACAAAGTGAAACTCCTGTGCTTTATGGAAATCAGTAATACAGGAGGAATAGAGTTGGGTTTTACGTGTCACAACTTGAGTATTATATAATATGTTTGAAGAGCTTTTGTTTTCATGGAAGCTTGAAGAATGCACATTTGATTCATTCTGATGCTGGTAGTAGAATACCTTATGCTTCTCAGTTAGGTGGCATATGATTGATTATCACATAGTAGAAGATGAAATATAAATTCATGGGAAAATATAATTCCTATCAGAAAACTTAGGCTCTCTGAGAAGAAAAGAAAAACTAGTGAGATCTCTCCTTTACATGAAGTCTTTTGTTTTTTAAGACATGGATGGAAATCTCAGAAAATGCTTTTATGGTCACCAGTGTTCCACCTCTTAAAAAATATATATATATATTTTAAATCTTTTTTTTTAACCTTAATGTGAAATTAAGATTTTTTTTAAAAAAATTAATGAAGTTTTGTATACACATTTTAATAAATCACTTTCCCTTAATGCTCTTTCAATTTGGGGATATAAGAGATCACTGCCCTTTTTTCCCCTTTGTCTGTTCCATAGAGCTTCCTTTTTCTTCCTATTGTCTGTACCTTCTTCCAACTTTACTTGTGAAATACTGATAGCTTTGATTTAGAGGTAACAAGAGCTATATATACTTGAATATCACTGTCACTGTGCATAAAATTAGAGCTGGTTATTTTATTTCCCTTTTAAAATAAAATTTTGTGTTTCAAAGAGCCCAAGATAATGGTATACTATTTTGATATTTGAATTTTACCTACATTTGTCAAGTCTTTTTTTCCCCCCAATTATGAGTTTTATTTCTAAATTTACAGTATTCTGTTCTCTATTCAGATTTTAATACTGAATCAGATTTTAATACTGAATCTCCTGTGCCCAGGAGGCACCCTCCAAAGATACAGATTAAACACAGATGTAGATTGATAAGGACATACTTGCAAATCTTTTTGACTCTCTGAAAAAAGTATAGGACTCTTTCTCATTCAAAATTCTAAATAATTTGTACATTCTCATTAATCCACTTGTTTCCTAAATTAACCATTGTCTTTATAGCATTCTTGAAAAATTAAAATTTAGCCATCATAACTCTTGACCAGGAGTTAACAGCTTTTTTAAGACATGCACTAGGGTGTGTAAAATTGATAGTTTCCAGATATCTTGGTTTAAAGGTGAGCCAATCAGTAAATTGTCTGCTCAAGCAGATATTGTGTAGGTTTAATAAACTTTTCCTTTAAACCTACTTTGATGAGTAATACTGCTTATACTTTAATGTGAATCACTGTATCCAAATTTTTTTTCTAGGATCCTAGCACTAGTTAGACAATTTAATTTTAAAATATTTTGTCTTTATTTTCCAGAAGAGAGAAAGGTAACTCATCTGAAAAGAACAAGCCAAAACTGTTGTTATCCTGACAGTTTAATTTAGATAATAAAGTGCATGGGTGCTGAGCTTTCTGAGATAGGGACAGGGCAGACAATTGTCATTTTGTTTCTGTATCTGTCGGACTGCTATACCTAATCACTGAAAAATCATATTTAGCACCATCTCTGGAAAATGTTCTATATATATAAACAGTGGTTATATCAGTATCAGAAAACCCTTTCTCATATCGCCAGTGACATTAATTTTTATACAGCTGCTTATCCTTACATTACCAAAATTATTTTCTTTCTGGAGGCTTGATATCTTGAGGTTTTTGGGTTTTGTTTTTAACATTCTAGTATGGAAAACCAATCTTGGTGGTTTTTCATAAGGATTAAGAATAGGATTTTTGTAAAAATTTTAGTTGTATAAGCATCAAAAATTTGAGTCCATTAGAACAAGAATTAGTGTTCATGCTAATCATTCATGCCAGAGAGTCTCTGGCTTACATTCAAACTAAATTTCTTCTAAGGCAATATTACAGTCTCGTTTCCTGTGCCTTTGTTAGAGTCTACTTAGTGTTGTCTCCATATGGTTAGCTCAGTTTCTCAAAATTGAATATTAAAATGAAATCTACTAATCGACTATGTTGAGCTAGATTTGGCATTTGTTGAACTTCCCTTGTGTATATATTTAAGGTAAAAACTTCATTTTACTACTTTATTCTTCTGTTGAAAGCAGTTTTATTACAATAAACTGGTATACCTAATGCTGACTTCTCTTTAGTATATTTCACCGTTTGTTTCATTTCAACTGAGATACAGACGTGAGGATGAGGTTTGTTAGGGTGATAGTTTGTAATTTTCTGATAATCATAAAAGAGAAATTTTTCATGAAAATTTCAGCAAAGTATTTTAAAGAACTACTCTCGTTAAAACTTTCCAAGTTGGGGAAGAGAAAAAATTAGTTTTAATTTTTGCTGCTTTTTAAAATTAATCCACATGCAGAATTAGAAATACTAGTACTTCAGTTTTATTTTCTTAAAGCATCTATAATTTTTAATTGCTTTAGATGTCAGCTCTGAAGTAGAAAATTCACCATTTAAGTTTCCTTGTAACTTCTGTGAAATGAAAGATAGTTCATTAACTTCAATAAATATTATAAAATAAATTTTCTACTGATAATTTGAATTGTAATATAATCTCTTATTAGTTCAGTAATTCTAAAAGATATGAGTGGACATTAGTACTTCAGGCAGTGTAATTGTTGATAATATCTTTAAAAACATGGGTGCAAAAGCATTGCTATTTTTTCTATGTGAGCATAGGTTATGCTTAACCCATCAGTAGCCTTGAGATAATGAAATTGATCATTTGTGATTAAAAACTAAGCACAAATTTAAGTGTTATTTAATATTATCATTGTTATTCTTCAGTTTAAAAATGCTGATACTCAAGATTTTCTCTGGTTTAATGGTATGGATAAGTGTTAAATTTTTCTGATGAGTATAGTGCTGCTATATAGTTTGTTTATCTAGTTAATATTTGCTAGATGTCAAACATGTGAGATAGTCCTGACCTATTAAGATTATAGTCTTGATACTGTAATTTTCAGATGTTTTGGTTTTTAACATGAAAATCTTTTTTGAATTATTACTGTGAAAACTTTAATTGTATCCTCAGCAATTGAATAGATACAGTGAAGTTGCTTTGGTTGGTTGAAGTGCCCAGAGTCCTGTCTGCTTTTCTTCTATTTAATGTCCCCAGGAGCATGCTCATGGAATCCTAGGACTCTAAGGAGTAGTTTAACATCTCTCCTGCTAATTAGCTGTGCTACCCTGTATAAGTTACATCTACAACTATTTTTCTCTTCACGTGAGGAAAATAAAATCAGTAGTCCCCTTATCTTAGGAGTTTTATGGGGATTAAGTGAGTTGATGAATATAAAGTTCTTAGGATAGTGACTGGCACATCATAAATGAATAGGCATTAGGTTGATATTATTTTATCTTTTTTTTATCTGAAGGAGTTAAGCAGAGTGACTGTGGGAAAATTCTACCATCCATAGTCCCTGTGTGTATTTTTTCTCCTTTCCTACGAGTCTTATTCCGCTTTGTCTGGACCTAGTGAATGAAGGAAAAATTGAATGTACTTTTAATTTTGTTGTTGTTGTTGTTTAGAGTTATTTAAATAATGATATTTATCATCTCCGAGTTTTGTTAACTTAGCTCTCCTAAGCATACTGACTAAGCAAGGGATATAACAGCATAGAACTTTTCATGAATAATCAGTCTGCAGGGAATTTATAGTTCTTGAGTTCAGGTAATCTCTGGCCTCAGCCTCCTCAGTAGTTATGATTATAGGCATACATCACTGTGTTCCAATAGCAAAATGAGTTAGCAAAGTAGTTTTTCAGTGCCCTTAATATTCTACTGCATTGAGAAAATGTCTAGTTTTTTAAATTTGCATTTTTGGAGGTAATTTTAATTAGCATTAGTTGAGTAGATTTCAGGAGCACTCCAACCCTTGTCTTTTTCATTGTCAAGGCGTAGGATGCTCATGATTGGCTTCCTGGAAGAAGCAGCTCTTCAGATGGATTTGAAGCAAGGGAGTGATATGGTCTTTTCCACTGGAAAGCAGCATGGCGTAAGATGGTTGTTTTCAAACTCTTTACCTGAAAGTAATAGGGCTTCTTAAAATAGACACTAAGAAGTAATTGAAAAAAAGAGATGATAAGGACCTATTTTTTATCCTTTGTCATAAATGTCAGTTGAAATTTCAAATGATTTTAAAGTCACCTTTTTCCTATGATCTGTTGGGTTAGGTAAAAAGTTATTCTGTAAATTCCAAAGAATGTAGAAAGTTTCCAAAGAATATAGAAAGTTGAAAAGTCTTTTTTTTGAAGTAATTAAAAACAATGAGTAATAAAATGAGTTATTAAAGAGAATGAGTAATATTACACAGAAATAACATTCTTTTAAGAAACTGGATTCTCATATAATGCAAAACTGTGAAAAAGTCACTACTAAAGCTATTATTTCTGTGTTGGAGTACTTCATAGCTTTGAACAGAACTAAGTATAATGCTTTTCTATACTCACCTTGAGCTTTCTTTTGCATTTATTGGAACAAATTCTTGGAAACACAGTTTAACATGAAACTTTCTAATTTTTATTCAAATTAACCGAACTTTTGATTCAATAAATGAACATAGTTTCTTTCAATCACAAAAATGAAACAGCTAACCACAGAAACAAGAATTTTTTTTTAATAGTTTAGGATTTTGAAGAAAATGATGACTTCAGATAAACTGAGAATGTGGCTGATGAAAAATTAAAATACTATTCTTATGGCAGATTTTTACCCAAGCAATTAAACTCATTATATTTGAGCTCCTTCCATACTGTGTGCCTAAAATTACATGGCAGACTAGCATCAAAAATATATGTAATCATCTTGTCAAATGGCAACTCAGTCAGATCTTTCCATTTTGATAAAGGTAAAGAAATGGAAACAACCTTATTATATTAGAACCATTCACTTTCTTATCACAGATGCCAGATGTTTTTACTTCTCCCTTGTTTGAACTAGCGAAAGGGAGACGTATTTCTTCTCTTTAGAAAAAGTAAGGGGACTGGGAAAAGAGAACTTTAATTGTCAGGCAGATTATTAGGGGAAAGAGTATATATAGCATAATTCTGTAAGTATTTAGTTTTCATAACTGGGGCAGAAGCAGTATCTCTGATCGAATGCCTTGTACCTGTGTAAGTTGGCTAATGGTGATTTCTGATCATGAAAATATGCCTTCTGTAACCAGTGATCTTACTTGTCTGTTCTTCACATTCTTCCAAATTAATATATACATTTCTCTAGGATTAATGCCTCTGTTTCTGTTAATATAAATTTTCTTATGTTTTGTCAGTCCCTAATTCTAGAATATGAAATGACATGAGTACAGATTACAAGGGAAAGGCTTATTTCAAGGAGTTGAAGATAATAACATCTGATTTTAATACAGAATTGTTTTACATTACACTCACGAGGTAGAATTACTTGGAGTGCTAACATATAGCAGCAGTTATTAATATGATGACTGAATTATCTTGTATTGATTTTAATAATTATTCAAAGTATTTGTAATTGGAAACATAAGAAATGTCAGTCTTTATAATGGTAACTACTAAAACTTACCTGTTGTAGTAGTTACCAAAGTACCCTTCTTTGCATAGTAAAGAAGCAAGAAAACAAAATGGTTTCAGATTTATTTGTATTACCTAACAATCAAAAACAGTTCATTTCCTTGATGTCAACAGCTTTTTCCAAAATACTTTTTTTTCCTTTATTAAAAATATGCATGTCACTCAACACATTATGATTAGAATATTCTAAAGTATATCAGGTTTATGTTCTAAATTTTATAAATAGGTATTATTAGTCACTAGAAAAATATAAGCTATTGGACAGAGCCTTAGAAAGGAGAAAGCCATGCTATATACATCTTAAAGGCTTTTTATCTTTTGCCTGTTTGTCCTAATGTATGTATGTAAATTCTAGTCAGTTAATGTTATGCTGTATTAATTATAAGAGGCCCTCTCTATTTGATTTTTTTTTCTTCTACTGTCACGCTTAAGATCATCTTTCTATTTCAGTTTGTGAGTAAAAATAGTTTGTGGTAATTCATGTTACCAGTGATCAACTTCATTAGTGTTTTTGCTTTGCCAATAATGGATACTTGGTTCTTTTTTTTTTTTTTTTTAGTACTATCTGTATGGAAACTTTTGCTTAGTGTTAGCAATCACTTCTTTACAATAATTTCTAAACTATGTTTGGCAAGCGAGTTGGTTACTAAAAACCATTGCATTAATTAATAATAGTATTTAAAATAGATTACTAATGCTCATAAACTCATATTAAAATATTAAGAGCCCAGTAGTGAACCTACAACCTCTGATAGTAACAGTACCCTTCTTTGCATAGTAAAGGTGGTTTTTTCTATCACTGTCATGTTCTTTTCCCTTCATAGAGACCTTTGAGTTAGGGCATCTGGTATCCTTATTTCACTGAAGAGGAAATTGAGGCAAGGGAAGTGTAAGTAACTTGTCATTCACTAAGACAAGTTAATGAAAGAGTTCAAACTGGCTGACATTAGGATGTCTGTTTTAATTCAGACATCCTGAGATAATGTATCTTTCATAATTATACTAGTCAACTTGTAAGAAGTGCCTTTAAGATCTTTTATTTTATTGTGGTCGCATATACATAGCAACATTTACCATTTCAACTATCTTTTAAGTGTACAGTTCAGTGGTATTAAGTATATTCACATTGTTGTGCATCCATTAAGAATGTTTTTATGTTTATGCCAAATATATGGTCCCCATAATACAAAATGTTTCCATAAGGTAGTATTACTATTTTATGATTCAGACACTTTCCCTGGGAGATTATATTTGATGGTGTGTTCGAAATAATTTAAGAACTCTTTTTAGAATTGCTTTCATTCTTCTGAATATCACTGATGGATCTTCCTTTAATGATAAAGTTGATTTTCAAAAAATGTTATTCAGTGCTTTATCTCCAGAATATTGTAGGGGATCAAGCTGTATAATTTTTTTCAAATAAAAAGTGTTAAGTCATCCCTTCATTGGAGAAGAAAAGGACAACCCACTCCAGCATTCTTGCCTGGAGAATCCCATGGGCAGAGGAGCCTGGTGGGCTACACTCCATGGGGTCGCAAAGAGACACAACTGAAGTGCCTTAGCACATCCATTCATTTACTCAGCAAATATTCACCAAAGGCTCACTAAGTGCCTTTCACTCTGGGAGATACTGACTATGCTGTGGTGAACAAAACAGTACTATTTCCATGAATTGTAGTCTAGCAGGGGAAAGTGATCATCGCTTAGTCGTGTTTGACTCTGTGATCCCATGGACTGTAGCCCACCAGGCTCCTCTATCCATGGAATTCTCTAGGCAGTAATACTGGAGTGGGTAGCCATTTCCTTCTCCAGGAGATCTTCCCAACCCAGGGATCAAATTCAGGTCTTCTGCATGCAGGCAGATTCTTTACTGTCTGAGCCACTAGGGAAGCCCTACTAGTCTAATAGAGTATAAACATAAAATTGTGAGTGTGATAAGCATCATAAAGAGAAAAAATCATGGAAGGTACAATGAGTATTACAAGAGCTGGGAGAACATCTGATTTATACTGGATGTCATGCTCCCCAGAAGTAATGTTGGAACGGTGACCAAAGAATAGTTGTTAGTTGGGCAGGTGAGAATTGATGTCAGACAGAGCAACAGCATGTGCAAAGCCCCTAAGGCAGGCAAGTTTGAGGAACCAAAGATGAGTAACCTGTAGGATAATATTTAAAATGGGGAAGGGGTAATAAAATGAGTTCAAAGAAATAGGCAAAGATCAGATCATGTAGGGGGAATTTGGATTTTAATGCATTACAAAGGCATTAAAGGTTCCAGGCAGCTATCATCTCATCTAGTTTACTGCAGTTATCTTTTAACTGATTTCTCTGCTTATACCCTTAGCCCCTATGATTCATCCTCAAAAATGAACTTTCAGAGATCATTTTAAACTTAAAGCAGGGCCTTTCCTGGTGGTCCAAAGGCTAGGATGCCATGCCCCCAATGCATGGGGCCTGGGTTCAATCCCTGTTCAGGGAGCTATCCCACATGCTACGTCTAAGACCCAGCACAGCCAAATAAATAGGTTTGTGGTTTGTGTTTTTTTTTTTTTTTTTTTTAAAAAACATTTCCTGTTACTCCTTGTTCATATCACTAAATGCCTTCTCATTTCACCAAGCTATAGTTCTTAAAAGAGACTATAAGGGCTCCTGCTATCTTATTTTCTACCACTTTCTTCCATGCTCACTCTGCTCGCTCCTCTCTTAGCCCCCTCACATATTCCACAAATGTTCCTGCTTGAGGTCTCTACACTTATATGAGTCAGATGTTTCCCTCCTTGCTCTATATACAGTGGTAACTGCCCTTCCCATTGCATGACCATCTGATATTTGCTCTCTCGCTCTCTCTTTATCTCTCTCTCTCTCTCTCTCTCTCTCTATATATATATATATATATATATATATATATATATATATATATATGATTTTCTTTTTTTTGTCCGTTTGCCTCTCCCTACTCCCAATTCATGCTCCGTGAGCATGGGGACTTTGTTTTAGTCACTGCTATAGCCCTGCTACCTCAAACAGTGTCTGGCATGTAGCCAGCATTCAAAGTAATGAAAAGTAAAGGAAATCACAAGTGTGTGTCTGGCTTCTGGCTTGTACATCATAATGATGACATAATGATAACAATGGGAGGAGAGACACAGGGGAGGTAGGTTTGAAGTAAGGAGAAGATTATGAGTTAATTTTAGGCATATGCAGTTTGTCATGCCCATGAAGTATCCAAGTTGATACATCATAGACAGATGGTCTAAGAGTATGGAATACAGACACAGGCTTAGGCTGGAAATAAATATGTGGCTTTTTGTAGCTGGTTTTAAAATCAGGGAAGTAATAGCATCTGTAAAGAGAAGGCATCTGTGAAAAATTGATTCCAGGACTAAGACTTACAGTTTAACATGTGAGTAGAGGAAAGATACTACTGTTGCAACAAGAGAAAAGAAGGGGATTATGGATTCAAGTAGTTTCTAGATTTTGTGATGACTTCCAAAAGAATGAGCTCATATTATAAGCTAAGAATGCATAAATAAGATTGCTCGGCAATACTGAGATCTCATTTGAGAATGAAGACCATCAATTTAGAATGATACAAATTTATTCACTTAAAATTCTCTCTAACAGTGTTTAGCTACATAGTGCATAAAATAGATGGCTGGGTTCATACAGTAAGACAGTTGGGTTCATCTCTAGTTGAAAGAAAAAAGGGTCAAAGAAATTAAGAGCAGCTAGGCTAGTCTTCTTGTTTGGGGTGGCTAATGTATTTAGCTAATCCAATAAACATACATTGAGACTTACTCTGTGCCAAGCATTGTTCTAGACATTGGTAATACAGAGTTGAAAAAGACAGTGCCTATCTTCTAGAATTTCATTATGTAGTGAATAAGATAAACATGTAAATAGATAAAATATGTGATATAGAAAGCATTATAGCCAACTGTTTTAGAAGCAAAGAGAAGAGATCTATTGGGAAATAAATGAGGCTTCCCTAAGGAGATGATAGTTGAATTGGGTCTTGATTTCATTTGATTGAGTACATTATTCACTAAGACTTATGTTTGGTTAACCTGGTGATGAAAATAGCAATGACGTGCCAGAGGTACAGCTATAACATTAGAGCTTATACTTGTTCACATGAGCACCCTTTTTTTTTAATCATAGAAATCCCTACATCAGAAATCTTATTTTACCATAGCAAAAAAACATATTGCTCATACACTCAGTAAACATATTGATACCTCCTGGATGCTATATAGATAACAGTGCTTTTTCATACATCTGTCAGCTCTAAAAAGAGAAGTACCTAAAATATTTTGAGCAGTGACAGTATCAGTGAAACAAACATATAGTCTCCTAAAGTAATTGCATCAAAGATGACATTTATTTGAATTTGAAGGGTTTACTGGAAAATCACTCTCTGCTTAATAATCAGGTCCCATGTGTAATTAAAGATCTGTGTTCATTTAGACAGATTTTGCTTTAAATATAAGCCGAGTCATTGGCTGACACACATACACAAACACCAGTATACATACACATGCATATTTATTATGCATATATGAATGAATACATATATTTTAAAATAGATTTGGTATAAAATTAAGGTATTTTGTGTAAATTCTTCAGTAATTGCCCAGGGCTTTTTTAAGCATCATGTACCTTGCCCAAGAGAAAGCTTTCAGTAACTGTTCTTAAAAGAAATTTAAAACAAGTTCTTGACCAGAATGTTACTGTTCATAAGGAAATTCCTAATATTAATATATACTTTATGATTCCTCTTATATTCATTGAATACCATATCAAAGTATCTATATCATCATAATTATACTACCCATCTTCCTGAGACCTTTCTTACCTTCCTTGAAACTTGTTCCATTAATCATTTCTTGTTTGTTCTATACCTTTAACCTCACCTCTTCACTGTCTTCCTTTCAGCATATGTACATGGTCAAGTCTTTTTTAAAAAAATGAGGTAGGAGGAAGATGGAGTACCCTTGACCTTAAAAGGGATGGTCTGTGCTTTCTCCCTACTTTCTCATATTCCATTCAATAATCCTCATGACTGCAACATAGCACCGTAGGTAAAAGCTTGGATTTTGCAGTTGGACTGCTTCAAATCCTAGTACTATAACTTTACAAGTTGTATGACCTTGGATAAGAAACTTTTTATCTGTTATGTGGAGATAAAATCCTTAAGAAGTACTTGGCACATAACAAGCATTGTGTAACTATCAATTGCTGCTGTATCATCACTGTGACCATTATACCACTCCACAGAAATTATATTTGGTAAGGTCATTCTTGACTCCCTGTTTCAGTAGGCTCTTTGTAGCCCCTCTAGTTGACATCTGCTTATAACTGACAAATCCCAAAGCTGTCTCCAGCATAATTCTCCCTCCTGAGTTTTCCTCCAAAATGTAACCATTAGGTGGACATCCCTGCCTAAATAATATTACAGATAACTCAAACTCAGTATGTCTGTGACTGAACATATTTCCTAGAAGCTTAGTGCTTTTATTTAGTATACTACCTTATAGGTGCAATCATTGACCCAAGTCAAAACCTGACTTACCACAGGATCTGTTGATTCTACTGTTCATAAATATCACTTGTATTTATCCTTTTCTGTCCTGCCAGTACAGTATTTTAACACTTGAGTGTCTTTTAAGTAAACTGTTGAAAAATATATCTAACTCATTTCTTTGTTCCTAACTCGTCTTTTTGTTCATCATTTATCCTCTTCTAATTCATTTAGTACAAAGTGTCATTGTTTTTAAATGCAAATACCTCCTTGCTTAATACTCATTTCGTATCACCTAAAGGATAAAATCCAAATTGGACCCTACCTAGCTCCTTAACTAAAAGTTAAGATTCTCATAATTTATTAAGTCTGAGGTCTCTTTATATTTAATGTTGCCTCCTTCCTAGTTGCCTTTTATACACCCACATATTTGCTCATGGACACCTACACGCACATGCACACATACCTGTTTTCCTCTGTCTCTTCTGGACAGATAACTACTGCGCAGTGAGAATCATGCAATTAGAGACTGTCTTTGGTTTTCTTTTATATCCCCAATGTTTGATACAATGGCAGAAAATAGTTCAGTACATTACAATAATGTTTCTCACAGTGTTTGAATGAGACTGTGCTGGTCAGCAATAAAATAACTGTACAAATTAAGCATAAGTGATCCAAAACTTTTATAGTAGTTAGGGGGGCTTTGTTTTCCGTATGTTGTTTCTTATTTCATTTTTCTGGTGGTTCATTTTTATTTTATAAACTTTATAAAATATCAGTCTATGACAATTTGAAAATTTTTTAAAATATTAGTCCTTCCATATAAATAGTTTGAAAAACACTGAGTTAGGAAAGTTTACCTGAAATACTTGCTTAACCTGCACCACATTAATGGTATTTCTGGAGCTAAGTGTCAAAGAGCACAATAATTTTTAAAAGAATTATAACATGTAATATATATGTATATATGTAGTTCTTAAAAGACCTGCCAATGTAACCACTTTGATAGCACTTGAATTGGGCTGCTGTGTTAATCACAGCTTGTCAAAACATACCCTCACTACTGTGCAAATTGTTTCTTTAATGATTTAGCAGTGAATGATATGAAAACATCATTTTAGAACATTATATTTCTGGAGACTCTTAAAATAATGATCTTCGTTCTTAATATTTGTTGAGTGATTAATCAAGTAAATTTAAGTTCTTTTTTATTATGAAAATAGAAACCTTCATAGTTCATGTTATCACATAGTTCTTAAACTTCTGTTTCAACTCAGCTTAAATATTGTCAATTATGTGCCTAGTGCCATAAAACGATACAGAGAAGTATATGACTTGGTGGTTCTCTTAAAGAATGTAGTAAGTCAGTGAAGCTTTTTTTTTTTTAATTCTGCTATCCCTTTCTGTATGTGCCTAGATCTAAAAGATGAATGGCTCACTCAATTCTTAATGCTCATTTATTCAAAAATGTTTCTTTACTGAATATTGTTTGGGAGGGACTGAACACACACAGAATTATAAAAGTTTGTTTCTTCTTAAAACCTTTGACAGTCTCCTTGCTTAAAATGTTAACATTAATTTTATTATGAGCCAGTTCTGAATTATTAAAACAGTAGGAGATAAGCTACTAAACATTAAAATTGAGTTCATAAGCTTTAGTCCTCTAAAATACAACTTGCACTAACATTTACTAATGTTATTAGAATCATTTAGCTTTAGAATGCTTTAACGGAGTATCTAAACATAAAATCATTCAATATATAACCTGTTACTAAAAAAAATTTTTTTTGACAATTGCTGTTGTAGTCCATTAGTTTTAAAACATCATGCAACTACTTGAAGCTTATAGCATCTTTATTGATATAATTGTTATCCCAAAAGTTTTGAAATATATCTCTGTGGTATCTTCTATCCAGTGGATCTTCTATCCAGTTTCTACTTTTAGCTTTTAATATGAAAAATCACTAGTCTTATATAATCATGCTTTTTTAAGCATGACAGTTCTAGTTACAGGAGATGCTCACTGCAAGTAGCAGTATAGTCTTGCTGACAGAATTCTTCTTTCTCAGTCCTGTAGGTGAGGGGGAAGAGGAATTGACATTTCTTTGCTAGCCAAAAGGTTTCCCATTAGTTGTCATACTTCCTAAGTTTTCATAATAATTATTAAATTCAAGTAGTGTGTGAAAAAATAGATTCCATAGAATTTGAAGAAAATGGTGATAGCAGAGATTTTAAATGAAGTTTTATTTTTTCATGTCCTAAGCATAGTGGCCAGATTAATGGTAAATGTTAAAATGTTAGAATATTTTTGTCTAATTAAAAATGCTACCTTTAAAATTGCTTTATGTAAAATTCCAATATTTTAAGTAGAGTGTATGCCAATTCTCTCTTCACTAAGTAGGTGGGAGAGGGAAAAAAATACTTAGTTTTTTAAAACTAAAAAGAAAATTATATCCACTTGTATTTTACATACACAAATTTGTTCTTTAAAGGAAACTTGGAGAATGGAAATGTAAAGCAAAACATGGCTTTAGTTGTATTTGTTTCCCCAGAATATATAGAGAAACTTCAAAATTGATCCCTCACATATAATGAGATTTTCCTTTCCTGAGGAGAAAAATAAAAAATACAACATGAAGTGTCTTAAAAATCTCATTTTTCAAATCTCCATGGTGAAGGGGCAGGCTTATATTAGTAGGTCTTCATTGTGAAAGTCTACATCATACGTTTCTGTCTTATCCACTGCTTTTTTCATAATGAGAGCCAGTATCCCAATTTTCATAGAATACTTTGGAGTTATACAGTACCTTTTTATGTTTATACTGTTGTCATGGCAAAAACAAACCAATCTGAAAATTCTTTATCCATCTAATCTTAAAATCCAGAAAAACTTATTGGGGATATTCTAAGATTACTTTAACCATGGATTACTTTAGGTTTTATTTTTTTTTAATCATAAGAAAATAATTTCCATTTTAGATTGGGTTCCTATATTTAGCATTGGTCAGTTTGAAAGTGTAGCTACTTTAAGAGTTGTGAGTGGCATTACATTTTGATCAGTTACAGAATGAGTTACACAATTCTCAAAGGCTTTAGGTAATCAAAAATTAAGTTTGTTTTCTTTCCTGTTCTAGTTACCGGTTTACTAAAATAGTGAGCATACATGATCACTTGAAAATTGGGCTTCTGGAGCACCTGAACAGAAAGGGAGTGGTTCATATTCAGCATTACAAAAGACAACTTTCTCTTTTTGAAGGGGATTACTTTGACTATTTTCCAGGTACTGGGGAAATTCCAGATTCATTACAAGTTATTGGGATGGCTATTAATTATTCATTTCCTAAAATATGTTGATTATAGACTTGAGATTTGGTTATATAGTAGAACTTTATGTCACTTGGTCAGTTTTTTTAAAAAACTGGAAGATTGTAATGAAATACAAAATTGAAACTCTTACATTAGTCACTTTTTCAGAGAATTCTAGAAACATCAGTCTTACTGATCAGAACATTTAATGGAAGAACTTATTGACAGTAATATAAGAACAGTAGGGTTTTTGCATGTGTGTTTAAGAAAAAGTTATTTTTAAAAAGCATTATAGTCTTTCCAAGAAATTTAAATAATTAGAGAAAATAGGCCTTCACATAATACACCAATTATAGCATGTTGGGTTAAAGGTGGAAATGTATAACCAGAGAGCTTTTCATAGATAATTAATACTTTTTAAAATAGTTGAATACTATATGCATTTTTTAAAAAAGAGTTCTTCATGGTGACAGTGGTTAAAAGTCTGTATATATTGACCCATATAGAATGTCCAGATGAGATAATTTGATTATTTAGAATAATTCTCTGAAGAATTATTATGTCTAGTTCCAGGCTGATTTGAGGGAAAGAGTCTTCATGAAAATATATTACCATATATTTTCCTTTCACGTATCTTTTACTTACATGGATTTATCTTGATAGTTATTTTTTGGAGTATTCACATTAGTTAGTTTTTCTTCATTAAGAAACCCTCTTTAGGCATTATTTGGACTTTTATTTTTTAACTTTTAGAGCTTGGAGTAGGTTATAGTTATATAGCAGGCTGCAATTCAGATCTTAGTCAAGTGTTTTCCCACTGTTCTCAGTCTCTGTAAGGACTGCTCTACCATATAAGTTTTTAATTCGTTCATCACACCTTTATTGTGGTATGTGCCAGGCATTGTGCTAGATGCTAAGTTACAAAAGTGAATAGGACATGGACCCTGCTCTCAGGATAAAGACAGTATAAGAGTTCAAGTTAATAGAGTTAGTCCAGAAGAAGGAACATTAGTTTATGTTTGAGGTACTGAGATGTTGAGATGAGTTTTAAAGAATAAGTAGGAATTTCTTACAGGGGAAGAATAACTAAGGGAAAGAGTACATGCTAAGGCTTAGTCTTAATACTTTAAGAAATATATCATAAGATCCCTAATTCAAATTCACATGCAAGAATTCACATTCTTACATGCAATTTTGATTTTAAATGCATATTAATTTGATTTTAAATGCACAAATAGAGAAGTATAAAGTTACATTGAGGAACAGATACATTTGCTCACAGAATGATTGGTTTGCACATAATACACCATTCTCATCATTCTTCCTGGACCAACATCTTTTCATACTAGCTTATATCCTGAACCTTCCAGTTAGCCAGCTGTGAAGATGCTGAGTCACACAGGCTAAATTAATGAATGCCAGAAGTCTACTATATACTAAATATGAAATTTTAGTGTTCATATTACCATATACTAAATATGCAATTTGGTTTTTAATACTTAGATCTTCAAATGCCTTTGTCAGTTTTGCTCACTATTAACTTTCCTAGGGATCATAAAAAGTTTAAAGGAGTATTTAGCCTAGTTAATAAGTGCATTTGCCTGTTAATTAATGTAGGTTTTTTTACTTTTTCTCTTTTGCATCAAGAATTGAAACTACCCCTGGAGAAGGAAATGGCAACCCACTCCAGTATTCTTGCCTGGAAAATTCCATGGACAGAGGAGCCTGGCAGGCTGCAGTCTGTGGGGTTACATGACTGAGCACGCACACGTGAGGGGGGGGTGGAGGGAGATGGGTTGGTAGCAGTTAACAGAGGTAGAACTGAAAAAAAGAATTGAAGCTACTAATACAGAATCTTTTTATTCAGTCTGATTATTGCCTTTAAAATGGTATTTGACAAAATTCTATGCAATATTAGGACTGATTCTAGATACAATTGTAATACAAACAACATATGGCTTAATAAATGTGTTTTATGATTAGTCACATTACTTTTTATTTGGACCTCATTTTTTGATGGTGAATTGTAAGAGCTAGTTCTTAAACTATGGAAGTATTGGCATTTAGTCAGTGTCAAGCTGTTGAAATCAAGTGAATTTAATAGAGGTGAAGCTCAGCATGTCATATGACTAGTAGAATGTCAAAAAAACTCATAAGTGGCCATAAAAATAACATGCTAATATTGTTTATATAGTCCTTTTTTGTTTTTATGATACATTCATATATATTCTCAGAGTTTGTGTGGTTTTTTTTTCTTCTCAGTTTTTAATAAGAAAAATGATGTACATTATGGATGAAAGTTTTGTGAGTGGTTGTTGTTGTTTTCTCCAGTTTAGAAAGTATTGAGAATAAGGGATATATACACATAGGCACAACATATGTTTTATGATTTCTGGTCTATATTATGTTGTTGGAGTGAAGTATCTTATGAGTTAATAAGGAAATTTTCTATGTCTACATATATAGGAATTCATATGCCTTAGGAAAGGAATTATCTTGCAACACTTCCAAACAGATAGGAAAGTGGTGTTTTTTATATTAGAAGAATCTTTGAGAGATATGCTTTAGAACTCTGGTTCTAGTTTTTATTACTGTACTAATGAAATTTATTCTTTAAAATATTGTACTTAATGGAAGCCAGTCCAATATCAAACTTTCTAGTAATTGTCAAAGGTGTTCATGTTTCTGAGAAAGCCTCATGATAAAAGATTGAGTAAAATGAGTTGCCTAAATTACAAATCAATTGTATTATGAGCAGATTTAAGAAACAGGCTTCTTTTCTTCTGCCAGAGCGATGGCATTGAATACTGCTATCACCTGGAACATGAAAATATTTTAGTTGTTTGAGCTCTATTCCAATTGTACCTTGAAATTGATACCCAAAGAGAACTTTTAATATATAACTGGTTTTTGTATTATTTCAAGAATATAATGACTCCATTATTTTCAAAGTGAGGGAAAAAGTACGGTATTTTCAAGAGGTGGAAGAAAAGTCTGATATCAGTTTAGTTTTTAAAATATTATGGACTGTGTATTAGAACAATTGAATATCTGTATTTGTATGTATTTGTACAAATTTTTAGAAAAATTAAGGTCATGAGTTCCTGAAAACATTACCTTTAACAAATACGATGCTTTGGGGGACTATTCAGGACTTAATAGTTCACATTTAAAAATAAGGTTTATCTCAGGATACATAGGTTATATACCTATGCCTGATTCATGTATGGCAGAAGCTAACGCAATGTTATAAAGTAGTTATCCTCTAATTTTAAAAAAATGTAAAAAATTTTTTAATAAATATATTGGTTATGATATCTTGACAGGAAATGCAGGTAATTATTTACTGAACCATTGTGTTTTGTTTAGTTTGTTATCAGTTAATTATAATTTGTTTCAAACTGGCATGAGTCACTATGAAAATAAGCACTGTTCTCTTTAAAAATCCGAGTAGAGACCTGTTACAAAACAGATGGTAGATTAAATGAAAGTCAAAAAGGGACCAGGGAGTTTTTAATAGGTGCTGTCTTTTTGAATTTGAAATTTTAATCTGAAATTGCTATTAAAGGATTTGTAGCAAGGAAGTGACATAATCAAGTCTTAAAGTTTAGTGACAAATTTTAGAAAGATCACTATGGATGGAAAACTAAACATTTTTCAATTATAGTTGGAAGCTCTTTGCAAGATAAGGATAACTATGAATAAGTAAAAGCAAACTGCAAGAATTATTCATGTTTGCACAACTTGATTCTTTGAAGTGTTTGGTAAAACATTAGCTTCTTTATATAATTGTTGCACACAATAGTAGAATATTATACATTCTTACTATAACCCTGAGCTGATCATATATAAGGATTTGAAAACTAATTTATAATTGTTGTAAATGCTATCTTATCTCCACTTTGCTTCATTGACAATTTAGTGTTGGTCCTGTTTGTATTAAATCAGATAATACTACTGAGTGATAGCATTTATGCCTTGTGTAGTCATGGTGTATTCTAGGTTGCTGGCCCCTACCTCCAAGCTGGGTATAAAACCAATATATATTATAAAAAGAAAATGAAACTGAGAAAACTTGTAAGATTAGGAAAGTTTGAGATGTAAAAGGAGTTAGGAGCAAAAGTACAGGAAAAAAAAAATCCTTCCCTAATTGCATCTTACACTGTAGCCTGCCTGTGTTCTACATAAAATTTTTTGCTGTTGAAAATAACATGTAAATAACAGCCTATGTAGCCCACCTCAAACATTTTTTGACTGTTGATACTGTTTTCACTGTCTAAAATAGTGTAATAACAAGTTCCATATTATAAAGAGTTCTCCCTCTTATCTTGAGGTTGGGGCCAGACTACCAGTTTGAACAGAAAATTCCAAATTAGATATCATGGTTACATGAGTATACAGAAATTGATTTTTAATTGAAAACACAAAATATAACACCATGATTTATTTTTAAGATTGAATGTGCTTAAGTTTTAGCCAAACAGTAAATGACATATAGTTTATAACATCCAGGTTATCAGCATAAACTCAGCAGGCTTAATTTTTCATAGTTACCAAGACTGTTTAACTTAGTTCTTATGAGTGGTAAGCAAGCTTTGAAAAACTTTCATTTCCATTAATATAAATTCTGAACTCTCCTATGAATGGGTTTCTACTACTTGCAAAGAGCTAGCTTCACTAAAAGCATTTTGTCACTGTGCTCCAAAACAAATATCTTCCTGTAGCCAAAAAGTTACCTCTATGACTCTACGTCTTTGTCAGTCTTTACATATTCTACTTAGTGGCTCTAGACATCTAATTGATAAGGTAATATTGGGTTCAAAATGAAGTCACATTATATAGCATTATCAACTTAAAATTATTTTAGCTTGAGATAAAATATTGTGGGAAAACTGTACTTCCACTGTCTATTTTATTTTAGATTCTAAATTATTCAAAATGGAACAGAGCTGGAGAATTAACTTATTCATAATTTTAATCATGCCATAAAGTAAAATTGGGTTGTTGTATTATTACATAAGAGCTGGAAGAAGTAAGAATACTATTGGCCAGAGTTCACATAATAGAAGTTTGTTTTCTCAGACTCAGCTGATCTGTACTGTCCCTTCTAGAAAATGATTGACCCAAAAGGAAAACTTAGATGGCTGCTCTTTCATGTTGATGAGTTGACAATGGAAGCAGTAAATATCTCTTTAAAGTTCATTTCTTCCTTGTGCTCCATCTCGGTTTTTAGCTCCTACTCAGGCTAATTGCGGAGAAGGCAATGGCACCCCACTCCAGTACTCTTGCCTGAAAAATCCCATGGACGGAGGAACCTGGTGGGCTGCAGTCCATGGGGTCGCTAAGAGTCGGACACGACTGAGCGACTTCACTTTCACTTCTCACTTTCATGCATTGGAGAAGGAAACGGCAACCCACTCCAGTGTTCTTGCCTGGAGAATCCCAGGGATGGGGGAGCCTCGTGGGCTACCGTCTATGGGGTCGCACAGAGTCGGACACAACTGAAGCGACTTAGCAGCAGTAGCAGCAGGCTAATTGGCAAATGCCTGGGATGGTTAGACAATCCATAATTTCTGCCAGGAAAAAAAACTCTGAACTTCTCTCCCAGTTAACCAGTAGTTTGCTGTGGTTAAAATTAATGTAGGTTTTGCAGCAACAAATATTAGCATTTTTGTTTACTATAAATAATTGACTTGAAATTTGGGAAATGAATAGTTGAGTACATCATTTGAATGTTTATTTGATTAGTTACTTATTAGTGCAAGAGGCCATCAATGTAAATTTCTCTCTCTCTCTCTCTCTATATATATATATATAAAATCACTTTGTTTCTGCATTTTAATGTTTAATATGTATGGTTTCTTTTACTTGAAAATATATTTTATTTTTTGCAGTGTTTGAGCAATACACCTCCACTTACTGAATATTTCCTGAATGATAAGTATCAAGACGAACTGAATTTTGACAATCCCTTAGGAATGAGAGGTGAAATAGCTAAATCTTATGCTGAATTGATCAAGCAAATGTGGTCTGGAAAGTTCAGCTATGTCACACCAAGAGCCTTTAAGGTTAGTATCTCAAATACATTTTCATCAAGGCGTTTTTACCCCCAAGAGGACAGACGTCTTTAGGAAAAGAGCAAAGAATCATAGCTATTACAGTGGTTTGTGGCCCTCCAGAGGGACTCAGCATATAAATAAATACGCAGCAAATAAAGTATTAAATTTTCAGGGTGGGGTACAGAAATAGATAATTAGTTTAAAATATCCAAAAAGAGTTCTGGGAGATGTCAAAGGAAATAAATAAAAGTTGAGAAATGCAGGCATGGTTCAAAATGACGACAGACAGACAGCAGTGAGCACTTGCAGATTGTTTTAGAATACAGCATATCTCTAAGAAACCTACGTAAATATACAGAGGTAAAGACTAAATTTGAGCATGTCATTAAGCTCTAAGAACTCTTATTTTGAGAGTGATAAGTTTGAAAAATTACTGAAATTAGTCTGCAAAGCAAACACTAAATACTGAGTATGGTGATGGTGGTAGTTTAGTCACTAAGTCATGTCTGACTCTTGGCGACCCCGTGGACTGTAGCCCACCAGGCTCCTCTCTCCATGGGATTCTCCAGGCAAGAATATTGGATTGGGTTGCCATTTCCTCCTTCAGGAGCTCTTCCCAGCAGTTTTCAATCACTTTTTATACAACTTAAATGATATTCTTATAGGAAATCAACTGGGCAACATTTTATTACTGTATGCTAGTTCTTTAAAAATAAATAGCAACAAAGCAGAAAAGCTCCTACATTTGTTCCTTAACTTTCCAAACTTTGGACCAACTGGTTTAGACAAATCATTCCTCAGCCTTTATCCATAATTCCAATTATTTTCATTTTACAAGATGTCCTCATTTAAAATTACATTGTAAATAGGTCTTTGATACCTGACTTTTTTCTTTTACATTTCTTTTCAGTCTCATCAAAAAAATACTTAGCACTGCAATGACTAGAAAAATTATATATGAGCATGAATATTCCTTTTGTCTCTATGAGATTTATCCTCTTTAAACACAGAAGCTGAATGAGAGCACTGTAGTTTTCAAGTGACCCAAAAATGTTACTGAATTTTAAGTCTGTGTGTGTGTGTGAGCTCAGTCATATTCGACACTTTGCAACCCCATGAACTGTAGCCCACCAGGCTTCCTCTGTTCATGGAATTGCTTCCACTAAGAGCAAGTCTTTAGTGTTTCCCAATTCTTTGTACAAAACTGCAACGTTTTCTCATTGTTCTTCGCTCAGGTCAACGTTTCTTTTCTATTTTACAACTTAGCTACCATTATTAAAATATTTTTAGATATGTAATTATTTATGTGTATTTACCCATATGTAATTATCGTATCTGCAAATTACTGCAAAAGTGCCACAGGTTGATTTCAGGATTACAAATAAACTTTAGGAAGTAGATGAATTCACAGATATGGATTATCGACTATATTTTTTTTTAAATCCCTAGAACTGATTTTATAGTTTTGCTTTTCTTACAGACACAAGTAGGACGTTTTGCACCTCAGTTCTCTGGATACCAGCAGCAGGACTGTCAAGAACTATTAGCTTTCCTATTAGATGGACTACATGAGGATTTGAATAGAATTAGGAAAAAACCATATATACAATTAAAAGATGCTGATGGAAGACCAGATAAGGTAAATTTAACCATATTATTGTCACATTGTTACAATAATGTGATATCTCTGTGTAATATGTGTCTGTTTTCCTTATAGGTAGTTGCTGAAGAAGCCTGGGAAAACCATTTAAAAAGAAATGATTCTATCATAGTAGATATATTTCATGGCCTTTTTAAATCAACTTTAGTATGTCCGGAATGTGCTAAGATTTCAGTAACATTTGATCCTTTCTGTTACTTGACACTTCCATTGCCCATGAAGAAGGAACGTACCTTGGAAGTTTATTTAGTTAGAATGGATCCACTTACCAAACCTATGCAGGCAAGTAATGATTCTTTTCTTGGCATTTGTTAGTTCTGAATCCTTATGCCTTAAGTTCAGTTCAGTTCAGTCGCTCAGTCGTGTCCGACTCTTTGCCACCCCGTGAATCTCAGCACACCAGGCCTCCCTGTCCATCACCATCTCCCGGAGTTCACTCACACTCACGTCCATTGAGTCCGTATGCCTTAAGTACAATTCAGTAATAAACTTTTTTGCATAAGAGATTTTTATACGCTAAATACTTTGAAAATTAGTGCAACTCATCATGTAAAAAAAAAAAATTCTCAAAGGCATTTTCTTATCAAAAATGAGAGGTGGTTTGATTTTATAATGTTGTTAGGAATATTAGCTTGCAAAGATTAATAATATAATAGTATTTACTCAGTTTTCCAACTGGAACTTTCTTTAATCTTCATTGTAGTCTTTTTCCTACTGGCTATTGAAAGTGAAACTAATTAATATTCACTGTGCATTTTGATTCATGATATGATAAGATAATGGTATATTTAAAATACTTGTAGTATTTAAGCATTTGAAGAACTTGGAAGAGAAGTGGAAATTTAGTTAGGGTAAAAATACTTGCTTCAGTAATGTTCTAATCTTTCAACAGTTTGGTTAGTCTACACAAGAATAGAAGAACTTTATTCTATACAAGAGCCCTGTGGTAGACCTTAATATCAATTGTCTGCCTGATTCCATTGCCTAGTGTTATAATTGGGTTATTTTACATTTTATGAAGCAAAACACTATGTATTTTCCCTTTCTTAATCAGTTAATCATTTTCTGACATTTGACCTACCCTAATAAAAGTATTTCCTTCCTTTTCAACCTTCTGTTCTCCTGAATTCTATTATAACACTTACCAAATTTTTTTATGACCTTTGGTTAATTTTAAGTTTTGCCCCCTAGACTGTGAATTCTTTGAAGAAAGGAACTTTGGAAATCTTTTTATTCCCAATCCTCATGACTTAGAAGTGTTCAAAAATTTGATTCATTCAAATATGTATTGGGTACTTTCTGAGTATAAAGCTCTGATAAACAAAGTAAACATAGTTCATCCTTTAAAAAATAGTTTACTAAAATCCTAGTATAGGTTCCAGCCAGAAGTGCAGTTTATTAGAGCGTATTAGTTATATTAGTCTGCTCAGGCCGCCATAATGAAATACCGCAGACTGAGTGACATAACAGAAATTTATTTTCCCACAGTTGGAGGCCAGAAATAGAAGAATAGAGAACCAGCTTGGTAGTTTCTAATGCTGACTCTTCCTCACTTACAGATGGATGCCTCCTCAAATGCATCCTCACAGGGCAGGGAGATAGAGAGTGGGAACACAGGCTCTAGAGAAAAAGGAATTAGCTTGGTTAGCCCATCTGATGAGTTTTCCCATCACTGAAGTTGATTTAAATTAAGAAGTTCGTTAGTAATTGCATTGAATATGTATTATGTATTGAACTCACATACTATGCAAGGTGCTGGATGTACAAAGGTATTCCTTGTCTTCTTCTTAAGAAGTTTGTCATACAGTGTGAAGAGTTCCCTGACAGGGTGCTTGAGGAGTATACAGAAGGAATAACCTACCCAAACTGGCAGTGACGCCTGTGCTGAATCCTGAAGGATGATTAGGATTTAAGCACATGAAAATTGGGAATAAATGCCAGGAGAGTGACACATACAAAGAAAGGGCTGAGGCAAAAGAGAACATGGCCCACTTCTGGAAACTACAGGTAGATAATATGGCAAACAGAAGCTAGATCACGAAGAAGCTTTATGTGCTATCACAAGAAGCTTGCACTTCATCCTAAAGACTAAAGGGAGCCATTAAAGCTTATTAAGTAAAGAGAGTGTATGGTCAGATTTGTGTTTCAGAAAGAACACTGGCTAGTGCAAAGATTGGATTGGAGAGGCTTAGTCAGGCGCACTAAGTAAAAGGTTTTTTTGTAGTGATGAGATGACAGATGACAAGGGCTTGGACTCTTAAGCTAAGTATCAGGATGGCAGACAGGTAGAAGAGCCAGTTGAATATAGGAGTTGAAAATATATTAAGATATTCAAGTTTATGGGATTGGAAAACTGAGGAGAATGGTACTATTTGTTTTACTGGAAGATAAGGGAAGAAAGTTTTAAGAAGAAGTCTATTTAGTATTGGATATCTTGATTTAACATGACTTAAATCTGTGTTTAAGTATTGGACAAATTGAGAATCAAGAGGAAAATTTGGGAGACGTATCAGTAAGCATTGTCTTTATGTATGTAGGTAGACTGGAAGAGAGAGGTCTGTGCTTGAGAGATAAATTGGGTGGTGAGCTCTATGAACATGGTAGGAAATGTATTAGAAGGATGAGATCACTTAGTTGATTGTCTAAACCAGAACAATTTGAAAAATGAAAAGGGCTGTATTAATAATTATACCAAGACATCAGGTTAACCCAGGACTGGCCAAAGCAAACTGGGATATATTGTCACCTAATCTAAGGAGAGCATATAGAATCAAGAAGGCTAAAGATAAAAGCCTGAAGGATTACACTAGAGGGTTAGTTCTTTCCTCAAGAAGATTTGACCAAGGCATTAGAAAAGAACAAGATGTAGTTGTGTTATAGGGAAAGGAAGATTTTGAAGGAGGCAGTGGTCAGCAGTCTTGCTACAGAGAGAGAATAAAATAAAGACTGATAAAGACTTGGTTAAATGGTAGCCTTGAAGAGGTGAGGGCAAAAGCCAGGAGTGGATTAATAAGTAAATGGGAGATAAGTTACAAGAGTGTAGACATTATTTTTAACAAGGCTGTTTATAAAGCAGAAGAGAAAGGGAGAAAATTAATGGAGGATTATTAAAAAGCAGTGAGAGATCGATTTGTTTTTTGAGACATTTCTGATTTTACAAGAGTTAAAAAGTAAAGTGAAAGTGTTAGTTGCTCACTTGTGTCCAACTCTTCACAGCCCCACAGACTGTAGCCCACTAGGCTCCTCTGTCCATGGATTTCTCCAGGCAAGAATACTGGTGTGGGTAGCCATTTCCTTCTCCAAGAGATCTTCCCATCCCAGGGATAGAACCTGGATCTTCTCCATTTCAGGTGGATCCTTTGCTGTCTGAGCCACCAAGATAAAATGAAATAAAGGATAATTGCTGAGTTTATGTTCTAGAGGAGTCAGAAGAGAATATATAGATGACAGGATTAGTCTTTTTTGTTGTTTGTTTTAAACTGCAAAGCATTTTTTTTTAATCGTTTCCATCTTTTTAAGCCACTTTTAGAATGAGAAGAGTACCACCTGATTCCCTTTCCTTGTATCAAAAGAGAGAAAAGGACATTTTAGACTCACGTTTACAGGGGGCTTCCTGGTGGCTCAGAGGTTAAAGCGTCCGCCTGCAATGTGGGAGACCTGGGTTCGATCCCTGGGTTGGGAAGATCCCCTGGAGAAGGAAATGGCAACCCGCTCCAGTATTCTTGCCTGGAGAATCCCATGGACAGAGGAGCCTGGTGGGCTACAGTCCATGGGGTTGCAAAGAGTCGGGCACAGCTGAGCGACTTCACTTTCACTCTACAGGGGAAACAGTAAGTTGGAGATTTTCCTATCACCTAGGCTGTTTTCTCACTCAAATAGGTATTCCGCGGATAGTGAGAGGAGTAGTGGTGAAATAGGAAGCCTAAGAAATGATGACGATTTTAAATAGTTACTGAGAGAAATATGAGAATAAGCAAATGAAGGAGACACAGAAGAATTTCTGGCTAGTTTTGAAGGATCCATTGAGATTGGACACTGAGTTTGTAGTACACCAGTCTATAAAGTTGGGCAATTTACTCCAGCATATCTAAACAACTCTAAGAAAGTATAGCAAGAATAAAATTGAATAGCTGAATAATAAAGTAGTTAAAGTTTTTGCAATGGAATGGTTGAAGGGATGAATCATAGGGATGGAAGGGCATGGAGATATTAAGGAGCCAATGGAAAAAACTGAGAGTTAAAAGGACTGGATATCTCAATGCAAGCCAAGAATAGGAAAGAATGGGTTTCCAGGAAAAGTAAATAGTGTTTAGACAATTAAGAGTTTAAGATATCAGAGGTGGAAAAGGAGATGGCAAGTTCTGAGACGTGAGCCATGGTTAAATGCAAGTGTAGGCCTTTGAATCGAGCAGTGAAGGAATAATAAGGCTAAGATAAACTGTCCACATGGACTTTGTCACCCAGGACAATGGCAAGATTGGAGACAGACACTGTGAGCCAAATGCCAAGTGAATGTAAGGAAGCAACCAGGTTAGTCTTAACTAGTGAGTATTTTTTCCAAAGTAATAAAGTCATTGCAATTTTCTTTTTTGTTTTTTAGTATAAAGTGGTTGTCCCTAAAATTGGAAACATACTTGATCTTTGTACAGCATTGTCTCTTTTGTCAGGAGTACCTGCAGATAAGGTAGGATGTTTCTGGGTTTAAAGTATGTAAGTTGGAGTTTAGTTTTTCACTGTTATAAACCCTGCTTAATAGAAATTTATTTCCTTTTAGATGATAGTTACTGATATATACAATCATAGATTTCACAGAATATTTGCAATGGATGAAAATCTTAGTAGTATTATGGAACGTGATGATATTTATGTGTAAGTATGAAATTCATTGCATAAATATTTCTTGAGAAAAAAATTGAAAGGAAATATCATAAAATTTCCAAAGTTTACAGTCAGTTTTATCCTTGCAGGTTTGAGATTAACATAAATAGGACAGAAGATACAGAGCATGTGATTATTCCTGTTTGCCTGAGAGAAAAATTTAGACACTCAAGTTACACCCACCATACTGGTTCTTCACTTTTTGGGCAGCCTTTTCTTATGGCTGTTCCACGGAACAATACTGAAGATAAACTCTATAATCTTTTGCTTGTGAGAATGTGGTAAGTCCCAAATAGTTCTACATTAACCTAATAAAATATCAAATAGCTAATAAAAGCAAACATGCAAGGTACTATCAGAATATAATTAGTTATCTATATTATCTTTGTTTAGACAGGTAGCAGTGTAAGAAATCAAATTATAAGCTAATCCAGTTTCTTGATCATGTGAAACACTTAACTGAGATAATTTCAAATACAGGAAGCATAAATTCTCATAGTTGTTTTACACTAAAAGTTTATAGTTGGAAGAAAATAGTTTATCATGTATGCACTTTGAAATCATAACAAATGTCTTATGCTTCATTTCTTTATATGCAGTGCTCAAACTCATAACAAGAACTCATAAAAATAAATAGTTTTATTTAAAAAGATAAGCTTTTATGGTTCTTTCTTTTGTAAGGCAACATCTTTTTCAGTTGAACCTTGGTTTGAATTAGAGTAATCAAGAATGCCATTTACTCCCTTTCTTTTATCTGTTATAACTGACATATTTAGTATTCTTACTTACATACATGTTTTAATCATTATAGTCCCATAACCCATACGTAAAGATCACATTACAATCTCTAAGTGATCTTAGCGGTACTATATATATATCATCTACTTGAGGATCTTTATAAAATAATTTAAAGTTTTGTTTTATTGAAAGAATGGAAAACTTTTCTAAGTTTTTACCTTAGTAGAACTGAACCTGTTTGATTTCTGATTTTATTTCAGCCGATACGTCAAAATATCTACTGACACCGAAGACACTGAAGGATCCCTACACTGCTGTAAGGACCAAAATATTAATGGGAATGGCCCAAATGGCATCCATGAAGAAGGCTCACCAAGTAAGATTTATGTATTAAATTGTAAAATTTTCTCTTGGGTTATTGTTGCAGAGGGCAATTAAGAGGATGAGGATTAAGGAACTTAACAATATCTGCAAGCCTGGGGGGAAAAATGTTCATATCAATAAGTATTAATAATGTAGCATTGGGTTTGTATAAAGATTTCTAATATCTAATATTAGGTGAAATGGAAACAGATGAGCCAGATGATGAATCCAGTCAGGATCAAGAACTGCCCTCTGAGAATGAGAACAGTCAGTCTGAAGATTCAGTTGGAGGAGATAACGATTCTGAAAATGGATTATGTACTGAAGAGACTTGCAGAGGTCAACTCACGGGACACAAAAAGCGATTGTTTACATTCCAGTTCAACAACTTAGGCAATACTGATATCAACTACATCAAAGATGATACCAGGCATATAAGATTTGATGATAGGCAGCTTAGGTTAGATGGTAAGTATTTGTGGAAAATGACTTAAACACTAAACTTGACCAAAATGTGTTGGGGTGGGGTGTTTTTTTTTTTTTTTGAGGTGAAACCTTGAAATTCAACACTGTCCTGAGAAGTAACATTTACTTATCTATCTACATGTTTAAATGAAAAACCTTCATTTCTAAGTATGCTGAAACATGTCAGTGTTTATTAAATGAATATTGGACTTACGCTTAAGTTTTGTAAAATATTTTAATGGCTTGTAAACAGCAAATTACCCTGATCACCTTGTATAGCAATCTCTCTCTTCTGCTGTATATCTTAAAATGTATTATTTTATATCTTAAAATATATTAACTCAATACAGCATATTAAATCTTAAAGAAAAAAATATGTTTTCCACCTTAGAAAGGTCTTTCCTTGCTTTGGATTGGGATCCTGATTTGAAAAAAAGATATTTTGATGAAAATGCTGCTGAGGTAAGTCATTGGTCATTCCTTCTTTCTCTCTTCCATATTGATAACTCTGTTTGGTTACACTTTTTTTCTTCTACCAAATATGTTTATTTTGCAATTTTAAAAATAGTTATATCTTAAAAGAGAAAAGGTTCATCTTCTTTGAACCTGCTATTTAAACTTTCTGATTGTCCATATAGGTATGTATACAGAAAATGTTAGAAATACTGTAAATCTCAGCTGAAATAAGCTTTTGATTTATTTGAGAACATTTAGGAGTTTTTCATGACTATTCATAGTAATATGATATCACTAAAATGAGTTTTGTTTCATTTGTTTTCTTAACTCAAGAAATACTTCTCTTTAGGATTTTGAAAAACATGAAAGTGTGGAATACAAACCTCCTAAAAAACCCTTTGTGAAATTAAAAGATTGCATTGAGCTTTTTACAACAAAAGAAAAGCTAGGTGCTGAAGATCCTTGGTAAGAGACAAAATTAAATAATTGTTTCTAATTATTTTTTAAGGATATATACTGAGGTATGTGCTACATCAAATTGAAAAAGTAATAGTTAAATTCCCTTTGATATTTTAAACAATAAGCGTTTGTTTATATGCCTATAATATATTAAGAATGAAAATGTCTTTAAAAGTGTTATAATGTTGTTTTAATCTTGTTTTAGTATATTTTCCATAATAGCCATTTTACTATGAATAATTCATTTTAGTTACATTTTTCCAGGAACTTTTAGCTGTGGAGGTATTCCAACAGAAGCTTTTTTAGGAAAATCACAATATGTTCTGTGTTGTTACTAATTTGGGTCCAGAAAGTCTCAAGATTTTTCTAATGCCTTTATTTCAGCACAGTTTTGCTACATCCATGTTTTTTTACCTTACTAAAATGTAAATAATCTAGCCCTCGTTACTTCTTTGAATACTTATTTACATACTCATTTTCAATCGTTAACTCTATTTGAAAAATGTATTGATTAAAAATAACAAGTTCCTGTCAGTCTGTTACATATTAGGCATTTCCTGATATTACCTCTGACGTTATCTCTAATAAGCTTTAAATATTTCTCTATATTTAGGTATTGTCCCAATTGTAAAGAACATCAGCAAGCCACAAAGAAATTGGATTTATGGTCTCTGCCTCCAGTACTTGTGGTGCATCTCAAGCGATTTTCTTATAGTCGATACATGAGAGACAAGTTGGATACTTTAGTTGATTTTCCTATCAAGTAAGTTCTGATTGAGCTTAACAAAGGTTGGGCGCCTCTAACTTTTTTTAACATCACTCCCAGATTATAGGTGTTTTTTTGTTTATTTTTACACATAGTTGACTTTAAATATTATGTGGTTTCAGGTGTATGGTATAGTGATTTGATATCTTTATACATTACACAGCATACAAAGTTACTATAATATTAGCTGTACTTTCTATGCTGTACATTAAGTCCTTTTGACTTATTGTATATCTAAATCCCTTTCACCTAGTTTACCCATCCCCCACCCGTCTTCCCCTTTGGCAACCACAAGATTGTTCTCTGTATCTGTGAGTCTGTTTCTACTGTGTTATATTTGTTGATTTGTTTTGTTTTAGATCCAGTCTCAGTTTTTGAGTGTATTTTTGGGGTTGTTCTAGCAATTTGTATGGACTAGTAACAATTTTTATTCCTTTTCTTAGATCTTTCAAAGGACAAAGAGAAAATACATTTTTTAAAAAAAGTAAAACTCATTTTATGTTACATTATCTTTTGAGTTCACTGGCCCTGTTTGTAAATCTAAGATACTTCATGGGATCTTAGTGATTTTGTTTTCATCATTAATCCTCCATTCTTCCTAAGTGCATTTTTAGAAAGACTAATGTGGAAACTGAACAGTGGAGTTGTGCAGAAGGCAGGTGATGCAGTAGAGTAGTGAGTCATCCTGTTGTCACCTTTTGCTTTTCTTATTTCAGTGTCTGTAGTAAGTCATCCTGTTTGTAAAAATATGCAAAGAAGTCTACATACAGCATCTCAGTAGTCTTTTTTTATTCTTTCATTAAAATCATTGAGAATTCAGATAGACAAAAAGGGAATAATGTATCTTCATTCACGGAGTCCAGGAAGGACTTCATTACGCCCTATTTTGTAAAAAGACCATGCTGCTCTCCCATTTTCCTGAAGAAAAAATTGGCAGTATTCTTTCATATTTCATAATATTGGTATACCAAATTTACTTACTACAGTTTATAAGTAAACAGATACTGAAGGCAGGTGTTGTATGTGTGTGCAGAGGTGACTAGAAGGAAATGGATGATGTACTGAAAACATTCTCTGAATTGCTTATTCTAATCCATGTTTATAAATTTAAAATAGAAAATGTTTTGTAGTTATAGAATAAAAATGCTTATTTTCTCTTTAATAAAACAAAATTATGAGCCATCAAGCTTTTCAAGAACAGCATTTTGAAAATATGAGTAAAAGAACAAACAAAAGTAATAAGCTAAATCTATTAGAGATCTATTTGAAATTTAGAATCATTCTTGCTTTTTAATTATACAAATACGAAAAGAATAACCAGAAAAAAATAAACTATAAAATGGTCATATTCCAGTTTTGTGTGTAATAAATTATAAACAACTGGTTGCATTTCAGAGAATGTTACTCATTTAGGATGCATAGGTCATCAAAACCTGGAAACATAGAATAGATATTGGGGTTATATTTAAATATATTTTATATTCAAATTAGGATAAAATTTCTAAGAAAGTTTTTTTTCACTGTCCCTTTATTCTTCCTTAAATAAATAATTTCTGAAAATGACTTTAAAAAAGAACCCACGTGATAAATGGTGATGTCTATATTTCCTCTTATATTAAGAAATGTATTAGCATGAAAATACGAATCTGAAAACAATCAATCAGTGGAGAATTTTTTAATTCTCAATCCGTAAGAAAATTTTTGCTGAAACACTCAAATCTCAAGGGTATTTATATAATTTTATAGTTATTTGGCTCTTAGTAATTTCTTTAATTAGATATGTGTGTGTGTGTGTGTGTGTGTGTGTATAGGAGTATATTTAAATGAGAGTCAAACAACACTGACTGAAGAGTAGAATTTCATTGCATTTAGGGGAAACATAAAATTAACTTGATCTCTTTTTTAAACAGTGATTTGGATATGTCAGAATTCCTAATTAATCCAAATGCAGGTCCTTGCCGCTATAATTTGATTGCTGTTTCCAACCACTATGGAGGAATGGGAGGAGGACACTGTAAGTTGATAATTTACCTTTTTACTAAAGTCTTGATGTTTAATAATGCCAGACTTTTTTCCTTAAAATATTACTTCTTAAAAGAAAAATGTGAGATGTGTCTTACACAGTAGATATTGTGTCTGCATCAGCAGATATTGATTAATGAATGAATCAGCTTTTGAACCTCTTTTTCTTTTTTTAACATTAAGAGGATTGAGTTAATCATACTCCTCAGTTAAGAGCACTGGAAATCACTGGTCCATTCAGGGCTCCTGTCCTTCACCTTCTCCTCCTTCCCTTTCTAACATGTTTGTTGTATGTGCTCTCACAAATCACACGTCGTTGTTAATTTATATGTTTGTTACTCTGCTGTAGAGTTTACTCTTTTCTCTTGACACTTAAGACTTCTGCATATTACTTTGTGTCAATTTAATCCATTGCTTCTAACCACTCATGGCTTACATCTACCATATTCTCTCTTTTCACTTCATGGTGGACATCCAGATTAACTTTAACTTTCTACCACCTCAAGAACAATAAACATCATTGTTTTTAGTCTCCTGTGTGAGAATTTCTTTGAGCTACATACCCAGATGTAAGATTGCTGGGTTGGAGTAAAGTACTGTGAGACGGCACTCCAGGATGATTATTCCAATCTGTGCTCTCCAGTTGATAGGTTTTTCTGAAGAACCATCTTTGCATTTGGGGGTAAACCCTATTCATTAAATATTTTTTTAATATACTCAGTTGGATTTGGTTAGCTGGTTTTGTTTAGGATTAAATAAAATTTAATTCATGTCTGAAATGATATTCTAATTTTTTTTTAATTGCTCTTTCAGTTTCAGTTTCAGTTCAGTCACTCAGTCGTGTCTGACTCTTTGCAATCCCATGAACTGCAGCACACCAGGCCTCCCTATCCAAAACCAACTCCCAGAGTTTACCCAAACTCGTGTCCATTGACTCGGTGATGCAATCCGTCCATCTCATCCTCTCTCGTCCCCTTCTCCCACCTTCAATCTTTCTCAGCATCAGGGTCTTTTCAAATGAGTCAGCTCTTTGCATTGGTGGCCAAAATATTGATGTTTCAGCTTCAACATCAGTCCTTCCAATTAACACCCAGAACTGATCTCCTTTAGGATGGACTGGTTGGATCTCCTTGCAGTCAAAGGGACTCTCAAGAGTCTTCCCCAACACCACAGTTCAAAAGCATCAGGTCTTCTGCACTCAACTTTCTTTATAGTCCAACTCTCATATCCATACATGACCACTGGAAAAACTATAGCCTTGACTAGACGGACCTTTGTTGGCAAAGTAATGTCTTTGCTTTTTAATATGCTGTCTAGGTTGGTCATAACTTTCCTTCCAAGGAATAAGAGTCTTTTAGTTTCATGGCCACAATCACCATCTGCAGTGATTTTGGAGCCCAAAAAATAAAGTCAGCCACTGTTTCCACTCTTTGCCCATCTATTTGCTATGAAGTGATGAGACCGGATGCCATGATCTTCGTTTTCTGAATGTTGAGCTTTAAGCCAACTTTTTCACTCTCCTCTTTCACTTTCATCAAGAAGCTCTTAGGTTCTTCTTCGCTTTCTGTCATAAGGATGGTGTCATCTGCATATCTGAGGTGATTGATATTTCTCCCGGCAATCTTGATTCCAGCTTGTGCTTCTTCCAGCCCAGCCTTTCTCATGATGTACTCTGCATAGAAGTTAAATAAGCAGGGTGACAATATACACCCTTGACATACTACTTTTCCTATTTGGAACCAGTTTGTTCCATGTCCAGTTCTAACTGTTGCTTCTTGACCTGCGTATAGGTTTCTCAAGAGGCAGGTCAGGTGGTCTGGTATTCCCATCTTTTTCAGAATTTTCCACAGTTTCTTGTGATCCACACAGTCAAAGGCTTTGGCATAGTCAATAAAGCAGAAATAGATGTTTTTCTGGAACTCTCTTGCTTTTTCAATGATCCAGCGGATGTTGGCAATTTGATCTCTGGTTCCTCTGCCTTTTCTAAAACCACCTTGAACATCTGGAAGTTCACGGTTCACATATTGCTGAAGCCTGGCTTGGAGAATTTTGAGCAACTTTTCTAGCATGTGAGAGGAGTGCAATTGTGTGGTAGTTTGAGCATTCTTTGGCATTGCCTTTCTTTGGAATTGGAATGAAAACTGACCTTTTCCAGTCCTGTGGCCCCTGCTGAGTTTTCCAAATTTGCTGACATATTAAGTGCAGCAGTTTCACAGCATCATCTTTCAGGATTTGAAATAGCTCCACTGGAATTCCATCACCTCCACTAGCTTTGTTCGTGGTGATGCTTTCTAAGGCCCACTTGACTTGACATTCCACGATGTCTGTCTCTAGGTGAGTGATCACACCATCATGATTATCTGGGTTGTGAAGATCTTTTTTGTACAGTTCTTCTGTGTATTTCTGCCACCTCTTCTTTATATCTTCTGCTTCTGTTCGGTCCGTACCATTTCTGTCCTTTATCGAGCCCATCTTTGCATGAAATGTTCCCTTGGTATCTCTAATTTTCTTGAAGAGATCTCTAGTCTTTCCCATTCTACTGTTTTCCTCTATTTTTTTCACTAATCATTGAGGAAGGCTTTCTTATCTCTCCTTGCTATTCTTTGGAACTCTGCATTCAAATGGCTATATCTTTCTTTTCTCCTTTGCTTTTCGCTTCTTTTCTTTTCACAGCTATTCATAAGGCCTCCTCAGACAGCCATTTTGCTTCTTTTGCATTTCTTTTTCTTGGAGATGGTCTTGATCCCTGTCTCCTGCACAGTGTCATGAACCTCCATCCATAGTTCATCAGTCACTCTGTGAGATCTAGTCCTTTAATCTATTTGTCACTTCCACTGTATAGTCATAAGGGATTTGATTTAGGTCATACCTGAATGGTCTAGTGGTTTTCCCCACTTTCTTCAATTTAAGTCTGAATTTGGAATCAAGATTATGACCTAGTCTAATGAAACAGGCTAGGACACTTTACCGTTTTATGTTTCCTGAAGCAGCTAGTATAATATAAGAATTAACTGGTAATGAAAGTTTAGTAGAATTCATCCAATAAAACTATCTGGACTTCTCAGCCATAAATTATTCTATTTATATCATGTTTATTGATTTTCTTTTTCCAGAGTGTATACATATTGACATTCTCCATTTTGCTTAAAAATGTGTATTTCCCAATTTATTTGAGAATAGTTGTTTATAATACTCTTATGCTATATTTTTGTCCCTTGTTCTTTTCCGTCTTTGGAAAGAATAGACTTTCTATTTTATTACGTTTTTCTTTTTGTTACACATGGTATGTATTCTATCTTGTTGATTTCTCTTCTTCTCCTTGGTATAGTTTTCCTCTGGTTACTCTGAGTTTGCTCTTTTATTCTTTCTTTAGTTTCTTGGGTTGCATGCTTAACTTTGTTTTCTTTCTTTTCCCTCTGTTGAAGGCTATAATTAAAGCTATAAGTTTTCCTTTATATACTGTTCATCACTGTTTCATAAATTTTTAACTGTAGTCTTCTTTTTCTTTGAATTCTGTGTATGTTTTTAGTTTCCTGTATAATTTTCTGAATATCACAAGATTATCTCATGTGCTTTTTCAAGTTTATGTTTTTTGTAAAGCTCTCCTTTTTTTCTTAATTTTATTTTATAGCAATTAGGGCCATTATCTATATTAACCCTAGAAGTATTACGGCTTTCATGTAGCTTAATACATGGACTGCTCCTTAAATGTTTATGTACTTTAAAAGAGTATACATTCCCCATTCGAACACAGAGTTCTCTATTTCTATTACAGTTAATCTTATTAGTTGTATTTAAATCATTACTATTTCTGGTTATTTTTGATGTTCATTCTTTTTCTAAGATGAATTTGTCAGGACTACTACTAAAATGATGATTTATCTGTTTCATCTAACAGTTTTATTAGTTGTTTTGCATTATTAGTTGCATTTATGTTTAAAATGGGTAGCCCTTCTTTTATCTATTGTTCTTTTTTACCTGAGTTTGATACTCATTTTTCATTTTGTCTTTTTCTCAGAATTACAAATATTAGTTTAGCTTTCTTTTGATACCACCATTTACTTTGCAAACTCTGTGCCTTTTTATTAGATGTGTCTCTTTTTTTGTTTTTTTGAAAGTCGCTCAGTCATGTATGACTCTTTGTGACCCCATGGACTATACAGTCCATGGAATTCCCCAGGCCAGAATACTGGAGTGAGTTGCCTTTTCCTTCCCAAGGGGATCTTCCCAACCCAGGGATTGAACGCAGGTCTCCGGCATTGCAGGTGGATTCTTTACCAGCTAAAACACCAGTTCAGTTCAGTTCAGTCGCTCAGTCGTGTCCGACTCTTTGTGACCCCATGAATCACAGCACACCAGGCCTCCCTGTCCATCACCAACTCCCGGAGTTCACTCAGACTCACGTCCATCAAGTCAGTGATGCCATCCAGCCATCTCATCCTCTGCTGTCCCCTTCTCCTCCTCCCCACCAACCCCTCCCAGCATCAGAGTCTTTTCCAATGAGTCAACTCTTCGCATGAGGTGGCCAAAGGACTGGAGTTTCAGCTTCAGCATCATTCCCTCCAAAGAAATCCCAGGGCTGATCTCCTTCAGAATGGACTGGTTGGATCTTCTTGCAGTCCAAGGGACTCTCAAGAGTCTTCTCCAACACCACAGTTAAAAAGCATCAATTCTTTGGCACTCAGTTTTCTTCACAGTCCAACTCTCAAAACCCAATATTATTGTTAAATTTTGTCCTTTTAGTGTCAGACTTATTGATGTTTCTTTAAATTTGTAAATGTGGTGGACTTGATTTCAGATTGGCAAATTTACAACCCATAGTGGGCTTCACTCAGAAGAATAATTTTAAGAGGAGTAGAACTATTTAGAAGACCAAATCTGTAGTGTCACTTTTTAAAAGTTATGACAGCAGATAATTGTTATGAGTACATTTTGCAGCTTTATTTCTTCAGTTATTGGGTAGTTTATACAAAGTATGAGATAGGAAAAGTGGACATTTTTTTAACTTAATGATAAAGCAAATCTTTGTGCAGATTAATTGATCGCTTTTTACATTTCTCTTGCCCTGTACTTTTGTTAAAGAGTGGAAATGATTCTGATGTAAAAAATCAAAACAATACAGATCAGTGAGTTATAGTAAGTATTGTTGAAAAAATATTGGTCATATAAAATTTAAATTTACACTTGAAAATTCAAACTTTGGAATCGTAAACAGAGCTGAGTTTAAATCCTAACTCTGCTGCCTAACAGCTATACTCTTGGGCAAATTAAAGTTCTCCTGATGCCTCACTTTCCTCATCTGTAAAATTAGAAGAATAGTAA
The DNA here is from genome assembly GCF_001704415.2 of Capra hircus. Lineage (NCBI taxonomy): Eukaryota > Metazoa > Chordata > Mammalia > Artiodactyla > Bovidae > Capra > Capra hircus. The sequence continues at coordinate 50,454,463 of NC_030812.1, read as the reverse complement.
TGATAATACCTTCTTTATGAAATAATACAGCACTGGGCCCAATACAAATGCTAATCACCATTTATTATCTTCAGTATTGTTATTCTCTGTATTAAGAAAATAATAAATACGTCCTGTATGTTCCTTGGATGGGAAAAAAAAAAAAAAGACTGGGATAGAAAGTATCATAGACTTCCAGATTATAGAAATTATTCTGAAAACCTTTAAACATTGGAATCAGTTGAATATACGATAGATTGGCCTAACGTAGATGATTATCATGTAATTTTAATAGGTATTCCTTATATAGCCAATTTTAAAGTCATGAGGGAGTTCCCGCCCAGAAAACCACAGATCACTTAAGTGATAAAAGTGATTGTATTTTCTTCATTAGATACTGCTTTTGCAAAAAATAAAGATGATGGAAAATGGTACTACTTTGATGACAGTAGTGTCTCAACTGCATCTGAAGACCAGATTGTGGTAAGTGTGTCTTTTAATCTTGAAGCTCAAGGAATCCATAAAAGGGGCCCATGAAGCACTATAGTCTATATTCTAGCAGTTCTAATAGTTGAGAGACTCGTTCTTATTTAAAGATATGTAAAATTGTCCTCTAAGTGGAGATCGGTCTTCTAAATTTGTCCACTAGCAGAATCATAAGTTGAACATGAAAACTTTTCTGGTAGTGTTCAACATGAAAACTGGACTTTTCTAATGAAAATATTAAATTCTCCCCTGAACAATAGGCTCAGACATTCTAGACATTGGCTAAAGTCAGAATGCTAAAATAGAAAAATAAAAAACTTTTAAGGGCCTTGCCATACCTGAGATATTTAAAGAAAAGTCTTATCCTTTATGACAATTATGTATTCAAACTCTCAAAATGATATAGATAAAACAAATTACAAAATTTTCAGAATTAACCCTGTGTATTTGTCTGATGTTTTCTGAATAGTAGAAAAATTAGGAAGTTACATCTACTCACACTTGCATCAGCTTGTCAGCCATAGCTGAAGCAAAAATATTGGCATTTGCTTTGTTCCCCATCAGAGCACATTTTTGTTATCAAATATTGATTGACAGTGTTGGTTAAATCGTGTCCAACTCTTATGACCCCATGGACTGTAGCCTGCCAGGCTCCTCATTTTCCAGGCAAAAATACTGGAGTGGGTTGCCATTTCCTTCTCCAGGGGTCTTCCTGACCTAGGGATCAAACTCACGCCTCCTACATTATAGATGGTCTCCTGCTTTGCAGGTGGATGCTTTATTGCTGAGCCACCAGGGTAGCCTCTATTGATTGATGAATAGATAAGGTGACTAATAATGTTCTAAGAAGAAAACTGAGGCTTGCTTGATAAGAATTTATTATTCTATAAATTTTGCCTTTATGAATTTTACTTATTGATCACAGTATTTACAAAGAATGAGAAATGCAGTATTTCCTCATGTGATGATCTTTCCTATACAGAGGTTTTCTGTAGAGGGGGAAGCACTGATTGCTTTACTTTATTTCCCGGTGTAAATTATGTATTCCTTGAGGGCAGAGACTAGCTTTTTGTTTTGTTTTAGTTTATAATGCTTTAGAAGTCTTCAACTTAAATTGTTCAGTTTAATCAATTAATAAGCTTCTGAGCCCAGTTAATGGCATAGTTTTAATCAGTTTTGTATACATAGATAGGAAGTTATTTTGAGTTGTTTATAGATGTTTTAAATTTTTATCACCTGTTTGTACACATGATTTATATACATACATACCATTGCTTATCTCCCTATAGCTACAGCAAAGAACAAAAAGAGACTTTTGAAGTCTTAGTATTTTTTAAAATGTGTTTAGTCTCCCAACCAAAACCCTGAAGTTGCCTACATCCTCCTTCAAAGTCTATTTGACAACGCTGCCCTAATCTTGGTTTCAAATAAATATCTTGTTTATATACAGTATGTGAATTTGATGTTCCTTACATTTTAACAGTAATAATTCTTCATTTAGTCAACAAGTGTTTGAATACATTCTGTATACAACACTCTATTCTACACAAAGTTGAAAGTGAAAGTGTTAATCGCTCAGTCCTGTAGCTCACCTGTCCGTGAGATTTCCCAGGCAACAATATTGGAGTGGGTAGCAGTAGCCATTCCAGTCTCCAGGGTATCTTCCTTACGCAGGGTTCGAACCTGAGTCTCCTGCGTTATGGGCAGATTCTTTACCATCTGAGCCACCAGGGAAGCCGAAAAAGACAGCTATCTCTAATGTCAAGACACTTACAATCTATAGGTGACAGAGACATGAATTGACAATTATATATGACAATTACTGTTAAATATCTTGGCTGTATAGATTGAGGCAGCTGTCTCAACTGATTGGAGTGTAAGGAAACAGAACCAGTGCAGGGACGTTTACATAGAGAAAGGAGTGTTTGATCTGAGTCTGCAAATACGAATAGTGGTAAATTAGAGAAAAGAACCAAAACCAAAGACATTCTTAGCAAAAAGAACAGTAGCTACGAAAGCAAGGCTGTGTGGCAGAATATACCATTTAGCTAAGGGAACAGCAAATAATATGGTGTTCCTGAAACAAAAGACTCGTTAGGAAGGTAGAGCAAAAATTAAACTGGGGCTAAATTTGGTACTCAGATCATGAAAGATGTGTTCTTTGTTGTTTTGATCTTTTCTTAAAGTCTGTGAGAAGTATTGAGTGGTTGTTAACTAATAGAAGAATATTATTAAATTTCCATCTTAACATGTTTTGATAACACTTTAGAAGACAGATTGGAGGGCACCCAGTAAAGAAGCCCAAAGGCCATTATTCAGCCTTCAGAGGAAAGGAGGCTGTCCTGAAATTAAAGCCACAAGAGCTTCTAAAGTTAAATCAGTGGTAGTAAGTATATAGACAGGGGAGAATGGATTTGTGAGCTCCTTAATGGATAGACATACTAGAACTTGGATTAAGATTACATGTAAATATAGAGAGGGGAGGGAGATGATGACTCTTACTTTGACGTTTACTAAGATAGTAAGAAAATTTGCTGTGAAATTGATACCTGTTATAATAGCTTTGTGGAAATTTCCATTAGGTAGTTGGACTAATTGGACTAGAGTTCAGGGGTGAGAACTGGCTTAAGTTATGAATTTGAATTGTCTGTCTTAGGTAGCATTTAAAACCATAGGTTTGAATGAGTCACCTATGGGAAGATACATATTCAGAAGAGCAGTGAGCTGAGGACTGAAAACATGATTTTTTTTTTTTTACTTTCAGTCAGGATTTAATGAGCCCACAGGAAAATCAGAAGAAACTGTAGAGATGAAGCATCTAAGGAAAAGTAGTGTAACAGAAGCCAAAAATGCTTTAATGCAGGAGAAAGAGTAAAGCATTAAATGCCACCAAAAGATTGGCTAAAAAAGGCACCCATTTAATTTGTTTATAAGAGGTTTTTGAGCCTGGTGAAAGGCATTTCATTACAGTGGTTGCAGTAATCACATTGAATTGAGAAGTGTGCATGAGAGTAAATGATGAATATTAGATTTTCTATAGACCCCAGCCTGGCTGCGAGGAAGAGTAAGAGGTATATGGCAGCTAGAAAAGGAATGGAGAGGAATTTATGGTGGGAGAAGACTTAAGTATTTTTTATGCCAAAAAAGTCTGGTAGATAAGAACTCATTAAAGATACACAGTGATGATTGATGGAGCAGTATCCTTAAGATGGTTAAAAAAGTTGGAATCTAGAACAAATACAGAATGAAGCTATTACTATTAGAAAGACACTTGCCTTGTCCTTAGAGACAAGAGGAAAGAAGGCATAGAATTCTATTTCATGTTAGAGTAAGAAGGTGGATCTGTGATATGGTTGCACTGATTTATCTGTCCAGCTAACTTAGAATAAATGTTAAATCCAGTGACCATTCTTCCTTTATAAATAGAAGTCATACTATTGATATAGTTAATAATTTTAGTAACCTCCATTTGACCATGTGTGGTTTTCTTGATTTATGTCCTATCATCAAAATTGGTTATCAGCTAAAAATTCATTCTATATTTAATGTGATCTTTGAGAATCATAACCATTTTAACTTTCTTTGTTTGTTTTAACAGTCCAAAGCAGCATATGTACTCTTCTACCAGAGACAAGACACTTTCAGTGGAACTGGCTTTTTCCCCCTTGACAGAGAAACTAAAGGTGCTTCAGCTGCCACAGGCATCCCATTAGAAAGTGATGAAGATAGCAATGATAATGACAATGATATAGAAAACGAGAACTGTATGCACACTAACTAATGAAAGTCCTAGAAGCCATAAAAGAGAGACTTTCCTGCTGGTGGTATCTGTTGAAATGATGAAGTTACCCACCACATTAAACAAAAGTCTGAGATGGGGAGTTTCAGATCACTGAATGTAAATCCTTTATCAGATTTTAACTTGTGCAGTACTTGAAGTGAAACACAATGAAAACTTTAACAGAAATTGTCTCTTAATACATTTACAGTCTTGTATTTACAAGCTAAATATATATAGGAAATCACAATAAATCCCTTTTAAGTTTGCTGCTGTTTTGATGAATTATGTTTCTTTAATTTTTTGGATGTGAGTTAATTGATGACAAATGTTAAATTTGTGGATGTTGGTCATTTATTTTGCTCAGATAATAACTGCAAGAAATCTATGGCTGAACTTAGTTCTTGGATAATCTAGTTCATGTGCATTAGGCTGCCACATATACTACTGTGATAATGAGCTGCAGTGTCAATGTGGCATAAATACTGCAGTAGTATTCTTGGAAAACCAAATTTTCAAATCTTTACCTGGTAATCAGTGTGGGCCTGTTAAAACTAAATCATGATACAAGAAGCAGTCTTGAAAAAGTTATTTCCTTTTGTAGTATCATAAAAAAACAGAATATTATGTTCATCTTACTACTACTCTAGAAACAGGTTCTAGATTTCACACTTCATCGAAAGTCACTTTTCAGTTAAATGTAAGTATTTTTCACTGCTGTTGGGATCTATTCCTTAGATATTCAAATTCTTTTTGACTTACTTTAAATTTAAAATGCGTATCTTTAAATCTGATGTTGGTCCAAAATTAAAATTTTGGCTGTCTGTTTTTCTCTACCCCATTTTTTGGTAATTTGGCAACTTTTAGCTCTCCTATTGTAATATAAGGACAAATTTAATAGTATTCTGTATCCATAGTAATGATTGCATCAAGCTTAGATGAGAAATTTTTTTCTGGCCTTTAAATTACTAATGGACAATTGGCTTTAAAGGTAGGTCTGTTAACTTTCTTTGTATGTTCCTGATGGAATTCACCATAGCCTTACAGCTTTTCTCAGAAGGGAACTTGTTACAAGAGAATTGGCATTGCATGTTCCAGAGTCAGAACCTGTACAGTATATAAAACATACAGACCTTGAATTTGATTTTAGTTCACCACATTCAAGGATCCAGGATGCCAAAAATATGTGTGAACATTTGAAACATTTTTCATTTGCTGCTTTTTCCCCTTTGATCTAGTTGAAAGAATGTATTGTCAATTGGCATACAATACTGCCTTTAATAGAAAATAAATGCTGGGGCACGTTTCACATATCGACTACCTGAGAAATTGCTATGTGTCCCACTATTATTAAAGCAAAAAGTATAATGTTCTTCACTTGAACTAATCAAATACAATAGATTATAAATTGTGTATTGTAAATAAAAGTTCACTCTGTGAGTGCACATTTTGGTAAATTATTTATTTATGTTAGCATTTAAACGTGAAAGAAAAAATGCATTTAACCAGGATAAATGAGGTATGTTGATCATGGCTTTGCTTTATACCTTAATATTAAAGCTGGTTTTTCATCCTGGTATTTTTAAAGCTGTTTTGGGTTTTTCCTTTTTATCCTTTCCTTTTCTTTTTCTTTCTTTCTTTCTTTTTTTTTTTTTTTAATGTAAACTAACCTCCTGCATGACAGAGGTTAAAATTTTGTCTGCACTTGAGTTCACTTGAGTTTACATTTGAAATGTGCATGTTTATTTATACAGATTTCAATAAAGCTATTCAAGGCCTTATTTAGTCTTTTATTTCTTACTCTGAATCTTTTAATAAAAGTCCCCTATTTTATGGTCAGTGACCATGTGCTCTACTTTTTAGTTATATAGTTAAAAAGGAAAACATGTTGTAGTGAGGTAAATCTTACTGTTAAGGACATGTTTTAAAGTTGACTTTTTCAGTTTAAATATTCATTGAGCAACTGTTTGTACACCTACTAGAGTCTTGAGATTTAGCAGTAAACAAATATCCCAGCACCCAGAGAGCTTTCAGGCTTTCTCCTACCTACCAACTAGTAAAACTTTTATTTCCATTTTTCTGAGGTTTAAAGAAAAGACAATTTTTTAAATAGCTCTAGGTTGTAGTTTCCACCCTAATTGTGTGTTTTTAAAAAGAAAATGATGTTAATAAAATTACTGAATTTGTCAAATGGCATTTTCTGCTGCAAAAAATAAACTCTTAAAAATAGTGCAAAGGGTATTCCATACTCTAAAAGTAGGTATCTGTAGGTAGTACAGGGTCATAGGAATATATCCAATCTAGAATTCTTCTTCTAGCCTAGATACTTAGTAATCATGTGGCTTTAAATTTAATCTCTCCTGGTCTGTCTCTTCACCTGTAAAATAATGATAATAATAGCATTTATTCAGCACTTACCATAGACCAGGTACTATATTAAAGAGTTAGATGTATTAACTCATATAATTCCACAATAGCTATGAGGTAGGGACATCGATCCTCCCCATTTCTCATACGGAGAAACAAGGATACAAAGCAGTTCACACTGTTGCTATGTGATGGATATTATGCGATGGCCAATATTCTATCCTCAGATGTACTATCTCCCACTAGTTTTAGTGTCTTACTCACAGGATTGTTTGGAGCTCAAACAAGATAATGTGTTTTATAGGAAGTGCTTTGTAAAGGGTGTAGGATACTCACTGATGTTTTCAGTCTAAATAGAAAGTCATCTTGAAGTCTTATAACTTTGCTCCCAAAAGTATCTTCAGGTGACTATTTGAGAATTGAATAAGAAAAATACCATCTGGAGTATTGACTTACCATTCCCCTTTGAAATTAACTTCATTCAACTCACATACATTTATTACAATTTTAATTAAATTTTAAATATTAATATAATGACATTTCCCAGATGCAACCCTGATTCTCAGGACTTTTTTCATTCACCTGTGACTTAGTTTTAATTAATGTCTGTGAAAAAGCTGCAGCCTGATGCTTTACTTAAATCCCTTGCTTTCTCTTATAATCTGTGTTCTTTTAGTGGTCCTATATTTGTCCTTGCTTTTCTAGCAACTAGATATAAAGACACACAAAACATTGATTGGGGCATGAAAAGAAATTAGTTAAAGGCCAAAACCATTGATACAGTATAAGGCAGTGCTTTTTCACCAGTTAATTTCCGAGGTGGGGACATCTTATGAGAAGTAAGCCAGGAAACTTAAGACCTGTAGTCTCCTTCAGTGGCTTACAAAAGTGGGGAAGAGGAGAAGGGTTACTAGGGGTGGGGAGCATGCTAGTAGGAACATTTCATCCTAGAGAATGTACTGTCTCTTGACACTATCACTGGTGCATGGTGATAATAAAAAGTAAGCCAACTTTTAGTCTGTTTTATTCTCTTTAAGTATTTGCAGACAATCCATTTCATTACTGCCTGCTTCCTATCCTCCCTACTTGTATGTATGCTTCTGATCTTTGCTTGTGTGGTATAGATGAGCGCGTTCTCTCCAGGTTAGTGTTTAAAAATGTGGAAAATTCTTGTATACTAGGAAGGAAACAGAGGTCTTTAAAATCTCAGAAGGAAAGGAAAATAAATTTTATTTCTGAAGCCAAAGAAAAATAGTGAAAATCTTTGTTCATATTTTCTACTCTACAATAAAATAATTTTTAAAATTGTATTTGAAACAGCTTCTCTTGAAAAAATACTTACGTTGATAACTCACAAGTACTTTTTTTTAAGCACCAGAGGATAAAGAAAGGGAGAAAGAGAGTGTATTTATATTCTTGCTGACTAATATTAAGTTGCAGAGCTATATACTCTATGGTTTCATTATCAGATTTTTTTAAATAAATATGCATAATTTTTCTTGTAAACATTCTAAGTTGGGGCATTTCAGTTCAATATGTATGTTTTTCTTATGTTTAATTCTTATTTACTGTATATTAAAGCAAAAGAATTTTGAAGTAGCCCAGATAATGCTTTTATTTAAAACTGGATTAAGTATATTCAAATTTTTATCTACATAGAATAGGTTTTTAAATATCAGAATTGGGAAGATGAAATGTTTATGGTAAAAATTCAGATATTAATCAAGCTTTATTTGAACTGATGATGGGGTAAAGAGTTTTTAAATGGATATAAAACAGACAGTACAAAAATTATTTTTGGCAAATATATGCGTTGGGAAACATATTCACCCTACACCATACCTTGGTCTAATTATAACCTGCTTTACCTTGGGAAGCCTGGAAATTGCCAAGATAGTGAAAGAAAAAGACTGAGTTATTAAGGACATCTAGAAAGGGGATAAACCATTCAGGGAAAATCAAGAGTTGACATAATGTTGTGATCTAGAGTCTCAAAGGATAGATAGAAAAAATCAGCCAAATGGATTTGGATTTTTTTTCCTAGAAATGCATGTTAAATATGATTATACAAAGCAGCTAAAAATACAGCTATCTCTTTGGAAATTGTTCTTTTAAATGGAAATACTGTAAAAAAAAAAGATTGCACATTTTCAATATGCACAAAATCAAATATTTTAAATGTTTAAATTGCTTTGGTAATTAACTGTTCAACTGTAGAAAATCATGGTTGAAGTTGGTGCTCACTTGCTCAAAGATTTCCCTCATATCAGGAACTTATAGCTTGTTTTATATAGTTTGATGAAACAAAATAGTTTCATTTGCTGTGACTTTTAAGTCCATTGCTAGCTGGAGTTAAATCTACATACATAAAAGTAAAACAATAAATATGGAAACATCCCAACAGTCTTTTCCCATAATGTGTATTCTTCCATTTTTCTTGGTAATGACAAATTCTTTACATTTCCCAAACTGTTGTTTTAAGCCTTGACTATCACCTTGTTTTTTAACTCATAGTTAAAATCTTGCAGGGTTCTTAAACTCTGTAACATCTCAAACGAAGTTTCTGATTAAAACATATTTTGCTTTTCTTTTAGAATTTCTGAAGGAATATTGTAGGTTAACAGGCATTGTAGCTCCTCATTCCTCCTCTGTTTATTGACTGTTAGGTATGCTAGGTTTTGGATAGTTCGCACTAAAGTGTTCTGCTTAGTCCAGCCTTACATGTATGCCTTCACTCCATCTGGCCTGCTTTCTTCTCACCTTGAGTTCTTCCTGTAATGAAAGTGAAAAGTGTTAGTCACTCAGTCGCATCTGACTCTGACCCCATGGACCGCAGCCCACCAGGCTCCTCTGTCCATGGAATTCTCCGGCCAAGAATACTGGAGTGGGTAAGTAGCAATGTATTTCATTCTCTCTAGTGAAAAATGTATTCATTTTTCTTTCATTTTCTCGTATCACTAGAGAATATTCATATCTATATTCATATCTTTTCATTATATGAAGTGGGCAACTTTTAAACCCCCTTGAGTTCATAAGAATTAATCTTGTCATTCCTCATGAAAGACTTCTTTAATAGAAGGCACAAATCCAGCTTTTGAAGTCATTGTTACTTATTTTTAGCAAAAGAATAGGAGGATGGGTCAAATTAATATCTGTTTTTTCCTTTTTTTTTTTTTATGTTCTCCTAGCTCCTCTAAAAAGACTTGGAGCAGAAGTCTTAGTGTGATGGTAAGCTTGAAAATTAAAATTTCATTGTGGATACTAGAATCCAGTTACATGCTAACCAATAGGATTTTTAAAGCTACTTATGAGCATAACCATTTTACAATAGAACCTTTTTCTCTGCCTTCAGCAGTCATGGATTATGTTGTCTTTTTTCCTAAATTTCATTAGTATCTAAAATCATTTGAGTAAAGATAACCAACCTCCAACGGTTGTGACTTTTATTGTTCAGATATATTTATGTACAATTAAAAGAACTTTAATTTAACCAGTATTAAATAACTGCATGTCGTGGCAGACTAAGATACAGCATCTCCTTGTTTGAAAATATAAATGTACAGTCAGATCCACTCACCAGGATCATGTCTTCCGGTCACCAGTCCCTTCCTACTCCAGTCCATTCTCTATTCTGCTGCCAGAGTGAGTCCATTAAAAAAAAAAAAAGCCAGATTCTGTTCCTCTCTTCAGCCTAAAATCCTCCTCCAAACTGTCTATGAATAAAAGAGGGGGTTGAAAAATAGACTCAGAAGTTTAATCACCTGTGTTTTGGGCCTATCACTTTTCTATAAGTCTTGTTACCTCTCTGATTCTCAATTTACAAAGTAGAGCAGCTCCAGAATTTCCATCTAGGAGTGCTTGGGAGGATCAGTTTGCCTAGAAGGAAGTGTGAGATTTTAAAACTGCATGTTTGCTTAGCAAGCACATGGTTTTTCTTGGAATGCAGTTTACTGTGGTAGAGGGCTATGAATTTGTGAGGAAACCAAACTCATCTCCCTGAACCATCCACTCTTGGCACTGAATATTACCCTTAGTTCAGTTCAGTCGCTCAGTTGTGCCCAACTCTTTGTGACCCCATGGACCCCAGCATGCCAGGCCTCCCTGTCCATCACCAACTCCCGGAGTTTACTCAAACTCACGTCCATTGAGTCGGTGACGCCATCCAACCATTTCATCCTCTGTCATCCCCTTCTCCTCCCACCTTCAGTCTTTCCCAACATCAGAGTCTTTTCCAATGAGTGAGTTCTTTGTATCAGGTGGCCAAAGTATTGGAGTTTCAGCGTCAGCATCAGTCCTTCCAATGAATATTCAGGACTGATTTCTTTTAGGTTGGACTAGTTGGATCTCCATGCAGTTCAAGGGACTCTAAAGAGTCTTCTCCAACACCATAGTTCAAAAGCATCAATTCTTTGGCGCTCAGCTTGCTTTATAGTCCAACTCTCATTCCATACATGACTACTGGAAAAACCATAACTTTGACTAGATGGACCTTTGTTGGTGAAGTAAGGTCTCTGCCTTTTAATATGCTGTCTAGGTTGGTCATAACTTTTCTTCCAAGGAATAAGCGTCTTTTAATTTCATGACTGCAATCACCCTCTGCAGTGATTTTGGAGCCCCAAAAAATAAAGTCTGTCACTGAATATTACCCTACCTTTTAGAATAATTGTGAAGCATAAATTGTGTCTTGATCATTACAAATAATGCAGCAGATATTACTGAAAAAGAAGTACACCCATGTGTGGGAATGATTTTTCTCTCTTTACAAATGAACGTAGTCATCCCTATTCATTATTCACACTCAAGTTCCAATACGCTTTCTTTAGCAAGGTGACAAGATGGGTAACAGTTTTTCCACCCAGATTGCCTATTCAGTGGAAAATACTGAGAGCTAGCCCTTATCCAACTCCTCACCTTCCTTGCTGCTGCTGCTGCTAAGTCACTTCAGTTGTGTCCGACTCTGTGCGACCCCATAGATGGCAGCCCACCAGGCTCCCCCATCCCTGGGATTCTCCAGGCAAGAACACGAGTGGGTTGCCATTTCCTTCTCCAATGCATGAAAGTGAAAAGTGAAAGTGAAAGTCACTCAGTCGTATCCGACTCTTAGTGACCCCATGAACTGCAGCCTTCTAGGCTCCTCCGTCCATAGGATTTTCCAGGCATAAGTGCTAGAGTGGGGTGCCATTGCCTTCTCCCACCTTCCCTGAGACATACACAATTTGACAGCTCTGGGCTTTCCCACATAGTATTCTGCTTAATGGTCTGCTTTATCTCCTACCTGGCAAACTCCTACACACCTTCAGGACTGATCCTAACGTACATTGCTTGCTCTTGACACATTAATTGTCACCATAAGCTGTACATCTCTCTCATCCCCCATTAGACTGAAATAATTAGAGTTGTTCATAGATGCTAAGATGGTGTTGGATATAGTATGTGTTCCTAAATGTGGTAATTAAATGAAGGATATGCCTCAATATCTGAAATAAAACTGTGTTACTATGATTTTGTTTTATCCCTGATATCCCTAATGAGTACGTATTTCAAAAGCTTTCAAAGTAAATTTGCCTCATGAATGTTCATTAAATGCATGTTTAAAATACAGTAGCATTCTAAGTTCAGCATTAAAACAAATTCAGTATTATGAATTTTAGGCTATTCAAAATTAAAGAATAGCAACACTTCATTTTTATTTTCTAAAGACATTTTATTGTAAAGAAATCTGTTTTCTAACCTGATCTCCATGACAGAGTAACCATTCTGTGACTGAGTTAATTAGCCTCCTAATCCAGTATCATATGTACAACATTCTAAAGTCTGCTTTCCCTTAAGATTGTCCATTTTTCTTGAATCTAAGGTTTTCCAGGAGAATTAACAGCTACCAGAAGTAAGATCTAGATCCTTTTTGCCTCTGCATTGACCAACAAACTAGTCACCAAGTTTGTCTTCTCTGAGAAAGGTCTCAGAGTTATTAAATTGTAATGAGAGTTTACCTACTAATGGCTTCCAAGCAGCCTGTAAAGCTGTACTTGTCCCTAAATCACACGCAACCACATTGAAAGAGTAAAGATGCTATTTGTTTGAAATATACAAAGGTAGGTATACAAATTGCTAATTTGAAAGGACGTGAAACAATCCATAGTTTTCAGATTTGAATTCCCATTTTAAAAGACTTCACTTTTGAGGCAAAAAAGGGTTTTATTGATGGCCAAGAGTAAGACTCAATTTCTTAACAGGGTAAGTTAATTTTGAAAACAAAAAGAGCCAAATTTAAGAGATGAGAAGATAGTTTTGATTGGAAAGAAGAGATTTTGTGGTGGTGGTGGTTTTTTTTTATCTTTCATGAGTGGTTTAAACTGTACAAGTATTTTCATGGACAGACTCCTCAAAATTCCCTTTGAGCAACTAGGTATACTTGGAACATCCTGAATCTGCTTCTTTCTTTAAAAAGGCACATGAAAGATAACTGTATAATGACACCAATTGTAATTGGATAAAAATAAACTAGCCCAACCAGAGTTGCTTGTATATATAATCCACTAACAAATTTTTTAAACCCTCAATGATTAAGCCCAGAAGGAAACCCAAAACCAGGGCAGAGAGAAGACACAGCCTTACGTTATGTGCTAGTTACGTCTCCCTCCCCTGTCACAACCCACATACTGTTTCCAGATTCTGAGACACTTCAGGTTTTTATGCCTGTTTGTTTCTATCCTTACCCCTTAGCTGGTATCTCTGTAAACTTGAATTTTTACCTAGTCATCCTTCTATAACTACTGTTTCCACAGCTACACTGGATTTCCAAGGGCATGGCTTGTCTGTTCAGACTCTGATATTTGCTCATATTGTGCAGTTTTGGCTTGGTTTTTCAAAATGTAATGTTGGGATTTACTCCTAAAATCAAGTTTATGTTCTGTCTTCTCTATCTTAGGCTAAGGCAAATTTTCTCAGATTCTGTAAAGCTGCCCATAGAAAACCCATAAGAAAACTATAATATACTCCCTGTAACTAGACTGTTAACTTCAAGAATCAGGGATATTCTTCTGTAGTAAATATTCTGTGGATATATTTCCGCAATTGTCATATTGTTGTTTTCTTCATATAATTTCAAATACAGAAAAATGAAGTTCTTGGGGGAAAGTCAGGATCAAAATAATTTGATGGAAAATGAGTATATCAGTTTAAGAAATGGGAAATACATTCCAAGAATATTCATGAAAATGTTCATTTCAGTTGCCTTGCTGAGGCCTTGTCATTGTTAGGTTACCTCCATATGTTATAAAATAGAAAATAACAGGTATCTTTCACAATTACTAGAAATTAAACAGGAAAGTATAAACTCATGGTAAACAGATCCAAAAATAACCCAAATATTAGAATTGGTAAACAAGGACTTTAAAATTACTATAATAAATACATTAAAGAATCCACAGGAAAAGACAGAGTGAGTAAGAAATAGGGAATGTCAGGGAATATATATGGAATAACCAAATGTAAAAATTAAAGCTAAAGAATATAATAACTGAAATTTAAAATGTATTAATTTGATGGGATTCATGCAGAACACAAAGCCAGGGATTTCCCTGGCTGTCAAGTGGTTAAGACTCCAGGCTTCCACTGCAGGGCTCACAGGTTCAGTCCCTGGTTAGGGAACTAAGATTACGTGCATGCCATGTGCCGTGGCCAAAAGTTAAATCCAGAAATTATCTAAAATAAAGCATAGAGATTTTTTTTCCTAAAGTAACAGGGACACAAAGACCTGTGAGAGAGAACCAAACTGAAGCATGGAGTAGAAAAAAGAGCTGAAAACAGATGACTGAAGTTTTCCCAAATTTGACCGAAGAAATCATTGTGGAAAATCCAGTGTATCCCAAGCAGAATGAAAATAAAAGAAAACCACATCCATTCCCCTAATAGTCAAATTAATAAAAATCCATGATAAATTCTCAAAAGTAGCCATTGTGGGGTGGGAGGGAGTTGTTATACATGGCTGCAAGTAACATGACATTGACATTTCATTAGAGGCAACAAAGGCCAGGAGAAAATGGAATGACATCTTGGAAGTGCGTGGTGGGAGAGTGGGTATTGTCAAATTTAGGATTGATATACAAGTAAATGTCTTTCAAAATTACACATTTTGAGATTAAAGATAATTTGTCCATCAGTAACCCATACTACAGAAATGCTGAGGGACACACCGGAAGAATTTCTAGACGGAAATTCAGATTTATGGGAAGGAATAAAAATCCTGGAAATAGTGAGTAGAACATGTGGATCACTACAGATTTTTTTCTTTCTTAGAAAAAATCGAATGGTTGTTCGAAACAAATGAAAATGTACTGTGGTATTTGTAATGTGTGAATAAAACATACTATATTAGATAAAGAAGAGGGTAAATTAAAATTATATTATTATAAAGTTCTTATATTTGAATTAATATAATATGAATGCAAAAGATCATGGTATATTTAGCTCAGTCGTGTCCAACGCTTTGCAACCCCATGGACTGTAGCCTAACAGGCTCCTCCATCCGTAGGATTTTCCAGGCAGGAGTACTGGAGTGGGTTGCCATTTCCTTCTCCAATATTTAGAGCAGCCACACGCAAAAGAACAAAAGAGGCATAACTGAAAGTCAATGGAAGAGATAAAATGTAATAATAAATAATATTAATGTCACCCCTCCCCAACAAATCAAAAGAGTAAAGGTAGGAAAGAAGGGAAAAGGAACACTAGAAAGAGCAAATGGTAAACAAAGGGAGGTGGTAGATTTAAATGCAACCATATTAATAATTACGTTAAATGTACTGAATTCTGGATAAGGCAGAAGTAAAAATCCAACATATGCTCTTTCCAAGAGTCACAATTTAAATATAAAGACCAAACAAGTTATAAGTAAAAAGATGGAAAATAATACACCCAGGCATAGGAAATTTAGTGTGCCTATATTGAAATAAGATGATTGACACTTACAGAACACTACACACAACAAATATGCAAGGAATAGTCTCTAAGGCAAAACTGTTTAGTCGTTAAGTGGTGTCTAACTTTTGCAACCCATAGACTGTAGCCCACCAGGCTCCTCTATCCACAGGAATTCCCAGGTAAGAATACTAGAGTGGGTTGCCATTTCCTTCTCCAGGGAATCTTCCTGACCCACAGATCAAACCTGCATGTCCTGCATTGACAGGTGGGTTCTTTACCACTGTGCCACCAGGGAAGCCCCTAAGACAAAACGCTGGCCCATAAATAAGTTTTAGCAAATTGCAAATGATTGACATCATACAAATATGCTCTTGTACCCCAAAATAATTAAATTTGAAATATGTCAGCCCCCTCTGTATCCACTGGTTTACCTTGGCACATTGCAGATCCAAAATATTTGAAACAAAATTTCCGAAAGTTTCAAAAAGCAAAACTTGAATTTGCTGGATGCCAGCAAGTATTTATATAGCATTTACATTGGATTAGGTATCAGATAATAAAGAATCTGCCTGCAATGCAGGAGACCCAGGTTTGATCCCTGGGTCAGGAAGATTCCCCTGGAGAAGGGAATGGCAACCCACTCCAGTACCCTTGGCTGGAGAATTCCACGGACTGAGGAGCCTGGTGTGTTATAGTCCGTGGGGTCACAAAGGGTCGAACACGACTGAGTTACTAACACTTTCACTTCACTTTCAGGTATTATAAGTGACCTAGAGATGATTTAAAGTATATGGAAGTATGTACAAAGGCTATATACAAATACTATACAATTTTATATAAGGGACTTAGTCATCCATGAGTTTCAGTATCTGGGATGGGAGGTCCTAAAACCAATCCCCAGCAGATACCAAGGGATGATTGTAAATAATAAGATATTTAGAAACTTAACATGGGTCAACGGAGAAAACCACATGAAAATTTAGGGGTTAAGCTAAAAACATAAAAATTATGTTTATACTATGTTTTAATCTATTAAGTGTGCTATATTTAGCACTTTGTCTAAAAAAGTAACATATATAATTGCTAAAAAATTCTGTCCTCAGAACCTTTAGCTTGTCCTGATCTTTTTGCAGTGGTAACGTCAAAGATGACAGGTCATCGTAACAAATACAATAGTAATGAAAAACTTTGAAATGTTGTGAGAATTACCAAAATGTAATTACCAAAGACATAAAGTGAGCAAATGCTATTGGGAAAATCATACCGATAAACTTGCTTAACGAAGGGTTATCACAGATCTTCCATTTGTCAAAAAACGGAATATCTGGAAAATACAGTAAAGCAAAGTGCAGTAAAATGAGGTGTGCCTGCAGTAAATCAGCAAGACTGATGGTATTAGTTTGCTAGGGCTTCCAAACAAAATACCACAGAGTAGGTGGCTTAAACAACATAGGTTTATTTTCTCATGGTTCTGGAGACTGGAAGTGCAATATTGAGGTGCAGGCAGACTAGGGCCTCTCTCCTTTGCATGCACATAGCCACCTTCTTACCTTTCCTTCACATGGTCATCACACAGTGTGTCCCTGGTGTCTCCTTTTGTGTTCTAATTTTATAAGGACACTAGTAATAATTGGATTCAGTTCAGTTCAGTGGCTCAGTCGTATCCAACTCTTTGCATCCCCATGGACTGCGGCATGCTAGGCCTCCCTGTCCATCACCAACTCCCGGAGTTTACTCAAACTCATGTCCATTGAGTCGGTGATGCCATCCAACCATCTCATCCTCTGTCATTCCCTTCTCCTCCCACCTTCCATCTTTCCCAGCACCAAGGGTTTTTCAAATGAGTCGGTTCTTTGCATCACGTGGCCAAAGTATAGGAGTTTCAGCTTCAGCATCAATCCTTCCAATGAATATTCAGGACTGATTTCCTTTAGGATGGACTGGTTGGATCTCCTTGCAGTCAAAGGGACTCTCAAGCTCTTCACCAACACCACAGTTCAGAAGCATCAATTCTTTGGCGCTCAGCTTTCTTTATAGTCCAACTCTCACATTCATACATGACTACTGGAAAAACCATAGCTTTGACTAGAGGACTTTTGTTGGCAAAGTAATGTCTCTGCTTTTGAATATGCTATCTAGGTTGGTCATAACTTTTCTTCAAAGGAGCAAGCATCTTTTAATTTCATGACTGCAGTCACCATCTGCAGTGATTTTTCCACTGTTTCCCCATCTATTTCCCATGAAGTAATGGGACCAGATGCTATGATCTTAGTTTTCTGTATGTTGAGTTTTAAGCCAACTTTTTCACTCTACTCATTTACTTTCACCAAGAGGCTTTTGAGTTCCTCTTCACTTTCTGCCATAAGGGTGATATCATCTGCATATGAGGTGATTGATATTTCTCCTGGCAATCTTGATTCCAGCTTGTGCTTTATCCAACCCAGGGTTTCTCATGGTGTGCTCTGCATATAAGTTAAATAAGCAGGGTGACAATATACATCCTTGAAATACTCCTTTCCCTATTTGGAACCAGTCTGTTGTTCCATGTCCAACTCTTAACTGTTGCTTCCGGACCTGCATACAGATTTCTCAAGAGGCAGATCAGGTGGCCTGGTATTCCTTTCTCTTTAAGAATTGTCCAAAATTTGTTGTGGTCCACACAGTCAAAGGCTTTGGCATAGTCAATAAAGCAGAAATAGATGTTTTTCTGGAACTCTCTTGCTTTTTCGATGATCCAACAGATGCTGGCAATTTGATCTCCGGTTCCTCTGCCTTTTTTAAATCCAGCTTGAACATCTGGAAGTTCACGACTCATGTGAAGCCTGGCTTGGAGAATTTTGAGCATTCCTTTACTAGCTTGTGAGATGAGTGCAATTGTGCAGTAGTTTGAGCATTCTTTAGCATTGCCTTTCTTTGTATTTTATTTCTCTGTATAAGCAATGAAAATTGGAAAAGTACCATTTGTAAAATTATCAAGCATAAATCTGAGAAAAATGTGCCAAATCTATATATCAAAAATTATAAGACACTGATGATCTGTGACCCAATTAAATAAAAGATTGTATTATACTTACGGATATATTAATATTGTTAAGCTGTCAGTTTTATTCTAAGAGATCTATGGAATCTACACAATCTCAGTAAAAAATCCAGCAAAACTTTTTGTAGAAATTGACAAGATCACTGTAAGAGTTTACATAGAAAATCAAAGGAGATAGCCTAAGAAATTTTGAGTAAGAACAAAGTTGGAGGAGTCACATAACCTGATTGTAAAACTTACTATAAAACTACAATAATCAGAAAGTGCAAATGTTGGTGAAAGATGGACATAAAGATCAGTGGGACAGAATATAATCCAGAAATAGACCCACAAATATAGGATCAGTTGACGTTTTGCACAATATTAATAGCGATTCAGTGCAGAACAGATTGTCATTTTAGCAGTGATGGAACATTCCTATGCAAAATAGCTAACTCCAACCCATAACTTATGCAAAAATTAACTCAAAATGGATCATAGATCAAAATGCAAAAATCTAAGACTATAAACTTTGGGGAAAAAAACAGAAAATCTTTCTGACTGGGTTAGGCAAAGATATCATAATTATGACACCGAATACATGATACAAATTGAAAAGTGATAAATTAGACTTTAATAAAATTGCAAAACTCTTATTCTGCAGAAGACTGTTAAAGAATGAAAAGGCAATCCACAGACCGGTGGGAAAATCTTTGCAACTAGGTATATCTGGTAAAAAAAAAAAAAAATTGTATCCAAAATATAAAATATAATTCAAAACTCAACAGGAAACAAATCAATTGGGGAAAAAAAGCAGGAGAATTGAATAGGTATTTCACTGATGAAGATATACTGATGCCATATAAAGAGATGAAAAGATGCCCAACATAAATCATTAGAGAGATGCAAGTGAAAACCACAATGTGATACCACTCTAGTCCTACTAGAATAGCTAAAATAAATACCAAATTTTAGTGCGGATGTGGACCGGCTAGAATGCTCCACTGCTAGTGGGAATGCAAACTGGTGTAGCCAGTTTATACAGTAACCAAAACCGTGCGGCACTGGCACAAAACAGACAGACCAATGGAACAGAAAAGAGCCCCCGAAAAGCTCAAACACCTGCAGTCAGTTAATCTTGGGCGTGGAAAGGTTGGTTCAGTACTCCCAAAGATATTTTTCTCCTCTATCTCTGCTCTCCCCTCCTCTTCCCATCTTTCGGAGAGGCACCATGCTGCTTGTTAAAAGTGTGAACTACGGAGCCAAACTTCCCAGATTCAAATCTCAGCCCCACTACTAAGTAGCTATTTAACTCGAATTTTTTTTTCCTTTTTTAACCATACTGCACAGCTTGCAGGAACTTATTTCTCTGACCAGAGGTGAAACCCACACCCCTTCCAGTAGAAGCATGGAGTCTTAACCACTGGACATTTTAAATCTCTGCTTGTCTGAGTGTTCTCATGTCTAAAATGGATATAATAGTGTTTACCATATAGGGTTATTGTACAGATGATATAAGAATAATTGTAAAAGGCTTAGGTCAATGCCTATGTGTGCCAACTGAATTGAGTTTCTATTTCCCATGTCTGTGAAGCACTGTGATGTTAATATTCCTGATATAAATTTGTCTCTCAAATAGAGGTAGGGAAGAGTCCTTTAAAGAATAGGTCTTGTCTCTCTTCCTCCTCTCAATCTCTGCAACTTTTTCTCTGGCTCCTTCTCATTTTCTCAACAAATATTTACTGAGCACCTTCTACGTACCAGGCACTGTTTTAGGCTGATGATTATATTTTGAATCAGAAAAAGCATTTACCCTCTCTTTTTGCAACATTTTAAAACAAATCAGTACTTATTGCAGTGCTATAAGGTGGAAAGGGGCTTCCCTGGTGAGTCAGACGGTAAAGTGCCTGCAATGTGGGAGACCTTGGTTCAATCCCTGGGTGAGGGAGCGTGCATGTGTGCTAAGTCATTTCTGTAGTGTATGACTCTTTGTGAGTCTATGGACTGTAGCCCACCAGGCTCCTCTGTCCGTGGGATTCTCCAGGCAGGAATACTGGAGTGGGTTGCCATGCCCTCCTCCAGGGGATCTTCCCGACCCAGGGATCGAACACCTACCTACCTCTTACTGTATCTCCTGCATTGGCAGGTGGGTTCTTCCACCAGTAGTGAAAAGAAGGAGGGGAAGGCAGAAATGCAAGGTATTTTTTGTCAATCTATTCTGTCTGTGTTTCTGTCTGACTCTGTCCCTCTCTTATTCTCTTTCTCTGTCTCTGTGTGTATGCCTCTTGAAAGAAACTAACTAAGAAATTTCCCGAAGTACAGGAAGAACTTGCTGCAACTGAACTGAACTGAACCGTTTGAGTACAGTTTAATCTGGGTTAGTCTGGTTGTAGCCAATTTTAACCAGCAGGGGGCAGGAGTGTCCAGCTGTATAAATCGTTGCAGCTAGCTCTTTCAAGACCTCCATTTAAAAACTGCTTTTAATTTGCTCTGTGGATTCCTTTCCATTATTAAGCTGTCTAATTGCAGTTGCCGTTCAGTCACTCAGTCGTGTTCAACTCTGTGACCCCATGGACTGCAGCATGCTAGGCTTCCCTGTCCGTCACTCAAACTCTCGTCCATTGAGTCTGTGATGCCATCCAACCATCTCATCCTCGGTCATCCCCTTCTCCTGCCTTCAATCTTTCCCAGCATCAGGGTCTTTTCCAGTGAGT
The DNA here is from genome assembly GCF_001704415.2 of Capra hircus. Taxonomy (NCBI): domain Eukaryota; kingdom Metazoa; phylum Chordata; class Mammalia; order Artiodactyla; family Bovidae; genus Capra; species Capra hircus. Next base: position 50,433,201 of record NC_030812.1, on the reverse strand, counting down.
CAGTTCTTCCCATCAGGGGGCCAAAGTATTGGAGTTTCAGCTTCAGCACGAGTCCTTCCAGTGAATAGTCGGGACTGATTAACTTTAGGATGGACTGTTTGGATCTCCTTGCAGTCCAAGGGACTCTCAAGAGTCTTCTCCAACACCAGTTCAAAAGCATCAATTCTTCAGCACTCAGCTTTCTTTACAGCCCAACTCTCATACCCATACTTGACTACTGGAAAAACCATACCTTGACTAGATGGACCTTTGTCAGCAAAGTAATGTCTCTGCTTTTTAATATGTTGTCTAGGATGGTCATAGCTTTTTTTCCAAGGAGCAAGCATCTTTTTTATGGCTGCAGTCACCATCTGAAGTGATTTTGAAGCAAAAGAAAATAAAGTCTCTCATTGTTTCCATTGTTTCCCCATCTATTTGCTGTGAAGTGATGGCAAGTCTAGCTGTGTAATTGGTGCATAGCAAAAATGACTACTGGTATTGTCATAATAAAACAAATCTAATTTGGCAAATTGAATAAGTTTTTTACTGATCTTGACTGTTGATTTTGTTTTCCCACAAGGATTTAGCCTCTCTTTAGACCTCCAAATAACAAAATTTTCTATGTCTTTATATTCAGTAAACAATTTCAACTGAAGATAGGATGGATGGAAAAACTAACACTCAAGACATCAGGCCTCATCAGCAATGCTGGGCTCCTCATTTAAGTTCTTTGAGTTTTTGCTTAAGAAGTTTATAAAGACCAGGCTGAAGGCTATATTGGCCTAGCCCAGGGAACCACACCCTTTAGGGTCTGTGGACATTATGAAGACATGTCCAACTGACATTGAAGGACCAAGGGCCACGGGTATGACCTCGCTTTCTGATCTCTTGGCTTTCTGCACTTAACAGCTGTCACCACCAAGGGCCTTCCCAAAAGTCAGACCCACCTCAACACTATTAAAAACTTATTTTTTAAAAAATGTTTCCAAGGAATTTATTTTTATCCCTTTGTTTGATTTTCTTTTTTTTTTTTTTACAAAAGATATGTTTTGAATTTCTATTCAACATACAACTTATCCTATAGTGCTCATCGTGTGCTTTCTATAGCCTTTATCAATCCTTTCTAAATGCTCCTTAAAACAACAGATGGGGTACAGAATATTGCATTAAAGCAATATTGGTAAATCTGGTTGGTAAAGCAGTGGCAGGGATTGAGAGGACTGACTCCAATTTTGAAAGAATTTCTATTGTGGGCAAAATGCTATAGCATTGCATGCTATAGATAAATCATTTGTGAAAAAAGTTAATTGATTTTGCAAACTTCATTTTTGGTTTATTTTAAGAAATTGCCTCAGAATTCCCTCATGGCCTAGTGGTTAGAATTTAGCGCTATCACTGCCATGGTCTGGGTTCAATCCCTGACTAGGGAATTCAGATCCCACAAGCTGTACTCCATGACCAAAATATTGAAAGAAAAGAAAAAAGAAATTACCAGCCTCCCCAATCTTCAGCACCTACCCCCCGATCAGTCAGCATCCGTTAGCATTGAGGCAAGACCATCCAACAGCAAAAAAGATTATAAGTTGCTGAAGGCTCAGATGATGGTTAGCATGTTTTAGCAATAAAGCATTTTTTAATTAAGGTATGTACATTGTTGTTTTAGACATGATGCTATTACATACTCGATAGTATAGTGTAAGCATTTGTTTTATATGCATTGGGAAACCAATAAAAAATTGTATGCCTGGCCTTATTTCAATATTTGCTTTACTGTGCTCCGGAACTGAAATCGCCATATCTTCAAGTGTGACAGTACAAAGTTTAGGTAAAAGAGAGAAAGAGTGAGCACAAGAGCTGTACTCACCTGTTATTCATTTTGCGGTCCTGGAGCCATTTCATTCCATTATTTATCACCCAGAGATAGGGTGGCACCAGTGTTAATTTCCTATTACTGCTGTAACACAGTACATTTAATTGCTTAAATTTAGACAAATTTATGATCTTAAGGTGCTGTCAATATAAAGTCAGAGATGAGTCTTACAGGCTGAAGTCAAGATTCTAGCAGAACTATACTCCTTCTGGAGATTCTAGGTGAGAATTTGTTTCCTGGTCTTTTCAAGCCTCTGCAAGTAGTCTACCTCCCTTAGCTTGTGGCCCCTTTCCCCATGTGCAAGGCCAGCAACATGGCGTCTAATTTCTCTCTTCCTCCATGTTGCTCACGTACCTATGCTGCTGTTTTCACAGCTCCTTCTGTGACTCTGACCTTCCTTCTTATTGATGTTTAGTCACTAAGTCGTGCCTGACTCTTGTGGCCCGTTGGACTATAGCCCACCAGGCTCCTCTGTCCATGGGATTTCCCAGGCAGGCATACTGGAGCGGGATGCCATTTCCTTCTCCAGGGGATCTTCCCGACCCAGGGATCAAAACTGTGTCTCTTGTTTTTCTGCATTGGCAGGTAGATTCTTTACCACTGAGCCACCAGGGAAGACCTTAAGTAGAGAAGAAAGAAGAGTATTAATTCTCTCTCGGCTACCAGTGTCCTCTGTCATAGAGACTGAAAGGGAAGAGTACATTAGGCACTCATACACTCCGTAAATGGGTGGACTGTGGTTAAAATAAGGTCTTAATCCAGGGAAACATCATGCTACCTATAGTTGCTGCTGACAACAGGTGGAGACCGTAGGTTGTGGATGGAGATACTGAGTGTGCTGAAGTGCAGGAGTCCCAGGTAGAGATGCTGATGGGTAGTAGGCAACCTGATGAAAATAATCAGGATCACAAACAGCTGCCTTTCCGAAATGTATCAGTTGGGGTTTGGGCAGTGTCAGGAAAGAGTTTTCTAGAAAGAAAAGTTACAGATTGCATAATAGACCAGAGTATTATTACCACTTGGGCAGAAAATTTTCCTTTTTCTCTTCTATGTCCAACTCTGCATGTTACCTCCTTTCCCAGTAATCTAGGAAATTGGATTTAACAGGCTGCATCAGTGAAGTTCCATACCCTGAAGGTTCCTGTTGGGTTTGGGAGGCACTGGGAGGAGGCCAGAAGGAGGGAAGAGGGTGAGGGTCAGGCATTCCTCAGCTCCCTGACTTGGAGGCTCAGTGTGGGCTAGCCTTATCTAAACACAGACTGCAACTGCTACAGTTGCAGCTACTCTAGTCAGGTTCCAGTGACTGGCCTTCTGTCTCTTCAGTGGGGAAGCAGAGGGCAGGTTTGGGAGTGGATACAGCTCTTCATGGCTTTTAGTCCAGGGTGTTTTACCTTCCCTTAGCTGGCACTGTGGTAAAGAATCTGCCTACCAATGCAGGAGATGCAAGAGACGCAGGTTCAATCCCTGGGTTGAAAGATCCCTGGAGGAGGATATGGCAACCTACTCCAGTATCCTTGCCTAAAAAATTCCATGGACAGAGGAGTCTGGTGGGCTACAGCCAATGGGGTCACAAAGTCAGACACGACCGAGCACACACACACACACACACACACACCCCTTTGTAAATAGCCTCTTTATTAAGCAATCTTCAAATACCCCTTTTAAGAGCTTCATCTCTCTTTTGCTTCTCTCCTGACTTGATACATCTCTCAAACTAAGGAATAGATCCTTCTGTATGGGAGTTCCTCATGAGCCTGAGCAGTTCAGGGGTGGCTTACGGTACTGAGAGGTGCTTGTGAATAATGCAGTTTAGTTTTTCTTTATTTAAAGGAATGCAGCAACCCCTGCCATAGGGAGGTGTCTATTTAACATCTTTGAATTCATTTATTCAATAAAAAATTATTGAGCATATGGCATGTGCCAGGTGCTGGTGATAGAACAGTGAAGGAAAAAAACACCCCTGTGCTTATGGACCTCTGTGCAGTTGAAGGAGACAGATGATGAGCAGAACACATAAATGAAATAGATACCATATGTTAGATGCTCTGAAGGAAAAATAAAAGCAGGGAAAAAAGATGGGGGAGTTGGGAGATGTGCAGTTTTAAATTGGATGTTCAGGGAGAAAGTAATGTTTGAGTGATGACTTCAAAGAAAGTTGGCAAAATAGTTGCTGGACTGTACAAATGGGATTCAGAATATGAAGTCTGAATATGTCTGAAACCTTACCTATCAGATATTTACAGGCTGAGAGATTTTGCTGTTTTTGTGACATTACATGAAACGAGCTATTTTCCAAGGATACTCCAGCCAAATTTTCAATATAGCAGCTGTCAGCAGGAGCGCTGATGGTGGTGAGAATGCGCTGAAGGAATCTGGCCATGCCTGGCATCTTTTACAAAATTATGCTGCAAAATCACCCTCTCCCTTTCTAATCCTTAGAACAAGTATATTACAGTGTAAGGAAACTGTCCTCTTCTCATGCTGCTGCTTTAAAAAAAAAAAAATGAAAACAGTCTTTGAAGAGTCACCTGAAGAAGTGGCGAGGAAAAGGAAATGATTGCCAGGCAACTTCTGCCCTGGGGACTCATCCCTATTTTCTCACTTCCCATCCCCCAGCTTAGCTTCCTAGGGAAGAATTAAACCTAGGGCAGGGCTTTGGCCCCTCCTGCAATACAGTCAGTCCAGGTAACTGATACATCTCAGGAAATGAGCTCAAAGGCCTGAATAATAAGATATCTGAATCAGTTAGGATGGATGTTCTGCTATTCTGACAGACAGGTCTAAAGTAATACGTAAGGATACATGTTTCCCATATAGTAGAAGTCTAGGGAACTAGGCAATCACAGGCTAAGAAGCAGCTCTACAAAGACACAAAGGAACCAGGCTTTCTTCTCTACCATTCTTGGCATGAGGTTTCCACCCTTAAATCACAAAGTGGTTGCTTGAAAGTTCAGCCATAGAATTTTCCAGGTAGGGATTAGCAGGAAAAACAGGAGGGCCAAGACTACTACACCTCAGCTGATTTCCCCAAAGCCCTTCCTACCAACTTCCACTTAGTTTTAAGTTGATTAAGAAGTGGTGTTTAAGCGTTTTATAGTCTTACAGTAGTGTTTGATAACAGACTTTTTACAAGTTTTCCTACATTTTAAAAAATTTATATGAGGTTTTGAGTTGATATGAAATGTATTATAACTTCCACTGGCTACTGAGTTCCCTCAGAACATCTTATTTTCAAAAATAGATTGATGACATTAAGCAGGAAATGCCTATATTAGCAAACTAAGTCCAATAGTGTCATAAAATATTCATTACAGTCAAGTTTATCCTAAGAATGTAAGCATAATCTATATCAGAAAAGTCTGGAATATAATTCCTCCCTAATAGTCTAAACAAGAATATTATATGATAAACTCAGAAGACTTTAAGAGTGATCACCATTTATGCTAATTTAAAAAATCTTTTTAAAATGAACTAGAAGGAAACTCCTTTATCTTGATAAAGGTTTAATATGAAAAACTTAGAGCAAACTTTTTACTTAATGGAAAAAATTTAGATGCATTTGCTTTAAGATTAGGAAACCCAAATTTGCTCACATTCATCAGTACTGTTTTACATGGTTCTGCAGTATCTAGTAATCTGTGTGAGAAAAGAAAAAAGGAATATTAGAATTGGCCCTCCATATCCACAGTTCCTCTGTACCCACAGTCCTGCATCCATGGAGTCAACCAACCTTGGATAGTGTAGCACTGTAGTATTTACTATGGAAAAAAATCTGCCCGTAAGTGGACCCACGCTCTTCAAACTCATGTTGTTGGATGGTCAGCTGTATGGTTGTGGTATTCTGTGATACTGGGGGTTAGGACTTAAACATACGAATTTTGAAGGGACACAATTCAGCCTAATAACATACAGGGATAAGTCACAACTCCTAATCCAGTCATTTAGACGTTTGTCTGTTGCAACACGGTGAGGAGCTACTTTAGTTCTATTTAATGGGGCTCTGATTCTTTTCTGTTTGAGAAAGAATCTTCCTGGAAAAAAGTTATCTTGACTCTTTAGCAATTTTTTAAAATTTTTGATAGAATAGAGATCCCTTGGAGGAGGGTATGGCAACCCACTCCAGTATTCTTGCTTGGAGAATCCCATGGACAGAGGAGCCTGGTGGGCTATAGTCCATAGGGTCACACAGAATTGGACATGACTGAAGTGACTTAGCACAGCACAAAGTATACATAGCATAAACTTTACCATCTTTACCATTTTAAGTCAATAGTTCAGCAGTGTTAAGTGCATTTGTATTTTGTGCATGTAATCTTCAGAACTTTTTTATCTTGAAAAACTGAAATTTTAGTCCCATTGACTCCTCACTTTACCTCCCCACCATCCCCTGCCAACCACCATTATACTTTCTGTTTCTGTGAGTTTGACCATTCTGGATACCTCATATAAGTGAAACCATCTAGCATTTTTCTTTTACGATTGGCTTATTTCACTTAATACAATGTCCTTAAGATTCATCCATGTTGTCACATGTGTCAGATACTTTTTAAGGCTAATAATACTCCATCATATGTATAAACTCCTTTTTGTTTATTCATTGACCTGTGAATCCAATCATGCATTTTTTTATTCCAAATGTCAATGGACAGTTTGGGTTTCTGCTACCATTTTGTCTATTATAAATAATGCTTCTTATGAACATGATGAGTGCGCAGATATCTCTGTGAGACCCTGCTTTCTATTCTTCTGGATATATTCCCAGAAGTGGTATTGCTAGGTTATATGGTAATTCTATTTTCAATTTTTGAAGAACTACTATACTATTTTTCTATAGCAGCATCTTGGTACTTTTGGAGTGGGGATTTAACCATTGAGAGGAACTCTTTCTGGCCCTTTTCTATCTGGATGAGAATTCTTCTGGATGGAAATCTTAGTTTTTTTATTTGAGTGAAGATTCAATTCCTGACTCTGTTAGGTGGAATTCCTCCTGGCTCTTTTCTGCTGAGTGGAATACTCCTAGAGATCTTTCATGAGGTCTTATTTTGTTTATTTGAGTACCAGCCTAATCACATGAGTAGTTCTCACTCCACCAGGCTCCTTTCCTCCTGACTATATGCTCTATCACTGTGGCACTAATGCAGTCTATGATCTCCAAAAATGTAAAAATTTTTATGAAGGATATTTTGGAGCTATCAATGTCCCCTCTCTGGGGTTCTTTGGGATCTCCCCAAGCTGGTTCATTTATGGGAGGCCCATGCATCTTAAGGGCCAAAAACTGCTTCTAGAAATGGTCTTATTTCTCTTGGTATGAAGAAACTGAAAATTAACTTCCTCAATATCACTTTAATCAGGCCACCCAACAATCTCAATCAGCTTTATCTGAAGCCATTTAACCTCTCAAGGGTCACCTGTGCTTCTCCACCATTGCTCCCTCTTCTATTCCAACCTCAAACACTCTCACACCTGCCTTTTTCTTTCCTTATCTATCTGCTCCTTCAGACTCCTTCATATCTCCTCCACCATGCTCTGACCCTCCTTGTATCTACCCACCTTCCCCAAACATTGCCCACTTTGCTGGCTCCCCAGTTCCCTGGTACATGGACTTCAAGGAAGGAAAGATGAAGGATTTCAATTGTTCATTCTCAACAAGTCTTTTTTTTTTTTTTGGTCACATTGCTCAGCTTGCAAGATCTTAGTTCCCTGACCAGGGTTCAAACCTGGGTCCCTAGTAGTGGAAACATGGAATCCTAACCACTGGGATGCCGGGGAATTCCCAGCAAGTCATTTTTATGCATTGGTCTCAATCTGCCTTAAATGAAATACGAAAGGACTTTCCTGAACCATGAGAAAACGGAAAATTTCTACATAATTCAAATTAGTGTTGGAAACATATTTTTCACTGCTTCTAGACCTTTATTAATTAGCTAAACTTCTTGTGGTTCCCAGAGATGCCAGGACCCACTTACAGTTTTAAAAAGCTAATGAAGACTTGTAATTAAATGAAAATTCAACCTAGATCAAACATAGGGCTAAGAACAGTGGACAATAGCCCAGATTCTATCCCTACAGAATAGACTGCTCAAAGATTCAAGGGTATAGATAATAAGCAGGCAAATCAGTCTCTAACTATAGGCTGCTGCTGCTGCTAAAGTCACTTCAGTCGTGTCTGACTCTGTGCGACCCCATAGATGGCAGCCCATGAGGTTCCCCCATCCCTGGGATTCTCCAGGCAAGAACACTGGAGTGGGTTGCCATTTCCTTCTCCAATGCATTAAAGTGAAAAGTGAAAGTGAAGTCCTCAGTCGTGTCTGACTCTTAGCGACCCCATGTACTGCGGCCCACCAGGCTCCTCTGTCCATGGGATTTTCCAGGCAAGAGTGCTGGAATGGGGTGCCATTGCAATTATATTATTAGAAAACATTGGGAAGGATTATTTAGGTCTAACCCTGAAGACCTCATGGTATCAGGGTTTAGATATCAGTTTGTTAATGGGGTCTGTGCAGAACTTAGGCTGTTCAAAATCGTATTAATTGGTAGAATGTTCCTCATTCCAAAATCCATGCACAGGCTGATAAAATTAAATCCACAATATGCAAGCTCCTGGCTTAAACAGCTTGAATAAAATCAGAGGTTTGAAAGGACTACCAAAAAGCACAGTCCTGAAGATGAAGAAATGATGAGAAAAAATAATGAAATCCCCTGGACAGTGTGACTTCATCAAAATTATAGATTTCTTTTCAATGAAAGACATTGTGAACAAAGTTAATAAACATCTAGCAAGTTAGGGGAAAGCATTAAATATTATCTGATACAGATGAGGTGCTGATATGTCAAATATATGAGAAACACCTCCAAGTCAATATTGACAGAGAAACCCAATGGAAACAGGGGCAAACTCTCAGAAAAGGAAACCTCATGTCTGACATGCACACGAAGAGATACATGAAGTCATTAGTAAGTAGATACATACAAAATTCAGTGAAATAAAACTTTCTGTCAGATTGGTTAAAAGTAAATGTAAAATGAGTCATGTATGGATGTGAGAGTTGGACCATAAAGAAAGCTGAGCACTGAGGAATTGATGCTTTTGAACTGTGGTGTTGGAGAATACTCTTAAGAGTCCCTTGGACTGCAAGGAGATCCAACCAGTCCATCCTAAAGGAGATCAGTCCTGAATATTCATTGGAAGGACTGTGCTGAAGCTGAAACTCCATTACTTTGGCCACCTGATGTGAAGAACTGACTCACTGGAAAAGACCCTGATGCTGGGAAAGATTGAAGGCAGGAGGTGAAGGGGACGACTGAATATGAGATGGTTGGATGGCATCACCTACTCGATGGACATGGGTTTGAGTAAGCTCCAAGAGTTGGTGATGGACAGGGAAGCCTGGCGTGCTACAGTCCATGGGGTCACAAAGAGTTGGATATGACTGAACAACTGTACTGACTGAAAATGGTAGTAGGAAAGTGGAGGTACAGGAACCCTCATATGCTGCTAGAGACAAATGGAGTTTGTTTACCCATTCTGTAAAGCAGTCTGGCAGTCCATGGTCTAAATATACATATTCATAAATATATGAATATATATTGCTTATATATGTAAATTACATTTAAATAATTGTATATTATATATAGTGTGTATATAATTTATATATATTTGCATATAAAGAGATGCATAGACATTTAGACTATATTTATATGTTGAGAGATATTCCTAAGTTTGTTCATTTGCCTTTCAATGTTTTCAAAGATTGCCATCCCTTAGCTGTATTTCTGCCCTGAGAAAGCTCCAGGTCAGGAGAAAAAGAGGCAATTGTATTCTGTCAGTTCAGTTCAGTTCAGTTGCTCAGTTGTGTCTGAGTCTTTGAGACACGAAAGAGGCCTCCCTATCCATCACCAACTGCCGGAGTCTACGCAAACCCATGTCCGTTGAGTCAGTGATGCCATCTAACCATCTCGTCCTGTCATCCCCTTTTCCTCCTGCCCTCAATCTTTCCCAGCATCAGGGTCTTTTCAAATGAGTCAGCTCTTCCCATCAGGTGGCCAGAGTATTGGAGTTTCAGCTACAAGATCAGTCCTTCCAATGAACACCTAGGACTGATCTCCTTTAGGATGAATTGGCTAGATCTCCTCGCAGTCCAAGGGCCTCTCAGGAGTGTTCTCCAACACCACAGTTCAAAAGCATCAATTCTTCTGCACTCAGATTTCTTCACAGTCCAACTCTCACATCCATATATGACTACTGGAAAAACCATAGCCTTGACTAGACGGACTTTTGTTGGCCAAGTAATGTCTCTGCTTTTTAATATGCTGTCTAGATGGGTTCCAAATAGGAAAAGTAGCATGTCAAGGCTGTATATTGTCACCCTGCTTATTTAACTTATATGCAGAGTACATCGTGAAAAATGCTGGGCTGGAAGCACAAGCTGGAATCAAGATTGCCGGGAGAAATATCTATAACCTCAGATATGCAGATGACACCACCTTTATGGCAGAAAGTGAAGAGGAACTGAAAAGCCTCTTGATGAAAGTGAAAGAGGATGAAAGTGAAAGAGGATGTTGAGGCTTAAAGCTCAACATTCAGAAAACTAAGATCATGGCATCAGGTCCCATTACTTAATGGCAAATAGGGGGGGAAACAATGGAAACAGTGTCAGACTTTATTTTGGGGGCTACAAAATCACTAAAGATGGTGATTGTAGCCATGAAATTAAAAGACACTTACTCCTTGGAAGGAAAGTTATGACCAACCTAGATAGCATATTCAAAAGCAGAAATATTACTTTGCCAACAAAGATCCATCTAGTGAAGACTATGGCTTTTCCAGTGGTCATGTATGGATGTGAGAGTTGGACTGTGAAGAAAGCTGAGCACCAAAGAACTGATGCTTTTGGACTGTGGTGCTGGAGAAGACTCTTGCAAGTCCCTTGGACTGCAAGGAGATCCAACCAGTCCATCCTAAAGGAGATCCTGTGTGTTCATTGGAAGGACTGATGCTGAGGCTGAAACTCCAATACTTTGGCCACCTCGTGCAAAGAGTTGACTCATTGGAAAAGACCCTGATGCTGGGAGGGATTGGGGGCAGGAGAAGAAGGGGATGACGGAGGATGAGATGGCTGGATGGCATCACCAACGTGATGCATATGAGTCTGAGTGAACTCCGGGAGATGGTGTTGAATACGGAGGCCTGGCATGCTGCGATTCGTGGAATCACAAAGAGTCGGACACGACTGAGCAACTGAACTGAACTGAGGTTGGTCATAACTTTCCTTCCAAGGAGTAAGTGTCTTTTAATTTCATGGCTGCAATCACCATCTGCAGTGATTTTGGAGCCCCCAAAAATAGTCAGCCACTGTTTCCACTGTTTCCCCATCTATTTGCCATGAAGTGATGGGACCAAATGCCATAATCTTAGTTTTCTGAGTGTTGAGCTTTAAGCCAACTTTTTCACTCTCCTCTTTCACTTTCATCTTTAGTTCCTCTTCACTTTCTGCCATAAGGGTGGTGTCATCTGCATATCTGAGATGATTGATATTTCTCCCGGCAATCTTGATTCCAGCTTGTGCTTCCTCTAGCCCGGTGTTTCTCATGATGTACTCTGCATAGAAGTTAAATAAGCAGGGTGAAAATATACAGCCTTGGCATACTCCTTTTCCTATTTGGAACCAGTCTGTTGTTCAGTCCTTCAGAAAACCCCCCAACAGATAATAGACAAACACAATTCCTTGGGAAACAAGTTTCCCTAAATCACTCCAGAACAAGGAACCCACACCAAGAACACTAACTGCCATCCAGAAAGTGTTGGGGTGGAGAGGAGGCATGGGACAAATCTAAGTTAAAACACAACAGATACCTTTTTCTTGACTAAGTGCTCTCTTGGTTGCAATAAATCTTTGACTGCTTTCCAGAGTTCTGATAAAGTTGATTCTGACAGTTTTTGTCATTTCTTTGGTGTTTCTATGAAGGGACAATTCCTTCAAGCTACCTACTCCACCATTTTGACCACATCTGGCCTCGCCAATAATTAAGAAAAGAAAAGAAACCAGCTGCCCCTGAATCTGTCATTGCTTCCCTGGTGACTCAGATCGTAAAGAATCTTCCTGTAATGCAAGAGACCTGGGTTTGATTCCTGGGTTGGGATGATCCCCTGGAGAAGGGAATGGTAACCCACCCTAGTATTCCTGACTGGAGAATTCCATGAACAGAGGAGCCTGGAAGGCCTATAATCCATGGGGTCATAAAGAGTCAGACACGACTGAGCAACACACACATATGCCTCTAAATACCGTATAGTGAAGATTTGCTCACTATTCTAGGCTATGTATTAAGAGGACATGGAGCACATACTTTTTGAGCACCAGTCATGTTGCAAGCACTTTGCTAAATTTTTTCATTTATTAAATCATCACTGACTAGCTTGGGTCATCTGTGGTCTTGTGCATTTCTATAAAACAAGTGGATTAAATGATCTCCAACCTCCTTTTAGACCTTTTAGAACTAACACCCAAAAAGATGCCCTTTTCATTATAGGGGACTGGAATGAAAAAGTAGGAAGTCAAGAAACACCTGGAGTAACAGGCAAATTTGGCCTTGGAATACAGAAAGAAGCAGGGCAAAGGCTAATAGCGTTTTGCCAAAAGAACGCACTGGTCATAGCAAACACCCTCTTCCAACAACACAAGAGAAGACTCTACACATGGACATCACCAGATGGTCAACACCAAAATCAGACTGATTATATTATTTGCAGCCAAAGATGGAGAAGCTTATACAGTCAGCAAAAACAAGACCAGGAGCTGACTATGGCTCAGATCATGAACTCCTTTTTGCCAAATTCAGATTTAAATTGAAGAAAGTAGGGAAAACCACTAGACCATTCAGGTATTACCTAAATCAAATCCCTTATGATTATCCAGTGGAAGTGAGAAATAGGTTTAAGGGACTAGGTCTGATAGATAGAGTGCCTGATGAACTATAGACGGAGGTTCGTGACATTGTACAGGAGACAGGGATCAAGACCATCCCCATGGAAAAGGGGGGATGGTGTGCAAAAAATGCAAAATGGCTGTCTGGGGAGGGCTTACAAATAGCTGTGAAAAGAAGAGAAGCAAAAAGCAAAGGAGAAAAGGAAAGATATAAGCATCTGAATGCAGAGTTCCAAAGAATAGCAAGGAGAGATAAGAAAGCCTTGTAACATGTATACTATCATGTAAGAATTGAATCGCCAGTCTATGTCCGACGCAGGATACAGCATGCTTGGGGCTGGTGCACGGTGATGACCCAGAGAGATGTTATGGGGAGGGAGGTGGGAGGGGGGTTCATGTTTCGGAACGCATGTACACCCGTGGTGAATTCATGTCAATGTATGGCAAAAGCAATACAGTATTGTAAAGTAAAATAAAGTAAAAAAAAAAAAAAAAGCCTTCTTCAGCGATCAATGCAAAGAAATAGAGGAAAACAATAGAATGGGAAAGACTAGAGATCTCTTCAAGAAAATTAGAGATACCAAGGGAACATTTCACACAAAGATGTGCTTGATAAAGGACGAAAATTGTATGGACCTAACAGAAGGAGAAGATATTAAGAAGAGGTGGCAAGAATACACAGAAGAACTGTACAAAAAAGATCTTCAAGAACAAGATAACCACGATGGTGTGATCACTCACCTAGAGCCAAACATCCTGGAATGCAAAGTCAAGTGGGCCTTAGAAAGCATCACTATGAACAAAGTTAGTGGAGGTGATGGAATTCCAGTGGAGCTATTTCAAATCCTGAAAGATGATGCTGTGAAAGTGCTGCACTCAATATGCCAGCAAATTTGGAAAACTCAGCAGTGGCCACAGGACTGGAAAAGGTCAGTTTTCATTCCAATCCCAAAGAAAGGCAATGCCAAAGAATGCTCAAACTACCACACAATTGCACTCATCTCACATGCTAGTAAAGTAATGCTCAAAATTCTCCAAGCCAGGCTTCAGCAGTACGTGAACCATTAACTTCCAGATATTCAAGCTGGTTTTAGAAAAGGCAGAGGAACCAGAGATCAAATGGCCAACATCCGCTGGATCATGGAAAAAGCAAGAGAGTTCCAGAAAAACATCTATATCTGCTTTATTGACTATGCCAAAGCCTTTGACTATGTGGATCACAAGAAACTGTGGAAAATTCTGAAAGAGATGGGAATACCAGACCACCTAACCTGCCTCTTGAGAAACCTATATGCAGGTCAGGAAGCAACAGTTCGAACTGGACACGGAACAACAGACTGGTTCCAAATAGGAAAAGGAGAACATCAAGGCTGTATATTGTCACCCTGCTTATTTAGCTTCTATGCAGAGTACGTCATGAGAAACACTGGACTGGAAGAAGCACAAGCTGGAATCAAGATTGCTGGGAAAAATATCCATCACCTCAGATATGCAGATGACACCACCCTTATGGCAGAAAGTGAACAGGAGCTAAAAAGCCTCTTGATGAAAGTGAAAGAGGAGAATGAAAAAGTTGGCTTAAATCTCAACACTCAGAAAACGAAGATCAAGGCATCTGGTCCCACCACTTCATGGGAAATAGATGGGGAAACAGTGGAAACAGTGTCAGACTTTATTTTTGGGGGGCTCCCAAATCACTGCAGATGGTGACTGCAGCCATGAAATTAAAAGATGCTTACTCCTTGGAAGGAAAGTTATGACCAACCTAGATAGCATATTCAAAAGCAGAGACATTACTTTGCCAGCAAAGGTCTGTTTAGTCAAGGCTATGGTTTCTCCAGTAGTCATGTATGGATGTGAGATTTGGACTGTGAAGAAATCTGAGCACCAAAGAATTGATGCTTTTGAACTGTGGTGTTGGAGAAGACTCTTGAGAGGCCCTTGGACTACAAGGAGATCCAACCAGTCCATTCTAAAGGAAATCAGTCCTGGGTGTTCTTTGGAAGGACTGATGCTAAGGCTGAAACTCCAATACTTTGGCCGCCTCATGCGAAGAGTTGACTCATTGGAAAAGACTCTGATGCTGGGAGGGATTGGGGGCAGGAGGAGAAGCAGACGACAGAGGATGAGATGGCTGGATGGCATCACCGACTCGATGGATGTGAGTTTGAGTGAACTCTGGGAGTTGGTGATGGACAGGGAGGCCTGGCAAAGAGTCAGACCCAATTGAGTGACTGAACTGAACCTCCTTTCTAGCTCTAAGCCCATATGATCCAAAAAGATTTTGCTTTGTCTTTCGAAAAGAAGCAGAGTATACTTACCATTGAAATGGAAACATGTTAGAAAAAAGAAGAGATCAATCGCTGAAAAATAAACTCAGTGTTCTACCTGATGTAATACTGGTGATTCATGGGGCTTCTAGATGTCAGTCTGGCTAATGGTAGAGTGAGGCAAAGAGCAGGCAACTGGGAAACAGGAAGGTTGGAGGAAGGGAACCAAAATAATTAAATTCCTGTCTTTAAAACCTTTTATTTTTCTGTTGCTCTTTTTGACTGCGGAGAAGATAACATGCTCTGGTGTTCCAAGGGCTGGAAATGGGAAAATTGGCAGAAGATAGAGAGAGAAGGGAGTTAGAACTGTCAGGGAAAAGTGCAGATGACAGACATAGTTTCTTAAATATACTTATGGATTCAAGAACTGTTGAATTACCCCATCTCTCTCTCTCTCTCTCTCTCTCTCTTTTTTTTTTTTGTAGTTTTGAAATTAAATGAAAAGAGACAAGTAAGAAAAATAAATAAAAAGCTACAGAACTGAAACTGGAATGATTTAATTACTCTACCACAAAACAGTATGATCTTCAGATCCTAGTGTATGGAATACGTGACTTTCTCAGCAAACAGATACAGTTTATTATCAAAAGTACACAAAGGATTCCTCTGTTCACCTACCTGGTGCTCTGCCAGGTAAAATTAGTCCTATCATAGACAGGAACTATAAAAAATATATGAAGACCAAAAACTTTATCAGAGGGTAGGAATGTGAAATTGGTTTGTTTTCATATTCCTGCTATTGGTATGATTTTAATTCTAACACTGATTTTAAAACTGCAAAGTCATCAATCCTATAACAGTAATTTATGAGATTTACCAAGTGTCAGATATGTATTACCAGAACCACAAAAGTCATCTTTGACTGTAGAGTAACTAAATCTTGATCAAGAACCTACATTGTTTTCACTGATCTCAAGAAGTCTTGGTTGTTATTCAAGTTTTATTTCAAAGCGTTGAGACATTTATGTCTGGCACATACCATATGCCATATACAGTTGTTTCTACAATGGCCAAGTATTTTTACAGGTCAGGTCTTAAAATTTGAAGACAGAAATCTCATCCTAGTAGCAGCATTCATTTACTCACTCACTTGCTCATTCATTCAGTAACTCAATGAATATTTCTCGAGGGGAAGAAGCAGCTGTTTGGGAGAAGATGTACAGTGGCAGGTGTAATACATGGCAGCCCTCACTTCCACAAGATTTATCCCAGTTCTCTCTGTGGGAGCTGGAGGTTGCCTACAGTGTATACTCTAGTCACTTATTTTGTTTTCCTTTGCTTGAACTCTTATTTTGAAAAGTTTCTCAGTAGTTTGTTCCTCTGTTATAGAGGACAAGAATCCCGGTAACCAGAATGAATGTTTATTGAAGATTAGTATATATATGCCAGTTGCCAGGAGCATAGCAATGACTAATACAGGGGCCTTTCCATCAAAGACCTTGTAGTATAGCAGGGAGACAGAAAAATAAGCTTATAGTTAGATGGGACTATGTTATTCTCTGGGCTTCGCTGGTGGTGCAGGGGTAAAAAATTTGCCTGCCAATGAAGGAGACGCAAGAGATATGGGTTTGATCTCTGGGTTGGGAAGATCCCCTAGAGAAGGAAATAGAAACCCACTCCAGTATTTTTGCCTGGAAAATCCTATGGACAGAGGAGCCTGGCGGGCTACAGTCCAGGGGGTCCCAAAGAGTCGAACACGACTGAGCAACCGAGCACGTCTACACAGTAACTGAACTGGGCTTACTTGAGTCTGCTTTCCTCATCTGTGAAATAGAAACAGTAATTCTTAATCACAGGATTCTTCTGCAAAGTTTAAATTAAATAGATAGTAAATACATGTATTTATTTTACAAGTTAGACTTACTGTTATGGACCCAAGAGATTTAATTCTCTCATCAGTTTATATTCACATCATAAAAAATAAATTCATTTGGTTGTTTTCATTTATTTATTTCATTGTTTTGGGGGCTGAATATGCATAACATGCCATATGTTAGACCACACAGCCAATTTATTGCTGTTGAGCGCTTCAAAAACTTCAAGAGAAAGTATGTTGTTTACTTTGATATTAAAGTGAGCAAAAGAACTTAGTGGGTCTGAAAGTAAATGCATTTGTTATAGAGCTTCCCACACATTTCCTCTAGATATGGTAACTGTTATTTCTCTTCAAACTCAGAGGAAGACTTTTAAAGACAAACAATCTGGATGCTGCTTTGCATGGACCACCTCTCTCCTGATTTTCCCAATTAGAAAATATTGACCTAAACCAACACAGTCTCCTATGGGACATGTCTTCTAACGCTAAAACACATTTTCAGCTGGACACAGATGTGTTAACTGCAATGAGTTAGGGCTAATCAGGAAGGATGGGAGTGTGAAACCATATGTGCCCATTTGATGAAAAAGTAGTAGGTTGAGAAGTGGGAAGAATGGGCTAGAGAAGAGGCCATAGGAAGAAGTCTAGACAGAGAGGTGGCATTTGATATTCAAGAACAGATTAACGAACAAGAGATGACGTTACTATTCAGGGGAGACAATGGACTTCAGGAAGTTCCAGTCAGTGGAACTGGTTGTTCACCCATGTGGGCAGACAAAGCTCCTACATACAGGGACTGACAATCGGGCACTATTCTAAGATGCCTATATTTTAAATTTCTGTATAATATATTCTATAATTATTAATTCTGAAAATTAAAGCTTAAAGGATTCTTTGAGAATATACATTAAGAAATACATGGACAGTATGTACCAAGAGGCGTCAAAGACAAATTCTTTCTGGACTAAGTAAAATTCTTTAAAAAGAACTGTGAAAGTGAATTGATTTTAGGAAAAATAATTCAGAGAGAATTAATGATGACAAGGAAAAATAATAGAGGGAAGCTAAAATAAATTTAAAGTTGAAATCATAACAGCTGTTAAATGCATACACTAAACTTATGAGTTTAACAAAGTTTAAATCTCCAAACACTTTAGGTTATAAATAATAATTAATATATAATTACTGATAAAAATGAGTAAGAAAGCACTGTTTGTTGTTCAATTGCGAAGTCATGTGTGACCCTTTACAACCCCATCGACTGCAGCATGCCAGTCCTTCACTATCTCCTGAAGTTTGCTCTAAGTCATGTCCATTAAGTTGGTGATGTCATCCAACCATCTCATCCTCTGTTGCCTCCTACTCCTCCTGTGCTGAATCCTTCCCAGCATCAGGGTCTTTTCCAATGAGTTGGCTCTTTGTATCAGGTCCCAAAGTATTGGTGTGTCGGAAAGCACTTACACATTTGCAAATAAAATTTCTTGTTAATCCATTCAACTAACAGATCTCTCATACATTTTATTCAACACAGATGTCCATGTTGTGTACCACATGAGCCCCTTACTCTGACTGCATAAATCAATCACCCTCGACCACAGGTGCATGTGTGAACCAGGTGCATCTCCTGCTCCAAAAACAGTGACTCTGTATTCTTTTCAGTGACTTAGGAGGTGGTCCAGCAAAAAGCACAGCAGAATCAGAATATACCATGCATATATGCTTTGCAGAACGATGTAGATTCTTTCTCTAAAGAAATATGACTGTGACATACAAAGAGAAAGTATGTATTTGGTGGTAGTGCATAGTGAGAAAGAAGCTAAAGAGACAGAGAGAATAAGAAAAGCAGCAGAAGTCATGAGACAGCAGAAGATGCAGGGAAGCAGAAGCTGTAAGAAAACAAAATCTTACTGATGTGTAGAACTGGAGTGAGGTAATTGGGCGAAAGAGGCAGGAGAAATATTAGCAGAAACATAGAGTAGATGTGTCCGGGTAATACTTAAGCATTCTAGAAAAACGAAACAAAATACATCTGCTGCTGAGATTAATCAAGCAGTTGCAGATGCCAAAAGTGTTATGTGTTTTCAAATGACATTCTAGGCCCTGTGAAGCTAAGCCTTTCCTCTATTCCCATAGCCTGGCTTTGTGGTTGAAACTCCTTTCTCTTTTATTTTCTCATGCACTGTTCTTTGAACCCCCACTGCCTGAAGTATCTAAGAATAATCTAACCTAGTAAACCATGGAAAGGAGTTTGGATTTTAATCTAAAACAATAATCATAAAAGGGGTTGACATTTTCATTGCAGAGAGAAGCCCCTGGGATCAATGTGGAAATATGCTGAAAATGCACAAGAGACAGGATTACATTTTGGAAACTGTTTTGAATCATTGAAAGATTATGATGGGGTGATCGATGAACTGGGAAGTTATAAAGGGGGATGAATGAACAGAATTTAACTCAGCTTACGTGTAGTAAGTGAGGGAGCAGGATTAGGCAAGTTTGATTCTTAGTTTCCTAGTCTGGGTAACCAGATGGATGGTATTGCCTTTCATTGAGAATGGTGATGTATAAAAAGGATCAGTGCCTTTCTGGGGCAGAGTATTAGGTGCCAATGAAACTTCCAGGTAAAGATGTCAAGTAGGAGGTGGAGTGTTCATATCTAGATCTCACACAAGAGCTCTGGAGTTATAAATTTGGAAAATAAGGGCTTGATATCATGAGTTTCAGAGAGATCTAAATAAAAATTTCTTGGTTTATTTCCATAGCACCAACTTTAGGAACACACTGGGACTAGACTGTGTTACCCCAGGGAAGCTGAGACTATCAGTTCAGTTCAGTCGCTCAATTGTGTCCGACTTTGTGATCCCATGGACTGCAGCACGCCAGGCCTTCCTGTCCATCACCAACTCCCGGAGTTTACTCAAATTCATGTCCATTGAGTCGGTGATGCCATCCAACCATCTCATACTCTGTCATCCCCTTCTCTTCCCGCCTTCAATCTTTCCCAGCATCAGGATCTTTTCAAATGAGTCAGTTCTTCACATCAGGTAGCCAAAGTATTGGGAGTTTCAGCTTCAACATCAGTCCTTCCAATGAATGCTCAGGACTGATTTCCTTTAGGTTGGACTGGTTTGATCTCCTTGCAATCCAAGGGACTCTCAGAGAGTTCAGAAGCATCAATTCTTTGGCGCTCAACTTTCTTTATGGCCCAACTCTCACATCCATACATGACTACTGGAAAAACCGTAGCTTCGACTAGAGAGGCCTTTGTTGGTAAAGTAATGTCTCTGCTTTTTAATCTGCTGTCTAGGTTGGTCATAACTTTTCTACCAAGGAAACACCATCTTTCAATTTCATGGCTGCAGTCAACATCTGCAGTGATTTGGGAGCTCCCAAAATAAAGTCTGCCACTGTTTCCACTGTTTCCCGATCTATTTGCCATGAGTGATGGGACCAGACACCATGATCTTAGTTTTCTGAATGTTGAGTTTTAAGCCAACTTATTCACTCTCCTCTTTCACTTTCATCAAAAGGCTCTTTAGTTCTTCGCTTTCTGCTATAAGGGTGGTGTCATCTGCCTACCTGAGGTTATTGATATTTCTCCCAGCAATCTTGATTCCAGCTTGTGCTTCTTCCAGCACAGCATTTCTCATCTTGTATTCTGCATATAAGTTAAATAAGCAGGGTGACAATACACAGTCTCGACGTACTTCTTTCCTTATTTGGAACCAATCTGTTGTTCCATGTCCAGTTCTAACTGTTGCTTCTTGACCTGCATACAGATTATTCAGGAGGCAGGTTAGGTGGTCTGGTATTCCCATTTTTTAAGAATTTTCCACAGTTTGTGCTGATCCACACATTCAAAGGCTTTGGCATAGTTAATAAAGCAGAAATAGATGTTTTTCTGGAACTCTCTTGCTTTTTCAATAATCCAACAGATGTTGGCAATTTGACCTCTGGTTCCTCTGTTTTTTCTAAATCCAATTTGAACATCTGGGAGTTCACAGTTCATGTAATGTTGAAGCCTGGCTCGGAGAATTTTGAGTATTACTTTGCTAGCATGTGAGATGAGTGCAATTGTGTGGTAGTTTGAGCATTCTTTGGCATTTTTTGGGATTGGAATGAAAACTGACCTTTTCCAGTCCTGTGGCCCCTGTTGAGTTTTCCAAATTTGCTGGCATATTGAGTGCAGCACTTTCACAGCATCATCTTTCAGGATTTGAAATAGCTCCACTGGAATTCCATCACCTCCACTAACTTTGTTCATAGTGATGCTTTCTAAGGCCCACTTGACTTTGCATTCCAGGATGTCTGCCTCTAGGTGAATGATCACACCATCATGGTTATCTTGTTCGTGAAGATCTTTTTTGTAGAGTTCTTCTGTGTATTCTTGCCACCTCTTCTTAATATCTTCTCCTTCTGTTAGGTCCATACCATTTCTGCCCTTTGTTGAGTCCGTCTTCATATGAAATATTCCCTTGGTGTCTCTAATTTTCTTGAAGAGATCTCTAGTCGTTCACATTCTATTGTTTTCCTCTGTTTCTTTGCACTGATCACTGAGGAAGACTTTCTTATCTCTTCTTGCTATTCTTTGGAACTCTGTATATAAATAGGCATATCTTTCCTTTTCTCATTTATGTCTGAATATCCTTTGTATTGCATCTTAGCTGTCATGTTGTACACTGTATAATTCTGAGACTAATGACTTACCTTGTCTCAATGAGGTGGTCTCCACATAAGGCTATGTATAGGACCATCTAGTTTTATGTATATAAGGCTAGGACTAGAAGGGAAAGTAAAATTTCCAGGAGTTCTGTTGTTGTATATTCCAGAAAGTCTGAGTTGGAAAGTTTAGAAGGTTTCATGTTCATATCTTAGCTGATATTACAAATATATTCCTTTCTGTATCCTGTAGATAAGTAAATTTAACTGGTCTATTATAGTATTTCTATTAATCTGAACGTTCTACTGATATTTGTCAAAATGTAGGTTATACAGGGTGATACCAATGGATTGGTAGTAATTGAAGTCACTGGTGTGCATAAGATCACTCTGAGAGGAAAAATTAAGAAGAGAGAGAAGGGAATAGAATCCTTGGAGAAATTAATATTTAAGCAGTAGGTGAAGAAAGAGAAAGCCACTCACTCATGTCTGACGCTTTGTAACCCCATGAACTATACAGTCCATAGAATTCTCTAGGCCAGAATACTGGAGTATGGAAGACTTTCCCTTCTCCAGGGGATCTTCCCAACCCAGGGATCAAACCCAGGTTTCCCTCATTGCAGGCAGATTCTTTGCCAGCTGAGCCCCAAGGGAAAGAAAAGTCCAAGAGGAGGATAAATGAATGATGGCAAAATCTCAGGGATTAAACGACTAGATAACCTCAGATATGCAGATGACACCACCCTTATGGAAGAAAGTGAAGAGGAACTAAAAAGCCTCTTGATGAAAGTGAAAGAGGAGAATGAAAAAGTTGGCTTAAAGCTCAACATTCAGAAAACGAAGATCATGGCATCTGGTCCCATCACTTCATGGGAAATAGATGGGGAAACAGTGGAAACTGTGGCAGACTTTATTTTGGGGGCTACAAAATCACTGCAGATGGTGACTGCAGCCATTACATTAAAAGATGCTTACTCCTTGGAAGGAAAGTTATGACCAACCTAGAGAGCAAATTAAAAAGCAGAGACATTACTTTGCCAACAAAGGTCCGTCTAGTCAAGGCTATGGTTTTTCCAGTGGTCATGTATAGATGAGAGTTGGACTGTGAAGAAAGCTGATCGCCAAAGAACTGATGCTTTTGAACTGTGGTGTTGGAGAAAATTCTTGAGAGTCCCTTGGACTGCAAGGAAATCCAACCAGTCAACCCTAAAAGAGATCAGTCCTGGGTATTCATTGGAAGGACTGATGCTGAAGCTGAAACTCCAGTACTTTGGCCACCTCATGCGAAGAGTTGACTCATTGGAAAAGACCATGATGCTGGGAGGGATTGAGGGCAGGAGGAGAAGGGGATGACAGAGGATGAGATGGCTGGACGGTCACTGACTCGATGGACATGAGTTTGGGTAAACTCCGAGAGTTGGTGATGGACAGGGAGGCCTGGTGTGCTCTGATTCAAGGGGTCGCAAAGAGTTGGACATGACTGAGCGACTGAACTGAACTGAACTGAGGTTACTTTTCTAGAAGATTCATAATAAATGTTCAAAAAAAGATGGATTTTCCAATTTTCATCTGGTAGGTTAGAACTAGCTCATATTCATTTCTATTTAGAAGTTAATAAAAGACAGCATTAATAATAATCTCAAGGTTACCTTTTTCTACTATTTAAAACATTTAATGAGTACTGGGTATTGTACGTTACCTGCAATGTCTCATTTAGATATTAGAACTACTCAATGAGGAAAGCGCTTGTATTTTCTTTGTTTAAAGGAGTGGAAACTGAAAATTAGAGAGGTTAAGTAATTTGCTGAAGTTATCCAAGCAGTAAGTGACAGGGCAGAGATTCAAACAGAGGGCTTTTTAACTTGAGAGCCTGAGGCTTAACAACTAGTTGATAATGCTATGAAAGCATTATTTATGTAATAAAAGTTTAAATTTATCAAGAATTTATTAGTGTAATTTTCAATGAAGACAGATTTTGTAGGCACATTACACTCATTCCTACATTACGGGTATGCTTCAATTTTAAAAGTACTACTTGAGATGGTGATTGCAGCATGAAATTAAAAGATGCTTATTCCTTGGAAGGAAAGTTATAACCAACCTAAACAGCATATTAAAAAGCAGAGACATTACTTTGTCAACAAAGGTCCATCTATCAAGGCTATGGTTTTTCCTGTGGTCATGTATGGATGTGAGAGCTGGACCATAAAGAAAGCTGAGCGCCGAACAATTGATGGTTTTGAACTGTGGTGTTGGAGAAGACTCTTGAGAGTCCCTTGGACTGCAAGAACATCCAACCAGTCCGTCCTAAAGGAGATCAGTCCTGGCTGTTCATTGGAAGGACTGATGTTGAAGCTGAAACTCTAATACTTTGGCCACTTGATGTGAAGAGCTGACTCATTTGAAAAGACCCTGATGCTGGGAAAGATTGAGGGCAGGAGGAGAAGGAGATGACAGAGGATGAGATGGTTGGATGGCATCACCGACTCAATGGACATGAGTTTGGGTGAACTCCAGGATTGGCGATGGATGGGTAGGCCTGGAGTGCTGCGGTTCACGGGGTCGCAAAGAGTCGGCCACGACTGAGTGACTGAACTGAACTTGAGATACTCGAAAACGATAATACATATTTGAAATATTTTGGCACTAAAAGAGAAACGATTCTGTTTTTGCAATGCTAACTACTGAGTTTATCTGATTTCTTAACTTGTGAAATCAAAAACTATTTTTAGCTCTGCTAAATTGCCTGGTTTGGGCATAAAGCTATTCATTTTTCCCAGGGCAGCACAACTTCTCTGGGCATATGTATGTGTAAAACGTTTTTCATTTTTTTTTATTATAAAAGAAATTTACAGAAGACTAGCTTACTAGCTTTACCTACTCAGCAGGTAATTGTTACACAGTAAGAAAATTTTGGCATATGAAATCATTATGGGTTGCTTTAACAAATAAATTCCAATTGCATTCCCCAACATTAATAGATATAAAAGACTCTAAGAAGATTGATTTTGAGTCAGTCACGTCAAAGTAACTAACAATGAAAAAATTAAATTTCAACTACATAGGGAAAGGCACTGGACAGGATCTTGATTCTAGATTACTAGTCAGTTTTTAGAGGCTCATTTTTAAAACCTCCCTAGAACCTCAAAAATAATGTCTGCTACATAGTCCCATATTCTGCCAAAGTTTTTGTTTTTATTTGCCAAACTCATATCTTTTAGTACAGCTGTCAAGTTTCCCAGAAGTGATGTAATAGACACAAATGATTAAATTGCTTTTACCACATCTGCCACCTTCATCTATACTTGCTTTGCTTCATCTTAGAAAGGAAAAAAAAAAGAAAACAAATATTTGGCTTAGGAATTACTTGTGGTACAAGATCTTATTTTACAACCAGCATTGCCTAACCAACATTGCTACCCACTGACAATTTCATAAGTCCCTGTGTTCTGTGCTATAAAGGTGTCATCAGCTCAGTTGTCTGAAGGTGTTCATTTCTTCATCTACCTTTATCCTCTCTCAAGCTTCCCTCTAACCTTTCTTTGAGGCCTACTCAGCAGCTGTGAAACGTCTTGGGCAAAAATATACTGACCTGCAGAGTTGACTGTTCTGTTTCTACATGGCAACCCCTCCCTCTGCCTATACCCACCTAGAAATTTCCCTTTGAAAGCATTTGCCCACTGGTTGTCAGAGAAGCAAAGCAAACTTCCCTACACACACACACACACACACACACACACACACACACACACCCACACACCTGGATCTTCAAAGAAGACCCCTCCCTCTGAGCCACCGGGGAAGCCTCCCTCTGCCTATACCAACCTAGACACTTCCCTTTAAAAGCACTTCCCGTCAGAGAAGTAAAGCAAACTTCCCTACACACACACACACACACACACACACACGCACACACACGCACACACACGCACACACAGACTCTACTGGATCTTCAGAGAAGCAAAGCAAGCTTTCCTACACACACAACTGGATCTTCAGAGAAGCACAGCTTCCTTTTCTGTTTGTCTTTCCCTCACATGCACTTCAAACCTAACTGAAGGCTTTTATGTGGGTTCATTATTTGAGCATCAAAACACTGTTTTTAGTAGAGTATCCGTTCATTCAATAAATATTGATCATTTAGTGTGTGCGAAGCACTGGAGATACAGCAGGGAACAAAACTGGAAAAAAAAATTCAACGCTTCTGTATTTTCATTTTAACGAGCAGACAGACATGCGGTAAAGGAGGCGAGACAGATCGCAGAGCGTTTAATAGGTGAAGGGCTTCCTTGGTGGCTTAGACGGGTAAAGCATTTGCTCCCAGTGCGTTCGATCCCTGGGTTGGGAAGATCCCGTGGGGAAGGAAATGGCAACCCACTCCAGGACTCTTGCCTGGAAAATTCCATGGACTGAGGAGCCTGGTGGGCTACAGTCCATGGGGTTGCAAAGAGTCAGACACTACTGAGCGACTTCACTCACACTAGGTAGGTGAACAGAGGAATTTGGGCTTTTACTTTGGGTAAAATGGAAAACGAGCAAAGGGTTTGGAATAGAGGGCAGTTTAACGCTCCATTTTACAGGTTAGGAAGGTAAGTGACTGATTCGCAGTAAGTGTACTTTGTAAGGGCATGCTTTGTACAATTCTATGGATGAACTGCAATTTAGGTCGGGGGTTGGGAGGGAGGATTAACAGAAGGTAGGCGTTGATTTGGGGTCACTTGTTCTGAGATTCGAAGGGGCAGAAATGAGGGACAGGACAAATGAGGATGAATCCAAAAGGAAGCAAACTGTTTACACCGAAATACAATTTAATAGAAACATAAACACAGACGCAACAAGGAGTACCAGGGGCACTATTCAAACACCTGCCACCAAAAGCAAGCGAAGTTCGAGGCAAACTGTGCCCTAAGCAGACTCCGAGGCTGGGAATTGGGCCCATGTAAGCGCCCCAGCCCTGATCTGGGCCCGCCCCAAGCGTGACCACGCCCTTGGCCACGCCCCACCCTACGGTTCGACGCTCGGATTGGCCACGGCGGAGGCGGTGGCCGCTGTGCCCGGAAGTGTAGCTGACGTGTCCGGGCCGCGCGCGGAATTGTGGGCGAGTCGGCTAATGGCGTCGGCGAGTCTGGGGGTCTTGGGCAGACGGCGCTGAAGCTTCTCTCCAGCTTGGCTGGTGACAACCGGTGTAAGCCGAGCCTGCGTCAGCGGGAGGGACCTGCTCACCTGGTGGGCTCCTCCGCCAGTCGGCGGAGCGTAGCAGGGCGGGGCGACTGCGGGGGCCCCTAGGATAAGAGCGGGGGCAGTTGCGAGGAGGCCGCGGGGGGCTCTCGGGCTCGCTGCCCAGGCCGGGCCGAGCCCCCGTGGAGTCCTAGGGGCCAATAGCCCTAGGGCCGGAGACACCTGAAGGGAGCTGTCTGTCGCCTTAAGGAACTGACGAGTGCCAGAGTTGGTTTGCGCCTCTCAGAAATTGGCACGGGGCTTGGTGGATCATGTCTGGCACCAGCAGCCCCGAGGCGGTTAAGAAGCTGCTGGAGAATATGCAGAGCGACCTGCGGGCCCTGTCCCTGGAATGCAAGAAGAAATTCCCACCGGTCAAGGAGGTAAGCTCCGGGCGACTTCGGGAGAAAGCACGGTGAGCGTAGCCGATCCTGTTTAGACCCAGTCCTTCAGTCCCATCCTCCAGTCCTGTCTAATTCTCCTTTGGCCCTCACCTTTCCAGATTTGCGAACCGGTGGGTTGTTTCACGAGCGGTTTTATAGTTTTCTTTTGGCAAGTCTGAGGCGCTTTGATTTTCGCTGCAGTGTTCTGTCCAGATTTAGCACCGAAGTTCGCGCAGTGAGCCGATTCAGCGAATTCAGCTAAGTGTGTGGTACCCTTCTCTTTTCTGGCCTTTTTCAAACACGAAGTTGGTTAAGCCAGATTCAGAAATTTGGGTTCGTTGCTTCTAAAAACTAATCATCATAGTTGTGATACAGCGTGTGCTCCTCAGCTTTCTGGTATATGTCACTCAATTGAAAGTAGCTTTTTTTCCTTCTTGGTAAGTGTCATGCAGTTTTACTCTTTATTAGTATCATGAAGTACTAATGAATTATCCAGAAACACTTGACTTAGGACAGACAGTGAAGAGCCACAATGACCATGTTAAACCTTGTTATGAGCAACCATGTGCTGAGAAGTTTGGGCTTAGAGTCAGATAGAATACACCTGAATTTAAGTGCTCGCAAGACATCTTACTTAACGATTTTCAGCTTCAGTTTTCTTTCAGATATAAAATAGAGTTAAAGAATGGGTTTATTAGATTATGATAAAGCTTTCGGGGGGGGGAGCATATTATTAAAAAGGCTCAAGTTAATAATATATGAAATTATTAACTTTTAGTCACTTAGCTTTTTCTCTTAAGATGCCATTTTGTCTCTTAAACTTTTTAAAGATGCTGCTCAATTTCTTTTCCCATTTCTGAAATAAGATAGTTAAAGCAGTTAACTGTTAAAGCAGTTATTTTACACTTATTCCTATTTAATGTAGTTTGGTATATACCTACAATTTCATAATTAGAACTTGCCCAATAAAGTTTGAATTTTAGGCTTCTGAGGAACCTTAATTTTTCTGTACTTTGGTCTCATTATTCTCCAACAAACTCCATTTAGTAATTTTGTTAAATAAAGTAAGAAAATATTACCTACCCAATGATGAAGACCAGATGTTCCACTTTTGGAAAGATGAATATTATGACAAGTTTTATTTCAGATAGTCAATAGTTTGTTTTAATATCGATTTTCATTATTTTCTCTATGTGATCTGTTGAAAGTTATGAGTTTTAAAGAATATGGCTGTTTTAAGTATTTTTAAGGAAATAGGCTATTCTGGTTACAAGGAAATGCTCTCATTTAAAAATGTCAAATCCTATTTTGTAATTTTAACAATAATTTGTAGAACTGGCCATTCCCAGTTCTTATAATAACTTATAGAAGTAGTGATTCCTCTGTAATCATAAGCCTTTGTGGGCTAGCTTGGAGATTGAATTGCCATTTATTACATTATTTCTGTTGGAAAATGCATTCAGAGCTCCACACTGTAATTTACAAAGTTCTGAAACTCAGTGCATTTCTAACCTAGGAACTTTCAATAAATCTCATTATTTTTTTTTTACTTGAAACTTGACTAAAAAGGTATTTAGTAATTACACCTATTCTGTGAGGTTATCACAAAAATAATTTTTGATGTGATTATCTCTGCTACATAATTTTGTATATAGTACATGCTTCATGGATGCAAGAACTTTGACTCCTTAACCTGTGGCACTTCTAATGAGCTTCAGTCAATTCAGTCCAGTCGCTCAGTCCTGTCCTTAGGACAGTTCTTTAGGAATTGAAAAATAACCTTAATTGTGTCACAGGTGTGAAACAAGACTGAATGGTGATAGCCTAATGGTGATGGTTTTTTAGGAGCGAGGCTTGACTTTCCAGAAATATTTTGATTGAATTAATTTTCCCTGGTAATTTGATAAGGATGCATAATTTGACTTTTGTTCTTAAAGAGAACTAGTGAGTTTTTAGTGTTATTTATTTTTGGGGGGAGCAGTAAGGGGAGGTGTGTTTGGTGGACCCTAATGCAAAGCCTTTCTAGGTATAAGAAGCTTTTCTATCTGTATACGGGTTTGCTGGTTAACATTCTCCTGGTGTCTTCAAACATTACCTGAAAAATTGTCATTTTGACCCACGTGGAAGCCTACTCAGGAACTTAATGTGATACAGATATGACTGCATATGTACTTTGGAAGGGTTGTCTCCTTTCGCATTACTTTTTAAACAAGGTAGGATGAAGTGAGACATTCTTTGTTTAGTCTTTAATAATTTCTAGCTTTTTAGCCATAGTGATTGGCTCTACTTTTTTAATAATGAGCTGCATTTTTTTAAGATTTCAAATCTGTTAGAAAAACAGAAGAAAAGAGTGTTGATAAAGGATAATGTCTTACTTACTGATACTTTTTTCTTTGGACTTTCTACATAGTTTTTTCCATATTAATTGGTTTCATTTATAAAACAATTTGCATATTAAGTTATTTTTATAAGGGCTATTATTTCATTGTCATTTTATAGTAATTAGATAATAGCAATAGTCCTTTTTCCCTCATTTTTCTTAAATATGAATTTTCATGTTTCAGCAGTGTAACTTTTTTTTAAACATAAGTGTACTCACTAATTTGTTCAGGAATATTTGTATAAATTTTTCTACTTTGTCTTAAAAACTACTTTAAGGCTTTGTAAAATCACTTCTATGTAATTGATATTCAGTGGCCCTCAGAAGCTATAAACTGAGGTTTTATGTTTTTAATGAATAAAACCTTTTTGGTCATTTCTGTTTGCACTACTCTGTGGAAACAAATAAGGGGAGTCTAACTGAACCTAGAAGTGTGGTCAGAGTGAGTTTGTAATTCTTAAGCTGAGTCTTTATAGGATAAGTAGAAGGCAGTCAACAGAAGGAGGAGGTCATGCTAGGCAGAGGAAAATGGCATGTTTGTATCCCATGTAAAAGAAATTTCATACCGAAGGTGATTGGGAGCCATTAAAGGTTTTTAAGATAGTAATATGATCAAATTTATATTTACATTACTGGAGGGAAAAATTAGAGGGGATTGAGATTGAAGTAAAGAGAGCAGATATTTTAGGGATGATTGTCTGCATTGAGGTAACAGTAGGGGTTGACAGAAAGTTGCTTGCATTGTGGTAGATGTAGGTGAAAGACTGGGTATGGATTAGAGAGCTTTAGCAAGTAAAATTAACAGGTCATAATGACATTTTTTATGAGGTAGAAAGAGAAATCTGTGATGCCTCCCAGATTTCTGGCTTAGGAAACTGTAAATCATTAAGAGGAGGAAATGGTTTTGGGAAAAAGGAGTAGTGATGAATATTATTTTAAGCTGATGTGTGACATCCAGGTGGAACTGATCAGTAGCTGTTTGAAAATGATGGTTTGGCACTTAACAAGGAGGTCTCAATTTTAGATTTAGGAGTATTGGTTGTACATGTTAGTAGAAACCATAAGAATAGAAAAAATGGTACAGGAAAAGTGTACAGAATGAGCATATCAGGGCTAAGGAAGGAACTCTGAAAGTACGAGCATTCAAAGGGAAAGAGCCAGCTGGGATGACTAAGGTTACGGGTATGGGAGAGAAAGGAAGTACTTGGTGAGAGCAAGGTCCCCGAGAAAGCTGGAGTGTCAAGTGCTTAAGTATATGAACTGGCTTTCAGTCTGAGAAGGGACACATTATTTTCTGATAGAGGAAGGTAAGGAGAAAAAAATGGATTTGAACGTGATAAATTTGAATAAGGGACATAGTGGAGGGATAGAAAGGTGTGGACAGTTTGGCCTGTGGCCTCTGTTTTCTTGGTAAGATAGGAAACAAGCTTGTTGCTAGGAGTAGTTAGTGGTGAAAGAAGTGGGGTAGGAAGTTTGAGGGGAGTAGTGGATCATATTGTAGAAGTGGAGGAGAAATTGACTTGGAACACTTAAGAGTCTTGGCAGGAAAAGTAGTTGAAATGATGATGGATCGTGAAATGTAGGTTGGATTCCCAAAGAAGGCAATCCAAGACAACTTGGATTGGAAGATGGAAAGGTTAAGGAAGTAGCAGCTATTTAATTGAATTGGTCCAATTTAATTCAAGAGCAGTGGCATTGGGGAGTGAGAGAACTAGAAAGATAAAGACAGATGGGACAAAAGGGGGCTATTGGATTTCAGATTGCTAAGTAGTGCTGCACTAAAGGGTAATGAGATCCGGGAAGTGGGTGACAGAAGAGGAAAGGGAGTGAAGGTCATTGACTTGAGATGGTCACAATTAGGATTTGGATGGATTTTTGTCTCTTTCTTTTTAAATGAAGTGGAATCAGTGAAGGTGTATATAATAACATACAAGTAGTCTTCCCAGGTTGTGTACTTTGTGCTTCTTATACATTCAAGTTTTGTTTGGTAGGGGATTTTTGCCTAAAAAAGCAAAGGTTGTTGTGGCAGAGTTCCTCAGTGTCTGGTTTTTACATGCATTAATTGGCTGAGTGGGGCTCTTTGGTGAACGAGATGCCCTCTACTTACCATGACAGTTTTCTCTTTTTAACCAGCTGTTTGGGGACTGAGGCCCAAGTCAGTTGGCTCTTCTGATAGGGTGAAGATCTTATTTTCAGGACCTTATGACAGTGAATAATGAGGGCTAGATCATGCTTACATGCTTAATTGGGAACTGTTTTCCTTTAATATCTTACATCATGCTATAGTTTTTTTTCTGTTGACATAGGTCAGAGAAATTTGTTTATGGTGCAACCAGTTGTGTTCTTCTCATTAACATGAATAAGTCCATGTTTTGTTTAGTTTTCATAATTTATTTTCAAAAGTGTCAACACGACTCAGAACAGTGTGACAAGTGTGCTAGGGAGTTATAAATCATTTAGTCAAGACTTCCTTTATAATACAATTCTGTATAGTTGTGCAGACATGCTAGTGATCTTTGATTTTTGACTCTGCTCTTTTCTTTTTATGCTCCTATTGACTTTACTCCAGGAAAGGCACATTAAATTCCTCTGCTGCTGCTAAGTCGCTTCAGTCGAGTCCGACTCTTTGCGACCCCATAGATGGCAGCCCACCAGGCTCCCTCGGCCCTGGGGTTCTCCAGGCAAGAACACTGGAGTGGGTTGCCATTTCCTTCTCCAATGCATGAAAGTGAAAAGTGAAAGGGAAGTCGTTCAGTCATGTCCGACTCTTTGCGACCCCATGGACTGCAGCCTACCAGGCTCCTCTGTCCATAGGATTTTCCAGGCAAGAGTACTGGAGTGGGGTGCCATCGCCTTCTCCAATTAAACTCCTAGGGTCTATTAAATTATTTTTTTTCTGATAAATATTTTAGATCCTAACTTTGAGAGTAGTATAAGCAGTAACATTTTCACTAAGACATCTAGGAAAATTTTACAAGCTTATTACAATATTCTAAGTGTTTTATAGTGAAAGCTTTTTAAAAAACTTTTGATTAGTCCATGACATGTTTTATTTATTTATGAAAGTTAGTACCATAACCAATGAAATTTAATGTTAAAGTGTAAAGTGTATAGCTTATTTTTGTTAACTAAGATTTTGACAATTGTATTTTTCCTTTCATGAAATTGAATAGAGTGTCAAGGTCAATGAAAACATAGTTTAGTCAAAAAACAATGTATTGTTAGCACTAGGATTTGGTGATGTGGAAGACATAAAAGACAGTGTTTGAGGCTAATAAACCAAAAAGGAAGACAGTCTCCAAAAATGGAAATATTTTCTTTTTTTTTTTTTTCTTTTATATAGTAGTAGTATTTTGGGGCTTCCCTTGTGGCTAAGTTGGTGAAGAATACACCTGCAGTGTGGGAGACCTGGGTTCGATCCCTGAGTTGGGAAGTTCCTCTGGGGAAGGGAAAGGCTACCCAGTCCAATATTCTGGCCTAGAGAATTCCATGGTCCATGGGGTCACAAAGAGTCGGACAGAACTGAATGACTTTCACTTACTTACTTAGTAGTAGTTAGACTACTAAGTCGGAGAAGGCAATGGCACCCCACTCCAGTAATCTTGCCTGGAAAATCCCATGGACATAGGGGCTGGTAGGCTACAGTCCATGGGGTCGCTAAGAGTCAGACACAACTGAACGACTTCACTTTCACTTTTCACTTTCATGCATTGGAGAAGGAAATGGCAACCCACTCCAGTGTTCTTGCCTGGAGAATCCCAGGGACGGCAGAGCCTGTTGGGCTGCCGTCTATGGGGTCACACAGAGTCGGACACGACTGGCGTGACTTAGCAACAGCAGTAGTAATAAGACTCTTTGCAACCCCATGGACTGGAGTCTGCCAGGCTCCTCTGTTCATGGAATTCTCCAGGCAAGAATACTGGAATGGGTTGCCATTCCCTTCTCCAGGGATCTTTCCTACCCAGGGATTGAACCTGGATCTCCTGCATTGCAGGCATATTTATTACCATATGAGCCACCAGGGAAATTTATTTTCAACCATGTACAAAATAGAAGGTTTTGTTATTACTCTTAAAATTTAATAGAAGTTTGTTTCTAAAGTGTAAAGCATGGCAGGAAGTACAAAAATCAATGAGAAGCTGCCTTTATCTTCCTTAAGTTAACTCAGAGTTGAGTGAGATACTGTCTTGTAGTGTTGCATCCATGGACTGTATTGCAATATGGCATTTCAGTTTTACAGGTATAAGGAAACTATGGCTTGGAAAGGTCAGTAACTTGCAAAAGGTACGCGTGCGTATCAGTCACTCAGTCGTGTCCAACTCCTTGCGACGCTATGGACTGTAGCCCACCAGGCTCCTCTGTCCATGGAATTCTCCAGGCAAGAACATTGGAGTGGATTGCCATTTCCTTTTCCAAGGGATCTTCCTGACCCAGGGATTGATCCATGGTCTCCTGCATTGCAGACAGATTCTTAAATGTCTGAGCCACCAGAGAAGCCCTACAAAGGGTAGTGAAGCCAGAAAGTGAAAGAACTGGGACGTGAATCCACACGTGCGTCCGTTTCTTACGTCTTCACCTCGTCCTGTTGCAGTCTTTAAAGCATACTTGTTTTTATCATCTTTCCCATGTATCTGTCTTGCTTCATCGTTTGTTACTGTTTGTCATTCTTGTTTTGACTTTTGTAACACTCTACTTTCCTATTTCTCCTTCCTCTCTCAGTATTCCTTCTCTTTTTCTTTACATGTAAGTGGATCCCAAGTTCTGTCTGGAGACCTCTTCCTTATCTGTGTTCATCTCTTTTGCACTTGCATCTACTCCCGTTGTTTCTGGCCTTACTTCAGAGCTGATGACTCCTAAATCTGCTTTGTTACCTCTGCTCTCTTTACTGAGCTTAGCTCTGTGCTTCCAACTGTCTGTTAACGCATTATTGATCAGGGGATTTTTGCAGAACCTAATACCTGTAACAGGCAGTTTGTTATGTAAGTGAATATTGAAACACTTGGTCAATAACATTCAGGTAGCAAAAGACTATTAATAATGTCTCTGGCCAATAAGTTGTTAAACATATCTACCGGAGTATCTTTCACATACTTCAGATAGAACTTCTGGTAATTGAACTTATTTTTCTTAAAACTTGTCCTATCCCCACATTTCACTTCGTTAGTGGAATTTATTATTCTTGCTTACTCTAGTTGTATTTGGCTGTGTTCTCTTCCTCAGCTCTCTTTATGCTGTATCCGTTGTCAGATGTTTCTTCCACTTTTGTGATTTCTAACGTATCTCTACTCTTTTCTGTTGTTTTAGCTATTATTCTAGCTCCCAGGTATTCCTTATTCCTGGCCTTTGGTATTCATTAATGGCACAAAAGACCATCCTGTATGTTACCACCAGATTAATGTACAACTCAGAA
This sequence comes from Capra hircus, assembly GCF_001704415.2. Taxonomy (NCBI): domain Eukaryota; kingdom Metazoa; phylum Chordata; class Mammalia; order Artiodactyla; family Bovidae; genus Capra; species Capra hircus. The sequence continues at coordinate 50,398,232 of NC_030812.1, read as the reverse complement.
ATTCTTAATGGCTACTTTGTACATACGCAATTCCTCAGTATAACATTTAAGACCTTCTTGATCTTCCCATCCTTCCTTCATCACCCTCAACTTTTCCTCAAATCCCTTTATACTTAAGCCAAACTCTGTTGCTTGCTCTTCATTTTCCAAATATGCCCTACTCCTTCCCTCTTCCATGATGTGGCTTTGGTAGCTTTTTTTCCCTTTTGCTGGCCTAAAATCATCTCCTTCCATCTTTTAAAAGTTAAAATCCTACCCTTAATTTAACCCATGTTGCTTGTTCATTTGTTACATGAGTGAACCAGCTTTAGAGATAATGTTCTCATTTCATCCCTCATTTACTCATTCCTTTATTCTTTCACTTGTTCATAAAGTAATTTTTGAAGACCTGCTGTATGCCATGTACTAGCTGGTTGCTGGTCAGGAATAGTTGCAGCTCCTGCCCAGGCTTTTCAAGCTGACATGTTTTCTTAACCTTCACTGAAACTTATTTTATGTCGTTTCCCTATAACTCTTACGTTCTTACCTTTTGCTATGATATTTTCTTTTCTAAATAACTCCTTAAGGAGTGTCAGTTTTGCATCTTTTTTATTCTTCTGTCTGTCATGCTGCTGCTGCTGCTAAGTCACTTCAGTCGTGTCCAACTCGTCGCAACTCCGTGGGCAGCAGCCTACCAGACTCCTCCATCCATGGAATTTTCCAGGCAAGAGTACTGGAATGGGATGCTGTTGGCCTTCTCCTCTGTCTGTCATAGTTCAAAGCATTTGTATATCTGAGAAGTACTGATTAGATACTTGTTGGAGATTAAATTTTTAAAGAAGAAGAAAGGGATACTGTATATATAGGCATACCATATATATCAGTTCAGTTCAGTTGCTCAGTCGTGTCCGATTCTTTGTAACCCCATGGACTGCAGCATGCCTGGCCTCCCTGTCCATCACCAACTCCCGGAGCCTACTCAAACTCATGTCCATTGAGTCAGTGATGCCATCCAGCCATCTCATCCTCTGTCGTCCCCTTCTCCTCCCACCTTCAGTTTTTCCCAGCATCAGGGTCTTTCCAATGAGTTGATTCTTCACATCAGGTGGCCAAAGTATTGCAGTTTCAGCTTCAGCATCAGTCCTTCCAATGAATATTCAGGACTGATTTCCTTTGGGATGGACTGGTTGGATGTCCTTGCAGTCCAAGAGACTCTCAAGAGTCTTCTCCAACACCATAGTTCAGCAGCAGCAATTTTTTGGCACTCAGCTTTCTTTATAGTCCAACTCTCACATCCACACATAACTACTGGAAAAATCATAGCTTTGACTAAACGGACCTTTGTTGGCAAAGTCATGTCTCTGCTTTTTAATATGCTGTCTAGGTTGGTCATAGCTTTTCTTCCAAGGAGCAAGCATCTTTTAATTTCATGGCTGCAGTCACCATCTGCAGTGGTTTTGGCTCCCCAAAATAAAGTCTCTCACTGTTTCCATTGTTTCCCCATCTATTTGCCATGTGATGGGACTATGATGGGACCACATGCCATGATCTTTGTTTTCTGAATGTTGAGTTTTAAGCCAACTTTTTCACTCTCCTCTTTCACTTTCATCAAGAGGCCCTTTAGTTGTTCTTTGCTTTCTGCCATAAGGGTAGTGTCATCTGCATATCTGAGGTTATTGATATTTCTCCCAGCAATCTTGATTCCAGCTTGTGTTTCATCCAGACCAGCATTTCTCATGATGTACTCTGCATAGAAGTTAAATAAGCAGGGTGACAATATACAGCCTTGACATACTCCTTTCCCTATTTGGAACTAGTCTGTTGTTCCGTGTCTGGTTCTAACTGTTGCTTCTTGACCTGCATACAGATGTCTCAGGAGGCAGGTCAGGTGGTCTGGTGTTCCCATCTCTTTAAGAATTTTCCACAGTTTGTTGTGATCCACACAGTCAAAGGCTTTGGCACAGTCAATAAAGCAAAAGTAGATGTTTTTCTGGAACTCTCTTGCTTTTTTGATGATCCAGCAGATGTTGGCAATCTGATCTCTGGTTCCTCTGCCTTTTCTAAAACCAGCTTGAACATCTGGAAGTTCATGGTTCACATACTGTTAGCTATCCACATATAATCTGCATTTCGGTCTTTTATTTGATATGTTAAGGAAAATTTGTTTGCTAGAAGCTAGAGGGTTTTTTTGTTTTGTTTTGTCTTTATTTTTTAGCCCAGAGGTTACGAATAGGGTTCCATATAGGTATATATTTTTCAGAGCTTTGAGATTTTAGACTAATTACATGTTACAGAAGAAGATCTTATTGATTTCAGTGTAGTGCTTGAGGGTCCCTTGGACTGCAAGGAGATCCAACCAGTCCATTCTGAAGGAGATCAGCCCTGGGATTTCTTTGGAAGGAATGATGCTAAAGCTGAAGCTCCAGTACTTTGGCCACCTCATGCAAAGAGTTGACTCGTTGGAAAAGACTCTGATGCTGGGAGGGATTGGGGGCAGGAGAAGGGGACGACCGAGGATGAGATGGCTGGATGGCATCACTGACTCAATGGACGTGAGTCTGAGTGAACTCCGGGAGATGGTGATGGACAGGGAGGCCTGGTGTGCTGCAATTCATGGGGTCGCAAAGAGTCGGACACGACTGAGCGACTGAACTGAACTGAATTGTTTTATAAGCATATTGTCGTTTAGGGACTGTTCTAGATCTATTAGGTATTCCCAAGTGAGGACTTGATTTTAGGTCTTTTGATTTTACCTGAGTTCTGAAATCCTAAGTTTGCAAGGCAATGTCATACCTCCCTAGTCTCTTGAGTGCATTATTCTCCTTAAGTTGCGATTAACTTGAATTTCACATTTCTTCTTTAACTCTTATTTCATGCTATATCCTGTGAATAATTAATTTGGGGCTTTGGTGAATTTGATTTCGAGACTCTTCTTCCATAAATGTTTAAAAAAAATAAGTACGGTTTTTGTTTTGTTTTTTAAAATACGACATAGAGGGTTTGGTGAAGAGAAGCAGTATTAGTGTTACTATTATTATTGTAAACTTGTCTGGAGTTCTAGAAGTGGACATTTGCTGATTCCCTTCTAGCGTTCATTCCCTCTTGCTTTCTTCAGTGATAGGCTGCACTTTTCCTTCATTTTCAACTCTCTGGATTTAGATGAATTAATCCCATCCCGTGCTCAAGGATACCTTGTTTAGTTTGATCTGATTTAATCTCCATATCCACATGTCTGTTTCTACCCACACACAGTGCCAGTGTGTGCTCCTGGGAAGGGAAAGCTTCCTGTCTGTTCCTCAAGTGCTGCTTGAAGAGATCTTTTCTCTCTTTCTGGATAGTGTCATATGAAGTTGTGAGGTATAGAATGGCTGGAACTAATTTTATTGCCAAGTTTTGGAGCTCCCTGAGGATGAACCTACTCATGGAACAAGACAGAACCAAGAGCATGGCAAAGAAGTGAAGCTATAGCCGTGATGGTGATGTGACTCTCTGGATCAAATTTCCTCTTCATTTTTCAATGAGAGGACAGTAAAGTCCCTCCCTCTGTTTAGAACTTTTCCTTTGCTTATTTATAAATGTTTATATATATCCTCAGGACTTCCCTCGTGGCTCAGTTGGTAAAGCATCTGCCTACAATGCGGGAGACCTGGGTTCAATCCCTGGGTCAGGAAGATCCCCTGGAGAAGGCAATGGCACCCCACTCCAGTACTCTTGCCTGGAAAATCCCATGGATGGAGGATCCTGGTAGGCTACAGTCCATGCGGTTGCAAAGAGTCAGATACGACTGAGCGACTTCGCTTAGCTTAGCTTATATATATATTCTCTGTTTGCATAATGATAGGCATTAGTCATATGGGGAGATGAATCCTCACAGGGCTTACAGCTAGATTGGAGAAACAGACATGTCATAGGAGAAACAGAATAAACCATAGGTACAAACCATAGATGGCTCACAGAGCTGGAAGGACTTTTTGATACTTGCCATAGAAAAACAAGTTATGGAGGAAATGATTTCTGTCACTGCTCCTGGTGCCAGAATGAGAGACACCTGCACCATCTTCATGTTGTTAGCAGTGGTTTAATTTCAGCAAAGCATTATTTGTCCCATTAAGTTAGTGCTCACTTTTTTGTGAATTTGTTGGCTTTATAATTTTAAGAGTTATAAAAATAGGGAGTTTATTTATAATTTATTACTATTTATACCTACTTAAATTTGTCAGCAACTGGGTAGGTCCATGGGACTTATGTTTTTTTCCTTTTGAAAGATGTCCTTACACTACTCAGTTTTCAGAGACACCACCAGTCGTGGATTTGGTGGGCCACTGAAGAATGAGACAATTGAGGATGGATGGAGGACAAGGTTTTAAGTGGAGAAATTTCTTACTTTAGATTGATAGCAAGAAGTTTGAACTGAGGTGTAGGAATGACGTTTGAGAAGGAAAAAAGCACAAGATGTGTTCACTGTGCAGCCTTTGTGGCTGATTATATTTGTGGAATCAGGGATAAACCTCAGATACCTGGTCAGTGACTGCATGGTTGCTGCTGCTGTTCACAAAAACAGATTATAGGGAGAAGAAACCGGCTTTTCTGAGGCTAGGGTGGAAGTTGGAGGTGTGCGTGTTAGGTGATAACATCTTTGAATATCTTGAATTTAAGGTGTCTTTTAAAAATATAGGGTAATAAATCCTATAGTTTAGGAGACAGTTAAGGAAAAGGAATATAATTTAGGATTCTTCAGTATTTAGAAAGTAACAAACCGTGGGATTGAGATTGCCCAGGAAGAGTTTATTGAGAAGTTAGGCCAAGGATATTCTGTGTTGTCTTGAAAGAGGAGTCAGCATTTTAGCATTCTATCTTATCTTTTCTGTAATGCTGGCTTCTATATTCAGAGTCCTTGGTGGGTGTGTCTGTTTGGGTCAGCAAAGAATTTTGTGAAAGAGAAAAAAATATTTCTTGAGAGACATTAATTTTAAGATTAACAAATATTAAATGCTGCAGTGTATTTAATACTTTTGGCTTTGTTACCCAATTCATAGATTGCCCTTGGGGGATAGAGATTTTAGACTACCCACCATAACCTGTATCATCCCTATTAAATTCTACAGAACTGGGACTTTGTATTTTTTTTTTTTGTTTTAATGAGGCCCAATTCAGGAAAATAACTATATTTACAGTTGAGTAGTTCCCCTATGGATATATAAGTATCTAATCTGTAAGTGTCTAATCAGAGTAGGGGTTACTTTTAAAGCAAGAAGTTAAAGATTTTCTTCACACAGACAATCTTTGATAAATAGAAGGAAATCTGAGTCTGAATACTTCCATTTATACAGGGCACTCTTGAAGATGTCTGCTAGGCTGAGGTATGAAGTAGCAGTGCATGAGGTGAGGGGGCCGTGATGTACAAGTGTTGTCAATAAACATTGGTAATGAAACTTTCCAGCAACACAGGGTGCCAGTGAGAATAGGGTGGTGGTACAGTTTCAAAGTTTCACAATAGAAAGTTGGATGAAAAAAATTAGGAGCTGTAGTATAGGTCCAATTACATGTGAGTTAATAAACAGTCCTTTTGATGATTTCTTGAGTTTATATACCTTTTAAAACACTTGTTACTTTGGAACTAAAGGATAAACATTCATTGCTTTCCTTATTGTGTGGATGTATAAAAATATTTGTTAAACATATATTATACTTATAATTTCATTATTTATACTTGTTTATGATTCATACATGGGTCAGTTCTTATTTATTTGAGGAGATTAAAATAGCATCTGGCAAATCTGAAATCCATTACTGACATGTAGCATCCAGCATGCTACAGGACTGATTTTAGAAACTGACTAGAATTCAGAAAGTTAGAACAGATTACATTGGATTTATGATGATTTATTTTGATATCTGTTGATTGAAGTAGAATGAAATATTGAATTTGCGCATAGGCACAGTACAGAGGGCCATAGTAAGGAGGGAGAGAGTTTGAACATTTGAAATGTTGATGGAAGAAAGTTCAGTGACCATAGATTAATTTCAATTGACTTAGTAAGAAAATTACTTGAGACATTTAAAGTGGAGTGTATGAATATAACAGTATACGTAATAATTTCAGTGTTACTGAATTTTTATAGTAGTAGGTTTGTTTTGCCTTGTACATCTTCATACTAGATCCAGAATCTGACCACTCCTTACCATCTCAGTCATTATCACCTCAGGCCTATCCACCATCATCTTTTGCTTACATTATTACAATAGCCTCTTAAATTTTGCCCCATGTTGGAATCACCTGAAAATTTTTAAAAATGCCAATGCATGACTCCCACTGTCAGTCATTCTGATGTAGTTTTTGGAATGGTTTGCAACCTGGAGAAGGCAATGGCACCCCACTCCAGTATTCTTGCCTGGAGAATTCCATGGATGGAGGAGCCTGGTAGGCTGCAGTCCATGGGGTCGCTAAGAGTCAGACATGACTGAGCGGCTTCACTTTCACTTTTCACTTTCATGCATTGGAGAAGGTAGTGGCAACCCACTCCAGTGTTCTTGCCTGGAGAATCCCAGGGCCGGGGGAGCCTGTTGGGCTGCCGTCTGTGGGGTCGCACAGAGTCAGACACGACTGAAGCGACTTAGCAGCAGCAGCAGCAGCAATCTGGGCATCATGATTATTTTTTAAAGCATCTGGTGTTCTAATATACATTGCCCCTAGATAATCAGAAAATCAATAATCTCTCCATGAAGAAATTTATTTTGACTACATTTTTCTGCTAGTAGCCATGTGCATTTAATTCGAAACATTTCCATTTCTTAAAGTTTCTTAAAGTCCTAGATATCCATTAGGCTTCTTAGTTGTAAGCAATGGAAACTAACTTGGGCTGATGTAAGTGGAAATGAAGTTTACTGATAGAACATTGAGGGGCTCGTAGAATTGGTAGAAGACTGGATGAAGCCAACCTTAGAAAGTACAGGAATGAGAGGAGGCTGAACAGCTAAGAACCACTGCAAAACTCATTGCCACTGAGCCCATTACTACTGTCTCTGCTGAACAGTGAAGTTGGAAATTCTCTAATCACAGACAAGGGCTTCACGTGCTTGGAATTCCACAAAATGACAAAGGTATACATTGTATAGCCTACAATGGGTCATTCATTTTATGCATCAACCCACTGCTCCTCAGCCTAATAACCTATAGGATGCTGAGTTCTTCCATGATTATTTTAAAAACTTTAGTGCCTTCTACTACTTGTCCTTTAGTAAATGTTAAGAGATAACAGAATAAATGAACAAGTAGCAAGCAAGTTAATAGGAAAACTTGAAATAGTATATGAATACTTGTATATTATTTTTGGAGGTATAGTCACCAGTTTAAGTATGAAATAGGCATGTTTCTTAATAGTAAAAATGTCCTGAGTTTCTATAATGGAAGTTATATATCAATATTGTATGTTAGCAGTGTCCAGTAGAAGTATAATGTGGGCAACATATGCAGTCCATGTGTGTAATTTTAAATTGCATTTAAAAAGTAAAAAGAAACATTTAGTGTTAATGATATATAATATTTAACACAACTCAGTTTGAGTAGCCACATATAAAGTGCTTAGTAGTCATATGTGCATGTTTAATTGCTAAGTCGTGTCTGACTCTTGGAGACCCCGTGGACTGTAGCCTGTCAGGGTCCCCTGTCCCGTGAATTTTCCAGGCAAGAATACTCGACTGGGTCGCCATTTCCTTCTCCAGGGGATCCTTCCAGCCCTGGGATCGAACTCTCGTCTCCTGCATTGGCAGGTGGATTCTTTACCACTGGACCACTGGGGAAGCCTAGTCCCATGTAGCCAGTGGCTACCATATTGGACAGCACAGTCCTGTGGCATAGTGTAAAATGCCATATGACTGTCAAATACTGCCAGCTCAATTATGCTGAAATGATGTAGACACCTTATGAAAACTGAATGTTTTAAAAAAGCACAGCCTAAAAGTAATGACAGGGTTCTTGGTTATTCATTCTCTTCTAATTCAAAGCGATTTTACTTGAGTTTGCAGTGTTTTTCAAATTTTTTTTTTATTATTGAGAGAGAAGTGTGAAATGGGAAAGAGAAAATCTATTTTTTTCATTAGTCTTCGATTTCATTATTTTTTATTTTCTGAAGATTTAAGTGTGAGGATTTAGGGTATTTCAGATGCAGTCGAAGGCATAGAAAGGCAATATGCTTTTGCAATGCAGAGTTTGCGTGAGAATAATCAAGTTAATCATACTTTATTACATTTAGTGTATGTTTCACTACTAGACTATAGTATCTGAAGTTTGTAAAATAAAAAAGATAGTAGTGACTGACTCTGTGCTTGAGATTGTATCATACATGATTTCTTTCCCCTAGATAATTCATGTCATTAGTAAGTTTTATGTTCTAATTATTTTTATTCTTGCAGGCTGCTGAATCAGGAATAATAAAAGTTAAAACAATAGCTGCACGAAACACCGAAATTTTGGCAGGTAATTTTTTGCATTAAAAATTCAACAATTAATGAAAGTTTGACTAATGGTAAAAGTAGAATCTTAAAACCCATCAGTTTTTTTTTAATAGCATCTCTTCCTTATGCTCCTCTTCCATTATGCTATCCATAATGATAAAGAACATGCAAAAGTCCCTAATTTATGATCTAATTGGGTGTCTCAGAGATGAATGCTATACTGTTCTCTGAAATCAGAAAGCTTAAAACTACTAACTCCTTAAAGGCAAAGATTTTTCATACTCATCTTTGAATTCTCTTCCTCCTCTTGTCAATCACCTAAGATACACCTTACCCATAAAAGGCATTCAATTAATATTTGTTGTATTGAAAGAAAGATTGGTTCTCAGACCACCTTCCCAGATCTCTTTTATCTTTGAAATAAGCAGGGCGTTATATAGATGTAACATTTTTTTTGATTGATCCTAGTTTTGGGGGAGAAATTTTCAAAAGTTTCTCTCTGGCACCCTTTTGATACTCAGTCCGCCGCCTCTTTTTCTTCCTGCCTTTCTGTTCTTGCCTCTATCATGCAAAGGAAGGAAACTGGCATTTTTGAGAATCTGTTACATGTGAGGCGTTTGTGCCACTTGATCTTATATAGGACAACCTTGTGAAGAAATATTCTTTTTTTAATAGTAGAGCAAATTGAAATGCAGAGAGATTTAGTGGCCTAAGGTTGGTCACTTGGTGAGTGGTGGAATCAAATTCACCTCCCGGGCTGTTCAGAGCCCATGTTCTTCCTGCTGCAGTGTGCTGCCGTGGTACTGTGAGGTTTCCACACTGGCTGCTCTCTTCCAAGTGCTTGTGCTCAACTGCTGCTTGCTTCGCTGATCCTTCACGTGCATTTCCAATTCCAGTGGTGCTGTAGTTCTCAGCTAGTTACAGGAGAAAAGCAGTCCTATTAAACTGATTTACACCAAGTCCAAATAGTGAAGAACCAATACAACTCTTAAGTCTCTTTACGCTTTTTAGAGAAGCATACCAGTAAATTCCTAAAGGGCAAAATTTTAAAGAATATTTCAAAATGAAATGAAGATGTTTGGGGCTAGTTTAAGGGTGACAGGTAAGAGTGGATTTCATTTGCCACCTTAGGGTTAGCCCTGCTAAGTTGCATCTGTTTCTCACAGCTCCTCTGATTTTGAATATTCTGATGAAACACCAAAGAGCTATATAACATTATTCACAGCATTGAATAATGCTCTGTGTGCTTACTGAGTAGAGGGGTAGAGTGAAGTGGTGGGTAAAGGCAAAGGTATATGTGGTTGGACTGGGAGGATGGGCAAGTGGGTCTGGGAGACGCATGTTGGGCAGATTAGCTACCATGAGGAAATTGTTTCAAGATAAATTATGGACATGGGTGTTTTTAAGTTGGAGATGTCATAGGCCAATTATATTAGAATGTCATTGCAAATATTTGCTTTTGTTTCTGTCATTGCTGATATTATGGTAAGTCCTTAATTCTTCTTCAGTAATAGAAATTTTCATTGAGTCTGTAGTTGATAAAGACTGTTTTCTTCAGAGGATCACTGTCTGTTACAGAGTTCTGTACCACGTAAAATGTCTAATTCATACTAAGGACAAATAAAAAAAATTTTTCCTCAGTTACTATGAATTTAATATTTAAGTGGACTGTTAATTTCATTTTAATTCAGTTAGCTTTATTACAATCAGGTTAGAACAAATCCTTATGCACATAAAATTAATAATTCTTGCTTTAATATCCATAGTATCCAGAACCATGTACTCGAGGAGTTATATTAGCATTTAAACTTTTCGTAGTGTTCTGGCCAAGTATTTACAGCAGTTGATTGATCAGTAAAAATTTATGATTTTAGACCACTGTCATCTTGAAAAATCATGGGCTCCAAAGAAAAAGGGACGAGTTTAAATTAGTCAGTGTGTCATTTCTCAAGTACTTAATTCAGGGTATAGTTAATATTGAGAAAATTTTTTTGGTAACTTTTTTAAAATTTCCTGAGAAATGTTTACTTCTCTAAAGACTATAGGTTACCACTTTTATGCTGTAATGGATGTGAAAGATATCAAACAACTGAAGAGTCTCAAGTGATATGGGAAATATTCAGAAAATAAGAAAGATTGCTATAAAAATTAGAACCCTTAGTTAGGGTCGCTTGTCAGAGGAAACAGTACTTAGCATAGATTTTAACCAACTTGAGTTTTCTTAGATTTATTTTCCAAGGGAAGGTTATTTACATTGTAGAATAAATCTTTGCTTTACATCTCCACTTCTTTTAAGCATCCTCCTTTAATGTTTATTTTTCTTTGTTTTCACTGCTGTCATGAATGCTGACATAAGTGGAATGCTATGCCAGGTAATGTCAGCATCAATGCACATATACAGATCATTATCTCAACATTGCCTTTTTCTTTAAAACTGCAAGTGAGAGATAGCAACATGAAGTTTTTCATTTACAAGGCCAAATGCCTTAATCTTACATTTGACTATCATATATTATAAATTGTTTTTGTTATCCTAGCTTACAATAAATATACGTGAACTTGACTGAGAAGATGGGTGTTACACAGAAATTATATAAACAGAGAATCTGCTATTTGAATAAATATTGGAAATAAGGAAATCAATGAAGTTGTGCAATCTTTTAAAATTGTATATTTAACCCCGACTCAAAACTGTAACAATTATATCCACCTAACACCGCTTTCAACTACTGTCAGTATATAGAGAACATTTTTACACAGATAATCATTATGTATGACTTTTGTTCTTCTGTCCTTACAGTTTCCCTCATTCTTTTCATATCTATACAGTCTTATTGCTAAAAATTCTCTAATTTCAGTAGCAATGAGTAAATATACTTTGGAATTTTTTTCTGACATTGAAGTGTTATTTATCTGCTGATTTTATTCAATATATTCTGTTTTATCAGTCTATATATCTGTGATATTTAACAAACATCCATAGAATATCCCATATAACATATTCTTAATAAATAATTATGTAAGAATCACTGGTAGAAATACAAAGATGGGTAATATAATTCATCTACAATCTGTGTGTTAATGCAAGAACTATATTTGAAACGTATGTTTGTACCATTTATTCTATTTAGCTTACCTGCTCCTTCATTTACTTTTTGGAGCTCTTTGTCAGAAATTTTCCCTTCCTGAAGACATACTTCTTGAGGTCAGGATCAATATCTTATTCTTCCTTACATTGCTGCTAGATGGCGCATTACATGGGAAATAATAGTGAAGTGAAGTCCCTCAGTTGTGTCTAACTCTTTGCGACCCCATGGACTATAGCCCACCAGGCTTCTCCATCCATGGAATTTTCCAGGCATGGGTACTGGAGTGGGTTGCCAAGCCCTCCTTAAATGTAGGCTACTAAATGAGTCACTCCAAAATGCAAGTAAGACTCTTTGAGTGTTGCCACTAGTATACTTTCAACCTCTCTTTCATTTTACGTGTTATGATTGAGTACATGAATTTTGTCATATTTGGATCATGTCAGCCAGTTAACAGAGTAATGAAGGAGACAGATTCTAAACAGAAAATTCTGAGGCTTATATGGTAAATGTCAGGTGGAAGTATAGATGGGCCTGTTATAAGAATATCAGGAAGACTCCTAATCCAACCTGAGACTATGAAGCTGAGTCTTGATGCTCGAAAAGGAGTTATCCAGGCAAATAAGGTGTAGGAGTAATAAGTAAGGGAAGTTACTTAAATGCATGAGGTATAAAAGTTTGGTCTGTTTGGGTACCTGTCCAACTACTGCCATTGTGTGACTTCCTGAGTAGCTTGATGGAAAGAGTTTGAATTAGGGAGGTGACACTTTCATATAAGTATTTTTATACACTGTACATTACTCTGACAGCAGTGTGAAAGGCATATTTCAGTGCATCATCAGTACAGAAGGGGTCTGTTGGTAGACTGCTACTGTAACCCAGGATAGAAGATACGGGGGGCTGTACTTTATTGCTTGCTAACAAATTGACCTAATGAATCGAAGAGCTTTCTCTGCCACATAATGTGTTTTTCTTTATTCTTTCCCCCCCTTTAAAAAAAAACAAATTTTAATTTTTATCCTGCCTTTATTATATAATACTTTTTTTGATACCATATTTTCTAATTTTTAAAATTGTTCCAAAATATTTCAGCAAGTGATTGTAACTTAGGTATGTTTCAGTATTTGAACTATTTCTTTAAGATACATTTCTAGGAATAAAATTATTAAAGGATATGAACCTGTTCTTGAAATTTTTCATCACTGCTTTCTAAAAAGATAAAAGTTTATGCCTTTACCAACTATATGTGAATATATTTTTATAGCATCCTTGTAAGATTACTATTTTAAAAAATCTTTTCAGTCCTTGAACAAGCAAATGACTTCTCATTTTAATTGACATTTCTTTTTAATGTTGAACATTTTTCTCTGAATATATTATTTTTTCATTTTAGGTTTTTTTTGGAGTTTTTGTGTTTTCTTTATCAAGTATTTGAGCTATTTATATAGCAAAATATGAATTTCTCATGTTTATATCATATTATCTGCATTATTTACTTCTTAATTTTTTATCTGCTGCTGCTAAGTCGCTTCAGTCGTGTCTGACTCTGTGTGACCCCATAGACGGCAGCCCACCAGGCTCCCCCGGCCCTGGGATTCTCCAGGCAAGAACGCTGGAGTGGGTTACCATTTCCTTTGCCAAGGCACGAAAGTGAAAAGTGAAAGTGAAGTCGCTCAGTTGTGTTCTACTCTTAGAGACCCCGTGGACTGAAGCCTGCCATGCTCCTCCGTCCATGGGATTTTCCAGGCAAAAGAGTACTGGAGTGGGGTGCCATTGCCTTCTCCATAGTTTTTTATCTAGGTGCTTTTTATTTTTACATAATCTAACTTTTTTGATTTCTTGCTCTATACTTAAGTAGTCTTTCTCCTTCCATGTAGTTGATAGTCGCTTTTACTTTCTTCTTGTTTTTCTACAGTTTGATATTTTTCTTAATAATACAGAGTTACACGAGGACCTAGGTGTTTTTTCTTTTGCTGAATTACTGACTGTAGCAACATCATTTGTTGAATAATCCTTCATTTACCTGTAATGTACTTTTATGATGACACTGTTCATAATTTTATTTGTCCTCATATTGAATCATTTAAAATATTTTCAGATATTTTGAACCATTAAACTTTTTTTAGTGTTTGAAGTATCAGTTTTTCCCATAATTAGATTTTAAAGGTTTTGAGGATAGCAGTTATGTGTCCATCACATTTTATTTCTTTCACAAGAGCTATAGTTTGTCATTTAATGACTGGTAACATTTTAAAAACCTTTTATTAACCCCTGTTAGTGTGATTCATAGTGGGGTACCCTAGTTTAATTCTTTCTTTCCAGGATAAAACCTGCAATTTTGCAGTGAAACTGCTCAGAGCAAGGAAACCCCTAGGATATGGGGACCTGCTGGATCTCTTTCAGGTGTGTGAAAGTACATCATTTGATCTCACAGTTACACAATTTGGAAATAAACACAGAGTTTCAGTCTATTAAAGGAGTTGTGCTTCTGAAGGGACTTATGTAGAAACTAAACTTTTTCTTTTTTCCCTTCTCTCCACACACTCCTCCTCACCTCACCACCCCCCCAACACACACAGGTTTTGATTAAAAACCATTGACCTTTTCCTCTTTTTTCCCCTAGATTTTTAAAAAAATGATTAAAGCAACATACATGTTGCTTTATATTTTTGCACAGCCTTTTCCTCAATGTGATCTCTAAACTCTAAACCTATAGGAAGGTTTTTATGTGAAGCCACCCTTAAGATGCATATAATTAAAATTACTGTTTATAAAGAGAAAGTAGCAATTGCCCAGTTAGAAGACTAGGATTAATTTCTGATTCTTAGGATCATTATGACATTTAGAAGAGAAAAATAATTAGCAACTTTTAAAAAAGGATCTTTATCTTCATTGTGATCTAGATCTGGTAGATATGTTTCTGTTTTTCACATTATGCTTCAAAAAACAGAATAGATCAATAGGTTTTCCATTTTGATTATTGTTGATCATCTGTTTTGGATAATATAGAAATTTCCTTTGATCATTATATTCTCACATAAACTGGGAGGAAAAAAGTAGAAAGGATGGATACCTTTGAGTTACATTAAAATATCGTTAAAAATTATTTTCATTACTACATTAATTTTAACTCAGCTTGATAGAGCTGAATAGCTGTGACTGAATGTATAATTCACCTTATTTTATTCATTCTAAGATAAGACAGTTTTTTTCACATGTTAATATTCCCCAAATTAGCATGCATTTTACAGCTGATGGTTTCTTAGAATCACTGTGGGCCAGATACTTTTGTAGTTGTCTTTTTCAGTGAACTTGTTCATAGTTGTTGATACTATCACATCAGTTGAGTTGCATGCATTGTTGATATCATGTAAGTTTTGTTATTTGAAATGTTACCCTTGTTGTGCAGAAACTTCCTGTTAACATCTTATGGTAAGATCAGAAAACGCCGGCATCAAAGCATGCGGAATGGGTGTCATTAGCTTAGAAGAATATCTCAGAGACAGTAGTGAAGTGCTCTCAAGCAATGAGGCATTGCAAACAATCCAACTAAAAAATGGATAGAAGTTCTAAATAGACATTTTTTTTCAAAGAATACATACAGATGGCCAACAGGTACATGAAAAGATGCTCAGCATCATTAATCATTAGTGCTATGCAAATCAAAGGCAAATGAGGGTATCACCTTACACCTGTTAGAAGGACTGTTACCAAAAAAATAAGAAATAACAATGGCCTTCTTGACCTAAAGGATGAAATTATGAGGAAAAATTGTGATTGGAAAGTATTGTATCATTGTTTAATTAGCATAGGTAATTGGCCCTGATTTTCTTTCTGGTGATATACGTGTGTCTTAAAATAATTGTCATCAGAGATTCTGTAGAAGTTCACTGTGTTTCCTTCTATGGAGACAGATTCCCTTTCCTTCATTCTTCTGATGACTTTAGGCAGACAGCTTTGAAATGTTTCATTGGTTTCTTTTGAACACTTTTAACTTTTAATTTCCATTTGCATCATATGCTGTTTGCCTTAAAGAGTGGCAGCATAATGTTGTGGAAAGAGTAGTGAACCAGGGATTAGAAGACATATTTTTGGATTCTGGTTTTGCCACCTACTTATTGTGTCACTGGGTTCAGATCATGCCCTATAAACTCTGCATGAGTATTATGATACTCAAATGAGAAACACGTGTTAATGTCATAAAAGTTTTAAATGCAACTTACTAGTATTGAAAACTTATATTTGAACAAGATTTAATAATTTGGAATGTTCTGCAGAGTTGGGGTGGCATCAGACTTCAGTGATTTTGGCAGAATTGAATATAGCAGGATATTTACTTTTTCAGAATAGTATTTTTTGAGCTTTATTGTCATCTTTTAATCACTCATAAAAATGTTTTGTGACATTGTTATGGAAATTTTATGTCTCTGGTTTTGAAGCAGAACCTTGATGCACAAGAAAGCAAGGAAATAACGCAAGGGAGCTGTTTTTTGGAAACACGTTCATTGCCAATAATATTTGCTATCTCTTAGCTGTGATTTATGCTGGCATACTGAAGGATTTTACAGAGCATGCTGTAGGGAATAGTAGTCTTTATTTGCCATACCATAAAGAAGCTTTGGGAGAAAAAAGAAGAGACTTTAAGTGATAAAATTAATGTTAACACTAGCTTTACACTTTTAAAGGTGACTCTGGGTGACTTTCCCACAATTTTTTGAAAAACATGTTAAAACTCAAGTTTTGTGTGACTTTTTTACAGGTTTTAACCTATTAAAATAATTGATGTATGCAGTACATTTGAAAACAAATACCGAACATATAAGTTTAATGTTCTTGTGACTTGGAATTTTATGTTATTTATTCAAATTCCCTGAGGATGACAAATGTGAAATGTGTCTTATTCATCTTTGTGTAGCTACCCACTAAGTGTGTGTGTACTGATTTAACTTCATTTTGTAAATTTAAATTGTGTATAATTCAGTTTGTGCATTTTCTAATCTTTTACATTTTTGTTGCTATTTGAAAACTTATGAAATAACTGGCTTGGTAGAAGGAGTTATTTAAGATTTGGAATTATAGCATGTTCATCCAATTAATTTAAAGTAATACTTAAGTAATAAGAGTAGTAATGTTATTGTTTTTAATGGGTTTACTTCTTGAAGAAGAAATTAGAGCCAGTGAATTAAAGGCATGTAATAAAATTCTAGGGAGTTCTGAATATTCATTCAGAAATGTGGTAGGGTTGATGTATTACTATTTTTAATTACTTTTCTGCTCTAGAATTTGAGTTCTTATTTCTATTTTCCCTTCTACACTATTGAAGAAATGGTCTTACGCTGAGGCAAGATAGAACTTCTGAGAAGTTGCCCTTAAAGAGTTTATAGAAGATGGAGGAGAACCAAAGGACAGAGTGTCAGGAGAAAGGCATGGGAAAACTGTGCTTAAGGAGGGTAGTTTAGGTATAGAGTCTGAAGTATTTTAACTCTTACTGCTTGATTTTTATTTTCATATTTATTTTATATTAAGTGATTTTTATTAAGATTGTCATTACTGGTTGTAATTATGTGAAAATGTTCTTATTTATGAATTATGTTTAAATTTTTATTTTATATGTGTTCTAAATAAAGCATTGAAGGAGAACAGCTCAGAGGTTGTTCAGCCTTTTCTAATGGGTTGTGGAACCAAGGAACCAAAGATCACTCAACTATGTTTGGCTGCCATTCAGAGGCTCATGTCCCATGAAGTGGTATCTGAGGTAATGTGAAGATTTTATCTGAACTGTGCACCTACAAATCAGATCAGGAGTTTTCTCAAGGAGAGAATAAAACATACCTGGTGTTTAATATAAATCAGTGCTTGAAGGTCATGGCTTAATTTTCAAAGGTTGCCAGATTGTCTCATTATTAAATACTCAGTATAGATGGGCTACATTTTGTCAAATCTTTTGGAATCTAAGAAGTCATGTGTGCTCAGTTGCTTAGTCGTATCTGACTCTTCATGGCCCCATGGACTGTAGCCTGCCAGGCTTCTCTGCCCATGGAATTTTCCAGGCAAGAATACTTGAGTGGGTTGCCATTTTCTACTCTAGGGGATATTCCCAAACCCTCATCTCTTGTGTCTCCTGCATTGGCAGGAGGATTCTTTACCACTAGTGCCACCATAGTTGATTAATATAGATAATTTTGAGAACCAAGCAAATTTTCAATATCAGTGATGAAGAATATCATTCATGAATTACTTTTTTAAAGGTAGAGAATATCATGACTATTTCCTAGATTGTCTGAAGTGTTGCTCATTAAGGGTATTCATATCTAACCTCATGATGGTAAAACAGGAAAAACATTGTATTACTATGAATCCGCATCCTGCTTGTCTGCTTAACTTTGTACTTCGTAGGGTACTTTTTAATAGAAATTGTAAATTCTTTTGCCTTTGGTATAACATTCTAAACAGTGTCAGATTTAATTGAGTTCGTAAGTGTGTTGTTAATTTGAGTTGTATTTTTTCTATAACTCATTTTCCCTCTTGTCAATGAAATAATATGTAAGAAACAGTAACAGACTCATAATTTGTATATGTTTATATTCATAAGTGTCCAAATGAAATATACCCCTATTATTTTAGAAATGAGCTTTGATTTTGGCAAGGTATCAGAACTGCATGTTGCTGTTTGCCTATATTCAAATGGTACCTTTTAAATCTTAAAGCATTTTTTTTTAGAATAAAATTAATTGGTTGCAGTTCTTGAATTAGTTGAGAGACATGTATTTGGATCTATAGATTTAGAAACATGGGTTTTTAAATTCTCTCCAGGTAAGATTATATTTGCATACTTTTTCTTGCTTAGGAACCCAACATATCTATATTTATTTCTTGACAATAATTAAAATACTTGTTTTACAGACTGCAGCTGGAAATATAATTAACATGCTTTGGCAGCTAATGGAAAATAGTCTTGAAGAACTTAAGCTGCTTCAAACAGTTCTTGTTCTTTTAACAACCAATACAGTAGTTCATGATGAGGCACTCTCTAAGGTAGGAACCTGTTTGTCCAAGTTCATTAAGTGCTTTGGGACAGTATTTGGATAAGCTGACCGAAAGAGGAAAGCCTAGTGCTGTTTGAACTAAAAGCAACTTTCCTGTAGCTATTGTGATAATGCACATTGCCTGTTAAAAGCCTTCAGTGCCTTATTTTCAGACTGATTAAACAGGTGATTAAACAGACTCCCTTGGATATAGCTGACAGGCTTGGTTATGAATACAATATGGAAAAAGAAAAGTAGCAGAAGAAAAGGAATAGAGAAAGAAGAAAAGAAAACAGTATTTGTTTCCAGGTATCAGTGTTGTCCACAATTACCTTGGGTGTTCCTGACAGCTCTCTCTTTCCCCCTTTCAAAATAATTTCACGTGTAAAATGTATGTAAGCCAGATAAGTCTGCCCCTGAAGCAGCTGGAGAAGTGTCATTTTGGCATTAATACTAGATATGGCTGCATGAATGAAAGCTCTTTCTCATTCCTACTCTCTTTGAGACATATAACAACTGTTATATTATTTGTTTCATCTTTAAATTTTTTTTTAATTTGTAAAATATTTCCAAAGAACAGAAAGTACAGAGAGTAATGTAAAAATAGCCTCAATTAATAGTTTATTATTTAGGGTAAAAGGTGCATTTCACATTACCTTTGCTAATCTTATGTGTCTGTATATTTACTGAGAGTTTGAATTATTTCAAACTACTGAAGTTTTTGTAGCTTTATTGTATAAAAGAGTGGGACTTTTAACATAGGTGATTGAAACAGCAAAACATAAATTATTTGTGGTTACATCAGATAAAGATAATAACCATATTCATCAACTTATTTCACGCTAAATGAAACTTGTTTTTTTAGGCAATTGTTCTTTGTTTTCGGCTACATTTCACAAAAGATAATATTACAAACAATACAGCTGCTGCTACAGTGCGACAAGTTGTTACTGTTGTTTTTGAGAGGATGGTTGCCGAAGATGAACGACACAGAGGTAGAGTGATGAAAGCTGTCTTTCCTTTTGCCTGTGGGAGGCTCTGATGTCCATGATTATTCATTTAACGATTGTCCGCCATTGCCCTATAGGCTACCTAATAATGAAAATACTTTAGAAAGTGTATCAGCGTCTTTATTACTGATAATGGAACCAAAGGTAAATCTCTCACAGTTTTGTCACCCTAAGAAGTGGACCCTGCTTTCTGTATTTATTTCTAATATATTCAAAACTTTATGTTGAAGATGGTAATAGCACATTTTATACAAGGTGTTGCATTGTAAGTCTTTTTGGCCAGACATTACATATGATTATTTTGTGTTACATTTTAATTTTTGTAATTGAAATTTTTATTGGTTGCATTATATTTTGTGGCTATTTGATAATTTAAAGAACTGCTTATGTTTAGTATTGTTCTGAGTGTCTTCCTACATATGTATTTCCATTTGAATTATTTCTTTAGAGTAAATTTTCAAAAGTGAGCTTCCCTCATGTGAATTTTTGTCTTTGCCTATTAATATGTATTAATCGAGAATATTTATTAATGTAAAGCCTACTCTTCATATTTTCATCAAATCCTTTTATTTGTAATTTTTAACATTTTCATGATTTGAAACATATCCTGTCACAGAGCTTATAGATACTCTGTTTCTGTTATAATTTTTATAGTTTGATAAATTTTAATTTTTTTTATTTGTTATCCCTGTTAGATGAAAAGTAAAAATTTTCCACATGATTAGTTGAAAAAAATCATGAGATGCTGTCATCAAGAACAGCCTCTATTTTATGGAGTGAAGAAACAAAAGATTAATCTTTTTTAAAAGTTTTTTTCACCCCTAAACTCTTGATATTATACAGTCTTTCATATCATTTGGTGTTATTTTGGTAATATTGGTAAAAAAAAAAAAAGCAATACTAGTAAATAATGATAGTTCTACCTACTCTAATAATTACTTCACTTTATCTGAATTTAACCATTGGTCAAATTTTTCACATTCTGTTTCAGGCATTTTTCATCTATTTATTAAGATATTCCCACTAACTTTTGTCTCACTTTTCCAAGGGGAAATGCAGGTAGAATTCTAACAGTTTGAAACATAAAGGAATTAAACATAGAGGATAAAACAGAGCAGTTCTCCAGTTTGAATGTCTTATATACCATAATCTCAATATAATTTCTGAATTGATAGTTTGGCTGTGTATCTAGTATCACACTTAATACTTTCTAATAAGGTAGAAAATATTTAGAACTTCTTCCTTTTCAAGTAGTCATTAGTCAAGATTTAATTGAAACAGGCTGCCATGACTTACAGGAAATAGTATCTCGTTAATATTCAAAGAAATTGAGAAGCCCCATTCTAGGTGACTCTTGGCTAGTCAATACCTGTCACTGACATAGTACTTAATGGCAGATCAAGCAGTTAATTCTCTTGAAGATGGTGAGATTATAGAGGAATTAACTGTGGTAAATATTTATATGTTTGATATTTAAAGGTACATTCAAATATGACATGGGTTTCAAATCCATGAAATAAAAGGACTAGAGAAAGGGGTACTAGGAAAATCATATGTATGGACAGAGATAATAAGTTTATTTAAACATGAGATAGTGAAGAGTATTTTTTTTATGATATGATGTATAAAAATGCAATTCCCAATTTTTCTTTCCGTTTTGGAGGCATGGTTGTGAACTTAAAGTTTATAATTCTGTAAATACATACTTATTTTTAATATACCTTTTAGACAGTATATATGATTTATTAAAAGCACCAAGAACTCCTAAAACCCTTCTTATTTTGATTGCAGATATTACAGACCAACCAGTACTAGTCCAAGGAAATAGTAACAGAAGATCTGTCAGTACCCTCAAACCTTGTGCCAAAGATGCATATATGCTTTTCCAGGTATTTCCATTGATAAGAATAATTTTTATAATATAGTTTTGTGTGAAATTTTGATTTTGGAATTTTATATCTGATTTAATTTTAAGTGTTTTTTTTTTTCATTGTCATTTTAAAGTGTCAAAAAGTAGTATAGGTTTAAAAAGAAAAAAGTAGTACAAGTTTCCTCCACTATCTGATAGTAGCATATTTCTGTGAAACTTCAAAATGCCTTAAGTGAAAAAGCAGTTACCTTAGGACACAATTACCTAATGAATGCACAAAATAAATCAAGATAAAGCACAGACACACACACAGCTCAAAGCTTTGGCAGCTTGATGCTGAGATGCTGAGTATAGTTCCTGGAGAAAGAACTTGAAGGTACCACTCTTGCTGCTGGGGGTATGTGCAGCCTGTGTTATGGGCTGCCTGCAAAACAAACGCGGAACATGGTTTTCATTTTTGTCTTTTTTTAAAGAAAATTGAAAATCTTCAGATTTTCTTCTGGTTAAAGAAAGTCTGATTTCTTCTGGTTAAAGAAAATAGGTGCTAATCTAGGTCTTTTGTAAAAACTAAGTGGTGAAGAACTTTTGAAAAGCATGTGATATCTGTCTAAAACATTAAAGAGTATCTGTACCTAATTAGCATGATAAAATGTTATGTTTCACTTTAAGGAAATAAAATGAGTGAAATCCTGAACTAGCTACATGAGGAATGACTAGTCATATAAAATACTTCCTTTAATAGGAAAATTAAAGTATTTACTTAAATTCTGCTCTATCTGATATAACATGATATACAAATACCTCATTTTTATATTACTTGTCATGAATAAAACAAGATTAACCTGCACTAAAAATTTTATTAATTTTGATTAGAGACTCTTTAAAACAATGTTAGAATAACATTTTGTCTCTACTCTGTATATTAAGTTTACTTACATAATCAACTATACAATTAATTAAAATTTTGAATTATCAATACTTAATTTCTAAGGAATGAAACCTACTGATAAGAGATACTTCAAATAATTTTTTATGAGCTATGAATTTTAAAAAGGACTTTGCATTCCAGCATGTGAAATATTTTATTTATTTTTTATTTATTGTTTGATTTATTTTCCAGGACCTTTGTCAGTTGGTTAATGCTGATGCCCCTTACTGGCTAGTAGGTATGACAGAAATGACCCGAACATTTGGCCTTGAATTACTTGAATCAGTCCTGAATGATTTTCCACAAGTCTTTTTACAAGTAAGCCATTTGTAGTATCTTGCAACAAAATTAATCTTTCCTTTTTTTCAGAGATAGTTTTCAAGAAAGCAAGATATATTTTTACCCCACATTAAAAGATGCAAAAAATTATAGCTTCAGACTTTAGACATAATAATCTACTGTTATTTTAACTTTGTTGTGCCCAGGCATTTTGAAATTTTAATGTTAGAAGGAAACCCTAGAGTCTTGTCTGGTCAAGCATTTCCAAATCTAAGGGTGTATGAAGGAGCTCTTTTTATAATGTTTATAATTATATATTATATATAATTATACATATTATAATGTTTATGATGTGAGCTCTTTTTATAATATTTAAAAGCCTTAAAAATTGTTGCTAATTTTTGTATGCAGCTGTGTGCTTTTACATAATTTAAATGGAAAAAAGTCATCAATGCTTATTTAATAAATTTAATGTGCTGTGCAGAATATCTCAAAACAGTTGATAGGGGAAGAAATGAGAAAGAATTCAAACTTTTCATTTTACTTGTAAGAAGCTGAAGTCCAAAAGTGATTCAGTAATTTACATGGGGTTCTTCAGCTATTTGCAGATCTTGAACTAAAATTTAGAACTTTTAGCTGTACTCTAGCTCCTTTCCCTAATATGCTGCCCCTCCTAGGTCAGCTATTTGATCTTTGCTCTTACCTACAACACAAGTGAACCAAGTGCCACAAAAGTAGAAGACCTTTAGACCAGGAGTCGGTATTGAAATCTTTACTACATGGCTTATAGTTTTTGTCCATATTGGATAACTCTTCAGTGCTTTCAGTGGTATTGAACAATATTAACTGAGGATTCCCTTTCTTGTATTAGCATAGGAGAAGTTAAGGTATAACTTGATTCATAGTCTTGTATAAACTGATAGTTGTAACAGCTACGACTTTTGACTGCCTACTCTGCGCCAAACTTCACCAAATTCCTTACATATCATACTCTCTGTAATCTTCACAAATACCTGAAGTGCCAATTATTCCTATTTTACCCAGGAGGAAGCTAAGACTCTGAGGGTTAAATAATTTGTCTAAGGGTTCATAGTTTGTGAATGTCCTCATCCTTTAGCCTCACTGTCATTTTTGTTCCTAAATGACCCAAGTGGACTCCTGCTTCAAGGCCTTTGTACTTGCTGCTGCCTGGGTCTGGAATACTCTTCTCCCGTATAGATTGTTCTCTTATACTTTTGAGGACTTTGCTCAGTGGTCAACATATCAGACAAACCTTCCCCACCACTCTGTGTGAAATGGCAGCTTCTTTTCCTGGCAGCACTCTTGTCTGACTCCTTGTCATTTTTCTTATTACTTCCTGACATATGTGTTTGCACATGAGTTGATCTATTTTTTCTCCTCATTAAAAAGTAAGTTCTATGAGGCAGGGACTTAGTTCAGTGTTGTACAAGTGCCTATAATAGTGCCTGGCATATGGCAGGTATTTGATAAATATTTGAATAAATGAGTGAATGAACTGGTAAATGAATTTGAATTAGAAATTTCTGTAGTTTGGATTACATTTTCTAATTTTGTAGGGAAAGTTTTGAAAAAATAATTTCAGATTTATTGTGCCCAAAATAAATCTATTCTACTTTATTTTTCTTGCTATAATCCAGAGGAGAAAAAAGAATCACCTTGTGTAAGATCCTAAAATTTACTTCTACAGATCTCTTAAAAAACTAGGAATAAAACTACCATATGACCTAACAATCCCACTACTGAGCATATGCCCTGAGAAAACCATAATTGAAAAAAACACATGTACCCCAGTGTTCATTGCAGCACTGTTTACAGTAGCTAAGACATGAAGGAAACCTAGATGGAATCTAGAAAGATGGTACTGATGAACCTGTTTGCAGGGCAGCAGTGGAAAGGCAAAGATAGAGAAAAGACTTGTGGGCAAAGTGGGGGAAAGAGAAGGTGGAATGAATTGAGAGAGTAGCATGGAAACTTATACAACCATATGTAAAACAGATAGCCAGTGGGAATTTGCTGTATGAAGCAAGAAGCTCAAACCCAGTGCTCTCTGACAACCTAGAGGAGTGGGATGAGGTGGGAAAGTTGGGAGGGAGGTTCAAGAGGGAGAGGGCATATGTATACCTATGGCTGACTCATGTTGATATATGGCAGAAACCAACACAATATTGTAAAGCCATTATCCTCCAATTAAAAATAAAAGAATTGCTCTTACGAAGTTTTCTTCAAGAGATAAATGTTTGTTTTCATTCACTCATTATTCACTCATCCAATCAGAATTTACTAATACCTTACACCCTGTGGGTGAATGTGTTCAATGCAAAGGATTCAGTATTTAAATAAGATAAAATTCTTGCCTTTATCATGCTTATCAGTCTAATAATTGGAAGCAAAACATTACTGAATGATAAACTGTGATGAGTGCAATGAGGGAAAAGTATAAAAAGTACTATAAAAATGAGTAACATAGGTACCAAACCTAGTAGAGAGTTGGTGATTAATGAAGGCTGTGAAGCTTTTACCTGAAATATGAAGAGTATTTAGTTGAGATAAATAGGTAGTATAGGAAAAGAATATTCTAGAGCAGTGACTCTAAGAAAGGATCTGCCTTCTCTTTTAGAAAATAAGCTCTGTAAGAGCAGGGACAGAATTGAGCTTAACCTTGAATTTCACAGTGACCACAGGACTGAAAAAGGTCAGTTTTCATTCCAGTACCAAAGAAGGGCAGTGCCAAAGAATGTTCAAAGTAACGTACAGTTGTCCTCATTTCACATGCCAGCAAGGTCATGCTCAAAATCTTCCAAGCTAGGCTTCAACAGTACATGAACAGAGAACTTCCAGATGTACAAGCTGGATTTAGAAAAGGCAGAGGAATCAGAGATCAGATTGCCAACATCTGTTGGATCATAGAAGAAGCAAGAGAATTCCAGAACAATATCTACTTCTGCTTCATTGTCAATGTGGAAGCCTTTGACTATATGGATCACAGCAAACTGTGGAAAATTCCATGGTTTTTCCAGTAGTCATGTATGAATGTGAAAGCTGGACTATAAAGAAGGTTGAGCACTGAAGAATTGTTGCTTTTGAAGTGTGGTATTGGAGAAGACTCTTGAGAGTCCCTTGGACTGCAAGGAGATCCAACCAGTCAAGCCTAAAGGAAATCAACCCCGAATATTCATTGAAAGGACTGACGCTAAAGCTCCAATACTTTGGCCACCTGATGTGAAGAGCCCACTCTTTGAAAAAGACTCTGATGCTGGGAAGGATAGAAGGCAGTAGGAGAAGGGGACGACAGAAGATGAGATGACTGTATGAGATGACTGTATCGACTCAATGGACTTGAGTTTGAGCAAGTCTGGGAGATGGTAACGGACAGGGAAGCCTGGTGTGTTGCAGTCCATGGGGTTGCAAAAGTTGGACATGACTGAGCAACTGAACAAGAAGAACATCACAATTCCTGACACAAATTATACAGTTGGCAAGTAAATGCTGAATAGAGCACTGAAATGTGAGGAAGTAGGCAGTCTTTTACCTTCTTTAAAAAGAACGTAGTGAATTATAGAACTAATTATGTTTTATTAATCAAAGATGACTTCCAACTTTATGGCTTGAGCCATAGAGAATATTCTGTGAGCAGCACATTTGCTAGAAAGGGTAGTATGTTCAGTTTTCACATTTGCTAGAAAGGGTAGTATGTTCAGTTTTGAACTTACTCCTTTGAAGATACCCAAGTGTACACAGAATAGTAGTTTGATTTATATATCTTGAGCTTGAAAGTAAGGTTTTGGGCTCAAGTTATAAATTTAAGCTTCACTGGCACATATGTGAGTGAATGAGGTCACCTGTGGTGATAATATGGTAGTAAGGACCTGATATCCTGGAGCTCTGAGGACCCTCATTGTGAAACAGTTGGGCATGAGAGGATGAGCGTGCAGGAGAGACTCAGAGCATGGGGGCCAGAAAGGTAGGAATGCAATTGAGCATTCCTTTTAGGAACTAGTTATGTCAGGTGCTTCAGTGAAATTTGGTAAGACTGCTAGGGCAATGTTTGCTTTGGCCACAGATAAATACATCATGATGTGTATAATGAGAATAGTTTAAATGGAGATGGAATATAGATTGTTGGGGGTTGTTTAGGAAACACAGCTGTAGTTAGTTGAATAGTGAGGGGAAAAAGTTAACATAAAACTTTCAGGAATTGTCTGAAATATTTATGAGTTAACTAGTATGTAGAACTGGACATGGAACAACAGACTGGTTCCAAATAGGAAGAGGAGTACGTCAAGGCTGTATATTGTCACCCTGCTTATTTAACTTCTATGCAGAGTACATCATGAGAAACACTGGACTAGAAGAAACACAAGCTGGAATCAAGATTGCTGGGAGAAATATCAATCACCTCAGATATGCAGATGACACCACCCTTATGGCAGAAAGTGAAGACAAGCTAAAAAGCCTCTTGATGAAAGTGAAAGTGGAGAGTGAAAACGTTGGCTTAAAGCTCAGCATTCAGAAAACTAAGACTATGGCATCTGGTCCCATCACTTCATGGAAAATAGATGGGGAAACAGTGGAAACAGTGTCAGACCTTTTTTTTGGGGGGCTCCCAAAATCACTACAGATGGTGACTGCAGCCATGAAATTAAAAGACGCTTTCTCCTTGGAAGGAAAGTTATGACCAACCTAGATGATGTGTTCAAAAGCAGATACATTACTTTGCCAACAAAGGTCCATCTAGTGAAGGCTATGGTTTTTCCAGTGGTCATGTATGGATGTGAGATTTGGACTGTGAAGAAAGCTGAGCACTGAAGAATTGATGCTTTTGAACTGTGGTGTTGGAGAAGACTCTTGAGGGTCCCTTGGACTGCAAGGAGATCCAACCAGTCCATTCTGAAGGAGATCAGCCCTGGGATTTCTTTGGAAGGAATGATGCTAAAGCTGAAACTCCAGTACTTTGGCTGCCTCATGCGAAGAGTTGACTCATTGGAAAAGACTCTGATGCTGGGAGGGATTGGGGGCAGGAGGAGAAGGTTACGACAGAGGATGAGATGGCTGGATGGCATCACGGACTCGATGGACATGAGTTTGAGTGAACTCTGGGAGTTGGTGATGGATAGGGAGGCCTGGTGTGCTGCGATTCATGGGGTCGCAAAGAGTCGGACACAAGTGAGCGACTGAACTGAACTGAAGACTATTTAGCAAAGTATGAAAATGGACTTAACTATGCTTTTCATTTTGTCAGTCAGTGAATCTACTATAGATGTGAAAGTAGAATTTCAAATCACATCACTTAAAAAATTTATTTCTAAAATTTATTTTTGGGGGGACTACACTGGGTCTTCGTTGCTATGTGTGGGCCTTCTCCAGTTGCAGTGAGCATGGGCTACTCTAGTGGCAGTGCACAAGCTTCTCACTGCAGTCCTTTCTCTGGTGGCACACAGGCTTTAGGGCATGCAGCCGCAGTAGTTGTGGTACACAGGCTTTGTTGTTCCATGGCATGTGGGATCTTCCTGGACCAGGGACTGAACTCGTATTTCCTGCATGGTGGGCGGATTTCTTGCCACTGAGCCACCAGGAACACCCTCCACAAGATCCACTTTTAGGGGAGAAGAACTAAAAGTACATTAAAATGAATTTAAAATCTAAAAGGATATGTATTTGGAGTGAACAGTGACTCACTAACTTATCTCTGGGAGATACTAAGCAAAACTTTTATTTTTATCTTTTTACTTCTCTGTGTTTTCTTTCCTTTTTTCTGCTTAGTGAACCTGTATTTTTTCTTGAATTAATCTGATTTTTTAAAACATACATTCTACAAATTAAAAAAATCTACTCTGTGCCTTATCTTTCCTTTTCTGTAAGATTAAAGGATTGGATTGGTTGATTTTTATTTTTGTATCTTTGTTCTTGGCCTCAGTGAAACTGGGTTGCTTAAAACAACAGAATAATTTTTATATTTGAGGTTAAACATTGGCTATAGACTGGATCTTTTTTTGTCAGTATAAGATGACTACTTTTGGCTAATATATTGAGCAAATTAACAAGGGAGGTTTTCTGTGTAATATGCCATAATTATAAATAATATTTAAGAATTCTCTTAAGATTCTCAGACTTTAAAATAATTATGCTTGTTTGTCATTGTGTTTTTTTATCAACTCATTGTGTTCTGTTCAAGTGATCTAACTAGAACAAAATATTAATAAATCTGCTTGTGAATAGAATTATCTTCACAAAATAAAACGTGAATTATGTAATTTATTTACTTTATTATTCAATTTTCTCCTCTCAGCTTCCTGTTTAAATGCTTTTTCTGTTTGAATTTGTAAAATCTGTTTTCTTTTGTTTTTTATGTTTTTAGTTGCTAGAATTGCTAGTGTCCTACTAAAATTAAAATTCCTAGTAATTAACTAATCATTTTAATTCCACGATTATTAAATGTTCTTTTTTAAAATTTCAATTCTTTTTAAAACTTCTTGAAATATTGTCATTTGATCTTATATTCTCAAAGAGGAATACTAATTTCAGAATTGTGTATAAACTTTAAAATGAACTATATAAACTTACAATTTTATTCATACTGATTATTGAAGACTGTTATTAACTGTGAGACTTTTATAAGCTTTAAGTACAAAGTAAATAAATTCTTTTTTTTCTTTCTTTTTTTTTAATCTTTGCAAATAGCATCAGGAATTTAGTTTCCTCCTCAAAGAAAGAGTATGTCCTCTTGTGATAAAGCTCTTTTCTCCAAATATAAAATTTAGACAAGGTTCCAGCACTTCATCTTCTCCAGCACCAGTTGAAAAACCGTATTTTCCTATCTGCATGCGTTTGCTGAGAGTAGTATCTGTTCTGATTAAGCAGTTTTACAGTCTTTTGGTAAGTGCTAATTTTCATATGTGTTTGTTTATATAATTGCATGAAGCCTCTTCTGAAAAGATGATCTTATTATAGTGTATTTAGCTACTTCAGTTAAGCAAACTTTTTTTTTTTGAGTACTTATAGGTAATCTCCAAGGTATTTGAAAGTTCATTCTTTCTTTCTTGAATTTCTCTTATGTTTATGTGGTTTTTTGTACTCCATAACCCCACTGCATTTTATACCTCGTTATTTTCTTAGTTCTTGTTTTTTCTTCTCTCCAAGGCTGCCAGTGCCAAATTTTTTTTAATACCACCATACATATGACCTGTTATAAAATTTGGTGAATTGTAGCATTAGAAAGTAATTTTTATTTTCAGTCCAATATTATATCTATTTTGCATACATTTTTGGATGCAAGATACATTGTGATATTCTTGATCGTAATTCTGTGTAATGATTGACTCTTAAATATTGAAATAATATTTCTCAGAGAAAATGGTATATTATGGTATATTTCTTTAAAATTTTATGTTAAGTCAAATTCAGCGGTTTATAATTCCTTAAATTTATATCCTTAATTTTAATTAACAAAAGTAATTGGTTATTGATCACCTACTGTGAAAAGTCAGTATGCTAAATGTTAGCGATAACCAACGTTATAAACTTTTAGATAGTATAAGTAGTTTATACTAAATTTTATGGAAACTTTAAGAAAATTTGTTTTCTATATTTATGGTACACTTATCATAGATTTTCTTTTCATAGTCCAAATCCATTTATATAAAATGCATTTTGAAATAATCTTTATAAGCACTGTGGTTATAATTATTTCTGGCCACATGAGATATATCTGTAAGGTATTTAATATATTGCTTGGAAATGCTGTAGGAAATTAAGTCATTTCAGAATGTGTTGCTATTTAGGGAACTGTAAACTATCAGGGTTTGGTGCTAAGGGTTTAAGAGTCTTGGTGTACTCATCATTGTTGACTTGGACTATTTTGTTCTAACTTTTTAAAAATTACAATCATTGTTCCCCACAAATATAAGTATTTGATATAATTTCCAATAATTATACTTAATTGATAAACTGAGACTTTGTTGTCTAATTATATACAGTTAAAATGGAGGGAAATTCTCTGAGTCTTTATATTGTTTGGTGGTGGTTTAGTCGCTAAGTTGTGTCTGACTCTTGGGACCCCGCAGACTGTAGCCTGCCGGGCTCCTCTGTCCATGGGATTCTGCAGGCAAGAATACTGGAGTGGGTTGCCATTTCCTTCTCCAGGGGATCTTCCCAACCCAGTAATTGAACCCTGGTATCCTGCATTGCAGGCAGATTCTTTACCGACTGAGCTAGGAGGGAGCCTTACTTTTAGAAATTTGGAAAGGTCCGTCAGCATTTGCTGAAAGTTAAAGAAAGATAGTTTCTCTAAAGATGGAAAGCTTATATCTGTTAGTTGTTGTATTTTCTGTATTGTATTTATTTACAGTTTGTCTCAGTCCACAAATAAAATTAAAAAAAAAAAAGTAAACTGGAGTGACAAGTGATAGAATAGGAAGCTCTAGGCACTCTATCCCCTACAGAGACACCAACTTTAAAATATACAGAACAGATTGCCTTCATGTGAACTTTAGAAACCAGCTTAGAAATTATAGCGTCCCAGTCAGGTTTAAGGCCAAGATAAGTTCATTAGAGTGGGTAAGAAAGCCCACTGCACTTACCTGCCATACCCTATCCCACCCCTGGCATAGCATGGTGTGATCAAGAGAAAATTCCTAACTTATGGATTTTCCTTCATGTAAAAAAGGATGAAATGTGCAACCAATATCCTGACTTTTGGGGTACTGCTCAAGGAACTGATTTTTGTCTTACCTGACTCTTAGACACTGACAAGAAAGGCCACAACATATTTGGCTGCCAGGGGTCTGCTGAGAACAAAGGCAAACCCTGTGGCTTGCAGAATCAGGAAGATTATAGTATAACACAGACACCAGTTCGGTTCAGTTCAGTCACTCAGTCATGTCTGACTCTTTGCAGTCCCATGGCCTGCAGCACATGAGGCTTCCCTGTCTATCACCAGCTTCTGGAGCTTGCTCAAACTCATGTCCGTCGAGTTGGTATTGCCATCCAATCATCTCATCGTCTGTCGTCCCTTTCTCCTGCCTTCAGTCTTGCCTAATATCAGGGTCTTTTTCCAGTGAATCACTTCTTCTCATCATGTGGCCAAGTATTGGAGATTACACACAAACCCAAAGAACACACTTTGACAGAAAAAGCTAGAGGGGACCCCAAAATCTCTAGCTGGGCTGATTGATAAAGATCTTTTCCTGTACAGAAATAATACATAAAGAGTAAAGAGTTGGCTATTTTTTTCAAATGCCCAAATTTGAACAGGAAATAAGAATATATACAAATAAATAGGAAAACTGGCACAAAGGAGGAAGATAAATTTATAGAAATTGTCCTTAAAGAAATGGCGACCAGGACTTCCCTGGTGGTCCAGTGGTCAAGAATCTGACTACCAGTGCAGGGGACCATGGTTTGATCCCTGATCTGGGAAGATTCCACATGCTGGGGTCAACTAAATCTGTGCACTGCAACTTTTAAAGCCTACATGCCTTAGAGCCAATTTTCCACAACAAGTGAAACTGCCTCAATGAGAAGCCTGTGCGAGAGTCGCCCCTGCTCACTGCAGCTAGAGAAAGCCTGCTTACTGCAACAAAAACCCAGCACAGCCAAAACAAATAAGAAATGGAGATCAGTGAGTTGCCCAACAGAGAATTCAAACTAACTATCATGAAGATGCTTTAATAGCTGAACATGGAAAACTAGTCAGAAAAATGGTATATGAACAAAATATCAGCAAAGAGAGAAACTAAAAAAGAACCAAACAGATTCTGAATTTGAAAAATACAGTAACTCAATTGGAAAAAACTCACTAGAGAAGACAGCAGATTGGATCAAGTAGAGAAAGAATGAGCAAAGTTGAAGACAGGTTATTTGAAATTATCAAGTCAGAGGAGCCAAAGAAAAAGAAGCAGACCCTATGGGACACCATCAAGTAGACCAATATGTGCACATCTAAGAAAAATACGCCGTGTTTTACTTTCACACTCACAATACCTCTATAACCAAATGTGTGAATATTTTCCCCACACTGACCATTCTATGACGGCCAGGTATCCTACGTTTCAGTTGGATTCTGACATCTGCCAGAGTTAGCAAAGGGCTCACGGGTGGTGCTTGTGGTAAAGAACCTGCCTGTCAGTGCGGGAGATGTAAGAGACATGAGTTCAGTCCTTGGGTCTGGAAGATCCCCTGGAGAAGGAAATGGCAACCCACTCCAGTATTCTTACCTGGAGAATCTCATGGACAGAGGAGCCTGGGAAGCCACAGTCCATAGGGTCACAAAGTCAGACACGACTGAAGCGACTTAGCATGGACCATGCATTAAGGTATCAGTCCCACGAGGCTGTCCCCTGTATTAGATGCCATTCCCAAGTAGTGGATCTCCAGGTTACCAACTAGTTCTGTGTAACTTGGCTACAAATTGGAAGTTCCCATGACCCCCTTTTGGGGTTTGGTAAGTTGATAAAGTGACTCACAGAACCCAGGGAAACATTTTACTATTGCTGAGTTATTACAAAGGACATTTTTAAATGCCAGTGAACAGGCAGATGAAAACATACATACGTTGATGTCTCCATATTTGGAGGATTTTTATGGAGGTTTTATCATGTTGGCATGATTGATTATTAACTCAGTTTCCACCCATCTCCCCACTCCAGAGAATGGAGGGTGAGGATGAAAGTACCAACTTTCTAATCACAGCTTAGTCTCTCTGGTAACCAAGCTCTATCCCAGAGTTCACTGAGAGTTGCCTCATTAGAACGAAAGATAATCCTGTTACCCAGGAAATTCCGAGGGATTTAGAAGTTCTGTGTCAGAAGCTTGGGTCAGAGATCAGTTGTTAGAACAAAAAATGGTCCTAGCCACCCATATTTACAAGGGTTTTAGGAGCCCTCCTAAAATCAGGGGTGGAGACCAACATATATGTTTAATGCATTATGGGAGTTTTAGATGAGAGAAAGGGGCAGAGAGCCTATTTGAACTAATGGCTAAAACTGCAAATTTGAAAAAGGAACATACAAATTCATGAAGCTCAAAAAATTCCCACTGGGAGGATTAATTCAAGAAACAAACTGAAACACATTATAATCAAGCTGTCAAAAGTCACAGACAAAACATTTAAAGCAGAAAACGAAAAGTGACTGTTCATGTGCAAAGGGAGCTTTCATAAGATTTTCGGCAGACTTTTCAGCAGAAACCTTGCCAGCCAGAAGAGGATGGAATGATATATTCACAGTACTGAAAGAAAAACTGTCAGTCAAGAATACTGTATCCAGAAAAATGTTCCTTCCAAATTGAAGGAGAAATGAAGTCTTTCCCTGATGAACAAATGCAGACAGTTTATTATCTGTGACTATACCAAATATATGTCACTTCACTATTGATTCCCTAAATATTATCAGAGTTGTCTTAGGAGGGCTCCTCTTTCTTCCCTCTCTAAAATGCAGGTTTTAAATAAGATAAGGCTTTAGGAAGAGAAGACATTTCTCCCTTTCCTTTTCATATCCACTAGTCAGTAATGGAGAACCCAGTCTTTTTCCTTTCTCCACAATAAGGCAGCATTCTTACATCTTCACCATGACAAATGCTGAATTCACATTTTATTCCCAAGTCAGGAATTACCAGCTTAATTATATTTTATTTTTATGAAACTTGATGCTGAATTTTATCCCTTCAAAATTTATATTTTGAAGCCCCATTGTGATCATATTTGGAGATGTGACCTTTGGGAGATAATTAGGTTTAGATGAGGTTGTGAAGGTAGGATTCCCATGATAGAATTAGTGAGCTTATACAAAGTGTAACTGGAGAGCATTCTCTGCTATGTGAAGACACAGTAGTAAGGCAGGAATCTGCAAGTGAGGAAGAGAGCTCTCACCAAAACTTGACCATGCTGACACCCTGATCTCAGACTTCCAGCCTCTAAACTGTGATAAATAAATTTCTGTTGTCTAAACCACCCAGGTATTTTGTTCCGGCAGCTTGAGCAGACTAAGATACTTGGTTTCTGTCCACCAGTTCTGTTGTCTAGCAGTTCATCCAGTGACTTTTTCAGAGCTACAGAAATCTTATTTTTAGTAATTTCCATTTTGGATGAAATTTATGTTATTGAATGAATATATTCTGGATATTACAAAGTACTTCACATTTATTAATTCATTTGGAGTTTACTACAACTCTATAAAGCAGACATTTGTATTTCTGTTTTACAGATGAAAAAAATGAGGCTCAGGATATTTATGTAGTTAGCCTGAGATCATACAGTTTGTAAGCTGCAGAGCTTGGATGTTAAGTAATCCTTTTATATCCCCCAAACCCAAGCTCTTAACCTCACTTCATTTTATACTTCTCTGTTTTCTTAGTTCTCATGTCTTCCTCCCAAGGCCAAGTTTCCTGTACTACTCCTCTACCATTCTCTGTGTTTTGACCTTAGTCTCCTTGATTTAGGGGGCAGAATAAGGAGAGAGAACCACACAGCCAGCTACAGTAAAGATCAAATATTGCTGCTTTAATGAAGAGAAAAGCATACTTTTGTTTTTCACTCATCAATTGGGAGCGATGACCAACTGATTAAACGTCCCTTCACAACAAGGCAGCTCTTAGACTGGGTTGCAAAGATGAATTCTTCACATAGGGCATTAATTGCTCAGTGTTAGAACTTGTTAGGTTGAGTTTGCTCACTGGTGTGCGGCAGTTCAGATGTTATAGTTTCTCGAAGGTCAAAAGTTAGAAGTGTGGTAGTTGTGGGGTTAGATATGTGACTTACGTGGAATTCTCTCTTATTTCTCTTGTGTTGTCCTTATTTAAACTTGGAAATGATACATCTCCTAAAAGGCCTACCCTACAGTAGTAATTTTATACTTTTCAGTTGTAGGACACCTTTATATTAAAAATATTGAGGTGCTTTCATTTATGTGGATTATTTCTAACATTATTTAATGTATTAAAAATTGCCTGAGTGATACTAAAACCCATTTCATGTTAACATAAAAATTTATTTTTGCAAAAGATATCTATATTTTCCAAAGAACAAAAAGGATTGTTTTATATTCTTTTTGTAAATCTCTTTAATGTGTGTCTTAATAGAGATAGCTGGATTCTTCTACCTTCTGTTTTCACTATTTTGTGCTATGTTGTTTTGGTCAAAGCATGTAAAGAAAATCTGTCCTCAGAATGGTATATAGCTGGAAAAGGCAGAATTATTTTAATGACATTTTCAGATAATCGTATACATTGTTCTTTGATATTGTACCAAACTGAACCAGTAACACTTTCTGAAAGGTGAAAAACATGGAACTGTATTACATTTGTATACCCTGTTACTTTAAAATCCATTGATCCATCTGGTGCTTCATTCAGTTGTATCCTGCACCGATGAATCATTTATTATGACTGAGCAGATGTTCCAAATGTTAACACTCTGTTCAGTACCAAAAATCACACATGTTAATATCAATGTTAATATCAGCAATCATTTATCAGAAAAGTCTTCTATTATTAAAAAGCTGCCCAGGTCATAGGAGCAGATACAAGTCTTCTAAAATCCTAATTTTTGTTTGAAAGCTTGAATCTTATCATTTACAATAAATACTGTCAGTTGTTTCCCCAAAAGTGACAAGCTTATTTTGTTAAATTTTGAGAAAATGTCTACAGTACACATAAGTCTAAATAGTCATAATTTGCCATATACTCTTTTAGTTAAAATGGTCTCTCTAGGAGAAAAAAAGCGGCCAGGTCAGGTTGCAGCTGTACTTGTCCTTCAGACAACCACTTTACTCTGATGCACAGCAAAAGTACTTCACGTGCACTCGCTGTGACAGATACACAGGAAATTATCAGGACATGCGTGTGTGGGTCAGAGTCAGTAAAATCAATATTGATTTAATTATTCAATTACTTAATCACTGGCTTAATAATTATCAATATCAAGTATTTTATTTGTTGTTTTATTTTTGTTCATTGTACTTGTGGTCCCTAAGTGAAATAGACCCTTTTAATTTTATTAAGTGTATGTAATGGTAAAGAATACGATGACTCTAGTATAGTTTGGTGCTACTGCTTAAATCTTGCTAAAGCACCCATCATTGTTTTGAATCATCAGTACAGGTGTCTATACATTAAAAATGGCAAGTACTATATTAGTGTTATTATGAAAATAGTGTGATGTTACAGATGTCCTGAAATAGTCTGCGGGACCCCTGGTCTGAGGGGTCTGTGGACCACACTTTGGGGACCACTAACCTGAAGAATCAGTGTTCTCCCCCAGTGTTCGTTAGCTTATATCTTGCTCTGTCTAGTAGCTCAGGAGTGTGAAGACAACTCATCTTCTGTTAATAAGTTGAGTGATTAGAAGAAATCAGAATGTTCCAGTCACTCAGGTACAGATATAATGTAGCCAGTACACCATGTTCTTTCCACATTCTACCATCTGAATTAGGTGCTCTTCTGCTCTGTTGATCTGCTTAGGCTCCATGCCCAGATGTCTTTTTTTAGGAAGGTATCTTTAAGGAATTTACTAAACTTAATTATTAGTGTCTAGCATATCTCTCTTTTGCCTTTGACTTGGTGCTTTTAAAAAGGAATATATTAGCTAAATTGACTTGGGCAAGTTCATTTTCCACCTCTGTAAATATATATATTTCTCTCACAAAGGATCTTATCACTAACAAATCCACTAGCTATAAGGTTATTAACACTAAACAGCCCCTAGTAAATAGACTCTTGCATTTAAATATTCTCTAAGACTTTCTTCATTGTCTTCTAAGCATACAGTTATCTTATATACTTGAGTCCCTAACAGACATCTGTGTGATATTTCGGTGAGAATTTCCACCAGGATGACTTTGATTCATCTTAAAATCAGTTGTTTCTTGACTATTGTCTGGTACCAAAGGAATTCAGAAACATTCATCACCCTTCATGCTAGTACGATGGTGTTCACAAAATACCTTTGTGCCACAAGAATTGGATGTGGGCCATAGATACCTGTTTCATACAAGTGCAACCTCTTGGGGGAAAGCCTTAACTTAGATTCATAAGGCACTTTCCATTGATACCCTTGAGAACAATTCATTGTCCCCAGCCACTACCTTTCTGGTCAGAGTTTCACACTTGGCAGGGAGGGAGGAAGTGAAAACAAAGCTCCAGTCCTCAGGAGAAAGGACTTTTGCCCAAATCACAAGATTTTAGTGGCTATAAGTATAAAATTGAGTGTTTGATTTATACTGTAGTCACTTTTTTCATAGGAGAGGAAGTGAAAGAAAACTCTTCAAGGCAAGTTTTGTAACATTAATAATTCCCTTGATGGGACTTCTCTGGTGATGTAGTGGCTTAAGATTCTGGGTTCCCAATGCGGGAGGCCCAGGTTTGATCCCTGGTCAGGGAACTAGATCCCATGTGCCACAACTAAAGATCCTGCATGCTGCAAGTAAACAACCCCATGCAGCCAAATATTTTTTTATAATTCATTTTGCTTGTATATACTTGATGTTTCTGAGAGCCTTTATTTTCTGGCCGCATAACCTAAGAGCCTTCAATTCTACCACCACTTTTAAATTCCACTTTTACTCTAAAACAGATAGTATACATTCTGAAGAACCTACTCATGTTGAAATTGTTCAGTAGATACACCTGTTGCACTAGGATGATTCTTTTTTAGTTCTTTAATAAAAGGGAGTAGTTTTATTTAGAAAAAAATAATAAGCACTGTGTATATTTGCGGGTCACTTTGCCATGTTTAGGGGGGCATTTTTACTCTTTCATTTTTCTCATTTGAGTTCTCAGCAAGGTGCAGGTT
The DNA here is from genome assembly GCF_001704415.2 of Capra hircus. Taxonomy (NCBI): domain Eukaryota; kingdom Metazoa; phylum Chordata; class Mammalia; order Artiodactyla; family Bovidae; genus Capra; species Capra hircus. Next base: position 50,359,799 of record NC_030812.1, on the reverse strand, counting down.
CTTTTATCCTTTATTTGTAAGAAGATTACCTGGCTTGTTATCGTCAAAGTTGGTGGATAAAGAAGCTGAGCCATGTGACTTACGATCCTACTGCTTTTCAACCATATCAAGTTTAGGGCAGTCACAAACCTCTGCCTGTGACTTCCCAGGCATAGCAGTCTAAGGATTATACTGTTTTTAGTTATCCCTTTGACATTAACCTCATGACAATGTTCTATTTTTAAAGCATCTACCTAAAAATCATTAGAAAATACCAGCTGCTGAGACTTTGGGCTAAAATCCTGAGGGCTACTCTAGTCTCAAAATTCCTTGCCCCACATTATGCTCACTCATTTTGGGGCATCCCCAACTAAAACATTCAATAACCTGCTGCCCTTGGTATGGGAGTATGATTCAGTTTGGCCTAGCAACCACAGTGTCAAGTTAATTCTTACCTCCATGAGGTCCCAGTGTGTCCTCAACAAATATGTAACAGAAACAATTCATTAACCTTTGAATAAACTGGTTACTTTTTGTTTGTTCATTCAGTTATCAAACATTTAATGAATAATGTCAGAAATATGCTTTAAATGGCATTACTAATTTACAAACAGCTTGCAGAGGAGTTGGTTTAATACCAAAGGTAAAAACCGGTAGTTAATAAAGCAACACCATGTACCTAGCCTTGTTCTGAGTACTTTATTATATAAACTTAACACCTGTCAACTGCCACAAGTTCCTTCTTGTTTTCCTACTGGAAAATATATGCTAAACATTCTTTGGCTTATTGCCTCTTTGTTTCCTAAGCAGCATAAGATCATATGAATAATGTTTTGGTATACTGAAGGGTGCTTGAGCATATATGATGCATGCTGTCTTCCAGGAATGAGGACAGCCTGATGGTGCACTGTGCTTTCTAAAGAATAGGGATGAAAGATTAACGAAGTTAGAAGATCAGTAGGGTGAGTTTTTGAGGATATATTTAGAGGGACATTGCTTATTTTTACTGTTATCTTTTCCATATATAACTACTTATTTTTCTCCACTGCCCATTAAGGATCTTAATTTATTTAAAATTAAAAGGTTGTATTTGGTTTGTCCATAGGACTGAGTTAAGAACAAGAATGTAACTTATTCTTAGATTTAAAGAAATATTATTAAAAATCTTATATTTTTTAGGTAACTGAATGTGAAATATTTCTGTCACTTCTGGTGAAATTTCTGGATGCAGATAAACCACAGTGGCTACGAGCTGTTGCAGTGGAATCAATACATAGACTTTGTGTGCAGCCTCAGTTGTTGAGGTAAAACCTCAGCAATATTTTGTTAAATGGATAGGTTAATATTTATGCTACTAGGGAAAATTTATTTATTTCCAAAAAATGATTTCTAAACAAAGAAAATTGTATATAGTATGTGTATAGAGGGGTGTAGGTATGGACAAAAAGTGTGATTAGTGATTTCTGTCAGTTGAATTTACTGAGTTAATATGACCAAGATAATTTTTTTAGGACACTGACCTCATTCTGAACCTTTGTCCAGAGTTAGTAAAGTCACTCAAGTATAATGAAGTTTTAAGTATAGCATTGAGACTGATTGATCACCATTATTTTCTATTAAAAAATGTAAAAAATTTTAATATATATATTTTTCTAGAAACATTTAAAATTATTTTACAGGTCATTTTGTCAGTCCTATGATATGAAACAGCATTCTACCAAGGTTTTTCGTGATATTGTGAATGCACTGGGATCTTTTATCCAGTCCTTGTTTCTTGTCCCTCCTACCGGAAATCCTACTGCAACAAATCAAGCTGGTAAAGGCTAAGTCACATTTTGGTTTTTATGTCCTGCCATAATTTACAGTATTTACTATTCTGAGAGGATACTGATCGAAATCCTCTGACTAGAGAAATTTGGGTTACCCAAGTGTATTATATATGTTTACTTTATAATATTTTATATTCTTTATATTTTATACATAAGTATAGAGACACTTAAAGAGTAGCTTGATCACACTGAGGTAGCTGTGTTCATTTCTTTCTAGAATATATTTTCTTCTCATATACTTTCAGTTCCTCTCATCGCGTATGAACACAAGTTCATAGTACAAGTTTAGGTACTAATTTTCATTTTAGAAGAATCTTCATTTGATGCCTCTTTTAGAGTGTGGTTACTACTAAGGTAGTATCAGTCTTTCTTTTAACGTAACAGGTGAACATAATTTTAAGTTTGGAAATCAGTGTATAACTTTTTGTTCCCTTTAACTTCTTTCACTTTCATTTTTTACTTTCTGATTAGTGGCCTTTTTTATTCTTTATTTCTACCTCTACTAAAAGATGATTTAACAAAAAATATAGTACAATGTATGTCAGTATTTTTACTTATTAGTACCTTTGATATAAAGAAGGAAATGGTGTTTTGGGGAGACCAGGAGATGCTCTAGTAACCAAAATAGGATTGATAAATTTCATTTATTTGTGCAGTATCCATTCTTATAGCATAATATTAAAAAACTGACCAGGTGTTTGAATATTACAGATTTGTACTTAAGTAAATTGGTATCTTTGATTGCTTTCCCTTGTCTGACAGGTAACAATAATTCAGGTGGCCCTGTCTCAGCACCAGCTAACTCAGGAATGTTGGGGATTGGTGGAGGTGTTACTTTGCTACCAGCATTTGAATATAGAGGAACTTGGATACCTATTCTGACTGTAACAGTACAAGGCAGTGCTAAAGCAACGTAGTAAGTAGTAGTAGCATTATTTTATAAGGAATGGGGTTTATATTTTATACTAAAGTATTTCTCTGCATTATACTTAAAATTTTAGACATACTATTTCTAACAAATTTAAGTAATTTTCTTTGGTCCTCTTTTGAGAATTTTATCTATGACTGGATTTTGTTTGTTTTCTTTTGTTCTGCTACTGCTAAGTCACTTCAGTCGTGTCCGACTCTGTGCGACCCCATAGACAGCAGCCCACCAGGCTCCCCTGTCCCTGGGATTCTCCAGGCAAGAACGCTGGAGTGGGTTGCCATTTCCTTCTCCAGTGCATGAAGTGAAAAGTGAAAGTGAAGTCGCTCAGTCGTATCTGACTCTTAGCGACCCCATGGACTGCAGCCTACCAGGCTTCTCCATCCATGGAATTTTCCAGGCAAGAGTACTAGAGTGGGGTGCCATTGCTTTCTACTTGAGCACATTAATAGCATTATAAAACAATGTGGTTTCTTAAGGACCTACTCACTTGTTCTGTATGACTTTTCAGATGTGGTTTGATTTCAGGCCTTGTGGACTTAGGTCTTCTGATACTGAGTAACTCTCAGCAAATCAGTTTACCTATTTAAAAATATCAGCGTCCTCAACTATAAAATGGGAGTAGTGATACATCTACCTTTCAGGACTTTATATGTGAAAACAGTTAAGTGTTTAACCGACTACACTTTTTGGGTTTAACACAGAACTTCTAGTGTAATTAATTAAAGTGTTTAGTGGATTCCACATGTGTTATTTAAAAATTTTTGTCATTAGCCCTTTTTAGTTTAACAGCAGTTTTTTAAATATTCAGCTGTGTATTGTTGATTTTCTTTTAAACCTTAATGAACTGAGATAGCAAACTTAGTGCTTACATAGATAAAGCAAGCAATACCTCATATGTTTAACATTGCCACAGTTAACTGTGAGGCAGTTAATTAATATATTTTGAATAACTGATACACATATGGGCTTCCCAGGTGGCTCAGGTAAAGAATCTTCCTGCCAGGCAGGAGATGTGGGTTAGATCCCTGGATTGGGAAGATTGCCTAGAGGAGGAAATGGCAACCCACTCCAGTATTCTTGCCTGGAAAATCCCATGGACAGAGGAAGTTGGTGGGCTACAGTCCATGGGGTTGAAAAGAGTAAGACACGACTTAATGACTAAACAGCAGCTGCAGTTGATATGCGTAATTAAAACATTATTCCAGTGACAGTAAATCAAGACTGAAAGTATGAAGCAGAATCTCTGAATAGTTTAAATCGTGAATTTATGTGGTGTGTCAGCCTGCATTGTATTATCACAGTGCTGCTTTACTGTGCAGCTTTTTATTTTGCCTGAAATTTTAAAAAAAGAATCATGGAAGACTGAAATATTGTTACTCTTAGTCATGTAAAAGACATTAAAGTTACTAATGTCTCATGTACACTTTGCCTTGCTGTAAAGACTAATAATTTGAGTATACTGGAGTAAAAGTAAAAGTAAAAAAGTAAGTCACTCAGTAGTGTCTTGACTCTTTGTGACCCCATGGACTATACAGTCCATGGAATTCTCCAGGCCAGAATACTGGAGTGAGTAGCTGTTCCCTTCTCCAGGGAATCTTCCCAACTCAGAGATCAAACCTAGCTCTTCTGCATTGCAGGCAGATTCTTTACCAACTGAGCCACCAGGGAAGGCCCTGGTGTATACTCCAGTACGCTGGACTATCAAGTTGTAAAAGAATCAGATTTCTAGCAGTGAAGGAGATATTAATAATTTACCTTACTCATTTCTCTGGGTTGTTTTTTTAAACTGAAAAAATCCCAACACAGAACAAAGCTGTTGCTCTTGTGGACCTGATATTTTGGTGAATGAGGTAGTCAATAAAGACACAAATAAACATACAGTATCACCTTGGGTAGTGATTAACTGTTTGAAAAGAAAAGAAAGTTATAAGGGTGTAGAGAGTAAACACACTGAAGGTAGGAACAGAAGGATATATCTGGGGAAATAAGATTAAGCAAAGACAGTTAGAAGGAAAGTGTGAAGATAAATGATACAGAAAGAAAAATAAAAACAAATGATAGGAGAGTAAATACTTGGCCAAATTGTAGAATTTCTTTTTTATTGATAAAATTCTAAAACAAATTGTTTATTGATCCTCATCAATTTAGAGTCTTGAATTTTAACTAGTTCTGCTACTAAATACTATGATTTTGAGTAGAGCGTTTTATTTCACTTGATCTTTTCTTTAAGACAGGTTTGAACTGAATCTCTAAGAGAACATATAGTTTTTTCTTGTTGTTGCTCTTATTAGTTTTTTTTTAGCGCTATAGATACTGAGATTACTCACTTCTGAAATGATAAATAGCAAAAAATATTGGGGGTTCTTTTGTGCATGTTCACATCGGGACTTACCTGTTGAATTGGTATCTTTAATTCATTCATTGTGAGGTTTAGTATAATTTTCACTGCTTTCTTTGTTATTGTTCAGTCACTAAATTATGTCCAACTCTTTGTGACACCATGGACTGCAGTATGCCAGCCTTCCCTGTCCTCAGCTGTCTCTCGGAATTTGCTTAGTTTCATATCCATTGAGTCAGTGATGGTAGCTAACCATTTTATCCTCTGCTCCACCCCCTTCTCCTTTTGCCTTGTCTTTCCCAGAATCAGAATCTTTTCCAATGAATTTTCTTTGAAGCCATGCACATAAATCTTAATTGTGTATTCAGTTCTTTTATTGACTTCAGTGTATAATAATTTGAAAACTTCAGGGACATATAGACAGAAGTCGTTTTTACATAATATTGAGGGCAGTATATTCTTTCAGATTTATTACACTTCCTTCAAAGTTGGGCTTGTGACAGTTTTTGCAACTGGAACTTAATTTTAAAATATTTAGATTAATGGGTTGCATTTTATCTAAAAGTGGAATTTGTGTAGTAGTTATAATAAAATAGCAGTGAAACAGAGAGGTAGGAAAGTATGGGCTCTGTTTACGTTTGTACTATAAAAACAGGTATAAATTACCTTTTTTTCCTTAACTGCTCAAGCACTTAAAGTCTATAGTATAGAATTTGGGAATTTGAGTTTCTGATGTTTAGAGTATTATATCTGATTTAGATGCATTTTCCCAATAGATGACATATTCTTTGAGAATAGATATTTGTCTTAACAAGATGCTTGAGACTGATTCATGTATTATATGGTTCTTGAATGCTAACTGGCCTGGGAAAGGTTAAGCACATGAACTTTACTTCCTCATGTGAGCTTAAATATCTTGATCAATAATATGAATATGATTGTATTGATTTTATAATACATTTTAAAATACTTAAATGTTGGCACATAGGGGTTAAATTAATAGGCTTTAGAATAAGAGTTGGAGAAGGCAATGGCACCCCACTCCAGTACTCTTGCCTGGAAAATCCCATGGGTGGAGGAACCTGGTAGGCTACAAGTCCATGGGGTCGCCAAGAGTCGGACACGACTGAGTGTCTTCACTTTCACTTTTCACTCTCGCACATTGGAGGATGTGGCAACCCACTCCAGTGTTCTTGCCTGGAGAATCCCTGGGATGGGGGAGCCTGGTGGCTGCCGTCTGTGGGGTCGCACAGAGTTGGACACGACTGAAGCGACTTAGCAGCAGCAGCAGCACAGTAAGAGTTGAGCTAAAAACTGCTGGTAACTGTGTCATTGTCAGCAGTTTCGTTGTCTGTATCTTCCAGGGTTTTTGTGAGGAGTTAAATAAGATATATTAAAAAAACAAAACTTAGTGTCCCAGACTGAATTTCTCAGTAAATGATAGGTATATATGGTGTTTTTATTGTTTATTCTGAGTTTTACATCTTTGTAAACTTCCTACCTTATCTAATATTGATTATGATTAGGAAAATTGTAGAACTTGAGATTGGAAATTGCTTTTCTTATAATGATTTTTAATGATTTCGGTTGTGTTTTAGATTAACATAAGATAAAATTTGCCCTTTTGTAGTTTACAATTCGTGATTTTAATATATTCAAAAGTTAGGCAACCATAAGCACCATCTAATTTCAGAACTTTTTCATCCCTCCAGAAGAAAAACCCATATCTGTAAGCAGTCAGTCACCAGTCTCCTTTCCCTACCCTTTAGTAACTACTAATCTACTTTCTGTCTCTATTGATTTATTTATTCTGGATACTTCATATGGATGGAATAATATAGTACTCTTTCGTGTCGGGCTTCTTCTACTCAGCATAGTGTTGAGTAAGGTCCGTCCATGTTGCAGGTTGTATCAGTACTTCCTGTTTGTGGCTGAGTAATAGTCCACCATATGATTATGCCACATGTTTGTTGATTGTTGGTTGATGGGCATTTGGGTTGTTTCCATTTTTTGCCTATGGATAATGCTGCTATGAGCATTTGCCTGCAAGTTTTTGCATAGACATATGTTTTCATTTCTCTTGAATATGTGTATACCTGGAGTGGAATTGCTGGGTCCCATATAATGACTCTACGTTTAACTTTTTGATGATCTGCCAAACTGTTTCCCACATGACCATACCATTTTGCATTTTCACCAACAATATATGAAGGTTTAAATCTCTCCACATCCTCAGCACTACTTGTTATTGTGTTTTGATTATTGCTGTCCTAGTGGGTAAGTGTTATCTTACTGTATTTCAAATTTACATTTTCTAATGATCAATGACATTGACCATCTCTCTCATTTGCTCATTGGTCGTTAATATATCATCATGGAAGAAATGTCTTATCAACTCCTTTGCTCCTTTTTAATTGAGTTGTTATTTTTTATTGAGTTGTAGAAATTCTTAACATAGTCAAGATCTAGTCCCTTATCAGGTATATGATTTGAAAAAGTTTTCTCACATGCTATAGATTGTCTTTTCATTTTCTTGATAGTGTCCTTTGAAACATATTAATTTTCAATTTTGATGAATTCAGTTTATCTGTTTTTTCTTTTGTTGCTTATTTCAGTATCATACCTAACAAACCATTTCATAATTTGAAGTCATAAAGATTTTTGCCTGTGTTTTCTTCTAAGAGATTTTAGCTTTAGCTCTTACGTTTAGGTAATTGGTTCATTTTGAGTCAATGAGGTATGAGTCAGTGAGTTATGAGGTAGAGCTCCAACACCACTGTTTTTTAATGTGAATATCCAGTAGTTCTTTCCTCATTGAATTATTCTTTCTTCAATTTTAAGGAATTGAAAGCAACAATTCCCTTTTGGTTATGATTTAAAACAGAAGATTTTCATCTTTCCTTCTGAAAGCTATGTCCTAATTTTGGAGTATGTGTGTTAGTCACTTAGTCGTGTCCGACTCTTTGCGACCCCATAGACTGTAGCCCACCAGGCTCCTCTGTCCACGGGATTTTCCAGGCGAGAATACTGGAGTGGGTTGCCATTTCCTTCTCCAAATTATGGAGTATAACTTGCTCTAAAATTTGAATGTGACTCACTGATGCTCTAAATATTATCTTACCTTGTTGACAGATTGTATCTAAGATGATAGGAAGAAAGATGAGCTGGCTATTTCACAGTAATGCTTTTCCCTAGTATGAAAACATCTTTTATTCTTTATAGTATTGATTTGATTTTATAGCACCTTATTTACTTCCTTTTAAAAATTATAGTTAAGTTACAATATTGTGTTATTTTCAGGTATACAGCAAAATGATTCAGTAATGCACATAAACATATATATGTATATATACATACACAAGGAATATATAAAAGAAATATACATATATTCCTTTTCCAATTCTTTTCCATTTTAAATTATTACAAGATACTGAGTATAGCTCCCTGTGCTATAAGACCTACAGTAGGTCCTTGTTTACCCTTTTATATAGCACCTTATTTTAAAAGCACTTAAGTCAGAATTTGAGACAGTTTGTAATCTGTTTGTCTTTTTCTGTTCTGTATATGTGTTAATTTTTCTGATGTCAACAGTTAATGAAAATCTTGGCACAACTTGGGGGAGAGGCAGAAAATAAACTATTACTATCAGTTATGGCACTGGTCAGGCCTTAACTTTTCTAATCAGTTTCTTAGAATACCATTATGGGACCATTCTCCAAGGAAAGCAGATCTAGTGGTGGCCATTTACTTTCACTGTTAGTCTTAATTTCTGTAATCTACAAATTATGGAAATAGATTGTTATATATTTTCATTGTTGTGGCTTCTCATTAAATACCTGATGTTTTTCATGATTGCAGCCTAGAGATGTTGGACAAAGTTGAGCCCCCAACTATACCAGAGGGTTATGCTATGTCCGTGGCATTCCATTGTTTGCTAGACCTTGTACGTGGAATCACTAGTATGATTGAAGGAGAGTTAGGAGAAGTTGAAACAGAATGTCAGACTACTACCACTGAAGCAGTTTCTTCGCCTACACAGTCATCAGAACAGCAAGAATTACAGTCGACATCAGACCAGATGGATAAGGAAATAGGTATATTCATTATGATTCTATATTATAAATCTTTATCTTGGAATAATTTTGAAGTTAGAGAGATTACAAAAATAATAGTTTCCATATATTCTTCACCATGCTATCCCAACTGTTAACACTACCATATTTGCATTATTTTTTATTTATATATATCAGCATATTTTTTTCTAAACTATTTGAGAAAAAGTTACAGACATAATTCCCCATTACCCCTTAATACTTTAAAGTGTATTTCTAAAAATAACAACAGTTTCCTACATAACCACAGTATAGTCACCATCAGAAATTTAGCATCAGTTCGGTTCAGTCACTCAGTCGTGTCCAACTCTGACACGTTCATCAGTTCAATATGTCATCAAATCCCAGATGTCCTTCAGATTTTGTCATTTGCCCCAGTAATGTCTGTTATGGTCTAGGATTACATGTTGAATTCAGTTCCATGACTCTATACCCTTCTTTAGTCTGGAATAGTTCTTAATTTTTCCATGTTTTATATGACCTTGACATTTTTGAAGAGACAGGCCAGTCAACTTGGGTTTATTTTTGTTTCCTCATAATTAGATTTAATAGATTGATTTTTGGCAGAGCTGCCACAGAAATGTTGCTATGCTGTACATCAGTGTTGTTAACTTTTATCATTTGGTTAATGTGATGTCTGCATCCTTTGTTCAGTGTAAAGTTAATTAATTTTTGTATAGAAATTCTTTGAGACATCTAGGAGAGCTTGCCCTTCCTGATTTATTTTGTTTCATGTGTTTATTTATATTAGTACAGACCCTTGTATTCCTGTTTTTTTTCAAAGCATTATCAGTACAATTTGTGATTGTCATTATTTGATTTGACACTCAGTTATCTGCGACATGGCCATATGGGACCCCTTTCATGGTGGCTCCTATGTCCTTTTATCATCACTAGTTCTCTTGTTGTTTCCTGACCACTGCTTTACTGTCTGATACAGCAAAATGCTCTAAGCTCATCTTGGATTTTTCTTGTATAATCCAGGGATAAGTTATTTTTTCACAGAGCCCTAGTTCATTTTAGTGGAGAGAAGTATTTATAAACTAACACATGGACACTAGATATGCTTCCTGCTGCTTGTGTAGGAAATACGCGCATGTATGAGCACACATTTCTGTATACTTAAAAAATATATATCTATTTTAAATACCATGAGGACACACCCAATTTTTCCAATTCTAGTTTAATACTACATGATGTACTTTTAACTTGCCATTTTTGGTATTTCCTTCTCCAACAGTGAGAAACTTGGTTCTATTTTACTCAATGTATTTACTCATTTGTATGATTTCCAGTGTGTATAACCAATCTCTTGGCTGAGCTTGCTTATTACAGTTTTCCACTGCCAGCTGGTTGCATAGGCTGAAAGTTTGGCCCAATGAAATGGAAGGGAATAGGAACTGATTTTATATGTATATTTTAAAGGTATCAGTCAGTATACAGAAAGATCTTATTACTGATATTTTAAGACAACTTAGTTTTAAGACTTCTTGGGAATTCTCTGGCGGCCCAGTGGTTAGGAACTAAGATCCCACAAAGCACGTGATGTGGCAAAAAAAAAAAAAACCGAAACACAACATTTCTTGAATTCTGAAACTGGTATGGTTTTAAAATTTTCATTTATCAGATATATATTCAAGGTTATAGCTTTAGTACTTAACAACAGACTTGTTTTTTGAATATTTACTATATATTACCAGGTGATGAGGGGGATTAAGTGCTGTGACACTTGTAATTATCATTAAGTATTGTGTATGTTTCCTTTAAGTTAGTAGAGCTGTTTGGGAAGAAATGGTGAATGCCTGCTGGTGTGGTCTGCTCGCTGCACTGTCACTCCTTCTTGATGCCAGGTATTAAGTCTTTATAAGTTTTATATTGCATGTGACAGGTGAAAAAAAGCAACAAACCATTTTAAAGTGTGTATTTAAATTTATCCTGAGAATTGTTTCCTAATACTAGTTTTTTATGTTTATAGAATATTGTTATTTTTCTGCCATCCCCCTCTTCCATCATGTTATAATGGAAAATACAATCCAAAAATTACAGAATGCCTTTTTCATTTTAAGCTTTACTGCTTAAAATTAAGATAATCATATTAATCAATTTCTTTGATGTTTTTCTTCAGAATCATGGAATTTGCTGAATTTTTAAAATGCTTGATATTTTTAAGTTATATCTTTGAGTTCTTGACTATTTTCTTTGATAATGAATATGTGTCATAAATTGCTTTTATCCAGTTCATTTTTTCAGATGTTTGCTAGTTAAAATTCCTTAAAGTAGATTGATTTTGAGTTTTTAAAATAGATTTTGTTAAAACTTTCCTGGCTACCTAATTTCATTTGGCAGCATACCTAAAAATAATCATCCTAAATAAAATACTTTATCTTTTCAGCACAGATGAAGCTGCTACTGAGAATATTTTAAAAGCTGAACTGACCATGGCTGCTCTTTGTGGAAGACTGGGCCTTGTAACTTCAAGAGATGCTTTTATAACTGCAATATGCAAAGGTTCCCTGCCTCCCCATTATGCTCTTACTGTATTGAATACCACCACTGCAGCCACACTTTCGAACAAATGTAAGACTTCAGCTTCTTCAGAGTTCTGTTCATCAGGTGGTGTGACAATGTAGAGAATAGATTATAGAAATTCTGAGTTCAAGCCTCTATTTTTCTACTCCCTGACTCTGACTTCTGCGAGAAGTTAATGTCCCTGAGCCTCAGTTTCTTCCATCTTATTGAAACAATGGAGGCAGGAGTAGGGAGAATAATACCAATTTTAAATAATAATTGTGAGGATAAAAGAAGATAATATCTGAAAGTCCTTTGTAAACTCTAGCATACTACTGAAATGGGAATGGTTGGGTCTTTTTGTTTTGTTTTTTAAATAGAACTAGCAGAATGGTAATGTTTGCCACCACTTAGATTGACATTCAAAAAATATTTTTTTCTTGTTGAATACTTTAAAAACATTCCAGTTTGTTACTTGTAATATAGGTAAATTTCAATGGGCTGTTCAGTTTTCAAACTAAAAATGTTAGTATTGGTCTCTAAGAAAAGTTTACTGGGAATGTATGTTTAAAATACTAAGTGTCCTGAATTCTGTTTTGCTTATGAGGCAATTATCAAAGTTTTATAATTTGTTAAACTTATTTAGAAAATTACTTAATATTTGCTTAACTTGTTTTTGTTTTTGCACCTGTTGAGTTTTTAAAATGTTTGCATATGGATAATAGGTAACTAAATAAATGTCATAGTTGAACTTAGTTTGATCAAATTAATGTTCTAAAATGTAACATTGCTTTGAATACAGGATGAAAAGTATATTTTAATTATTTAGGTTTTCCTTTGTGTTCTAGCATATTCCATCCAGGGCCAGAGTGTTATGATGATCAGTCCATCAAGTGAATCACACCAGCAAGTTGTAGCAGTGGGTCAACCACTAGCAGTCCAGCCTCAAGGGACAGTAATGGTAAAGTACTTTTTCTTTGTTTGGTAACCAGTTAATACCAATTAACTCTCAAGGAAAAATTTTGTACCTTTTTTGTGTGTTTCTCAAAATTTGTCATTATAATTTCTTTCTTTCTTTCTTTTATCTGAATGATACTTTTAGAAGAAGCCAGATAAATACAGAGTGACATTGTTGTAACCGTGACAGCACAGGTTTTAAGCAAATAAATTTGTTCTGTACAAAATGATCCAAGCCTCTTTTCTGAAAATTTTTGTTTTTTATTAGAAAATATTTGGATATGATGGTACTTTTTATAAGCTTAAAATTTTTGAGAATGCATAACAGTTCTTGCAAATATATCCTTTTTTAATACAGCTGACTTCCAAAAATATCCAGTGTATGAGGACTTTACTTAACTTGGCACACTGCCATGGGGCTGTTCTTGGGACATCATGGCAACTTGTCTTGGCAACTCTACAGGTATGTTGTAGCCTCTGGGTCAGAGGCCAGTGTTGTTTTATATCTGAGTGCTATCAGTTAAAGTCACCAATGTCTATCAGTGCTTTGGGCAGGCCTGAATAGGCAGTAAGTATGAAAAAGGGCAAGTTGGAAAGAGAACAAAGACATGGCTCACATTATATGAAGTGATGGGATGTCTCTCATAATGGCCTGTTCTACTGCCTGTGCTTGATGTAATGAGTATTTTGTATGAATGTTAATTACTAATTTCAGCTTAGTTATTAGATACCTAGTCTGATTTTAGTTTTAGTTATTAGAATTTTTGTAAGTTTATAAATCTCTGTGTTCTGATTTTTTTTTCTTTTCTTTTTTTTTTTAATTTTACAGCATCTTGTATGGATTCTGGGATTAAAGCCTAGTAGTGGTGGTGCCTTGAAACCTGGGAGAGCTGTTGAAGGGCCCAGTACAGTAAGCTCTAGTCATTCTTACTCAGTTAGTATTTGGCAGAATGTTTATATGTTACATTTAATTTTATTCTTCTCTTAGGTTCTGACAACAGCAGTGATGACAGATTTACCAGTGATTTCCAATATACTTTCCAGACTGTTTGAAAGCTCACAGTAAGAGTCAGTTTTTTAAATTGATACAAACATTATTATTAGCTGTATGTTTTAGATGAGAATATCTTATTTCTTCATTTTTATTTTAGGTATCTTGATGACGTATCATTGCACCATTTAATAAATGCACTTTGTTCCTTATCCTTAGAAGCCATGGATATGGCCTATGGAAATAATAAGGTGTGATACTCTTTCTTTTCTGTGTTAAATATGGTACATTATTTTGTTGATTAAGGTGTATATTCATTAGGATCTTAGTGTTTTACAAGTGGGAACAATACCTTGTAGGCTAGCCCTGCTCTTTTGGGTGTTTACATTTATGATGGTTTGTTGAAGGGAGAGTGAAGAGGATATTTTTTGGCTTGTGGAGTGTGCCAGTAGTTGGCTTCCCTGGTGCCAGTATGTATCATAATTTTAAATTGTGTCCACTTGGTGCACTGAATAGTCTAAAAAATATTTCTATAGAGAAAAATTGAATATCACATTTGTAAATGTGTTCTACAAATTAGTAATCCTAATGATTATAATTTATGATTGTGGCAATACAGATTTTAAATCAAGGGAAATATGTCTCAGTTTCTTTTGCCTTCATGGGATGGAAATTAAGGAGCTAGTCATTTCTTTCTGAAGGTAATGACTCTCCCTACCTTGAAAATTAAAATTTTGCTTTGCTTATTGATTAAATGAATCAAGCTATACTTTTGAGAACATTTCTTCCTATACTCTACCATTTTCTGTTAAACTTGGAAAACACAAGAATGTTTGGGTTTATTGATACCTTAGAAATTATTTAAAATGCTCTCTACATTTTAAGATTAATAAATATATTAGTTGGACCATTTACAAGTAAGTGAAGTTACTCAGAAAATGATTAGAAAAGCAGAGAATGCAGCTTGTGGTTTATTTAATATCCAACTGTAGGACCTAAACTTACATTATTTGCCTAATCCTTAATTATAATCCTGTGTATTGTAGCTTGTCATCTTGGTTCATGTGAGTCATTTAAAGATTAGCCAAAAAGATCTTAAAGAGCAAAGTTTTATATATTATGGTACATACTTAGAGAATTATATAAACATGCAGGTGTTTGAAAATATCTGTTATAGTTTGCTCCAAATCAAAGCAAGGATAATATACAGTGAAGTAATCAAATTCTTAATACTACTTTCAGTAATCCTACATCCTTAAGATTCATTCTTAACAATGTAATATTTTTAATAGATACCTTCACTGGATCTGAGCAAGTTTATATGGTAATGACTTGAGAATTTATGTATTCACTCAACAAAGTACAGTATGTTTAGTATCTACATGACACTCTGCTGGAAAATATAAAGGAAATTTCTGTTTTCAAAGAGCATGTAAACCACTTGGCTCATGGATAACGTGGCAGATAAGGTGGTGGGAGAGTCGAAATAGTTTATCAATGTCAGCTATTCTGAGTGAGTTAAATAGCTTAGGGAGTGAAATATATGTATCACTGTCCTTTAAGATGTGGTTTTAAAGTCACCAGTCATCTCATTTTTGGTGCTCATTTCAGGAATTTGTACTAATGTGTTGAGGAGGTAGCTGATGGTAAAGCTTTCAAATTCTTCCTTAGAAGGGGACAGTGTTGATGACACTTGCGCAGGCATACTACCAAACTGAGTATATCAACAACAGAAACAAGAAAACAGCTGCTATCTTTCTTTGTTGTATGTCAGATACTAACTTATGTATTTCTGTTTAATCATTTAAAACAACTCTGTCAGGTTCAGTAGTAACTGCTTTTTAGAGATAAAAGATAAAAATAGCTTAAATACCCTGCTTGGGGTCACCTATTTAGTAATTGGTGGAGCTTGAATTTGAATCCACATATGTCTTATTCCAGAGCTCCATTCTTATAACCACTTCACTTGTGGCTTTAACTTTGTGTGCATCAAAATCAGATATAGCACTTTTAAAAAATGCAGTAGTTAGGACCATATACCAAGCTTCATGGATACAAGAATCTTTGGATATGAGGTCTGGACATATACTTTTAAATGCTGTGTGATTCCTGTGTATCCTCATTAGAATAAAGAGGAGGGAAAGGAGGAAATAATACAGGGCAACATTTATAGAGACATATTATGTGCCAGGCACTTTGTAACACGAGAGGTCATTTCGGTATATTATTATCTCCATTTTATAGATTAAAAAAGTTAGCGCAAAAGAGAGTGAACTTTTGCTGTTTGCAGTAGCATGGATGGACCTGGAGAATATTATGCTTTGTGAAATAATTCAGAGAAAGACAAATATTATTTATTGTCACTTATATGTGGAATCTAAAATTAAAAAAAAAAGCTAATGAATATAATGAAACAGATCCACAGAGAGAGGAAAGGCGAAAAGGACAAAATAAGATAAGGGAATTAAGAGGCACAAACTATTATATATAAAATAAATAAGTGACGAGGATATATCATATGGCACAAGGATGTATTATATGGCATAGCCAATATTTTATAATAACTGTAAGTGGAATAAGATCTGTAAAAATTTTGAAACTTTATGTTGTACAACTGAAACTAATATCATAAATCAGCTATACTTCAAAAAAATAGTTACTCAAGGTTACATAGCTATTAAGTAGTGGTGTTGAGATGTTAAAAATTCATAGGCATCACTGTATCATATTGTCTCTAGAATGATGAAGTTCTTTCTACTACACTAATTTTTAGGGTACTTATAGTGTTAGCACAGGCGGGAAGAGTCAATCTGACCACACTTTTCTTAAAATCCCAGGGTACTTGTTCAACAGTTTTTACTAGAAAAGAAAGATAATTTCACACATTTCCATTTTAGATTTTTATTAGTACTATAAAAATGTTGTATATAAAGTAATTACAAAATCTTTTTACTTAAAAATTATAAAATTATGCTCAAAATTTGCTTTTAAAATTTCAGTTGGCTTCTATTTTTTCTAATGCATTGTCTCCATTTGAAGTACTACAGCTGTTTATCAAAAAATTCTCATAATTCTAGTCAGCTTAGTCTACATTTAAGTATATTTTACTATCTGTATTAAAATTGGATTAGAGATAGTTGCCCTTTGAACTTTTTACTAAAACTGTTCTTCTGATACATGGACTGAGTAATTTAGCCATTTATGAAGTACACTGATTCGCTTTCTGTTGTTGAAACGCCAGTGACTGAGAAAGTGGTTTGTCTTCTTTCTCTGCAACTTTTTTATTAGCATCTAAACTGACAACCTTTACCTCCTCCTTCTTGACATCATCATTCTTTCCCCTGTGGTGTCTGTTGTCTTCTTTTTTTTTTTTTCATTTTTCCTGATACTCACATATAAAACCTAAGCAATTGAAGACTTTACTAGTAAGACTGTATATTAGTTAGCTCAGCCTGCCATAACAAAATACTACAGACTGGAAAACTTAAACTATGGAAATTAATTTTCTCATAGTTCTAGAAGGTAGAAGTCCAAAATCAGGATGCTAGCATGGTCAGCTCTTGTGTAGACTCTCTTCCGGATTGAAAGATGCCTGACTTCTTACTGTGTCCCTACATGGCAGGGAGAGAGGGGAAGGGAGGGAGAGGGGGGAGGAAGAGGGAAACGGAGTGCACATAAGCTCACAAGCTCTATGGTATCTCTTCTTATGAGGACGTTAAACTTACTGTATTGTGGCCTCACCCTTAGGACCTCATTTGACCTGAATTACCTTCTTGTAGACCTTATCTGCAAATGTCGTCACCCTCAGGGTTAGTTTCAGCAGGAAGTTTGGGAGCAGTGGTGGAGTGTGGGGTGGGGCAGATCACAATTCAGTCCATAGCAAAATTCTTTCCTTTTGGTCAGAAGACACACATTCTGTGTGTCTGGTATAGTTTTTGAATTTTCAAAGTTTCCCTACTAAAGGCAGTCTCTTCCCAACCAAATTTTCAGTTAGGAGTCATACTAGATACTTGAGGGCTTCCCTGGTGGCTCAGGTGGTAAAGAATACACCTTGAATGCAGGAGACCCAGGTTCGATCCCTAGGTCAGGAAGATCCCGTGGAGATGGGAATGGCTACTCACTCCAGTATTCTTGCCTGGAGAATTCCATGGACAAAGGAGCCTGGCAGGCTACAGTCATGAGGTTGCAAAGAGTTGGAGACAGCTGAGCAACTAACACTTTTTAGATACTTGAGGGTGGACTGAAAGGCTTGTCATATGATAACTGAAGTTATGTCATGTTTACTTCTAATTAAGTATATTAATTATAGTCATGCTTTTCACAGTATTCTCAGTTTGGTTTACAGTTGAAATACTCAAATTCTCCTTATGATATAAAAAAATATGTTTTTCTTCTAGGAACCATCTCTTTTTGCTGTTGCCAAATTGTTAGAAACTGGTCTAGTTAACATGCACCGAATAGAAATTCTATGGAGACCTCTAACTGGCCATCTACTTGAGGTAACCTCTGTTTCTTTATTATATTTACTTTTTGTTTATAATAAAAACTTACGTAGTGAATTAATGATTCTGTATAACCGTAAGAAAAATCAGCATAAACATTTTTTTTGTACTTCTCTCTGTATATTTTATCAGGAACTAAGGTTTTATAGTAATCAGTTTGGTAAAGGAATAGGTTGAAAACTTTATGACTAAAAATGAGTGATACAACAATGAAATCTCTGATATCTCCATCACCTGTTAGTTTGGGTCCTCTTTCTTTTATTATATAATCTTTTGATCCCCTTGGCTTCAACTGGTTCTAAAACTTCAAGGCAATTAGGACTGAAATTTAGTACTAGACACTGCTCCTTTACAGACTTCCCTGTGATTATGAGGTCACATTTCTACAAAAGGGGAAAAACTTTCTCAGTATCACTAATTATAGATAGTACCAGGGAATTTTGTCTGGATTTGTATTCAAACTTGAGTGAATCTGAATAATTAGTTGCTTCTTAATTGACAACTGCTTCTGTCAAATACATGTTTATGAGCAGTTTAGGTTTTGGTTGCCCTCATTGTTTCATATTATTTTAGTAATCTGAGAAGGGTACTGTTCTTAGTTTAAAAAAAAGAGTCCTTTCTTCTTTTTCCCTCCATTCTTTGGGATTATTTTTATGAGCTGTTAAAGAATATATGCAGATTTCTTCATTATGGAATTCTCATCAAATGGCAAAAAATATGTTTTTAAAATTTCAGCTGAGTATTTGGTTATGAAGATAGACCAGATTAGGAACCTTAGTTTCTGCTTCTTTTGTTTACTCTGGTGACATCATTTACTTTTATGAAATCCTTTCTTTTCTGTGAGTTGCTTAGTTTCATCTTTTATCTTCTATCTCCTTATTGCTTCCTCTTGCCTCTTATTCAGAAGGTAAGCGTACTTACATTTTGTATATTTTCATATTTTCTTCAACCCTTATTGACAAACATTTTATATGATTTTTTTTTAATGTGGAAGAGTAGGAAATGCAATGTTTTAGTTTTTCTTAAATTAATATGTGATGTACAGCTTAAGTATACAAATTAATTTTTGTTCCACATGTATATACCCTTAGGTGTGCCAGCATCCAAACTCTCGAATGAGAGAATGGGGAGCAGAAGCCTTAACTTCACTTATTAAAGCAGGATTAACATTTAACCATGATCCTCCACTTTCACAAAACCAGGTAAAAAAAGAACCTTTTTTCAAAGCACTTAAAGTCATCCTCTCCCATATGTAACTTTATTTGTAGGCCGTGGATCTCTTATAGAAGGTTGATAATCCTGGATTTTCAGGATTATCTATATTAAAAAATTTAAAAATTTTCTTATAATAGCACTAAAGTAATAAATTACTTAGAATTGGTCTCCCCATCTAGAACTTTTCTTCGGCATGCAGTGCTAAGTCTTCATACTTTATTAGCCTCTTTTCCTTTGGTCCTTACCTGTCTTTTTTTTCTCTTCCCCCTACTCATTACCCTTGTGTGCTTAGTCACTCAGCCATGTCCAGCTCTCTACAGTCCCATGGACTGTAGCCCTCCAAGGTCTCTGTCCATGAAGTTTTCCAGGCCAGAAGGAGAGCGAGTTGTCATGCTCTCCTCCAGGGGATATTCCCTACCCAGAGACTGAACCTATGTCTCCTGCATTGGCAGGTGGATTCTTTACCATTGTGCCACCCGGGAAGCCCTTACATGGGGAGAAACAAGTGGCAGAAGAGGCAAGCACAATAAAATAGACTTTTATTTTTAAATAATTTTAAAGGTTATTTTATACTTTCAGAGTTTTCTTTTGTTGCGATTCCTTTTTCCTGACTCCACATATATCATTCACATATAGCTTATACAGTTTTTAATCATTCACATATATCTTACACAGTTTTTAAAAAGCCCACCAAAGTTTTGTTTAAAGATTGAGTAGAAATGAGGCATTTAATAGCCATTCACATTGCCCTTACTATCTTACTGTATTGTATGTGGATGTCTTCTGCAAATTTCCTCAATAAATAATTATTGGGTACATACTATATGCCAGGCAGTATTTTAACTCTTGTAACAGAATGATGTACAAGACAGAAAAGTTTCTTGATTTTTATAGCTTACATTTCAGTGATTGCATATTTTTTTCCTATTGCAGTCTAATTTTTTTGTAAAGCCCTGTCCATGTATATATTCTTAGCATCCAGCTTAATACCTGGAACATGGTAAGAGCTTAATACGTTTGTTCAGTCAGTGAGCCAAATAAATGAATTGTTGGAGAGAAAACTAAAGCAGGTGCTTTCAGATGCTAAAGGAGTAGAACAAAGTGCTTTTTTCACTTTTTAACAGTAAAAAAATTTTGTGGTTTTGTGTCCTCTTTGTCTGCTAGTTCATTTTTAGGAGTATTGAGACTTAAATAAAATGTGGTACATATTAATAGAGTAAATGAAAGTTAATTTTAGAAATTGGGAATTGTTTTTTCTCTCCAAATAGAGCTAAATATATAGAGGTATATTTTCTATAGTGAGATTCATTTGTATATGAATCTGTAAATTTAATACCTTTTAACATCAGGTTACTCCCTATTTATCCTGAAATATAGTATCTTGAAAATAGATTTTTATTTTCTGTTATTAAAATATAAGACTTAGGGACTTCCCTGAAGTCCAGTGATTGGGAATCCATGCTTCTAATGCAGTAGGGTTGGGTTCCATCCTTGGCTGGGGAACTAAGCTCTCACATGTTACTTGTGTGGCCAAAACATAAAAAATTTAAAAAGACTTACAGGGCTTCCCAGTGGCTCAGTGGTAAAGAATTCGCCTGCCAGTGCAGGAGACACGGCTGTTCAATCCCTGACCTGGGAACATCCCACATGCTGCAGAGAAACCAAGCTCATGAGCCACAGCTCCCGAGCCTGTGTTCTAGAGCATGGGAGCTGGAACTGTTGAGCCCACATGGGGCAACTACTGAAGCCCGTGTGTTCTAGAGCCTGTGCTCTGCAACAAGAGAAGCCACCACAATGAGAAACCCATGCACTGCAGCTAGAGAGTAGCCCCTTCACGCTGCAACTAAAGAAAAGCCCGCACGGCAACAAAGGCCCAGGACAGCCAAAAATAAATTAATTAATTAAATTATTTTTTTAAAAAAAGACTTGGATGACAAGATAATCCTAATGATTACTGTTAGAGAAATCATTTTTTATATTTATTTTACTAAAAAATTTATTTTTACCATTGCAGTCTGAGTGAAGGTGAATTTAAACTTGAAAGACAATAGCAGAACCTTTCCATATTCTAGAACTTCTCTGATTTAGCTTCTTACCTTCTTTTCAGAGGCTGCAATTGCTTTTATTGAACCCATTAAAGGAGATGTCCAATATTAATCATCCAGATATACGACTCAAGCAATTAGAGTGTGTGCTGCAGATTCTTCAGAGTCAAGGAGACAGTCTTGGACCTGGATGGCCATTAGTGCTGGGAGTTATGGGAGCGATCAGAAATGATCAAGGGTACGTGTTTAAAATTAACATCCAAAAAGTAGTAGGAAAAGGGAATTCTGCCTAAAATTGTGAAATGATCGTTAATTTTTTATGTATGCCTTTTTTGCTTAAGTTTATGATCTAAAATAGTTTTTCTTACCCTACTCCCAGGGGGCTGTAGGGAATCATTAGGGCTCACTTTTATTTTGGAAGGATGGAAAAATTGCTGTTTCTAAGGTTCTTACAATAAGAAAAATCCTTCAAACAAACTTTCCCTTTCTCATTCAGTGTCTAAATTTTATTTGGCTAGTTGATACAGGATAAAAATAATATAGTATTAATACATATTTTCTTTTTTATAGTTTACTGTTTTTCATATTTCCATGAGCGTCTTTATTTTTATTTGTTCATTATTTTAAGTAAGCATATCTTTTTTTACATTTATGTAAATGTTGAAGTACTGTATGAGTACTATGTTAGAGAAGATTTTCTTGTTCCAGTTTTAAGATAAAATTTTAATTTGGTCAAATTATTATAATGTATGTATTTTTCCTTCCATTTCTCTTAAATACATGAATATAGATTTTCTTTTGTATTTTCAGAGAATCCTTGATACGAACAGCATTCCAGTGTCTTCAGTTGGTTGTGACAGATTTTCTACCAACAATGCCTTGTACTTGCCTGCAAATAGTTGTAGATGTTGCAGGTAGCTTTGGACTTCATAACCAAGAACTTAATATTAGTTTAACTTCAATAGGTTTATTGGTAAGTATGATTGCCTTTCTTATATAATCTAGAAATCGCTGTTTGCAACTGAGAGTGAATGCTAAGCAAGTGTGCTTTTGACTCTGTAGGAATCATTTAAATGACTTTTAAGTACATACCAAACATCTTGTATGAAGGATTAAGTAATATTATTTAAGAAATAATTCTTTAAGAGCAGAATATGTGGAATAATTTTGATCTGTTGAGCTGAAATATGGTTTATATAAGATTTGTTATGGAAGGATTTAGTAAACAATGTTACATATAAGAGAAATAATCAGTTGACTCTACTGATATTAACATAAAATATAAATTTTACATCCAGTTTTTAAAAAATACTAAAAATTAAAGGTTGTACTCTGAAATTCTGAAATCAGAGAGCTAAACTTGACAGAGGAAGAGATATTTTCATTAAATCCATTCTACTAGGAAAAGAGTTTCTGAAGTAATTGCTTTTAAGTTTTATTCTGAAAATCTATCTGTTGCATATCTATGTGTTTAAAATAAAAATCTCTGAATAGATATTTTTCTCCTTGGCTCTTTAGTGGAATATTTCAGATTATTTTTTTCAAAGAGGAGAAACTATTGAAAAGGAATTAAATAAAGAAGAGGCAGCACAGCAAAAGCAGGCAGAAGAAAAAGGAGTGGTTTTGAATCGGCCATTCCACCCTGCACCACCGTTTGACTGCTTGTGGTTGTGTCTTTATGCAAAATTGGGTGAACTATGTGTAGACCCCCGTCCCGCCGTCCGGAAGAGTGCAGGGCAGACTCTGTTTTCAACAATTGGTGCACATGGAACTTTATTACAGCACTCAACGTGGCACACTGTTATTTGGAAGGTACCGTAAAATACCTTGAGTTATCAGTTATTAATCGAGACATGCTTTTATACTTTTTCAACAACAACAAATTAAAATTAAAAAAAATTTTTTAGTGTGTTTATTGAAATATAGTTGGTTTAGAATCTTACGTTAGTTTCAGGTGCACAGAAAAGTGATTCAGTTTTACATATATATGTTTTTTTGTTCCTATTAATTTTTAAAGAAGAATTTCCATCCATTTGTGCATTTGGCAAACAGGAAATGTTAGCTTTGTCATATTTTTAGTTGCACCTTGCACATTAACAAATTAAATACTTAAAGCCTCATTTTTTTAAATTGGAGGATAATTGTTTTACAATGTGGTATTGGTTTCTGCCATACAACAAAGTGAATCAGCCATATGCAAATATATTTCCCCTCTTCTTGAGCCTCCCTCCCATCCCACCCCATAAGCCTCATTTTTTTATCTCTTTGATTTCTACCTTTGCGCTTCTGTTCCCCCATTTTCCTGGTGGTAGAAATCAGTAGTTGTTAAACTACCACATATAATTCAAATATAATTAAATGAAAACTTTATAAACGATATCAGTAATAGTGAAATTTGTTTGTAAACTCACCAAACAAAAATCACCTCCCATTTGTAAATTCTACATTTGTTCAGGTATGCATTTTAATTTTAAAATTTTTCATTTTTGTCATCTTTTTAAAACATTCTTACAAAGTCAGCAGCTTATTAGTGAGTATCCCGTCTTTGCTAAAAGGCTCTCCTTTTTTGTTGTTGCTTAATGTGTTACATTTTAATAAAACTCTTATTTATAATCCTTTCACTGCTTTTGTGAATTTTTGAAATTAGTAAGTTTGACAGTAGGCAGTATGGTAAACTTTAATTGTATTTAACAGTGTTCTGAGTTTACTAAAAAGACCTCAAAATGTCTTCTTAAAAAATTAATAATGTATGTTCCTAATAAAAATAATTGAAAGCCCTATTCCCTCCTGTGTCTTTTGTTTCAGCTCCTTTCCCTGGCTTTATAAAGCTTAAGAGTCCTTTAGTATTTTAAAAAAGCAAACTGATATTTTCTCTGGCTCCTGTTTCCTTTTCCTAACTTCATTATTAATCTTGCTGCCTAAATCTCAGTATTAATATTTTTTTCTTTTTCACTTCCGCTGCATTCCCTTACCCCTTGTAATTTGATATCCAGATTATTCTACTTCAGAGTATCTTAAGCATTAGCATGTAACAGCATCTCCTAGAGGACTTGTTAAAGCACAAATTGCAGCCACTGTACCCAGCCCCCTTCAGGTTCTGATTTCTTTCCTGTAGCATGGAGACTGAGAATTTGCATATCTGTGAAGCTACTGGGTGATGCTGATGGGGCTGGTTCTGAGACCATATTTTTAGAACCACAGAAATTGTTCATTGGCTCTACAGGTAGTCTTCTAATTGCCAGATCTCTTGCCCTGGGCTCAGGTTTTCGTACTGCTCGTTTTTTCATAACATTTAATACTGTTGATTATTTTCTCCTTGAAATTTCTTTTGGCTTCTGTTTCACAGTGTGCATCTGCTTCTCTATTCAATTTTGTTTTATTTTCTTGGCCCCTATTCCTTCCCCTGAATCTACATTTTAAATAAACATCCCCCAAATTCTAACTGCTTCCTACTTGATTTTTTTCAAGCATCTTTATCCAGACATGAAATTTCAGTAGTTACCTCTATCTAGATGTTACTCATACTTAATTTTTTTTTAATATATATATACTTACTTTTTTTGCGGGACCCCTCTCTTTAGCTTCATTCCCTTCTTGTACATTATACCTTAGGTGCTCCATTGGCACTCAGTTCAGCAAGTCTTAAGCGATTGTCTGTTAAGTTTACTTATTTTTTATATTCCATGGCCTTAAGGATAAACTTAAGAATATAAGGATACCTCTGTTGGTCAGTTTCCTCTAAAATACAGGGATTGATCAGAATGTCAGGTATAATTCTTTGTAACAATGCTTAATTTCCTATGCTGTTGTTTATGCTGTTATCAGTATTTTTATATGCATTATCACAAATATTCAGGTTCTCTTTCATCTGCTGGACCGAGTTAGAGAGTCTTCTACCACTGCAGACAAAGAAAAGATTGAGTCTGGAGGTGGCAATATTCTCATTCATCATTCAAGGGACACAGCAGAGAAGCAGTGGGCTGAGACATGGGTTTTAACATTGGCTGGAGTTGCAAGAATCTTCAACACCAGAAGATATTTACTTCAACCTTTAGGTAGATGTACATTTTTTTTTTCTGAGTACACAAGTAATTAATGTTAAAGGAAATTTGGAAAATACAGATTCTTCACAGATTATATACATTGTTATTTTCTAAGAGTAATCCATCTTAACTGCCAGTCTTTGTTGTTATGTGTGGTATGTGCCTGAGCATAAACGTTTTCATTCATTTCCTTGAAAAATTATGTGTACCTAGTGTGGGTGAGTCTTGGGGATACAGTGATGAGCCAGATACCTACCATCCTTGATATATCCTGGGTATGAAGGAGGACCTATAATTACATAAATAAATAGAAAATTGCTG
This sequence comes from Capra hircus, assembly GCF_001704415.2. Classification (NCBI taxonomy): domain Eukaryota; kingdom Metazoa; phylum Chordata; class Mammalia; order Artiodactyla; family Bovidae; genus Capra; species Capra hircus. The sequence goes on along the minus strand of NC_030812.1, from coordinate 50,334,031 downwards.
CAGTGATCAATGCTACAAATGAGCTTATAATAGATTGTGAGCTTACAGTAGATACTTGACCAGGCTAGTGATGTATATATAGGCTTCCCTGAGAAAGCAATGTTTCATCTGAATAGTAGTTCATCAGGCAAGGGTAGGATGAACTGGGGAGAGCCTTACAGGCAGAGAGTACGTGTAAAAGAGATGAAAGAAGATTGAGGAGATGGAGATGGTGTGGCCCCTGGCACGTTTGAAGGTCTGGAATGAAGAGAACACGGAAAAGAGTGATTCTCGATGAGGTTGTAGAGGTAGAGGCCAGATGTTGCAGCACTTTGTAGGTTATGTTCAGAAGACTTCACTGTAAGAGCACTGAAAACCACTGAAAGATTTTAATCGATGATATGATGTGTTCAGATACAGAGTTCAGAAAGATCCCTTCAGATGGTAGGTATGGAATGGAATGGTATAAAGAAGAATGGTAGGATACTATTAGATTGGTTAGGAAACTTGGTGGTGTATAAATATAAATAGATCAGTGCTTCTCAACCAGGGCCAATTTTGCCCAACCTCCTCCCTCCCCCACAGGATATTTAACAATGAGACATTTTGGTTGTTGCAACTAGGGGGCATGCACACTGGCTTCTGGGGAAGTAAAGCCAGGGATGCTGCTACGTATCTTACAATGCATAGGACAGCCCCTACAACAAAGGATTATCCAACCCAAAATGTCAGTAGGATTGAGATCAAGAAACTAGTGTAGATTATGATACCTTCAATTCTAGTGGTAGGCATGGGAGTGGTTGAGAAAGGTGAACAAATACTTTTCTACATAACTGAGCAAGCTGTGCATATTAATTTTGCAACTTATTTTATGTTTGGCTTTTTTTCTTCTCATGTTAAATGCATAAGCATATTTATGATTTCATAGGCATTTTTGTGTGGTGTTTATTATGTGCATTTTAAGGCTCTCATACATACCACATACCTATATATTTGATGATCTATATATTTGATGTCTATACATACACATTTTAAATCCTAGCTTTTTGTTTTCATATAAAATTTACATACAATGACATGTGCTAATCTTAACTGTATGTTTGCTAAGTTTTGACAAATAATCATTTTTAATACCTCTGTGGTACTTTATCTTAAAAGCTAAGATGTAATAGATACAGATGGAGATTTTTTAAAATGAAGACATGATGTAGTTCATGTAGCTTCAATAACTTTTTAAAATAACACTAGGAAATGGTTTTTATTATTATTTTAGAATAAGATTATGGTATCAAGGTGATGCTGGATAGAATGAGTTCAGAAGTGTTCCTTCCTCTACAATTTTTTGAGTAGTTTGAGAAAGATATGCAGTAACTCTTCTCTGAATGTTTGATAGAATTCACTTGTCTAGCCATCTAGTCCTGGACTTTTCTTTGTTGGGAGTTTTTAAATTGCTGAATCAATTTCACTACTGATATTGGTTCATGTTGTCTGTTTCTTCATGGTTCAGATAGGAAGATTGGGAGATACTTTCTAAAATTTTCTCTGTTTCTTTTAGGTTGTCTATTTTATTGGTGTAGTTGTTCATAGTAGTCTCTTCTTCTGATCCTGTGTATTTCTGTGGTATCAGTTGTAATATCTCCTTTTCATTTCTGATTTTATTATCTGGGTCCTCTACCTTTTTGTCTTGATGAGTCTGGCTAAACGTTATCAGTGTTTTCAGAGAACCGGCTTTTAGTTTCATTGATCTTTTCCATTTTTTTTTTAAGTCTCTATTTCATTTATTTCCGCTATGATCTTTATATTTCTCCTTCTACTCTCTTTGGATTTTCTTTTTTCTCTGGTTCCTTTAGGTGTAAGATTAGGTTGTTTATTTGAAGTTTTTCTTGTTTCTTGAGGGAAGCTTGTATTGCTATAAGCTTTATTATTAGAACTGCTTTTGCCTGGTGCCCCATAGGTTTGAGAGGCTGGCCTCAGGGGCTGGCCTGTTGGCTCAGCTGGTAAAGAATCTGCCTGCAGTGCAGGAAACCTGGGTTCAGTCCCTGGGTTAGGAAGATCCCCTGGAGAAGGGAAAGGCCACACACTCCAGTATTCTGGCCTGGAGAATTCCATGGACTGTATAGTCCTTGGGGTCGCAAAGTCAGACATGACTGAGCGACTTTCACTTTCATAGGTTTGGGATCATTGTGTTTTCATTTTTATTTGTCTCTAGGTGTTTTTTGATTTCCTCTTTGATTTCTGTTGTGACCCATTGGCTCTTTAGTAGCATATTGTTTAGCCTCCACATATTTGTGTTTTGTAGTTTTTTTTCTTACAGTTGAAAATTTTGCCATTTGTAGCCACATGGGTGGACTTGCAGGGCATTATGCTGAGTGAAATAAGTTAAACAGAGAGAGACAAATACGTGTGATATCACTTCTGTGTGGAATCTAAAAAATGCAATGAACTAGTGAGTATAGCAAAAAAGAATTAGACTCCCAGATACAGAAAACAAACTGATTGTTACCAGTGGGGAGAGGGAGGAGGCAGGGCAACGTAGGGGTAAAGGGACTGGGAGGTGTGAACTATTAGATGTAGGATAGGCTAGAATGATGTATTTTACAACATGGAGAATATAGGCTGTATTTTATAATAACTGTAAATAGAGTATAACCTTTAAAAATTGTATAAAAAGAAATTTTTTAAAGTAATGTTTTAACATAACAACGTACAATATGTAATTATACTTAGTCTTTTAGAAAGAGGACTTCTTCCTAGATACAGAATATATTAATAGGAGAACTGCAGATATTTTTCCTTCTTATAGCATAGAATATTCTAAACCTGAGACTAGGTCACCATTCTGGTAGGTGAATGTAATGTTTAATTTGATTTTTGAACTGGGATGGCAACAAGCAGAAGTGTTTTATTTTGCTGTTTTGATAGTTTTTTTAACAAAATTTGTTAAAACTGTTTGAACAGTTACTAAAAAACCTGTTTTTTTGTTGTGTGTAAATTATACTTCAATTTTGATTAAGAGTATGGAGAGGAAGAAACATATAACTGGACAAGTGTTAATAGTTTATCCTGTAAAGCAGTGCATTGCTTACTGTTTTATACCAGACTTAGTTCCAGCTTTCCAATAAATTGAATGCTTCCTCAGTCAAATGGGTTTATCCCTTCTTGAGAAAACCTAGTCTTTGATAGCTTTTGTGAAGTGAAAGTCTTTAAAACACAATTATCTCTATATTTCATAGCCTACTTAGGTTGTCCTTTGCAAAATGTCAATTCCTCTGATTTTTACATTATTTAAATACAAAGAGGCGAGTAATAATCCATGCTGTTATCAAAGCCATTGGAAGGAACAAGGGCTTCCCTGGTGGCTCAGTGGTAAAGAACCTGCCTGCCAGTGCAGGAGACATTGGTCCCTGAGTCAGGAAGATCCCATGGAGAAGGCAGTGGCAATCTACTCCAGTATTTTTGCCTAGGAAATCCCTTGAACAGAGGAGCCTGGTGGGCTACAGTCCAAGGGGTTTCAAAAGAGTTGGCCATGACTTAATGAGTGAACAACAATAATAGAAACAAACCACACCTGGTTTCATTATAGAGAGAGTTTCATTATAAATGTGCTTAGGGTCACAGGAATAGAGCAAGAGATTGAAATGATTAGTGGAAACAGCAACCACCATTCAGCCCATGCTGTGCTGATGGTAGATCAGTTGACTTGATTTTACATGAGAGAAATAAGTTTAGCCTCATGGTAAAAGGACAGTCTTATTTATGGTGCATGTTCTCCTTGCAACTTACCAATATGGTGGGGGAAATGTTTAACAGAATTCTGCAGCTATAAAATTATTTAAATATGAAAACCCAAGTGTAAAGTTAAGATTTTTATGGAATATGACTTAGTTTATTTTAAACATTCAGGTAAAAAACGTGTATCATACTGTCATTCCTTTTCCTATATGCTTAAGAATGGGACCATCCTAATAAAGGTAGATGGTTAGGTTGAAGATGTTACTGAAAAGTTTTTATTCTGTTCTCCTTAGGCAGAAGTATTAGGATAGAAAGGTATACATACATTTAAGGAGTTTTAAGTTCAAAACCTTGTTTGATATACTCATTATCCTTTCCTTGGTGCCATTTATTCCTGTATCTGACAAAATTTTTTTACTGGAATTTTGGGTTGTAATGGTTTTAACTCACATTGTTAGTGCATAAGCGTATCTTTTTCTATTTCTGTAGGAATTTAAGCAGAAAAATAAAGCAGATAAACTTTCAAGTGTCTAATAGAGACAATTTGATCACTTTTATGGTGATAATTTTTTTTTCCTCTTCCTCATATAGGAGATTTTTCAAGAGCATGGGATGTTCTTCTTGACCATATACAATCAGCAGCACTCAGCAAAAACAATGAAGTATCTCTGGCTGCACTGAAAAGCTTCCAGGAAATTTTACAGATTGTATCCCCTGCCAGAGACTCAGATAAGCCTGAGACACCACCTGCAGTTAATGCCCCTGTGCCTGTCCTTTTAGGGCCTATATCGGGCCCGAGCCTGAACAGGCCATTTGTAAGAACAGATTCCATTGGAGAAAGACTTGGGAGATATAGCAGCTCTGAGCCACCCGTAGTTACTGATGAGCTTGAAGATTTGAATCTCTGGTGGGCTGCATGGAATACCTGGTACAGAATTGGATCTGAAAGCACCAAGCCTCCTACTACATTTGATAAACTAACTTTCATTCCCAGCCAGCCTTTTCTTACAGCTTTAATTCAGATATTTCCAGCTCTCTACCAACACATAAAAACTGGTTTCAACATGGATGACTTGCAGAAGTTGGGAGTCATATTGCACAGTGCTGTTTCAGTCCCAATAAGTTCAGATGCCTCCCCTTTCATTCTTCCATCTTACACTGAAGCAGTTTTGACAAGTTTACAGGAAGCTGTACTTACAGCTCTAGATGTTCTCCAAAAGGTAATCAAATTTTAGTGGCTCTCTAAGCAATAATGCATATGGTTCTCTGGAATTTTTTTACTTTGCTAAATATTTTTGGGGATAAATTCAGGATCATCAGGATTGTTATGTATGTATACTTTGGGATGCATTCAAGATTGTAAAGATCCAGTTATTCTTAACACTTATATTTTTCTAATATATTTTAAAAGGTAATTCAGGTTTATCTTGAGAGTCTTCAAGAAACTGCCTGCATTCTCTTATTTCTGTTCACCAGCACTTTTGGTTTGTTCATTCAACTCTTCACAAGAATATATATTTTTGGAGTCATAACTTTAGTAAAGTATTTCTATAATTAGAAAATTAGCAATGGGAATATATATATTTTTATCTGTATTTTTATTTTAGCTCTTGAATTGTTAGAAACCCATTAAAAAAATAAGAATAAATTTGTAAAGTGTTTACCTCACAGAAATTTTAAAAAGATATATTTTAACCCATGTGTGTTTGTTTTTTTTTTTAATTTTTTAATTTTTTTTTTAAATTTTAAAATCTTTAATTCTTACATGCGTTCCCAAACATGAACCCCCCTCCCACCTCCCTCCCCACAACATCTCTCTGGGTCATCCCCATGCACCTGCCCCAAGCAAGCTGCACCCTACGTCAGACATGGACTGGCGATTCAATTCTTACATGACAGTATACAAGTTAGAATTCCCATTCTCCCAAATCATCCCACCCTCTCCCTCTCCCTCTGAGTCCAAAAGTCCGTTATACACATCTGTGTCTTTTTTCCTGTCTTGCATACAGGGTCGTCATTGCCATCTTCCTAAATTCCATATATATGTGTTAGTATACTGTATTGGTGTTTTTCTTTCTGGCTTACTTCACTCTGTATAATTGGCTCCAGTTTCATCCATCTCATCAGAACTGATTCAAATGAATTCTTTTTAACGGCTGAGTAATACTCCATTGTGTATATGTACCACAGCTTTCTTATCCATTCATCTGCTGATGGACATCTAGGTTGTTTCCATGTCCTGGCTATTATAAACAGTGCTGCGATGAACATTGGGGTACATGTGTCTCTTTCAATTCTGGTTTCCTCGGTGTGTATGCCCAGAAGTGGGATTGCTGGGTCATAAGGTAGTTCTATTTGCAATTTTTTAAGGAATCTCCACACTGTTCTCCATAGTGGCTGTACTAGTTTGCATTCCCACCAACAGTGTAGGAGGGTTCCCTTTTCTCCACACCCTCTCCAGCATTTATTGCTTGCAGATTTTTGGATCGCAGCCATTCTGACTGGTGTGAAGTGGTACCTCATTGTGGTTTTGATTTGCATTTCTCTAATAATGAGTGATGTTGAGCATCTTTTCATGTGTTTGTTAGCCATCCGTATGTCTTCTTTGGAGAAATGTCTATTTAGTTCTTTGGCCCATTTTTTGATTGGGTCATTTATTTTTCTGGAATTGAGCTGCAGAAGTTGCTTGTATATTTTTGAGATTAGTTGTTTGTCAGTTGTTTCATTTGCTATTATTTTCTCCCATTCAGAAGGCTGTCTTTTCACCTTGCTTATATTTTCCTTTGTTGTACAGAAGCTTTTAATTTTAATTAGATCCCATTTGTTTATTTTTGCTTTTATTTCCAGAATTCTGGGAGGTGGATCATAGAGGATCCTGCTGTGATTTATGTCTGAGAGTGTTTTGCCTATGTTCTCCTCTAGGAGTTTTATAGTTTCTGATCTTACATTTAGATCTTTAATCCATTTTGAGTTTATTTTTGTGTGCGGTGTTAGAAAGTGATCTAGTTTCATTCTTTTACAAGTGGTTGACCAGTTTTCCCAGTACCACTTGTTAAAGAGATTGTCTTTACTCCATTGTATATTCTTGCCTCCTTTGTCAAAGATAAGGTGTCCATATGTGTGTGGATTTATCTCTGGGCTTTCTATTTTGTTCCATTGATCTATATGTCTGTCTTTGTGCCAGTACCATACTGTCTTGATGACTGTGGCTTTGTAGTAGAGCCTGAAGTCAGGCAAGTTGATTCCTCCAGTTCCATTCTTCTTTCTCAAGATTGCTTTGGCTATTCGAGGTTTTTTGTGTTTCCATACAAATCTTGAAATTATTTGTTCTAGTTCTGTGAAAAATGTGGCTGGTAGCTTGACAGGGATTGCATTAAATTTGTAAATTGCTTTGGGTAGTATACTCATTTTCACTATATTGATTCTTCCGATCCATGAACATGGTATATTTCTCCATCTATTAGTGTCCTCTTTGATTTCTTTCATCAGTGTTTTATAGTTTTCTATATATAGGTCTTTAGTTTCTTTAGGTAGATATATTCCTAAGTATTTTATTCTTTTCGTTGCAATGGTGAATGGAATTGTTTCCTTAATTTCTTTTTCTACTTTCTCATTATTCGTGTATAGGAATGCAAGGGATTTCTGTGTGTTGATTTTATATCCTGCAACTTTACTATATTCATTGATGAGCTCTGTTACTCCAAAAAAAAATTACAACAGATCTAAAAATTATTGAGCAAATTCCAGTTGGCAAGCAAGATCAGATTAAAATCAAAGAATTCTTTAAACTGTCAAGGTAATTATTAGCACAATTAACAACCACCAAAATTTTTGAACAAAACAAGTATGAACTAAAGAGTCAGTGATCCCAGCAAAGCAGTTACGACATTCTAACAAAATTAGAATGGAAGTGATTCTGATTACAAATGTGTTATCAGTAGCCATTTGGGTACTACAGATCATGCTTTCTAATTAAACAATTGCATTATATCCAACTGGATTAATGAAAACTTTCACAGTAATAATAGTGGTTTCTACTACAACATAGTATACCTTGATTGTCTCTGGAGGAGTTTTAGCTGAGCAGTAATTCCTTGACCATCTTAGCCCTAGTTACTCTGTGCAAAGAAATTGTATGGAAACTTAAAATGTAAGAAAATCTGGCATTTTAATAATTTTATTATAGGGAGGATCAGTTTTTCATAATTGAAATTAAAAGAGCTGCTTTTATTTTCAGTGGCAGAAGAAAAGTAGCCTGTCAGTCATAATTTTTTTCTCCCTAACTGTGAGCATAGGTTGTTTATGGACTACTGTGGAGGGAATGGAAAAGTTAGAAAAGGAGAGCATAGACCTTGTGGGATGCCCATAATCTAGAACTCTCACTCAGGTGTTTAATTCAGGTTTTATACATATGTAGAGGATAGTAAACAAAGGAGAAACAGCAAATCCCCAAACTTTTTTTCTAGGGAAAAAAGCATATAATTTTACTTAGAGCAAAACCTCTGCTTTAGCGATAAGAGAACAAATAGAGTCATTCATCCCAAGGAGGCATTTATTCTGAGCTTTGAGCTTTTAATGGCTTTGAAAGGGCATGAAAAGTTAGGAAGTTTTATTGTTGGAAACTTGGGAACTTTTACTTATATCAATTGATGTCATTTTGCATTACTAATTTTCACTCTAGCCATTGTTTATTACTTATGGGATTATTTAAATGATATTTCATAATACTTGAATGTTATTCAAACATGTGGGGTTTTTAATATTTCCTAACAGAAGACTTAACATATTTCATTATTAGTAAGAGTGTTTTTATAGTTTCCCCCACAGGTGTCAGAAAATTTTTTCACAAGCAAAATATACTGGCTTTGAAAGTTTATTCTTAAACTAATAAGCTATTCTGCAAAACACTTTACTGATTAAAAGCTGTTTTCCTTCTTTAAGGAAAAACCCATTTCTGATTTCATATTTACCCTTATATTGTTTAGAGTTTCAGGGTCATATGCGTTTCCTCTTGGTTTCATATCACTAGTTCCCAACCAAAATGATTTAGTCCTATTTAGGCTAATTTTTTCTTCTAAAATATTTTTACATACCTAGGGGACGTGAGAATTTGATTGTTTTCCTGTTTTGAGATCAGGAGACTGCATCTATCTTACTTATTGCTAACCTTCGTAAAGGCTGATAACTGGTCCCATATGTACGTCCATGCTCGAGGCTACTGGAGTGGTACTTCAGGAGACACTGTCACATTGTGTATGAATGGTGCTTCTACTTAATGGGGGCAAGTTTCTGAATCTCTCTGTACTTTGGCTTCCTCATCCATAAGGGGAAATAATAACTGTAACGTTTTTTTTTAGTAAGTGGGATAGTATTTTTAAGGCATTTAGTGCCTGGCACAGTTAAATATTCAGTAAACATTAGCTGTTACTATTTTCATTACCATATTGTCTTGCAAAGGCCTTCAGTTCAGTTTAGTCGCTCAGTCGTGTCCGACTCTTTGTGACCCCATGAATCACAGCATGCCAGGCCTCCCTGTCCATCACCAACTCCCGGAGTTCACTCAGACTCACGTCCATCGAGTTGATGATGCCATCCAGCCATCTCATCCTGTTGTCCCCTTCTCCTCCTGCCCCCAATCCCTCCCAGCATCAGAGTCTTTTCCAGTGAGTCAACTCTTCACATGAGGTGTCCAGAGTACTGGACTTTCAGCTTTAGCATCCTTCCTTCCAAAGAAATCCCAGGGCTGATCTCCTTCAGAATGGACTGGTTGGATCTCCTTGCAGTCCAAGGGACTCTCAAGAGTCTTCTCCAACACCACAGTTCAAAATCATCAATTCTTCGGCGCTCAACTTTCTTCACAGTCCAGTTCTCACATCCATATATGACTACTGGAAAAACCATAGCCTTGACTAGACGGACCTTAATCGGCGAAGTAATATCTCTGCTTTTGAATATGCTATCTAGGTTGGTCATAACTTTTCTTCCAAGGAGTAAGCGTCTTAATTTCATGGCTACAATCACCATCTGCAGTGATTTTGGATCCCCCCCAAATAAAGTCTGACAATGTTTACACTGTTTCCCCATCTATTTCCCATGAAGTGATGGGACCAGATGCCATGACCTTTGTTTTCTGAATGTTGAGCTTTAAGCCAACTTTTTCACTCTCCTCTTTCACTTTCATCAAGAGGCTTTTTAGCTTGTCTTCACTTTCTGCCATAAGGGTGGTGTCATCTGCATATCTGAGGTTCTTGATATTTCTCGCGGCAATCTTGATTCCAGCTTATGTTTCTTCCAGTCCAGCGTTTCTCATGATGTACTCTGCATAGAAGTAAAATAAGCAAGGTGACAATATACAGCCTTGACATACTCCTTTTCCTATTTGGAACCAGTCTGTTGTTCCATGTCCAGTTTTAACTGTTGCTTCCTGACCTACATATAGGTTTCTCAAGAGGCAGGTCAGGTAGTCTGGTATTCCCATCTCTCTCAGAATTTTCCACAGTTTATTGTGATCTATACAGTCAAAGGCTTTGGCATAGTTAATAAAGCAGAAATAGATGTTTTTCTGGAACTCTCTTGCTTTTTCGATGATCCATCGGATGTTGGCAATTTGATCTCTGGTTCCTCTGCCTTTTCTAAAACCAGCTTGAACATCAGGGAGTTCATGGTTCACGTATTGCTGAAGCCTGGCTTGGAGAATTTTGAGCATTACTTTACTAGCATGTGAGATGAGTGCAATTGTGTGGTAGTTTAAGCATTCTTTGGCATTGCCTTTGGGATTGTAATGAAAACTGACCTTTTCCAGTCCTATGAGTACATGGTAAATACAGAATGAATTATTTTAAATGAGTTAATAAGGGAAACTTTGAATCATGTTAGATGTTAGATATCTAGTTTCTTTTCTTGTTTTCACATACACAGTTTTCAAGGATTAATAGGAAATATTGTCCAGATAGATGGTGGCGCTAGTGGTAAAGAACCTGTCTGCTAATGCAGGAGACTTAAGAGATGAAAGTTCAATTCCTGGGTCTGGAAGATCCCCTGGAGGAGGTCATGGCAACCCATTCCAGTATTCTTTCCTGGAGAATCCCATGGACAGAGGAGCCTGTCGGCTCCATTAAGTCCATACGGTCCATAGGGTCACGAAGAGTTGGACACAACTATAGTGACTTCACAAGCACGCTCACTGATTCTTAGGTTTTGGACTAAAATCTGCCACCAGATTTACACTATAGGCTTTTCTGATTCAGAATATTGAAGAAAAGCCAATACTAATAACTTTTTCTTAGATGAAGTTTGTTGTTATATTGACTTCATATTAGGTATTTTAAGATCTCAGGATTTAGCTGTAACACTGTTCATAAGTTTTGTTTTGTTTTGTTTTTATAAAGCACCACCAAAAATCAAAACATACAGTCCAGATCATTATTTGGTGCTACCTCCAGAAGAAATTTGGTACTTAGTTTTCTAAGGTTTCCACACAGAATGTTCCTCTCTTCCTCTCTCCCGCCCCTCCTTTCCCTTCCTGCCTGCCTGCCTGCCTTTATTTGTCACTGAAAATAAAAGAATTCATTTAGGATAATTATCTCTTTTCCACAGTAATTGCTACATGTTTAATTTTAAGAGTTAAGACTCAGCAAGAAGTTAATAAAGAAGACTGTGAAATTATAGAAGTACTTAGTAGAGAGAATTTTTTTAGACTGTATACTTTTTAAGTTCTCCATTCACTTTTTCTGAGAAAAGTAACCAAACAGAGGAAGGTGGTATTACATATCCTCATTCTACTTTTCACATTATAATTACAGGATGATCTAATGGTATGTATGGGCAACACTTTGCTTATCTACTTTCTATCTCAAGATAACTTTGTTAAAGCTAAATGGCTGCCCGTTCTCTAAGGGAGAATAAAACAGGTCTGTTATCTGACAGGTTAAAAAAAGCCATGATTGTATGAAAATATACATGTTGTACACATAGTTTTAAAGAAAGTCCTTAAAATTTTGAGATGCTTTGAATTTTGATTTTGTATTTTGAAGGTGCCTCAAGTGTAGAATGGTTATGCTTTTTGTTTTGGAAAGCACAAATATATTTTAGAGACTCCATAAATTATATCATTAAATATTTTTCCTACAGAGAAAAATAAACACTAAGACAGGAAAGTATGAAAGGATGGGAGGAGAAAACACATTTGTTGCTAGAAAAAAAAAAAAACCATGAGATTTAAGTACTTGCAACATATTTGATGTAATTAAAATTTTCAGTGTCTGAATATGCATTTTATTCTTTGTTTTATGAAGTTGTAGCATTAAGTTTAATTTTTATTAACTTAAATGTTTTTCTTGTTTTATATAAAGTCTGTGTATTGATACATTAGATGCTAAATACACCCTGCCCTGTTAAAAATTAATACATACATTTCTTTTAGAAACAGATTTTCGTTCATGACTTATTTTCCCAACTGTAATGAACATGCTTACTTGTTAAAGTCTCTGGTCCATGCATGATGCAGGCATAAGCTGTCATTGTCATGAACTAATGTCATCACTTAAGCACTTAAGTAGAAGTCAGTCTCATTTTGGTCTGTGAAGCATTCTAAATTGTCTCAAGTGTGTGTGACTAAACAAATGATCAGATTGTGGACCCTCAGAATGGCCCATGACTTCTTTTTAAGTGCTTGCCCTTTGTTTAGTCTGCTAAGTAATAAGCCACACTTTTAATTTAAAAGTATTTTTTAGCTGATTAAAATATTTAGCCTATACTTTATTCAATATTAGTTTAAAATAGTTTAAATGTTCTTCAGAGCTTCAAAAAGTATATAATGCTTAACATAAAATAAGACAGTCTTTAAGAGTCTTTGATTAAACAAAAGCATAAATGGTACAGAACTTAACGGAGTTCAGATTATACATTCTATTGTTCATACCTTGTTTTATAGGCCATCTGTGTAGGACCAGAAAGCATGCAGATAATGTATCCCGCTATATTTGACCAGTTACTGGCATTTGTAGAATTTTCATGTAAACCTCCACAGTATGGACAGCTGGAAACAAAACACATTGCAAATGCAAAATATAATCAGGTAATTTGCTATAAATTATATTTACTCTGTAAAATTTCATGTCTTCTAAATGTAGTCAGTTCCACTTAAGATGGACTTTATCTCCGAACTTTTTCTTTCACAAATAAACTTTCATATGTCTATTAACAGTTTAAACTGGAAAGAAACATTATTTGGAAAACCTGTGTCCCTTCTTCTTTTTTTTAAATTGTTTATTGCTTTCTTTTCCCAAGTGGTTCTCCAGAAAGCTTGTCCTTGCCAGATACTCTGTAGTACATCTTTCTTCAGAGTTCCTTTCTTGGTGTCCTCATCACACTATAAAATGGCTTCTAAATCCCTATGCCTAGTCCTACTCTTATCTAAAATAGATACCTGCAATAGAAAATGAAGAAATGAAAAGTTGTCTACTACTGGTGTGAAATTTAGTTGGATTTTACATAAACGATTTTTTAGCCATAGTTGGCAAATTTTAACTTTGTTTTGGCTTAGGGGAAAAATAAACTTCTGAATGCATGCACATGCTGATTTTGTTCACTCAACATAAAAATTATAATTTTACATGGTCCGAAAAGTAGTTTAATGTGTATTAACTTTTCTCATTCTATTTGTCTCGCAACACAATGGAATCACAATAGATCCAACTATTTGCACCGGTGAGTTAAATTTCCTAAAATTGTCCTAACCTATTGGCAACAAATAAAGTACATCTTTCCCAGTTTTTGATAGAATGCTCTATGTACTTTTTCTGATAGTTTTAATTTTTGCCTGGCTAAAAATTATTCTTTCATGAAATTATATCTCTTTGAAAACTTTGCATGTAATAAAACAATCTGACCTAAAACCAAGGCCTGAACTTTAAGACAAAGAAGCTTTCACTTTGAAAACAATATGATTTCATTTAATCTTATTTTTATTTTAACTCCATGTGAAAATATTACTTTCTAGGCGGAATGGGTTGCCTTGAATTATGTACCATTTGCTGAAAGGTCGTTAGACGTAGTTGTGGATTTATATCAAAAAACAGCCTGTCACAAAGCAGTGGTGAATGAGAAAGTACTCCAGAATATTATTAAGGTATCTTTTAAAAAAAATTTTATACTTTCATTTAATTATGATAACATTGAAATCTATCTTTAGGTAATTGTATATTGTCATATATTAAAATAAATGGAAAAATATAATCTGTTATTATTTATAGTGATTTTGCTCCAACATTCATGGATATTTAGGAAGCTGTTTCTCTGAAATGAGAAGGTTTTTTTAATAAATATTTTAAAATATGTATTCAATTTTATGATTTTTCATCTTTGGCCCTTAAGACAATAAGCATCTTGTTTCTTAGGACAGTACTTCTCATACTTTGAGTTTGATAAGCATTCAAGGAGAAATTCACAATTCAGCCTATCGATTTAACTGACCATGCATACTTTTTTTGAAAGCCAGTTCTTCAGTGCATGGACAAACATTATTAAAATTCATCTGCTGTTGTGTGTGTCCCATTCCTCCAAAGTTTATTTCCTTTTTTCCCCCTCTGTTTTGAAGGACAAACCTAAATCTTGCTCTTACTCTATTATGTAGATGCTTTTATTTACTGGATAATTACAGTCTGATCTGAACTCTCTTCCCTCAAGGAAGAAGGCCTTTCTCTGTTCCATGGTTCATCCTTCTCTTTGTGTTCATCCGTTTCTTTTCTTACCGTTCTTCGCTGGCAGTTCTTTCAGCCTCTTATACTTTATCCTGGGAAGAGGTCCCAGGTGGCACTAGTGGTTAAGAACCCATCCGCCAATGCAGGAGACATAAGAGACGTGGGTTCAGTCCCTGGGTCGGGAAGATCCCCTGGAGGAGGGCACAGCAACCCACTCCAGTATTTTTGCCTGGAGCATCCCGTGAACAGAAGAGCCTGGCGGGCTATAGTCCATTGGGTCCCACAGAGTCAGATACGACTGAAGTGACTTAGCACGCACGCATGCTGAACACTTCCCTCAAGGAAGAAGACCTTTCTCTGTTTCAGGGCTCATCCTTCTCTTTGTGTTCATCCTTTTCTGTTTCCACCTTTCTTTGTTGTTAATTCTTTCAGCCTCTTACACTTATCCTGGGAAGAAGATTAAGCCTTTTATGTAAGATCTTTCTCTTATTTGACTTCCTACTCAAATTGTGCTCTTTCAACTTTCCTTTACTTCTAAGCTCCTTTAAACAACTTGTAGCTTTCACCTAACCACCACTCTAACCTGTTGTACCCAGGCTCACTTCCATATTCTGCTAAAAAAACTACTTACTTACAGAAGACAAAAGTCTTTAAATTCTACGCCCTTTCTAATTCTTTATTTTCCTTGTTAATATGGTACTGCTCTGGCCTTTTTTAAAAAAATAACTTTATTTATTTATTTTTGGCTGTGCTGGGTCTTTGTTGCTGCCTGGGCTTCTCTCTAATTGGGGTGAGCTGGGGCTACTCTTTGTTGCAGTGTGCAGGCTTCTCATTGTGGTGGCTTTTCTTGTTGTGGAGCGCAGGCACAGCAGTTGTGGCACAAGAGCTTAGTTGCTCAAGTGCCTGTGGATCTTCCCTGACCAGGGATTGAACCCATGTACCCTGCATTGGCAGGCGGATTCTTTACCACTGAGTCACCAGCAAAGCCCCTGGCCTTCTCAAAATTGTTTCTTCCCTTGATTTTCTGTCATAGTTCTTTCTACCCCTCACCACTCGTCCCCTCAAAACTGTCTTGTATCTCCTGATTTGTTGAGAATAAATTTTAAGCACTTCTGTTGCGGGTACTAAGAAATAGTAGAGATTAAAAATGAATAAGATAGTTCATACATTTAGTAATTCAGTAAAGGATCTATAAAAAGGAAAATAATAATGCAGTATATTAAGTACTAAGTGAAGACCTCCAAGTAGAGGCAGCTTTGTGTTCAGAGAAAGCTGGATTAGCATAGTGCACTGGTGTGTACTTGCTGCTCTGTGATTTTGGAGCAAATGAACCTGAGAGTGTTTCTCATGTGTAAAAGAAGGATAATACGAATGCAAATTTCATGTCTTAACCATTAAGAGATTCAAGTGAGATATGGTATTTAATAATACTTGCCAAGTAGTCAGTGTTGAATAAAAGTTAAGTTCTCCCTTCCTTCTGTAGACAAGGAAATAACTAAACTGCCTATGGGATGCTGGCAAGGGTTAAATAAAGTAACATTTGAAGAAGGAATACCTAGTAACAAGGGAGAAGGAGATCTAGATCAACTAAGCAACATAAAGATCATGGTATATTTTTAAAACGTTGTTGAGAAATCCCACTTAGGGAGCTAACAGGGCCTGGGATAGGTCTGAAAAAGTGGCTTTGGGTTTAACAAGCCATCATAAGGAATCAGAATTTTTTCTTTAACCACTGAAGAGCTGAACTTGGAGGAGTGACGCAAATCAGTTTGTATTTTTAATGGAATTAAATAATCTCTTTTCTGTATTTATGAACAGTGTGTTGATGCCACTTACTACATGTATTGTGTTAATTGGACAAGGCTCGTCCTTCCTTGGAAACTGAGCTTTGTGACAGCAAGAACTGAATTTTCTAGTTCCACATATATTTATTGAGTACATAGGATATGCCAGTCTCTATATTCATTAAATATTTTTTAAAAACAAATGTATAAGTCAAGTGTATCTGTTGTGCTTAACATTCCCTTGACACTGGTAAACTATTAATCTAGTAGTAAACTGTCTAATCTTAAATTATAACCTGTTAATTCAGAGTGGCCAGTGTATAATTTAGTATTCTTTTGTTGGCATATGACACACATTCAGTCTCTGACTAGCTTTAAGAATAAAAGGGCATGCTTAGTTGGAAAAGTCAGAGATAGAGGGAGGGCTTTGGGATTGGTGTATCCAGTGGTTCAGTACTATCTCCAGAAACTAAATTTTTTTCTTCCTTGTTCTGATTTCCAAGGGTTGACTGCATATCCTGTGTTTTTCCTCATAGTTGTAGGCTAATAAAGGGATTATATGTCAGTAGCAAGTGTGTGTGTGTATCAGATTATTCTTCAGTTACTATAGTTAACCTTAAATGAACCAGCTTTAGTCCCAATGCCTAGTCTTGAACCAGTGATTATGGCCAGAGAAATGGAATAGATTAGTTGGCTTAATAAACTAATCATCTCCTTACCCTAATTTCCAACTGGATGTGGGGAGGGGAAAAAGATTCTAGGTAGGCGAAATTATCTTTTGTTATCATACTATTGTGTAATGGTTCACATGTTCACTCTGTAAGGATTCAGTAATAATTTGTCTAGAAGATGAAATCAGGTTTTAGGTTCACTCCATAACATTGAATTATGAAAATGTGTCTCTTTTACTTTTTATCTTTCTCAGACTAGAATTTTTATATAAAAATAGTCTGGGCACTCTTATGAACATAATCAGATGGTATATTGGAGCTGTTTATTGATGGTGCTCTGGGCTAACGCACTGTGATGGTTGGGTCAGTCTAGTCTTCTAGTTGTTGGATAGAACTATGATCAGAGAACTTCATTCTGAGCCACCAAATCATTCTTTAATGATTAACAACAAGTTGACCAATTAGAAATTAAGTTTCAATATTTCAATCACTATACAGATGCTATGCTGTGTCCTCAAGGATTAAAGATAAAATCAACCAAATTCTTAAATTACCAGTTTTTCTCAAATATTTGCAAAAGAAAGAAAGTACATTAAAATGTTAGTGTAGAATATAAAATTCAAAAAATTTTAGAGATAACATATAAAACATAGTAATGATATTCTCTAGGCCATGTTTACCTAACCATTAGTAGAAAATTATAAGCAATATTGATCTTTCTTGGATAGAAGAAACCCCATTCGTCAAATTAGTTTTTGCCAGGAGAACTACGGCAGAATGCTCTAAGTTTATAACTACATTAGAGAAGGTGCAAGATTGTAAGTTTTCCTACTCTTAATCTTGACTTTTCAGAAAACATCCTTATATTTTATGATGAGAAACTAAGGTCCAAAAACGGTTATTACTTCTTCAGGGTCATTGTTTGTAAAATGGACGTAGGACTTAAAAGTATATCTTTCTAGGTAGTATGATTTGAGAACCATGTCTGAGAATTGGCCTTTCTACATCCTATTTAAAATGAAAATACTTATCTTATTTTTTATAAGAACAAAGAGAAGCTGTAATTTTTTTAAAAAAGTAGTTAAAGGCTGAGTGTTTGTTTTAATTAGTATTTATCTTAAACTGTCTTTATTTTCCCAGACTCTTAGGGTTCCCCTCAGCTTGAAGTATTCCTGCCCTTCTGAAAGCACTTGGAAACTAGCAGTATCTTCTCTCCTCAAAGTTCTTTCTATTGGGCTACCTGTTGCCCGGCAACATGCTTCTTCGGGAAAATTTGACAGTATGTGGCCAGAACTAGCCAACACCTTTGAAGACTTTCTCTTTACTAAAAGGTCAGCTCATTCATTTTTACAATTAAGACAGTCTTTCAAGAAGTGTACATTATACCTATAATTGCCTAAGAACAGTATTTCTCATTCATTAATTAACTGATTGACTATTAAGATTGCTAGATTGTATACAAAGAATGAATTAGGCATTTATCCACTGGGTACATTATCTGTAAGCAGAGGATAATGTTGCTGTTTACCATGCTGCTGATTGTAAGATAGGAGTCTTTTCTATAAGACATCATAATTAAGGAGCCATGGTTTTAACTTGATGAATCTAAGAAGATCTGTTAAAAAAATCTAGTGTCCATTTAGCATCACAAGAGAAGAACCATATCAGAAAATCAGATTTTTCCAGAATAAATAAGATCGTTGGTAATAATGAACAGCTCTTTAAGATGTTTCAGTTGTGCAAAGAAGAATGAAATTTTCATTGTGTAATCTGCAACAGAGGGTGTATCTTAAGGATGCTATTTTGGCCCCTCACTGAATGAGAATAGGATAATTGAAATGTGGGCTAAATTTTTTGAATGAGGAATCTGCTCCAGTCTGTCTAAAGCTATACTAATACAGCAGTCACTAGCTACAACTAAATTTTTAATTAACTAAGTCATATTAAAAATTGAGTTCTTCAGTCTCATTAACCAGTCTCATTAGCCATGTCTCATGTGTGGCTAGTGGTTGCTATAGAGGGCACTGCAGATGATTGAACATTTCCATCATAGGAAGTTCTGTTGGGCAGCACTGATCTAAAATGTACCATTTTACTAGAGATGGGCTTATCACTAATAACTGTGATAGGTAGGTAGTCTTCAGTACTCCTACAATCTAATTTTCCTTTGTGCTATAGTGGTGAAATTCTATGATAACAAAAGTTTTTCTGTTTTGTTTTTTTATCCATGAATCATTTTTTTTAACTATAGAATGATGAATATGCCATGTACTGCTGTGTAACCATTTTAAATTGCTAGTTTGAAATCATTTAAATTATATATGTCATATACATGAAGAAAAATTTACATTGGCACGTTGATAATGATCAGATGAGTCTACAGCAGAGTGATTTAATGAAGAAATTTTGTCTGTCTTTCTAATGTTTAGTTATTTAGTAAAGAAAAATTGTAGAGTGCAGAAGGTTAACTTAATTTTTTTCTCTATAAGAGCTTATCTGATGTTTCAGAGTTAGAAGCAATGATATGTGGTCCTAATTTCTGTTTCCGTAACTAGTCAGATTTTGTTTCGCTTTCTTACATATTTCTTACCTCTAGAAATCTTACTGATACCAGTGCAAGCATACCATACCTTCTCTGTGCTGTTTGCCAACTGTTTATGGTCTGCAGGCTGCTTTCACAAGGCAGTACAATAACAGAGAAAACAAAACCAAAATCAACTAGAAGAAAGGAGAGGCTTTGGACATCATTGAGGGTTATTGTAAATGAATGAATTATTTAAATGAGTGTCCGACTCTTTGCAACCCCGTGGACTGTAGCCTTCCAGGCTGCTCCATCCATGGAATTCTCCAGGCAAGAATACTGGAGTGAGTTGCCATTTCCTTCTCTAGGGGATCTTTCCGACCCAGGGATCGAACCCAGGTCTCCCGCATTGCAGGCAGACACTTTAACCTCTGAGCCACCAGGGAGGCCTAAATGAGTGAAAGAAATACCCAATTAAAAATGAGAAACTAAAAGATTGTAGCCTGGTAGACACTTGAGGTCTATTAGGAATTCATTCAACCATGCTTTGAATACCAAAACACAGTGGTATTAGTTCTTTAGAACGGTGGTCCTCATCCTCTTTGGTATCAGAGACCAATTTCATGGAAAACAGCTGCTTATCTTCTGCTGTGTGGCTGGGTTTCTAATGGGGTTGGGGACCCCTACTCTAGAAGACACATGGGCTAGTGGGAATTCATACAATTATGGTCTGTTGACCTTCAGTTAAAAACACTTAAGTACTACCCAGAAGAACTGAAACACATTCACACAGAAACATGTACACTGATTTTTTATAGCAGTATTATCATAGACAAATAAATGAAAACAATCCAAATGTTCTGATGAATGGATAAATTAAATGTGATTTGTACATGCATACAGTGGAATAGTTAGCCGTGAAATACTGATGCATATTACAATATAGATGAATCTTGAAATCATTACGCTAAGTGAAAGAATGCAAACACAAATGAGGTCACGTACAGTTTAACTTGTGTTTCAGAGTTGAGAGGAGTGTAGAGTAAGGCATGACTACTCATGGATGCAGAGTTTCTTTGGAGGTGATGAAAATATTCTAGAATTAGAAATGACCATTGTGAATATACTAAAAAGCATTATATGGTACCATTTAAAAGGATACATTTTATGGTATGAATTATATTTCAAGAAATAATGTACCATACAGACAGAACTGAAGAAAAATACAAATAATATTTTATCAGTTTGAAGCCTCTTTTCTGTCAAACAAGGATTCGTGAAAAAAATTTTTTTTAAGATTTCCATTATACTTCTCAAACTTAGAGACTATAACAGTCTTATATGGCTCATTTGTACCTACAATATTGACTATCTCCCTTTATAATTTATAGGTAAATTCTGTTAATCATCTGTGGTTTTAAAAGCTCAACCAATGGTTTTGATACGCTCACAGTATCTAGTAAGGATTGTTATTGTTCAGTTGCTAAGTTGTGTCTGACCCTTTGTGACCCCATGGACTGCTTAGCATGCCTGGTTCCTCTCTGTTGCCACAGTTTCCACAAATTTGCTCAGATTCACGTACATTGAGTTGGTGATGCTGTCTAACCACCTCATCCTCTGCTTCCCCCTTCTCCATTTGTCTTTTGTCTTTCCCAGATCTAGTAAGAATACTAACTATAAATTAAAACAGATAACCACTATAGTGAATTCTGAGATCAGAATATTCAGCCTGTCCACAGTTGAATAAATTTCTGATTTTATTGATCATTAGAATTAGGAGTAAACTTTTCGGCTTTGTACACTATTTTCTTCCCTCATATATTTTTAAAAAGTAGTTTAGCGTTTCTGGTGTGTGATCCCAATAATGTTAATACTGTATGTTCTTGATAAGCTTTTTAAAATTGGTAGGTAGCCAATTGGTATTTTCTCTGTGTGTGTCTATTTTAATACATGTAATGAGATAAACCAGATAATAACAAAGAGCAATAGCTCTAGATATAAAACTCTAAATCTAAACATGGTAATACTGTTTTTACATTTATAACTTTTGTAAAAGAGCAGAACTTAGGCTCAAATATAAGTCTAGGTTCAAATTGTGTTTGTCGTTTATTTGCAATGTGTCTTGGTCATGTGACTAGCCATTCAAAGCTTCAGTTTCCTCTTCTATCAATTACATGGTAATACCTGTGGTTACTGTGAATATAGGTGATACTGTGAATAAAGCTCTTAATATAGTGGTTGGCTTTCTAATTTTTGCTGCCATTATTATTGTAATCATTATCATCCTATTCTCAGCTGTTTTTAAAAGTGCTTAATATTTCATTGTTTCATAAGTTTAATAGAACTTTACTGCTCATTCTTATTGAGAGCCACAGGGTCTAGAATTGACTTTGGTTCTCTCAGAACTGTTGATTTATTCTGATTTTGGTGGAACGGTTTTCTGCTTTAGAAGGTCTGAATCAGTCCTCTTTTCAGATGTTTGCTGTCTATTATTGTAAATATTTTTAGTATATCATATTTATTACAAATTAGTGATTAATGGGCTATCACTGAGTGAATAATTAAGCATCTTGACCATGGCTCTCTTAAGTCACTGGCAATATAAGTGAATTCAGTTTTTGTCACAATGGTAATTTTTGCTGTGACTCCAGATGATAGTATTTTTACTTTTCCTTGTTTTTCACTCATAGTACTAAAAGAAGTTTAGTTCTACAGATTTTATTTAGTTCAAGATTGAGCCAAGTATTTTTGTAGCTAAAATTTCATGTTTGTAATTAGAATGCTAATTACTTTAAGAAATAACAGTTCTTTTAAATAAATGATAATGTTCTAACTTGGATGAGGAAATTTTTTTGATGTTCAAATTCTGTTTGTATTTTCAGGAAGTATTTTACCTTAAAAATCAAGTCTTTTATTTGTTTATATTTTTTAGCATACCTCCAGATAACCTCTCTATTCAAGAATTTCAAAGAAATGAAAGTATTGATGTTGAGGTGAGGAATCTATTTAAAACATTTTCTTATGAGTATACAAACCAAATAATAAAAATGTTGAAACTGTGAAATTGCTTAAAACATAAATAAAGTGATACATTGAATGTGAACCTAAAAACATTAAAACTCTCAAAAACGTTAAAGTTTAATTTTTAAAGCACTGATATTTAAAAAACTGCTTTTTTATATTTGTTTGCTTTGTGCATGTTGTCTAGATACTTAATTGTGTCTATTTAATAATTTTAAAGAGCAGTTGATTTAGTAAAATAAATCTATCAGTGAGCATGTATTTGAGAGCTTACTTTATAGTTTGACAAATCAGATGTTTGTATTTAATTGAAAAGTTGCTCAGATTTTTCTATTTTTAACCAGCTGAGAAACAAATAATGAATGTTTTTTAAAGAATATATTCTACTGATTATAAATGGAATTTAAACAAGTAATTTTCAGTTATGGATTTTTTTGTTGTGGGGGGTTATTTTTTGCCTGTAAGTGGGATAGGGGAACTTTTTAAATAAAACAAATCAAATAAATTACATAAAAAGCATTGGCATCATATACAGATGTAAAATATTGCCTTTTGTCCCATTGCTATACTAACTCTTATAAACTCTTCTTCAAACTTTTGTTTTTCTTTAAAAGGCAAAATAATACATTATATGTTAGAAATAAGCTATTTAACAAAAATGAATATAACTTCTTAATAGCTCATTTTTATGGTACTAAAAGGTGATTTAAATTTTATTCTTAGTCCCTTTTTAGATATGTATTCTAACATGGATGTATTTCATATGCTGATTTTTTTTTTCTCTAGAGCACACTTTGCATTTATCCTGTTGAATATCAAAATTTATTGAATTTGTATAGTAAACAGTTTGTAGTATTGACTATTTGTAATAAAGTTTATTCACTAAGACACATGAGGAAAGCAGACTAATTATCCTCTATATTAACATTAAAATGCTTTTATACATCTATTAAGAAAGATTCTGATACTCTTTTAAAATAAATTTTATTCTATAAGTTACTATCTCGTAAAAAATAATGCCTTTGAATTTGCCTCTTTTTGTTTTAGGTAGTTCAGCTTATCAGCACTGAGATACTACCTTATGCCAATTTTATTCCTAAGGAATTTGTTGGTCAGATAATGACTATGCTTAATAAAGGATCAATACATTCTCAGTCCTCTTCATTTACAGGTATGTTATTTCAATGATTTTTTTAAAAAATGTTAATAAATATTGAAATACTTTTGAAGAAGCTGACTTGTAGAAATGTTTACTCCTACAATTGTGGTAAATGCAAATGGGTGAATGGATAAGAAAGAATTAAGCTTTATGAGGGAAAAATGTGATAAATATTCTGTGAATTATGTGTGATTAATTAAATTGTAAAGTACTTATGGAAATCACCTAAATCATTGGATAAGTTAGCCAGTTTTGTGAAGTCAGGGATTATTGTGAAGTAATGAGTGTGTATTCTTACCACTTAGTTAACTTGGTTAACTTAGTAGTTGGGTAACTGTCAGTTTTGTCATCTATAAAATAAAGATATTAATACCAACCTCTCAGGACTATAAATTGCAGTTAGTCCATTTACAAATTGGTTCTTTTTCCTAGCCCAGACAGTTTTTTTAAAAATAATCTGGTGAAGTACAGGTTTAAATTTCAGTTCAGTCTCTCAGTTGTTTCCGACTCTTTGCGACGCCATGGATTGAAGCACCAACTCCTGGAGCTTGCTCAAACTCACGTCCGTTGAGTCAGTGGTGCCATCCAACCATCTCATCCTCTCTCGTCTGCTTCTCTTCCTGCCTTCAATCTTTACCAGCATGAGGGTCTTTTCCAATGAGTCAGTTCTTTGCATCAGGTGGCCAAAGTATTGGAGTTTCAGCTTCAGCATCAGTCTTGCCAATGAATATTCAGGACTGATTTCCTTTAGGATGGACTGGTTGGATCTCCTTACAGTCCAAGGGACTCTCAAGAGTCTTCTCCAACACCACAGTTCAATAGAATCAGTTCTTTGGCGCTCAGCTTTCTTTATGTCCAACTCTCACATGCATACATCACTCCTGGAAAAACCATAGCTTTGACTAGACGGACCTTTGCTGGTAAAGTGATGTCTCTGCTTTTTAATATGCTGTCTCAGTTGGCTTTTCTTCCGAAGAGCAAGCATCTTTTAATTTTCATGGCTGCAGTCACCATCTGCAGTGATTTTGGAGCCCCCCAAAATAAAGTCTGTCACTGTTTACATTGTTTCCCCATCTATTTGCCATGCAGTGATGGGACCAGATGCCATGATCTTAGTTTTCTGAATGTTAAGTTTTTAACAAACATTAGAACATCAAGAGAAAAATTTCTGAAGTCCACTTAATGTAGTTAACTTTTTAAGAATATTTAAAAATTATAGATCAGTTTTTATAAAACACATTTTAAGATCCATATTTATAACTACATGTAAATATTCTGTTAAATAAGGACTATTACCATTTATACTTTTTCCAGCAATTTTTTGATGGTACCTCTTGCTATTTATAATTAATTGTACCATGATAAAGAAGGTACATGTATGTATATTCTTCCAGTGACTTTACAATCAGACACAAATTTTTCAGCTTTAACTTAGAGTTTTCTTTAAACGTATACGTACAAAGCCTTTTTGTTAATAAATAAGGCCAACTTATAAACACAGAGGTTCCAGTGATTATTTTTGGTGCCCTGTTCTTAAGTATGATCTGACAGCCAGAGCTCACAGATGGTTGAGGAGATCTGCCAACATGAAAGAGAAAGACCAAAACAATTGAGAGGGTAGAAAAAATTGGGAAGAAAGAGATAAAAATGCAGAGCCATAGAAAACATGTATTTTAAAAAATTATAATTAGGATGCCCAAGGAGATAATAGATTTTACATTCATAAAACAAGAAAAATGCTGTTAAAGTGGAATATTTAAAATACGAAAGAGTTCATAAAAGCTAAAAATATGATAGCTGACATAAGTTCTATGAAAGGCTGGAAGAAAACATTAAGGAAAAACCCAGAAGTGGAGCAAAGACAAACAAGTGGACAATCTGAGAGGAAAGAAAATGTATCTCAGGGATGTTACATCTGACAGTAGGTCTTCCAAAAAGAATAGAGAAAAACTAGGAGAGGAAGTTATTAAAGAAACAAATTGCAGATATAAATCTGCAGATTAAAAGTGGTCACTCACAGACTTCCCCGGTGGTTTAGTGATAAAGCAGCTACCTGCCAGTGCAAGAGACATGGGTTCTATCCCTGGTCCAGGAAGATTCCACATGCCTCAAAGCAGCTAAGCCCACGCACCACAGCTTTTGAGCCTGTGCTCTGAAGCCTGGGAGTCACAACTCAGCAACTACTGAAGCCACATGTCTAGAGGCTGTGCTCTACAAAAAGACAAGCCACCGCAGTGAGAAGCCAGTACACAGCAACTAGAGAGTAGCCCCTGCTTGCCACAACTAGAGAAGAGCCTGCCCAGAAATGAAGACCTAGCATAGCCAAAAATAAATACATAGATTAAAAAAAAAAAAGTGGTCACTCAGTACCCAGAATAGTGAAAGAAAAAGAGACTCACAAGAAGTCTTGTCATCGTGAAATACCAGAATATCAGGGATACAGAGAAGACGCTAAAAGATTTCAGAAAAGACCAAAAAAAAGTTCAAATACCGAAGAGTTGGGTCAAAAGGACACTGGACTTCTCAGTAGCAACACTGAATGCTCACATACACTGAGGCTCTGGTTTCAGAGTCAAATGGAAAAGGTTTTTGAAGCAGAGCTTTATACCTAGGCCCAGCTATTGGCCAAGTGAGGAATGTAGCATGGTAATTCTCAAATGTCAGCGTGCATTATCCTCACCTGGAGGGAAGTCACTGTTGGGCTCTAACCCCAGAGTTTCTGGTTCAGTAGGTCTGGAGTGAGGCATGAGAATATGCTAACACATTCTCTGGTGATGCTGACGGTGCTGGGAACTACACTTTGAGTATGACAGTCAAATGACACTTTAAGAAATGTAGTCTCAAATTTTTCACTTCCCTCCCATTCACGTTCTCAGGAGCTGCAGAATATGCCCTGTGAAAACAAAGGAGTAAATCAAGAAAGGGGAGCACGTTAAGATCTAGAAAGTAAGATATAGCACAAGAGAGAATAAAAACTCACAGGGTGAGGCCAGAGACTGGTTCCAGGAGATAACTGGACAGCATATCCACAGGGCAACTAGTCCAGACTGGAGCAGAGGTCAGGGTCTGGGGAAGATGCTGCCAAGAGAAAAAAGGAAGGAGACAATCAAATGGATTATTCCAAGCTGGACCATGTGGAAGACTATTGAGAGGTATTCTATAGTGCTGTTGAAGTGTAAACAAAGACCAGGACATGAAAACTTTAAAGTGATGTGAGTGGATAGTCATGCCTTGTTTTTGATCTTGCAAGAGGGAAAATTGTTCTCTCTTTCTCTCTCTCTCTCTCTCTCTCTCTCTCTCTATATATATATATATATATATATGTATACATATACATATGTATGCATATACATATGTATACATATACACACACTATAAGTTTTTCATACATGCTCCTTACCACTTAAGGAATTTCCTTTTATTCCTACATTGCTAAGAATTTGTATCACTAGAGTATATTTATTTAACCTTGTATTAACCATCAAACATTGTTAATTCTACAGAAGCAGAGATTGATATTCGTTTGAGAGAAGAATTTTCTAAAATGTGTTTTGAAACCCTGCTTCAGTTTTCCTTCAGTAATAAAGTCACAACACCTCAAGAAGGCTACATCTCACGAATGGCACTCTCAGTGCTTCTTAAGAGGTCTCAGGATGTACTACATCGTTACATAGAGGATGAAAGATTAAGTGGCAAGTGCCCTCTCCCAAGGTATATGTATATATATTTTTTAAATTAAGGAAATACACTATCATAGTTGTTAATAATTTAAAAAGCTCAGAAAGTCGGGTGTTTTCATAAATATTTCTGAACTTAACCTGAGGCTGTTTATAATTTTATTTATTCCATACAATGTAAATATTCATAAGTTTTGCTGCATATATATTAGTGTGTTTATTATAGGATGCCTTTTCTGACTCCTCATGGGGGTTAAGTAATATATAACATACACACCAAGTTACTTATATTCTTTTGGAAAAAAAATGAATTCTAAAATATATCTGCCCAAGGATTTCTGCTTAAGGACCTATGGATCTGTGTGAACACATGATTGTTAATTTCTCTAGAGAGAAAATAATTGTTAAATCATACTTTATGAACTTCCTTGTTTGTTTTACAATCATTTCAAGGTTTCTCTGTAAGTCGTCTAGCCATTTGTATCTTCTTTTCATCTAGTTGGCTTAATTAAGTCCTTGTACCTAAACTGATTTCCTTCTCGTTTGGTCAAGCTCTAGATCTTTCTGCTAAGCCAAGGCTAATCAAAGTTGGGGTACAGATCAGAATTCATAAAAAAATACAATAAAAATTGGATTATGTTGCCAACCTAGTTTTTAATGTGTAAGTTAGAATTTAAGGCAAAGCAAATGAGTCAAACGGAACATGATGTTGGAAGACAAAGTAATCTAAGTCAAGAAAGAGTTAGGAAAATTGCTGTGGATCCCCTTCCATAAGGCAATATTGGAGGGGTAAATCACTAACCCTAAGTCTTTGTGTACATTCTTATTTACTTAGAATAAATCTCTAGAGTTGGAATTGACCTGTCGAAAGATACATACCTTTTGAAAGGTTTCGATATATATTACAAATTGCCTATCAGAGACTTCTACCAGTTCATGTCCTCCCAGGAGTATATTATTATTATTCTCCTCAGTTTTTAGCAGTTTAAAATTATTTGCGACTTTATCACTTATCTTTTAAAAGTTTGATGAATGAAAAATAATCTGATTATTATTAATTAGGCAGATTTATTATTTTAGTAATTATAATCCTGATTTTATTAATAACTATTATTATTAAAGGCAAGTTATTAATTTGCCTTAAAAATTTTTTTCTTCTTGAATTACCAGTGCTTATTTGCTGTTTGTATTTCCGCTTTTAGGACCACTATATTTTGAATTTCTAGAACATAAATTATACCTTCTAATAAATTATATACAAAAACATTCCAAAGACAGATGTTAGTAATTCGGTTATTGTCATGATTGAAAATTAATTTATTTAAAATTGATCTCTGAAGTATACTTAGGAAAGCAATAATAGGGTTGCCTTGATTGTAATATTTTTATTAGAGCAAAAGATATTTGATTTCAGAAAGCAGTTTTCCTTCTTTCTTGTGTTTTAAATGTTTATTGCTTTAAATAGTCTTATTATAATTGTTATATTATTGTATCATCTTATGTTTAATGCCGTATTATTACATTCTTTTCTTAAAACGACACTGCAGCACAATAAAATACCTGTATACTTAAAAAGTGGAGAAGGAAACAGCAGCCCACTTCAGTATTCTTGCCTGGAGAATCCCATGGACAGAGGAGTCTGGCAGGCTATGGTCCATGGGGTTGCAAGAGTCAGACAGGACTTAGCGACTAAACCACTAAACCACCATCATACTTAAAAAGGGAGGCTTGAAATAGTACCCTCTTATACTATTAAGAAAATCTTATCAGTTGAGTGATAACACAGATTCATACCAGGAGTGGGGCATAGGGAAGGACTGTAGAGAAGAAGAAATATATTTCTACAGAGAGAAAGAAAGAAAAATCAAACTACTCTTGTTGGTCCTTTACTCCAGGCTTATTCTTCATCGCTGATGTCTCTAAATTGACTTTGAACATATTTCTTATATGTTGTTTTAGAAAGTTAAATAAGTTCTATTGTAATTTTAAACATACTTTTAACAGCAGGATAAATTATGTGCAGGGGGTAATAATAATCTTTATTTACATTTAAGTTTTGGCAGATCTCTTTTCGTACTAATTAGTTAAAAAGAAAAAAAACTTTTATAGAAGTTTTAACAGCATATCTTATACAGTGTTTTAATTTTAAGTAGTGTTAAGAAATATCTTACAAATAAATTTAAATTTGCATGAACAGATTGTTTTCCCCCCATTTTAGTGTTGATAACTTAGAATAAACTATCTTAGTTGCGTACCGAAATACGTGTTACTGAAATGATTTTCTTTTATAAGAATTTAAAAGTAATATTAACTTTGCATTGTTTTATGTTCAGTATTTTCCAAAGTATATCTATTTGTATAACTTGGTGAAAAAACACACACGGTATATCTTAAAATCTTTTTGGAAATAATTTCCCCCTCTTTTTTAGGCAACAAGTAACAGAAATCATATTTGTTTTAAAAGCAGTCAGTACTCTCATTGATTCACTTAAGAAGACTAAGCCTGAGAATGGTAAGTACTTAGAAACACAGTAATTCTAAGCTTATAACATTTATGTTCAATTTGTGTTGTATTTTTGTACTACTATTTAGTTAACTGAATTGTAGGAACATAATAGCTATAAGACTTTTTTCCCTTGGGCCTTAGGACAACAAAGCAACAAGTCCATTACAGCTGACATAAGGATGTCAATTAAGTAAAATTGCTTTGTAATGTTTTCCTTATTTTAAACAAATTTTGCCAACTTTTTCCCCAACAGCTTTGAGATACAGTTGGTATATAACAGTGTATAAGTTGAAGGTATACAACTTGTTGATTTGATATATTTTCAATATGTCACATAAGTACCATTTCTTTTCTTGCAGTGAGAACATTTAAAATTTACTCTCTTAGCAACTTGCAGGCATATAATATGGTATTATTAACTGTAATCACCATGCTGTATGTTAAATCTCCAGAACTTATTCATCTTGTACCTGGAAGTTTGTATCCTTTGACCAACATCTACCCATTTCCCCAACACTCTCAGTTCTTAGCAACCACCGTTTTACCCTTTGTTTCTTTGAGTTCAGTTTTTCTAGATTGCACATAAAAGCAATATCATACTAGTATTTGTCTTTCTCGGTGTGACGTTTCATTTAGCATAATTCCCTCAGGTCCATTCCATTGACTCACATGGCAGGATTTTCTTCCTTCTCATGGTGGAGTAATATTTTGTTGTGTGTGCGTATGTGTTTACAAATATATGTAAATATGCATATGCATACATACTGCATCATTAGTCCTTCCACTAATGGATACTTCGGTTGTACCTATGTCTTGGCTACTGTCAGTAACGCTACAGTGAACATGGGGATACAAATATTTCTTTGAGATATGCTTCCAGTTTCTTTGGACATATGCCTAGAAGTGGAGTTGCTGGATCATAGTTCCAGTTTTAATTTTTTTGAGGAAACTGTCTACAGTTTTTCATGGTAGATGTACTAAGTTACATTCCCATTTACAAGGCACAAGTGTTCCCTTTTCTCCATATCCTTGCTAACACTTAATATTTCTTCTTCCTGACCCAGAGATCGAACCTGTGTCTCTTGGCAGCCAGGTTCTTTACCATAGCACCGCCTGGGATAGGTACATATATATTAGCAACTGTTATGTCTTCTTGATGAATTTTCCCCTTTATCATTAAACAGTGTTCATCTTTGTCTCTTGCTACCTTTTTTTGGCTCAAAGTGTGTTTTGTCTGATAAGAGTACATACAGATACTACATCTGCTTCCTTTTGGCTATCATGTGTTTGGAGTATCATCTTCCATCCCTTCACTTTGAGCCTGTGTTTGTCCTTAGAGCTGACATGAGTCTCCTGAGGCAGCATGTTCTTGGGTCTTGTTTTTTAATCCATCCAGCCACTCTGTGTCTTTTGATTGGTGAATTCAATCCATTTACATTTAGAGTGATTATTAACAGATGAGGACTGAGGACTGCCATTTTATCTTTTTTTCTGGTTTGTCTATATGTACATTCTTTCTTTTTCCTTATGTCTACACCATTTTCATTTGTGGGTTTTGTGGTATTTTTCTCAGTTTTCTCTTTTTTTATATTTTCTATCTCTGCTCTAGATTTATATCTTGTGTTTACCTTGATGTTTCTGTGAAGTGTCTTACAGATGAAATATTTCTTTTTCTGCTGATAGCACATTTTATTTGCTTGTACAGGTTCTGTCCTTTTTATCTTCCCTTTTGTGTTTTTTGTTGTCTCAACTTTTGCTTTTTTATGTTGTGATTTCATTACTAAATTAGTAATTTTTATTGCTTTTCCCTCTTTAACCTTTATGCTATAATTATTTAAAAGATTTTTTATCTGTATTATCACTTTATTCAGTGTTTTGTGTACTTTTATCTTTTTGTTTCAAGTAGAAGAGCTCCTTTCCACATTTTTTATAAGAGGTCTTTTGCCTCAGTTCCTTTGTCTGGAAAAGGCTTCATTTCTCTTTCATATCTGAAGGATAACTTTTCTGGATAGCGTAGGCTTGGCTGGTAGTTTTTAATCTTTCAACATTTTGAGTATTCTCTCCTGGCCTATATAGATTTTCTGTTGAGAAATCTGATCGCCTAATGGGTTACCTAATGGTAGGTTACCATTCTTTTTCCCCTGGATGACTTTAAAATTCTTTCTTTGTCATTGATCTTTTCTCAGTTTTAATATAATTTGTCTTGGAGAAGGTCTTTTTGCACTAAAGTAAACTAGGTGTTCTCTTGGCTTAATGGACTTGTATATCCAGTTGCTTCCCCACGTTTGGGAAGGTCTCAGCTATTGTTTCTTTAAATAAACTCTCTACTCCCTTCTTCCTTTCTTCTCCTGTGTGTGTGCTCAGTTGCCCAGTTGTATCCAACTTTTTGACCCTATGGTCTGTAGCCTGCCAGTCTCTTCTGTCAACACTGAAGTGGGTTGCCATTTCCTCCTCCACAGGATCTTTCCAACCCAGGGATCAAACCTGTGTCTCCTGCAGCCCCTGAACTGGCAGGCAGATTCTTTTACCACTGAGCTACTAGAGAAGAGAAGCCCTCCTGCTTCTCCTGGAATGCCCATTACTCTGTTGTTGCCTTTCCTAATAGAACTGGATAATTCTTACACAGTTTCTTCATTTAAAAAAAAAACTTAGGTCTCTCTCCTCTCCTCCCTATGTCATTATAAAATTTCAATCTTTTTAAACATTTATTTATTTATTTTTGACTGCATTGGGTTTTTGTTGTGATGTGTGGACTTCTCTCTAGTTGGGGCATGAGGGCTCCATGGCAGGTGGGATCCTAGTTCCCCAGCCAGGGATCAAACCTACATCCTCTGTATTGAAAGGTGGATTCTTAAACACTGGGCCACCAGGGAAGACCCACAGCTTCTGTCTTTGAGCTAGCTGATTCTCTCCTCCATATGGTCTGTTCTGTTTCCCGTATGTTGTATACATTCTTCATCTCTTTTTATTGAGTTCTTCAGCTCCAGAGTTTGTTTGGTTGTTTTTTAAGAGTTCAGTCTCTTTGGTAACATATTCCTTCTGTTCATTAATTTTATTCCTAAGCTCGTCGTACTACTTTTCTATCTGAGCTGTCTTGTAGCTTTCTAAATTTCTTTAGGTGGTGGTGGTGGGTGGTGGTGGTTTAGTCGCTAAGTCATGTCTGACTCTTGTGACCCCATGGACTGTAGCCTTCTAGGCTCCTCTGTCAGCTGTTTTAATTTTATCAATTAGATTGCAGTGTTGGGTGATTTTAAGTTTGGCTTCTGGAGAATTGTTGTTCTCTTTTCTGACACCAGGTTACTTTGATTTTTCATGTTGCTTGATGAAAATTGTTCCTCTGATGTATTTGAAGGAACAAACACCTTTTTTCTTTAGTAAAGCTTCTTTTTTATTTGATTTTAATAATGTAACAGGTTAATGATGAGAAGCCTTTCTTTTGTTTTTCAGTAGGTGGCACTATAGTACAAGTTTTTGATTTCTCTTATCTGCGATGCCTGTGGTTAGAGTGAGAATTGGCACTTTTCACCATCCACTGCTTCTGCCAGAGGTAGCGTCTGGTGCCCTTGTCACTACTTTGCTTTTGGGGTTGCTGGTACCTTGTTGCGACCTAGGTCACTGGTGTGGCAGGTGTCTCCACCATGTCTGGGGTCTTCTGGGTCCACTGCAGTGGGGAGAGAGGGTGGGTGCAGTGAGGAGCTGGGGTCTGGAGCTGTCACCACGTTCAGGCTTATTGGTTTCATGGACACTGCTGCTGTGGGCAGAGGGGCCAGAGTCACATGGGTCTCTGACTGGAGGGGTGCTGTCGCTGTTGTTGCCTGGTTCCCTGTAGCCTTAGTCACTGCTGTGGCTGAGAGGCCAGTCATTGTGTCACCTGCCCTACTGCTCAGGTTTTCTTTGGTGTTCACTGCTGTGACTGGGGATCCAGGACTGCAGGTACCACCTCCACTATTTCCCCAGGCCTGCCGCCTCTGTGTATTTCAGTCCAGCCACTCTTTTTTTTTTTTTCTTTTTGGCCATGCTGTTTGTGGGATCTTAGTTCCCCGACAAGGATCAAAACAAACCAGGCCCTTGGCAGTGAGAGTTTGGCATCCTGACTACTGGACTGCCAGAGAATTTTCAGTCTATCCAGTCTTTTGTACAATTGTACAGACGTGTGGAATTCTCTGCAGTCCTCATGTATTGGGCAGAGACACTTTTACTGAATTAAGGATATTTTACTATTAATATTAATAGTTGTAGGTTAAAAGGAAGAGATGAAGTCCCTGGGATTCTCCAGGTAAGAATGCTGGAGTGGGTTGCCGTACCCTCCTCCAGGGGATCTTCCCAACCTAGAGCTTGAATTTGCATCTCTTACAACTCTTGCGTTGGCAGACGGGTTCTCTACCACTAGCACCACCTGGGAAGCCCAAATTGGCCTAAATGGTGTTCAGGCAGTAAAGAATCCGCAATGACCGAGTTCAGTCCCTGGGTTGGGAAGATCCCCGGAGGAGGGCGTGGCAACCCACTCTAGTATTCTTGCTTGGAGAATCCCCATGGACAGAGGAGCCTGGTGGAATATGGTCCATGGGATCACAAAGAATCAGACACGACTGAGCACTCTAAGCAGCAGCTGTGTAGATAATTTATATTTTATATATTTTTAATGTAGAACATGACTGAGTCTTTTGGGTCATAGGAGTCTTCTATGCTACATTTATACCCATTTATCATATAAATAGCTTTGGATCATTTTTATAGCACTTTCTCATTTGTTTCCCCTTTTCTGTTACACATTTCTATCCAATCTATTCTTTACATTAATGCCAAAAGTGATTTTTCTAAAAGTGCTGCATTGGTGATTCATTTTTCCATCCTTATAAAACAGAACAAAATAATCTTTTTAATTTACCACAACCTACCAAATACAAAGCGTCCTACTGTCTTAGCTCTATTCTCTTCATGCTTTTATCTCCCACTGGACTTCATATATACTATTCTCCCACCAAACTCACATTGTCAGTCTACCCAGGTACTACCAATGCTTTCCTCATTTCATTCTCCTGCCTGTGTCCACCCTGGTCAGATATCACACTACTTTGAAGCCTTGTTTCTGTTCCTTGAAGGTGAGTGATTTCTCCGTTTGGTGAAGTTGTAGCTCTCTTCTGTGTGCTTTTGTCCTGAAGCTCTCTGTATTATGGTTCTATGTGTACATGACTCACTCCCCTTAAAGTGTAAAGTTCTTGACAGGCTTTTTAATCATGTTTTATTCTATTCTGAAACACAACACCACCACTGAATTTTTTTTTTCCTTTTGGACCAGCCACTGGTTTTAAGGGCTTGTTACTGGTTCAGGACAAGATAAAGAGCTGGCATCAGAGTATAAGTCAATTGTGTCACTAAGCACACTGGTTTAGCTTACTTTTTTATACAATAAGACTTTGTTACTTAGAAGAAGTC
Source organism: Capra hircus (assembly GCF_001704415.2). NCBI lineage: Eukaryota > Metazoa > Chordata > Mammalia > Artiodactyla > Bovidae > Capra > Capra hircus. The sequence goes on along the minus strand of NC_030812.1, from coordinate 50,298,845 downwards.
TGTTTATTTACATTCTGGTACAAGCAGATTGATGTTTTAAGCAGCATTACTTTTCAGACCCAAGAAGAACATAGGTTCCTAATAAATGAATCCCAAGATAATTTGTTCCTGTCAGGTGTTACATAATCAAATACGTGTTTTGCTGCTTTCAAAATTCACTCACTGTTACTTTGGCCTAGGAAGCATATGATACTAAATTTCAAGAAGCAGTAGACTTGTGTAAAAAGAAGGCGTAGAATTTCTAAGAAAAATTCTTGAACAAATGTCCTTAATTTATCCTATCAAGTTCAAATTTGAATAATCTTAATAAGATGTTCTGGTTTATTTTTCAGAAAGGGAAATCATGCATTGACTTCCTAGAGACCAGTAAAATCTTTATTAGATCACAAGATAGAATTTGATTCTTAGAAATATATTAACAGGAAATTCTCTATTTTTCCTGTTACTGCTATAGATAGACTAGGAATGGCAAATGTATTTTTTATGATCTTTAGATAGCTGTTAAGAATGTAACCAGAATTTGTATAAAGGAAGAAAAGGGAAGGAAAACTGAATAGCCTTCTTTTGAAAAGTCAATGGGCCATGGGTATGGCAGTGTATTAATGATAGATGATTTAACTAAATTAATGTTAAATTGTTCAAGAAAGTTTGAATTATGCCTGTGGGTATATTAAGTGAAGATTTAAATTAAGTAATTGATGATAGAGTAACATATTAACATGGTATGCTAAACTCCATTAAGAAATAGAAAAGAAAACAACTTGGAGAATGATGGGCCTTCCCAGCAGAAATCTGTTGGACTGCTGGTAACCAGTAGAGCCAGTGTTCACCCAGTATTTGTTCAGAACATTTGTTATTTGTTTTAGGGTTCTCTGGTGGGAGAGGTATTTTTTTGGACTTATTTATCATCTTACTCAATCTTTAATTAAAAATTTGAAAAAAAAATAAATATACACATGGTTCAAAAATTCAAAACTGTAGAAAGATATACAGGGAACAGCAGTCTTTCCCCTGTTCTGTATCTGTATCCCTTGTTCTGTACCTGCCTAGCTCTTACCTTACTGTAGTCCACCATTTTTATTAGTTTGGGAATCCTTCCATAAGTTTATTGTGTAAATACAAATATATGTGTAGTTGGCTCTTGAACAATGCAGAAATTAGGGGTGCTGACCTTCCAAGCAGTCAAAAATTTCTCTATGACTTAGATGGTCCTTCCGTTTTTTGGTTTCTGCATGCTTGGACTCAGCCGACCAGGGATCATGTAGCACTGAAGTATTTATCGCGCGCATGCAGATCCACACCGTGCAGACCTGTGTTGTTCAAAAGTCAACAGTGCTCCCACATGCCCCTAGTTTTTAACACAAACAAACAAACATTCATAATAGCCCCATATCTTACCTACTGTTCTGAACACACTTCATTTGTTCCACTTCATAAAATATAATAAAGATTCTTCTGTATCAATATGTATAGCTTTTTCATTGTTTTTGATAGTTAAGTCCAGAGTGCCCATGAAGATCTATGGTTAGTTTTTAAAACATTTTTTTTTTTAATTTAAGAAATTTGAGTAGCTTCCCGAGTTTTATGATGTTATCTTAAATAATGTATTTTTGTGTTTTCCTACAATAAACCAGAAATAAGTCCAGGCCAATCTAGATAGCTTTCAATCTATGCAATCTTTTTTTTCCCCAAAATTCTTTTATCACAGTAAAATACATATTAAAAAACTCATCATCCTAACTGTTTTTTCAGTGGTATTAAATGCATTCACAATGTTGATAACTATCACCTCTGTCCATGTATGTAAGTCTTTCCATTTTGTAACTGAAACTCTGTACTCATTAAACAATAATTCCCCATTCCCCACTTCTCCAAGACTGTGGTAATCACCAATTCTAATTTTTATCTCCGTGATCTTGACTACTCTTAACTACCTCATGTAAGTTGACATACCATGTTTGCCTTATAATTTCACTTAGCTAATGTTGTTAAGTTTTATCCATATTTTAGTATGTTGCAGAATTTTCTTCTTTTTTTGAGGCCAGATAATATTCCATTCTGTGTGTGTATGTATTCATTCGTCTGTTGGACACTTGGGTTGCTTCCATGTATTTGCTGTTGTGAATGATGCTGCTGTCAACAAGTGCGTACAGATATCTCTTTGAGATCCTGTTTTCAATTCTTTTACGTGTATAATTATATCCAGAAGTTTTCCAAAATTTCTGGATCATACTTTAAATTCTATTTTTTATTTTTTGAGGAACTACCATATTGTTCCCGCAGCGGCTGTACTATCTTACGTTACCACCAACAGTGAACCAGAGCTGTGTTTTCTCCACATCCTCACCTATGCTTGTTTTCTGTTTGTTTTTTAATAATAGTCATTCTGTTAAGTTTTAGGGGGTATCTAATTGTAGTTTCCATTTGCGTTTTCCTAACAATTAATGATGTTGAGCATCTTTTCATGTGCTTTATCAGCCATTTGTATGTCTTCTTTGGAGAAATGTCTTTTCAAACCCTTTTCACATTTTTGAACTATTTGTTGTTGTTGTTTGTTCCTGAAGCCTCTGTTTGTCTGTGATCAGAAGTAGCAGTTAGAGCATAGATCCCTGATATTTGAAGGATAGGGTCCTTTTTTCCTACTCTGGCCTCCCACAAGCCATCCAAGGCTGTGCTAGGAACATGAGCACAGCTGCTTACCACATGGCTAGAAGTGGGGGATAGGTAGGCTGCTACTGTGCTAAAGGCTTAGACTGACAAAAATTAACCACAATATACTGTCCAAGTCTTAGAATCTGCAAGCCTTCAGTAGGCTCCAGAGTTTCAAAACAGTTGCCTCAGATTCTGCCAGTTCAGTTGTTTTCTAAGTGGGCAGACAGACTCCTGGCCCTTACTGCTTTTCCTTTTCCCAGAATTCCTTCTGTGTAATCTTTTTGTTAAGTGATTAGTGGGAAGTTCTGTAGACAACTACTGGAGCAAACTGTTTAAAACTACTTACGCCATTGGTTTTTAAAATGGCATTTTTCTTTGTTGTTGTTAAGCAGCAAAATTCTTTTTACAAATGAAATCTGATATGGATTTCCAACATACAAAACTGATAAAAAGCAGAACAGCTCTGGCCTGACATTTGCTCCCTTATCTGTATCCATCAGTCCCACTCGCCTTTTCTTTTTCTTACCTCTGCTCTGAGGAAGCCTATTTGGGTGGAGAAGAGATTAAAAATAGATTAGCATTTCCCAAGATATGTACTAAGGAATGAATATTAATGTTGAGGGATGTCAGTGGATACTGAATGGAAAAATTTCATAGTCAAATTAATTTTGGAAACCTTGAATTGATAAAAGTTAAACCTCGTCTTTTACTGTGAGCATTTAATAAATTCATGTGAACTGTAAATCCCCAAAAGGGAAGATAATATGTATAACATTTGCCAGACTTACTTGACCATCATTTTTTTCTTTTGAAGAGGTAACTTGAAGAACACTAATTTGAGAACCTCATTCCTTTATTCTGTAATAAAGTTGAGCCATGAGAAATTATATGACTTGTTCAGGGACACCCAACACTATGTTATTTCAGAAAGGTTTTTAGATACTTAGTAGACACTCAGTAAATTGGAGTCAAAAACGGAACCAAAGCTCCTATGCATAGTGTACTGTTCTTTTTTTATACTACACTGCCTCCTAGATTTGGGACTTGTTCCACTAAGTGCCGTATACATATACTGTCTAAGGAAAGTCTGCCATCAGTTTTTATTGTGTATTGTGCTCTCAACAATGCACAGTACTTACAGGAAAACAGAAATGTAATATATGATCTCAGTGCATAAGGAAATCAAGTAATTGTGGTGTAACACTTTTGTCCATTCACAGATAGCATTTAACTGGACTAGTTGTTCATAATAGTGATGAGGAAGGCACAAATGTCCCTCCCCACTACAGTTTAAATCTACTCATATACATTAAAGATTCAGTTCAGTTCAGTTCAGTTCAGTCGCTCAGTCGTGTCCGACTCTTTGCGACCCCATGAATCACAGCACGCCAGGCCTCCCTGTCCATCACCAACTCCCGGAGTTCACTCAGACTCATGTCCATCGAGTCCGTGATGCCATCCAGCCATCTCATCCTCTGTCGTCCCCTTCTCCTCCTGCCCCCAATCCCTCCCAGCATCAAAGTCTTTTCCAATGAGTCAACTCTTCGCATGAGGTGGCCAAAGTACTGGAGTTTCAGCTTTAGCATCAGTCCTTCCAAAGAAATCCCAGGGCTGATCTCCTTCAGAATGGACTGGTTGGATCTCCTTGCAGTCCAAGGGACTCTCAAGAGTCTTCTCCAACACCTCACTTAAAAAGCATCAATTCTTTGGCGCTCAGCCTTCTTCACAGTCCAACTCTCACATCCGTACATGGCCACTGGAAAAACCATAGCCTTGACTAGATTAGCAAACAGTGTAAGAGAAGAATGGATGTATATGTAGTCATTTGAAGTTAACATCAATATTAAGGTCATTACTAGGAAAATAATTTAAGATGTATATATTTTTTAGCATACAACTGCATAAAAAATTGGATATATTTTTTTGGCCATGCCACTTGGTGTGTGGGATCTTGGTTCCCCGACCAGGGATTGAACCCTGGCCTTTGGCAGTGAGAGCATAGAATCCTAACCACTGGACCGCCAGGGACTTTCCCAAAATTGAATTGTTTTTAAATTGTTCTTGAAAAGTACACTTTCTTCTCTGGCTATTATACTGAAGATGACAAAAGTTTGAATTATTCTAAGTTGTTTTGTTAGCTTCCAAGGCCTTCACAAATTGAAGTATCATTTAAATACTTGATCATATTTGGTGGTATTGATGAGTCTGCACAATGATCATATATTTTTCCCTTATTAAATATTGCAGGAAGTCTTCTAGAGTTTAAAGAAAGAAAAGGTACAAGCTTGTGGCAAAAAAATTTTTTTGCATTGCATTTAAAGGATTGTATTTGCATTAACTAGATAATCTGCTAATTCAGCCCCCTTTTTCCTTATACTTGCATTACAGTTGATGGAAATACCTGGGCGCAAGTAATTGCCTTATACCCAACTCTAGTGGAATGCATCACCTGCTCATCTTCCGAAGTCTGTTCTGCCCTGAAAGAGGCACTAGTTCCTTTTAAGGATTTCATGCAGCCACCAACATCCAAAGTTCAAAATGGAGAATCTTGAGCAGCTACTCTAAATTTACACAAGAATGATAAATGAAAAATCTTTGCTCCTCAGTGAATCTTCTGTGAGAAGGACGTTTCTTACTACAAATAATTCTTGGCAGCTGTTGTTGGCCTCCTTTAAATTGTACTTACATGAGTTACGTAATTCATATTACAAGCTTACACGTCAACAAAGGCTCCTGAATGAGTAGCAGAGCAAGCCTTTAATAAACTGATGGGAGGAATCGTTAATTCTACAACGTACTTGCTACCGTATCTTCAACTGGTGATTTAAAAGTGAGCTTATGTACAGTTTGTGGTGTATGTGTTAATGATGTACTTTTTAAAAAGAAAGAAAAGATACTTCATTTAATCAGATTTATTAGGCTGGTGTTTTTGCGCCCTTTTTCTAGTACAAAATTGTACTAAAATTTTATGCAAGATGGTACTGTAACATTCCATTTTGTCTATAACCAGCCTTTGTAAACAAAGGGAACTGATCAACTTGTGTGTATAATAAATGGTACAGTTCTGTATAAAATTGTTGCATTTGTTATTTAAATTTTTAAAATATTGATAATGTTAAATGCTTGAGGCTGTATGTATTATTAATACAAAATTGTTTGCTTACATTTTTACTTATAATTTGCCTTCTTAAGTGGCAGATATGCTTACCATATGATTATGCAGTTAGCTTAATGCTTATTTTGAATGTATTTACTAGTGACTATTAAAAATCTGACCAGAAAGGTCACAAAAACACAGCAGCAGATAGTTTATGGTTTTGCTGATTCTGCAATTTTGAAGTATGGATTATTATTAAAACTTAATATGTTGAGATGAATTGCAGCACTATAGCTCCATCATACCTCATTTCTTTAAATATCTTTCCCAGATTTCACTTAAGTCTGTCTCTTTTTATATTTACTGTCTGGATTTTAAAGACTTTTCATATTTTATATTTCTACTGACTTTTTTCCCCCCACTGACTAACAACATTGATCATCGTCTTTGAAATATGACCCAGCCAAGATGATTTTAGATTTCCTAAAAGTTTGCTGTGAGGTTTTGTTCATTTGAGTGTTTCATTTTGTAATATCTTCTCAAGAAGAAAATAACGCTGCTAATCCACAAATACAAACCATGTGTGTACTCCAGAACAAGGAGAAGTGCATTTTTGGAGACAGAGTAGCATTTAGAAGTACAGTAAACTTTCTGTCATGGAGTAAATGCTAATTTTGTTTCACTTTCCTATGTTAGTGAAGAAGAGAAGTGCTCTTGAATATACTAACTTAATTATTTCTTAAAAAACTGACCTAACTCACTGTATTTTTTTTCCTTTAATGGATTATGGTATTATATTTTTCTTCTGAGTTACATTTTCATAGTTATTTATGTGAAAATGCAAATATGTTTAAAAAATGATTATTCATGAATTATAATAGTCTTAGTATTATTTTAGTGTTCTGAAAAACCTTTGAGTTTAATAGAAATTATAAATTTCAGCCTCTTGAATAATTATAAAACTACAATAAGGTATTAGAATTGAGTAATGAATTAGATACAGTTTTGAGGGTGTTGTAATTGTGTATTTAATTTGCACTATTATCTGTATTTAATTTGCACATGTGATAAGGTCTTTTTTTCAAAGGGATGCTATTTTTATTTACACTAATTGATGAATTTCTATTTTATAATTTCACCTAAAGTTAAGATAAAATATGGCATTTCCTAGATTCTATCTTCAGCATTTCCTTAAAGTTGTTAAAAAAAAGTTCAATCTGTGTATTTAGTTTATTTTCTGTATTTGGGTGTTAAACTGGGAATCAGAAAAATCTGTATATCACTGCTTAAGTGTTGAAATAGAATAAGAGGGGTAGTTTTCCAATTCAGTAACACGTTAAAAATAGTGCCATGAATTTGCATGAAGTAAAAATATGTCTATTCTTGAGAAATAACAGATCAATTGCAATGAAAATAATTATTTTCTAGTGAAAGTTAGATGTGAGACAAGGTTATGCCGCATATATTTATATAAACTGAGTAGTTTTAGCTAACATTGCATTAATTTTTAATGCTAGGACCATGCCCTACAGATTAAAATATATATATATATGTATGGTATGTATACATACCATACATATATTATATGAATGTATTAATACTATAGTATGATAATCATCCCAGTCTTAGTGATAAACAAAGTGGGCTGCCCACCTGCTGGTATGATTTGACAGGTTTTTCCTCCCAGAGTATCTCTTGCCACCGCCAGGAATCATTACTAACAGTTCATTCCCTTGAGTCAAGGCTGCATTTTCTAAAATATCCTGATCCCTGGAGAGGTTAACACATTTTCCTCTTGTTGGTCTGAATTGCTTTCTTTAGTTACTAGAAACACTGAGCTGTGTGTGTGAATTTACTGGATGCTAGGAGATTCAAAAAGGACACTCCCAAAGCTGAGATAATTTTATAGCACATTTGAGACTATAACTAGGCCTTAAAACAGTGGTAATAATGTCCTTTGGGATACATATTATAAATACAGTGAGTTTTAAGCCTCACATAATCACTTTTTGTCACTGACAGTGCCTATCTTATATAGATTACTGAACAATTGGCATATGCCAAGTGGATTAAAGTCCTTTTCTGACTGTTTTCCATTAAAAAAGAAACAAACTAATTTTCAGCTTGAGTAATTTGGTTTCCTGTAATGCTACCACTGCCAAAAAGAAGCAGATCATTTTGTTGTTTCTTATTGGGTATTTCTTTATAGAAACTAGTGTTAAAGTTTTGTTAGTTTTACTGTATACTTTTGTGAGTAACATTTATTTATTAGGCTGCTGGATGCATAAAAGTCTGGCTTAGAACCATTTTTTACTTGCTTTCATTTTAAATTTTACTGCATTAACAGCTGTGTCATTTCTTATCTGTTTTTCCCCTGTGATTATTGATTCAACTTTTGCTGTATTCCTTAAATTTTTTGCAGTGCAGAAGGAAAAGATGGACAATTTAGCATATATATTTTTATTCTGTTTCATAATATTCACTTAATTCTGTAGTAGACCAATAACTAGGTTGTCCTTTCTCAGTGTAATCTTGGAGTATTTTGTTCATCGTCACAATTTGGTACCTCAAGTCCTAGGTAACCATTAGGCCAAAGGGTCAGTTAAGAAGCTGAGAATGAAACAATATAAATTATTGAAAATAACTCAAATATTAATGAGGTTATCATTATACTTGTGTTGATGAATGACAGTGTAGTTATTATATAGTGACTACTATGTTCTTCTCAAATTTAGAATAATTCATATGAACAGTCAAATCCTCAACAGTCTGCTGGAGGTGATGTGACATCTGGCTAGTTCAAGGCACAGTTTTTTCAGGAATCCACCTACCTGTGATGGCTATAGAAATTGAATGTGGATATTTAGAAGCCTCTGGAATTATCCATATCTAGGCTGAGAATATTGTGGATTACTTTTTTTTTAATGGAAAACTACCACTGATGTGGGCTTCCCAGGTGGCGCTAGTGGTAAAGAACCCACCTGCCAAAGCAGGAGACATAAGAAATGTGGGTTCTATCCCTGGGTCAGGAAGATCCCCTGGAGGGAGGGTAAGGCAATCTACTCCAGTATTCTTGCCTGGAGAATCCCAAGGACAGAGGAGCCTGGTGGGCTGCAGTCCATAGGGTCACAAAGAGTCAGACACAACTGAAGTGACTTAACATACACACAAAACAAATGTAGACAAAAACGGTCTTATGAAAGCATTGCCAGCAGCCTAGTATGTCCTTTGGATTTCTGCTTACCACTTCTGGCCTTTAGCAGATATGACGTCTTGTGCAAAGTACCACATTTTACTATGCTTATATTATTAGAGTGAATTTAACTTTTTTTTAACCAGGATTTCATAGTGCATAGTGTGTTACAAATTTATGTGCTATGGGAAGGCAGTTTTTAATGCTTTAAAATCACTTGAATTAATTTTTTGTTTTTAATCTCTGGTAAGTAGAGTAGTGCTTTCAGTTTGAATGAACAGTTTTTATAGATTTGGAAAGTAAGTTATAATATCTAATATAAAAACTATTTGAGGATTTAGATGAATATCAATTTTTTATAAATCTAGTAATTTAGAATGTACTAGCAATATTGGCTCTCTTTAAAGGAGCATGTTGTGATACTTTTGCGAATATAAACACTTAGTAATCTTGATTGTAAGGCAGCAAGAAGCTGAGCTTCTGCCTCTTATTAACTTCACGCCTTAACTGTTCAAAGCCTCTGTTTCTTTATCTCTCAGAACAGAGATGATGATAATGAATTACTTATTCTTTAGAGGCAACATGCATAGTTTGAATTTTGAGTTGATTTGTATTACTGTATTATTGGGACCTTTGACTAAATATCTTTCTCCCTTTTTCTCCTTTCTTATAGTTTCCTCTTATTTTCCTTTTTCTCTGCTCATTTCTCTTTTCATCTCTGCCTCTTCTCTTCCAGCTTTCCCTCTAATCTCACCTATATCTGTTAAGAAGAAACAGAGCTAGTAGGGTAGAAGACCTTCCAACTGCCTTTCTATCAGAGGGACTCTGGAAATATCTCTGGGCTTCCCCAGTGGCTCAGCAGTAAAGAATCTGCCTGCAGTGTAGGAGACCCAGGTTTGATCCCTGGGTTGGGAAGATCCCCTGGAAAAGGGAGTGGCAACCCACTCCAGTATTCTTGCCTGGAGTATCCTCATGCACAGAGGAACCTGGCGGGCTATAGTCCATGGGGTTGCAAAGAGTCAGACATGACTCATGAGTCCACACACAGGCAGGCACTGCCAACTAACTGCCTTTCTATTAGAAGGGACTCTGGAAATACCTTCTACTTTGGCCACTGTTGCTCTTTTGCAAAAGTGAAATCCCCCCTGCCATTTTAAAATAGCTGAACAAGAGGCTTTAACTTTGCTATCTTTCTGAATCTATAGGATTCAGCAGCCAGGATGCTTACAAAATGAGATTGCTATAAATACGATGAATTCTGCAGCTAAACTTGCAACAATCATGTATTTTGTGTAAATAGAGATTATACCACTTTTCTCAAAAGGAAGTCTTTAAAATCTGTTTTTGTTTTTTTGTCTTCTGCGGGGGAGGGCTTTTTGTTTGGGAGGCAGATACTTTGAACTATTTTATATTTATGTTATCTAAATATTTGTTGATTTATATTTGCACAGTCCCTACTTTTAAGGAGGACTTGAGGCAGCATATTGCCCTTGGATTTGAACTGTTTTTCTATTTTTCTGTTGAAAGCGATATTCTTTGATAGAAGACCTGAAACGTTACAGTACTCATCTCCAGGTCTTTCCTGGCTGTAGTTGATATCCATATGCTTGATGCTTGTAGTGATTCAGAGGTCAGTTGAAACATTCTTAATTACACTGTGGGAGTGATTCTAGCCCCTCAGGAAAAAAAGAGAATTATTGTACCCTTGATTTTTGAGACCATTTTCAGTTGCTGCAAATGTGGTTATATTAAATTTAATTTTAAACATTCATTAAATAGTGCAACCAGGGAAGATCAGCTAAACCATGCCACTATATGGGGAACTACTGCAATATAATATCAACTGCTCCTTTCTGTGAAGTTTAACTAGATGGGAGAAAAATTCCAAAGCTATAATATTGCAATCTTACTCTTTTTATCTAGAAAAATAAAATATTAGACTTCAGACCCAATTGTGCAAATTGCATTTGCTTTCCAGCTTTTACTACCTCTGTGTCATAATTTTTAACACATAACATACAACTCCTGTCTCTTAAGGCGGTTACCATATGGTGTTTATGTCAGACTGGATATATTAATCTAATTTTGTGAGATTCTTTTTTAGCTCCTGACACAGTTTTTGAAAGTAATACTGCTGTTGTTACACTTTCTCCTTGCAATTTATATGTTATTGAGATATATCAGTTATGTGTTATTATCATGAAAGTCTCTTGGCCTCAAACCCAAATTTTCTTTGTGGCCTAGGATAGATTTTTCACAAAAACCATGTAGTTATAGCTGTGATTACATAGCTTCTTAATTTGCCTTACAGTTACCACTCAGCATGATTTTAGGTTTTTAATTATGTTCCAGCAGTACTAGTTTTCTAGTATAAAAGTCATAACCAATTTGAGAGTTTACTTTCAGATATGATAAATTATTCATGTTTTCCTTCATATACTTGGTTGCGTCCTCCCCCCGATGAGGTTTAACACTTCGGTGACCTCCCACTCCCACGTCATTGACTCTGTTTAAAAACCAAACATTTGTATCAACTTGGAAAAACTTTTCATAAAATACAATAATGGAGATGTGTTTTTGAGACCTTTTTTGAAACGATTAATATCTGAAATGAAAAGGACATACATCTAGAAAGATATTATGAAACATCTCTTAGCAGTTTAGAAAAAAAGTTACAACTTTGTGTTAAAATTGCAGGTTAAGTAGAAAACATAATCCTCATCTCGGGAGACTCCCTTAATTATCTTTTATGAGCACTCGTTTATTTTTAATTTAGTGAGGCTAATTTTGAAACCGCCTACCTATAACAATGCCAGACCATCCCGCTACTTCTAAAAGACAAGTAGTTTTAATTTTTTTTTTGAAAACCTGGCTTGTATAATAAATGTATAATACTGAAAGATTCCTCCACAGTATTTACAGAAGTCAAGTGTAGTTATAAATTTTTCTTTTAATTTTAATCATTTATGGAGGACCTAGTTTGTGTTAGCCAGGGCTGTGCCTATATTATTCCTTTTAATTCTCACAGCAGTTCCTGCAAGGAAGGTATAAATTATACTCATTTTACCAAGGAGGAGGTCAAGATTTAGAGAGTAAAGTGACTTTTACTTAGAGTCACACAGCTGAAATACATTTATTTCAAAAGCAGTTTTTTTTTCCCCCACACAATGTTAGAATAACATTTTACAGAAAAGTTCTGCACTCCATTAAAACCCAAGCCTTACTGAAATAAACTGAAAATGCTTTTTACATAATTACTATTTCTGTGGGTAGGCACTGGGACAAAGACACTTGAACATGACAGAGAACACTGAAGCACTGTGAGGAGAAAAGATTTGTCTAATGACCGTACCCTCTAGAATTGCACTTGGCTCTTATTTGGTCCGAGAGAGTTCAAGACATCTTACTGATTTATAGTTTAAGATGTTATAACCAATAGCACAGTGGTTAAGAGCCAAGGTTTAGACTAGACTTGCTGGATTCAAATTCCAGCACTGTTACTGGATGTGTGACCTTGGGTTAATTAACTTGTTTGGGTTTCCTCATCTGTAACATAGAGTCATAGAAGTGTTTAACTCATAGAGTTGTTTATTAGGATTTTAAAAAGGACTGTTGTAAAGAACTGTTCTGAGTATATGGTAACTGGTGGATGTTAACATGAAGACAAAACAAAACTTTTGGCATATGTCATTCAAGAAGTGGGCAGAAACCTATACCTTCTCACAGAGGGGTCAGCTTCTTGCTTCACTGGACAACACAGCATATTAAGAATCTACTGTGTGCTGGGGTCCAGCCCCGGTGGATCCAGGGAATTCAAAGGGTGGACGGCGTTGGCGTGAGAAAAACTCATTTATTGATTGATATAAGATTTGATTAGGAAGAAACAGTGTAGTAGGAAGATTAAGTGGAGGAAGAGGGCTGAATAGCTTGGGTTATGCGAAAGACCAATAAAATTCCAGACAAGGAATTTGCACCATCTACGTTGGGCCACCGGCGCTCGCTTGAATATCTAAGGGTGCCTCGCCTTAGGCTCCCTTTCCCGCGCGTCTTAACAGCCAGGGCAAGTAAGTAGACTTGGCGGGCCTCCGCGCCCCAGGTGGAAATTCAGCCTGAAATTAAAGAGCAGAGGGAGGGAAAGAGAGAGGAGAGAGAGACACGGGGGGAGCCAGATTCCCAAGAAACCAGGCCGAGAGACTAGTCCGAGAAACTGGTCCAATCCTTTATTGTTCAGAAGGCCTTTTATACTTTTGATAAAACATGGAGATCAATGGGTAACACAAAATTATGTAGTGTTCGCAACCCAGACTCTTTCTGTATATCATTTTGTATACAAAAGGTCTCAGGTGATTTACATTATCTTCTGGCCAAGAGGCTTGTTAACACTTTTTGGCTCTCTTCCTTAATGAATGTTAATTTTGTTTCCCCTGAAGTGTTTTTCTTTAATCTACATCTCCTTAAAGCGCTAAAGTTACATCTCTATAGAACAAAGGCGCAGTGGGTTATAACAAAGAAGGTACTTAACTCAAAGATCTAATGTTGCTAATACCAGGTCTACTACTTGTTTTTCTATATACCAACTATATCTAAAAAAAAAGGATATGAAAATTTAGCAGCAAGCATTGACTCAACAAATGAAACTTTTAATCAGTCCTATTCTAAAGATTTTGACTCCTCGGAAGCCCCTACATTCCTAGGATATTTTAAGCTTCCTGTGCCTCCTGCGGTCAGGAGGCCTCAAACAATCGCACGCGCAGCTGTATGAGTCCTGCAGGCAGGCTAGAAAGCCATCAGAGGGGTTTTTGGATTGAAACACTCTTTCAAATGCAGAAGACTAAAGCCCTGAATTGACTTTTTCCAGAGAATGTTAGAAGAGTGGAAAAGCAGAGCACAAAAACCGGCAGATTTTTGTTGGGGTACATGCTTAGGAATTTCCAGAGGGGCCCCTGAAGTCTGAGCACGCCTTGCGTATGTCAGCTTCCTTCCTCATGACCTCGTCACGGGCGGGATTCCTCACACTGGCTCCCGGCAACTGTGTGTATGTTCATAACTCTGTCCTTGATGAATGGACAGAAAGAAGTCTTTGGGAGGGCTCTCAAAGGTGTTCATAGCTAGTTGAAGAAACTGCATACATAAAATAATGCTCAATACAAAACTATATGTACTCTTATGTTGTTAACATGTGTTGGACATTGGATTAGGGTCTGCCCTCATGGAGTTTACAGTTCTGCAGAGAATACAAACCTTTGACAAGTGTGCAGAATATTTTGAAAGACTAGTACAGATTAATTTGGGATCTCAAAATCAAGAATATCAACGTAGTCTTCTGTGGTTCAGGATATTATTGAAGTTAGTATTCAGAGGCAATGAAAAAGCTCAGTGGTAGAAACAGAACTTAAAATGGGCCTTGTTGGCTGGAAAGGTTTTGAATGGGTCCAAAGGATATTGGAGGGTATTACAGGTAAAGACAAGTAATGTGAGCAAGGCATATCTCTTGAGATACCAGGAAACTGATAGAGTGTAGATTTCAACATGTTTTATAAAGCAAGGTTGACAGTAAGGGATTGAGGCCAGCTCATGAAATTCCTTGAAAGCCAAGCAGAGTGATTTAGATTTGAGGTGGCAGAAGTTTGGAGTGATTATTTTTAGTAGTAAATTATGAAACTAAAGATAAACGAGTTATAGGCAGGATAAAGTGGAAGGAATGTAGAGTAAGGAAAGCTAAGACAGGAGGCTGTTGCCATTTTTCTGCTGTGCGGTCATGGTGAAGGCTTGTTAAGCTGGGCATGCTCACATTTGGAAAGGATGATTAGATTCTGGATACTATGGGTGGAGGCAAAGAACTGGTAACAGCACATTGTGTCTGGATGATGAATACATGCGTGTCAGCGCTGTCAAAAGGTTAATTGTGAAAAGGAATCTGATACAATTAGTGTAATGATTAAATTTATTTGGAAATCTTATGCTCTAATGCATCTATAGTAGTGTAGTGCTCATGCTCAATCATGTCTGACTCTCTGAGAGCCCATTGAGACTGTAACCTGCAGGCTTCTCTGTCCATGGGATTTTTCAGGCAAGAATACTGGAGTGGGTTGACATTTTCTCCAGGGAATCTTCCTGACCCAGGGATCGAACCCACATCTCCAGGGTTTCCTGCATTGGCAGGAAGATTCTTTTACCACTGAGAATGTATCTCTATATACTGTAGAGCAAATAACTATTTGAGGAGCATTAAAATATCTGTACCACTATAACAAATGACATCGGCTGTGGTAGAGGATCAGTCTGATTTTGGTGTTGACCATCTGGTGATGTCCATGTATAGTCTTCTGTTGTGGTGTTGGAAGAGGGTGTTTGCTATGACCAGTGCATTTTCTTGGCAAAACTCTATTAGTCTTTGCCCTGCTTCATTCCGCATTCCAAGGCCAAAATTGTCTGTTACTCCAGGTGTTTCTTGACTTCCTACTTTTGCATTCCAGTCCCCTATAATGAAAAGGACATCTTTTTTGGGTGTTAGTTCTAAAAGGTCTTGTAGGTCTTCATAGACCCATTCAACTTCAGCTTCTTCAGCATTACTTCTTGGGGCATAGACTTAGATTACCATGATATAGAATGGTTTGCCTTGGAGACGAACAGAAATCATTCTGTCATTTTTGAGATTGCATCCAAGTACTGCATTTTGGACTCTTTTGTTGACCATGATGGCTACTCCATTTCTTCTGACAGATTCCTGCCCGCAGTAGTAGATATAATGGTCATCTGAGTTAAATTCACCCATTCCAGTCCATTTTAGTTTGCTGATTCCTAGAATGTCAACGTTCGCTCTTGCCATCTCTTGTTTGACCACTTCCAATTTGCCTTGATTCATGGACCTGACATTCCAGGTTTCTATGCAATATTGCTCTTTACAGCATTGGACTTTGCTTCTGTCACCAGTCACATCCACAGCTGGGTATTGTTTTTGCTTTGGCTCCATCCCTTCATTCCTTCTATAGTTATTTTTCCACTGATCTCCAGTAGCATATTGGGCACCTACTGACCTGGGGAGTTCCTCTTTCAGTATCCTATCATTTTGCCTTTTCATATTGTTCATGGGGTTCTCAAGGCAAGAATACTGAAGTGGCTTGCCATTCCCTTCTCTAGTGGACCACATTCTGTCAGACCTTTCCACCATGACCCGCCCGTCTTGGGTTACCCCACGGGCATGGCTTAGTTTCATTGAGTTAGACAAGGCTGTGGTCCTAGTGTGATTAGATTGACTAGTTTTCTGTGAGTATGGTTTCAGTGTGTCTGCCCTCTGATGCCCTCTTGCAACACCTACCATCTTACTTGGGTTTCTCTTACCTTGGACGTGGGGTATCTCTTCACAGCTGCGCCAGCAAAGCACAGCCACTGCTCGTTACCTTGGATGAGGGATGTCTCCTCACTGCCGCCCTTCCTGACCTTCAACGTGGGATGGCTCCTTTAGGCCCTCCTGCACGCAGGCAAAGATGGAGAAGCTCTATACAGTCAACAAAAACAAGACCAGGAGCTGACTGTGGCTCAGATCATGAACTCTTTATTACCAAATTCAGACTCAAATTGAAGAAAGTAGGGAAAACCGCTAGACCATTCAGGTATGACCTAAATCAAATCCCTTATGATTATACAGTGGAAGTGAGAAATAGATTTAAGGGCCTAGATATGATAGAGTGCCTGATGAACTATGGAATGAGGTTCGTGACATTGTACAGGAGACAGGGATCAAGACCATCCCCATGGAAAAGAAATGCAAGAAAGCAAAATGGCTGTCTGGGGAGGGCTTACAAATAGCTGTGAAAAGAAGAGAAGCGAAAAGCTAAGGAGAAAAGGAAAGATATAAGCATCTGAATGCAGAGTTCCAAAGAACAGCAAGAAGAGATAAGAAAGCCTTCAGCGATCAATGCAAAGAAATAGAGGAAAACAACAGAATGGGAAAGACTAGAGATCTCAAGAAAATTAGAGATCTCTTCAAGAAAATTAGGGAACATTTCATGCAAAGATGGGCTCAATAAAGGACAGAAATGGTAGACCTAACAAGCAGAAGAGATTAAGAAGAGGTGGCAAGAATACACGGAAGAACTGTACAAAAAAGATCTTCACGACCTGGATAATCACGATGATGTGATCACTCATCTAGAGCCAGACATCCTGGAATGTGAAGTCTGGGCCCTAGGAAGCATCACTACGAATAAAGCTAGTGGAGGTGATGGCATTCCAGTTGAGCTATTTCAAATCCTGAAAGATGATGCTGTGAAAGTGCTGCACTCAATATGCCAGCAAATTTGGAATACTCAGCAGTGGCCACAGGACTGGAAAAGGTCAGTTTTCATTCCAATCCCAAAGAAAGGCAATACCAAAGAATGCTCAAACTACTGCACTATTGCACTCATCTCACATGCTAGTAAAGTAATGCTCAAAATTCTCCAAGCCAGGCTTCAGCAATACATGAACCGTGAACTTCCTGATATTCAAGCTGGTTTTAGGAAAGGCAGAGGAACCAGAGATCAAATTGCCAACATCCGCTGGATCATGGAAAAAGCAAGAGAGTTCCAGAAAAACATCTATTTCTGCTTTATTGACTATGCCAAAGCCTTTGACTGTGTGGATCACAATAAACTGTGGAAAATTCTGAAAGAGATGGGAATAACAGACCACCTGACCTGCCTCTTGAGAAACCTATATGCAGGTCAGGAAGCACCAGTTAGAACTGGACATGGACCAACAGACTGGTTCCAAATAGATAAATGAGTACATCAAGGCTGTATATTGTCACCCTGCTTATTTAACTTCTATGCAGAGTACATCATGAGAAATGCTGGACTGGAAGAAGCACAAGCTGGAATCAAGATTGCCAGGAGAAATATCAATAATCTCAGATATGCAGATGACACCACCCTTATGGCAGAAAGTGAAGAGGAACTAAAAAACCTCTTGATGAAAGTGAAAGAGGAGAGTGAAAAAGTTGGCTTAAAGCTCAACATTCAGAAAATGAAGATCACGGCATCCGGTTCCATCACTTCATGGGAAATAGATGGGGAAACAGTGGAAACAGTGTTAGACTTTATTTTTGGGGGGCTCCCAAATCACTGCAGATGGTGACTGCAGCCATGAAATTAAAAGATGCTTACTCCTTGGAAGAAAAGTTATGACCAACCTAGATAGCATATTCAAAAGCAGAGACATGACTTTGCCGACTAAGTTCCGTCTATTCAAGGCTATGATTTTTCCAGTAGTCATGTATGGATGTGAGGACTGTGACGAAGGCTGTACACTGAAGAATAAGGTGCTTTTGAACTGTGGTGTTGGAGAAGACTCTTGAGAGTCCCTTGGACTGCAAGGAGATCCAACCAGTCCATTCTGAAGATCAGCCCTGGGATTTCTTTGGAAGGACTGATGCTAAAGCTGAAACTCCAGTACTTTGGCCACCTCATGCGAAGAGTTGACTCATTGGAAAAGACTGATGCTGGGAGGGAATGGGTGCAGGAGGAGAAGGGGACGAGAAAGGATGAGATGGCTGAATGGCATCACTGACTCGATGAATGTGAATCTGAGTGAACTCTGGGAGTTGGTGATGGACAGGGAGGCCTGGCGTGCTGTGATTCATGGGGTCGCAAAGAGTCGGGCACGACTGAGCGACTGAACTGAACTGAAGTGAACTGTGGTGGAGGATAATGTGGTCCACTGTGCAATGAATCAGCAGTGGGGGATGCCAGCCCAAGCATTGCTTATGGGAACAAGGTGGTGTGAATTATAATGAAAGTATTAGTGAGCTGATTTCCAGATGGTGCTAGTGGTAGAGTGTTGCCTGCACTTGCCAGCGTAGGAGACAGAAGAGACCTGGGTTCGATTCCTGGGTCAGAAAGATCCCTTGGAGAAGGAAATGGCAACCCACTCAAGTATCCTTGCCTGGAGAATCCCATGGACAGAGGAGCCTGGAGGACTACAGTCTATGGGGTTGCAAAGAGTTGAACATGACTGAAGCGACTAAGCACATAGACTATGGTAAGCATCACTGAGACGCCCAGTCAAATTTATATTTGGGTCAGGTTAGGCACCTAATTGCAAGTATGTTCCATATATACAAAAAATACACAAATATTGTTAATTGGAAGTAGTTCTGATTGCACATCAAGGCAAACTTAAGCGTTTGCTTTAAAATGCATACAGGAGGCATGACACTGGATTGGGCAGTTAGTGGGCATACCCAAGTATATTTTAGGGAATTCCTTAGTTAGGACTCCCTGCTTTCACTGTCAAGGGCCTGGGGTTTGATTCCTAGTCAGGGAAATAAGAAGATATCACAAGTGCCACCTGGGGCAAAAAAAAAACACACACACCAAACCAAGTGTATGTCTTAATTTGCATATTACAAATTTTATTTTGAAACATGTCAGGCAGGTTGCTTTTTAATTTGAAACTTTGTTCAATAAATTGTGTTCCAGGCTTCTTTGGTGGCTCAGTAGTATTTAAAAAAAAAAAATCTGCTTGTCAATGCAGGAAACAGGAGTTGGATCCCTGATCTGGGAAGATCCCACATGCTAGGGGAACAAGCAAGCCCCGAGGTGACAACCACTCTGCGCTCTACAGGCGGGCAGCACCAACCATTGAGACCACCTGCGGGGATTACTGAAGCCCGTATGCCCTAGAGCCTGGACTCTGCTACAAGAGAAGCCACAATGAGGCCAGGCATGGCAACTAGAGAGTAACCCCTGGCCCCTGCAACTAGGGAAAAGCCCGCGCAGCAATAAAAGACGCAGCATAGTCAAAAAAATTTTTTTAAAGGAAACTGTGTCCCATCACCAATACTAAATAGAACAGAAATGAAAAGCCAGTATTATGTAATCTTTTACTTGCAAAGAGATTCTCTGGCTGAGAGGTTATCAAAGTTACATTGTGCTGCTTTAAAGGTAAAGAATACTTATTGTTCCCAAAAGCAGTTATGCATGGATGTCCCTTGTGTGTGGTTTGGAGTCTGGACCTTAGCCCTCTGCCTCTCATGAAGGGATCAAAGCCTGCGCAGAAGCAGCCTCAAGTCTGAACACACTCAGTTCCCCCATTTCTTATTTTTCTTATGTGGTCTGGATTTTCAGGAGGGTGATGACTAACAGTACTGCCAGATTTACGTAAAAGTGCAGGACACTAGCTATATTCCAAGTTCAAACACTTTTAGTATAGGGGACATACATATACTAAAAACTAATTCGTTTATCCGAAACTCGAATTAGACGTTCTGTGAATCTTAATTGGCAGCCCCTGCCTGCTTTTTCTTCACACCGACTTAACTTCACAGAAGTCTCAAAATGGGAGGCAAAAAGAAACTCGCCTGGCCCCAAAGCAGATGGAACTCAGGGTAGTCGGCCTTTTCCCAAACTTGGCCTTTAAAAAAAAAAAAAACCCACCCACAAGTCTCAGGAGCCTGCGCATTAAAGCGGGCAGTGCAGCAGCTTTCCCGCCGGTTTTCTGCGGAATGTGGCGCAGCGGCCACGCCGCGGGGTGGAGCGCATGTTGCGGTGTCCTTGCTAGATGCGAAAGGAGGTGCCAGAAACTTTAAACCTCAGCCAGAGTACAACGTGTCCACTTAGACGGCGGTAAGTGCCGCCATTTTCTTTGCGGACAAACACCGGGAGAAGTTAGCGGCTCCACTTTGCCCCGTTAAGCGGCGTGGGGAGCGCAGCCCGCGCCCTCAGCACTTTGGTGACGTGGAATCCGGGTTCCCCCTTTGGGGGCTGATTTCTAGTGACACGTCGAATTTTGCCAAGGCGGGGAAAGGGACGCCGCTTCTGTCCCGGATGTAAGATGGCGGCGCGGGGGGGTGCGGCCTAGCGGGGCGGTCACGTGGTGGGGAGTAGCGCGCGAGCCTCCTTAAGTGGTCTCTATGGTTCGACCGACTCACTGGAGCAGCGGAGCGCGAGACGGGGCGTGTGTCCGTGGGCGCCGGGCTCTCGCCGCTGCCACCCATCCCGCAGCCCGGCCCGGTTTCAGTTTTACGGGGTTTTTGTTTGTTTTCTTCTCGCCTCCTGCAGAGGGGCACGGGATTTCCCCGAAGGGTACTGAGGAGCGGGTGGCCTGGGGACTTCCGGGCTGTGCCTGGGTTTTCTGGTCGCGGCGCCGGAGCCGCTGTCCGCCTCTGCAGGAAGCGCCCCGGGCGTTCTACTGAGCGGAGAGCCGGCCCCGCGCGCGTGTGCCGAGAGCGCGGCGCCCGTGGGCCCCAGCCGCCGCCCAGCCCCCACCGCGGGGCGGGGAGGGGCGCGGGCGGTACGTCCCGGAGACGTGGCGGGAGCGCGGTGGAGACGGCTCGGAGCTCGCGACGGGCGAAGCGCGGGAGCGCTGCTCGCTGCCTCACTGGAATGGTCCGGGACCCGCAGGCGCCGGCTGCGCTTTTGCCGCCCATTTCCTGCTGTCGAGCGGCCTGGGGGACGGCGTCCCCTCGGGGCGGCAGAGGGAGCGGCTGCCTGCGACAGGACCCGTGGGCACCTTTTTTCTCTCCAGAGCGCTCGGTTACGTAGAGGACCCCGGCTCGGCCTCCCCCGGGCGCCGGCGCCGCGAAGATGCCGGGAGCTCCTGGGGTGCGGCCGAGCGGCGCGGCGCTGGGCGGGGTCTGCAGGCGCGGCGCGGAGAAGAGCAGGGGCGCGGGGTCGGCGGCGGCGGCGGCGGAGGAACGACGGAGGAGCACCGGAGTCGCTTCGCTCGCCTCAGCGTGGTCCGGTGCCTCCCCGACACCATGGCCCTGGCTGAGGTAGTAGTTTGTGCTGTTGGTCGGGTTGTGACATTGCCCGCTGTGGAGATAACTGCGCAAGCTACTGCCTTGCTAGTGCTGGTGATGCTCAGCGCCGCGGAGGACAATGGCTGGGAATCCCCTTTGTTTTCCGGGGCGCGGGGGCAGCCCGCGGAGCCCCGGCCTCAGCGGCCGCCGCGGAAACCGTTAGTTGTATGGTTTCCCGGAGGGAGGAAGGAATTGCGGGGACAGGGGCGGACCGGGACTTTTGTAAAGCTGGGGGAAGACCTAAATCTCTGGATCCGCTATTTGCTTTTGAAGGAAGGAATGAAATTGAGTAATTGACACGGATAACTTTACCATCCTAAATAATTTGAACGCTTCTTTTAGTAGTTGATGCACGATTTAGTTAGTGCGTATTTTGCGCACTTCATTCTTTATGAATCGGATTTGTGTGAGGTACCTCGTGCAGAACCGGCATAGGGGGTAGAATAGTCGACCCATTAAAGTTTATGCCTTAACATTTCGATTTTGTTTATTTGGTATGTTCCCTCTGTAAATCTAAGAGTTTTCAAAATATAAACCCAAAGCAATTAAAAGTTTCTGTTTAAACTTTGTTTTGCAGCTCCTTGAATGAGAAGATTGAATTTATAGTTAAACGGTCTGTTGAGGTTTTTTTTTAATGTATGAGGCAAATAAATTCTTTTTACAGTATGCTGTGTTGTTTTGTTTTGTCTTTTAGTTTACCTTTGGGGGCTCCTTGTGCCAGTGTGGTGGTGGCTTTTGGCCTTTGATTTTCATGCTGTATAGTCGTTGCTCATCAGTGTGGGAGGAAAGGATGTAGGTAGGCGCTAAAAGTGTGGTTTGTGGATACTCTGAGTTTAAAAATCTTAATATTTTCCATTTTAATTTGTGAGGGACCACTGTTCCCTCAGTTTTTAATAAAGAAGACGTAGTTTGGAAAACTAATGAAATGACTTGGTATTTTAAATACTCCGAGATCTGGGTAGAAAAGATGATGATTGTCCTTTTAAAATTTTAATTTCTCTGAGAAAAATTAGTGGTAAATTTTAATACTTTCCTTAGAAAACAGATCTGGTTTTGATTTGTGTAGAAGAATTAACTTTGAATGGTGTAATCACAAGCATTCTATGGTTTAATTTTGGATGCATAATTGAGAAAAATAAGGCAGTTCTCTGCCTAGAAAAAGGCACATGTAAGGAGAAAAATTTTTTAAGCCAACTGAATCCTGTTAGTCCCCTCCAGCAGGAGTTAGGTGCTTTCGTAATTCAAAAGTGATCTAATAAGTGTGTCTTGATTTAGTTTGGTTTAGCTTTTCGAGATAACCTTGCTCCATCTGATCTGGTCTGGATGGAGCTGCCTCATGGTGGGAAGGACAGTAGAGAACCTTTTATTGACTAAATCTTAAAACGCATAAAATATTTGAACGTTGGCTTTTTGAGTTTGCTATCTTTTGATATCAAAGAGCAAAGTAAATTTAGATTTTATTAAGTGCCAGTTCTTTTAAAGGATGAAAATCTCTGGGTGCTGTGTAAAATCTTGATTTATGGAGAAGCTAATAAAATTCTAATTTTCATTTCCCAGAACAGTTCATCCAAGCAACCAAGGTAATCCTCATCCCACAGGTCCTCATCTTTCCCATTATACTGTAGAACATTTTATAGGGGATCAACAGTTGTTAATTTGTACCCTAAAGTGTTACCGATTCTGCCAGTAATTTATTGAACTTGAATAGATCACCAGGTAGGAAGCTGAAGTGGATGTACAAAGTATTCATAGTTTATCCTCTGCTTTTAAAGTAAATTTCATCCAGAATTGCCCACATAGTAGGAACATTTTGAGTCGTTGGATATAAAGTACTTCCATATGTTTTTCTTGTTTGCTAAATTACAAAGAAGATACTGCCCCAACCAACTTGTTTTTAGTACTGTAGTTATATTTCTACCCTAATCTCTAGTTTTAAAAATTAGCCTTTCATGAATTTCACTTTATTATTTCTGTACATTGATGAAAATTACCTGCTGAACATTTTTACTATTGACAGTTTACTACAAAGATGAATTTGCTTTATCAAAAGTACAATTTTGCAGTTGATATTTTTGACATTTACTTGGTGTTATTAACTTTATTGTTGATCTGTTGTCAAGCACTTATTAATTTGTAATAGCAGAAAACCACTGATGGGAAAGAATAAAGCAATATTTTGGGTGTCCTCAATAAGTGCCAGACCAAAGGAAAGCTGAGTTATGGTAATAACATTTTCATAAATGTTTCAAATTACTGGAAATATAGATGTTAATTTTGTGTATGAAACACCTGGAGAAGATTCTTAGGGAAGAGTTCTGTCTTACGATTTAAAGTCAGAATTCCTGTTTGTTAATCTTATATATAAAAATTTTTTTTATAGGTATTTAAACATGAAATTGCCTTTTGGTATGTGAGCCAGGGTGTACATAAGACATTGCATCTTGTGGAGTGGGCTCAGAAGAATTTTTGCCAGAGGAACCTGACAGCAGAGATTAGCTCTTCAGTGTGTGGGAACTAGGTGCCAAGAAGACTTTGATTTTAACTACCCATTCTTTCTCCCTTTTGTGTGTTACACCCACTACCTCCATAGTGTGGGGTGGAAGAAACGGGTAAGAGATACTACTTTACTTCCTCCAAATTAAGACTCCTTTCTGTAATTTCTGTAACAAAAGAAAAATAGGACAGTCATCTTCAAAAGTGAATTAGGCCAGATCGGTAATACCCAAGAGGAGAATGAGGACCATTGTCATAAAATCTAAAATGTCATTGAAGTCACTGATAGCTAGCTGATTCAGATAGAAATATTAAAACCACTCAAATGATTGTCTAACACAGTTCACCACGTATTTTTGTTATCACTCTGAGGCACTGCGGGGGAAAAGCACAATAATTGGCTGGATCACTGCCACAAAGGTCAATGCAGCTAGAAGAGATAGGACCCCAAGTACTTAAGAAAGTGTGGGCAGGTGAGAGAAGCATTAGTGACCTAGGTTACCTTTTGAGACCTGGCAGAAAAAGTGGGTAAAAGAGCTGAGGGGAGAGAAGTATGGAGCACTTAGAATAGATAACTGTAACTTAGAGGTTTTGATGTTTGTTGCCTCTAATAGTCATTCTAAAAGTGCAATTGGAGTCTTCAAGTTGAGCATTACAATTGCGGTTTATTCTCAGTAATGCTCTGACTGGCTTACATTTTAGCCTTGTATTATCTGCTGTAATATGTGCCGATGTTATCCAAATTTGTTAAGAGAAACACTGTTAGTTTTACATGGAATAGAGTACTTTTTATCATCTGAAGTTGAGAGTTACTTGTGTTTAGATTTTCACTTTACAGTTAGTTTAGTCGCTCAGTCGTGTCCGACTCTTTTCAACCCCATGAATCGCAGCACAGAGTCCACCCAAACCCATGTCCATCGAGTCGGTGATGCCATCCAGCCATCTCATCCTCTGTCGTCCCCTTCTCTTGTCCCCAGTCCCTCCCAGCATCAGAGTCTTTTCCAATGAGTCAACTCTTTGCATGAGGTGGCCAAAGTACTGGAGTTTCAGCTTTAGCATCATTCCTTGTTAGCTTTCTTTAAAAGCACTGTTGTTCGATACAACAATGGAATTGTGCCTGCACAAACTTCTGGACACTAAATTTGTGAATGGGATCCTTTTGAACTACACATTTGATACCCAACCGTAAAGATTTGGTTATGAACAAACAAACCTAGGATAGGAGTCTCATGTTGATTTTACAGGTAAGTTCCTAGTTCGTTCTTTTTCCTCCTCAGCGCTTTCTGAAAATACACCATTTGCCTTTAGCTGGGTTTCATATTTTGTTAGTTCTGTTATAATTGAGAGTGTTTTATCATGAAGGTCAGCATTTCTCAGAAGACCAAGTAGTGTCAAATGTCACAGAAAAGTAAACCAGGAACTAAAAAGTGTCCACAGACAGTTGCAACTTAGATCATCCGTGTAGTTGTAACCCTGTGTTCTCTGTTATAAATAAAAAATCTCTTTGAACTTGAACAAAAAAAGTATTAAGATTCAGAGGTTGCTATTTCAATATTCTGCACACAACATACTTTAAAGGCCTTATTAAACAGAAATGTATTATGAGATATAAGGCCTAGGCTAATCATAGTAGTAGTGACACTAAATATTACCCCCAAATGATGGCAGAAAGACCTGAGTGAGCTCTAAAATACATAAATCAATGGAAATGTTTTTCTGTTTCTTTAAAAAATAACTTTGCATTTGTTTAATAAGGCCAGGTTAATTGTCCATGAGAATAAAAATCCTATATGCCTTTAATTTTGTTAGTGACTGAAACTCATGCAGAATATATATATTCTGAATAAATTTAACTCATTCATTTTATTTACTTAACAAATACATGGAGTGCCTACCATGTACCAGGCAACTGGGGATACACAATAGACTAAAGGAATGAATCTCCACCCTTAATGGAATGTGTATTCAAACAGGGGTGCACTTGGCTATAATGAAAACAATATGTAATAACACTGTCTATGGGCCTCTTGGTTTTTTTTTCAAACTTGAGTTCCACTTGGGTACCTACTCTAGAGCCTTGCTCCAGGACCGCTAGTGGTACTGTGGTTGTGTGTGTGTGTTTTCCCATTTTTAAAATAATTTTATCTGCATTTAAAATAGTCCCAATAGAGCATCACCAACCGTGCTGTCAGACTGTGTAGTCTTTACGTTTCTCCACAAGATTAATGAGACCTCACATTTTTGATGGACCTCAGCATCGTGAGGCCAAAGAAGCAAGAGTGCACTGCGAGTAGGGTATTGAGTTGGCCGTACAGATCCTGTGCCTCCCAAGGGCAGACGTGTCGGGTTCTTTTAATGCCACAGGCAATGGAGAGCCAATTATGAGCCTTGCTGGGATGGAGTACAGAGAAGAGTCGAGCATTTATCCTGCCTTTTACAAATTACACCTCAGGGTAACTACATAGTTGTGAGGGAAATTTTCTCATTATAAAATAATTCCAGCTTAAAAATACAGTATAATAGAAATAGGACCTCAACATTTTGCAGCAGTAATGAAATAATCAAGCGAGGCCTCCTCAATGCTGACTCTAAACTACTAAGTGAATGCTGGTGGGGAGCAGTTTAATGCATGGATCAGGCTGACAACACCTGAACCCACTGATCAGCCTTAACATTATAGTAACAGAACTATAAGCATTCTGTGCTTGCTGAGTTATACCATAGAAGTGCAGAGTCCCATCCATGAAGGTCAAATAATTGAACTCGACTCTCCTCAAACGTTTAAATCTACTAGTTATAAGAGACCTAAGATACAGAGGAACATGTTAAACCACCTCTGGGTGCAGTTGGCAAAATCCGCACTGGAAAATTCTGGAAGACAAATGACCTGGTATTTTTAAGTAAACTGCAAGAAAAAAAGAATTTATAGATTAACATGGGCTTTAGGAACAATTACAGCTTTTAAAGTAAATCATAGCTTTCTAGTATACATGTAACATAGGAGATAATTACATTAAATAGGAAATACATTAAAACCAAGAAGAGTTTAAATGGGTGAGATGTGGCGAATAATGAGCTTTTATGTACTTGGTGTTATTTTCTGATGCTTCTCTTCTGGTCCCTCTCTGTATTTTATAGATTAAGGAAAACCTTTGTGAAGTAAGGGGCATATCTTCAAAGGTTCCAGTATGAAGAGATGAGACGTGTCAACATCTAACTCCATGCCCATAACTGACAGCGCTCTAGATAGCACCTAAGATGTTCTGGGCTGAGCTCAGTACCTAGTGGACCCTTTGAGGCATTTCTAACCTCACTTCTGTATCTTTTTCTTAATTGCTCACCAATTATGACTCTCCCATTTTTTCTCTATGCTCCTGTTAGCTCAGTCTTCACCTTACGTATTCAGGCCACTGTTGGCTCTCTTAAAATTGAGATGTAATGGACATACTAGTTTCAGGTGTTCAGCAAAGTGATTTGATATTTGT
The DNA here is from genome assembly GCF_001704415.2 of Capra hircus. Classification (NCBI taxonomy): domain Eukaryota; kingdom Metazoa; phylum Chordata; class Mammalia; order Artiodactyla; family Bovidae; genus Capra; species Capra hircus. Next base: position 50,271,144 of record NC_030812.1, on the reverse strand, counting down.
CTGTGCTAGCAGATGATCACCACAGTAAGTCTAGTGAACACTCGTCACCATATGCCGTTACAGAATTTGTTTTCTTCTGATGAGAACTTTTCAATATTTACTCTTAGCAACTGTCACATATGCAGTACAGTATTACTAACTGTAGCCAACATACTGCATATTACATTCTCATGAGTTACTGGTTTTATAATTGGAAGTTTGTACTTTTTGATGCCCTTCACCCATTTTGTCCTCCTCCCACCCCCTGCCTGTGGCCATCACCAACCTATTCTTTATATGTCTGAGCTTGGTTTTTGTTTTCTGCTTTTTTTGATTCCACAGATAAGTGAGATCATATTTGTCTTTCTCTGTCTTATTTGACTCAACATAATACCCTCAAGATCCATTCATGTTGTTGCAGATGTCAAGACTGCATTCTTATTTACGACTGAATAGTATTCCATTGTGTGTACATGCCTCACCTATTTATCCATTCATCCATCAGTGGACACTTGGTTGTTTTTATACCTTAGCTGTTGCAACTAATGCTGCATTGAACACGGCAGTGCATATATCTTTTTGAGTTAGTGTTTGCTTTTTCATCGAGCTGCTTAAAAAAACTTAGCCATCAATTGCAAAGTATAGAACTTGTTTAAATCCTGATTTGATCAAAGCCAGCTGTAAAAATATTCCTGAGACAACTGGAGTAATTTAAATATTGACTATTTGAAGTTAAAAGAATTGTTGATACTTGATGAAGGTATTATGGTTGTGTTTCTTTTTTAAAAATTCTTATCTTTTAGCATATACATAATGAATTTATCAATAAAAAGATATGATATATAGAATTTGCTTTATGTTTCAAAATAATCCCTGGTGTAGAAGGAAGTGAAGTGAAGTCGCTCAGTCGTGTCCGACTCTCTGCGACCCCATGGGCTGTAGCCTACCAGGCTCCTCTGTCCATGGGATTTTCCAGTCAATAGTCCTGGAGTGGATTGTCATTTCCTTCTCCAGGGGATCTCCCCAACCCAGGGATCGAACCCAGGTCTCCCGCATTGTAGACAGACGCTTTACCGTCTGAGCTACCAGGGTGTAGGAGGGGGTATGTACATGGGTGGGAGTATGGGTGAAGATTGCTCTTGTACTAACACAATGGAAGTTCACACATGCTTACAATGATACCACTGTTTAAATACATCTACTATAGTCTGTTGTTGTTGTTCAGTTGTGTCCGACTCTGTGATTCCATGGACTCCAGCATGCCAGGCTTCCAGTCCTTCACTATCTGCCAAAGTTTGCTCAAATTCACACTTTGAGTCCATTAAGTCAGTGATGCCATCCAGCCATCTTCCTCTGTTGCCTTCTCCTGCCCTCAGTCTTTCCCAGCATCAGGATCTTTTCCAGTGAGTCTCTTCATTCTCTGCATCAGGTGGCCAAAGTATTGGAGCATCAGCATCAGTCCTTCCAGTGAATATTCAGTCCTTTAGGATTGACTGGTTTGTTCTCCTTGTTCTCCAGGGTACTCTCAAGAGTGTTCTCTAGAACCGCAGTTCAAAGGCATCAATTCTTGGGTGCTCAGCCTTCTCTATGGTCTAACTCACATCCGTATGTAACTACTGGAAAAGCCATAGATTTGACTGTGCAGACCTCTGTTGGCAAAGTGATGTTTCTGCTTTTAAATACACTGTCTAGATTAGTCATAGCTTTTCTTCCAAGGAGCAAGCGTCTTTTATTTCATGGCTGCAATCACTGTCCGCAGTGATTTTGGAGCCCAAGAAAATAAAGTCAGTTACTGTTTATGCTTTTTCCCCATCTATTTGCCATGAAGTGATGGGACTGGATATCACGATCTTAGTTTTTTGAATGTTGAGTTTTAAGCCAGCCTTTTCACTCTCCTCTTTGACCTTCATCGAGAGGCTCTTTAGTTCCTCTTTGCTTTCTGCCAGTAGAGTGGTGTCATCTGCATATCTAAGATTGATATTTCTCCGAGCAGTCTTGGTTCCAGCTTGTGATTCATCCGGCCCAGGCTTTTGCATTATGTACTCTGCATGTAAGTTAAATAAACAATATACAGCGTTTCCCAGTTTTGAACCATCCATTGTTCTGTGTCCAGTGCTAACTTACTTCTTGTCCTGCATATAGGTTTCTCAGGAGACAGATAAGGTGGTCTGGTATCCCCATATCTTTAAGAATTTTACACTGTTTGTTGTGATCCACACAATCAAAGGTTTCAGCATAGTCAATTAAAGTAGATGTTCAAGTAGATGTTCTTTGGGAATTCCCTTGCTTTTTCTGTGATCCATTGGCAATTTGATATCTATTATAATTAAACCTAATGATTATGTTAGAATTCAGAAGGAATGTGTTTAGAACCTGCACTGTGAAGTACTTTGTAAAATACTTACTTTAATGTTATTCTAATTATTAATAATCTTCTATTTTAAATATTGGTATTTTGCTAGTTCCATGTCTTTTTTGAGACATATGCCTTGTTAATAGCATACTTAAAAAAAAAATCTAAGACACGTATTCTAAAGCTAAAGAAATTTACTGAAAAAAACCTTAGTTTTGGATTGAACTATGTTCTGTAAGCTTACTCCTATTTATCATTTTAAATGATTTTGCTGTGCTTAGCCACTCAGTCGTGTCCGACTCTTTGTGACCCCTTGGACTCTAGCCTGCCAGGCTCCTCTGTCCATGGGAATTCTCTAGGCAAGAATACTGGAGTGGGTTGCCATGCTGTCATCCAGGGAATCTTCCCAACCCAGGGATCAAACCCAGGTCTCCTGCACTGCAGGCAGATTCGTTACCATCTGAGCCACCAGGGAAGCCCATGAATACTGCAGTGGGTAGCCTATCTTCCTGACCCAGGAATCGAACTGGGGTCTCCTGCATGACTGGCAGATTCTTTACCAACTGAACTTTTAAATGATAGCTGTAGTAATTGTTCTGGCATTTTAATAGATTTTTGTGTTTCTGTTGACTTAAATGATGATTTTAGTGTTCTTTTAAACTGTCACTGTCTCTGTATTATATCTGTAGAATACAGCATTCCTACTAATATATGTTAACTCTTAGCAGTTATGTGATCGTGCTTCTACATATAGCACTGTTTTTAAAATTGTATTGAAGTAGGATTGATTTACAAGGTTGTATTAACTTCTGTACAGCAGTGAATCGGGGATATGTATGTATGTACACACTTATATATTCTTTTTGGTATTCTTTTCATTATAATTTATCCCAGGATTTTGAATATAGTTCCCTATGCTATACAGTAGGGCCTTATTGTTTATCCATTACTATAAATAAGAGTTTGCATCAGTTTATCTCAACTCCCAGTCCTCCTCTCTCCTACCCTCCACTCTTGGGCAACCATAAGTCTCTTCTCTGTCTATAAGTCTGTTTCTATTTTGTAGATATGTTCGTTTGTATTGTGTTTTAGATTCCACATATAAGTGATTGCATATGATAAATACCATAAATATTGTCTTTTTCTTTCTCTCTTAATACAGTAATCTCTAGGTCTATTCATGTTGCTGCAGCTGGCATTCATTCATTCTTTTTATGGCTGAATAGTATTCCTCTGTGTGTGTGTGTGTGTGTGTGTGTGCGCGCGCGCGCGCGTCTGCACACCACATCCTCTTCATCCATTCATCTCTAGGGACGTTCAGGTTGTTTCCGTGTCTTGGCTATTGTGACTAGTTCTGTAGGAACATGGCAGGGGGTGCAAATATATCTTTTCAAGTTGATATATACCGAGGAGTGGGATTGCTAGATTATATGACAGCTCTATTTTCAGTTTTTTAAGGAACTTCCAACTGTTTACCATAGTGGCTGCAGCAGTTTACATTCTCACCAACAGTGTAGGAGGGTTCCCCTTTCTCCACATTCCTTCCGGCATTTGTTATTTGTAGACTTTTTAATAATGGCAATTCTGACCAATGTGATGGTGATACCTCACTGTATTGAACAGTTTTGATTTGCATTTCTGTAATTAGTGATGCTGTGCCTATTGGCCATCTATACATATTCTTCAGAGAAATGTCTATTTAGGTCTTCTGCCCACTTTTCAATTGACTTCTTTTTTTTGTTGTTATTGAGTTGTATGGCTTGTTTCTATATTTTGGATAATTAAGCCCTGCAGATGTTTGCTCTCATTCTGTAGGTTTTTGTTTTCATTTCATTTATGCTTTCCTTTGCTGCAGATAGCGTTATTATTAATCTAGTAATCTGAATAATTTAACAGGGTTATTCTTGATTTGGATACATTAGCACACTGAAAAAGGTAAAAAAAATTTATACCCAACAGTTTGTTTTGGGTTTGAAAAAACAATGATTTTGCATTTTACTAGCATAGAAATGATGTTATTGAATATCTACTATGTGCCAAGGATATACACATGTAGAATGAATAATACTGAAGGGAAAAAGTTTATTAAAGCATTATTGTGCAAATAAATTCTTTAAATTTAGAAAGATCATCACTATTATATAGGATGTATACTTTAAAAAACAAAACCTAATGGCTTTTTAGTTTAGTACCTCTTGCTCTCAGCAAACTTAGTGAACCGCTACTGGTTTCCCCTGCTATCCAAAAGCAGAGCTTTCCTCTGAACCTTTTGCAAGCCAAAATGGTAATGGTGTAAAGCAAAGAAGCAATTTTCTGCTTTGTAAAAGTGAAAATCCTCTTCAGATTTCTTTTGGTTAGCAAAAACAAGTACTAGTCTGGGCCTTTCATAATAGCAAAGAGGGGTTAATTTTTCCTGTATCGGATTCATTGGTTTGAGACTTCAAACTTAGCTATGACCTTATTTACAGTAAAAAATCTGCCTGCAATGCAGGAGACCCTGGTTTGATTCCTGGGTGGGGAAGATCCCCTGGAGAATGGAATGGCTTACCTATTCCAGTATTCTTGCCTGGGAAATCCCATGGACAGAGGAGCCTGGCGGGCTATAGTCCTTGGGGTCACAAGAAGTCAGACATGACTGAGCAACTAACACTTTATCTACTGAATACATAGGCATTTTCAGTTTTAATCCTGGGACTGCAATTATTTTAATGATAATTACTATTTCTATAGATATTACAACTTCTAATACTTGATCCTCTGATGACTGTCCGTGAGCCCTCTGCGTTCATTTTGCTTGAGTTGACTGAATATTCTTTTAAGTTCTTCCTAATTCTGCATTATGAGTTTGACTTTACCATTATTGTTGAGTTTGGCCTTACCATTTTATGTTAAGGAATCAAAGCCACCATTTCACCAGTTAGGCATTCACCAGTGGCTGACTTTATTTTGGGGGGCTGCAAAATCACTGCAGATGGTGACTGCAGCCATGAAATTAAAAGACGCTTACTCCTCGGAAGGAAAGTTATGACCAACCTAGACAGCATATTACTTTGCCAACAAAGTTCCGTCTAGTCAAGGCTATAGTTTTTCCAGTAGTTATGTATGGATGTGAGAGTTTGACTATGAAGAAGGCTGAGCACGGAAGAATTGATGCTTTTGAACTGTAGTGTTGGAGAAGACTCTTGAGAGTCCCTTGGACTGCAAGGAGATCAAACCAGTCCATCCTAAAGGAAATATAGTCCTGAGTGTTCGTTGGAAGGACTGATGTTGAAGCTGAAACTCCAATACTTTGGCCACCTGATGTGAAGGGCTGACTCATTGGAAAAGACCCTTATGCTGGGAAAGATTGAAGGCAGGAGGAGAAGGGGACAGCAGAGGATGAGATGGTTGGATGGCATCACTGAGTCAATGGACATGACTTTGGGTAAACTCGGTAGTTGGTGATGGACAGGGAGGCCTGGCATGCTGCGGTTCATGGGGCCACAAAGAGTCACACACGACTGAGCGACTGAACTGAACTGAATAGTCAAGTCCTACCATAAACAGGGATTCAGGGAGCAGAAAGATCCTCCACCTGCTTTTACCCACCATTCCCAGGAAGTCACACACCCAAAAAACATGTTATCCCAAAAGATATTATCCAAGTTCCAAAATGACCTCTGGGCATTTTGGTACAACATCCATCTTTTTTCCTTATCATATGCCCCTCCCTCCCTCCTTTCCTTTTCCCCTTAATTAGTAGAATAATTTCTGTGTGACTGGCAAAAAATAATACTTCCCTTTTCCAACAGCCATTGTTAGTTGTGATGTAGTATAAAGGTAGTATACCATGATGAGATTTCCAGTCTTCTATATTTTTTTTATGTAAGAAAATAAAAACAAGTACTCTGAATCCATATACAGCAACGTGCCATAGGGATGAAGAGTACTGAGTGATCAGTTTCCATCAGGATTGGTGTAGGCATGTTTTCAATATGTCAAGAAAGAAGAAATGGGCATTTCTGGATATAAGAACAACATGGGAAAAGTTATGGGCACATAAAAAGGCATGGACTTTCAAGGAATGTATGGTCTGACTTAGATGTTAGGATGTGGGACCTGGGGCATGGATGATGGTGTAGACAAACAGGCTGGAAATAGAATGACCTATAAGAGTAAGGAATTTTGACTGTTCTTTTTTTCAATTGAGGTAGAATTGTCATTTAACTTTATATTAGTTAGAAGTGTGCAACAAGATGATTTTATATATATTGCAGAATGATCACAATAAGTCTAGTGAACATCCATCACCACACAGTTACAGTTTTTTTCTTATGATGAGAACTTTTAAGATCTTTGCAACTGTCAAATAACATACGGTACCATTAACTTTAGTCACCATGCTGTACATTACATGACCATGACAATTATTTTCTAACTGGAAGTCTGTACCTTTTGACCGTGTTCACCTCACTTCCCCCACCCCTTGCCTATGGTAACCACCTATCTGTTCTCTGTTTCTATAAATTCAGTTGTTACTTCATTTTATTTGTAGGTTCCACATATAAGTGAGACCATATGGTGTTTGCTTTTCTCTGACTTATTTCACTTAGCATAATGGCTTCAAGGTCCATCCATTTTATTAGGTGGGATTTCATTCTTTTTTATTGCTGAATAATATTCCATTCCATTTTTGTTTATATATCACACTTTCTTTATCCATTTAATCGTTGATGAAGGCTTAGTTTGTTTTCATATTTTGACTATTGTAAATAATGCTGCAGTATATGTGGGGGTTCATATTATCTTTTTTAAAAATGTATGTCTTCATTTATTTATATCTATAAAGAAGAAACTAGATTAAATCATTGCATATTATTTTTTAAGTGTTTTAATTTCCTTCAGATAAATACCCAGAAGTACAATTGCTGAAATTGGTAATTCTATTTTTCATTTTTCTATCCTCTTTTCCATAGTGGCTGCATCTGTTTATATTCCCAACAGTGCACAATGATTTCCTTTTCTCTTCATCTTTGCCAGCACTTATCTCTTATCTTTTTGATGGTAGCCATTCTGACAGGTGTGAGATAGTATCTCATTGTGGTTTTAAGTTTCCCTGATGATTAGTGATGTTGAGCATCTTTTCATGTACTGTTGGCCATATGTATGTCTTCTTTGGAAAAATGTCTATTTGAATCCTCTGCCCTTTTTTTAATCATACTGTTTGTTTTTACTAATGAAGCTATATGAGTTCTTTATATATTGTGGCTATTAACACCCTTTCAGATATATGATCTGCAAATGTTTTCTCCCATTTTGTAGGCTGCCTCTTTGATTGTTCTTTAGGGATAAGAAACATTTATGTCTTTTGAGGAGAGAGATTACGCAAGGCGTAAAGAAACATCACACACAAAAAACCTGAGGAAGGTGGGAGGAAGGCTTGCTTGTTAATGAGAAGATGAAAATGTTGGTAGGTGGATAGAGGAAGAATGAGAGGGAATATGGAGGTTCAGAATTGAATGTATAATAGAAAAGGAATAAATGGGCAAGAGCCTGTGTTATTATAGTATCTACTCTGTTTTTGTGAGGAAACCCTATATGTTGAAAGCATCCTAGCAGTGTTTGCTGTTTTATCTATGACACCATCTGAAAACACATTTGAAAGTGCTTTAGAATAGGGATCAACAAACATTTCCTGAAAAGGCCTGATATTAAATATTTTAGACGATGTGCGTCAAATACAGTCTCTGTTGTATTTGCTACTGCTTCTCCTCCTTTGCTTTCTTCTTTTTCTCTTCTTCCTTTTCCCTCTTTAAAAATATAAAATCATTCTCAGTTCATGGGTCATACTAAAAATAAGCCATAGGCGAGATTTGGCCTGTAGGCCATAGTTTGCTGACCTCTTCTTTAGAACTTAGCTATCCTAATGGAACATTTGGTTCTACTCCCACTCCACTTTCTCTCAGTAAGTGATGAAACAAATAGGTCTTTTTGGAGAATAAAATGTTGGACTAATTTAATGCATTTGAATGTATGTAACCCTTGATCTGCTTTTGACCACCATCGCTCAGATTTGTGATGGTAGCCTAGGTTCTCAGTCTCTTGACCCTAATGGCATGTATATACTGCCTCAACAAATAATTCATGACAGAAATGTCACTGCATGGCTTCTGAGGACAGGGTGGTAAAAGGTGATGCTGCTTCTGTCCTTCCCTTCTTTCCCCACATACTTCTGGAGCTCTAAGCTGCCGTGTGAAGCCACCCTAAAGTTTCCTTGCTGAAAAGACCATGGGGAAGTCACGCAGTCATAGGGAGAGTTGTCTGAGGAAACCCAGCTGTGCCTGCCCCCAGCTATTTTTAAGTCTTCCCAAACTGGGCCCCATGCATATGAATGAGCAAGAACCAGATGATTCCAGTACCAGCTACCATCTGCTGCAAGCTCCTGAGATACCCTAAAGCAAGAACCATCTAGGCAAGTTTAGTAAAGCCTCAGAACCATGAGAGATGATAATAAAATTGTGGTTGTCTTAAACCAAAGTTTTGGGGTAATTTGTTACATAACAGTAGATAATCAGAAGTGATTGGGGAACCTGGAAATGGAGTATTATTATAACAAAACCTAAAATGTATGGCAGTGGCTTTGCAACTGAGCTGCCCACATACGTTGGAAGGGCCTTGAAGAGATTAGTAGCAGAAGTCTGATGGATCTTGAGGTTGTCAATAGGGCTTAAAGGAAAGTGAGAAAAAATTATTAATACTGGAAGAAAAGCCCTAGTTAATAAAACCGTTGCCTGTGATAATGTAGAAATATTAAATACTTAATGGCTAGTGGATTAGCCTGAACAATTTTCAAGCTAATGTTTTAAAGTTTCAACTGGTTTCATTTAGCTGATATCATGAAATACAGATAATGATGAGCTGGAGAAGAAATTACTCAGTTTTCAAGCAAAATTTTGAGGAATATAAAAGTCAGAACTTGCTGTGTTGGAAAAGAAAATCCTTTTCTGATGACCATTCTCTTGCAGCAGAATGTTCTTAAAGTAAAACAACAACAAAAAAACTGGCCTCAAGACAAAAATCAAATTCAGAGCTCTGTCATGAAAATTCTCAAGAAAAAATAAAGCTAAGGATTTGACTGTGAAATCCTTTATTAAGACCCCAGAAAAATTTAAGGGGGTGCCTAACAGGGAGCTGCAGGTAGACAAGAGTTGTTGATTTGGTTGTTGTCTAATGAAATAAACCCTAGTGAAATCAATGAGTCATAAGAAACTTTCAAAGCTTTTAAGGAAAGTATATCGCAGAAATACTTGCAGCCTCAGCTATACGAAGCAGAGATGGCTCAAAACGAAAATGTACTTTAGACCCTAGAAATTCTATAGGCAGGAAGCAGGCTCACCAAACTACTGGACTTAAAATGTGGGCTATATTTTACAGAATAGGAGGAATAACTTGGAGGATGGAGTGAAGAGCTGAGGAGAATCATTGCAGGGACTAGAAATGAACCCTAATCAAGGAATTGGCAACGTGCGTCCAATCGGCTTTGCTATGGACAAGAGACTGCTACGCCTTTTGTTTTCTCCCTCTTTGAATGGAAGTATTCGTAGTGATTATCCTTTGCCCGTCTACCCTACCATAAATACTGGGTGTGTGGGGGACACAATTTATCTCTCTAGTTCATGAGTTTTTAGACCCAGAGGAATGGTACTTTTCATTTGGGAAAAGGTACTATTCTTCCTGCTTTTCTTTCTTTCTGGTTTTTTTAAATTTTAAGTCATAAAATATATTTGAATCTAGCTTAAATGGCTGTAAATAAGCACAAAAATCCTCTTACCATCTTGAATCTCGTATTTTAAGATGTGCTAAGTACCAAACCCAAGGCCTGCCGTGTGTGTACTTGTCCTTTTGTGAATGCTAGTTTGCTACCGCTCTAGCCTGGGGGTGACATGACCTTTCCCCATGGCGTCCAGTTCCCTCAGCCTGATTTCTTGTTCTCCGGAGCTCCCTACTCCTCCACCCCTCCTCCCCGCGACTAGGCCTCTCCGCATGTTCCGCTCCAGACTTTTTCGGGCATTTTACTGTCGTCCAAACTCTGAACTTGCCTGCCGTATTTTTTCAAAGGCTTGCAGAGTGAATAGGTAATTATCACGAATAATGAAAGTAAAGTGTGAATTGTTCAGTCATGTCCAACTCTTTGCGACTCTGTGGACTACAGCCAACCAGGCTCCTCTGTCCCTGGAATTCTCCAGGCAAGAATACTGGAGCGGGTAGTCATTCCCTTCTCTAGGGGATCTTCCCAACCCAGGGACTGAACCTGGGTCTCCTGCATTGCAAGCAGATTCTTTGCCATCTGAGCCACCAGGGAACCTCAACTACAGTGTTAACACAGAAATTTTACCTGGATGATTGAAGTAGCAACCTTCAGTGTTTACCCTGTGGCATTAGTTGAAATTTCAAGCATTTTTTGTAGGCCAGCTGAGTCCATTTTAGGTAAGGACCCTCAAGTTGATCCTCAAGTAATGACACTCATATTCTTTTCTAATAGAGAATGGCCGTCTGTTAGGGATATAGTATAGGGGAGAACACGGTGCTAAAATCTGTCCTGGTCCCACTGCATCTGTAAAGCTTGGAGTCTTAAGTTCATATGTATCTTTGTTCTCTTCCCCAGCACTTTGTAGAGAATTCTCATCTAATTAATATTAATGTCAATAGCAACATTGAAGAGGAAAACCTAAAAGGAAGAGAATTTTGAAAGAAGGAGTGCTGGAAAAGAGGAGGGCAGTTTTACCTGAATTGTTTTGCCTTGGAAAATTGCTGGTCTAATTCTGTGAGTCAGTGAGTGTGTGTACATGAATATGCATTTCTTTATTTAACCAGTATTAATGAGCATCACTGTGTGATTCCTCCAGTATACTAGCTTCTGTGTTGTTGTTCAGTCACTAAGTCGCGTCTGACTCTTTGTGACCCCATGGACTGTGGCCACAGAGAAGCCTGGCAGGCCACAGTCCATGGAGTTTTTCACGCAAGAATACTGGAATAGGTTGCCCTTTCCTACTCCAGGGATCGAACCTGGACCTCTCCTCCCTGCCCCGCCACCGCCAGACCCCTAGCAAGCAGATTTTTGCCACCGAGTCACCAGGGAAGCCCACTAGTTTATGTGGATAAGATAAATTAGAGAGGTCACTTACTCTGTTAGACTGGTTCCAACAGCAGTTGGGTGGTGTGCACTCTGTGGGGCCTAGGAGATGCTCTGATTTACCATACCTTATATTGAAGGTTTCTGCATAGTATCAGAATTCATATGCATTCTCAGCTTTAAACATAAAACTGAATTTTGAGGGAAATTGAATTCCATCAACAGTAAATTTTGATTCTATAAAAGCTTGCAAAGTCTTAATAAAAAGGAAACCATCTAACCTTAAAAATGAATTTATTACTAAGTGAATTTAACTCACAAAAGGAATTTTCCATAATATTTAGACTTTTGTTGGTTTTGGCTTTGTTTGTTTCTTATTAACATTTATAGTTGTTTGGTCTGGTCAAATATTGAATTTGAGTTCAAAGATACATCTCCTCTGAGGATGCAGTCTAATGAGGCCAAGTAAATAATCGAAAAAAAAAAAAAGTTTCCAAGTTTTAAGGGCAGTACTCTTTCCATGGCAAACAGCATGTCTCACTTTTTCAGTCATCTGCAAAATTGGGCTACTCATTCCTACACAAGTGAATGTGCTGATTTCTGTCTTTTTCTTTCCCGCTTATCCCCCACCCTTCTTTGCTCAGTTTCCACTTTCTTTCCTCTTAATGTTTGCCTCATCTCTTCCTGTGTAATGTATGGCCACGTTTTGGGGGAGCAGCAGCCTGGCACCAGAAACAAGGGGCGCCCTCGCAGTTACATTCTGCAGACTCATCATGGGGCTCCAGGCAGGTCACTAATCATGAAATGGGGGAGGCAGTGCTGGCTGGGTGTTAGTTGATTGAGGTGGCGTGGACAGAACCTGGGGACTTGAAGGCCCTGTCAGTGGACCTTCAACATATTTCCATTGCTGTCACCTACTTTACAGGCATGGGTGATCCAGCAGTGAGTTATTCTGTGCAAGAGGGAGCAAGGGCTTTAAATCGGGTGGCCAGAGGGTTATTTCTCTGCTATTTAACAGCTGTGTGACCTCAGGTGAGTTTCTTAATCTCATTCATCGTCAATTTCCTTGTTTGTAATACCTGCCATGAAAGGTGGTTCTGAGGATCACAGATAATGTAACATAAAATACCCAGCAAAGTCCTGACACAAGGAAGGTGTTTATAAATGGTAGCTATTGATGTTTTAATAGACTAAAAGCTCTCTTTCACATGCTTTTACAGTCATTTAATCTCAATCAATCTCTCTTTCACAAACACACATACAACAGTTACCATCCTAAGCTCCTGAAATTGTCCATGCACCTTACCATTTTAAGAATGGCCTTTTGTTACCAGGGAAATGGTTCTGTTGCCAGCTTAAAGGAATATTCAGGAAATGGCTCAGAAAAAAAAAGAAAAAAAATTTTTTTTTCTTAAAAAATTACTGTGGTAATGTTATCACTTTATCTCCTCTGCCTGATTGTGATGTCTCCCAATGTTGTCAAAAACAAGAGCCAATCCAAATCTTGTTGAAGTCTAGCCTGCCTGGGACTAGGGTACCCTTCTTAGCATGCTTGCAATTGTGTTACCTTGCTTGGATCGACTAATAAATGGCCAGGAGTCATTTTGCATGACAGCCTTTCAATTCTGCAGAAACCCTAAAGCTGACCCAAATAAATGCCTGGGTCCCCCAGGACTGTGAGTCTCGACCTCGCCCCTTGGTTAGGTGTCATATCCTCTTGACTGCCTCTCAAGGTGAAGAGAACTGGGTGGCACTGGTGAGAGAGTGGAGCCAGGGGACCAGCAGGAGGGGCCCTGTCTTTGACTGAAGGCTGTAGTATTGCTCTTGTGACAAGTGTCTTTTTAGTCAAAAGCAGTAAATCTTCCCTTTTGTAAATGACAGATGGTTAGGATTGTTACTTCTGTCTCCAGCAAACCCGTAAGAGGAAAAACAAACAGATAACTGACATTGAGTTCTTGCTTTTCAAGAAAACTAGGGAAGATTTGAAGCTGTATAGTTTCAGGAAGGTTTTGCAGTGTTTGTGATCCACAGAACAACTCCATCCATTCCCACCCCCTGAGTGTACATGCTAATAATCCCTAGGACCTGTGAATATGTTAGGTTGCATGGCAATGTGGAGAATTTATAATTGTAGATTGAGTTAAGGTTGCTAATCAGCTACCCTTAAAATAGGGAGATTATCCTGTATTGCCTGGTGAGCCCAATAGAATCACAATGGAATAGGGAGCAGAAAGAGGTTTGACTGGACTCAAGGTTAGAGTGATGTGGTCTAAGGACATGATCAACCACAGCGGACTGGGAAGAGGAAGGAAGAGAGGCTGTGAGTCAAGGGATGCAGGTAGCCTCTAGGAGCTGGAAAAGGCAAAGAAACGTATCTTTGGAACCTGGAGCCTTCAGAAAGTCCTGCCGACACCTTGATTTCAGCCCAGTGAGACCCATTTCAGACTTCTGACCTCCAGAATTATAATAAATCTATGTTGTTTTAAGTCATTACATTTGTGGTAATGTTATAGTAGAATAGAAAACTAATACAGCATTTAACTGTGCACAACGAAATATCTAAAATTGATGGACCCAAATTTCCTCTTTCCAAGAAAGGTGCTGCTACTAGTGAAATGACAAACCAAAAGCAAGGAGAGGGAAGTCAGCCATGGGCCAGGCGGGCCCGCCGCCTGAGCACTGGTTGGAGTGGTCTCTTCAGTTCCCATCTCGTCGTCTCTTCTCTGCCCGGCCTCTGTCCGGGGTTCTTCCCTGCACCCCCGTGTTGCCTCCACTTCTCTTTTCACCAGCAGTCTTCTCTCCAGCTCCCCTCTTCTCCTCTGATGGGAGCTAGCAGTGGTCCAAGCTAGCAAGAGGAAAATGGACATTCCTCCTAGTTTCCTCCCTCCTCTCCACACCTGCATAGTCCCTGGGGAAGAGTCCTGATTGAAAGTGAGCAAAGAAGGAAGGAGGAGACAGGAAAAGAGACGCCTGAAAACAGTCAGGCTGGACATACTTAAAGGGAAGGGTGACAAACAGGAGATGCCACCTCATCTCATTGACTTAGCTGTTGCCATTTTCTTTAGCAAAGTTGCAGTGTACTCTCCACCAGGCCTGAGTGTAACTGTTATTCCTGTGTTCCCAGTGGTACAGCAGACCCTTCTCCATTTCTTCAAATAGTTAACTGCACACTTAGAGCTCTTGGCAGAGTTTGGGATGCAGAGTTAAGTACTTGGGGCATACCTAGCCCCATCGCCATCTGTGATCTGTACAAAATTTGATTTACCCTTCTAGCTAGTCAAATACTCATTGATCCTCTACTGTGCCTTTGGCAGTGCACTAGGTGTAGGAAGTGGAGGTGGGTAGCAAGGACTAGTGAACCCTGCTTTCCGGTGGAGAAATGGCATTTGGGGATTATGATAAGCAGTCTATTTCCTTGTCACAGCATATGAGCAACTTACTGCAGGTGTTGTCCTAAAGACATGAGCTTATCTAGACAAAAACAAAAACGTTAAAATACCTCCCCTAAAGGTTGTTCAGTGACTCTGTGTACTTCCAAGAGGACAGTAAGCTCTTTCTTTGGAATCTGGGAGGTGCTTCCAGGGCATGAGAAAGAATGCTCTCCTCTGCGGCCTTTGATGTGATCTCCCAGGTGTGCCAAATAATGCCTTGGTAGCTTTCCAACCACTTTTGGTCATTTTACAAGTTTCGCCAGATGCCTTTGTATATTGGGCAGAACCAGATCTTGAAAAGGGACGACGTGACAGCTTTAACACCCATCATGTTCAAAGTATGCTCCATGTCCGGGCTGCATTGTCATTCATTAGCGATGAAGAGTTAGTGTCTTAATTTGAATCACCTGTCACTAACGGGTCTCCTTGGCTTCTGTCATCCCCAGAAACTTTTGTTAGAGGGATCTTTTCTTTTCGGCCACTGCTGCATGGCATGTGGGATCTTAGTTCTCCAACCAGGGGTCAAAACTATACCCCTTGCGGTGGAGTGGAAGTGCAGAGTCTTAACCACTGGACCACTAGGGAAATCCCTAGAGAGAACTTTTTTTTTTAATTGAGCTACCCCTTCTTTTCCCTCCTGCTTGTCTGAGCTACCCCTTCTCTTCCCTCCTGCTTATCCTCTCATAATACCTCACACTTCCTCTTTGTTAGCAGTCATCGCACCAACCTGTGAGTGCCTATTCACTCATTGCATCTCCCACTAAACTCTAATCTGTGGCGGCTGGCCCGTGCCTGCCTTGTGTATGTTTGTTTGTACACCACTCAGCCCTGATGCTAGCGGGTGAACAGTACATGTGGGGGTGTTGCGTGAGTGAAAGCCACTTTTGCTGCCTAAGAACTTACAGTGATTCTCCATTGTTTATCAGATACAGACGCTTCATTTCAGTTCTCAACTCCTTGGATTTTTCTCGTATAGGAGCTTTCAGATCTCTGGGCCCCTATCTGATTACTTGCATCTTCCTGCTGTAGGGTGTCTGCTCTGCCTGTCCATCCAGGGTAGTTTGTCCCCAAAGGCGGCTGCCATCTCCTTGGTTTCTTCTCTGTATACTTGCCACTCCCTCATGGAGAGAGATTCCTCTGCCCACTTGAACCTGGGCTGGCCTGTGACCAATTTGACCAATAGCCTATGATGGGAGTGACACTGTGCCAATTCTGGGCCTACTCTTTAAGAGAAGACAGTTTCCTATCCCTTAGAGCCCTGAACTGCCACTAATAAATACAGGCAAATAAGCCACGCGGAGAAGGCAGTGGCACCCCACTTCAGTACACTTGCCTGGAAAATCCCATGGACGGAGAAGCCTGGTAGGCTGCAGTCCATGGGGTCGCTAAGAGTCGGACATAGCTAAGTGACTTCACTTTCACTTTTCACTTTCCTGCATTGGAGAAGGAAATGGCAACCCACCGCAGTGTTCTTGCCTGGAGAATCCCAGGGATGGGGGAGCCTGGTGGGCTGCCGTCTATGGAGTCGCACAGAGTCGGACACAACTGAAGCGGCTTAGCAGCAGCAAGCCATGTAGAGGAGGCTGAGGCACTAGCAGGTGAGTGAAGAAGCTCCATTATCCAACCAGCCCAGTTGAGCCTTGAGGTGACTCCAGTCCCAGCTAATCCCTGTTGTTTTCTGACTGTAACTACTCAAGGAATCTGAGGCAGGACCACCCAGTCAAGTACAATCAGCCTATAGTTTTAAGCCACTGAGTTTTGGGGTGATTTGCTGTACAGCAATACATACTCTAAATACCAGCCTCCAAGGTCCCAAATGTAGATTTTTGGTAAAGCTTTTTTGTGCATGTCTAGTTGACAATAGTCCTGCCCTTCTCTGATTCCCATAGAACCTCTCCGTACCACGCATTTTGTTATCTAGCCGTACATATTAGTTTCCGTTTTCTATACTCCGTTCTGGACTCCATGACTTTGAAGATACCAAGCAATGGAAATATGTCTTTTGAGATCCCTTCAAGTACCAGTCCTGGACAAAATATAATTAATAACCTGTTGAACTGAGTTTCAAAGCATTCTTTGAGCTTTCTGCCAGCTCTTTTAGCTGTTAGTTTTCATGGTATCTTGGAGCATTCTTTCAAGTCATGGTTGTGAAAGTATGTCTGGTTGCAGGCAGCCCTCAAGATCCACCCAAAGACAGTATGCAACAGAGCAGTGGTTCTCCAAGTCTGGTCCTGGGTCAGCAGCATCAGTGTCAGCTGGGAACCAGTTAGACATGCAGATTCTAAGGTCTACCCTAGACCTGTGAAGTTCGAGGTTCCGGGAGTGGGGCCCAGCATTCAGTGTTTGAACAAGTCTTCCAGATAACTGTGATGCCTGCTGAAGTATGAGCGTCATTCTTGTAAGAGAAAAGAGTTCCCGGTTTAAGATAGAAGGCCTAGGATTTTCATTAAGCATTTATTAGATGTGCATTTGCTTGTGCGGGGTGTAGTGTTAGGGGCAGGGGATACTAAGATGGCTATAGGTTGGTCTCTACCCTTGTGTGCTGAGGGCGGGTGAGGTGGCTGCTCTGTTTACGTACGTATGAATGAGACATACCCCCAAATAATCTGTAGAAAACCCACACACTGAATGAAACAGTCCAATTTTTTTTTACCTTCACTTTTCTATTTAAGGATCAGATGCCATTATCATGAACTTAAATAAGCTTTAGGAACCCTTTTATCAGGATATGTTTTATTAAAGATTACTCCATTAGTAAGTAGCCTGTTTAAAATAGTATTCACACTCACCATTGAACAGAAAATCTAGATAAGTAGAAAGAAAATTAAAATAATTCATAATCCTACCACCAATAGCTAATATCATTTCAGTGCATTTTCCTCCCAGCTTATTAATACCCGGGTCTTTTTTCCTTTTTCTATATCTGCCTTACGCTCTTAGTAACATATTATGTGCATTCTAGGTCACTTGTTTCCTGAAGCTTCAGCATCTTTTGGTGAAATGGCCATAGTGTAGTCACGATGCTGTTTGCCCTGGGTGCAGCTGAGTAGTAGTGGAGACGATTACTGGTTCCCCTTTCCAGTGCTGTCCATGTCCTGCTTTCCCGTTGTTTATTCTCTTTTCTAATCAGCCCCATAGACTCCGCCCCCGTCTCTTCTCTCCACCTGTCCTACTTTTCTTCCTCCCCCTTTAGCTTGGTTGTCCACCCCTGGCTGGCGTGACCTTTCCACCCTTCTTCCCTTGATTTCTCTTCATCCTTCCTACACGAGGGCTGTTATCAACACACGGGGAAGAGCGTCCCTTCCTTGCATGTTCTCTGACTTGGCAAAGCTCTCTTCATACCTCTGTTGTTGGCTCTCATGTGAGGGTTACACATTTAGGGTCTGGGCTTGAGGCTAGAGAATTCTTATTTCTCGCCGCATCCCCTAGGACAAGTGAAAGGACTTCTTGTACTTCATTTGCAAAATGAATAAATAAAACCCCAAGGCCTGTGGGTCACCTGGAACTGCTGTTCACAAGTGCAGGACCCACTGGCAAGCCCCTAGGCTATACTATACAGGCTTCTGACCTTGATATACAGGCACTGTGATTCTTTCAAGGAAGCCTCTGAAAAAGCTCAAATCCAAAGCACAGGGGAGTATTGAGACAATATAGCCAAAACCAGAAGGAGCTCCTTTCAGGTCAGATAGGAAATGGACAGCATAGGAGAATAGAGGGTTTGGGAATGCTGTCCATGGTGGCCTAGGACCCATGACGGAGGGAATGTGTGTTTGCTTGAGACAAGATTAGAATCATTGCATCTTTGTAGAGAAGACCAGAATTGCTGTGAGACACAGCCTGTGAGGTAGACTGAGGTGAGACAGTAGAGGTGCTTCCCTTTTTTTCTTTATCTGAGAGCAGTAGTCTGTTCCGCAGTCATAATCCCCATCTTTGACAGAGACCCGTTCAGGAGGAGGAGGAGGAAGCTGGGAGGCTGAGGAAGGAAGGGAGAGAAGCATCTACTGAAACACCCGCTGAAGTGGCCTGGGAAGGAGCTTCCTGGTAAGCCAGAGAATGCAAACCAACGGAGCTGATTTCTGTTGTGATGACAGATGAGCTTCCTGCCCGTCCTGAGAGCACCCTGCCCGGGCAGGCGGAGAGGCAAGGGCCAGACCTTTGTGAGGACAGGGGCAACGCCACTGCCCAGCGGCCAGCCTGTCTCTCCTTAGAGACCAGCATGGCTGAGTTCAGTTGGAAGGCTGGGAAGACAGCACTTCTTGTTTGTTTCTGGGTCACATGTCAGATTAGTGGAGGATTATTTTGAGCTAAAAACAGTTATACTCAAGAGTTCAGAGTTTAGTTCTCTTCTGTGGTTTTGACTTGCTCTGCAATCATTGTGGCTTTGATGTTCTTAAACATACTTGGTTTTCCATTTTGGTCTTGAAAAAGTTAGGAGACACCTGACTGCTAATCTTTACTAGGGGGTGAAATTTCTGGCATCTCATAAACATTTAGTTTCATACAGAGATGACATGCAGCTTGAACTTGACAGGATTGTCAGCAGGCACTAAACAGGGTTGTTCTTTGCCCCCTCCCTTATGCTCTGTGATCCACCCGTGGTTGGCATGACCTTCACCTTCTATCCTGGACCAACTCCCTTTCATCCTTCATGATCCATTGCAGTGGTCAACCCGGAAAACCTTCCCTGACCTTTGCAGACTCTTAACCTCTGAGTCTCTGCAGCAGTCCCTGTTACTGGACTTATTTCATGTGGAGTGAAATTATACACATTTAGGGAGCTGGACACAGCAGCCATGTGTCATGTGCACATCCTATGGCCTGTGGCCCAAACAAATCACTGTTCCTAACCTCCAAATCCATTTTTGTGGCTCTGGAAGGCAACCCTTACCCTTCCACTCCACTTGGCTCTTGTAATAGGACTAAATGGGCCACCTTCATTTCTACTCAGGCAGCATTTGATGAGATTAGTCAGTGGTGACAGGCAGGTCTCATCCCCAACTGGGCCAGCCCTACCTGGCAGGACTGCACTTGCTCACCTTGATAGGTGGCAGGACAGTTACTGGGTGCCTTTTCGACCTGCTTCAAAGCTTCTTGTAACCTGGCAGTGAAGGAAATGCACAGCCTTCCAACTCAGTGACATTTAAGGCAACCACTCATTGGTCCAGGCAGCACAATAAATTGGTACTCAGCTGCTCCCAGTCTATTTTTCTGGTTAGAGCTATAAATAAAAGAAATGAGCGTGCCACTGCACGTGTGACACCAACTTGCCCCTCTCCCCAAGCAATCACGTCCTCGCCCTTGCTCTCTGGTTTGGTTCTGGTCCCCCAAAGGAACAGTATTAAGGATTGTATTTGGGGGTTGCCTAGCGCTATGTGTCTACATTTGAGTCCCCCACACACAAATAAATACAGTAAATGAATATATATATTTGAATTGCATATCCACCCCTACTGAACAGGTTATTCATTCATATGGAAATAGTTTGCACTAAATATAACTCCCCCAGTATTCTTATTTAGTCCCTCTTATTCAAGGGACTAAGTTGCATCTCTCAAGGGTGATATTTAAATGACAGTTACTGCAGTAACACAGAGTAATGACCTTGTGAAGTGTGGTATATTGGTGTGCTTATTCAGTAAATACTAGTTGTGATGTCTGAAGAGAACTCAAAAGGCAAGAAATCGTTTTTTTCCCACACAAATGATTGTGAAGTACAGCATTTTTAGAAACACTTCCCCCGCCCCCCATGATACCTTCAAATTCCTTCTCTTCTAAGTAGTGTTGCTTCCTGCCCCCCCAACTCAAATATTAAAAATAAAAACAAAAAATCTCCCTGCTCTTCCTCCCGTCCACCTCCCACGGCCTATACAAACAAAAAGGAAAAAAAAGAATAAGGAAGCTGTCCAATCAAAAGATCCTTACCTTCTCAGACTAAATCACTTTAATCAGTATGCTAGCAAATTCTGTCAGACTCCCCGACTTTTTAAGCAGTACATTATCAGACTCCGCGACTTTTTAAGCAGTACATTATTTAAGTTTCCGCCAAAGCTAAACCTTTGCCAGGCCCCAACCCACTCTCTGTAGAGGCTGTTGCCAGGTTGACTTCCCTGTCTCAGTCAAGAGGCCGCTCCTCAGCTCCGCTGGAAATTAATAAGGCCAATCAGAAATGCACAAAGCCTGCCCGGCCAATCGTTCTCCTCCAAGCGTTTGCCATCTCCTCTGCGGTCAGATAAATCACGTTAAAGCTGTTACACCAATGACCATAAATTAGGGGGCCTGGAGGTCCGCCCTCCGGAGGACAAGGCAGGCTAAGATGATTCCAGCGCGGGGGAGGGGAGGCGGCGCGTTACCTGCGGTTACAGCATCCCCGGGCCTCCCCGAGGACCGGCGTCTGGACTGCGCCCAGCTGTGGCCACGGCGCTTCTCGGAGATGGTGCGATCCCCCAGGTGCGGGGGCTCCATCTGCGCCGCTCCGCCAGACTATTTACAGCCAAGGTTCGGCCGGTGATTGCTGGCATGGAAAACTCATTTCTCAGCCCGGATTTTTATTTACACTCTTACTAAGGAGCCTTCACTCACGTCGGAATGGCAGCGAGTGGCAGCGGCGAGCTTTGGCCCCGGGCCAGGCAGCCGATCTGGGGCGGGTGAGCCGCCTTCGCCGGCGACCGTCCGCCCAGAGCGCGCGATGGGCGCGGGGACAAAGGCGCCAGAAGCCGGGCTGCGAGAACCTCGGTGCCTCAGCACCCTGGAAAAGTTCGGTGGCTTTGTGACTGGATTTCCTTTTGCAGTGTTAGCCGGTTCCCCGCCCCCTTTCCTACCACTCTCTTGGCAGACGTGGAACGTGAGGAAACAGGAGAGTGATGTGCTTTATTAACTCCATCCAAACCCCTAGGTCAAGATTCCGCCCTCCCCCAGGCCCCTTTCCACCCGCCCAAGCCTCCCCTGCCGGGTGTAGCCGACGCATCCAGCGGGGACAGACTGGCAGTGACTACTCCCGGGAGGGAAACTTCCTGGCTGTTCTTTCCGTTGGCGCCGCCTGAAACCCTGAGCAGGCCGGTGCGTGTGCACGTGTGCCTGCAAATCCTGAAAACCCGCCAGCAGCCTGGCACATCTGGGGCTCCCACCACGCAAATTCATGCCAGAGAGCAGTAAAGCCCAGGTCAACTGCTGGGAGACAATGGACTGTGCTCTTAAAGGCTGGCCAAGCCCGAGAGCTCAGTAAAATGACGGCCCGACTCTCGAGTCCTGTGCAAAGCCTAACACTTGAGGCCGGTGTTTTTTTTTTTCTCCCTAAAATAGCAGGGGAAAGGGAGCAGTGTTGTTTGGTTTTGGGGGCGTTCAGTTTCTAGGAATTTCCCCTTAGCTATAGAAATGGTGATTTCTACTCCTCTCCTCTGTTCTCAGCCTCGGGAAGAATGGGTACTATCTGTATGTTCCTTTCTCCTGCACAGTTCCTCTGATTCTAACACTTTCTCCCTCTTGTCCTCTAATCCCCCTCCCATATGATAGCATCGCTGTTGCCCCTTTCTTCCCAGAAAAGAGCGGTGCTTGCCCTGCCCTCCTGACCCTAATTTCTGTCATTTCCCTCAGAAAGTCTCCTTCCCCTGTTCCTGGGTGGCAGAGCACGGGGAGGAGGACCTAACTGGGCTACCCCACAGCCTCCCCAGCCCCGCAGTCCAGTGAGGGGCACTTTTCTGGACTGGATTGTGTCCCTCCCAGTTCACTGGTTGAAAGACCCAATCCCACACCACCTCAGAATGTGACTGTATTTCAAGACTCCCCCTTCAAAGAGGTAATTCAGATAAAATGAGGTCATTCAGGTGGGGCCCAATCCAGTAGGACTAGGGTCCTTATAGGAGGAAATTTGGCCCTGGCCGCATACACACAGGCAAAAGACTGTGAGGGCAGCAAGAAGGCCCAGCCAGGCCGCAGGGAAGCCAGCCCTGCCAACACCTCGACTGTGGACTGAAAGCCTCCAGAACTGTGAGACAATACATTCTGCTGTTGAAGCCACCCAGTCCGTGATGTTTTGTTATGGCAGCCCTAGCAGACTGACCTGGGCACGAAGGAAACCTGCCTGGAACATTCCTGTGGCCCTCCATCCTCTTCCATGACTTGGAAACTACCTGGGATGGCTTTGGCCCAGCACAGTTTTGTTATATTCCAGGTGATCTTTTTTTTTTTTTTTTTTTTAATACGAAATTACCAACTAGTGAAATTTCTCTGTTGGTAGAGTGTTATTCATGCCCCTACTGTTTAATTTTCAGTTTTGTGCTATGTAGGTTTTACAGAAAAATTATAGGACAGTCGTTTGAATTTCAGAGGAACAGCAAATAATGTTTTGATTATGTTCCAAATGTTGCATGGGATATGCTTATAATTTAAAAAATTCTTTATCTGAAATTCAGATTTAAGTAGATGTCTTATACTTTGTGAAATTGGCCAAAGCTAGTTCTGGGGTGTGTGTGTGTATTATCTGAAATTCAGACTTAAGTAGATGTCTTATACTTTGTGAAATTGGCCAAAGCTAGTTCTGGGGTGTGTGTGTGTATTATCTGAAATTCAGACTTAAGTAGATGTCTTATACTTTGTGAAATTGGCCAAAGCTAGTTCTGGGGTGTGTGTGTGTATGTCCTTAATGTCTTTACACAGTGGTTCTCACATTAGAATCACTGGAGAACATTTCAGAAATACTGATGGCTGGGTCCCTCCCTGGAGGGATTCAGATTTAATTGGTTTAAGAATTTTTTTTTTAAGCTCCCCAGTGATTTTAGTGTGCAGACAGGTACTAAAATCCCTGCAGGAAGAGATGGGTATTAACTAATTAAATGTTGCTACCACGTTGTTGGATTTGGGTTCCCTTAAGCTTAAATTCTTTGGGTTTTGTTCTGCTAAAAATGTCATCTTACCACTCTGACTGCTAAGCCCAGAGGGAGAGGTCAAGTAGATCATTGAAAAATACCCTGTTAGTATGGGAAACGGTTTTCTTACTTCAGGTCAACTGAGCCCATAAAGAGAGATGTCAAGAGCCGTAATATTGATACCACTGCAGATAACTCTCCATTCTGACACTTCTGATTTTGTAATAAACAGTGCAGCTGGGGACCATGGTAAAAGATTTACATTTCACTGTTACTTTTATTATAGGTCTGTGCTCAAGAATGTACAATGTTTTAAGCACACTTCTTGTTCAAAGGAATTTGAACAGAATTTTGTTCAGTTCTTCCAGACCCTGGGTATATCCTCTTCTTCAGCTGTTAATTGTCAAGCACGAAGAGCTGAAAAATGTATAGAAAGTTCAGGTACCATGGCTAATACCCCTGGGGTAGCACACACCATTTACTCTGCTTGGGTAAGGGCCTTATATTTGACTCTGGTACTCAATTTCATGCTGAAAGTAAATCTTGCCAATGTAAACCTTCATAATAAGTGCTAAGGAGATGCCGGCATAGAGCTCCAGCTGAATAGAGTCTAACTGGAGAGGGAAATAAGATCCTGTGGCAGAAATACATTTTATAGATGATGATATTGGTGGGTGTGATGATACTGATTAATTAGTACAAAGTTCAAAGCTTAAGACTGGAGATCAGTGTGAAAGGGCTTTGTTAAAAATGCTATCTAACATGTATGTAGGCGATGGAGGTTTTGTAAGCACTGCTTCTTCTCTGATGAGAAGTTCCAGAAAACCGTTGGAGCGGGAGAGAGTTGAGTGTAAAGTCGAATTTTGGATTTGAAATCCTGTGTTTAGTGCTGCTTGGCTCTGGGTCCTTGTGCAACTACTTAGCCTACCTGGACCTTTGCTTCCTCATCTGGAGAAGTGCTTCTAGAATGGCAGAATAATGACCTGAAAATCTATTACTCCATATAAGCAAAGAATACTGGTAAAAGTTGCCTCAGATCACCTTTTTCAGAACTCTGGACACTCACTTCAACAATCCAAGGAGTGTTTATTCGGTAACAAAAGCCGAATCATAATAGGAACAAGGTGGCAATTCAGCTGAACCAGTTTCTTTGTGCTCTCTCTGCACCTGTGGTAGCCCTGAGCAACAACAGCCTTGTGACTACAGTATCTCTGAGGTCCAGCAGACTAGCAGATTGTGTGTGTAGCTCTCCCAAAATCCCCAGCCCCAGAGAATAGTCACTATTTGAATCTCACTCTCTAGAATGGCCCGCATTCTCAGCACTTAACTTTACCTGTAAACAGCTCTGTAAAGAATTCTATCTCCAAGATGGTAGTTGAAAACAATCGGCAACATCACAGCTATCTAAGGCAGTCATACCCATTGAGGTTAACAAGAAGCTGACCAAAATACTGAAAAAGGGGAAAAGCTAGTGAAGATGTCCATAGAAGGCTTTGAAAAGCCATAGCATATTATTGAAGACATAAGAGTTTTTGCACATGTGCAGGGCAATGTGCAAACCCAGGAAAGACCTAACTGACGTTAAAGCCTACCAGGCCCTTCTGTCCATGAGATTTTCCAGGCAAGAGTACTGGAGTGGGTGGCCATTTCCTTCTCCAGCAGATTTTCTGACTCAGGGATGGAACTGTGTCTCCATTAGCAGACGGATTCTTTACCACTAAGCCACCTGGGAAGCCCATTGTAATGACTATTTGCATCTGTTTGCATTGTATTTTAAGGCATACAGTGCTAATCATGATAGCACTTATGGTGGTCCTAAGTATGAAAACAAGCACTCTGTTTCCTTCAGGTTCTATTGTACATTGGTAAGTTGGCCAAATGTCCCCTGACTCAATGGTTAGAACTTCCAGGAATTAGAATTTTTTTTTCCACCTAGGACAGAGATCAGAAATTTCACTGTTCTCCAGAATATTATAACTTTATTTTCCTCAATGACCAAACTCAAAAGGGAGGTAGGAATGTCTAATTCAGAACTACTGAGACTGCTATTCTCAGTTCCACAGCTCTTTAATCAGGGTGCTTAAACAGTGTGAAATGACTTGTTTCGGGACATTTTGCGGCTGCAGCTTCACGTTTTTCCTGCCCTTATGTCAACAGTACCCCACTCCCATCTCCCAACAGTGCCTTCTGAATAAGCTAATCTGCTTTTATTTTTTTGTGACTAGATTTGTTAATTAAAATTTTAAACAAGGATAAAAGAGAAAGCTCATATGTGTATGCTCCTTTCAGAAGAGTGCCATCCACCAGATCTTCACTCACACTTTCCAAAGACCTGTCCCGCTGGACCAGCAAACCGATCAGATCTTGTCCTTGCAAGGCAATCAGGGTGCACGGCTCCCTGCTTCATGCTCAGTCACATGAAGACGGAATCAGTAAACCAGAGGAGGTTAGGTGACTGGAAAATCTCATCAGAAGTGGAAGATATGAGGCCAAAAACATAGGGAAATGTACTAAGAGAGCAGCAGTCTTTTCAGGGCTCTAATGACAGAAAAAGCAATTAAAAAGGCAGACAGATTGCTCGGATATATAATTTATTCTTTGGCCTGTCGTTTAATTAAAGGAAAAGTAGGATGGCAACAAATTTGAAGTATTTTGTAGATAGGGATTTTTAAATGAGTTTGAGAATTAAAAAAAAATTTTTCATACTCGTAATTTAAAAATTTTATTTTCCTTCAAATATAAGCTAACACTCATAAGCAACAGTCTTGGGAGCCAAAGAACTATTTCACTCTCCCAAGGGTCATGAATGGTACACCATGAGATAGGCTTATCATGAGTGAGGACTTAAAGACCTTTGTTTCCCTGTTCTACACTCATAGCCCCAACAGCCATAATTTTCCTAGTTTACTAATGATTATAAGCTGCACAAAGAAGCAAAAGCAAGGTGTGGCGAACTCTTGCTGTGATGTCATCATACCCATCCGTTAGAGTCTCTGCATTATTTTGGTTTCTTTTTTTATTTCCTTAGGTACAAAATGCTAAATAGGAGGTGAGCTCTTCCACATTCAGGTGACATCCCCCCCACCCCACCCCGGCCCCGTTTTGCTTTTTTCCCACAAACAGGTTTTGTTTGTTGTTTTTTTTTTTTTCCTTTTCATGGTAAAGATCGTGAGCATTTAAAAACAAAAAAGTAGGTATGTATGTCAAACTATAAAGGATTACAGTAATATGTGCTGTGGTTATTGCTGTCTAAAAGACACACAAACTGCTAGGCAACTCAGAATCTGAAGGACTCTTGTCTGACAACAGTCTGTCCACGTGGGCTACTGTGTGGTGATGGAGTCTCTGCATTGTTGCTGGAAGTCTGCTTTCCCCATATTCACTCTTCCAGGTTCCAAACGGAGGATTATTTCCCAAGTTACAAATATGCTTCCTTAATGCCATTTTATTTTTTAGTTTATAATTTTAATCACTGTATCCCAAATCCTGCAGAGCCAGGTTATCTGTACTTTGTTTCAGTTGTCAGTTGCTGTATAAATAAAATACGCAAATCTTAGCTGCTTGAAACCACAACCATTTGTTCCTGTTTCTGTGCATCAGAAATTGGGGCAGGGCTCAGTGTGGATGGTTCCTCTCTGCTCTGGGATGTCTGTGACCTCTGTTGGAATGGCTTGAAAGTTGAGAGCTGGCTGGGCCTCTCTCTTATATATCACCTGGAGTGATTCAAGTGGGGTTTGAGAATCAAAGATGGGCTCACTCCCAATTTCGGAGCACTTAGGTTCTCCCCCTGGTGGCCTCATCACTCAGTAATTTAGTCTGACATTTGCAGGGCGGCTGGTTTCCAAGAGTGAAAGCAGGTGCTACAGACCTCTAGAGACATAGGGTTGGAATTCTCAGAATGTCATTTCTGCATTCTATTAATCAACGCAAGTCACAGGCCAGACCAGTTCAATGGATGGGTATACAAACACTGCATTTTGATGAGAAAATGAACATTTGCACACTGACATAGAAGGCATAGTTGGCAGCCAGCTTTGAAGACAATCTGCTGCAGCTTTCAAGAGGTAAACTGATATGCTAAGCACTACTCGTGAGAGAATGCTAAGACTCCTCCATCTTCCATGGAGAAAAATCTAAAGGTATCTAATCCAAAGATGGACTCTTTTCATGGGTTTCTACTGTTGAGGGGAGGAGGTGTGATAAGCATTAGGGTAAAAGTAAAGGTGAGAAGAGCTGGGTGGATGTTATAATTGAATCATTTTTAATATAAGTATTTCTTATCTAGTCAGCTCTTCTGAACTAGGCTTTAGATGATCTATAGTCTGCTTTTCAGCTCTCTTTTATGGATCAGTACTCTGATTATTTTTAACTTTGTGTCAGTATTCTCTAAGTTACTTAACTTACTGGACTCTAGAACTAAGCTGTTAGCATTTTTTGATGTTTTATCCCACCTGTTAGGGTAACTTTTCTCTAAAGTATGTTACATTTTACTAACAGTTTGTAATTACTTAAAATGCTTAAATGGCAGAGGGGAATCTTGAGTCTTACTTGTCTTCAGCAAGGATATTAGTCACTAGCCCTCTCAAGAATACTTCTTTGGATAAAAGGGTCAATTCAACAAGGAGATATATAACATTTGTAAATGTTTATGCACATAATAGAGGAGCACCTAAATGTACAAAGCAAACACTAACATACCTAAGGAGAGAAACAGACATCAGTACGATAATAGTAGGGGGTTTTAATAACCCACTTACATCAATAGAAATCACTCATAGGCAGAAAATCGAACATATGCCCTTAAATGACAAATTAGACAAGATGGATTTAACAGAAATAAAGCATTCCATCCAACAGCAACACAAAATGCATTTTTTTCCAGTGTGCATGGAACATTCTCCAGGATAGATCATGTTTTAGGCCAGAAAACAGTATTAACAAATTTAAGAAGACTGAAATCATATCAGCCATTTTTTCTCACCATGGTGCTATGAAAGTAGAAATCAATTACAAGAATAAAATCAGAAAATTCACAAATATGTGGCAATTAAGCTACCAAACAAAGCAATAGGTCAACAGAGAAATCATAAAAACCTTGAGACAAGTGAAAATGGAAATAAAATGTATGAAAACCTATGAGATGAAGCAAAAGCGGTTCTAAGAAGAAAGGTTGTAGTGACAACTGTATACTTCATGAAACAAGAAAATCTCAAATAAACAATCTAACTATATCTCAAGGAATTAAAAAGAACAAACAAAGGTTAGTAAAAAGAAGGAAGTAACAAAGATCAGAGCAGAAACAAATGAAATAGAGACTAAGAAGACAATAGCAGATACCCGTGAAGCCAGGAGATGGTCTTTGATTGCAAATCTTCAGTGAGACTTACTGAAAGGAAAAGAGAAAGGGCTGAAAGAAATTAAAAGGAGACATCACAACAGATGCCACAGAAATACACAGGTTCATGAAACTACTGTGAACAACTGCATGCCAACAACCTGAACAACCTAGAACAAACAGCTACATTCCTGGAAACATACAACATTCTAAGGCAGAGTCACGAGGAATAGGAAGTCTGAACAGACCAATTGTTAGTAAGGAGACTGAATCAGTAAAACCTTCCAAAAAACAAAAGGATCAAGTGGCTTCATTGGTGAATTCTAACCAACTTTCAAAGATGAATTAATACAATACCAAAATCAGATTAGGACATCACAAGGAAAGAAAATTAAAGGCCAATATCCCTGGTAACCATAGATGCAGAAATCCTCAACAAAATATTAGTAAACCAAATTCAACCATATATTAAAAGGACCATACATCATGATTAAGTGGGATTTATTCCAAGGCTGCAAAGATGGTTTAACATCTTCAAAACAAGGTGATACACCACGGTAACAAAATGAAAGATAAAAATTATATTATCATCTCAATAGATACAGAAAAAGTATGTGACAAATTTCTAACATTCATTTATGATGAAAACTCAACAACATGAGTATAAAGGGAATTCACCTGAACACAGTAGAGACCATATATAACAAGTCCATAACTAACACCACACTCAGAGATGAAAAGCTGAAAACTTCTCCTTTAAGATTAGAAACAAGATGAGCATGCTTACTCTTGTCACTTTTATTAAACACAGTATTAGAAGGCAAGAGAAAGAAAAGGCATCCAAATTAGAAAGAAGTAAAACTGTCACTATTTGCAAATGACATGACAGTATACGTTAAAAAACCTAAAGACTTCCTAAAAAATAAATCCACTAAGTTGCAAGATACAAAATTAGTAAACTGAAATATGTTCCATTTCTATACACTAATAACAAATTATCAGAAAGAGAAATTAAAGGAAAAATCCCATTTACAATTGCAACAAAGAGAATAAAATTTCTAGGAATAAATTTAACCAGGCAGGTGAAACACCTGTACACTGAAAACTATAAGACATTGATGAAAGAAAGTTAAGACACAAATAAATGGAAAGATACACTGTGCTGATAGACCAGAAGAATTAATATTGTTAAAATATACTACCTAAAGCACCTACAGATTGAATGCAATCTCTGTTAAAATTCCAATGGCATTTTGCACAGAAATAGGACAAACAGTCCTAAAATTTATATGGAACCACAAAAACCCTACATAGGCAAAGCAATATTGAGAAAGAAGAACAAGGCTATAAGCATCATGTTCCCTGATACAACTATAACATTGCTTGATAACGGATACACAGCCCAGTGGAACAGCATAGAGAGCTCAGAAATAAACTCATGCATATAGGGTCAGTTACATAACAGAGAAGCCAAGAATACACATTGGGGAAAGGACACTCTCTTCAACAAATGATATACTGAAAACTGGACAACCATATGCCAAAGAATGAAACCAAGTGATTACTTACACCATAAACAAAGACTTGAATGTAAGACCTGAAACCACAAGGCTCCTAGAAGAAAACACAGGTGGTAAGTTCCTTGACATTGGCCATGACAAACGTTTTTTGGATTTGGCACCTGGGGAAAAACAAACAAGAGTGATCATACATCGAACTAAAATGCTTCTACACAGCAAAGGAGACCGTCAACAAAATGAAAAAGTGCTGAATGGGAGAAAATATTCGCACATTGTAGGCACTTATCTGATAAATGGTTAATATTCAAAATATATAAAGAACTCATACAGCTTAAAATCAGTTTAAAAAAATGGACAGAAAATCTGAATATACATTTTTCTGAAGATGACTACATACAGATGGCCAACAGACACATGCCAAGAGGTTCAGCATCACTAATCATCAGGGAAATGCCAATCAAAACCATGAGATATCCACTCACACCTCTCAGAAAGGCTATTATCAAAAAGACCTTAATAAGTGTTGGCAAGGATATGGAGAAAAAAGTTGTTGGGAATGTATATTGATGGTGCCACTATGGCAAACAATATGGAAGTTCCTCAGAAAATTAAATAGAACTACCATTAAAATCCTTAAAGGAGGGAACTGGGTTGGGGGAGGAGGGGCAGAGGTCGCAATATTGTTTCAAGTTGGATAAATTGACAGGAGCGAGAGATACACTGTGATCCATCCCTACCTCCCATAGCGTTGCTGGGCCCTGTTTCCCTCCTCGGCCCCCAAGAGCTGGGTGCCCTTTTCTGCAGGGTTTCCAGGCCCCCGCTCCAGGGCCAGGCTGACCCGACTTGCTAGGCTTCATGAGAACTTCCAGAAAGTGGAAAAATATCAGAGAGGGCACGTATGGAGTGGTGTACAAAGCCAAAAACAAGTTGATGGGAGAAGTGGTGGCGCTTAAAAGAATCCGCCTGGACACTGAGACAGAGGGTGTGTGTACCCAGTACTGCCATATGGGAGATCTCTCGGCTTAAGAAGCTTAATCACCCTAATATTGTCAAACTGCTGGATGTCATTCACACAGAAAACAAGCTCTACCTGGTTTTTGAGTTTCTGCACCAGGATCTCAAGAAATTCATGGATGCCTCTGTGCTCACTGGCATTCCTCTTCCCCTCATAAAGAGCTACTTCTTCAGCTGCTCCAGGGCCTAGCTTTCTGCCACTCTCATCGGGTCCTGCTCCAAGACCTCAAACCTCAGAATCTGCTTATCAACTCAGATGGGTCCATCAAGCTAGCAGACTTTGGACTAGCCAGAGCTTTTGGGGTCCCTATTCGCACTTACACCAACGAGGTAGTGACTCTGTGGTACTGAGCACTGGAAATCCTTCTGGGCTGCAAATACTACTCCACAGCTGTGGACATCTGGAGCCTTGGTTGCATCTTTGCTGAGATGGTGACTCGCCAAGCCCTATTCCCTGGAGACTCTGAGATTCACTAACTCTTCCGGATCTTTCTTCCCTGGAGACCCCAGATGAGGTGGTTTGGCCAGGAGTTACTTCTATGCTGGATTATAAGCCAAGTTTCCCCAAGAGGGCCAGGCAAGATTTTAGCAAAGTGGTGCCACCCCAGATGAAGATGGATGGAGCTTGTTATCGCAAATGCTGCACTACGAGCCTAACAAGCGGCTTTCAGCCAAGGCAGCTCTGGCTCACCCTTTCTTCCAGGATGTGACCAAGCCAGTACCTCACCTTCGACTCTGATTGCCTTCTCAAGCCCCTACCCCCAGTATCACCCTCTCCTCCAGTGCAAGTGTGATCTGGCTCAGCCCAGGCTCTTAGCTCACTGATCTTGTCTGGTTGCCTTAGCACTCACCTGCTCCTCTTAGCTGGTCCACTCTGGAATGATGGGGTGGAGGGAAGAAATAGGTGGAATTGAAAGGATGCTTCAGTATTAGATGCACTTAAGTCAGCCTCCACTATCCTCTCTGCCTCCTCTTAGTCATTGCCTAAGAGGGCTGTTTTTTAAAAAAAAAACAAAATAAAAAGACTTTCTCCTCCGTCCACATAAGGTTTGCCATCCCAGTCTCTGAAAGCCCCACTATTATTATTTTCTGTATCTGGGATGATAGAGACCCCAAGCCTTCGGAGCCACTGTGTAAGGCCAACTTATAGCAGTGGGGGCTAATTTGGAACCTCTGAAAACCAAGCAAAACAAAAACGTGATGGAGGGGCCTGTTTCAAAGAATTAGGTTAAAAAAAAATAGATCCAACTGGTTTATATCCTAGTTTTAGTGTTTCATCTCACCTAACATCTGGGAGACTCAAGACTCCCGGTCTCTGCAGTCCTGGTGGGGCTGCAGTAGAAATGATGGCTTCTAGGCTTCTTGCCTCTCCCTCCTATGGGCAAGATGTGTCTAGGAGGCTCTGAGACAGGGACTGCACTTCACCTTCACCTTAGGAAGCAAGTGAAAGATGTTTGAATTTTTCTCTTCAAGATTCTTGAGGTGCTAGGTCCCATCTTCCTCTGAAGGCCACCCCGTAAGAGTAAAAGTTAAGGTTGAGACATCATTTTGAGAATTCTGAAACTCAGGGCAGTAACTGAGTGGGAACATTGGGGAAAAAGTATTTATTTAAAAGAAGGATGAACGATTATATTTCAGGCTATAGTTGTTTTTTAAGTGGGAATGGGTGGGGACTTGTTGCCATGTGCACCTTGGGGTTTGTAATGCAAATATATATTTAAAATTTTTTTTTTCTTTTTAGGAATTTTTTTTCTCTTCTCCCACCTTTTGTCCTTGAGTGTTCTTGCTGTTAACATTATTTGTAATTTAGTTTGTAACTGATTAAAAAAAAGTTCCTAGTTTAAAAAAAAAAAATCCTGAAAGACAATGCTATTAAAGTGCTGTGTGCAATATGCCAACAGATTTGGAAAACTCAGCAGTGGCCACAGGACTAGAAAAGGTCAGTTTTCATTCCAATCCCAAAGAAAGGAAATGCCAGAGGATGTTCAAACTGCTGCATAATTGTGCTTATTTCACATGCTAGCAAGGTAATGCTCAAAATCTTTCAAGCTAGACTTAAGCAGTATATGAACTAAGAACTTCAAGCTGGATTTAGAAAAGGCAGAGGAATCAGAAGATCAAATTGCCAACATCTGCTGGATCACAGAAAAAGCAAGAGAATTCCAGAAAAACATCTGCTTCACTGACTAGGCTAAAGCCTCTGACTGTGTGGATCACAACAAACTGTGGAAAATTCTTAGAGAGATGGGAATACCAGATCATCTTACCTGTCTCCTGAGAAACCTGTATGCAGGTCAAGAAGCAACAGTTAGAACTGAACATGGAACAATGGACTGGTTCAAAATTGGGAAAGGAGTATATCAAGGCTGTATATTGTCACCCTGCTTATTTAACTTCTATGCAGAGTACATCATGCAAAATACCAGGCTGGATGAATCACAAGCTGGAATCAAGATTGCTGGGAGAAATATCAGTAACCTCAGATATGCAGATGTCACCACCCTAATGGCAAAATGTGAAGAGGAACTAAAGAGCCTTTTGATGAAGGTCAAAGAGGAGAGTGAAAAAGCTGACTTAAAACTCAACATTCAAAAAACTAAGATCATGGCATCCAGTCTCATCACTTTATGGCAAACAGATGGGGGAAAAAATGGAAACAGTGATAGACTTTACTTTTTTGAGTTCTAAATCACTGTGGACGGTGACTGCAGCCATATTAAAAGATGCTTGTTCCTTCGAAGAAAAGCTATGACAAACCTAGACAGAGTATTAAAAACCAGAGACATTACTTGTCAACAAAAGTCTGTGTAGTCAAAGCTATGGTTTTTCCAGTAGTCATGTATGGGTGGGTATGAGAGTTGGACCATAAAGAAGGTGAAGCACTGAAGAATTTGGTGCTTTTGAACTGTGGTGCTGGAGACGACTTTTCAGAGTCCCTTGAACTGCAAGGAGATCCAACCTAAAGGCAATCAACCCTGAATATTCATTGGAATGGCTGATGCTAAAGTTGAGGCTCCAATACAAAGCGTCAAATCTTTGGAAAAGACCCTGATGCTGGGAAAGATTGAGAGCAGGAGGAGAAGGAGGCAAAAGAGGATTAGATTGTTGGTTGGCATCGTTGACTGAATGGACATGAGTTTGAGCACACTCTGAAAGACAGGGAAGCCTGGCATGCTGGAGTCCCTGGGGTTGTAAAGAACTGGAAGCGGCTGAGCGAGTGAACAGTGACCATGTGACCCATCAATTTACTTCTGGGCATTTCTCCAGGATAAATGAGAACACTAGTTTAAAGACTTAAATGTTCTCTCACGTTCACTGTCACATTTCTTACTGCAGGAAACAACCTGAATGTCCATCAAAAAATGAATGGATAAAGAAATTGTGGTATGTATGTATTTTTATAGGTAGATATAATGGAATGTTAATCAGCCATAAAATAACTAAATCTTGCCATTTGTTACAACATGGGTAGACCTTCAGGGCATTACATTCATTATGCTATATCTTATGAAATAAGAGAAAGACAAATACTGTAGGATCTCACTTATATGTGCATTCTGAAAAAATATTTAAGAAAAAACTAATTTCTGGATACAGAGAACGGATGGTTGGAGAAGGCACAGAGTGGGGAGTTGGTGAAATAGGTATAGTTATAAAATAAATAAGCCCTGGGTATATAATATACAGCATGGTGCCTATACTGTAACTGCATATTATTTGCTAATAATACTATATTGCATATTTGAAAGCTGCTGAGAGAGTAAATCTTAACAGTTTTCATCA
Source organism: Capra hircus (assembly GCF_001704415.2). NCBI lineage: Eukaryota > Metazoa > Chordata > Mammalia > Artiodactyla > Bovidae > Capra > Capra hircus. The sequence goes on along the minus strand of NC_030812.1, from coordinate 50,235,756 downwards.
CAAGGAAAAAGTTTGTAATACTATATAGTAATAGACGGGCTTCCCTGGTAGCTCAGTTGGTAAAGAATCCGCCTGCAATGCAGGAGACCCCGGTTTGATTCCTGTCGGAAAAATCCCCTGGAGAAGGGATAGGCTACCCTCTCCAGTCTTCTTGGGCTTCCCTGGTGGCTCAGGTGGTAAAGAATCCACCTACAATGTGGGAGACTTGGGTTCGATCCCTGGGTTGGGAAGATCTCGTGGAGGAGGGCATGACAAGCCACTCTAGTATTCTTGCCTGGAGAATCCCCAAGCCTGGTGGGCTACAGTCCATGGGTTGCAGAGTCGGACACGACTGAGCGACTAAGCACAGCACCGCATGGTAATAGATATTCACTATACTTAATGTGCTCATTTCACAATATGTACACATCAAATCACCAAGTTGTACACCTGAAACTAATACAATGTTGCTTGTCAGTTATACCTCAATTAAAAAAAAAAAAAAAGAATTACCTGTTTGGAGTAGTTCTTGGGAGCAATGTCCATGGTAGTTCAGAGGCACTGGTGAAATATATAGTCTTGACTACTGATTTCCTGTGAAGACCTACAGTGTTGGCATCCATTCCCATCTGATTTTCTTTAGAGTCTATTCACAGTTGACAATTCCCCATGAGGCCATGGCCCTCTCATCTCATTCCATTACCTGATATGAAGAAACTTCTTAGTGAATTGAAAGAAGTGACACACAAAATTTTGCTAAAGGTATCCTATATACATATATATATATATAATATTTTATTTTAAAACGGCATTGAGCATATACATTTCTTTAGCTTTTTCCAGGGAACATTGCACCTAAGTTTCAAAACACACAAAATAGATCCCCTTTACTAAACAGGCTTCATTTTTGGGTTACAAAAGTCAAGGTTTCACAATCACAAAGCATAAAGGTTACATGGTGCCAAAACCATTTTCAGGCAGATTCTTAATTTCTCTGTATGTAGGGTATTTTCTTGGAAACCCAGACCATGATACATTCCTTACAAATGATCTCCACTGGGGGCCTCCCTGGGTTTCCAGAAGAAACAAAGAAAATGGAGGCAAAATAGGAATCAAAGAGTAATCTCAGGACTTCCCAAACACAAAATACTATGGAAAATTGGAGGACACGAGATTCTCCTTCAAGTACATCACAGTAGAAAACATCACATTTACAGCCTCATTTGGTCTCTGTCTACCTGGTCGCTACAGAAACAAAACTTCATCTAAGACGCCAAGGCAAAATTAAAGCTATTTACACAAATCACATCGTGGGTTAGAAAGAGCAGCACTTCCCTAGTCTGGCACTCAGATCACAAAGGGCCACCGTGGTGCTTACAGAAGAGGCAAGTGGGGCTGCTCATGTAGTGTTCTTTGAAAAATCCCAGTGTACACACATAAGCTACATCACCCACATGGGACCGAAGTGTGCTGGGGGGGGGGGGATGGGGGGTCTAGGGAGTGCAGGCTGCGACCTGTCTCTGCAATTCAAAGTCCTCAAAAATCCACATTCCTAATGTCAAATTCTGTCAGGTGGCCAGATACTGTTTCACTGTCATCTTAGATCTGCTACCTTCTAGAGTCAGCCTGGTGGGTTTTTTGCATAGACAGTGACTCTCACTGCTTTTTTCCATGTGTCCCAGTAGCATGAACACCGAAAATAGAATCTCATTAAAGCTTAACATGTTCAGTCTGAAAACTGGAGCTACCGGGTCATTTAAGGGAAGGTAAGATCCTCAGACGGTGGTGGAAAGAAAACCACTGACCTTTGAAATAAAGTTGATTGGCAGATGAGCGAGGAGGTTAGACCAGAGTCGTAAAGATGTGGGAGGTGGTTTTTTTTTTTCCCCCCAAGTTTCTACATTAGTGCTCTTGGTAAACTGAAAACCCTGCCGGAGTGGCCAACATCTGAGGCCAACTCTAGATCTGGGACTCTCATCTCTGTCTACCAGTATCTACTGACAGCTGTGATTCTTTCCAAGGAGTAAATGAACACTGAGAAGAATTAAAAAAAAAAAAAAAAAAAGCACAGCTGATTTCATGCAGCCCCATGTTACGGGGTAAACTGTTAGGGATTAAAAAAAATTAAATACCCCCAATTCCACAAAGCTGTAAACAGTGGAAGATAATAAATCCCCACTTTGGGGGCTTTGTCCCATTAGAGGATTACTTGGCCTCGTCCAGTTTTCGCTTCTCTGCTCCCTCACTAAGAAGAGCCTTTAGGCCGGCACAGCCACAAGAGAACATGCCCTCCAGTCTTAAGGCTGCTTGCACTGCTCTGATTTTGGTGTAGGGAGAATACAAGTTTTGCTGTTGCCTGACAAAACAGCAGTGTGGATGGAGCGTGAGTTGGGGGTCTTTAAGGAAGAGTGTCACCAAATGTTCAGAAGAGCAGAGGCCAGCCCAACACGGAGATTCAGAACTGAGACAGCCTTTCATGAAAGAAAGTGGCCACCCCACCGACCCGCCAGACAGCCATAAAGACAACCAGGAAATCAAAAGCTTTTCATTAAGCAAGACTTCCTCTGAGGCCACCAGGGCAAGCAAACAGGACTGATACACAAGACAGGCAAGATAAGAGAACCAAGTATAAATATGTTCTGCAGAATTTGGTGTTGCCATTTGACCTTTCCAGGAATGCTCCAAGGGCCAAATGATTTGTAGACACAGTTAGTACCTGGGGATGGGATGATCCAGAGCCTGGGTGAAAAATAAGGCTGAAATGGAGGAAGCTCAACTCACAGAGCATCCATGCTGGGCAGACCTGCCACGGGCATTAACAAATCATGTTTTTCCCACATCTGATTCATCTCTTGTGGTTTCCCTCCCACCCCAAACAGACACATGGCATCAGCTTGCTACCAAGATCCTTCCATCCAAGGGGGGCTTATAAAGAGAATTGCTAGATACCTTTCTAACTAAATCTAGTGGGACTAAACGCTCAAGACTTTAGGATAAATTGAACAAGGAGGTTCCAGAGATTTTTGCCAGACATGCCCTTGGCAGGAAACAAAATGGAGAGTGGAGTGGAACGTTGTTATGACATCTATACGATAATGCACATCCAAACTCCTGACTCTAGTGCCTTGAATAAAACAGCAGCACAGGGAATAAGTGAAGGGCAGTGGGAACACAGGGAAGAGGTGACAGCTCATGAGGACAGCTTTCCAAAGAAGGTGGCTCAGAGTCCTCCATGGAGAACTTTCTCAAGTTTCCGAATTTGTACGTGGTTTTGAGAGTCAGCGCAGCAACAGAAAGTGGACCACTCTGCTGCAGGATGCCTGCACGTTTCCCAAGAGCAGCAGGCTATCTACCACGGACTTCTCCCCATAAAGCTGTCCCTGGGGGTGGCTAAGGTTTACTGAAGGAGGATGGAAGCCATGAGATGAAGATGACTCCTGACAAAGGAACAGTCGGTCCAGTTCTTCCCAGGCAACGTTTTGGCAAACACCTGGTGGGTAAATTCCCACCACACTTCACCCACAAGACCAGGCATTGTTTCCACACTGTGGCATGAACACGTTTCTAAGTAGGAAGGCTCCAGGCCATTCCTCAGAGAATATTTACATTCTAGGAATGTAAATGCAGGTGATTATCCCAGAGGAAAGTTATCTTTCCCTTTGGGGAAACTATCTTCCTGTTCTGGGGAAGGGATTCGAACACACAGGAAGTGGAACTGCCTCTCTAGCCTTCTGGGGGAATCACAGCAATGACTTTTTTTCTTTAATGGTGTAGGGGGGAACATGTTTTTACTACAAAAAGTAGCCAAGATGGTGATGCTACCACAGGAGGTCTGTGGTCTACAGGAAGAAGACTTGGTGACTGGACCCATACCGAGAAGCCATCTGCCTAAGAGATAGAAGTGATTCCTAGAACTCTGTTTTGCAAGTCCTCCTGGCAGAGAAGCAGCAGGGAGATCTGATCTGTCCAGCACTACTCTTGTGAGGGACACCTACAGGCGGAGGGAGAGGGAAGAGGTCTCAGTACCTGGGGGGCTGGGACACGCTTCCATGGAGAAGGAACAGGGCACACAGCCTGACAAGGACCAGTCAACCCGATTCAAATGCACTTTTATTACATGGCCATTCTGAGTGGGTCTTGCCCAAATATGATGGTGAAGCTAATAAGACTGCTGCTCTTGATCCTTAACACATTATTTGACGTGGGCTTGGGGACAGCCCCCACCCTCAGAACCTGGATCTAGGTGGAGGAATGATCCTCCAATGAGGTGTGGTGAACTGATTGATACAAGGAACGCCTACACCACTCGATTCAACACTGCTCCGTGTACATCCTTATGGCACAGTGGGTTGGGAGAGGGCCAACCAATCCAGAAACGAACACCCAGGCTCTCAGAGGGAAACCGAAAACCATACCGGGGGACCCATGAAGACGACAGAGGAACCACTGGTCCAAAGAAATACTCATATTTTCATGAAAGCACATTGATTTGGTGAGAAAAACCAACTCAGGAACAAACTGTTACATAACAAAGATTGAACTCTGTCAGCCAGGGCACAGCTCCAGATGGCTGTCTGGGCGGTGTGGGCTACAGGATGTGGGGACGGTCCGAGCCAGACTTGGACACACAGATTCCTCAGCAGGGGCCTGGAAAGTCCCAGGTCTGTTCTATGGAAGGGAAACAATTAAGATTCAAGGACTATCAGAAAAACATCCCTGCCGCACCCCACCATTACCAAAAAAGAATAAAGAGACACAGACACACAGATAGTGTTCCCTGAAAGACATCTCAGGCTTACGAGAAGATGGGCGCGTCCATCTTCTGAGGCGTGATCCCCAGCACTCCAATGCAGCACTGTTAACCCGTAGAGAGGTTGGCAGCTGGGTGGGCTGAAGAGTCTTCTGCCAGTGACCACCCGAAAGTGGCTGCCCCAGCTACTGCAGATAAAATAAATATGACGTAGGTGCCCCCGAGTTGGCCCTGGCCACCTAGGAGGCCTACGAAAGGAACCAAAAAGAAACACAACACTCAGTAGCAGCCTTTATGTTTTGCTCTTTCGTGTATCCAGACCTGTTTCTAAAGAGGAAACTGAAACCCAAGGGTCCTCCTGAAGCTCAGCCAGAGGCCTTTCAGCAGCAAGCTCCCCACCTGGGCTGGGAAGGGGTGGCATCACTTGGAACTGTGCTGGGGCACTCCCCAGCCCATCCCTGCCCAGAGGCATCCCAGCTTTCAACCCTCCTGTCCTTCCAAAACCCTGGGCTGTTTTCATGACAGTTTGTTTCCGTGTATTAAAGGAATGACGTATACAGAAATGTCGTCTCCTGAGCCCAGTCGGTCATTGGATATCCGCCATCCTCTATCCTTCAGGACACCGCGGGCACGCATCACCAGGTCCTGAGCTGCCAGCGTGTACCTGTGCAGGGAGAAGCACGGATGACATGGTCAGTGTGATATCAGGCAGAACTGGCATTCGGGAGAGGCCGGGAAGGAGGCATTACTACAGGCTGTGTAGACAGTCTCCCTGGGTCAGGAAGATCCCCTGGAGGAAGGCGTGGCAGTCCATCCCAGTATTCTTGTCTACAGAATCCCATGGACAGAGAAGCCTACTGGACTACAGTCCATAGGATTGCAAAGAGTCAGACATGACTGAAGTGACTTAGCAAACATGCTGGAAAAGAATCCACCTGCAATGCAGGAGACGTGGGTTTGATCCCCAGGCCAGGAAGATTCTTTGGATAAGGAAATGGCAACCCACTCCAGTATTCTTGCCTGGGAGATCCTATGGACTGATGAGCTACAGGCCATGGGGTCACAAAAGAGTTGGACATGACTTAGTGACTGAAGAACAACAAAGCAGCCAAAAGCCAAGGCCATCTTTTCCCCAAATGCGGGGTGCCTCATGTGAGGTTACTATTTAAGGTGGTAGCCGGACTTACAATAAATAACCTAAACTGTTCTGTGGCTCAGTTCTCTTTTGAGAATTTTGATGTCAGTGAGAGAGTCCCGGTTTAGTGCTGGTGTACCTTTAACACACATCTGCTCAGGCTCAGAGCTTTCTATGGCAGTCTCCAGCTAAAGAAGTACATGGGAAAAACAGGTTTTGTTTCCAATGTTTTATTTTTAGAGCCACATTGCTTTTAGGCCAAAGGATGGTCATTTTCCATTTCTGGTAGGGCAAATTTCCTTTTTAATTTGTTTTTAAAAAGTGAGTTGATTTAAAGAAAAATACTCTAGCACGAGTAAGAAGGACCCTAGCAAAGGTGGGACGGTTTTGCTGGCGCCAGGCAGAGAAGCCTTGGTGTGGGCCATCTGTCTCATCCGCCTCCATCAGTATGCCATGCTCTTCTGGCCACCATTGTAAGTACAGTGAGGGGTCCCCAAGGGTGTGAAAATAAGACTGCTCACTGAGATTTAACCATAAACATACAGAAGAAGAATGCCTATGATAAATGGATGAAAAGTATTAAAATCTAGAGAAAGACTGATGTGGGAGGGTGATTTGGGTGTATGTATCCTGGATGAGCCTTGAGGCCTAAAACAAAGAGAAGAAAACATTGGCAGGTGTCTGTCCAAATACCGACTGAGGTAGAGAGTCTTAGCCAACAGACTGCAAAGAAATTTAGTTCCACTGGTAGGGCCACGTTTAGTGAGGATGTGCCCAAAGAGCCTCTGCCATACAGCACAGAGTTTACCTTTATTCTGATTTAATGTTCACTGTATAACCTTCTAACTACGATCTGCCTCCCCGTGTAGGCATGCTGCCAGAAAAAGAATGAGCCTGACATTGGTGCTTGAAGAACACCAGTCCTGTTTCTCCATTTAAACATCAACTGGCATTTCTGAAGTTTGCAGGTCAGTCATGAGAGCTTGGTTAAAGTGAGCCCAACCCTGATAATGAATCTGTTCTTTGTATGTTGATTAAACCAGTTTCTGAACTTGGGAAACAAAGCCAGACTCTGGTACATCACCAAGATAATAAGTGTCACTCTGTAAGGAAGGCCTCTTGGAAGCCAGCCCGCAGACCTTGAATAGCAGGCCACCCGAATGTCACTATGGCCTTTCCCTGCTGGAATGCCACTCAGCCTGGCCTTGAGAACTGTGAGCTGTAGAATTCAGAACACCAGAAGCCTCCTGTATTTCTTCTGTTAAGAGCCCTTACGGATCAGCCTGACTCATGTTAGAAGAGACCAGAGTCTAGCCCTGCCATTACATTACTTAAGAACAAAGTTTGTAGCAGACGATCTCAGGATAGTTAAGATTCCAGGCTGTAGGATCTTTGAGACTCAAGTTTGCCCAACCCAGGTAGTGGAGAGAAGTGTGGCACATACTACAGGTGGCAGAGAGAGACTATTTTTTTTAAAAATATTAATACAAAATAAATGACTTTCCTCCTAGAGAATGGGTGGTAGGTGAGTGGGAGATATGCCCTCTTGTACTCATATTGTTAGAATGATTAGTTTTGAGGTAGAAGGCTCTTAAGTTATGCCTGAGGGCAGATGCCACCAGGAGGCCCTCTCTGAGGGTCCTCTTGCTACTGAGATCAGAAAGTAAACAGAAAGGACTCCAACAAGGCCTTTGGCTAAAGAGCCTAATAAATGTCCCCCTATCCACATACTGCCACTTAAATACTGTGTTCATAGGCGCGCTCAGATGCTCACCCCAGGTTATTCTTGGTTTTATATTAAATTGTATGTCTGAATACAACCTCACAGGGAAAGGCTACCAGCAACATCAGGTGATGTTTATTATCCTGGTGATTGCCCAGGGTCTAGACCTTAGCATTTCAAGTTTAGAAAGCTGGCCACCATCAAAAAGTCTACAAATAATAAATGCTGGAGAGGGTGTGGAAAAAGGGGAATCTGCCTACATTGTGCTTGTGGGAAAGCAAACTGGTATAGCCACTATGGAGAACAGTTCCTCAAAAAAAAAAAAAAAAAAAAAAAGGCCTACCATATGATCCAGCAATCCCACTCCCGGGCATATACACAGAGATGAAAACTCTAGTTTGAAAAGATACATGCATCCCAGTGATCATAGCAGCACTACTTACAATAGCCCAGACATGGAAATAACCCAAGTGCCCATCAACAGATGCATGGATAAAGAAGATGTGTATATATATTGATATATACAATAGACTACCATAGCAAAGAATAAAATATTGCCATTGTGGCAACATGGATGAACCTAGGGGATATCATTCTAAGTGAAGTCAGAGAAAAAAAAATTAAATGACTTATATGTAGAATCTAAAAATATAATATAAATGAATCTATTTATAAAACAGAAACAGACATAGAAAACAAACTTACTAAAGGGAAAAGAGGTGAGGGGATAAATTAGAAGTATCAGATTAACAGATACACACTACTTTGTATAAAATAGATAAACAAGGGACTATATATATTCAATATCTTAGAATAACCTACAATGGAATAGAGTCTGAAAAAATATATATGTATTTAAAATTTACGTATGTATATATAAAAGAATCTAAGAAAGTAGATATATGTATAACTGAATCACTTTGCTGTACACTTAAAACTAAAACTAATGCAATATTGTAAATTATCTACACTTCAATAAAAAGCTAAAATCAAAAAAGTGCCTACTTTGTTTCATTTAAGTCACGTAAGAGTACCATCTGTAGTTAAAGGCAAGAGGCTATCCTGATATTGCTATTGCTGGAGATTTGGGGTATTGAAAAAAGGGTCAAAATTAGTTTTTGGTATTTTAAAAAGCAGCATTAGGTCACCTAGAAAAGATGGTTACCCAGGAACCCTGGGTAAGGGGTTCTACAAAATTAAAGTTTTATTAGAGACTTTATTTATTAAAGACTCTAGAAGGTTAAAGTTTTATTCTCAAAGCTGCTTACTGCCCATGCTAAGAAAACTTCCTTTGAGCCTGCATTTCTCTTTATCATTCATTCTGTCCTCCCTTAGGTGAAATCTTGGTAGAGAAATCCATTTTTGCTTCCTCAATTTCTTCCCCTTTTCTTCCTTAATCTCTTGCCAGTATGTCTAGTACCTCCTCACAATCTGACCTAAAATTCTCCAAACTCATTCCAGTTGACCCTTCTTCGGCACAGATACTACACTTGTGACCATTTTCTTTATCCTTCACACCGCATGCCTTTCTTCTTGAATTCTCCTCTTTTTCTGGGGTAGGGGTGAGGGTAGGCCGGCGGGGGGCTCCTACACCACTGCATACTCCCAAGTTTCCTGGGGTAGGGGTGAGGGTAGGCCGGCGGGGGGCTCCTGCACCACTGCACACTCCCAAGTTTCCTGGGGTAGGGGTGAGGGTAGGCCGGCGGGGGGCTCCTGCACCACTGCACACTCCCAAGTTCTCCTGTTGTGTCTGGGCTTCCATGACACGTGGCACAGCCCTCACATTTCTTGGTAGATCCCGGAAGAGACTCTTCAGGAGTCAATAAATGTTACCTTAGTTTCTCTGCCAAGGCAGCACTTCCCCATCTGTCATCCTCAGCTATACTGCTGTCCCCAGTCTCTTAGGCAAGAAATCATAGTCATTTTCTATGCTACCTTCCTACCCTGATTCTTGTCGATGAGAAAATCCACAAGGCACTGTAGGACTTCTAAATTTTGTAGTATTTTAGTTGTATTTCATCATTGGTAGAAAGCTAATTAAAACCTTACCTTTACTAAGATCAAATTAAGCCTGCTGCTGCTGCTAAGTTGCTTCAGTTGTGTCCGACTCTGTGTGACCCCGTAGACAGCAGCCTACCAGGTTCCCCCGGCCCTGGGGTTCTCCAAGCAAGAACATTGGAGTGGCTTGCCATTTCCTTCTCCAGCGCGTGAAAGTGAAAAGTGAAAGTGAAGTCGCTCAGTCATGTCAGACTCTTAGAGATCCCATGGACTGCAGCCTACCAGACCCCTTTGTCCATGGGATTTTCCAGGCAAGAGTACTGGAGTGGGTTGCCATTGCCTTCTCCCCAAATTAAGCCTACTTATACTCTTGCCTGGAAAATCCCATGGGCAGAGGAGCCTGGTAGGTGCAGTCCATGGGGTGGCGAAGAGTCGGACACGACTGAGCAACTTGACTTTCACTTTTCACTTTCATGTATTGGAGAAGGCAATGGCAACCTTCTCCAGTGTTCTTGCCTGGAGAATCCCAGGGATGGGGGAGCCTGGTGGGCTGCCATCTATGGGGTCTCCGAGAGTTGGACACGACTGAAGTGACTTAGCAGCAGCAGCAGCATTATAAAAACTGCTATTTTAAATTTATTTTTGCCATCATTCATTTATACATACAGAAATTTGCATCACCAACTGAACCACCAGTAAGCTCGGTAATATCTTTAAATTCACTAATTCATACTTTAGCAGTTTACTATTCAGTCTACTCAGTGAGTTCCTTTATTTCAATTACCTATTTTTCACCATTGCAAATTTCCATTTGGTTCTTTTACAAATCCACCTCTTCTTTACCTTATGGTTCTATTTGTTAATGTTTAAAGTTTCTCTCAACCTGCCCTATTAGGTTTTCTTTGGGGCGGGTGAGGATAGAGGGAAGGCTCTGTTATCCTTTCTCATGCTAGGTTTAAAGGTAAGATAGAGGCTTCTCTTCAGTAGGGTTGTTTACTGTGTGCCCTAGGGTATCAACAGTGATTTTAAAATGTGCCTTTACTGGGGCACACTATGGGTTCCTCCAGTTCTAGAACTCATTTTAGTTCTAGAACACACTTTAGGTGAATTTTCTGGCTTAGGATCCCCAGGCTCCAGGAGAGGTGTGAGACTTAACTTCACTCTTTCTCCATGTGGTAGGCCTACACAGCGCCTCCTCACGGAACCTCAGTTTCATCAGGTCCTTGCCATCATCCATGTGCTGCGGGAAGGCTGTTTCCACTTGAGCAGGAAGCTTAGGGAGAACCCCTTAGACCATTTCTTCTAACACTGTAGCCAAGAGCCCAGCGTCCTCCACCCGACTTATCTTTGCCAGGCTTCCCTAGTGAATGCAACATCTCCCCTGTAAAAGAGCCGTCTGCGAGGACTATTGAAGGGTACCCTGATCAGATGCCATTGGCAGTAACTGGAGACTGCAGCTAACCTCTAGAATGGGGTTCCTTCATGTACAGGAGACGCAGTACTGAAATAAAGTCACAAACGGTGTTTAGGTAAAAATGAAGCCACCTGTGGAGATCTTTCCTTATAAGCTGATCAACTAAACACAACTCCAGGCACTGAGCTGTTAGGAAAGGGTTTTGTGCCCCAGCTCCAATCTCAGCCAGGCTGGGGGACACTTCAGAGCTCACCATCATCCTTCAAGCACCATCTTGCCCCAGGCATGAAATCACGTGTAAGGTTGCTTTATCTCAAGACTGGTGCTCAGGGAGAAGAAGAAACATTTTCTCTGGAGGGAACGGGCTGTGTCTCCTCTCTCCCATTTCATTCTCCTACAGTTTCTACCTGACAGGGGCTGCCTGGTTTGGTAACAAAGGGAGAGAATGTGTCACGTGGCAGTAAGACAGGAGGGCTCTCCTGAGTCTGCTGCTGAGGCTGAGCACAAACACACCACAGAGTGAGGGGTGAAGGGGGCCACAGGAGAAAATCTGAAGTCAAAACAATGAAATATCAGCACAATATACGAGAGAGCTGCAGAGAACACAGAGCAGCTGAAGACAGCAGAAGGGATGAGGATTCCAGAACACCTCAGCCAGGATGGGGTGAGGCCACGGAGGAGCCTGTGATTCCCGGAGCTGGATGTGGGGCGGCAGCAGGGCCAGGACCTAGGGTCTCACTCAGGTCAGACCGCGCCGGGGAAGCAGTGCGAGGGGAGCTGGAGCACTCGGCCCTCTGAACGAAGAGTTTCCCAAGGAGACAAGCTGTGTACTTGGAGAGCATTTCTCTTCTCTGGCCGACGCTTTCCGTATTGATCGGACGGGGTCTGCTGAAAGAGATGGCTGCTGGGGCATTGGGGAGGGGGTGTTGGGGAGGGGAGGGGGCCCTGACTTAGCCACGGCACAGGGTCTGGTGCAGAGGATTCCTCAGGTCAGAGCGGGGACAGCAGGGGAGGAAAGAAAAGCCAGGAAGGAAGAGAAGCTGAAGGACCGCTGAAGGCCAGAGGCTCTTTTCACAACCACTGATGCTAAAGTGGGCGGGGTTGGGGTGGGGCAGGCAGTGAAGCCGGTTGGTAAATCCTCCATCCACCTTGCCATCTCCAGGCACTTAGTTCTCTCACCTCTTGGGTGGGGAACATGAAGGCATCTTTGTGGGAGGCTGGGCTGCCTGGGGTCCTAGCCTGGGTGCAGCACCACCCACATGGTGGGCAGAGGGAGGGCTCTGAAGAAACTCCTTAGCTTCTCAGAGCCCCTCTTTTTGACTTGTGCATCTGGAATAATGCTAGCGCAGGCCTCAAAGGTCCTGCGGAGATAAACAAGATCCCTCCTGAACCATTTTCCTCATTAGACACAAAATGCCTCTCTCCCCACCAAAAGTTTTGCACCTTTTGCAGAGTCTGTTCCCACAAGACCACATCTAAATCAGCAGCAGAGTGTCAAAAGTAAGTCTATGTCAGGCCTCAAGCTGTAACCCTGCCTTAAAGCCAACAGTTCTTCTTGGGAGGAACTTCTCTTTGCCATTTGGATGGTACAGATAGGGTCTTACAAGGAGGAGGCAGGAACCAGGGGATTAATGGGTTCTGAATATTTGCATATAAAAGGCAGCCTCCCATCTACTGTGGCCCAGCTGTAACCGGGTGGGATGGGAATAGGAGAAGGCCTCTCTGTGTGCTGAGCAGGCCCCTGAGACTGAAGAGGTGGAAAAGCCCTCCCAAGCTTGGGAACATTCATCGGCAGGGATCTATGGTGACCGGGTAGGTGGGGGGTGACCTGGAGGGGCTCTTTGTTGTGCTTAGAACCAGGCAACTGGCCCTGGGAGGAGGCCCATCCCAGGCTTACTGCTGAGAGCCAAGTCACAGGTGCCCCTGTCTGGCTCTGAACCCCCCAAAGGTTCTGCTTCTGTCCCCTGCCCGGTGCATGGGGACTGCATTCAGGCAGAGTACCCTAAGATGTGGGAACAGTGACAGCTGGGCCCAGAACACTGTCACTTTGTCCCCTGTGGGTTTGTGTGTCAGCAGGTCCGAGGCTATGGACTGGGGAGAGCTCACCACCCTTGCCAGAGAGTGAGAACACCCACCAGGCCTCGTCCACTTCTCTGCCCCTGGCACTGGCTTCCTGGTTTTCTCAAGGTGGTGTGTGTTTATTTTAGTTCAAATTCCACATAGCAACGTATCAGTAGGAGGGGGCATAGCAGACCATTTTCTTCTCCACTGTCTCTGGCAAGCCCTTTAAAATGACCTGATGTTCCAACTAAGGGTCCACGCAGTTCTGCATCACTGACAACATCAGTGGCACTGAGGAAGGAGAGATGGGCCCGGCAGTGGGCGGTTCAGAGGCTGTCAAGGGCAGAATGGTGGGCTGACATCCATGTTCCCAGATCAGAATATGCTCAATATTGAGAACGAAGCAAAAATGCAGATTGTCTCTAGTCTTCAACTCGAGATCACTCACCAGTTTGTTCTTAAAACCTGTAACTGCTATGAGGGTGGGGCCAGGGATGGAGCGAATGAAGGGGAAACCTTCCTTTTCACACTTGAGGCATAGTTTTTCTTTTATTGAAACATTTTTAATATTTGGCTGCACTGGGTCTCCACTGCTGCACGTGGGCTTTCTCCAGCTGCAGCGAGCGGGGCTACTCTAGCTGCGGGGTGTGGGCTTCTCATTGCGGTGGCTTCTCTCTTTGCGGAGTTGTGGCACCACCAGCTTAGTTGCTCCACGGCATGTGGAATCTTCCTGGACCAGGGATCGAACCCACGTCCCCTGCATTGGCAGGCAGATGCTTATCCTCTCTACCACTAGGCAAGTCCTGAGGCACAGGTCTTCAAACGAAATGGCACTGGGAAAAGCTCAGCCAGCTCACAGAAAGATTTCATCAGAAGGACCTCTGTCTTCTGCCAAAGTAGGTTTCACATTATCAAGGTGTGTAGGACCTGCACTAGCATCCTGGTGTCAGTGATGGTGGGTGCTTCACTCTTAACTTCCCACTGATTAATCTCTTCCTTATCCAGGCACACAGTTTACTGAGCTCAGGAGAGCACGGAGATGAAGAACACTTGAGGTGTGACTGTCAAGAAGGCGTCTTCTCTCATTAGGAAGATGTTATATGGAATTTACAGTGTGTTGGTATTTACAGATTTAGTACCCCTTAATAAGCCGCTCGAATGTCACGGCAGAGGGCTGAGGGTCATTAGATGCAAGTCACCTTGATGAAGTTTCCACAAAGAGAATTTGGGGAAATGAAAAGTGAAGTCACTCAGTCATGTCCAACTCTTTGTGACCCTGGGCAAAACAAAAAAACACAACCAAAATCCTTGCCAGGTCTTACCTGGGCACTTGGAATGTGAATCCATGCCACATTTTCATGTGTGGTTGACTGTGCTTTGGCCCTAAGTCCACTCAGCTTTGCCCACACCTTTCTCCTTTAGCAATTTTGACAGTTTTTATTCCTTTCTAGCAGATTACTAAGCATCTTCTTTGCGTGATTACATACTGGCCTCCATTTTGAATATTCTTTCCAGGAGACCCACCACTATACCCCAGCCTTACAGAGGGATATTTTGCTTCAGAAAATCCCTTCTGGGCCTTTCTCAGAGCACCGTTTCCAAAGTTTGCAGGATGTTTAGGCCTCATGAGAATCTTACCAGAATTAGTATAGACAGTGACAGGTTGTGTAGCCCAGCCTCCATGAATTCCAACCACCCCACCTGAGAATGTAGACTGGGTGTATTTCTTATCAACAGCTCATTCCATGACTCCACAAATGATGCACAGAAATGCCAGCGCTGCCTCACTTCAGGGCATAACCCAGTAAAAAGGAAAAGAGCCACTGTACTCATATTCTGGCTTGCTCACAAAGCCTCCTTTTAATTTTCTGATTCCTTTGTCGAGATAGTTCAAAACAGCCAAAGGACTTAATAAGAAACACTGGGGTCAGGAAGGTCATACAAGCTCATTTTTACCCCACCTCTGCCAGAGAAGATATTGCCAGGGTTAGAACTTTGCAAACATATCTTTCTCTTAATTACCTTTTCCCTCACAATGTACCCTAGAAGGAGGGATGCTATTAAAATTTTTTTATTGTAAAGGATGTCATCAGAGGAAAACAATGCTAGCAGTTTGTCAAGAATGGCTGTCACAAAGAGAAGAGAAAGAAAAATCCTACACATAACACAGACAAAAGCTATATCATCAAATGGCAAAACCTAAAAGCCCTTCCTGTCACAGGGCTAATGCCCTGCCTCCTTCTGACCTGCTGAATTTCTAGACAAACTGGGCAAACACAGCAAAACTCAAAGTGAAACAGGCCATTCAAAATGTCAGAAGCAGCAGCACTGTGCTGGGCTGTTGCTCTGCTGCCCTTCGTCTCTCAGGTGGCCCACCCTGGGGCTGCATCTCCCGTCCTCACTTTCTGTTAAACGACTGGCCGGCCTGGTGAGCTTCCTCAGGTGTGGACCCAGGCACCCTCCATTCCAGCTACTCACATGATTACACGGGCAGATCTGTGGTCCTGGCCTACATCTGGGGAGAAATGACTCCTCCCGGCTGAGGAACACCTGGAGCCACGAGAAGGCAATGATAGCAGGTCTGTCTTCATCACAAAAATTACGACTTAGGCTAAAACTCACCAGGACAGCTTCCAATCCTATTTCTCTTTGGCATGAAAAGATGGAACAGGTCCCAGTCAGGAGGGCACCATCAGGAAGCCCACCACTGTGGCTTTTGGGACTAAGCTCTCCACGGGCCTCCCAATGAGACACCCTAAGCCTCCACGTGAACATGACTCCCTCCTTCCAAAGCTCACAGTTACATGCAAGGACATCACATGCAGGAAAGATCAACATCATTTTACATAATGCCTAAGTTGTGAGTTTGAAATAAACTAAGATTGTATGATTTCCCAATATGGCTTAAATTACTAAGGAGCACAGAGAGGGGTAGGGCAGCAATCGACACGTCATATTTTCACCATCAGATTGACCAGAATGTTTTCTGATTATGGATTAGAATGAACAAGTTACACAGATTCCATTTCGTTATCACAGTCTGTCTTCCTCCCTGTAATCTTCACATTCATTTATCTCGTGAGTGCTTGAGGTCTGACATGACCTGCACCATCCACCTCTCACACAGAGATTACCCCACACTAAGCCCAGGCAGTCATACCGACTGTTGGGTTCATTGAAAATCACCCTGTCCCCCCTCCCCAATGTCACCCCAGCCTGCACTGCCTGGCACATTCTCTGTTACGCCTCACATTTAAGTTCAGACATCCCTCCTAGTGGGAAGCTTTCTTGCCTGGCCCTTGTGCCATCCCTCTGCTGCTGCTGCTGCTAAGTCGCTTCAGTCGTGTCTGACTCTGTGCGACCCCATCGATGGAAGCCCACCAGGCTCCCCCGTCCCTGGGATTCTCCAGGCAAGAACACCGGAGTGGGTTGCCATTTCCTTCTCCAATGTATGAAAGTGAAAAGTGAAAGTGAAGTAGCTCAGTCGTGTCCAACTCTTTGCGACCCCATGGACTGCAGCCCACCAGACTCCTCCATCCATGCCTTATGCTTTTGTAACCTCTAGACTTTAAACTCCAAGAGATCTGTTTTCTTCACAAATTCTTCCCCAGTGTCTAGCAGGCCATGGCTTACAAAATAGGTCTTCAATATTTTCCAATCAAATGAATCTGAATGGGAATTATTTGGCAAAGAAGATACCCTCCCCCATAAGGTCTCATAAGGTTTTAAGATTTCAAAAACCAACCAGAATTTTTCTGATCTCCAGCCAGGTATTCCATCTCTTAGCAATAAAACTGTGCCCATTTAATAACTTTTTCTTTCACCCATTCCTCTATCTGATACAGAATTCTTTCTTAGGTGTTAGTTTGCCATTTTCCCTGAAAGGCAAATTCACAGGCTTTTTCTTTCCTGCCTTTTTGTTCCACAGAGATCTGTGTAAGCCCTGCTCTGTAGGTAACAGAGCTCATGAAGCTAGGAACTGGCTCTGACCTGGTATGCACCTGCCCAGTGACAGCACTGCCCACAGGTACCACTCCCTGGAGGGCAGATTTGTTGCCATGGAGATAGGAGCTGGTAAGCAAAACCAAGCCAGCTTGGAGAGATTTTAAAAAATACTGGGTGCCTTTTGACTCATACCTATCAGATGGCTTTGCAAAGCTTCACAAAAATAATTACAGTAGGGAAAAATCAACAGGAGAATGTTGCTAACAAGTAGGATACAGATTAAAACTAAAAGCTCAACAGGAAAAAAAATGTATTCAAATTCAAATAAAATAATCTTACTTCCTGTACCATCAATTTCTTTCCACCTGGGAAAAATTATACCAAACAACTCTTAGAAAGAGAGAGAATGTCTAGCTTTCTAACTCCTGAAGGAGTTTTTTGTTGTTGTTGTGAAATATATGAAACACATAAAAATAGCAAAAAATAAAGAATAACAACAACAAATACCCAGTAGTGCTTATTATATACCAGGCAATTCACTTTATATATTCATGCAGGCATTAGGTCAGGGCCTCCCCTCTGGCGCTAGTGGTAAAGAACCCGCTTGCCAGTGCAGGAGATCTAAGAGACTTGGGTTTGATCCCTGGGTCGGGAAGGTCCCCTGGAGGAGGAACTGGCAACCCACTCCAGTATTCTTGCCTGGAGAATCCCATGGACAGAGGTGCCTGGCAGGCTACAGTCCATAGGGTCGCAAAGAGTTGGACACGACTGAAGCAACTTAGCAGGTGTGCAAGCTTAAGGTTAGGACTACTGGAACTCCCACTTTACAGATGAAGAATCTGAGACACGGAGAGGTTAAGAAACTTCCCCAAGGTCACAATGTCTAGAAGGGGCAGAATCAGGATTTAACCTCAGGTTAAATGACTAGATTCACACTATTAACCACTGGACTATGCTACCTCTCACAGCTGGCATACAAACAAATGTATATAGCAAATGAAGCGTCTACAAGTAACACGAGCAGTCATGTACCTGCCACGTAGCTAGAGAAACAAAACATTCTCAGTAAACGTCTCAGAAGCTCTCTGTGGACTCCTCCTCAAGCACGGATCTCCATAACCATTAACTGAATTTTGTCTTAACGCTTTGTAATTTTAATATCTGCATCCCTAAGTGATTCATTTTCTACTTTATGTAAATAGAATCATAATATGTGAATTCTTACATGACTGGGTTATTAAATTCAACATTGTGTCTTTGAGATTCTTCCCTGTTAAAGATCCCAGCTTTGGTTCATTCACATCTGGGGGCTGTGAATTATTCTGTTCTTTGTCTATCCTCTGGTTGGCCATGCAGGCTGCTTCCAATTTTTATCAAAAAAAAACAACTGTATGGATAGCTTTTTGTATGAACTGAATTATACTAGCACCAGAAAAAAAAAAAACAAAAACAAAAACGCCAAACACCTGGGTTGTTTGTTAAAACGCAGATACCTGGGTCCTACCATTGGAGTTTTATTTGATAGATCTGGGTTTGAGCCTGAAATTTTGTATTTCTAACAGGTTCTCAGATGTTGCTGATGCCATGTGGCCTAGAGACTACTCTTTAAGAACCACTGCTCCAGGGCACAGACTTAGGAGTGGAGCTTCTGGTTTACAGGATACGCACACGCCCAGCTGTCTTCAGAGTCTATGTACAAATTCACAAATCCATCTGCCTTTGTCCTCCATGTTTTTAATCATTTCTACTCCTCTGTTGAAGTGTTTTTCATATATTTATTGGCCATTAATTTTCTTCTGTGTGATGACTAGTTCTTGCTCATTTTTATTGGGTTATTTGTGTTGTCCTTCTTGATCTGTGAGAGTTCATTACATTTTATGGGTATGAATCTCTCTTTGGTTATATAAGCTGCAAGGATCTTCTCCCAGTTCCTGCCTTGTCATTTTATTCCTTTTACGTTGCCTTTTGAAGAACAAAAGTTGGTGATTTTAATGTAGTCAAGGATATCAATCTTACCTTGTTTGTGCTTTCTGTGTCTTGTGTAAGACATCCTTTTCTACTATAACTGTGGCTGAGCACACACGCCCACATCCGAATTATTACTGTTTTCTATTATTAAGATTATTTATTTGCCAGGTCCCCTCATTTCTTGTCAGTTTTATGGGAAATGTTTCTACTTTGTCAGTTTTTCTCTTTTTCTTTGGCCACACCATGCCGCATGTGGGATCTCTGTTCCCTGACGGGATCAAGCCCACACCCCCTGCACTGGACTGGAAGAGCAGTCTTAACTGCTGAACCACAAGCAAAGTCCCTGTTAGAGTTTTGGGGTGTTTTTTTCTTTTTGCCTTTTTTTTGAGAAATTATGTTTTGTGGTAAAATATACATAACATAAAAATCAACATTTTTACCACTTTAAAGTGTGTAGTTCTGCGGCATTAAGTACGTTCACATTTTACACCGCCACCATTTATCTCCAGAACTGTTTCCTGTTCTCAAATGAAACACTCTAACTGCTAAACACCAACTCCCCATCCCCGCCCCGTGAATCCCTGGCAACCAGCAACAGCCATTCCACTTTCTGTCTCTCTGTATTTGAGACATTTGACATGTACTTGTCTCTAGGTACCTTATGTAAGTGGAGTCACACAGTATTTGTCCGTCTGTGACTGGCTTATTTCACTGAGCATAATGCCCTTCCATTCTGTAACATGTGTGAAAATTTCATTTCTTTTTAAGACCGATGAATAGTCCATCGTATCATATAACCACAATCTGTGTCCCTCATTCGTCAATGGACACTTCAGTGGCTTCCACCTTTTTGTTACTGCGAATAATGCTGCTATGAACATGCGGTACAAGTATCTGCTAGACTCCCTGCTTTCGTTTTTAGGGGTATATACCCAGGGGTGGAATTGGTGGATATAACTGTATGTTTAATTTTTTGAGGCATCTCCATACCGTTGTCCACAGAAGCTGTACCATTTTACAGTCTCACCAGTAATGCACAGGAAGTGTCCATTGCTCCACATTTTCACCAATACTTCTTATTTTCTCTTTGTTTGTTTTTAAATAGCCAGCCTAATGGATGTGAAGAAGTATGTCACTGTGGTTTGATTTGCATTTCCACAATGTGTTAGTTGTTTTAAAGAAACAAATTTTGGCTTTATCGTTGTTTTTTTTTGTTGTATATTTGTTCTTTTGTTATCTTTAACTTTTCTTTCCATTACTTTTCATGGGTTTATTCTGCTTTTTCATTCTTAATCTAGATGCTGTTGTTGAAATAAGGATCACAAAACTGAATTTTTTAATTAGGACAGTTGTTTACTAATAGCCTGTACCCAGGAGAAGGACACACAGTCCACAAGTAGACAGCACCATTCTCGCGGTTCCTTAGAACCCTGAAGTTATAAGAACTCTTTTGTACACGTTTGTGTAAGTCATGGGCAGAACTAGCTCAATAGGACAAATCAACCCTCTAGGTCTTCCTCTGAGAAATACTACCCTTCTCTATGGTTAGGGACCTCTTTTTCTGTGATCAGGACCCTGGAACTTATGGGCAGGGTTCTTGTGATCAGGGGAACTGGGAGGTTGGGAAGGTTGGGAACGTGATTTTATGATATGGAAGAAATATAGTCATTTCTGGTGGGTCAAGGATGTGTAGAGTTTTTCACCTATGCATAGCTCCTTAAATTAGGGGGACAAAGGCTCGAAATTCAGCCTTTGAAGTCTTAATATGTAGTATTCTTATTATTCAAACCCCAGTAATTTCTAATTTTTATTTTTTGATTTGTAAGTTTTTTAACAGATAAACTTTTTAATAAAGAAGTTAATTTTCTTTCAATCCTATATAAAACAGTAGCAATTTAAAACTTTATTTCTGAAAGTAAAATATTCACCTATGGACAAGTAACTGCAAAATTCATACTTCCAGGAAATCCGAAAAGACAAAAGGTGTTAACAGTGATTTGTAAGTTGTTTAGAAGTTTGTTTTTTAATTCAATGTGGGCTTTCTTTCCCTTGACTAGTTTGAAAAATTATACTTTCTGTTCTTCTATTCATTTTCTCACTAGTAAACACATTTAAAGTCTAAAGTTAAACACTTATAATCTTTTCAAGTAGAACTATAACGTACTTTAGCTGATTACTATACCCACTGGCCAATCCATTATGCTATTTTTATTCAGTATAATTTTTAACCTCACATCACACATTCATATTGTTGTTTTATATAGTTAATGTATGTCTAAACATACACACCTATTTACTTACTAGCTTAATAATCTGTTTTACGTCTCCATCTTCCATCTGGGGTTGTTTCCTTTTCTCATCTGAGGACATTCTTCAGAATTTCTTCAAAGGAGGCTGGTGGCAGTAAAATTTCTCAGTGTTTTTCTTCCTCAAAAGGCTTTTACTTCCTCCTCTTTTTTTTTTGATATTTTTAGTATATATAAAAAATCCAAAAAACTGGATCTTCTTTTCTTAGCCAGCTGAAGATATTACTCCATTGTCTTGACGTCTATGTTGTGTTTGAAAGGTAAGCTATCAGTGTAAATGCTATTCTTACATATCTATTTCATCTTTCTTTCTGACTGCTTTTAGTATATTTTTTTTAGTTCTTCAGTTTCATTATGAAATATCTACTTAAAATTTTCTCTCTATTTCTTCTGCTTCAGATCTGTTGGACTTTCTGCATCTTAGGTTTAATATCATTCAACATTTCTGGATTGGAACTTGGTTTTTTCCTTCCCATTTTCTATAGTATTTCCTTTTGCACTTGTGTTTACAGCATCTTTAGGTCATCCTCCTGGTCTCAGTCTAATTTCATACTTTCCCTCTCTTTGTCTCTCCGAGCCATATTCTGGATTCTTCAGATCAGTTTTTCAGTTCATCAGTGTGCTCTTCAACTGTCTCCAGTCTGTTTAATCCACTGAGCTTTTAGTTCCTATTTTTATATTTTTCATCTCTAGAAGTTCCATTTTCTTATTTAAAAAATCTTTGCAATCATTTTATAGTCTCTTGTCCTTATTCATGTTTTCAATGCTTTTAAAAACATTTATGAAACATGTTAAAGTATTTATTTACATATTTTGGCTGATAAACCCAATAATGAAGTATTTACAGGTCCAACTCTGATCTGTTGTTTCTGCTGGTTTTTACTCATGGTGACTTATTTCCTTGTGTTCTGAGTGAAAGATGTCTTTCTCTAGAGGGGATTTCTTTTCATTTCTGAATCACCTAGGGTTGTTTAGAATATTAACAGTGCCATAATATTATTTGGAATCCTTACCTTAAGGTTCCTCTCCTTCCCCAATGTTTCTTGAAAGAAACTGTTCTCCAACAGATGGAAACCAATACTGGGAACATCTGCTATCCTTCTTACCAGGAGGATCACAAATTGGGTTATTCCCATTTTCAGAATATGAAGGAAGACTGTGAGGAAGACATACTGCTGAAATATCTCACAAAGAGTATTCTTTACTACTTGTATCTAGGTTTAATTTAAGGAGGATTTTTATTTGGCTGTAAAAGTAGGGAGTTCCCTAATCGCCTAGTGGTTATGATTCCGGGCTTTCACTGCTATGGCCCAGTCAGGGAACTGAGATCCCACGAGCCAAGCAGCATAGCCAAAAAAAGGAAAGAAAGAAATGTAGCCAAAAACCACAGGAAAAGAAGCTTGTGTTTACCAGGGGCATAAATTGGGAGATTGGGACTGACATATACACAGTACTATATATGAAATAAACTAATATATGAAATAAAGCTAATAAGAACCTGCTATATAGCATAGGGAACTCTACTCAATACTCTGTAATGACCTATATGGGAATAGAATCTAAAAAAAAACAGTGGGTATATGTATTATATGTATAATTGATTGACTTTGCTGTATACCTGAAACTAACAAAACAGTATAAATCAATTATATGCCAATAAAAATGTAAAAATAAAATGATTACTCCCAAAAAACAAAAAAAGAGAAATGTAGTCCCTTTTGCAATTTAGTTACTAAACCATCTATATCAGCTCATAAATGGTGAATCATAAATGATGAAAACTGCACGATTATCTATTTTATTCACATTATGAAACACCACTTGATTAACAACCCTCCAATCATGGAAATGCACAAACCTGTGAGGGTCATCTGGATCACAGTTAGGGAGAAACTGAGTGACTGCTTCCGCCACTTCTTCATTTGATAACACATCCCAGAGTCCATCAGTGGCCAAGATCAGCACATCATCTGCTCCATGCTCGTACTTGGAGAGATCGTAGACTCTTACCTGAAAAGAACAGGAATACCCTGCTTAAGAAGTTAGGAGCATATTATTCCCCTTAACAGACTGGCTTCTGATTTCCCTTCCCTTTTCTTGCCCAGCCCAGTGTTTCTTAAGTGTGAAGCACGCTTTGTGGCCAGGGGTAGCCTCCTTTGGAGACTTGCCATGTAGACATTTGGGGCACCAAACACAACTGTAAATGAGCCCAAGAAATTAATAGTTGCCAAGGAAGAAGTTAACTGAAAATGTAATGCCCGACACGTGGCTGGAACAATGACACAGATACAGTGGTAGCTAGCAGAGCAGCAGGAAGCTTGCTGCTTTCCTTTCTTTGCACATCCATCCCACAGACATTTATTAAGGGTCTGCTCTGTGCCAGATGCTCTAAGTATAAACAGCAGAATTCCCTGCTTCTGAGCTCTCAGTCTGTGAGAGAGATAAGGCCAGTCTAGGCTCCGTAGAAGTTGCTCTGCATGTATTGGTTTAGGTCTGCGGAGACACATTTTATTTCACGTCCTCACATGATACCTTTTGGCTTGCCTTCTGAGATTCCTGGAGCTGGACTTGTCTCATGGAAGCATGGAGTTCTGATGCTGCACTTAGGTCTGAGGAGCCTCAATGTAGCCTAAATTACAAAGGACACATGCCAAGTGTGTGTCTTAGCAAACTTGAAGTCTTTGCTCA
Source organism: Capra hircus (assembly GCF_001704415.2). Lineage (NCBI taxonomy): Eukaryota > Metazoa > Chordata > Mammalia > Artiodactyla > Bovidae > Capra > Capra hircus. Next base: position 50,211,789 of record NC_030812.1, on the reverse strand, counting down.
TCTCTGGTACCTGAAATGACTTGGCTATTTCAACATCCCCCTTGATTCTTGGAAAAGAACAGAGTGACCTTAGCAAAACTAACCCTAATGAAAATCAAGCCTTACTTCTGTTAGGCCACCCTAACTGGTGCTAATGTTCACCCTACTTGGGTGGCACAGAAGGAGAAGAGTTAGGGATTTCATTGCTATGCCCTACTGATTTGACAGAATCAGCCCAGTCTGCACCCCCTCATGAACTGAGGACAAAGACAGATCAATTTCATCAGTCTTCCAAGTCCTTCAACCTCATTTCATTATCCTGTTTTCTAAAAACAAGTCTAAGTGACAGCTGCAGGCCAGGGGAGGGCAGAGGATGGCATGTAGGCAGCTATCCCCGTGTCCCATCATAGAGTCACTGTCCTGTCATCTCAGATCTCGAGACCATACAATTCTAAGAGGCCTGCAGAATGTTCACATCCACATCTGTAAAAGCCAAGCCTCCTATATTTCAGGAAGGTTTGCCCAGGCCAGTGACACCCTGCTACAGGATGAACAGCCTACACCCAACAGCAGAAAACAACAAAATGCCCACACCTGCCCCAAAGTTTTCGGAGAAATGAGCTCAAATGGAAAATAGCCTGTGTGGCTGGTGAACAAGACAGCAACAATTTAGCTAATGGTACATACAGCATGAACCTCGCTTGGGAGCATGGGGTGGGGGAAGAACACTCACGGGAAGACTGGACCGGCTTTTAACATCTTCCTTTCAAAAGGCACATTCACTTCGGGGTAAGTTTATATTCTGGGAGAACACACTGTGCCTTCTGGGGCCAAATTAAAGACAACAGGAGCGGGGATCTGAAATTTACAGCGAACTGGAAAGTCCCAAATGCCAGAATTTCAGCCTCAGGCCACTGAGCCCATGTGGTTTGATTTTCCCTCTGTAGCAGCAAGCAGACTCCCTCTGCTTAATCTTCTGTGGTTCCCGGGTGTCTTGGAACAGTGCTTCTGAAAAGTTAATGCGCACAGCCATCAGCCAGGATCCTGATGAACGCAGCTTCTAACTCAGCGCTGGGGTAGGGCCTGCGAGCATGCACTTCTAATTCGTTCTGGTTGCTGGACCACTCTGAATACTAAGGCCACCAAGAAGTCCTACTGGTTGGTAACAGGGAAACCAAGGGCTCCATATCTAGTAGTCTATCCCTTAGGGGAGGTCACAGCAAGGACAGCCAATGGCACTTCTGAGCTCCCACTTTCAAGTCCTGTATCATGTGTTGTTACCTCCGCTATGCAATCACTTGGCTTATGAGAGACTGCTAGCTTCTTATTGGGGTATATCTACAAGAAATTTCTGTGATAATTTGAGCTCCCTAGGATTGAAAATGTCCCTTGTAAAGGGAGGAAGGGAGATGTGGGTGTCACGTGCTTGTAGCATCTTATATTTGTAGCTAAATACAAGATGCTACCTGCCTTCCAGCTTCTTTTAAAAGAGGTTTCATGGTGCGGGGAGTGGAGGAGGGAGGGTGTATGTGTATATATATAGCCAATTCACGTTGCTATACAGCAGAAACTAACACAGTATTGTAAAGTAATTATCCTCCAATTAAAAGAACTTGCCAATCATTATTTCTGCCTGAAACTTATGAGATACTTTCAGCATATCCTTTCTGAGAAAAATGATGAAAAATTAAACTTAAATACATTTAAGAAGTCATGTAGTCATGCATGGATGTGACCATTGGACCCTAAAGGAGGCTGAGTGCCTAAAAATTGATGATTTCAAACTGTGGTGTTGAAGAAGACTCTTGAGAGTCCCTGGACTGCAGAAGATCAAACCAGTCAATCCTAAAGGAAATCAGTCCTGAATATTCATTGGAAGGACTGATGCTGAAGCTGAAGCTCCAATACTGTGACTACCTGATGCAACGAGCCAACTCACTGGAAAAGATCCTGATGTTGGGAAAGATCGAGGGCAGGAGGAGAAGGGGCAACAGAGGATGAGATGGATGGATGGCCTCATTGACTCAATGGACATGGGTTTGAGCAAGCTCCAGGAGTTGGTGAAGGACTATGGAAGGCTAGCATGCTGCAGCCCAGGGGGTCACAAATACTCAGACATGACTAAGCAACTGAAAAGAGAGGTTTCTAGGGCTGAAGATAACATCCGCTTCATTTCAGGACCTGGCCTATGTGTAGGGTGCCAAAGTCTCTTCAGGCGCTTTCTGCTGGCCCCCAAAGTGTGGAGATTCGAGTTGTTTTAAGCGGAAGTTGTCCTGCCTGGTACTCATGTAGAAATCTGGCCAACAGAATGGGTGTGGGTTGATAAATAGAAACATGTTAGAAAATGTTCCTTTTCAGTTCCGTCAGAAAATTGAATCCTTCCCTAATTCCCCATTCACATTTCCACACAACTCTCTAATGCAGTTTCCTTACCCAACATGAAAATCCCTCTCAATACCATTCTCCAAGCAATTTTTATGTAAATAATAAAAAGCTAGCCTCAACCCTATTCCCCAAGGCACTCCTCAATTAACATCCTTTTAGTTTTTTTTTTTTTAACTGCTACCCTTTGTTTCCTGCCCTTTAGCCAATTTCCAAAGGACTCTGCCAACTTTCCACTTACAGCTCGTGTCTTATACATTAACCTGAGATGCAGAACATTTTGTGAAAACCCCCTCAGCAAAGCTGGACTGCCATGCAAGGCATCCCACTGCATGCTCATCCTCCCCAATAGCAAGGGTTTCAAAAGATTCCAGTGGGCTCTGGAGACCTGACCTTCCCTTCCTGGAGGCGCTATGGGCCCTCCTCCATCAGACCACAGTCACCATGCCAGAGAGCCCTGGTCAGCTCCTCAAATAGCTTCTTAATGTTCCAGGAAGCCCCACATCAAAAGTATGGGCTCGGAGGCCCCCTAGGACTCAGACACAAGGAGGACAGTCTGTGGGAGAGGAGAAGGGCGATCAGCAAAAGCCTCTGTGGGAAGGTCTGGGGAACACGGGCAGAACTCCTAGCGGCTCCTGCCCTCGTGCCCATCTGCCAAGAAAGGGAGGGACAGTCCATGGGCATCCTACAGCTCTTGCTGTTTCTCAGAGCCGCCGAGAGGCGAGTCCTGGGTGGATCCCTCTGCCCTCCTGGATGCTTCGTGCCATGTTTTTTGGGCACTGACTGTGTGCCAACCGTTGTGAACAAAAGTGACGAAAGTCCTCACAACTTCTCAACAAGGTGTGACAGACACACAAATAAATTCCAATGTCAGAAGATGACAGGTGCTTGAAGACAAATCAGGCAGGCTAAGGAGAGTGGCAGGAAAGCCCTTTCCGAAGACGTGGTCAAGGCAGGCATCTCTGGGGAGGCACCATGTGAACAGAGGTCTGAAAGGTGACTTTCCATGGGACCCTTCCCATGGCTCCTCTCCTTCCTTTGGGGACTATCACTCCCCCTCTGGTTGAAGTGTGTGCGGACAGTATCAGACTGGTGGTGAAGGGGAGAGGCTGAGGGGGACAGTCACCTCCACTGCCAGAGCAACCCTGAGGAAGATCTGAGAGCAGCCATCTCGCTTTCTTTTCCACTGTCCTCTGCAGACGCAATTCCTTCCAGGGTCACTAACACAGTATTTACCTATGTGTGCCAATCTACGTTCACCTGTCTGTCTCTGCTACATGAATAGTTATTCTCAAACTTCAATATGTTTTATGAATCACTTGCAGTACTCATAAAATTAAGATTCAAGGGCCCATCTTTAAAGATTCTGATTGTATAGATCTGAGCCCAGATATCAGGCTGTGTGCCTGGCAGGTCACTTCAGTCGTATCTGACTCTTTGCGACCCTATGGACTGTAGCCCGCCAGGTTCCTCTGTCCACGGGACTTTTCAGGCAAGCGTACTGAATGGGTTACCATTTCCTCCTTCAGGGGACCTTCCCGACCCAGGGATGGAACCTGCATCTCTTACGCCCCCTGCACTAGCACCACCAGCGCCACCTGGGAGCCCAGACTATGGAAAGAAGGGCAATTCCAAATCAAAGGGTGGGGACCCTCTCCTTGAAAACACAGTTTTAGGGCAGTAAGCTACCTCGGGGCAAGGTCCGAGTTGTCCTGTTTGTTTTTGCCCCCAGAACAGTGCCCAGATCCCAGCCCGTGCAACCATGCAGTAAGCCACCAAGGGAAGTGTTGCCCTTGCTGGGCATTTACACTTGTCCTTCTTACAGTGAAAACCCGAGAGCTGGTCAGCTTCTCTCTCCTGCAGAAGTCTACTTCGAGAGGTCAGAGATTCCATTCTGCACTTCTTCTGTGGGCCTCCCCATGTCTTTCAGAGAGTAAATCCCACTAGATTTTCAGGACATACTTGCTCAGACAGAACAGTGTTAATCCCCCAGTCGCATCTGACTCTTTGTGATCCCATGGGCTGTGGCCTGCCAGGCTCCTCTGTCCATGGAATTCTCCAGGTAAGAATACTGGAGAGGGTTGCCATTCCCTTCTCCAGGGTATCTTCCTGACACAGGGATTGACCCTGGGCCTCCTGCACTGCAGGAAGATTCTTTACCACCTGAGCCACCAGGGGTTGTTAACATTTCTGTCTCAGCTGTGCCAGGTCTTAGTTGCAGCATGTGGGATCTAGTTCCCTGACTAGGGATTGAACCCAGGTCCCCTACATTGGGAGCTCAAAGTCTAAGCCACTGGACCACCAGGGAAGTGTTGGTGAGACAGAATAAATGGGAAGAAAGGAGGAAGAGAAAGAATTCAACATATAAGATCCATTCAGAAGACCCCCTAATCTCATGGTGACCCAACAATTTTAGCTTGTAAACTAATGCTCCCAGGCTGTCATCAAACTGTAATGTGCTGATATTTAAAAGAAGTAGCAGACTCTCCTTTTCTCCCCTCATCCTCAGGGAAGTTGCTAACAGACGAAAAGGAAAAAAAAACAAAACCAGCCTTGGGGGAGTAGGAAGAAGTTTAAGGGCACCAAGGGTTGTGGCTAATGTGCCCCTGAATGAGCCAAGTGCTCATGGCTCTCACAGCCCCCACCTCCCCTTCAAGAGCAGCTGCTGCTGCTGCTGCTAAGTTGCTTCAGTCCTGTCCGACTCTGTGGGACCCCATAGACGGCAGCCCACCAGGCTCCCCCGTCCCTGGGATTCTCTAGGCAAGAATAGTGGAGTGGGTTGCCATTTCCTTCTCCAATGCATGACAGTGAAAAGGCAAAGTGAAGTCGCTCCGTCATGTCCGACTCTTAGCTAGAGACACCCTTGCCTTTGTTACCAGCCCCTGCTTTGCAGGGGAGCTGGGGACAAACAACTTCAATATAGTACCTTCCCGCAATGCTCAGTCAGACACTGTGTCAGCACGTGTCTAATATTTGTTCGCTTCTCTACTCTATCACTGATGACCTTTCAGTGGCCTGTTCAGAGAGCTCATACTACTGTAAGCTGATGCTGCTTCTTGAAGCCCACTCTGAAAAAGAATCCATCAATTCTTCCATTTGCCAGATCTTGGCTACTCCGCTCAGATGTCCTCACCACTTTCACATCTTTATCAGCTCAGCAAATTCTCCAAACCCCTTTTCCCTTTTAAGTACTCGAAGGAGGACGGGATGTTCCTGCAGCTCAGGCCCTGCTGTCTGCAGAGGCAGGAGCCCTCCCTGCCTGGGTGATGAGAAGCCCTCATGTCCGGTCTCTACTTCTAACCAGTCTTGGGCTTGAGACAGGTCATTTATTTATTTAACCCTCAGTTTTCTCATCCCTGATATCACTGTTTAAAAATTGAGAAAACTAAAAGACAAGAAAAATAAATATTATAACCCCTGTTCTACCTTTCTCACAAAGCTATTGTCAAGATCAAAGGAGATGATGTGGAAGGGAACTACAAATTCTTTCTAATGCATGACATGTTTTTTTTTTAACCTTTTGGCTGTGCTGCATGGCATGTGGGATCTTAGTTCCCTGACCACGAATCAAACTTGTGCCCCCTGAATTGGCAGCATGGAGTCTTGACCACTGGACCACCTGGACCACCAGGGAAGTCCCAGCATGCTTTTGTGATTTATTTATTATTTGGGGGCTCTGAAAGTAAGCTAGTTGGTGGAAGGAGGTGAGTTAAGAGTGGGCTCAGGGAACCTGGGTCTCACTTAAAATGGCAGTGATTGGGACTATTAATCCTGTTTTGGCAGATAAGCCAGGTGGCTCCCAAGGTAAAGGCTGCTAGTAGGTGGTGGGAACTAAGAAGAGTACAAATTCTCTTCCTTTCCACCTTCTGTGGCCAATGAACCCAGAAGCTCAACCTGCAGAAGTCTGAACATGGCATTTGTACCAGAAGAAAATAAAACTCTAGCATATTTCATCACAGTTCAACAAACTGAGTAGATCCTTTCAATACTGGCATTCTGGCAGGCTACCAAGACTGCACCCAAATTCTTGGTTGTGATTCCATCTATACTAGATGACGTCATGAAGAAATACACACTGAACTTGGGTTTGAGACCAAGCTCTGCCCTTAGCAGTTAGGTAACACCACTTTATGCATTCACATTTTAAAGCTTCTTGACAACCTGCCAGGAATACAAAATGAAGAAGTGCCACTTACTCAGATGGGGAGTGTCAGGGAGGAGGAATTTGGGCATCACGTGCCGTACATGGAGAGGGAAATGCAGGGGGCCAACGCCTGGGGATGACAGAGGGGGCTGGTGTGCTGGAGTGGCTCTAGGTATTTTAGTTTGGCTGGAAGTAATGTATTTCCACTGGGGACTGGTGAGGGGCGAGGCTTCTCAAATCTTCAGTGTCTCCCTTTGTGAAAGGGAAGGTTAGGACAAGGTGGCCCCTGGGGATGTTAAGGGCTCAAATATTCCCCAACTCTTTCATCACAGGATGAGTTAGACCTGGATGGGAATGACCACATGACCTCAGAGTATCTGGCTGCAAATGAATGAAGGGACATTTAAGTATGACCAATATGTCACCTAGTATCCCAGAAGAGCTGACTCATTTGAAAAGACCTTGATGCTGGGAAAAATTGAGGGCAGGAGAAGAGGACGATAGAGAATGAGACGGCTGGATGGCATCACCAACTCAATGGACATGGGTTTGGGTGGACTCTGGGAGTTGGCAATGGACAGGGAGGCCTGGCATGCTGCAGTCCATGGGGTCGCAAAGAGTCAGACACAACTAAGTGACTGAACTGAACTGAACCCCAGGAGAAGCTGGTTGCTGTGGCTGTGGGTATAATTTTCTATGTAAAATGCACCAGATATTCTTGAGGTTTTATTTTTTGGGGGAGTCTACTGACAAAATAAACCTTTGACTTTTGAGGGTGGCTATCATCTAGTAGGGGATTCCCACGTGGCTTGGTGGTAAAGAATCCACCTGCCAATGAACCCAATCCGGAGATGTGGGTTCATTCCCTGGGTCAGAAAGACTCCTGGAGAAGGAAATGGCAACCCACTCCAGTATTCTTGCCTAGGAAATCCTATGGACAGAGGCACCTGGAGGGTTACAGTCCACAGGGTTGCAATAGCGTTGGACACAGCTGAGCATGTGCACACACACCATCTAATAGCTGAAAAACCTTCTAAACCAGCTGAAATATTAGGTAGGATAGACAGTCTGAAGTTGTACCCAGTGCCTGGCTGTGATAGCTAAGGCTTTCATTTTCTCCATATGAGGCCAGAACTTTATAACTCAGGGAAGTAAGCTAGAAGAAGGAATTTCCTTTACATATGGAGGTGGCGGGGTGGTGGAGAGGGGCTCTCCTATCTTCTACTCCTTTATCTGGAATTCTAATGGCTTGTTCACCACCGAATCAAAGATTCATTGAATGGATCAGTGAACAAATGGACTTGAATCTAGCTTGTTAGTGATCTAAGGAATACATTTCTGTTCATTAAAATGCCCTGTTTGCCTGAGATAATTTTGGTTTCTGCTGTTTTCCCAGCATAATTATTAACAGCATCCCCACTGACTCTCAAAACTGTCCTGGTTGAGAGAGTTAAGTTACCTAGTCTCCTGGTGCGTAAATAATTAAACAGTCACTGTTCTTTATTCTTGTAGCTGCGATTTGTAACCACTGGGACTGAACCTAACCACAGTGTGTTACTACTCCACAGGACTTACTCCACAATAGCAAGATTTCAGTGTTCTCGAGTGAGCAGAGCAGGTTACTGTGTCTCTTGCCTTAGGAGAGAAACCCAATCACCCCTTGGTAAGCTATGAGGCACTTGCCATGTGACAAAGTCCCCCGCAAGCAGCCCAGGTCTAGGCAGACCCGTGGGTAGTTGGAGAGTGAGGCATGCAAGAGCCCTAGCCTAGCAGCCTAGCACCACAGGCATAGAGAGGATGAACCATGCCATCCAGGACGAGAGCATGGATGGCCTCAGGACCACAAAACAAAAGTTCCGGAAACACTGGAGAGCAGTATGACAGTTTCTCCAGGAGTGTTCTCTGGATCACCTGCTTCAGAGCTGTCTAAACATGTGAAACCCCTAGGACCTCCACCCTAGACCTTGCGAGTCAGGTTTTCAGGAGTGGATTCCAGGATTCACATTCTTTAACAAACTCCTCAAACTACTCTTATATGCATTAAACAATGAAAGTGAAAGCTGCTCAGTCGTGTCTGACTCTGCAATCTTGTGGACTGTACCGTCCATGGTCCATGGAATTCTCTAGGCCAGAATACTGGAGTGGGTAGCTTTTCCCTTCTGGGGATCTTCCCAACCCAGGGATCGAACCTAGGTCTCCTGCACTGCAGGCAGATTCTTTACCAGCTGAGCCACAAGGGAAGCCTGCGTTAATAGAATAAATTAATGTGAAAAAGATACTCTGTGTTTAACTGAAACATTCAAGTGAAATTATTATTGTTCAGGAAAGGATCAGAGGATCTCCAGTGAGAAGAAATGTTTGACAGAATGTACAGGTTGGCTCCTCTGTGTGACCACAAACTTCATGAGTTGCCTAGCTAGATTATTTGGTGTGTGTCCAAGTAAATTTCAAATTCTGGTTTTATTCAAATGGCTTGTTGGCAAATCTCGAGACACTTCCCAGTGGGAACCATCCATATGGATGACACACAGGTGCATCACAAGTGATTTTTTTTTTTAACAACTGGACTGGAAATGCAAATGTCACAGATGCAAATGGACAGGCTAGGGCATGAAGTCTCTCCCGCACGTAAAGTCAGATGGTGCTGGAACTGCAGAAAGCAGCTCTATACACCCTTAACATGTGACTGTTGCCCCCCAGACATTTTCAGAATGCTGATAGTGATGGGAAGAGGGTGTTAGACTCCCCAAGGGGGCATCAACCCAACTGAGAAGGCAGATGTGTGAGATGCTGTATATGTGGGACCAGAGAGGAGGTTCCAGAAACTGCCCACAAAGCTGAACTCACAGAACAGAGTAGAGAGGCGCTTGCCAGGGGAGGGGGTGGGGAGAGAAATGGAGAGAAAATGGTCAAAGGGCACACTCTTGCAGTTATAAGTTAAATATCTGTATATAGTGTATTTTATATACTATTGGTTGGCCGAAAAGTTCGTTTGGGTTTTTCTGTAAGATGTTATGGAAAATCATGAACAAACTTTTTGACCAGCCCAATATACAGAATACATATTGTTACTGTTTAGTCACTAAGCCACATCTGACTCTTTTGCGATCCCATGGACTGTAGCCCACCAGGCTCCCCTGTCTGTGGGGTTTCCCAGGCAAGAATACTGGGGTGGGCTGCCATTTCCTTCTCCAGGGATCGAACCCACAGCTCTGTGTCTCTTGCACTGGCAGGCAGATTCTTTACCACTGCGCCACCTGGGAAGCCCCACATACATATGTATAAATAGATATATTATATATAATATGTGTGTGTGTGCATATATGTATACATATATACAATATGTGTGTACAACTGTATTATATACTTAAAAGTTGCTGAAAGAGTAAACCTTAAATGTTCTCAGCACAGGAAAGGACTAGGAATTATGTGATGTGATAGAAGTGTTACCTAATACTACTGTGATAATAATTTTGTGACAGTTGATCCTCAAACAACTAGGGGGTTAGGGGCACTCACCCTCTGCACAGCCGAAAACCTGCATATAGCTTAAATAGTCAGCTCTCTCTGTGGTTCCTCCATATCTGTGGTTCAGTCAAACTCGGACTGTGTAAGAACTGTAGTATTTACTACAGGGAAAAATCTGTAAAAGTGGACCTGTGCATTTCAATCTCATGTTGTTCAAGGGTCAACTGTACATAACACATCAAAACACTGTATATCTTAAAATTATACAATAGCATATGTCAGTTCTATCTCAATAAGACTGGAGAGGAAAAGGTGCCAAATACAACTGCTCTCAACTATCAAAGTATCCTTAGACAGAACTCAGCATTTTCCTTTTGTACAGGGGGATCCACTGTTATGAAGGTCTGCAGGTTATACAATTTGGGGAGTTTTTCCAGCTTTGTTGAGAAATAATTGACATATATCACTGTATAAATTTAAGGCAGATGATATGATGGTTTGATTTATATATTGTAAAATGATAACCACAATAGGTTCAACTAATATCCACCTTCTCATATAGATGCAATAAAAAGAAAAGAATAAAAGAATAAAGAGGAAAAATTTTTTCTCCTTGTGATAAGACCTCTTAGGATTCACTAACTACTTTCCTATATATTGTACAGCAGTGCTAACTATAGTCATCATGTTGTACATTACATCCCTAGTATTTATTTGCCTTGTAACGGGAAGCTTCCACCTCTGATCACCTTCTTCTAATTCCCCCTCATCTCCATGGCTGGTAACTACAGTCTGATCTCTTTTTCTATGAGTTTTACTGTTGTTCAGTCCCTAAGTCATGTCTGACTCTGGGTGAACACATGGACTGCAGCACTCCAGGCTTCCCCGTCCTTCACCATCTCCTGGAGTTTGCTCAGACTCATGTCCTTTGAATCGGTGATGCCATCCAACCATCTCATCTATGAGTTAGATTTTTTGTTGTTGCTGGTTTTTTTTTTTAGATTTCCCATGTAAGTGAGATAATATAGTATATTTTTCTTTATGGGAAGCTCTCTTTAAAAAAACGAATACAGAACTTCCCTGGTGGTCCAGTGATTAAGAATCCACCTGGCAATGCATGGGACATGGGTTTGATCCCTGATCTGGGAAGATCCCACATACCACAGAGCAACTAAGCTGCACACCACAACCCTAAGGCCACGTGCCTAGAGCCCATGCTCTGCAGCAAGAGAAAGCGCAGCAATGAGAAGCCTGCACGCTGCATCTACAGAGCAGCCTCCACCTGCCGCAACCAGAGAAAGCCTGTGCGCAGCAACAAAGATCCAGCACACCCAAAACTAAATTCAGTAAATACCTGAATTTTAAAAAGAATACAGGAATAATTATGAATACAAGACGCCGATGAGACTGCTTATTGGGAATGAGAAAAGAAACTGCGACAAATTGCTGACATCATGAAAAATGAGGTCCTTTTCTTTTGAGGAATGCTTATAAGGAAATGATTTCTGATTGTAACCTTGCCTCTCCTCACCACAAAGAACTGTCTACCTCTCCTGGGAACAAGAGGCTCAAAGAGGGCTGGTCTGGGTGAAGAGCACTGATACTTACATTTAATTAATTAGCATCTTTATAAATCTGCCTCTACACTGCAAACTAGATTTCCTTTCCTAATTAATTAGCTAATGCATCAACATTTATTAGTTTGCACTGCAAAGACAGATGATGATTAATCTTCAAGATTTCACAGCAGGTATATTCAAAATGGATAACTAACTACGACCTGTTGTATAGCACGTGGAACTCTCCTCAGTGTTATGTGCCAGCCTGGATGGGAGGGGGTTTTGAGGGAGACTGGATACAGGCATATGTGTGGCCGAGTCACTTTGCTGTTCCCCTGAAACTACCACACTATTGTTTACTGGCTATACCCCAATACAAAATACAAAGTTTAAAGTTTAAAAAAAAAAAAAAAGATTTCACTGTGGGGAGGACACTTCTGTAGGAAGGTGATGGTAGAAGGTCTCCAAAATGCCATCAAGGCCTTCCTCCCTGGACAGGCATGCTGCTCTTCCCATCAAGAGCAGATTCTGGTTTGCACCTTGTTTTATATCCCTGGATATGTTCCAGTGTCTCCTGGTTTATAGTCTATGTGAACCTGAATAGAATTTGCATCCTACTGTTGTGTGAAAATTGTGCATGCTAAGTTGCTTCAGTCGTGAAAATTGTATAAACCTTAATTATGTTGAATTGGTTCACAGTGCTTTTCAGGTCTGCTATATTCTTCTACCCTTCTGTTTATTCATTCTATTAATTTTTGAGAGTTTGATTTTGAAACTCCAACTTAAAACCTTCACTTACCTAAAAATAATTTTTATAATATACAGTAACATATAGCCATTTTTGTAACATACAGTACAACTGTATGTAACTTTGTATTTCCCAAGTCTCATCACACTTTCATAACATATTAAAAAAAGAAGGAAAGAAAAATGAGTGGATTCTGGTTCTCCTCGCCTCAAATATGGACCTACCACAATGGTTTTCTTCATCAGCAGGATGGGGCAGAGCTGATGTTCTGGGACTTCAGAGGCTGGGTCTTAAAACACTGGTAGCTTCTGCCTGCGTCTCTTGAACTCACTCTTGGGAGGCTTTTCAGAATCCAGCTGCAGCAAGGCCATGAGAAGTCAGAGCCACATGGAGAAGCTGTGTGTAGCTGCCTGAGCTGAGCTCTCAGCTGATGGCTAACTCTGTGAGAGCCATTTGGACTTTCAGCCCCTCTAGTCTTCAGATGACAGTAAACCCACTGACATCCAGCTGCGTGTACGTTGACAGACCCCAAGGGGAGAAGCACCTAGCTGAGCCCATTCAACCCACAGAAGTGTGAAAGATAATAATAAATTCTTCCATCAAGCTTCTAAGTTCGGCGTGGCTTGTTTTGTAGTCAACAGAGGCACAAAGGACTGTGATGTCACACTTCTAGGCCCCTCCTCCCTATAGGACTGGTGAGAGTGAGCATGGAGCAGTGAGCCCTCTGGAGTTTGCCTCTTGGACCCAACTCATCCGTGAGCAGCGCCTGCTCCCTCTTCTCCTGTCCGCCATCCCTCTGTGGGGTGGAGAGATGAGAGCCTATAGCGGTCCAGGAGGTAAGATTAATTTGAAGGCTGGAGATGAGGAATAGAAAGTCCATTTTGGTCTTAGATCCAAAGCATGGTTTCTAGCCTAACTTTATCCTCACTATAAAGCTATTTTTATCCCAGACTCCTGTGTCTGTTTTTTTAAATTGGTTCAGAAAACTCAGAGGGAAAAAAAGATAAAATTATTTTTCTTCCTTAGACCTCAACAAGCAATCTTCTTCCCTTCTCATAGACTAGAAAGCAAAGTTTATTTTTAAGTTTTTAAAAATTTCACTCTGCCTCATACTCTAAATCAAGCGTGCCTTCCGTTCTTTCTTTCTCTGTCTCTGTTTATTTGGCTGTGTCGGGTCTGAGTTGCTGCACACAGATTCTCTAGCTGTGGGCTCAGTAGTTGCTCTGAGGCGTGTGGGGAATCTCAATTCCCTGACCAGGGATCAAACCTCTGTCCCCTGCACTACAAGGTGGATTCTTAACCAGTGGACCACCAGAGAAGGCCCTCCCCTCAGTCCTTGTTATTAATACATTGTTCTGTGAAATGCCTTTCTGATGCGCCTCCATGTGGCTTTCCTGGTCCCTGCTGGACTCAGATCCTCACTGCTGTGTGGTCTCCTCACCTGTAACTCCCCGCCCCTGCACCCCCATCCACGTGCTGCCACAAGATAAGGCTTCCACTGCCTCATTCACCGATCATGCTGCTCCCTTTGCTCAAAACCTGCTCTGCCACCCTGGGTGCAGTTGAAGGCCCTCCAGGATAATTAGCCTGATTATAGCTACTAGCCCTTCAAGCTAGTTTTCCAAACTCGCTGATTCTGTAAGGCAAACTTATTTTACACCGACTTATTCCTGCTGCCTTATTTTTCTTGTTTTACTTATCAACGCTGAATATTCACTGGAAGGAGAGATGCTGAAGCTGAAACTCCAGGACTTTGGCCACCTCATGAGAAGAGCTGACTCACTGGAAAAGACCCTGATGCTGGGAGGGATTGGGGGGAGGAGGAGAAGGGGATGACAGAGGATGAGATGGCTGGATGGCATCACGTGAATCTGAGTGAACTCTGGGAGATGGTGATGGACAGGGAGGCCTGGCGTGCTGCAGTCCATGGGGTTGCAAAGAGTCGGACACGACTGAGCAACTCAACAACTACTACTTATCTTGTCCTTCTTCAGATCAGATGGTTCTCTCTCCCTTCTCTGAATTCCCCTAGTCTCTTAGGAGTCAGGACTCACACGGTTTACAGTTGATGATTCTTTGGTTAGTCTTACCCTACAAGTGGCCCAAAATTCTGATTCCGTGAGGACACATTCCCCAGTATGCTATTTGATATACACTACTGGACTCACGAGCTCTATAGAAACAACTAGTGAGATTTTGTGGTCTTGATGGAACAGGAGCTACAAGCTAATATTTATTATGCCAGATTCTGTTTTCAGTACTTTTTATATGTCATTTAGTGTGTTCCTTGGGTTCCTGGGCATAACAATCCTATCGTCCTCTTTTTACTGAGGAGGAAACTGAGATTTAAGTAAAGTAACTTTCTCAAGGTCACCCAGCTAGCAAGTAAAGAGGCAGAGCTTGAGGCCAAGACTTGATACCAGTCTGAGTTTCTAACTTCAATAGCACACTGCCTCCTAAGGGATTTTTGAGGGCTCTAGGGGGTCACTGTGGACAGAGACTGCAGCCATGAGGTTAAAAGATGCTCCTTTGAAGAAAAGCTATGACAAACCTAAGCAGCATATTTAAAAGCAGAGATGTCACTTTACTGAGAAAGGTCCATATAGCCAAAGCTGTGGTTTTTCCAGGAGTCATGAGGGTTCGACCATAAAGAAATCTGAATGCTAAAGAACTGATGCTTTTGAACTGTGCAACTGGAGAAGACTCTTGAGAGTCCCTTGGACTGCAAGAAGATCCAACCCATCAATCCTAAAGGAAATCAACCCTGAATATTCATTAGAAGGACTGATGATGAAGTTGAAGCTCTAATGCTTTGGCCATCTGATGCAAAGAACAAACTCACTGGAAAAGACCCTGATGCTGGGGAAGACTGAGGGCAGGAGGAGAAGGGGGCAACAGAGGCTGAGATGGTTGGATGGCATCACTGACTCAATGGACATGAGTTTGAGCAAAGTCATGTGAAGGACGTAGTGAAGAAGATGGTGAAGGACAGCCGGGTGTACTCCAGTCCGTGGGGCTGCAAAGAGCAGACATCACTTAGCAACTGAACAACAAAGGGGATTTTTTAAATTCTTCCTCTACAACCCAAAGATAATTACTCTAACATTTGAGAAAATTCCCTTCCAGAGTTATATTTTTATGTAGATGTGTATATACATGCACATAACTTTTTTACTGACTTATGATCATGCTTTTATATATACAGTAATATTTTGTTTCACTTAATATAGTCTAACCATCTTCCCATGTCATTATGCACCAATATTGTTTTTTATGAATTGGCCAGACTGCAGAAAGTACACAGTATAATAAAACAAGCTCGTTCCCAAAATGGGATTTTGGCCTGGGGCATGAAAAGCTACTGAGAATCAGAAGACCGTAAATGTTCAGATGTCAATGTGAGACTTTAAATATTGTTCAGGTTTTCATGGGCAACAACAGGGGCAGTCTCCAACAGGATAGTCAATTCTTTTCTTCATATGAAAATGAACACTGGGAATCCCCCATAAATGCAAAGCCTTCCAGAAGGTGGGTAATGACTAAACCATGTACCACACTGTATGCCAGGCAATTCTGCAGATGTTCTCCTTTGCTTTTCCAAGCACCTGGTGAGTCTAGGCATCTCCACCCCACCTGCAGGCTGAAAGAACCTGTAGAGGTCACAGGTAACGCCAGTGTGAGGGTTGGAATTTAGATACTGGAGCCAAAGGTCTTCCTTCTTTTAGAGAAGTCTGTTTCAGATGAAAGAAAAAAATAAAATCTGGGACTTCTGGTGGTGGGTTGAAGTCCCAGCGGCTAGGACTCCAAGCTCCTGCATTAGGAGGCCTGGGTTCAATCTCTGGTCAAGGAACTAGATCCCACATGCTACTACAACTAAGAATTTTCACGCTACAAATAAAGATCCTGTGTGCTGCAACTAAGACCTGGTACAGCCAAATAAATACAGATAAATATAAAAAAAGAAAAGAAAAAAAAGTCTAGAGGAAGACAACCAAGAACGAGCTAAATGAGTGATCCTGAGTCACAGAAAACAGCTGACAGGAATCCTGAACACCAAGGAGAGGAAAAATGAAGCCGAGAGAAAAGCAGGCTCCTTGTGGTCAAGTCTGGCGGAGACTGGAGTGGGGGCGGCCTGCTGAGTTGATAGAGTTGGCTTTGCAAACCAGTCCCCAGACAGAAAAAGATCCTGTTCTTCCAAGAGCCGAAAAGAGGCCTAAAGTCAACAGCACAGTCTTGGAATGGAGGCCAGAAGGCGAGAAAGACATTAAAAGGAATCCTAGCTGTCGGGAGGGCCTGCCACAGGCCAGAAAGGGGGCGTGGCACGGAGGACATCTGGAGGTTTAGGCTGCAGGCCCAGGCCACGCTGCCTGAGGACTAGGTCACGAGGTGTGTGCTGGACAGGGTGGAGAATTGCTGGAAAGAAGGTGCCGAATGCCTCTGAATTCACCAATCCTTTCCTTCTCCACTTGAATTCTTTAGGGTGATATACAAAAGCCGAACAGTGATGAGCTTCATCAAGCAAGAGGATGGAGACCTGGTGGGGGGTGTTTCCTTTATGAGAGGAGAGGTTCCAGTTACATGGAGAAAAGATGCTGTGGACCGGGGGAGGGTCGAAACACTTCCCTTTTTCGCCAAACAGGCCTCCGCTCAGTTGGTGGGGGCCTCTCATGGAATTCAGTTCTTCTTGGCCAGAAATCCCTACCTTAGACCTTGGAAGACATGAGGGAGGCTCTGCAAACCTGGCGGCTGCTCACTGGGTTTGGCAAACTCGAGCTTTTTCCAGTGCCTTGTGTTCAGCAAAACTGAGAATGTGTTTGGCTAGAAACCCTTCTCTAATTTTTAAACCCCTGTGCATTTTTTTTAACGTAAATTTGATCCACATGGTTTCGATTTATTTTTATTTAACTCATCAAATCAAATTAGGAGCTACAATGATGAATGGGAACAATGCTGATTTCCAAGAAGATTTTTGAGCCTTTTTTCTTAGAACAAAATCACATTCCAAACACCTCCCCCCCACCAACCACCACCATTCCCCTCCCTGTAACCGTTAAAACTACCAGACTGAGCTGAGTTTGAAATTTAGAACCCAAATGTGAAATAAAGATCCATGCTTGGCAAAGATGAGGCATAGCAGAGGAATGTTCTTAGGAAGTCACGGTTAGAAAGCCAGCATAGACTTGGGGTGGGGGTGGGGAATGAAGACAGAAGGGAGTCAGTTCTTCTTCATTGGATAGTTTAAGCAGATCTACCTGGCTTTTGGGGCTCCTAACAGCAGCCCCTGAGCTGTTTCTCTAGGGTCTGACTTTATCACTTCAACCCAGGGAAAAGGGGTTTCTGCTCCAAGACTGGGGATGGGGCGGTCCCCAGTACTCCTCTCTCTTTCTTCTACATTTCTCATAGGAGTGGATTCAAGCTGCTCTCCCCACCTCCTCTCCAATCTTCCTCCCTGTTTCCTGGCTCTGGCTAAGCCCTCTCCATCTGGAAACATTTAAAATGTACAACAACTTTAATCTTGTGCAAAGGAGTCTTGAGATCTGCACTACATACCCATTAAGCTAAATTATAGGTGCACAATCTCATTTTGCACAATTCTGTCTGGCCTCGGTTGGCACACACGAAAGCCCATTCCTGTGTTTCCCAATTATTTTTCTACCACACCATCATTTTCTACATCAGTCTGAGGCCAGCCATATTTCTCTGAGAATCTCTGACCACTAAGGCCCCAAGACAGAGGTACTCTCTTCAGAGTCCCTTGAAACAGTCCTCAGGGGGGCCCTTGGACATGCCAAAAAAAAAATCTTGAATTCAGCTTCTCTCCCCTACAGAGCCTGAGCGAATCAGACAAACTTGAGTATGAGGATCATCTTGTTAGTTAATAACTGTACAGCCAAGGGGAGTTAACTTTCTTCCCTGAATCTCAATTTCCTGATCTGTAAAATGGGTATACTAACCATACATACCTCATAGAATTGTTGTGAGGGTTAAAAAAAAAAAGTATGTTGTTTGGCCCAGTCTCAGTAATCAATAAACGTTACTTGTTATTGTTATCATAAAGGTGCTACACTTTATTCAATTCTACCACTTTCCTAAGAGCACTTACATTTTTCCATAGGTTGCTGGTACCCTTTTAAATCCTCCCCCATCCCTTATCAATGCTGAAACAACCACACCACGTCCCTGAGAATCAGCATCACTCCAGACAGGTAACATGAAGTTTCTGATCAACCAATGGATTTTTCACTAGTCCTTGGGGAATCTCCCAGGTTGGCCCTCCCTGGTATCCAGAGTAGCACAGCGATTGGAAGATCTGTAACTTAACTGCACGAAGAGATCATTTTTTCTGAAAACCAAACTTCTCACTGTATATACAAAGTATGTGTGTGTTTATGTGTGTACTGGGGTGGGGAGGGTGAGGAGGTTTTCATTCTCCTGTAAGGAACAAAATGGTTAATTTAGTGCTTCCTTAGAACACTCCCCCACACTTCATGGATTTTTTTTTTTTTTTTTGTGGTGGGGGGAAATAGAAAGGTGACAGTACCATTTAAGATGCCTGATAGATGCCTCTCTCTCAAGGGGGAAAATATAGATACCCCTGAGTATAGTATTGGGCTTCCCAGGTGGTACTAGTGCTAAAGAACCTGCCTGCCAATGCAGGAGACATAAGAGACGAGGGTTCGATCCCTGGGTCGGGAAGATCCCCTGGAGAAGGAAATGGCACCCACTCCAGTATTCTTGCCTGGAGAATCCCATGGACAGACGAGCCTAGTGGGCTATAGTCCATGGGGTTGCAAAGAGTCAGACACGACAGAAGCAACATAGCATGCACAAATATAGTCTTTAATGATTCCCTCTGGCCAGGAGGGCTTTTAGCAGTAATTTAGAGATCCTAGTGTTGAGGGACTAGGTATCCATCAACATCCAGGGGAACTGAGATGCTCTGTTGTCAAGATCCTCATCATGCAGAATTGCTATGAAGGCTAAAAGAGAGACGGCTACAAATGGTAAAAAGTATTTCCACCAAGCTGATCTCACTTGAGATCCTGGGTGATATCAGGACACGCGCGTCTCCTATTCCTGCTACTCACTAGAGATTTCCTTCTGGTGAGATTTCCTGTAGCTGGGTATATTCGAGATGTCAGCCTCAACCTCAGTTCAGGACTCTGAAGGCATCAGTCCTGCTCATAGCGCTGCCACAAGGCTGGGCCTGGGTGGCTGACTGTGCCCATGGATGGCTCTAGAGTGGGCACAGTCTACAGGCTGTGAAGTCAGCTGTGACCTGGTAGAAAAGGTGAGTTGGGCCATTGAGATTCCGTCTGTGCACCTGAGGGAGTAAGAAACCAGGTGGCCTGACAGCAGAGACCTATGGGCCATGGCTGGTCTTAGAGCTGCCTTGCTTCCAGAATCACCTTCTCTTCCGTAAAGCCTGGCTCTTCAAAGGTTCTTGTGGACCCCATAAATATCTCCTCCATAGTAAGAAAATAAGCACCTCCCTTTGAGTCAGCATGAGTGGGTTTCTGTTTCCCTCAACAAGAAGAGCCTTCACTGAAAACACAGCACCCACCCTTGGGAAGAGCACGCAGATGGAGCTATGTCTAAACATTCTGAGCATTTCCAGAGGCACTGTTTTAACAGTTAATTACACAGTATGCAAACACTGCTGGGTCCCAACTCACCCCTCCCTGGCTCTCGGCTACAGAAACTGCAAACCTTCCCCTCTCTCCTCCAGCCTCCTCTGTAGCTCAGGGAAATCAGGTACCACAGTGTGGGACAACAAGATCCAAGTGCATGTCTACTGGGACAGACGGGCTGCTCCCCTTCTTCCTACCTTTTATGAAAATGTTACGCTTGAACCTGCGTTACCATCTTGCAACCACGAAGGGAAAAAAGCAGCAGAGATGTCACCTCTGGCACATGGAGGTGTCATACCTACATGAACAGCCACCAAATTCCAACCTTCTTGTTATGTGAGAAAATATACCCATAAACTACTATTACTAAGAGTTTTCTATCACTTAAAAACAGTATCTTTTCTAAATTATATACCTTGAAATAGAACTTGATGTTGTTTCCTGTATTATAAGAAAAAGGATTTTTTAAACCAAAGATATGACAACTTGTTTTTCAGTTAACTTCTAAACATCAGCTGAATACTAGCTTTCCAGGCAATTAGAATCTAAGAGGGGATAAAATATGTATGTAAATCAACATGCTATAAGCAGAAAGTGAAAACACTCTCCAGGTACCTGGAGTAGGGGGAGACATGACTTCCTGCTGGGGGAGGGGAAAGCAGAAGAAGTATTTACATTAAATTCCAGAGATAAAAAAGAGCTTGGAAGTTTGGAAATGAGGGGGAAGGGCATTCTAGGCGGAAAAAATAGTTTGAGCAAATATGGAAAACTAAAGATCATATACCAAAAATAAGTTCATTCTGGCTAGAGTAGGGGACAAAATCAGATTTTTGAAGTTGGACCAAAATATAACAAGTCCTTATAATTTGTTATAATAAATTATAACAATGCCACGTGAAGGAGTGTGGGCTTTATTCTCTGAGTCGTGGGGTGTTGTTGAAGGTTTCTGAGCAAACAGGTATCAGAGTAGTTGTTTAGGAAAACTGCTCTGATGGCAGTACTGGGCTGGATTGAGGAGGCAAGGAATGCCACTAGGCCGTGTAGCCACCTGGGCAGGAGGTGATGAAGAAGGAACCAGGACGGCTGAAGTGAAAATGGGGTGGAGGAAAGAAACAGACGTGAGAGACAATGCCGAAGCACACGGGACCTGAGCTGGCTGCTGCCTGGATACGGGGTGAGAGTCATGGAGGAGTAATGGAGAAAACGTTCTTGCACAAAAGAGAAATAAAAACCTCCTGTGGTACCTCTGGAGCTGAAGACAGGAATGGTTTTATGTAGATGTTGGAGTCATGCACCTTCAGGTCATGGTCCCCGAGTCCCCTGGTCACTCCAATAGTTGCCATTACACGGGCCTAGGAGTATAAGCAGAGGGTCATCAGAAACACCCCACAAACAGAGACAGCATCCCCACCACAGTGCAGGTGCCATGGGCTATGAGAGAAGCAGTCATTTCCCAGTCCCCACTGCCCCTGGCTGTTAAGTTCTGTGGGTAGTTGTTTTCAAGGAAGAGCCCACCAAGGTTACTTACATACTTGAGGAGTGGCTTTTCTACCAATTACCTGCATTTGAATGGGCTGCTGCTGTCTCTTCGCAGAGACTGGAGGGAATGATGTCCAATAAACTCAATACAATACATCTGTGATGTCTACAGCTACTGAAATCAATTCAAACCAAATCCAACAGGATCCATCATCCATACATCCCCCATCGGTTCATCTGTCCACCCATCCATCCATCCATCCATTCCCCCCCTCATCCATCCATCCATCCACTATACACTCATTCTTCAAGTATTCTACCAGCTATGTCTCTAGTTCTGTGATGAAAGATATAAAAATGTCAGAGGCAGATCCTGCCCTTCCACAGCTCATATATTTTACTTTATGGCTGGAGAAAATGTATCATTAGATTATAACCTGTCCTGCTAACATCCTCAAACAATTCCCTCTAGGTAGAAAGGAAAAAGATGCCACTTTGCTGTAACTCCACAGAGACCTCATGGCTGAGACTATGCCATCTGCAGCCTTCTCTGCATGGTTGTCCAAATGCTTTAAGGAAGCAGTACTATTGTCCTAATGCCTATACTGTCAGCCTAATGATCTCCTGGGAGGCCACAGATATGAGTCACCCAAACATTTATTGAGCACCTACTATGTGCAGATACCATCCTGTGGGGGACACACGTCTATGGTCTTGTACCTACTATAAAGGAACTTGGTAAGAGAAAGACTAAGAGGAACATGTCTGATTAACAATATATAGAATATGGCTGAGTGCTGAGAAACAAGTAAACAAAGGATTATGTGAGTTCAGAGGAGGTAAAAATTCTACTAAGAAGGCTCCCTGGAGGAGGTGGGGGCACTACATTTTTGTGCAGAAGGATGTCCAGCTCAAGTGAACAAAGAGGAATGGGATGAAAGTCATTCTGGGTTGACTGAAGCCCATGGCTCTAACATATGGCTCATGAACACTATACCTGGTGTAGTGGCGTGGTTCAAAGACCTATACTTGAATCCTTGCTCTGATGCTCTGGTAATAGGAGTAAGCTAGAAATGCTATGCCTCACCAGTATGTGAACCATGAACTTCCAGATGTTCAAGCTGGATTTAGAAAAGGCAGAGGAACCAGGGATCAAATTGCCAACATCTGTTGGATCATCAGAAAAGCAAGTGAGTTCCAAAAAAACATCTGTTTCTGCTTTATTGACTATGCCAAAGCCATTGACTGTGTGGATCACAACAAACTGTGGAAAATTCTGAAAGAGATGGGAATACCAGACCACCTGACCTGCCTCTTGAGAAATCTGTATGCAGGTCAGGAAGCAACAGTTAGAACTGGACATGGAACAACAGACTGGTTCCAAATCAGGAAAAGAGTATGTCAAGGCTGTATATTGTCACCCTGCTTATTTAACTTATATGCAGAGTACATCATGAGAAATGCTGGGCTGGAAGAAGCACAAGCTGGAATCAAGATTGCTGGGAGAAATATCAATAACCTCAGATATGCAGATGATACCACCCTTATGGCAGAAAGTGAAGAAGAACTAAAAAGCCTCTTGATGAAAGTGAAAGAGGAGAGTGAAAAAGTTGGCTTAAAGCTCAACATTCAGAGAACTATGGTATCCGGTCCCATCACTTCATGGCAAATGGGGAAACAATGGAAACAGTGAGAGACTTTATTTTTAGAGTCTTCAAAATCAATACAGATGGTGACTGCAGCCGTGAAACTAAAAGACGCTTGCTCCTTGGAAGAAAAGTTATGACCAACCTAGACAGTAATATTAAAAAGCAGAGACATTACTTCGCCAACAAAGGTCCATCTAGTTAAGGCTATGGTTTTTCCAGTAGTCATGTATGGATATAAGAGTTGGTCTATAAAGAGAGCTGAGTGCTGAAGAATTGATGCTTTTGGACTGTGGTGTTGGAGAAGACTCTTGAGAGTCCCTTGGACTGCAAGGATATCCAACTAGTCCATCCTAAAGGACATCAGTCCTGAATATTCATTGGAAGGACTGATGCTGAAGCTCCACTACTCTGGCCACCTGATACGAAGAACTGACTCACCTGAAAAGACCCTGATACTGGGAAACATTGAAGGTGGGAGGAGAAGGGGACGACAGAGTATGAGATGGTTGGATGGTGTCACCTACTCAATGGACATGAGTTTGAGTAAACTCCAGGAGCTGGTGACGGACAGGGAGGCCTGGCATGCTGCAGTCCATGGGGTCGCAAAGAGTTGGACACAACTGAGCGACTGAACTGAACTGAGAAAAACTAAGACATGACACTCTAACACATTACCATAGTCCTCATCCTACTTTCCCTCAAAAGGCTGTGAATTTGGAGTTGGATTCACATCAGAAGGTGGGCAGGATTACATTTAAGTGGAAATGAAGCCATAATGCATTTTTACAAGGCTAGACTCAAAGCGGGTAAAATGCAGACAGAGGATGTGAGCCTGGGGACCTCTGGGCAGGCGCTGCTCTGTTGGGAGCTCCCTTTAAGCTGAGACACATTCGCCTCTAAGTGCGGAAATTCTGAGTCCCTTATGCCCCTTCTACTTTCCTCCCTGCTGCAGTACATTTTCAGGTTGGACAAAGCACAGGTGGGCATTTTAGTCCAAAGAAATCTGATATTTCTGCTAGTTTACAAGTCCCACATAGGTCCTTCAAAGCACTGGCAGAAATCATATGAAATTTAATAGCAGTGAAAGTAGTCTGAAACTTCTGGGGAGATGTGTGCAGAAAAGAAAGAGAAAATTCTGTGAAGGATCTAGACAGAACTGATGTGTTGCATTCTAAAGCTTCTCAAGAGATCGTGGACTCCTGGGACAGAGGGGCCATGCTACTTTGGTACAGGATATGCCTGGAGCCAATTGGAGCCATGGTGGCTTTTAAACAGGTCAAGAGGTACAATAACTGAATTCACCAGCTACATATCACAGAACTGTCAAGCCCTAATTTATTGGAATGCTAGAGGAACATGATATGCTGGTGAATTGCACTTTTTGCTGAGCTGGGGAAAACCCTGCTCCTTTAAATCTTACTGCTGATCATCAACAGAAGAACCCATTTGTCCATTTTTCTGTTGTAGCAAGGAGAGTATAGTCAACAAAGTTCCATATAGTCAAAGCTACAGTTTTTCCAGTAGTCACATATGGATGTGAGAGTTGGACCATAAAGAAGACTGAGTGCCGAAGAATTGATGCTTTTGAACTGTGGTGTTAGAGAAGACTCCTGAGAGTCCCTTGGACTGCAAGGAGATCAAACCAGTCAATCCTAAAGGCAATCAATCCTGAATATTCATT
The DNA here is from genome assembly GCF_001704415.2 of Capra hircus. Classification (NCBI taxonomy): domain Eukaryota; kingdom Metazoa; phylum Chordata; class Mammalia; order Artiodactyla; family Bovidae; genus Capra; species Capra hircus. Next base: position 50,187,069 of record NC_030812.1, on the reverse strand, counting down.
GGAAGGACTGATGATGAAGCTGAAGCTCCAATACTTTCGCCACCTGAATCGAAGAGCTGACTCACTAGAAAAAGCCCTGATGCTAGGAAAGATTGAAGGCAGGAGGAGAAGGGGATGACAGAGGATGGAATGGATGGATGGCTTCATTGACTCAATGGACATGAGTTTGAGCAGGCTCTGGGAGATGGTGAAGGACAGGGAAGCCTGGCGTCCATGGTGTCACAAAGAGGTGGACATGACTGAGTGACTGAACAATAAAGGAGAGTATAGGGGCTTCCCTGGTGGCTCAGACAGTAAAGAATCTGCTGCAATGCAGGAGACCTGGGTTTGTTTCCTGGATCAGGAAGATCCCTTGGAGAAGGGAATGGCAACCCACTCCAGAATTCTTGCCTGGAAAATTCCATGGACAGAGGAGTCTGGCAGGCTACAGTCCATGGGATTGCAAAGAGTTGAACATGACTAAGTGACTAACACTTTCACTTTCTTTCAAGGAGAGTATACTGAACAGCTTATTAAATACTTGTGCATTTACTGATGGCTTGCCATGAGTCAAGTACCAGGCTAGATGGGTTCTAAGGATATGACGGCAACAGGATGTGGTCCTGAGCTTACTGGAACTCACTGGGGAGCAGCAGGGTAATACTGAGAATCTCAGCACCATGAAGCCCAGAAACTGTAGGTGCAGATCACTGGGCTGAGTGATGCTCATTGACGGTGTCCACTGTACACAGATACACGAAATCCTACCAGAAACAGAGCCCTTCCCTGTCCTGACTCTCAACCAGGATGGCAAGGCAGATAGTGTCCATCTCCAGGAAAGTGGGAAGTTGGTTTGAAAAATGATGCATTTATTGATCAAATATCCATGTTTCATTGCCCTCTGTGAAATTCTTCTCTCCTTCGAGCAAAATTACTGCTGGGCTACACTGAAGCCAAAACCTACTCTTGTGTGCTCTCTTTCATACCAGACACACACACTCTCTCACTCAAACTCTGTCCACAAAGGCATCCTTCAGTTTTCTTATGAGTCACTTGTTCTGATAAAAGCTATCACATGCTGAAAAAAATTTCAGTTGAATATTCTTATTAATGTGACCATATTTTTCACTTCTAATTGGAACTCTCAGCGCTTAGTTAAATGTATTCATGTTCTGAGGAAGGTTGCAATGATTCAGAAGGTGTTTGTTTTTCCTGGGAAATGACTCCAAAGCTTTCTCTTCTCCACTCCTGCACCCCTCTCCAGTCTCTGCTCAGAGACCACTTTAAGATCGCCTTCCTTCAGCCCAACAATGTTAGAGTCTGACAGGGGCCTTGGGAGCTGGTGATGAATGGTCTTTGCTGTCTCAGCCCGGGATCTGATCCGTGTGATCCTATAGTTTATTGAGGTGAAACTCTGGATCCCCTTCTCATGGGGCAAGTGGAGAAGCTGGCGTGTAGAGTCTGAGCATCCATGGTGGAATGCACCAGCACCAGAAGGAAGTGGAGGGCCACAGCTCCATGGCTTGTACGACCCCCGGCCAGTCACGCAACTGCCCTAGCAGTTTTAACCTTGCAGTTCCTGCTGCCTCATCTCCCAAATGGATGTAAGGCAGCCAGTTCTGCCTGCCTTGTGGCTTGTTGTCAATACACAGTGAGATGATGTATGTGAAACTGGTCATGTTTAAACACTGCAAAAAGTTATGCAAATGGATCGAGAAGGGGGATGGCATTTTCATAAAACTTTTAGTCCCCTGTGCTCACCACTTCCATTCCCCAGCCCTGCCAATCCCTGGACCCTTAAGACAGGAGACCTGAGGGAAGGTGGAGGTGATATTCTTTCAAGCTGTCAAGACTACAAAATCACGAGCTGCCAAGTGGAACACGCAGACTGCCATGGGCTCTGTTGAGAGAGAGCCTGGTTCTCTTAGTCCAGGGAGGGCACGTGCCTACCTTCTTGCCTTCTCCATATATAAGGGGAAACTTCAAGTCATCGTCCTCAATGGTTTTGTATGCCCTGTAGGAGGATAAACAACATTTAAAAAAACAGGTTTGCACTCAATTAGTGACCCACTGCCCTGACACAGGATGCCAGGCAGTTTATTTTCCCTGAGCCTCCATCCGCTCACCACACTGCCGATCTCTTTCTGTACAAAGAGTCAGTCTCCCTACAGAATTGTGTGCGTGTGTGTACGTATTTCAACGAACCAGAAAATACCAATATATGCCTGAGGAGAGAGAAAATGAGCTGGCCTACTCACAAGCAGCGAGAAGGGGCGACAGGCTTCTGTCCTCAGCACTTAGCGTCCCTGAAATACTGAACGGCCCCAGCCGCGGTGGCGGGGTTGTCATTAATCTGAAACCACGAAAGGCAGCAGTGCTCAGAGATGGAGGTGTGGGGGACGGGTGGTGAAACTGCTCCAAGAGCCAGCTCCCACCTTCAGGGGTTGTTTATGCCCAAGCAGCCTGGTATTGGGATGGCTGGAGAAGGAATATTTAGAGCCAGCTTGACCTCAGTGTGATCCTTTGTTTCACGATGGCTATTAGATGGCCATTGGACACACAGAAAAAAAATCCTGTTCACGCTTCAGCGGTTTACGCCAGCCATGCCACCACTCATGCAGCAGAGGCCGGCCAGGCCGTGGCGAGGGCATGAACGAAGGCCATGTCTTAACAGTCTGGCTCACAAGGAACTTAGGAAACAAACAAGCAAGCAGGTATCCAGTCACGAGTTGTATAACCCTGGGCAAGTAGCTCCATCGTTTTGGACCTCTGGTTTCTCATCTGCAAAATGACGATGACCACACAGGACGTAAACAGCCTAGCACAGAGCCTGATACTTAGTAAGTACTCAGTAAGTAGTAGCTGTCACTAATATTTAGTAGATAATTAATACTTGGTATATAGTTCCCCCTTCTGCAAAACGGGGAGAGCGTTGCCTATTCACTTCCTCAGAGAAGTATTAGGAAGACTGAGTAAAAGATGGGGTATTTTCTGCTAGGTTAGAAGCTAGAAGATGCTTTTCTAAACTAATGTCTCCTGAGTGCATGAAAAAAATTAATTTGTGACATGCGTGCATGTGCTAAGTCGCCTCAGTCATGTCCGACTCTTTGCGACCCTACAGATTGTAGTCTGCCAGGCCCCTCTGTCCATGGGATTCTCCAGGCAAGAATACTGGAGTGGGGTGCCATGCCCTGCTTCAGGGGATCTTCCTGACCCAGGAATTGAATCTATATCTCCTGTGGCTCCTGCATTGCAGGCAGATTCTTTACTGCTGAGTCACCTGGGAAGCTGAATAATTTGTGACATACCTCTTGATATATCTAGGCGGCTTGAGAGTGAATCTGACATCAAATTTATGGAGGTGCTTGATATACAAAAGAATGCAACTCAACTGAAAAAAGGCTCAACCCCAAAGCTAAAGCCAGCACATCTTGCTTATCTGCAAGTTATTTGGTTAAGTTCTTTCCCGTGGGGGTAGAGAAACAGCGAAGTTCTGGCACCGGATGTGCCTGGGCTTGAGTTTAGCACTGCTTTCTGTCCAGCCCTGGGCAAGTGGATAAGTCTTTCTCTGAACCTTAGTTTCTTCATTAATCAGGGAAGCCAAAAAGTGGGGCTTACTTGTGAACTTGTGGTAAGGATTAAAATGGGCTGATGAATGTGATGAGCTTAGGAAGTATTTGGCACAATGCCTGGCACATACTGAGAGCTTGATAAAAGCTGGTTGCTGCTTCTGCAGTCAAGTGAGCCCAGAGGTATGCCATGAATTGAGTTTTCAAAAAAGGAACCATACTATTTCCTTCCCCCAAATCTACCAAATTAACACAAAGTGGAAATAGCTACTTTGATATTTCTATACTCACACAGATGATTTAAGTCACTGTGGTGTACGAGTCCCTTGGGGAACAAATACAGCTGTTATTAGACTACAGTCAGCTTGGGGATCCAATGAGTTTGTAGACCCATGGTTCTCCATCTTGGCTGCAGAAGGAATATCCTGAGAGGGCTTTGAAAAGCCTGTGGCTCAGGTCACAGCAATGAGGTCTGAACCTCTGCGGATCAGACCTAGGCACCAGGAATTTTTTAACAAGCTTTCCAGGTGATGCCAGCGTGCAGTCATGGTGGAGAACCACTATTGGAAACCAAGGTCATTAGCTAACATTCAAAATCAGTTGAGCAAATGACTATATGGCTCAAGGGAAAGGGAGGTAATGACTTGAGCAAGGCTGTGAAGTGGGCACAAGTGGGGCTTGGGGACCACATGGAAAGTAAAAAGACACGTTCAGACAGAGACGATGCAGTGGGGGCAGTCTCAGGGAGGGGCTAGGGCTTGGCGGTCCAAGCACAGGAGTCTGGAACTACAGAACAGGCAGAGGGCGGCAGCTCTAGAATCAATGACTGGAGGTTACTTAGAGCTCAGTGGAGACAGGCTGAGAATGCTCTTAACAAGCTTGAAAAGGCAGCCAGAAAACTGTCCTCTGACCGCATCACAAGCCCAGGTAATGGAATTCTCCCAGGGCAGAGAATCCCAGGAGAGTGAAGTCTGTTTCAGCGCCGCTCTGAAAGGCAAACCCTCGTCCTGGGGTTCTTACCCACAGGAGCAAGTCCACCGAAGTTCTAATCTTATGGTTTAGCCTCTGCTTCTTTGTCTTTTTTTTTCTGTTCCTTTCAATTTTTTAAAAAACAATTTTAAATTTAAAAACTGAGTAAAGTTGCTTCACAATGTTGTGTTAGTTTCTGCTGTACAGCAAAGTGAATCAGTTATACATAAATCCCCTCGTTTGAATTTCCTCCCCATTTAGGTCATCAGCAAGCTTTGAGTAGTTTTCTGTGCTATACAGTAGGTTCTCATTAGGAATCTATTTTATGTGTGTTTGTCAGCCGTGTCCAACTGTTTGCGACCCCACGGCCTGCAGCCCTCAGGCTCCTCTGTCTGTGGAGCTCTCCAGGCAGGAATACTAGAGTGGATTGCCATTCCCTTCTCCAGGGGGTCTTCCCAATCCAGGCTCTGAACCCAAGCCTCCCGCATCTCAGGCAGATTCTTTACTGTCTGAGCCACCAGGGAAGCCCACGGCACAAACTAGAAGGCCACTGGGCTGGCTGCACCCCGAACGCGGGAATCTCTCCTGCTGTGCCCCTCATGCTGGTCCTGACCTCTGTCATCAAGTGGGCTGCTGTGGACAGTCTCTGTCTAAGGAGCTTTACAGGACCAACTCTCTAGTGCCACTGGATAACAGCCCTGGGAAATTCCTTCCTAAACTGACCCAGTCACCCATTGGTGTGTTGGTCTGTCTTCTGGAAAAACATGAAAGGAATCTAATTTCTCTTCTACTTAAGAGGTCTGCAAATATTTGAAGAGAGCTATCTCAAAGTTTCCTTTTTCCTGGTATCATCAACTGTCCGTCCCCAGGACCTGAGACACCATCTCTGATCACTCAAGCCACCATCCATTCAATCAACATTTATTAACTGAGCACTGAATCAAGGGCTTCCCGGGTGGTACAGTGGTAAAGAATCCACCTACCGATGCAGGAGACGCAGGAGACATGGGTTCGATCCCTGGGTCTGGAAGATCCCTTGGAGGAGGAAATGACAACCCACTCCAGTATTCTTGCCTGAAAAAATCTGATGGACAAAGGGGCCTGGTGGGCTACAGTTCACGGGGCTGCAAAGAGTCAACAGGACTAAGCACTGAGTACTGTGGGAGGGGCCCTCTGGGAGCTTTTCAGTTTGTTTCTTCCTGTCATTGTCCTAAGGAAATGGCACTCAGAACCACAAAGGAATGAAATGGTTACTTCCTTGATTTAGACCATGCTCTTGTCTTTTTTTGGCCATGTCACTCAGTGTGCAGGATCTTAGTTCCCCGACCAGGGATCGAACCTGTGCCCCGACAGTGGTCCAGTGGAAGCACTGAGTCTTACCCACTGGACCACCAGAGAAGTCCCTAGACCTTGCCCTTTTTTTTAAATTACTGTGGCTTTTATTGGTGTTATGTGTCTGTGTATACATGTCTGTGTGGCTTAGGGTCATGTATCAAAACTCTGAGTAAAAACAAACAAACAAAACCCAACCCCAGTCAGTCCACAAGAAATAAGACCCAAGAAGGTTTTCTGACTCATTGTCTTCTTTAGTTTATACTTATACAATGAATATTTTATTCTGAATGGTAAACTCCATTGCCCTTATTAATTTTATCATGCTAGTTTTGGTCCACTGTTCCAGCCCATTGAGAGATGTTTGGACACATATCCTTTCATCACCCTCAATCAGCTCTCTCTCTATGCTGCCATGCTGTGTGAAGTCGCTTCAGTTGTCTCCGACACTGTGCGATCCGATAAACTGTAGCCCACCAGGCTCCTCTGTCCATGGGATTCTCCAGGCAAGAATACTGGGGTGGGTTGCCATTCCCTTCTCCAGGGGATCTTCCCGACCCAAGGATTGAACCTGCATGTCTTATGTCTAACTTATATTGGCAGGTGGGTTCTTTACCATTAGCAACACCTGGGAAGCCCCCTTCTATGCTATATCATATTAAAGCTGATAACCAGCTCTGCCATCATTATCCGGGTAACTGAAAAAAAAAAAAAAAAAAAAAAGCTAAGCAGTATCAAGCCATTTAGAGACCTTCCTCCAGGTCAAGCTAACCAGACAAAGGGTATCAACATTTCTTGAAGGCAAATGGATGGAAGTTAAGTACAATCTGTAAAATCATGTTCTTGTCTGGTGGAAACACATAGAAGACAGACTCCATAGTAGAGGGCAGATGATGAGAATACTCATGTTTAAATGAGTGGGTGGTGGGAATTCCCTTGTGACCCAGTGGCTAAGACCCCATGTTCCCAGTGCAGGGGGCTCGGGTTCGATCCCTGGTCAGGAAACTAGATCTCACAACAACAACAAAAATCGCCATGCTGCAACAAAGATGGAAGATCCCATGTGCCACAACTAAGACCCAGTGCAGCCAAATAAATAAATAGTTTTAAAAAGTGGTTTTAAAAAATTAGTGGGTGGTATGGCAGGAGGAGGCAGAAACACTGATCCACTGAGACAAGTCCCCATGAACCTGGACTCTGGGTAGAGCTCTCAGGCCGTCTATGAAACAGCTGAACCACTCTCCACACAGGATTTCTCCATCTTGTTCAAAGACTAAAAGAAGAAACTGTAAAATTCCTTACAAAGTCAAAATACATCCATGTACACTATTGCCATGATCAGCCATCCAGGAAATGCCATCAAACGGTTGAAAACTGCTAACTGAGTTGACTTACTAGCAAGTCCAGGTTGTTCCCCAGATCATACCACCTCCACTAGATACCAACCCTTCAACCTGGTCTTACTGTTAAGCCAGAGAGAGGCGCTGACTGCTCTCTCTCCAACCCAACCCTTCCAGCTTCTCTCTCCACCTCTCCTGCTGACATACACTTCCCTCTTTCCGCTTTCCTAAGGACTGCAGCTCAGGTTCACACAAAGCTTACTCGCCCCTTCCCCTGCTGTTATTCTCAGTAACCGTCTCTGTTTTGTTGGTGCTTCTGGAGTCCTGACTTTACAACTTGTACCTACTTTCTGTTGACATTCACTGCTCCTCATGAGCACCTGGACCACGTCAAGAGCATCCTCTCTCCTGATGTTTGCACCCTAAGTCACCTCTGCTGACACTCCCTTGCTGCCACTCTCAAGCCAGGTGCCCCTCAATCCCCTCGGTCCCACCCTTCTAAGAACTCCCTTCTGACTATACTTGTTTCTGAATCCAGCTTCTACTTTTGGCAAATGTTTAAAATATCTTTCTTGCTAACAGTCTAGACTTCATCACCTTGATCTCCTGCAGCCTGCCAGGCTCTTTTGTCCATGGGATTCTCCAGGAAAGAATACTGGAGTGCATTGCCATGGCCTCCTCCGAGGGATCTTCCCAATCCAGGGATCCAACCCACATCTCTTACACTCCTAACACTGACAAGTGGGTTCTTTACCTCTAGCGCCATCTGGGAAGCCCCTCTGATACTCTGCTGCTGCTGCTAAGTTGCTTTAGTCGTGTCCAAACTCTGTGTGACCCCATGGACAGCAGCCCAGCAGGCTCCCCCGTCCCTGGGGTTCTTCGGGCAAGAACACTGGAGTGGGTTGCCATTTCCTTCTCCAATGCATGAGAGTGAAAAACCAAAGCGAAGTTGCTCAGTCATGTCCGACTCGGAGCGACCCCATGGACTGCAGGCTACTGGGCTCCTCCGTCCATGGGAGTTTCCAGGCAAGAGCACTGGAGTGGGTTGCCATTTCCTTCTCCAATGCATGAGAGTGAAAAACCAAAGTGAAGTCACTCAGTCATGTCCGACTTGGAGCGACCCCATGGACTGCAGCCTACCGGGCTCCTCCGTCCGTGGGAGTTTCCAGGCAAGAGCACTGGAGTGGGGTGCCATCGCCTTCTCCCCTCTGACCCTCTAGTAAGAAGGAAGCACAGCAGGAGTTGAGTACTTTGTTTATCCACATCATACCGTCTTCTGCCTGCAGCGCTGCAGTTGCCTTGGAGGATCTCCCTGCAATAATCTAGGCAAGAGACGATGGTGCCATGGCTGCAGGGATGGCGGTGAAGGTGCTGAAAACTGCTCAGTTTTGTCCTTTACCTCTATCCTCAGAGCAACGAGAGTAATTATTTTGAAATGTCAGATAACGTCATTACCCTACTCAAACCCTCTGATGGCTTTCCCATCAAACTTGAAATAAAAGCCAAGTAATGAAACGACCTTCTTTAAAAATCACTCCCTACCCCCAAACTTCCCATTCCCCTTCTCTTTCTTTTTCTCCAGGGATCTCCTGCCTAACATTTTAAGTATTTTGCTTCTTTATCTTATTTTTCCTACTGTTCCCCTGTGCACTTTCCTCCCACTTAAGTTCTATGAGGACGGAGATTTTTGTTTCTGGTACCTAAAAGACTGCTCAGTGTATAATGAGCGCCCAACAGATGTTTGATGAAGTGAGCAAACCGATGAATACTACTTATTCCTGGCAGTGGCTTTCCTCTGTCCTCATGAATGTTCTTGTTCTTTATGTATTCAAAGCAAGAGCAGCCAGTCTTGTTTTCTGTGGCTTTCTGGGGCTCGCTGTTGCTGGCTCCAGCCCGTGCTCACTCACATGCACATCCTCCTGCTCTGGCCTTGCCTGGCTGTGTGCTGCCCCTTGGAGTCAGTATTTCAGATACATGCTCTGAACATGGGAACTCCAGAGATCACATTCTCTGAACATCTGGACTCAAGAGATTCCCCCGGGCAGCCACATTCATGCCTTTCACCCTTCTGATGAGTGGCAATTCTAGGACTCCTCCCGCACGAACATCTCATGTCTCTATATCCGTTCTGTAATTTTTAGCAGAAAAACCTTTGCTTGTATTTTCAGACTGGCTAAGAGGCCTGTAAGCCAGTCTTCCACAACCATTTCTCTTTTTATCCACAGTCATCATGCCTCAGCTTAAAATTCTCCCGTGGCTCTCTATTATTTTGAAACGTAACTTAGCGATGAGGCAGGCCCTCGGTGGTCTGATCTCTGACACTGATCTGACATCTTCTGTACTCTGCCAGGAGCTCGGAACACTAGCTTACTTGCTGTTTCTTTAATAGCAAGTGGCCTCGTTCTTTCCCCCTCCTGGGCCATTCTTCCTCCAGACCCTCCAAGAGCCAGCCCCCGTGCAGCCCTCAGAGTGCCTTGTCCGGTCACTCATCTGTAAGTGTGATGTCCACAGCCCCACACCCATCCCCCCCCACCCCCTTCCCATCCCTGATGTACCGCTTCCTGGTGCTTACACAGCACAATCTGAAACTACCTTATTTACTAATTTGCTTGTCTATATTCTGCCTCCCCCTCTAGAACATGAGCTTCGTGACACCAGGCACTTTGTTTTGTTCACTGTAATAGCCTCATCTCAACAACAGTGAAGGCACAATTGTGGATGTAAAGTAGATACTAGCGACACGGGTGGATACATGAATGAAGGCTGCCACCTCCGCCTTAGCACACGAGCTTCCCTCCAAAGATAAGCTGTAGACGTGGCTTCCCCATTTACCTTTCCTGAACAGTAAGCTCTTCTGAGGCTGAACTTCCGGGTTGAGTTCTATCAGTGATGCCTTGGATTTTCATTTGCCCCATTACATTAAAATTTTAGGTTTCCTTTAAAAAAAAAATTTTTTTTTCTTTTTTTTGCTGTGCTGGCTCTTTGATGCTTCTGTGCGGGCTTTCTCTATTTGGCAGGTGGGGGCTACTCTCCAGTTGCGGTGCACGGGTTTCTCCCTGCAGTTGCTTCTCTTTTTGCAGGACATGGGCTCTAGAGCATGTGGGCTCAGTACTTGCAGCACGTGGGCTCAGTACTTGTGGTACACGGGCTTAGTTACCCTGTGGCACGTGGGATCTTTCTGGAGCAGGGTTTGAACCCATGTCCCCTTTTATCACCAATATATATCAGTAGACAGTCAGAAAGTTATTTAAAAAATGGCATTTATGATCCCCTTGCTTGTCACTTTCTCCTGATAATTCCTAGGCACCACTTCCAGAGCGGTAGCGTTTGTTACAGTGCTTCTCCAGGGTATATGGTGTTACCGAGACAATTTTCTTCTTCCTTATTCACTCAGGCTAAATCTACTGGTGAAGGCAAGTCCTTCACTGGAAAGTTCTTCTTATCTTTGCTGGGTTCCTCCATTCCCAGCCAGAGCCCCCCACTCTGACTTCGTAACCCACAGGCCAGGAACCTGAAGCTCATGCTTTGGCACCATCCACACACATCACTTCCCACGATCTCCCTTCTCTCCTAAGTCATGACTTTTAGCTAGAAAGACGGATAGAAAAACCACGTGTTGCCCCAAGTCTTCATTTCCTTCATGGGACTTCAAAGTCATTGAAGAAGAATGTGACCCTTTCTGAGGGTGGTGACGGATCCTCTTCCTTCGGGGATGGCCTCATCTCCACCATGCACTCTGTGGCTCCACTGACACACATCAGTGAGTCACATTCTTCCACTCCCTAACCTCTGGACATGGCCTTGGACGCCTCTCCTCCCCCGGGACTCTCTCTTCCTGGATTCTCCTCGCTTGGCAGAGCCCGCTGTGGGCGTAGAGTCAGAGGTTCTGAAGTCACCGCTGAGTCCTCACGTGGACTTGCAGTGTGAACGAGGGAAAGTCCCGCAATCTCACTGCATGTGCTTCCTCAGCTGCCTTTCTTCACGCAAGTTTGCAAGGATTAAATGCAAATATGCCTGAAGGGGAGGGCGGGACGCATTGAAAGAAGAGCATTGACATATATGGGCTTCCCCTTCCCCGGTGGCTCGGTGGTAAGGAATCCAGCTGCCAACGCAGGAGACTTGGGTTCGATCCCTGTGTCAGGAAGATCTGTTGGAGGAGGAAATGGCAGCCCACTTCCGTAGTCTTGCTGGGAAAATCCCATGGGATGGCAAAGAGCTGGACACGACTGAGCGACTGAACATGAGCAGGAGCGCTGACAGATATACACTAAAATAGACAGCTAGTGGAAAGCTGCTGAACTGCACAGGGAGCTCGGCTCACTGCGCTGCAACGCTATAGGTGGATGGGATGGGGGTGGTGGAGGAGGGAGGCCCACGAGGGAGGGGTTATATGCATACATATACCCGATTCACTATGTTGTATAGCAGAAACCAATACAACATTGTAAAGCAATTATATTCCAATAAAAAACAAATAAATAATGCAAATATGTCTGGGAAAGTCCTTTGTGAAGAAGGATAAGGTGCTATTTAACTCTAAGTTGTAGCTATTATGGTTGTCGGAGCCTCTGTCATCACCGTGGATGGAGAGCACAGAGGCCTGGTTCCCACAGGCAGGAATAGAGCATATCCCCAAAGGATACTGCTTCCAGCTGAGCCCCCAACACACCCCAATTCATACTTTTTATACTGCTGCTAATGATACCAAGGGGGCCAGGTGACGCTAGTGCTGAAGAACCCGCCAGCCAATGCATCAGACAGGAGACACAGGTTTGATCCCTGGGTCAGGAAGATTCTCTGGAGAAGGGCATGGCAACTCACTCCAGTATTATTGCCTGGAGAATCCCATGGACAGAGGAGCCTTGTGGGCTACAGTCCATGGGGTCACAAGGAGTCAGACACGACTAAAGCGACTTACCATGCACAAAGATACCAAAGCAGGAAGGACAGCACCTGTGCGACTTTATCCAGAAAGGTCTATGGTTTCACCATACAGTGAAAACGCACAGACTCAGAAGGATATCTCAGAGCTAATCTAAAGAGAGTCCTTCAGGTTGGTGTGAAATAATCATAAATGGAGGACATCCCTTCCTCAGCTAGAAGCTTAGCACTCTTCAAGGAAAGAGTTAAGAGCCCCAGGAACTCTCATTTTGCCCAGAGCAGAAACTAAGTCCTAGGCAGGCAGACCCACATCTCAGAGGGGCTGAGCAGGTCTGGGTGGGGGACGGTAGTAGACAAAGTGTCTCAGGCTCTGGTCCCCATTTTTGTCTTCCCACACCCAAATCTCCATAGAAGCTTGAATCCCAGGAGGCCCAAGATGAAGCATCACCCAGGCCTGGCTGGTCAGAACAGATACATGCCTGGAGCCCAACTGCTCCTCGTGGCTTTTAAGAGCTTGGCAGAACCCCAATGAAGCAATTCACAGAATCTGCAGAGGCTCTCCCCTGACTCGCCCCTCTCCCCACCCATCCTCCTCAGATCTTCCTGGAAAAAGCACAGTGGGATTGGCAATCACCTCATGTTTCATTTTCCCTACCAGCCGTCTGTATTTCCAAAGGAGTCGCGCCCCAGGCCGAACCACAGGGCTCAGTGAGCCACATCTTGCTCCTGGAGGTGGCCCTGCGGCAGGGGACCTACCCTCCCTCCTCGCTCCACGAATTTCCTTTAAGGCAATACAAGATGTTGCCACTTTGTCACGTCCAACTCTTTCATCTTTTTTTTTTTTTAAATGTCTACTTTTAAGAGGGCCCTTTCCCTGGTTTCAAAGATTCATAGTAAGGAAATTTCCCACGGCCAGAAAGAGAGAAAGAAATCTTGTATACTGACACATATATATGGAATCCAGAAAAACGGTACAGGGCAGGAACAGAGGCACAGGTGTAGACGACAGACTTGCAGCCACAGGGTGAGAAGGAGAGGGTGGATGAACTGAGAGAGCAGTGCTGACATATATGCACTACCATGTGCAAACAGATGGCTAGTGGGCAGCTGCTGTGCAGCACCAGAGCTCAGCTCTGTGCTCTGTGATGACCAGCAGGGGCAGGACGGGGGGAGGGTGGGAGGCTCGAGAGGGAGGGGATGTATGTAGACTTTTAGCTGATTAACGTCGTTGCACAGCAGAAACTAACACAACATTGTAAAGCAATTATTCTCCAGTTAAAAATAAAAAAAGAAACTCCCCCTCAATTCCTTACATGTGTCTTTGGATGACACCTTAATATGCTGGAAAAATGTCTCTGCACTGCCAGGGAGGATGAACGTGAACCAAACTTCATGAGGCCAGGATCAAGTCAGAGCCACGGAGAAGGCTGCGAGGGGGCACTTGGGGCCCCAGGGTGAGTAGCGAGAGGTTAAGAATCATCCTCTACAAGCAGGTAGGCTGGGCGTTAGGAGTATCCTTTTTAATGTTTCTAGGCAGAACCAACCTCTCTGCCACAGGCTCACCACCGTATAAGCAGTCTTTCCTTATTTGTAAAACCTGAGTTTTGAGGGATGGGGTCATATTTTAATGCCTTGAGTCCCTGGATTTCTGTGCTAGGAGTTGTCAGTGGGTATCTTTGATTACATGATTTCCTGGGAAAGTCACCCTGTGAGGTCAAGGCTCCACCAACAAATGCTCCTTTATTTTCTCCTTTGGTCTTTGGACTGCCGTTTAAATTAGTTGAAGCCTGCCGGCCCTAAGCTGTATGCAAGTTGATGTGCTGGTGCTAATGCAGTGCAGCAGTCTGGATTCGGGCACAAACAGCATGCCTGAACTGTAAGAGTGTGATTAGTATTTGGTGACATAATTGAAGAGAGCTGGCAGGTGCAGTGCAGCCCAGCTTGGGTATGGCTGGCAGTGACAAGAGAAATGAATGAAAGCGGGAAGCTTCCGGCCCTCTCTGCAGGAGAACTTTCCCTGTAATGGGGTGCAAGCTCTATTCCTGACATGGCAGTTGCCTCTGAGGAACCCCCACCCTTGCATCCATGAGTAGGAACCCCCGCCCAGCAACCCACAGCCCTGGGGAAATGCCTGCCTCTCCTCTTCCTCCCAGCAGCACGCCTGAACCACACCCCACCTAGAGTTCTGCAGGTGGTAACCATGCCTCTCTTGGCCTAAACACTCCTGTTCCTACCGTCAGATCTATGGGTGACGGCAAGAGGCAACAGAGCTTGCTTTCACATCCCTGGTCCATGTGCCCTAGGAGCATGCACTGGGTTAGAGCAGAGGTTTCATACTTTATGACTTAAAAGACACCTATCAATCTTATTAACCCAGTGTACACCCAAACGGGCTTCCCAGGTGGCACCAGTGGTAAGGAATCTGCCTGCCTATGCAGGAGACGCCAGAGACACAGGTTTGATCCCTGGATTGGGAAGATCCTCTGGAGAAGGGCATGGCATCCCACTCCAGTATTCTTGCCTGGAAATTTCATGGACAGAGGAGCCTGGGGGGCGACAGTCCACAGGGTTGCATAGAGTCAGACACTACTGAGCATGTATGCACTCATACCCAAACACACCTCAGGAAAACAATACTGACCTTTGCCATGTGATATCCATTTTAATATTTTCTTTTCTCCATATGCTGCTTAATTTAAAATGCTCATCTCCGTACACCAAATTGATTTCGCAACCCCCAAAATGGGTCCCCACTCACAGCTAGAAATGTGGATAGAATTTGGGTGGCGGCTCCTCGTAGCTCCACACCAGGAGATCAGGCTTTGACCATATGAGAGCAATGGGTTCCACCTGATTCATTCATGAATATTTACTGAGCACCTGCCAGGTACCAGGCACTTGCACAGGTGCTGGCATATGGGGTTAAATCAAATAAGGATCATCTCTTGACTCCTGGGCCCAAAGTTAGTGGTGGAAAAGGATTCACACGGAAAAACATGCTTTGAATCAGCCTTTTGAAAATATAGTCAATCACGTACACATGCAAAACTGAACCAATCCTATTTCAGGATAAAACATTCCAGATGACTTTTAAGGAAATTTCAGATTTGGAAATTATTTCTGACTTGGTATCCACTTGGTACGCATTAGCACTTGGCTAGGAGAGCTTCATGTTCTAATCAATAACATTTAGATCTCCCCTAGGTATGAATCAGAGATCCTCGTTTTATGAGCACACAAATATGGAACGAATTCTGCTTCCTCAGGGACCACTCATTCTAAAACAAACATGAATTTTATTGACATTGGCCTTTAAGTGTGTGAGACCAAGTCAGTACATACAAGTTAGGAAATAACCAAAATTGACCCCATATCCATGAATGGTGGGGAGAAAATAGCAAATTGTTTGCAACAAAGAGAGTTTTACTACAGAGGCCGGTTCCTCCGTGCTGGTCTGCAGCCATGCCTCACAAAGCTTCATGCAGATACTTATAAACCAGAGCACCAGGTCCTACACTAGTCCCTGGGAGAAGCACTTACTCTGCCTCTAGCCTATGCTATGTCCTTGCAATACGTTCATTCAAGTGCCCTTGAACTGGCAACACCACACTGGGCAGAGCATACACCTAATCAACAGTTACTTCAACACACAAAAATATCTTCCCTCACCCCCAAATCTTCTGGTGAATTAGATGCTTATCCTGTGGGTTACTATACTCTCTGGGATCCTCTGCTAACTCCCACATTACTCAAGTCCCAGGGTAAGAAGCACAGGCCTGGGGCTATGGCTGCTAGCATTACTTAGGGGTTGGGGGTAGGTATTACTAGGAGGAAGTGATGTGTGTCGGGGAACATAGCATTCTTGGCTCTTGAAGTCAGAGTGGCCCCACTGCTTTTTATTATCCAATAGTGGCTCAGACAGTGAAGAATCTGCCTGCAATGCAGGAGATCTGAGTTCGATCCCTGGGTTGGGAAGATCTCCTGAAGAAGGGAATGGTTACCCACTCCAGTATTCTTGCCTGGAAAATCCCATGGACAGAGGAGCCCGGAGAGCTATAGTCTATAGAGTCGCAGAGTCAGATGCGACTGAGCAACTAAAACTTTCACTATTGCTTCAAATGATGGACTTCAAAAGCAGCAACTGTTAAAGCTTTAGCCATCATCTTACCCCAAACACCTACAGAATTCTAATATACCCAATGTTTATTATGCACTCACTTCACTCTACTTTGGGCTTCACTCATAGCTCAGTTGGCAAAGAATCTGCCTGCAATGCAGGAGACCTGGGTTCTATCCCTGGGTCAGGAAGATCCCCTGGAGAAGGAAATGGCAACCCACTCCAGTATGCTTGCCTGGAGAATCCCATAGTAGAGGAGCCTGGCAGGCTACAGTCCATGGCATCACAAGAATTGGACACGACTTAGTGACTAAACTACCACCACTGCACTCTAAGCACTTTTTAAAGCACTTATTTACTTTTGGCCACCATGTGGCGTGGAGGATCATTAATTCCTTGGCCAAGGATCGAATCTATGTCTTCTGCAGTGGGAGCATGGAGTCTTAACCACTGGACCACCAAGGAAGTCCCAGCACTCATATTTTTAAAACCTATATGATGCTTAGAACAACCTTGTAAGACAGGTATTAACATTAACCCCATTACACAAAGAAGAAAACAGAGGTCACACCGCTAGGAAACCACACAGGTTAAGCCAGATGGGCCGCAAAGTGCACTGCGCTCTCAATCATGGTTCTCTGCCTGCCCTTGAAGTGCTGTGGATGTGGGTAAACACCATTTAGAGGCATGATGTGCAGCAGGAATGTTTAATATGACTAATCTTCATGCTCCGAGTAGATCTTGAAATTTTCTGAAGTCTACTCCCTTTCCAGGTTTTTATGGAAGGGGCGTGGAAGTTTAAACATACCACCTTCTCAGGCTGCTTCTTCCCTTGACAAAATGGAAGAGAGTCAAGGTCATTGCAGAAGTAGCTTCAACCTGAGGTCTGGCTCTCAAGTTGCTCTGTTGATTGGAATTGAGAGACCTTAAATCTTTACACTTAAATGCCCAGTTTTTCCGAGAATGAGGCAAGGCCACCCAGAAGGGGCAGGCAGGTTTGCGGAGGGAGGACCACTTACTCAGGAAGAACGGGAGTGAAAACCCAGCAATTTACATACCCTGACCTTACCCACGTATGCATACCATGCCCAGGGCCTGGACCATATCCTGGTTATGGGCACAAGTATCAATAAGGAAAAAGAAAGGCTTGACTCAACTCTGACCCACGGTTGGCACCTAAGGGCTTCATCAGTCCTTATCTTTCCCAGCAGGTCCCAACCACAGCCCCGTCCTGAACACAGTCTTTGGTCCATGCAGGTGGTCAAAGAGGCTCCCAAGCACCAGCAGGAGGATTCACAGGATAAGCTGCTGGAGAGAGCCCAGCGTGCCCAGTGCTTGTTAATCAGTCATTTCTGTGAGCTGCTGCTCACATCCGTGGGGCCTTCCCTGATGGCTCACATGGTAAAGTATCTGCCTGCAATGCAGGAGACCCAGGTTTGATCGCTGGTTCAGGAAGATACCCCGGAGAGGGGAATGGTAACCCGCTCCAGTATTCTTGTCTGGAGAATCCCAGGGAGGGACAGAGGAGCCTGGCGAGCTATAGCCTAGGCAGTCACAAAGAATCAGACACGACTGAGTGACTAACACTTTTATATATCCACAGTACACATGTCTAGGGCTGCCCAAGGTCAATGTTTAAGGATATACAAGAATCACTTGAGAGGTTTGAAAACCAAAAATCCCAGATTCTAGGACCTCAGGGATTCTGGAATATTTTGACCACCCTAGGTGAAAAGCTTCACTGTGGGTAAACTCTCCTCGGCTGGTTTGCGTATGGTGTGTTCTACACTTGACTTTAAGTACCCTGGGGTCAGGAACTGCTTCAATCTTCTTTATTTCCCCAAAGCCCAGCACAACACCCAGTTCACTGAATGAATAAGTAATGGTTAAAACTCATCACTCCACATAGATGAAGCTATGGTGCCCTGTCCTTTAAGCTACTGAGCACGACACATAGCATTTGATTTACCCAGGGTGACAGACAAGGCTGATTTAATCCTAGATGAATCTGAACCTAGAATTGGCAGCGTCTCATTGCCTTTGCCAGAGTAACAAGGTGAAGGATAGAAAGTGGATGTGCTACCAGCAAGTCTAGTTTTCACAGAGAGATGTGTTTAGCTCTTCAGTGAGGGACAGACGTAGGACCTTGTCCTTGCTCTAAATAAGGCTTAGATTGATTTGTCTGAAGGTCAGAGGATCGTGAAGGTGGAGCGAAGTCTTTCAGGGCATGGAATGGTGGTCTTCTCACTCTTTTATGTGGATTCCTGGGGTAAGCCCAGAACGCAGGGGTTTAATCCAGCTCCCCAGTTGACTCTGAAGCCACGGTGGATTAGCACCTTTATGGGATTGTCAGCTTGAAACCAGCAACACTGATTTCCTAGTCTGAAACTTAGTGGGCAGAGAGAGGGTGGCAAGGATAAGAAAAACTTTTCCTCTGGGAAGAGTGAAATTTTATACCTTAAGGTCTGTAGGTGGGACATAGGACAATGTTCCCTGTTGTAAAGTACCTGGAAATGTGTTGGAGTGTCACAGTACTCACTTCTCTGGAATTTCATTAAAAACAGGATCTTATAAATAGGCTGAGGATTGGACTATGTGTCCTTCTAAATATATTGTCAGCTCTGTATTTCTGTCCTACCGTGTGCCATTCTCATACTTTATAAACGTGTAGAGCTCTGGAGGGTGGGAAAATAAAATTATGATAGTTATTGCCATCCTTAGCATGGCATTCAAAGCTTCCCTAATTTACATTAGGCTTCTCAGGTGGTGCTACTGGTAAAGAACCCGCTTGCCAATGCAGGAGACCTGAGACACTGGTTCAGTTCCTTGGGTAGGGAAGATCCCCTTGAGGAGGGCACGACAACCCACTCTAGTATTCTTGCCTGGAGAATCCCATGGGCCAACAAGCCAGTGGGCTGCAGTCCACAGGGTCGCAAAGAGTCGGACATGACTGAGGCACTCAGCATGCACGCACCATCAGGAATATTATCTAGCTGACGTGTACCAGCAAGTGTGTACGGAGGTTGAAAACACTGATATACCCCTGTACTGGCTTGCAAATAATGACTGTCACAAGTCAGCAACTACCCCCATTTGCTGGATTCTCCCCTGGAATCCCTATGATGTGGAAAAGAAAGAATTAATGCCTGGCACATTCTAGGCATTAATTCTAGGACCCAGATGGAGCCTAGTCCTCCACGCTGTCAAAATATTTTGAATATGACCTCCAGCTTCCACATTCCCAGGACACACAACTCACTTTCATGTCTCTGGGCTTCCACTTGAGCTACACACTCTGCTCAGCGTATCCTTCTCTCAACCCTCTGAAACCTCTCCTGTTTCAGATCTTCGGTTCAAACACAACCTTCCCCACTGAGTCTTCCCCAATCCCAATCTCAGTTCCCCAAAACCACTGGTCCCTCTTCGACAGCCACAGTGCCTTTTTTCTTCAACCTCCCCTTTTTAAACGCCCTATATTTTGTCCTGCTTTAGTTATTCATCGACAAATTCCAACTGATCAACCTCTCTGACTCTTGAGATTTTAAAAATAGATTTATAGGAAAAATGGTATTGTTCGATCAATTTCTAGGAAGCTGGTCCCTGGGCTAGCTGACCACCTCTATGACGTGAGCACTGTCTTAGCTGATAAGATCCTTCCTACATAAGGACATGCTTTGGCCAGTGAGGGGCTTGGAGACCCAGCTTCTGGGCTGTGGCTTAGAAGAACTGCAATGGTGCCTCGGTAAGTTCCAGCACAGAGGCGGATGCAAAGTCCATGAATAGATTTAAAACAAACAAACAAAAAACACAACCCCCCCCCCCCAAATAAAATAATCACTACACAGCAGCTTCCAGGGACAGAGGGGCTTCCTAGCATACTCAACTCTCCTCACAGTTAAGCCGGCACAGTGGCTGTGGGACACACCTGCCCCATGGAAGTGGCCAGCACTCCTTCAGCCTCCTGCTTCTCTAAACTGCCTTCTTTTTTCCTTTCAGTTTCTAGCCTCTCGTTACAATTGGGAAACGAGCATCTCAACACACACTATTAGGCTGTATAATCCAGGGCAAGGATCAGATCTTGCTGACCCTTCCAGCTTCCATCACATCTAATGATTATATTACCAGACACAGACAGCACTTATTAAACGCCAGCTTCGTTCGATGCACTGACCAAGTCATACCATCTGATTATTAGGTTCTGCCGTTAGCCCCGTGTACGTATGTGGAAGCTGAGGAAGAGAGAGGTGACGTGCTTTGTCCCAGCCACACCTGGGCACTATCCCAGCCCGCAGTCTGGCTTCACATCCCTTGTTCTTAACTACGACTCAATGTCTAACATGCTGCAGATGTACAATAAAGGTTTGTCGAATACAGAAACAAGTGTGCCCTGGGATTCCTTGGCTAACAGGACACTGCCTATTTTCACAGGGATGCGGGCAAGCACTTGACATCCTCAAACTTCCCCCAGATGACCTGGAGCTAAGTCACCCCCTCACATGTACTGTGTGCCTGCAAACAGCACTCACTGGGGGAGAAGTGGCAGAGACCTGATGCCTGGGGGTAAATGGAGGACTACAGACAAGTGTGCGACTGTTCACAGGGTCCGAGGGGGAAAAACGCTTGGAAGTGGTCTGACCACTTCAGGAACAAGACATTTATACCAATCAGTAAAGCAGAGTGAGAGGCTGTGAATGCGTAAAGAGTAAGTGGACGATCACTGCGGGGCAGGCTGACTGGGCGTTTCTTTTCTTTCTCCTCCCCGTGGGCTGACCATGCCGGTCTGTCTCGATTCCCAACCATTTGTAAAGATCTCTCAGCCTCCACTGGCCTCACGGACAGAGCGGCGGGAGGAGGGCGGGGAGCAAGGGGTCATTTGTCACTGTCGAGAGATGTGCTGCACACAGCAGGGCTGGCTTTGCTCCCTGCTGCTCCTGCAGAGCTGCAAACCTTGAAAAAATGCAGAACATGCACCTCGAAAACATCCATTCATCATCGCAGCTTGGGGATCATGGGAGAAGCCCCTCCCGACGCGGGGCTGACCCGCTCTGCCTTCAGCCCGGGCCCCACCGAGCTGGGAACAAGGGGACTTCTCAGGAACCTAATCCCTGTCCTGGCCAACCCCCAATCTACTACAGTCTTCTGAGGTTTGGGGTTAAAATTCTCTGAGATGCCATCCAAACCCCTCCTCTCTCCATTAACTCTGATTTCCAGATTGCTTTCCACCATCAGACTGCAGCCAAGGTGGCCCATAATCATTAAATTATGAAAATACAAGTGGCTGGGAGGAAATGAATCCCAGGTTTAACTCAGGAATGGCCTGCTTTCTCGCTAAGTGATTATAAAATTAAAATGTGCTATTTCTCTGGTGAGTATAAAAAGCCTCCTTGGTGAAGTCTATGGCCCCACAGTAATGTCAGGGTTTGCACCAAGGAGGGACTGCACGCACCTCAACCACGGGAGTCAGGGACTTCTGCAGGTAAATTTCCAAAGACTGGGTTAAAGGTGATTAAAATCAAGAAGAGGAGGACGGGGTTTGAATTTTCCAATTACTCTTGAAAACTCAAAAGTCAAGCTGCTAGAAAACGCAGGCTTTCTGAGCAGGACTAATAATGCTGAGCTAATTAGACCCACAGGCATGGCCAACATATAAATTCAGCCCAAAGGAGGGACACTGTCCCTTTCAAAACTGCCTGGGGATCAGTGGAAAAGCTAATGAGGAGTGTCAGTTGGGGCTGCTTTTTTAGGTGGTCCTCGGGAGGACACAGCCTGGGGTTTCTGTAACAGGGCTTCTGTGCTTGGTTCAATAAATCAATTTATATTAAAACGCGGGTACAGCTCTGGAGCTGGCTTCATAAAGCATTCTGTGGCATTTCTCAATCTGCTTATCCCCTTCCCTGCCAGCCTGCCTGAATGCACCATCAGAGGGCATTGAAAAGAGCGATGAAGAAGAAGGTGGAAGACACTAAACTATTTGTGGAACTTGACCCAGCAGCTCCGCACCACGCTGGGGGTGCCTCTGGTGAGTTTCTCTCCAGAAGACATTTGCATGGCTGGTAAGAAGCCCAAGGCTGGGGGGCTGCAACGCTCAACCCGGAGCTGGGCTCCAGGCTTCACACAGAATAAATGTCAGCCTCAACCAGAAAGGAAAAGGGTTGCGAGTGAAGCTGCTTTTCAACCCGATCCTCAGGGTCTGAAATATTCTCCAAGAAGTGAAAGGAAAAAACAAGATGAATAAAAGTGCCAACGGCTAGCACAGTCTAGGAGGTGGTGGAGAGGGGCTGGAGGAGGGAGGTGTGTTACTGACCAGGGCAGATGGAATGGTCAGCAGGCTTGCCAGAGAGGGACGGCTGCAGACCAGACATCCCTAAACACAATGACTGTTGCCCCCGAAGGTCTGAAGAGTAGAGGAAAGCCCACCTCCCACTTCTGGACTTGGGAGTCCAGCAGCAGCAGGGTCAGAAGCCACAGAGCATGGCCACAACATTCTGCTCTCCCCATCTTGGCTCAGCTGTCTTTTCAACTCCTTGCTACTGGGTTGTTCAATTACAGACAGCTCCCGCATTGCCCTCCACCCCAGTTAAACCCTACATTACCTAGACTGCAGTGCCATCTGCTAAGACTTTATGTGATGATGGAAATATTCTATATCTACCACGTCCACCTCAGTAGCCACGAGCCACACGTGGCCACTGAACAACTGAGATGCGGCTGCTGTGACGTGGGAAACCAATTTTTACTTTTAATTAATTTTAACTAATTTAGATTGAAATGGTCCCCGGGGGCTAGTGGCCACTCTGCCGGAGAGGATACGGAACAGAAAAGTTTCCCTTTGCCTTCATAAAGGTAGTGAGTGCTGAGAGAAGAAAATGGCGGTGGACGGCACTCTGTTCCCAGGGGAAAGCCTCTAATTTATCAGCTCTCAGTTTCAAGGGAAGTAGAGGAGGGAACAATTACCCTGATGCGTCATCAAGTCGGAATCACAAAAGAGTTAAGGGCTGCAAGAGACAGAAATGAAAGGTTACCATCACTGGAATTTTCCTAATGGAATCTGTTTTTTTTCGGAAGCTCGGAAAAGCAGTGCAAAGCCCACCCCCACTGGAGGCTGGCAAAGAAGGGCACAGGAAGTATTTTATAAACAAGAGACCCCAGGCTTGGGATTTGCCCAGGGCCCCAGAACCGCGGCAGAGTGAGGACTGGTGCCCAAGCAGCACTCTCTTTCCTAAGTAAGCCATGCCATCTCATGTTACTGGTCCCTGAAATAAGACCATTATAAACGTTAAAATGGCTTTGCTTAAAGAAAGAATTTTGGTGTACTTTACTGTTAACCAGAACCATCTGGAAGCAATCTTGCATTCACACGATGGACTTGTCCTCTTTGGCCCTCGCTCTCAACAAATCCCATCAGCCCAGGAACAGCTGCTGGAGAGTCTGGCCCAAAGCCAGGGGTGAAGCTATGGCCCCCTCCTGTGTGCTCTGGGGTGTGTGTGGGGGGGGCCCAGCCTTGCTCATCACCCCATGCGGCCAGACACAAAGCACAAAGAACACAGATCCTACACGAGAAAGCGAAATCACCCGCGGTCACAGGAGCGGGCACTTGGTGCCACAAAGCCAGCTGTGAGAAACTGTTGTTTTAACTCGGGAACACAGATGCTTGCCAGCAAATAACGGCCTGAGACGGCTCAGAGGGGAGTGGGTCAGGATGCTGGGCTCACAATGCCAGCTAGTGAGCATCGTGCAACAGACAGCAGCTCCACACAAAGGGCTGGGGAGGAGGGACACGGCTCATACCAAGTCCAAGGCCAAGGTTCTGGCGCCAGGACCGAGGACATCCAGCACAGAAGGTGAGAGCTGGGACATGTCAGGGACTGACTCAGCATCCAGAGTGCTGTTAGAAAATGCCTTTGTGGGGCTTCCCTGGTGGCTCAGAGGTAAAGAATCTGCCTGCTAGCGCAGGAGACATGGGTTCGATCCCTGGTCTGGAAAGATTCCCCCATGCCGCAGGGTAACTATGCGTGTGTGTCCCAACTACTGAGTCTGGGCTCTAGAGCCTGGGAGCTGCAACGACTGAAGCCCGCATGTCCTAGAGCTCGCGCTCCACAACAAGAGGAGCCACCCCAGCGGGAAGCCCGCACACCAACAAAGACCCATCCACCACAGTAAAAAAACAAAACACACAAAAACAAAAGATACAAAACTTGATCTATTTATAAAATAATTTTTAAAGAAGAGAGAGAGAAAAAAAAAGCCTTCGTAAATCAAATCACTGTGCAAACTATCTGAGCAGAAAGGAGGTAGGGGAGCCAGGGACGAGACAGATTTCATTAGGAAGGCCTGGGTGACAATAACCTTTTGTCCTCTATACAATCTGGGCCTGCCAAGCTCCATGGTCTCCAAGAAAGCACGAGGGTGGGAGAGAAAGAATCCCCATCAGAAGGCAACAGACTCATCCTTAATTATGAGAGCGGGCTTCCCGGAGCTGACATCCTCTCCCACACTTCCTCCCGGCTGCAGACGCACCACAGAAAGCTGGCAGGATGCTCCTCTAATGAGAGCAGCCGATTTTCCTAAGTAAAGGAAATCTGGTGCTTTGGGGATCGTCCCCATCATCACCACCCCCAAACCACACACAGACTTTTAGTGACGAGTGTGAAGCATCACAGTTTAATTTGGCCAACAGTCCATTGGGTCAGATTGAGAACTGGAAAAATGACTACCTCGGCAGCTCCTGAAATGTTTTATTTCATCCTCTTGTCCTCTAAAGGGCTGGCAAGGAGACACTGATCCTGGTAGATGGAGGTCGCGTGCTTAAATTTCCACCGCAACTCAAAACTGAATAATCATGTTTAATCTCACTCTGAAGAAAAGTTGATCCATTGTATCAGAAAGAGCTCCAGGCTAAGAATCAGAAGCCTGGGTTATTCTGACATTTTTGCATTTGTGGCCACTTAAGTAAGTGTAAGCCTCTTAATCCCTCTGAGCCTTAATTTGCTCAGCTGCAAAATGGGAATGAGGAGGAGGACTCCTCTTTGGGCATTTGACAGTTTAGCACCAGACTGAACAGTGTACCCCTGGTCACCTTCGTTCACAGACTGGCTTCTCTCCTTACGAGTTGTATGACCTTGAGCAACTTGACCCATGTGCCTCAGTCTCCTCATCTGTAAAATGGACCTAGTTCATAGGAAGTGTGTAAAGGTCTCATCACAGTTGGTGCCTGGCCCTTAGCTGTCTCCCTCACTGTGAGAAAGCCCCATGACCAGTAGGGACAAGCAGGCAGATAAACATTTCCACAACTAGGTCTTTGCTACAAAGTTTCAACAGCTTGGCAATGGATGAACCCTTACTTGTTAGAAAGGTTTACAAGTTCACAGGCCAAGACTAATTCTGAAGCCAAGAAACATAAAGGAGGGCTGGGGTGAGGACTTACCTGTCTCCTTGAGCACGATGCATTCCCAACACCCACCAGTCCACCTTCAACCAATCCCAACACCTTGGCAGTAATTTGGGGCTTTCATGGAAAAAGAGGCTGCAGATCCTTGTCTCTTTCTGTTTAATTCATTTGCCAGCCTTTCTCTTTCTAATAGACAACTCAGAAAAATAGGAAACCGGGAGTCCATGTTTCTTAAGTCCTGAAAAAATAACTGCTAGGTTTGAGGCTTTCTGTTAGAAGTAAAAAAACATTTTTTAAAAGAACTCATTAAAGCTGGGAGGTGGGCAGAAGGAGTTTACATAGGCAGTAGTCTAAATTGGTTTTAAACTTCCCAACTTCTTCCAACAAAGATAGATCTCTCCTTTTCCGTAAGCGTCACTTTCAAATCCTAAGTAACAACAGATAGGAGATAAACAAAGATGTCCATCAATCTCTGCTTGTAGCCAAAGTTGGGAGCCAACAATCATGTAGGGAACTTTGCTGAAACAAATGAGCAAATCACATCTGACTGAAGCCATTCTCAGTCTTGGCTTCTCGGTTATTCGGTACCTTCTGTGGAGTTCTGCACAGTTAAATACAGCCCTTTTATGGACTGTTCACTTGCTAAAGACCCTGCCAAAGCATGTGTGTGCCTGTATGTTAGATAGGGAGCAAAAGAGAGTAACTGTGTGTGTGTATAAACCTGGATGTAATCTAATCCTGAACTTATCTACATTTAAAAAAAACTGTAAAAGGGGGTAATCTTTAGCCATTTGTTTACCAAGTTTGTTGTGACTGCTGAGATCTAATTTGCCTTTTTGGCATAGAAAGAAAATACAAACAGCCTTGCCTCAAGCTCAGCATGGCTTGCGTGCTGGCTTCTCATTCCTACCCTTCCCATCAACCATCTGTGTGTCCGCCACCCCCATCCACTTCTGTCAATCACACCTTTCATCCAATAATCACAGCCTGTCAACTACACGTCAGGCACAGGATGAGGCACTGGGCTGCCCCTCTGGGGGCTGACAGACCACTATAATTAGAGTAACTGATGACTTACCCCTTACATTTATCCCTTGACCAAAACCATCTAGTTTCTTGTTTATTTCCTTGCTTTCTCTGCTTTCTGCTTCCATCCCTCTATTTGGCTCTGGAGATCTCATATCCATATTTCTATGATAATTTTCCTCTAGATATCTGAATCTGCTTTCTCTCCTGGTCATTCTCCCTCTCTTACTGTATAATAACCTTCCTAAAGCATCGCTTTTATCATCTCATTCTCCTCAGCAACACAAAAGTGTAACCAGCAGGGTCTCACAGTAAACCTCAATTTCTCTGTCTGGCTTCCCACATTCTCAATTATGCTCTCCCGGTACCATCTCAGCCTGACTTCCTACAGCCACACCCTTCCCCCATTTTGGCCATTTTCCTCGATGTCTGTTAGCTTTGCTCTTTTTGTTTATGTGTTTATAACCACGTGGGTTCCTAAACTGGAATGATTTTCAGTCCACCTCTCCAAATTCTACAAAGACCAGACCAAACGCCTCTACAGTTTTCTGAATTACATGAACCCTCACCTGAAACTTTTCTGTAAGGAGTGCTGATTCTGCTGATTGAATAAAAATACATTTGCAAGGAAACCCATTCTGGAGTAACAAAACTTCAGAGCTCAGAGCAGCAAATATGGTAAACCCTTTCTGATAAATCCAATCATGTTTTAGAGCAGGAGTAAGTATTTTTAAAGCCCTGCTGCAACCACTCAAATGCTCTGCTGTCGCATGAAGTGACAGATCAAACATAAACAAAAGAATGTGACTGTACTTTTCAAAGTTATTTATAGGAAGAGGTGGTTGTCGGGGCAGGGGGTTGGAATTTGGTTCTTGGACTGCAACTGCTGACCCTGCTCTAGAAGAAGGGTGGATACTGGTGAGGATCTCTTTGGATGAGAAAGGACAACTGGACATGCCTCAGGATAGCCTCTGATCCTGGCCGGGCAGCTCGACTATTCCTTTAAGACAATACATACCCTTGGAGTGGATTTTCAGCCTGAAAGTCATCCCCATGGGAATTTGGGCTGGGACCATCTGTTACAGCTATTTTGGTCAAACAAGAAGAGATAATGAAATCTACTTTGTAGCCTGTGTTGGGGGCGTGGCAAGGAAAGAGGCCACTGTCTCATTCTGCTGTCCTCCAGACTGTCGAGGGGCTCCCTGGTCAGGATCGCAGGATCTTAGAGCAAACCTTCCCCTACGTTCCTTGGTGCCAGGCACTGTCCCCTCGCTTCGTCCTTACACCAACCTTATGAAGTTTCAGTACTTTATCATCGTATCTATTTTCAGTTGGAATAAACAGATGAGGTCTTAGTCAATGTTAACTACTGACCCACAGAAATGGTTTGGGGGACTTATATAGGTACGTGTGTTTGGAGAATAAGATGCCCTTTGCCAAGAGCTCTTTTGTGGTGAAAGGTGGTGAAATAATGACAGCTCATTACTGCTGGTCCTTACACCCCCCCCTTCAGAGAGTATTCTTTACATTTTATTCATGGGAAACTGAACTCACAGGGGTTAAGTAGTTTATCCAACTCTGGCTATTCCGAAAGGTCAGAGTTATGATTCAAATTCAAGCTGGTCTGGCCAAATAGAGCTTTGGCTCATTCCTTTGAGTCCTGTTACCTCCTTAAGTAACTGTGACCTGAAAAAAACCAAGTTTAATGTGTTTTAAAAGCCCCCAAATTCCTGCTCTGTGTGAAGTGGGGGATGACATCAGCTTGGTGGGTCTAGTATCCTTAGGGAGGGCCTCAGAGAGCAGAGAAGCAAACCAACACCCAGATCTGAGAACAGCAGAAGCGGGTGTAGACCCTTTTCCTTCCCCACCAGCCCAGGGCTCCGCCTGCACCTCCTGATCCAAACT
Source organism: Capra hircus (assembly GCF_001704415.2). Taxonomy (NCBI): domain Eukaryota; kingdom Metazoa; phylum Chordata; class Mammalia; order Artiodactyla; family Bovidae; genus Capra; species Capra hircus. The sequence continues at coordinate 50,158,563 of NC_030812.1, read as the reverse complement.
GCAGAACTGATTTTCATGGTGGCGATGCTGCCTTCACGGACACTGTGGCAGTGCCCAGGCAGAGGGAGGCATGTTCTTACCAGCCTGTCATATTAAAATCCCTGTAGAGCATCTTCTTTCCAAGTTCCTTCCTCTGTACTCTCCTTGGAAACTCCAAATGTGTGAACTCATTTCCCAGCAAGTGAGGCTGCATGAATGCCTAATAGCAAAAAAAGAAGAAAAAGAAAAAAAAAAAACACACATATTTAGAGGAAAAAATAAGATCCAAGGATGTTTCGCAAATTGACACAGGCCACATTTATGAAATTAGAAAATGGTTTTCAAATGTTCAGGGAGATGAATAGATTTAAGAACCTGAATACAATATCAACAAATAAAAATCACAAATGTCATTTATAAAAAGACATGACTTCTTCATGTGAGATGATAAATTAATTGTAATCGGAGAAATGTATCTCTAAAGCAAGAAAAAGGTTCACTTTATAATTCAAATTCAAGATGGTTTCACTTGGTTGAGCGGCAGGAAAGTTCACCCTGACTCTCTCCTCCTTAGCTTTCTCTGCTGGCCCCCTGCGCATATTCCTAGTTATCACGGCCTTGGCTCTGAAAGCTGCGTGTGGGTCTCCATGTCAACACAATGGCCTGAGAGAGAGGGCTGGGGCTATATGCACCAGACAGGAACTTTCTGTTGGACTCCCTCCATTTTGCTCTGCAGTAATTTGATCATGTAATTGGAAGACTGTTCCAGAGCAGATGGCTTCTTCCCCTCCCCCAAATCTCTGTTCACACTACACAGGTCTTGAGCAAACAGCCACTTAGGGAATTGCTGTGAAACAACAAACAGTCTCATTGTCACACTCCAAATTCAAATCCAGTTATCCAAGAGACGAAATGCTCAAGTATGAACTTCCCTGCTTGGAGTCTATACACATCGTAGGCAGACCTGCCCCGGATCTGCCCTGTACCAAGCCACATACTTGCTTGTTAGTGGCGTGTTGGAATGGCTCTCTCTTTCTCTGGCAGAGAAAGAGAGAGCAGAGCAGATCACGGCCTGGCACTGCAGGAGAGCCGGGGCTCCCTGCCACAGGACAGATGGCTGTGTCCTTGGCCTGCTGGAAATAGACGTCTCCTGCAGCCTCTTTCCCAGGACCCGACACCAGCCTATCTTCCGCTGATTCTCATGGTGGTTCAGAGGTCTCTGTTGGATGCTAGCCATTAGAAGCCAAGTGTATTAGGAGTCAGAGGCAGCCAAGCTGAACTGTCCCCAGGCTGGTCAGATTGGACCAGCCAACAGAACTCTGAGCCAGGGAAGCTGAGCAGGCATGGAGACAGGAGGGGCAGGATGGGGGTGAGAAGAGGGGCTGTCCTGTCCACTGTATCCCTGACAGGTTCCAGATCGGGGGGAACTCTGGAGTTTCTCTGAGGGGCTTTGAAACCTCTGCTGGAAATGAGCCTTGTGCTGCCTATAAGTATCAAGGACACTAAAACACTGGGTTTTACAGAAAGGTTCCTTGGAAAGGAAGAAGGGAACTAAAACTCAGCACAGGTCAGTGGGGTGGGCTTTGGATTTGAATCCAAGTTCTGCACTGATAAGCTCAGTGATTTTCCTGGGTGACTCAACTGCTTGGGCCTCAGTTTCTTTCCTTGCACAGTGAGACTAACTGCAGACTTATTTCATATTATTTGAATAATGAAGTGACATCTAAAGTGCACTGATCATGATGGTCTCTGTTTATAAAAAGAAAATAATTTATCCATCTAATGGTTGTCAAGTCTTATGTAGTATTTTGTAAGCTCTCATTTCACACCCCTAACAATTTAGGGCAGGACCTAATCTGTGGGGCCCATTGCAAAAGGAAAATATGGAGCCACTATTCAAAATTAAAAATTTGAAGATGGTGACAGTGGAGCATGTCTGCCAAGTGCAGACTCTGCGCAACTGCAGAAATCTCCTCCTTGATGGCAGCTGTACCTACAGAGTAGATACAATTTTATTCCTCTCCTTTATTTTGGTCGACCCACGAAAACGAAGGACCAAAGGCATCAGCAATCAGTGAACAGCACCATCTGTCATATACCCCCTGTCATCTCTCAAAATTTTGGGACTGTATCAGCATGGTGTTTTTGTCTATCTCCTTGCCTTCTAAGCTGGAGTGACACTGACCTAGGAGTTGCCACATGTCAGGTACTTGATAACACCTTATGTTATTACCTTAGCAATGCTATGAAGCAGATGTCATAGGCTCATTTTACAAATAAGGAAACTAAGGTCCAGAGAGGTTAAGACACTTAGCCTAAGGTTATCAGCCAGGAATGGGTGATTCTAGGGTTTGAGCTTAACATCAAACCCATAACCTCCATCCTAACCCATATGCTGGTCCTTTAACCTGCACACACATTAACAAAAAACAGTGAACAGGCAACAGCGGGCCTGTTGCCGTGCCAAGTCTGAACCACAAACAGGCACGTGTGAGGATCTGGTTAATAAAATTACAGGTCTGCACACAGCTGGGCCACAAGGATGTTCTTCAAATAGTGAGAAATCGTTTAATAACACGAGTGATTAAAGTAGTACAAACCCATACAAAATGATTCCCTGCGGTCACATACAAAGATGTCAGAGAGAATATGTAATTACACAGAAAGAGCAAACATACATTTATAAAAAGCAGGCTGCCAAACAATATGTGTCTGTGAGAGTGCATGTATAGAAACTTATGTATATAGTGTCATAGATACACAGATCTATCAAACTCAGAGATCGTGGAGGACAGAGGAGCCTGGGACCACCATAAGGTTGCAAAGAGTGGACAGGACTTAGTAACTGAACAACAACAAAAACCTTTAACATACATGTATGCATAAGTGAGTATGCACGTGTATAAATATAGGTACACAATACACAAACACATATACATACATACATATATATATATATATATATACCATAACTAACAGGTTATGACCCCAAAGCCATGACTAAGCACGTTCTGTACCCTCGCACCTTTACTGTTGGAATGTTTGCCTGGGCACTTGTATCAGGAGAAGTCTGCAGGGTAGCTACTACTGACAGGGGCCACCACGCCTCTCCCTCTGGGGATGGGCAGGCTCAAAGGGACCTTGAACCCTCGATCACCTGTGACATCATTGTCCCTTCACATGCAGAGACTTTCAGGGTCTCAACAAACTACCTGCTTCTCCTGTTATAACAAGAGGCTATTGTAGTTCATCAATTCTAAGATGCCTTTTATTAGATGCACCATTAGTTACCTCTAAGGGAGGGGAGAAAAGCTGCCAATTACACTAGGCATAATGCTTTCTAATCACTTCAATTTTTAAATTTATTATTTTTAAAGAGCTCCTTTCAAAGTAGGCAAAACTATTATCTATCACTGTTTTGCAGGCTTCCCTGGTGGCTTAGATGGTAAAGAATCCTCCTACAACGCAGGAGACGTGGGTTCAATCCCTGGGTCGTGAAGATCCCCTGGAGAAGGAAATGGCAACCCACTTCAACATTCCCACCTGAGAAATCCCGTGGACAGAGGAGCCTGGTGGGCTACAGTCCATGGGGGTAGCAAAGAGTCCGACATGACCGAGCAACTAACACTAACATACATTTTGCATATTTAGGGAGGAATATGTAAATGAAGAGTATCTGTTAAGGTTGTTCCAACACATTTTCGCATTTAGGATCTGACAGCACTCTTCATTTTCCAGCTCTGGATTACCCTGTGTTCGTGATTTTCCCACAAGAGCAGGCTGTATTTCAGGGGCTCATTGGGTTTAACAACTCGTAGAAGCACTACAAGCCTCAGAGGCAGGGGTGCGGAGTTCTGAAGCCGGCTTTGTCATCCTCCAGAGTCTGCTTTCTTCTGATGCCCACTTGGGGGATGAGGCTGAGCAAGGCTGGTCACTCCTCCCGAAGTCCCTCGGCTGGACTGGTACCTCCCAAGGGACAGCAGCACTTCCCTTTAGTCTGTGGGGTTTTCCTCCAGGTTGCTGAGTGAGCTCCTGTTCGCAACTTCAGTCCTGGTCTACTGATGTCTACTTATGCCCAGAAGATGACGTCCATGTCATGCTGAACACCGGGCTGATAGCAACAATCAACTGTAAACTTCAGGTATGTCCGAAGGTAAGAGAGAAAAGGTATCTTATTTCTGAGGACTTACTGTGGTATTCAACCCCCACTAATACAATGCCACACCCTTGGGTTCTCTCTCTGTGATCATTTTTCGGCCTCTGGCTAACAGCCACAGCACATTTCACATGCTATGTGGCACATTTTCCATTACAGTCATGCCCAGCATAGAATGCATGTGTATTCCATGTGTACTGAGGACATATCCCGCCCCCTGATGTATTTCTGAAAGTGAAAGTGTTAATTGCTTAGTTGTGTCCAACTTTTTGTGACCCCATGTAGCCCACCAGGCTCCTCTGTTCATGGATTCTCCAGGCCAGAATACTGGAGTGCGTAGCCATTCCCCTCTCCAGGGAATCTTCCCAACCCAGGGATTAAACCCAGGTCTCCTTCCTTGCAGGCAGATTCTTTACCATCTGAGCCACCAGGGAAGTCCTTTTCACTATGCTTTAGAATGACCATACCCATCCTAACCGTAGGCTTCCTTCTTAGCAGCACTTTTGATACTCACCCCAGTTTTATTTGTCAGACCTGATGGAGTTACTGCTGTTAAAGAAAGAAACAACTCAAGAATTAAGTACAAGTAGAACAAATAGGTGGCTGATGAATGAAGAATGAGCTGCTACAACATAATGGGACATGCACCTGTTGTTTTCTGAGAAAAATGCTCATCAGTGAACCTATCGTGCAATACTCATGGAAGTTTCCACAGTCTATCAGGTTGTCCCACCAAAATACCACAGGCTGAGGGATTTAAAGCAGCAAAGAATTATTTCTCACAGACTGGAGTCTGGGAAATCTAAGATCAAGATGCCAGCAGATGTGCTGCCTGGTGAGGACTCTCTTCCTGGCTTGCCCACTGCTGCCTTCTTGCTGCACCTCACAAGCTTTCCTCTATACTTTCATGCGGAGAGAGAAATCGAGCATGCAGGCATCTCTTCTCATCAGGAAACTAACCCTATCAAATCAGGGGCCCCTCTTACGACCTCATTTAACCTTAATTACTTCTGTAAAGGCCCTATCTCCAAATTCAGTACATTGGGGTTGAGGGTTTCCACCCAGGAATGTGGGGGGAGGAATACACACCTTCAGTCCATCACATGGTCTTGTATGTACTTATGTTCATATATGCACATACACTCAAAGCCATCAAAATATTACACAGTATTATCTGATGGTTTCCTTTCTAACTTACCCATATTCATGAATATGTCTACCAGTAGAAATGGATTATTTTCATTTTGAAAATACTCTCAAATTTTAAACTAGGACTGAGAAAACTGTTGAGAGGAGTTTTACGGCCCTTTCATATTCCCAAAATTTGAGTCACTAGACGGGGCCACCCCAGGTAGACACAGGCCAACGCAGGCGATGCTGAAGCCCTCTGCAGCCCAACAGCCCAGCATAGGGTCATCTTGTTCTCAGAAGTCGAGCGGCCCAGCAACTTGGGAACTCAGAAACTTCTTTAGGACCTGCCCAGCATCCAAGCAACATAGACTGGTTAGTGTTACTTCACTAGTGCTGGCCTGCCCTGCTGGAACCATTGCTCAAGTCAGCATTCTGGACTCTTGAGCCTCAAAAGTGACTTAACTCATAATACATGTAAGCACTACATAGACACAGTTTAGAGTCTGCAAAACATGGGAGCTGGGATGTGTTAGGTTCCTTTCAGCAATAAAATCCAGTGATTTTTCTGACTCCAAACTTGTAGGATTCACGGACAATTCTGGCATGTTTTTAACTCCACTGCTCATACTCGAGCTGCTCATAAACACATGCATGACGACTGCCCCTTCCCCAGGCACAGCTAAGGATGCTGGCGTATTAGAAACGTGGGCTGTAATGGGATCGACATCCAAGATGGGAGCAAGCACACATTAGGGTCCCAGGTCGACCTGCAAAATGAAAATTCTCCACACTCTCCTTCACATTCCTTATGTATCTGCTATGCTGAATCTATTTTAGCTTTTTCTCTTTGATGGTGCTATTTGGATTTACGTATGTTAGAAACATCTGCATGGTGACGCAAGTAATACCAGATACACTTGAATATGTTCATTATTTTTAAAACCTCAGCCACACTCTAGTGCCCAGCATAGCACTGACCACAGCAAAGACTCTTAAGTATTTGCTGGAGGAATGAATACAGAACATTCTGACCTGCTTTACACAGTCACCTTTCAGTGACTATTACTTTATAAAGTAAGACCACATAGCTTTCAATTATTAGAAAAAGATAAAACTAAGACCCATGGCATTTACAATCTTGGATGCACATTACATATTTTGGATTTAGTTAACATTTTAACAATTCCATAGATACCTTTCTGTAAATTCTCAAGAATGTGGATACAGTTATGCCATTGAAAGCTTCATGATATTCCACAGTCCTAAGAATATCTAAATATGTTGCCTCTTCTCTACCTAATAAGCACACCGACTAGAAACCTAGAAACATATTTTACACTAAAATCCAATTTCAATTGTGTTAGCCTGCCCCATGTTAAGAAAACAAAAACAAAATCCAACAAACTAGACTTCTTTTTGTACCTCTATTTATCCTAAATCTTGAGGCTCTCCTTCAAGGAAGCATAACTGAATGCTGCTAACTAAAGGGAGGGGGTAGAGGTATATTTGGTGTTCAGCTGTGTACCATAAACGGCACCTGGGGGAAAAGGCTTGGTAACCACTGCCCTGGCAAAACCACAGGCAGGTGGTCGAGAGTCTTTTAAGGACTCTAGAGAGTGCAGGTTTGCTAAAAAAAAAAAAAAAAAAAAAAAAAAAGTGGGTAGAACATATCCTTGCCATTTAATGAGAATCCATTTCCAGACATAGTTGTGTCTGGCCAGGAACAAGAAGAAGTTTCTCTGGGGACAGGATGCTGGAGTAATCGCTGTGCCAAGAAATGGCAGGATATGGAGATGGGGCAGGAAGATCGAGCATCTTCTGGCTGCTCTCCTCTCTGGTCCTGGGCAGAAACCAGCATCAAGGGGAGAGGAGGCCGGTGATCACAGTACTGTGAAGAAACACAGCCGTCCCGTCTCAGTGACAGTCTCTGAGTCACAGAGGGATTGAGCTATAACAGGAGAGGACAACCTGACAAAGAGAGGCCTTCTGGAATGTTCCAGAAAGTCTCAGTAGAGCAGAGTGCATCCCTGAACCCAGGTCTGTCTCGCTCCAGAGCAGATGGACCTGAGCCCCACCATCCTGGAATGGGGGAGAGCTCTGAGCATCCTGGCAAGGCAGGGAGAAAACGGAGTGGAAGCAGGAATCCAGATCCCAGGAAGGGATATGTACATACTGGGTCCTGGAGGAGGCTGAGCACCAGGCCTCCTGCAGACACTGAGATAGTAGTTCCCAAGGTTACTAAAAACTGCTGCTGAGGAACACAAAATGTTTCCTTCTTTTAATAAATTTTCCTTCTGCCACTTTGTGATCAGCTTGCCAGTGAGCAGTGAGAGTCAATAAGGGGGACTGTGTCTTATTGGATTTGGGGGTATTCAGCCAATGGAATTCATGCAATTAACACATAAGCTCCTGCAGGTATGGGTACCAGGGGTTAAGGATTCAAAGAATTTAAAAAAAGAGACCCCTCTGCTCAGAGCTCATGCACTAGCTGGGGAGAATTAGGAAGGCTTATAGGTGGGAATGGAACTATCTTCAAGAATAAGGAACAAAGAGTGGGGTCACTGGGTGGGGTCAGAGAAAATCTGGAAAGGATTTTTGCTCGTCATTTAAAAAATTTTTTTAATTGATATATAGTCACTTTACAGTGTCTCAGCAAAGTGATTCAGTTATGTGTGTATGTATTTTTTCAGATTCTTTTCCATTATAGGTTATTACAAAATACTGAATATAGTTCCTGTCCTATATATATAGCAGGACCTCGCTGTTAATTTCACACATAGTAATGTTTATATGGGGGCTTCCCAGGTGGTGCTAGTGGTAAGGAACCTGCCCCCCAATGCAGGAGACATAAGAGACTCAGGTTCAATCCCTGGGTCAGGAAGATCCCCTGGAGGACGGCATGGCAACCCACTCCAGTATTCTTGCCTGGAGAACCTGGACTGAGAAGCCTGGCAGGCCACAGTCCACAGGGTCGCACAGAGTCAGACATGACTAAAGCTGCTTAGCATGCACACAGTATATATACAAGTTAATCTCAAATTTTTGATTTATCCCTCTCCCCCACCTCCACTTCCCTTTTGGTAACCATACATTTGTTTTCTACCTGTGAATCTATTTCTATTTTGTAAATAAGTTTGTATCATGTTTTAGATTCCACATATGAGTGGCATCATATGACATTGGTCTTTCTGTCTGGTTTACTTCACCTAGTAGGATAATCTTTAGGTCCGTCCACGTTGCTGCAAATAGCATTACTTCATTCTTTTTAATGACTAATATTCCATTGTGTGTGTGTGTGTATGTACATATATATACACACACATACATCACATCTTTATCCATTCATGTCAGTGGACATTTAGGTTGCCTCCACATCTTGCTACTAAAATAATGCTGCTATGAACACTAGGGTGCATGTATCTTCTTGAATTAGAGCTTTTGTCTTTTCCAGATATTTTCCCAGGAGTGGGGTTGCTGGATCATAGGCTAACTCTATTTTTAGTGTTTGAAGGAACCTCCACACTGTTCTCCATAATGGCTGCATGAATTTACACTCCCACCAACAGTGTGGAAGGGTCCCCCTTTCTCCACACCCTCTCCAGCATTTATTATTTGTAGATGTTTTAATGAGAGCCATTCTCACTGGAATAAGGTGATACCTCATTGTAGTTTTGATTTGCATTTCCCTGATGATGAGTGATGTTGAGCATTTTTTTCATGTGCCTGTTGGCCATCTGCAGGCCTTCTTTGAAAAAAAAAAAAAAAGTCTGTTTAGGTCTTCTGCCCTTTTCTTGATTGGGTTGTTTCGTTTTGTTGATACTGAGCTGTGTAAGCTGTTTGCATATTTTAGAAATTAAGTCCTTGTTGGTCCTATCATTTGCCAATATTTTCTTTCATCCTGTAGGTTGTCTTTTCGTTTTGTTTATGGTTTCCTTTGCTGTGAAAAAGCTTTTAAGTTTAATTAGGTCTCATTTGTCTATTTTTGCTTTTGTTTCCATTACTCTAGCAGATGGATTTGAAAAAATACCGCTGCAATTTATGTCAGTGTTCTGCCTACGCTTTCCTCTGGCAGGAAAGTATCTGAAGAGCTAGCCAGGTAAGAGCTTCGGGGCAAGTGCAGCAGAAGCCGACGCAAAGAGGTGGGAAGCAGCAGGGGCTCCTGGAGCGGCCCTTAGGGGGGAACAAAGTGAGACAGACAGGAGGCAGAAGTGTGGCTTCCGGGAAAACCCGCCCTGCTGCTTGGCCGTGAGCTCTTGCATGAGGTCCCCTTCTGCAAAGGGTGATACACACCTGTGTCCGACTCTGCGGGACCCCATGCACTGCAGCACACCAGGCTTCTCTGTCCTTCACCGTCTCCCAGAGCTTGCTCAAACTCATGTCAATCCTGTCGGTGATGCTATCCAACCACCTCATCCTCTGTCGCCCCCTTCTCCCCTTGCCCTCAATCTTTCCCAGCATAGAGTAAATGAATCCAAAGCACTTTAAAAAAACCCCAACTTTTCAAAGAAATATACAAATGGTATGGTGCTCTGATCATGTGGGTACAGGTGAGTGAATTTTCATAAATTGAACGCACCGCACGGCTGGCATCCAGATTAAGCAGCTGAACATTCACCAGCACGCTAGTGTCAGGACCCCATTCAAATCCTGCTGCTTCTCCCACGGGGAGCACTAGCTCCAGACTTTCCAGCTGTGTTTGCCTGTTTCTATCCGTGCTATGGAATCCTATCGGTTGGAAGTTGAGTCTGCAAAGATTTATCCATGTTGCTGCATGTAGTTATAGCTTGTTCATTCCATCCCGTGACTGTGCAAAGTTTATTTATCCATTCTACTCTCCGTGGGCATCTGGAGAGTTTCCAGCTTGGGCTCTTACAACAGTGCTGCTATGCACAGTCTCATCTTTTGGTGTAAACAGTGGTACACACTTTGTTAGGTATACACAACAAGGGGTGGAATTGCTGGGCCAAATCCTTTTTCAAAGGAGTTGTTCCAACTTCCACTCTCATCAGCAGAATATGGAACGTATAAACACTCATGTGTGAAATGAGAAGGCGCATTCCAGGATAGGAATGTAAACTCCTCTAACTAGAAAAACACCATATGAATTAACTTCTTAAATATTCTAGACCCTTCAGTATGTGAAAGCAAGTTATCAACATGAGGATTTTCCGTGTTCAACATAAATCTTAAAAAATTGAATAATATCTCCTCCTTCTAGCTCTTAGGGGGAAAACTCCTGTCATATTACACAAGAGAAGTATTGGAAGCCTTTAAATTTCAGGATGATTTATCCATATAGGAAGTCTAGGTCACAAATGAAATGAATAATGTCAGCCAAGGGACTTCCCTGGTGGTCCAGGGGCTAGGAATCTGCCTTGCAGTGTGGGGACATGGGTTTAATACCCAGTTGGGGAACTAAGAACCCACATGTCATGAGGCAACTAAGACTGACACGGCCAAATGAATAAATAGATTTTTAAAAATTAAAAGATGATGCTGGCCAAGCCTAGGCGATCACTAACAGTCACACGAATGGTCAAAGGAGGTGACCATTCCAGAGCCAAGGCTGCCTACCTGATGTACAACGCAGAAGGAGAATATTCTACCTCGGGCTAAAAAAGAGTGAAGGAAAAATGTGAAATGACTGAGACCTAAGTATGTATGGACTGGAGTCTTTCACAAAGAATTCTGTCTTAACTTGTTCTTAAAATCTCAAAGTAGCAAAAACCAAGCTTGTATATATAACCTATTACAGAACTGGATATTAAATAAAATTCTGTCTGGTTTATGTGGATGTCAAGGAAGGTTCACATTTAAATCTAGACACGGGACTACACTCATCAGCCAGAGAGAAGTAGCATTCCCCCAAATCAACTCAAAAATTGTAAAATTGAGATCTTATGATAAAGGAGCCACATGGAAACTGGAATACAAATAGAGATATTAAACAAAATTGCCTAGATTTGTCAACCCCACAACAGTTTAAAGTATAGAATAAGGGATAAAAGTGCTCATTTACATAAAACATATAAGGTTTCCATATTCATATGCCGACTGTGGAAAGGCACTCATCTGTAGAGTGAACATCTCATGTCAACAAAAAAGAAAAGGAAAGTGAAGTCGTTCAGTCGTGTCCGACTCTTTGTGACCCCATGGGCTGCAGCCTACCAGGCTCCTCCGAACATGGGATTTTCCAGGCAAGAGTACTGGAGTGGGGTGCCATTGCCTTCTCCAGGGGCTCTTCCTGACCCAGGGATCAAACGAGTCTCCTGCATTGCAGGCAGACACTTTACCATCTGAGCCACCAGGGAAGCCAATTCCCTTCCCTTTGCATAAGCAAATGGAGTTGAGAAATTATAAAAGACCACAGTAGTCCCACAGGCAGGGGGGCCATGAAAAGTTCTGTATATAGTTATATTTAAAAACTAAGAAATTGTATTTTGTCTCTGATCTAGGTCCTCCTGTAAGCACTACGAATACTAACTCATTAATCCTCACCCCTATCCTGTGAGGGTCCTGCAATTGTCCTATTTCACAGATAAAGCAACTGAAGCACAGAACACATTTTACAGACAGTTAAGGTTTTGCCCTAATAAACCTCACTGAATCCTATCTATCTTTCTCAAAGCATATTTAACTTTAATGTACTTGAAGGATATATGACATTATCTTGCTTCCTTACACTAAGATCAATTTTTAAGGACCTCACGGGCAGATAGCTCTGGCTTTCGGTGACCAACTGTTTCTTATCCATATGCTTTTATTGTGGTAAAAGTCACAACATATAAAACACACTATTCTAACCACATTTAACTATACAGTTCAGTGGCATTAAGTGCATTCACACTATGGTGCAAGTCTCAACATCTCCCACCTCCCCAAATTTTCACCTTCCCAAACTGAAACTCTGTCCCTATTGAACACTAATCCCCCATTCCCCCTCCCCTCCTCGGCATCTACCAACGCACATTCTGACACTGTGAACTTGACTATCCTACATACCTTGTATAAGTGGAATCAAACAGTGTTGTCTGAACCTAATATATATTGGAATCATGTGCCCAAGTTTTTATTCAGAATATTTCGGGGGACAAGGACTAAAGAGGCTAAAGATTATGGATATGTAGTAAGATGGATTTTTTTTTTTTAAAAAAGAAAATATAGGAACTGATTCTCATGATGATTTTGCTCCAGTGTGTGGGATTCACTTTCTTAGATCTGCATAGTAGATTCAGAATGCCTCCACGCCAAGTCTTTGACCTGTCCTAACCTGGAAAAAATCAGACGTCAATTTATATTAATTAAAAAAATCTGGCTCTAGAAGTGGTGAGCTTCAATTATCAGAGTCAATGTCTTCAGAGTCTTCCCTGAAGCCAGGCTGCGCTCCAAGGGCAACTGAATATAAATTCTGCCTTTGCAGCCCTGGGCCATGTCAGTTTCACGCTCTAAAATTCTGGCTTCCTCATGATACCTATGAGATCAATGGAACCTATAGTAAATATGAAAAATGTCAACCACTTTAGCCTACCATTGTTTTTTTTTTTTTAATTCAAGATTTTGAAACATAATGTAGTTTTGCAAGAGGGGGGCTAGATGGGGCGAGAGAAGCGGTTGGAGTGTGTCTGTCCTTGACTCAGACATCAGGCAAAGCAAAATGGAGGTAAGTTCTCTCGCTGTGACTGCAGCCAGGCTCTCAGCTTTACACCCTGCTCTCATGGTTAATGGGGCTTCCCAGATGGCTCAGTGATAAAGACTCTGCCCACCAATGCAGGAGACGCAGATTCGATCCCTGGGTCAGGAAGATCCCCTGGAGAAGGTAATGGAAACCCACTCCAGTATTCTTGCCTGGGAAATTCCACAGACAGAGGAGCCTGGTGGGCTGCAGTCCATAGGGTCACAGAGTCGGACATGACTGAGCACACATGAACTCAAGGTTAAGGGCCATGTGGAGGTGGTGGGACAGCCATTTTCACTCACTAGTGTGCTTGACCTTTCCAGTTATAGCCTCTTGTCTTAAAAGCAGGCACAAGCTTAAGCAATATACTTCTTGAGTGTGAAAAATCGCAGAGAACCAAGAGGCACAGTGCTGTCCCCTTGAAACCTTTCCCAGTTCAGTACTAGGGAAAATGGCAGACAAATTGAATCAGACTCGGTGTAGACAGCTGGGGGCAGGTCCAAGGACACCATCAGAAATCACCTCAGATAATGTTGCACTTGTGTGCGTCCAGTGTGCATCTGAAACCCACTTTCATCCCCTCTGTACATTGCCCTTGATGATAAACAGCTGCCGCCTCAGATTATCTACAAGGACAGACGTACATTATCGGGAGGTCTGATGATACCAGCGCATCTTAATGTAATCACATCAGAGCTTATAAACACGTCTCGGCAGGATGGAGGGGAAGCCGTTACTCTCACACCTCAGGGCTGTAGAGGTCCCCCGTGGAGGGAGATCTGTTTCTGGCTGTCACCTGAAGCAAGAGTGGGGCGATTTCCTGGAGACTACAGCATCGGAGGAGTAGACTCTGCTGAGAAATGCCCATAAACCAGACTGCTTTCCCTCCGATGTGGGTCCTGACTCCACCAGAACTGTCCAGCTTGGTGGACTCCGTAAAATATTTTATTTCAATCACCCTGGAAACATTAAAAAAATGAAAAAAAGCCCAGCGAGAAAACAGCAAGGCTTATTTGTGACTATGATCATCAGCTCTCCCCGGCTGCTGGGGGGCAGAAGTGCATGGCCCCTGACCCCCTCCCTCGCACACCTGCTACATTCCATGTGAACACGTCAAACCCTCAAGCCTGCTTGATTAATCACCCAGCCCAAGAATCTGCGGAATAAAGTTCATGTTACCTGGAGAACTATATGAAGGGCCCTCTGAGGTCAGGATGCAAGACCAAACAAAATTAACGTGCCTGTCACATCCATCATCTTGTAATCTGCTTCCAGTTCCATAACCCCCGAACGTCTGGAGTGTGCATACCAAGAACATTTCTGTTCGACGTGGATCAAAACAGTTCATGGACAAAGGGCTCTGAACTCTCCCCACCACCAAGAAAATCATTAACCAGTTCTGCAAGTCAAACAGCCCTGGGACTGCAGTCATCCGCTCAAACCAAATCTCAAGGGACCTAGACGTTTTTGAGATTCTCTCATAAATGTTTCTTGAGACATAATGACAATAAAATTTGATTTGACCTAAGAATAAGGAATACATTGTTAACTTTCCGGCAACATACTAACTCGTTTAGATCATGTAAAAGATACAAAGCTCTCACTGCACGAAACAGTTTTACAATTAGTTCAAGCGAACTGATGTTCCCCAAAATTAACTGGCAGGATTAGATTGTAATCTGAAATTATAACGTATATACTGCATTTCATACTATCATGAGATGACTTTTTAAAATCATTTTCTACTCTTGTTTTCTTTGTGGCCATGCTGGGTCTTTGTCGCTGCGTGGGCACTTCTCCAGTTGTGGAGAGCCGGGACCACTCTCCAGCTGCTGCGCTACTCCCGAGTGTCGGGCTTCTCACTGTGGTGGCTTCCCACATCGCGGAGCATGGGCTGCAGGGTGCGGGGGCTTCTGTAGCTGTGGCGAGTGGGCTCAGTAGTTGGGACTCCCGGGCTCTAGAGCGCAGGCTCAATAGTTGCGGTGCACGGGCTTAGCTGCTCCATAGCACGTGGGATCTTCCTGGATCAGGGGTCAAACCCGGGCCTCCTGCATTGGCAGGCGGGTTCTTCACCACTCAGCCAACAGGGAAGGCCCTTGAGATGACTTTTTATTGTGATCTCAGGACATGGGGTGGATATTTCAAGGGCAGTGTGCCTACACATTTCACTCAGGAGAAAGGGAGACTCAGAGACACTGTGGGAGAAACCCAAGGTCACACAGCACTTGCCCGGGCTGGGCTGAGAGAAGTCCACATCTCACTTGTGTTCTCCTCTCACAATTGATATCATTTTCAAGATTTTATGCTATAAACCTCCCAATTCTCTAAAATACGTTAAAGATTTGACCACAAGTTTATTTTATGCTACTAGCCCCCTAGTTCTCTCAAATACTTCACCACAAAGATTTGCATCACAGATCATGTGAATATTATTCATGGATTTGTTCATTTCAAAGCATGCATTCCTAGACTCCTGACAGAATAGGAAGCTGGACAACCAGGATATTTTATGTTTTGGTCATTTATACTCCCATTGTCTGGGAAGACACGTTTTAGGTATAATTTCCATGTAGAGAAGCCTGTATGGTTTAGCAGCTAGGATGAAAAAGAATGGAAACAGTGTTCTCACCCTTAGAAATTCAGATATTACACTCAGTTTTGTGGGCTAAGAGTGTCCACTGATTATGCAAGAGTGACACCCAATTACACATTAATTTTGGTAACATTAGGAGTGATTCTTAAATAAAGGGGCAGTATCACTGTGGTTTACAGGCCAGTAGAATCTGAAGTGACAAGACTTTGATTCATCCAACAGTAAGCAAATGAGAACCATGTGCCACGAAAAATTCTGCATTTATTATTTCATTTCATCCTTACACCCACCTTCTGGCATTCTCTGTGCCCACTCCTGACAATGAAACTGGGGACCAGTGAAGGACATTCTAGAAATCATAGACACAGTCATGTGACAAGGCTGAGCTCGGAAGTCACACACATCTTATTCCAACTGTCCCAAGGTAGACCAGTGACACTGGAATCCCACTCTGAACAAGGTCAGCACTCCCCTCCCTCCAGAAAACTTAATGTTTTAAGCTCTGGGTACCATTTTTTGCCACACAAAAAAATGTGAAAGTATGTCAAAATACAAAAGTGAATCTGCTCTTACTCATCACCTTCAGCAGGAAAACAGGAAATGGTTTTTACTAAGAAGCACGGAGGTGGTGAGGACAGGGTGGGCCTGAGGCTTGGTGGCACAGGGGGGCACAAAGGCATACTGCCTGCTGTGAGGGGTTTTGGGGGAGGGTGGGGAGGTGCTTGGTGCTTGGATAATGATCCAGACATCAATATGAATGCTTCAGTCAACAAATCCTGATCAATATCAGCTCTGTGCTAGGTAACAACAAGGTAAGACGCCTAAGGTAAGGGGCCTGCCTCCCAAAGGCTCAGTCTGGAAGAAGGGGAGACAGAATATGGAATAAGCAATAAAATACCACACGTTGACAGCTATACTACGGGCTTCCATGCAGCGTGAGGCACGCACTGGGGACTGGCCCCCCGATATGGGGAGGTGACACGTCCTGGAGGAAGTGACATTTCTTCTGGGGTCTCAAAAAATAAGGAGGAGTTTTCCTGGCAGAGAAGAAGGGAAGGGCTATCCAGGCAGAGCTTATTTCCAAAGGCACAGAGGTTGGAGAGATCACGGTGTGTCTTGGAAATGGAAGATGGTTCTCCATGGCCACAGCCCACAATGCACCCTGTCAAGAGGTGGGGGCAATGGCGAGATGATGCTGGAGAGGTGGGCGGGAAGCCTAATTCTGAGTCTGCCATTTGTACACTGTGAGGAGTCAAAGGGTTTCAGGGAAAGAAGTGTGAAGTGTGAAGATCATGTTGGAGGCTTTGTGGAAGATGGGCTGGAGAGAGCCAGGCAAGTGGCAGGGAGGCTGGCTGTTGTGAACTCTACTTGGAAGGATCCGCGCAGCAACACAGCCACCCAGCTGGTAAGTGAGGATGGGGCCAGGGTGAGATCCTACTGGTGGTCCCTTCTCCCTGCCAAGACAGACAGACAGACCAAGTGAAGTGCTCTAACATCTGGGCTGCCCAGGAAGATTGGCACCCCATCCCAATACTCTTATCTGGAAACTCCCATGGACAGAGGAGCCTGGTAGGCTGCAGTCCAGGGGGTCGCAAAGAGTCGGACATGACTGAGCAACTTCACGTTCACTCTGCACTTTCATGCACTGGAGAAAGAAATGGCAACCCACTCCAGTGTTCTTGCCTGGAGAATCCCAGGGATGGGGGAGCCTGGTGGGGTCTATGGGGTTGCACAGAGTCGGACACGACTGAAGTGACTTAGCCAGCAGCAGGAGCAAACAGCGACAGATGGGTTCAAAAATAATAGTAAAAGAAAGAAGAAAAGCTTTTACTTTGGGTTTAGATTCCTACTGTCTTGTGGACCAGGTTAACCACCCAAATCAACACAGCTCAGCTATTGAGAAAAACCAACACAACACAGTCATGGGAACTGAGGGAAGCTTGGGCTTCTTGGGCTTCCTTGGTGGCTCAGATGGTAAAGAATCTGCCTGTAATGCAGGAGACCCAGGTTCAATCCTTGAACCAGGAGGATCCCCGGGAGACGGGAATGGCAACCCACTCTAGTATTCTTGCCTGGAGAATTCCATGAACAGAGGAGCTTGGAAGGCTACAGTCAATGGGGTTGCAAAGAGTCAAGCACGACTGAGCGATTCTCATTTTCACAGTTTCTTGTTAAACCAACCAAAGTCATCAAGTCCTGACTATTCCCATGTGCCAGAATTAAGACACAAACGAGTTCCTTTCAGAGTAGGTTGCATCAATTCTTTTCTAAGAGCAGAAGGTCACTACCTTAGCCTTTTGTCTAAAAAGAAAGCCAACTGGCAAGAAAATATATCATCTACAGACTATATTTGCAGCTGGTCCCCAAGATGCCCACTGCAAAGCAGTCCTGGATCACAACCATCATCATGAGACTGAGATCATAAGCCTAAAGCCCTATGGCTCGGATATCAGGGCAGGACATTTACTCCGTTTTCCAGAAAACTCAAATCTTCAACGAAGCAAAAATTCTCAAAATCTGAAACACCAAACGGCCCTCCTAGAGCCTGCTCATAATTTTACTCCAAAAGAGTGGGATCTATGTGGAGAATCTCTTTTCAGTTTAGACACAGATTTTCGGACACCTGCATTTCTCCTGAAGGACCCCTGAGACTTTGTATCAGAGCATGAAGTCATGGGGTGTCATCAGGTTTCTGGGGCTGCCTCCTCCTCACATGAGATTAATATTCATCTGTACCCTTTGAGTTAAAGTGAGTGGCAAGCCGGGGGACAAGGTGTCACATTCTTTAATACCATGCTTCATATCGTATGTACCAAATCATTAAAAGAAACAGAGCATGCTGTGTCTTTGATTGGTCACAGATGGGAGAAAACCAGCCACCATAATAAATTCACAGAGGTGGAGTGTGTCGTCACACACGAAAGCAGGATGTGTGACCCAGGAGGTGTGTGTGGGTGGGGGGAGTTAGGGCCACATGTCATTTTACTGCTGTGGGTCTGCTCCCACGTCAGTAGCAATGTGTTCCTCCGAAACAGCTCCAATGCCATCACTGATGCCACGGCGCTCTGCCAGACCCACGCGGCACTTACCAGGTACTGCAGTCGCTGGCGCTCGGTCTCAGGGGTGAACTCCGAAGACATGGGGATGATTTCTCCGTTTCTGATGATTATGGCCCTGAAAGGGTGAAAAGGCATGTCAGCAGCCAATCTCATAAGCACTGCGATTTTGTGATGACACCACAGCTTGGTTCAGAATACACATGACACTCTCAGGGGACCTTTGTTCCTTCAACTTGCACAGCAAAGCTCAGTGTAACCAGCTCTGGAGCCCTCACCCTACTGTAGGTATCTCTAAGAGCATGACGTTCTCTTTTTCTGCTAGTTTAATGCCCAGCACCAAGCATACCATTTGGCACATGACAGATGCCCAGTGAATAAATGGATGGATCAATCAGTGATGCACAGAGGCTCACTCTGGGCTAGTGCCCTCCAAGAGAACTTCCTGTGATCCTGACAATGTGTGCCTTAAACTGAGCAGTCCAAGATGGCAGCAACCAGCCCCATGTGGGTACTGAGCATTGGAATCATGGTCAGTGCAAGCTGAGGGGCTTCCCAGGTGGCGCTAGTGGTAAAGAGCCCATCTCCCAAT
Organism: Capra hircus; assembly: GCF_001704415.2. Classification (NCBI taxonomy): domain Eukaryota; kingdom Metazoa; phylum Chordata; class Mammalia; order Artiodactyla; family Bovidae; genus Capra; species Capra hircus. The sequence goes on along the minus strand of NC_030812.1, from coordinate 50,139,381 downwards.
GCAGGAAACATAAGAAACGTGGGTTTGGCCCCTGGGTCAGGAAAATCGCCTGGAGGAAAGCATGGCAACCCACTCCAGTATTCTTGCCCGGAGAATCCCCATGGACAGAGGAGCCTGGCGGGCTATAGTCCATAGAACTGCAAAGAGTTGGACATGACTGAAGCGACTTAGCATGCACGCGCGCAGTGCAAACTGAGAAGCTGAATAGTTCATTTTATTTCACTGTAATTAATTTAGCTTTAAGTTAAGCAGTCACAAGTGGGCTAGTGCTTGAAGTAGTCGACAGGGCAGTTCCAAGTGTTCGTTACTCAGTATCTGTGGGCCAGCAGCACGGGCCTCACCTGGGAGCTAGTTAGAAATGCAGACTCTCAGGTTCTCCGCAGACTTCCTGTACTGAAATTTGCATTGTCATTAGATTCCCAGAGGATTTGGAGGCACATTAAAATCTGAGAGCAGCTGACCTAGACTCCTGAGTTTCTAGGGTAACATCTTGGGTCCAGGGAAAACCACTGTCATCTCAAAGTTCAGGAAATTCACAAACTCCCAAAAATGTGCCCAAGAGCTACTGCTGACTCCAGGACTTTTGAGAGAACAGAGCTCCCCAAAGCCGACATCTAAAGGAGAAGACACAGGATCGATCAATAGCAACTTCCCCTAAGCCTCTTCCCGTGGAGCCTCCTGTGCTCAGGCCTTGTTCTGCAGTGGTCCCTGCAGCACCTACTTCCCAAATGTCGATCAGCTGTGGTGGAAGGCTGCCAGTTCTACAACAAACCCAAGTGGCTGGGGGAACTGCATTTTATTTGAACCCCAAAGCTGCCCAGTCAGGGAGCCAGAGACCTGCGGGCCCAACACACTTCTCTGTGAAAACCCACGGGCATGGGGAATGCCATCAATGAGCTCAGCTCTAGGTGGATGCCTTGTTGACACGGGGAGGTTGCATTCTTTGTGCCAACAAGCCCCTGGCACCCCTCACTCCCGCTGCAGAGGCAGGCTGTCCCTGACTTGGAAACAATCCCTATTAAGGGCTGCAGCTGCCCGACCCCTCCCCCTCCCTCTCACCACCTGTGCCCAGTTGCTGCTGTCATAGAAACTGGAGGAGGGGGGCAGGCAAAGGAGGAGGTGACACCAAAAATCTTGGGGGTGTTAGAGAATTTAGGGATCCAGGAGGAAAATGGTGGAAGCGGTAAGGAAATGGAGAAGTTTGGGGAGACTGACCCTGGGGAGAAGATGCCTTGTGCTGAAACACACACCTCACTTCTTTTATTATGCTGCCAAACAATAGGACAAATTAAAGATTCCTTGCTGTAAACCCAGAGTCACTTGTAAAATGCAACCACCTCTCCCTACCCCAAGAAAGGTGATACCAACCATTCACAAATCAGTGTGAGTTAACTGAAATTGTTTTTGTCCTACTTAACAGCTGAGAATAACTGTAATGAGAGGAGTCTTGATAGAGGATGAAGAAACTTGGAGAACTTGAAATAAGGGGTCAGGAATGTCAAGGTTAGGGCCTAATCTTTTCTTTTTTCTTATTGTGGTGAAAGTCACATAATATAAAACATACTATTTTAACTATTTGACTGTACAGTTCAGAGGCACTAAGTACATTCACATTATTGTGCAACTCTCAACCTCATCCATCTCCTGAATTTTTCACCTTTCTAAACTGAAACTCTGCCCCATTGAACACTAACTCCCCACTGCCCCTTCCCACCCGCCTCCACTCCCCCATTCCCGTGGCATCTACCAATGTACTTTCTGACTTTGAATTTCATCTCATTTAAGCGAAATCAAACAGTATTTGTCTGTACCTAATGTATATGCAGGTCAGGAACCAACAGTTAGAACTGGACATGGAACAACAGACTGGTTCCAAATAGGAAATGGAGTACGTCAAGGCTCCTATATTGTCACCCTGCTTATTTAACTTACATGCAGAGTACATCATGAGAAATGCTGGGCTGAAGAAACACAAGCTGGAATCAAGATTGCCAGGAGAAATATCAATAACCTCAAATATGCAGATGACATCACCCTTATGGCAGAAAGTGAAGAGGAACTAAAAAGCCTCTTGAAAGTGAAAAAGGAGAGTGAAACAGTTGGCTTAAAGCTCGACATTCAGAAAACTAAGATCATGGCATCTGGTCCCATCACTTCATGGGAAATAGATGGGGAAACAGTGGAAATAGTGGCAGACTTAATTTTTTGTGCTCCAAAATCACTGCAGATGGTGACTGCAGCCATGAAATAAAAAGACAATTACTCCTTGGAAGGAAAGTTATGACCAACCTAGATAGCATATTCAAAAGCAGAGACATTACTTTGCCAACAAAGGTCCATCTAGTCAAAGTTATGGTTTTTCCAGTAGTCATGTATGGATGTGAGAGTTGGACTGTGAAGAAAGCTGAGCGCCGAAGAATTGATGCTTTTGAACTGTGGTGTTGGAGAAGACTCTTGAGAGTCCCTTGGACTGCAAGGAGATCCAACCAGTCCATTCTAAAGGAGATCAGTCCTAGGTGTTCCTTGGAAGGAATGATGCTAAAGCTGAAACTCCAGTACTTTGGCCACCTCATGCGAAAAGCTGACTCATTGGAAAAGACTCTGATGCTGGGAGGGATTGGGGGCAGGAGGAGAAGGGGACGACAGAGGATGAGATGGCTGGATGGCATCACTGACTCGATGCACATGAGTCTGAGTGAACTCCGGGAGTTGGTGATGGACAGGGAGGCCTGGTGTGCTGCGATTCAGGGAGGCCTAGCATGTAGCAAAGAGTTGGACATGCCTGAGTGACTGAACTGAATGTATACTGGAATGCATTTTTAAGGTTAATATATGTCCTATAAACAGATTGTACCTTCTTTTCCCCGTCCTCTACAGAAGGTTCTCATTAGCTGTCTATTTTATACATAGTAGTGTATATGTGTCAGTCTCCTAATCTCCCAATTCATCTCACCCTCCCCCTACCCCTGTTGGTGTCCATTCTTTTGTTCTCTACATCTGTCTCTCTATTTCTGGTTTGCAAATAGCTTCATCTGTACACGGCGAAGTACGTTAGAAAGAGAAAAATAAATATTGTACATTGCACACATGTGGAATCTAGGAAAGCAGTACAAGGCCTCATCTTAAAGTAGCAAGAAGGGCTCTGAGACCATGTGGGACGAGAGCAAAAGGCATTCTGCAGCCAATTCCCACGGCAATCTTCTGTTTCCAAGTTTTTCCTGGAAGCTAGTCTTAACTCTTTTCTTTCCCTTTTCCTACATAGCCCCTGAATTCCAGCTTCCAGGCTCAGACTAGACAGGTGGGTAGCTGGGAGGGAAGTAAAAGACAATGAGGAAGAGGAGGAAGGCAGAGAAAGTGGAGGCTGGGGTGTCATTCAGTGTGGCCTGTGGGGAGGAGCCAGCAAATGTCCAACCAGACGTGGAAGAGCCTCCTCTAGGACCCAAGTGTCGGGCGGTCAGGGGTCTGCTCCGTTTGGTTCTATTATATTCCAAATGCTTGACACCGTGCCTGTCACCTAGCAGGAGCCCCATGAATATTAATTGAATATAAGAACAGATGAGAGATGAATGGATAAAGAGGGTGTGGTGCATATACACAGTGGACTACTACTCAGCCACAGAAAGGGATGAAGTTGGGTCACCTGCAGAGATGTGTGTGGACCCAGAGTATTTCGTACAGAATGATGTATGTCAGAAAGAGAAAAAAAACAAATATCGTTTAATGGCTAGATGGCATCACCGACTCGATGGACGTGAGTTTGGGTGAACTCCGGGAGTTGATGGACAGGGAGGCCTGGCGTGCTGCAATTCATGGGGTCGCAAAGAGTCGGACATGACCGAGCGACTGAACTGAACTGAACGCATATATATGGAATCTAGAAAATGGTAGAGATGAACACATCTGCAGGGCAGGAACAGAGACAGAGACACAGAGAATAGATGTGTGGACATGGGGAGAGGGGAGAAGGGGATGGACTGGGAGGCTGGGTTTGACACACAGACACTGCCAAGTGTAAGACAGACAGCTGGTGGAACCTGCTATATAGCACAGGCAGCTCAGCTCAGTGCTCTGTGATGACCTAGGGGAGTGGGACCCAGGGAATCAAGATTGCCAGGAGAAATATCAGTAACCTCAGATATGCAGAGGACACCACCCTTATGGCAGAAAGAGAAGAGGAACTAAAGAGTCTCTTGATAAAAGTGAAAGAAGAGTGTGAAAAAGCTGGCTTAAAACTCAACATTCAAAAAATGAAGATCATGGAATCCAGTCCCATCACTTCATGGCAAATAGATGGGAGAACAATGGAAACAGTGACAAACTTTATTTTGGGGGGCTCCAAAATCACTGCAGATGGTGACTGCAGCCATGAAATGAAAAGACGCTTGCTCCTTGGAAGAAAAGCTATGACAAACAGTGTATTAAAAAGCAGAGACATTACTTGGCCAACAAAGGTCCATCTAATGAAAGCTAAGGTCTTTCCAGTGGTCATGCATGGATGTGAGAGCTGGACCATAAAGAAAGCTGAGTGCTGAAGAATTGATGCTTTTGAACTGTGGTGTTGGAGAACTCTTGAGAGTCCCTTGGACTGCAAGGAGATCCATCCAGTCCATCCTAATGGAAATCAGTTCTGAATATTCATTGGACGGACTGATGTTGAAGCTGACACTCCAATACTTTGGCCCCCTGATGTGAAGAACTGACTCATTAGAAAAGACCCTGATGCTGAGAATGATCGAAGGCAGGAGGAGAAGGGGACAACAGAGGATGAGATGGTTGGATGGCATCACAGACTCACTGGACATGAGTTTGAGCAAACTCAGGGAGATAGTGAAGGACAGGGAAGCCTGGCGTGCTGCAGTCAATGGGGTTGCAAAGAGTCGGACACCACTGAATGAATGGACAACAACGACAAAGGGGAGTGGGATGCGGGAGTGAGGTCCAAGAGAGAAGAGATGTATGTATACTTACAGCTGATTCACTTCGTTGTGCAGCAGATACTAAACAATACTGTGAAGCAACTAAACTCCAATTAGAAAAGAAAGCAATGGATGAGAGAACTTCGGAGGAGCTTTGCCTTGAATCTGAGGGAGGAAGAGAGCAGAACTAGGAGGCAGCAGATGTTTGCTTACACAAGGAAAGTGGGGTGGAAGCCACAGCACCGAGAGGGAGCTTCACTTGGATACCCGCTGCCTCTGCCATCTTTCCTTCTGCTCCTGCTGATTAGGCGAGTCCACCCGTCACTCCCAACCCTGGGGCCTGCCTTACGTCAGTTACTCCCTCTGTGTTCCCAGCCTCTCCCTCTAACTGGCTCTCTGTTCATGGTTCAAAACCATGCTCAAAACACTTTGTGATTAAAATCAAACAAAATTGAACCCCAAACCAAAGAAATATTACTCTCCTCCTGTGAAACCCACTTCCAGGGTCTTCTTCCTCTCTTGGGAAACCAAGGTTTACACCTTGTTTGTTTATTCTCCTTTAATATCTTCTTTAATAAGACATTACAGCACACAGCTGAGCCCCTAGCGTGTCAGTTAAACATGGAGATGGAGATCCATGCAGAGGAGAAGGGAAACAATGTCGTCTTAACCCCATTCCTTCGGCAACTAATGGAAATACAGAAAACAAAAGGAGGAATTCTGTGCATTTTATCAAGTCTTTGAAGACTCCGTAACAGTTTTAGAATGAACTTTGCAGTGATGTATTAAAGAATCTTCAAATTAAATAATGAGGATGTTTAAAAACTGTAATCTTCTACAGGAGATTTAAGACAAACCCACAAAAAATGACACACAGAATCTACATTCAAGGTCTCTCTGTTCACATCTCCCACTGATCCCTTGAAAGCAGGTAAACTCATGCCTTGCCCCTCTCTATACCTGACTACCCTCATGAGTCTCCAAGTAGCCTCCTTGCTGCTGCACTCCCTGGGCATGACCTCATTCCCCACTTTCCAGGCATTGGTGGGTCCCTCCTGACCCTGACTTCCAGGACTCTCCTCCCCCTGGTTGCCCTCTGGCCTCCCAGGATACTCCCCTCTCAGACTCCTCCCTACCTCCTGCGTGGCTGTGAACTGTTACTCTGTCTTCCTGCCTCTGCCTGGGCACTCACTTCCCACCTTCTTAACCCCCAAGCTTTGGTTTAGAGGCCTCTCCTCCGAGTTCCATTAGCCTGGTGCTCCTTCCAATACATAACACATTCTGTTTTGTTATTCTTTCCTTAACTGTCTACCTCCTGAGCCAGCACATAAGCTCCTAAGGCAAGAACCATGTCTGTGCTGCTCACACTATGGCCCCACTACTGTGCACAGAGCCAGGCAGTCACAAGCAGTACTGGCTACAGAATTTCCAAGGTCCTGGGCCAAATAAAAATGCAGCTGCTGCTAAGCCACTTCAGTCATGTCTGACTGTGCGACCCCATAGACGGCAGCCTACCAGGCTCCCCCGTCCCTGGTTTTCTCCAGGCAAGAACACTGGAGTGGGTTGCCATTTCCTTCTCCAATGCATGGAAGTGAAAAGTGAAAGGGAAGGCGCTCAGTCGTGTCCGACTCTTTGTGACCCCATTGACTGCAACATGCCAGGCTTCCCTATCACTAACTCCCAGAGCTTGCTCAAACTCATGTCAAAAAAATAACACACAGTTATTTAAAAATTTAGATTATTTTTTCATGTTAAATAATGAGAATTTAAAGACTGTGACAATAGGGCATGAAGCCAAATATGGGGGCCCTTCTGAGTGTGGGGTCCTGTGACTACATAGGTCACATGCCCAAGAATAAATCATTAGCTTTAACGACAACACATGCCGATGACTCCAGATATCCTTTCCAGCCCACATATCTCTGCCGTGCTCCAGCCTAAATAGCTCCTGCCGGCAAACATTCACTCAGGTACTCACGGGTGTCTCAGACTCGGCATGTTTCAGACTTGATGACCCCCCCCCCCCCACAGCACACCCCCAAAATCGTCCTTCCAGCATTCCCAGATTCAGGGAACAGCAACCCTTTCCACCAAGGGGCCCATTGCTGAAGCCATCTTAGCCTTCGAACTCTTCTCACCCTGCATATCCAGACAGGCAGCGATCCTGTAGCGCCCAACCCCTCAACAGCAGGCGGAGCTGCCCCCTGCCTTGGTTTCTTCTGTTACTGTCTGGGTTCAGGCCCCATCGGAGCTTGTCTGCCTGACTCAGGAGCTCTCAGTCCTGCCCTCCTCGGAACCCTGCTCCCCAGGGTCACCAAGATCATTTTAAAGCATCACATCCTGCCCCCTACCGCAAGCCCCTGGGCACCTTCCCAGCATTTCCAAACTCTCATTATCTGGGTTTTGCCTCTGTTTCTGGTTTCAGCCTCATACTTGCTATTCCTTTCCTACTCCGTCTCCCTTTGACTGGCCAACCGACTCCTCTCTGAGACCCAGCCTAGCAGCATGTCCTCCCAGCCTACTTTCATTGCCTCTTCTCTGGGACCCCACGGTGTCATGTATCTGGTATAGCCCTTAAGTGGATGACCTCTGTGACTGCCCCTAACTACCTGAGGGCATCTTCTGGGCAGAGCCCAAGCCCTGGTCTCTGAAGATCCAGCACTCAGAGCCTGGTCTGTGACAGACATGCAATAACTATTTGCTGGAAGGATAAGTGACTAAATAGATATGAGTGAGCTGGACTTGGATGGATGAACAGACGTATCCAGAAGTGACAGTCTTAAATAAGACTTTTCTTCATAATTATGACTTGTAATTGCCTAATTTTCTATGGTCTGAGTCCTCAAAAATCAATAAGCCTTCCCACTGGTTTTACAAAAACACAGTGGACCTAAAAGGATGCTGTTCTGGCTGAAGCACCACTGAAAAGTGACTCAAAAGATAAGGAGAAAATAAATAGGGCCCCTGCTCTTAGTGGGGAGAAGGCAATGGCACCCCACTCCAGTACTCTTGCCTGGAAAATCCCATGGACGGTGGAGCCTGGTAGGCTGCAGTCCATGGGGTCGCAAAGAGTCGGACACGACTGAGCGACTTCACTTTCACTTTTCACTCTCATGCATTGGAGAAGGAAATGGCAGCCCACTCCAGTGTTCTTGCCTGGAGAATCCCAGGGACGGGGGAGCCTGGTGGGCTGCCATCTCTGGGGTTGCACAGAGTTGGACACGACTGAAGTGGCTTAGCAGTGGCGGCAGCAGCAGCGGCAGCGCTTAGTGGGCAGAGAAGGCAGAATGCAGCCACCGCTAGGCTTACTCTGTGTCTTCATTTCAAATTCATACACGATGAGGTATCAGCATCCAGCTCCAATGTTCATTGGTGGGGTAATCCTACCTAATTATGCTCGTAAGTAGATCATTGTATCTAAGTCCCTCTCTGCACAGAGCATTCTTCACTTTTGTTTGAACTATCAAGTTCTTCCTTCGTGAGACATCCGCGGATTAAAGAATGACAGCGTGTCTGAGAGCCAAACTCTCCAGTCCCTGCATCACAATGCTCTTATGTGATTCCTGGCTTCCTTTTGATCTCTCTTTCATGCCTCTGATCTTGGGATCAATTTGTCAGAGAGCAGGTTTCCAACCTGGAGCAGGGCAGTGAGAGGGAAGACGTTTCAAAGGGAACAGAGTACATGCGAAGGCTGCCAAAGCCTGTCCTAAGCAAACAATAGAGACGTGCCTTTAAAGCTGCATTCTCTCACCATAGGAGCCTACAGACTTCATAGCTTCTGCTTCATTACTTCACAGAATGTTTTTACTCAGGGGAGAAAATAATCTACAGCAGCAATGAGTGCCAAGGAGAGTTAGGCATATGCCCTGACCTCTCTTCTGGGGCCTCAGGTCTAGACCTGTGGATGACTGTGGTCAGGATGACATTTCCTTCACCCACTCAGTGTTTGGTGACAGACCAGGTGAGGAAGTCACCAGGGGTTGGGTGATTTAGTCAGGTGGCAACCACTTGCCAGCTGGTATCCCATACCATACAGAGGGCACGGTTCCTAAGCATATTCTGCAAAGTTAAGGCTAGCCTTTCATTTACAGAGATTAACTGAAATATACATGCTTTAATTTCTTATCCATAAAATAGATGGGGCAGTGTTTGTAACATGGTGAATGGTAAGGTTTAATGTGTTTTTGTGACTTAACTGCAAGGATGGGAGAAAAGAAGGTAAAGCAAAGACACTGACAGTTAACTGCGCTCCCCGCTACCGTATTAGCCACATAGGGGAACATGGGCAATTTATTCCTAACTGATGAGAAATGTGAGTTCAGAGAATAAGTCCTAGAGAATTCTGTTACTTGTATCCTCTGGTGTCACAATTTGGAGTAAAAAAGATTTACTTTTTTCCCCCAAGCTGGTCAAAATGTAAACTGAGAGAAAAATAAAGGGCCAAACAGGCTGCTCATTTCAGATACTCTCTCAATTTTACACTTTCTCTTAAGGAGATCACACTAACTCCCATTAAACCCCATCTCAGAGCAGGAGGGATACTCTCTAAAGGCATCTGAGAAACATGCAAAAGGAAAAAAGAATAAAAGTGGCGATTAAATAACTGACAGAAGGGAAAATGCAAATATTCAGTAAACACAGAAAAAGAAGCTCTACCTCACGAGCCCAGGAAAAGGCAAATTAGAGCAAAAGGAATATAATCTTTTACAACAGACTGGCAAACATTTATTGAAAAAATTAACAACACATAATAGCTCTCACAGGGTGAGGGGAAAAATCATTCTCATAATTAAGGAGAACATGAATTATACATTTTAAACATCTTCAAACTGTAACTGGGACTTCCCGGGTGATCCAGTGGTTGAGAATCTGCCTGCCAATACAGGGGACCCAGGTTCAATCCCTGGTCTGGAAAGATCCTACATGCTGTGGGGCAACTAAGCTTCCACACCGCAGCTACTGAGCCCTTGAGCTACAACTAGGGAGCCCTGTGCCCTAGAGCCCGTGGTCCTCAACAAGAGAAGCCGTCTCTGCGAGCAGCCTGCACACCACAACGAAGAATAGCCCCCGCTTGTGACAACTAGAGAAAGCCCGAGTGCAGCAATAAAGACCCAGCACAGCCAAAACTAAATAAAATTTTAAAAAATTATAACTACAAAAAAAGGTTCAGCTGTCCTACTGTGGGGAATATATCCTAAAGAAATAAAACGGTCAGTTCAAGTCAACAATCCATCTTTGACATCACTTGTGCAAAGACTGGAAACACTCTGAATGTCTGTCACGAGGGGAACTGTTGAGTGGATTGGTATGTAATCAGTATGATAGTATACAGTCACTTAAAAAAAAAGTCTGTTCTCTGACCTGGAGGTATCAAGAGGTATTTACTGTTAAGGAAGAAAAGCACTTTTCAGAGTAATATGTGGAATAATCCCATTTTTATAAAAACAAAAACTATATCTAGATCCTCCCTGTATGTGCCTGGGTGCTCAGCTGCTTCAGTCGCGTCCAACTCTGCGACCTCATGGACTGTAGCCACCCCGGCTCCTCTGTCCACGGGATTCTCCAGGCGAGGATACTGGAGTTGGCTGCCATGCCCTCCGCCAGGGGATATCTTCCTGACCCAGGGATCGAAACTGCACCTCCTGCATTGCAGGTGGATTCTTTCACCACTGAGCCACGGGGGAAGTACACGAGGCGTCTAGTTCCAGGCCAAAATCCTCTGTGTGTTCCTTCAGGCTCTGCTGAGCAGACCTGTGGGGAAGCTGCCCTCCTCACCCCTGGTGCTCGGCCAGGCTCGGCAGGGAGCTGCAGGCCAGGGCTCCCTCCCGTCTCCCTCCCTTTTAGACGTTTACACACTTTCCTGCCTTCCCAGCCTAGGCATGTCCACCAGGAGTCTTGGCTCAGACTTGGAGTCTTGGCTCAAGACTCTTCTCTGCTCCCAGTACTTTTCCACTCCTTCCCCTCTCCATCACCTACCTGCCACCCCCACCCCACCCCCTGGTCCAGAGGCAAGGCTTCTCAGATTCCTTCTGCCCTGCTGTGTTTGCTGTCCATCATTGCCTGACCCTGACCGGGGCCCTTGTGGGGAAAATGAACACTTTGCTTTCCTCTTCGCCTCCTGGCTGCACTATCACCATGAGTGAATACATCTTCGCTGTTTCTAACTGGCCACGTGGCTGTCTGATGACATAAATTATCTTTGAATGAGTAGGGGGAAAGGTATGGAAGTAGGAAAGTTAATTTTCCTTTAGACACCTTTGTATCATCTGACTCACAGGAATCATGTTACATTCCTTCCACACATTTTGAAGAGGAATTTATTTGCCCAGATCTGGCTGTGTATTCACAAAAGAATATTCACCAAGAATCCTCCTGACTGCTGATTCATCTTTGTTACACTACCAGTCTTCATGAACCCTGTGTGACCCGAGCATTGAGTGTCCAAAGAATTCTTCCTGGAACCCAAGCATCTCTCGGAGCTCAGTCGTGACTACAAAAGACTCCTGTAACTGCATCAGGAGCTGCTGAGAATCCAGGGACAGAATTCTGTTATAAAAAGTGAGAACTGGTGAAGGCCAAAAATGGTTGTGCCTTTCCCCGTCACTTGCTATAAGAAGAGACCCACAGAAGTAGGTTCAGAACTGCCGAACATGCTCACAAATGGAGATGAGGGAAAGACATTCTGCATGAGAAATGAACGGAGTGACCTGAAGGATTCGTTAGCCCTTCTCTGGATGGTTGGATCGCATTCCTTTTAGTCATATAGAAGGGTATGGACAGTAGCAATCTTCCTTCTCCTCCCAAAGCCTGGGCCTTCTGGACTAGTCTAATACACTCATTTCTCTGAGGACCTATGAACTTGAAACTGTATCTCTTAGGCACTGACTGTATACATCCCTGTAGAAATGTATACTGTTATTTTTCAGCAGTGACTGACACATTTTCAATGTGTTGAATCAGTGACACTTGGATAAAGTGAAAACAAAACATCCCCCTCTGCTTCCAACTCAATGATTATATCTGTTGCCTGCGGGCTGCCCACCACCACACAACTGCCAGAGTTCAAGGGTGAGGCAGCCACCCAGGGGTCTAGATGTGGTTGAGGGATGGGAGAGGAATTTCTTATAGATCACTGCTGGGAGTCAGTGGAGTAGGCAGGAGCAAACAGCCAGTTACACTTTCTATTGCTCAGAAGACATCTTCCTCCTTCCAGGGCAAGCAGCACTCAACATATACTGGTGAGGGTTGTGGACAAAGTGCTGTAGTTTATGTCCATAGCTACACTCGGGATCTTTCTCACTGTGTGGCTCAGGTTGTAAAGAATCTGCCTGCAATGTAGGAGATCCAGGTTCAATCTCTGGGCTCGGAAGAGCCCCTGGAGAAAGGAATGGCAACCCACTCCAGTATTCTGCCTGGAGAATCCTATGGACAGAGGAGCCTGGTGGGCCACACTCCATGAGGTCACAAAGAGTCGGACATGACTGAGTGACTATGTACACACCCTCTGGAGCTTCCTCACTAGGTAGAACACCCTCATGGAGAGTTTCAGAAAGTGCCCCCTCGCTCTGGGATGCTGTTGGGTTTGAACAGCAGAGGCTCATGCACACATCTGCCTTTCCAGCCTTTCGTTCACTGAAATGAGATGCTGTTGCCTTGGTACCCGACACAGCTCTTACACCATTAGTTACAGCTATCCAGAAAGCTTCAGAGTCAAGTCAAGGAGCAACACACTGAAGTTTTAGGAGGAAGAGGAAGTCTGGAGAATGATGGAGGGCAAACGCAGGAAACTCCAGCTGGCACTTCCTTCCTGTGAGCCTCAGGAAGCCTAAATGCCCCTGTTCTGCTCGACACATTTCAGAGCAACACCTTTCAGCCCTCTGCCCTCCTCAAGGCAAAATCTCTGGCCTTAAGACCAAAAACATCCTAAAATTCACAATCAAATGATTTTGCAAATAGGTGCTATGTAAATATGGTACAAGGATAATAATGATACTGTAGCTTTTCAGCTTTAATAGAAGGTTTTGTTCAAGTGGCACAAAGACTGGGGGAAAATGAACATATTTATGTATCCCAGGTGGCGCTGGTGGTAAAAAGCCAGCCTAGCTGCCTGCCAATGCAGGAGACATAGAGATGAGAGTTTGATCCCTGGATCAGGAAGATCCCCTGGAGGAGGAAATGGCAACCCAGTCCAGTATTCTTGCCTGGAGAATCCCACGGACAAAGGAACCTGGTGGGCTATAGTACATGGGGTCTCAAAAAGAGTCAGACACGACTGAAGTGACTTAGGATGGATGTATCCCTTATATATTGATATAGAGGTTTATAGTTATAGATGTAGATTATATATAATATATATTTATATTTAAAAATCTTTATATATAAATCTCCATTTATAAATATATACACATTTATATATATATATATATATATACACATACATATATGAAAATCTCCTAGCTTAATAATCATAGAATCTCGGTGGAGCTGAAATAGCAAAGAAATCCAAAATCGCCAGGCTACGAGACTTGAGAAGCACTTAATGGTGTCTGGAAGTCCCGTCTCCATAGAGGAAAATGTTAAGGAAGATAAACGTCAGGGCTCAAGCTCCTTCCTGAAGGCAGAATCCAAACCAAGTTGCTTCACTTTGTGAAACACATTGGTTTCTTCTCTCTGCAGCATAGAAACTGCTTGCCTGCAAAGTGCTCTCAGACTCTTTGAAAGAGTCCAGGAAATGTACCCATGTGAGAGATGGACCGTAAGAAAGGCTGAGCACTGAAGAATTAGCGCTTTTGAACTGTGGTGCTGGAGAAGATTCTTGAGAGCCCCTTGGACTGCAAGACCAAACCAGTCAATCCTAAAGGAAATCAACCCTGAATATTCATTGGAAGAACTGAAGCTGACGCTCCAATACTTTGGCTACTTGATGCGAAAAAATGACTCATTGGAAAAGACCCTGATGCTGGGAAAGACTGAAGACAGGAGGAGAAGGGGGCGACAGAGGACGAGATGGTTGGATGGCATCTCCGACTCAATAGACAGGAGTTTGAGCAAACTCCGGGAGATGGTGAAGGACAGGGAAGCCTGGCGTGCTGCAGTCCATGGAGTTGCAAAGAGTCGGACAGGACTTAGCAACCGAACAACCAGCACGAGGGAGCACAGAATTTCATTCCCATCTTGAGTAATGAGGTGGCCACCAACCCTGCAGCATAGAACCTGACCACATGTGTAGAAAAGTGTGCCTAAGTGCACACACACACACACACACACACACACGCAGGAAACACTCTTCTGGCTTACTGTCAGTTCTGCCAGTCTAATGAGGGAGGTTATAAAGGGAAAGACAGCACTACTTGGGGTGACGGCTGACGTCAGGGCCTCTCCCAGCTCAGACTCTGCGGGACACCCGTCTGTAGGCACGATCGCAGGTTTGGAGGTGGTGTGGTGGTGGCGAGGGCACTCTCTTGGGAACTGGACTTTGTAGGTGCCAGCCTCACCTTAGGTTAATTGCCAGCTCTCAGCCTTGGTGTCCTTGGCAATAAAAAAGGGTAAAGACCACATCGTTTCTCAGGCACCTCCCAGGTCCACATTTAAGTGATTCTGAAAGGAAGCCTGACATCCGTAGAGTGGACAAATATGGATAAACTACTGGAGCTACTACTTCCCTTTTCAGGAGGTGGTAATCCTCAGAATTTAAATTCTGACAAATACGAACCAATACAGAAAGTGCCAGAATGGGAGAAGTCACCCTGAGTGCTTCTTTAAAATCATAAAGGACAAGGAGCCCATTACCGAGCAAGCCCCCCAATGTGATTTACTGTTGCCAATATGCCCTCGGAACGCAGAGCTGCAAACAAGCGGCATCTCTGACGGTGTTAAGAGTATTCATGGGATGCCCTGATTCTATTACACACTTTTTCAACTGAAAGTGATTCGAAACGCAACATTAAACTGCACATTTCCAGAATGGAGGAGAAAATCTGCTACAAGGTGACAAAGAGAAACCATTTGAAAAACCTGTTTTGACAGCGTATATCAATTCCAAAGTAGAGGGGGAGGCATCCATTTTGTCAAAAAGCATCAGACCTTGTGAATTCTCTTTGGGTGTAGCAGGAGCATCTGCCTCCTTCAAAAGTAACAGAAATGTGTCGATGGAAAAAGCAGGGCAGCTGATGGAAGATGCCTGGCTTGCCACCACCAGAGGACAGCCAGGCTGGTGATGCTAATTAAAGGTGTCAAAAAATAGCTGAAGGGAAAAAAATAATCTCACGAGCCTGGAATTAGTGTTGGTGTGTTTTTAGTCATTCCATTTCCAGAATGGATACTAAAGAAAAAAGTTTGCAAATACGATGATTCATCTAACAGGACCTCAAATACGAAAGCGTCCCAACAGAAATATTCACTGAAAAATGGTCAGGAAAAAAAATTCTGATCTTTAAGCAGCAGCAAAAATAAATGACCACTCGCAGAGCAGGGACTGAGTCAAACGTTCCTGTTTTCCTCGCAAGCAGCCCAGTCTGTGTTTATACCACCCAGAATAATCTCTCAATGTCATAATTCAGCCACTTTCTACAAACATCCTACTATGCCAGCAAAATTCATGAAACCAAGTGAACCAGCATGATATTTTCCACACCAGGTAAAAAGCCTTACAGTCATGAAAGAAAACTTTTTGAGGCACTTTTTTTTTTAAAAAAATGATAAGGGGCCCAGATATATATTAATAGTGCGGTTGGTATTTTTTTTAATATTCCATGTTCCATAAAATTCACTCTTGTAAAGCGGGCAATTCAGTTGATTTTAGTATATTCACAATGTTGTCCAACCACCAGCACTATCTAATTCCAAAACATTTCCATCATCTCAAAAGAACCCACCCCATACTCATTAACAGTCATCCCCATTTGCCCCTCTTCCCCACTAACCCTTGGCAACCATCAATCTGTTTTCTGCCTCTCTAGATTTGCCTATTTTGGATATATCACATAAATGAGATCATATAATACATGGCCTTTTGTGTCTTATTTCTTTCACTTAAAATAATGTTTTCAAGGTTCAATGCATTATAGCAGACATCAGTACTTCATTTTTTTCTATGGCTGAATGAGTATTTCACTGTATGGAAACACTCTTTTTATTTATCCATTCATTAGTCGATGGACATTTGGATTATTCCTACTCTTTGGGTATTGTGAATAATGCTGTTATGAACATCCATCTACAAATATGTGTGTGGCTGTATGTTCTCAGGTCTCTCGGTTATATGCCTAGGAGTGGAATTGATGGGTCACGAAGGAACTCTGTGTTTAACGTTTTGAGGAATTGCCAACGGGTTTTCGAAAGTGGCAGTACCACTTTGCATTCCTAGTTGGTGGGTTTTGAAACTTTCCCTTAAAGGACCGCAGAGTTCAAACTAATTTCTGAAAATCCCACAGTGGGTTCTAATTTTGCACAGTTTCAAAAGCACTTGGCTGGCAAAGTTTTGCCTGCATGCTTTGATCTCAGTGCACATACTGAACACTGAGTGGTTCCTTTTCCATTTGGGTCAGAAGGTGCATATTCTGTTCTTCTCAAGCACAGGATCCCTATCTATAATCCACAGCACTGCACAGTTCCCCAGCATAAATGCATACAAGCACTTCTCAAGCTCCCAAATGAGCACACTTTTTCTCCCTCTAGCAAGTAGCCAGTCTGGGTGAGGCCATCAGAAGCAACTTTTTCCTCTACTATAGACTTTATTGCAAAGGATGGGAGCATCCTTCCTTTTCTTCTTCCTTTCTTCCTTCCTCCCTCTCTCCTTCTCTCTCTTTAAATAACTGATGGCAACAAGAGTTCCCTGGTTTGTGTGCCAAGGCAGGTAGGACACGCAGAGCCCAGAAGCAATCTCTTTACTAGCACTCCACATTAGTCACAATTGGACACAGCTGTGTCCAATTCCATCCTCTCTATTTTAAAAGGACAGTGCCAGGGAGCAACTGAAATGAGACCCAAGCAAAGAAATAAAAACAATGCAAGGGGTAGAAAATAGATGCTTTGAAGGAGCTTAAAGCAATTATGGTATATAGCCTGAAGGGAAAAATGAGGAGTGATTCGATCACAATCTCCTTCAAGCAATTTGAAATCGTTTTTTGAAGGAATAGGTGAGTGACCAGTTTCTTCATACTTCAGAGTAACACAAACAAGAGGAAATTCTATTTAATAACATCAGTAAATTCAACGGTTGGAAACAAGAAAAGAATTTCCTGATCTTCACATTCTACAATGACTAAAGCCTGTGGGTCTCCATCCCTGGAATTCTTCAAAAGAACATGAGGGAGCTTTGTCTATATTTGCCTGCCAAGAATCCCAAGGCATCCTTTATTGTTGTTTCTTTATGATGCCATAAATCAGGAACTACATCAGTGGTGTGGGGCAAAGCCAGATCCATATCAATACATTCTAGACAGTACACTGTAAAATGTATTTACTATAGCATTACAAACTATACTATGGAAGTAAATAGAGCATCCTCGTTGTCACATGCCCCGATCAAAATAAGCTCTATGACTTTGCCTGGTGGGGCAGGTGGCTTATCTGTAGCCCATGGTTAGATGACAGGTTGGTTGAATGCCTTACCTGTAGGGCTTCTCGGCTCTACCTGCTAATGGTTACTTCATATCAGTTTCTCATATAACAAAGACTCTTGAGAGTCCCTTGGACAGCAAAGAAATCAAACCAGTTAATCCTAAAGGAAATCAACCCTAAATATTTATTCATGGGAAGGACTGATGCTGAAGCTCCAATATTGTGGCTATCTGATGCAAAAAGCCAACTCATTGGAAAAGACCCTGATGCTGGGAAAGATTGAGGGCAAGAAGAGAAGGGGACGACGAAGGATGAAATGGTTGGATGGCATCACCGACTCCATGGACATGACTTTGAGCAAGCTCCAGGAGATAGTGAAGGACGGGGAAGCTTGGCCTGCTTCAGGCCATGCAGTCACAGAGAACTCGACACAACTTAGTGCCCGAAACACAACAATACGTAACAAAGGCTTGGGAGCATTTCTCATCCACCGAATGGAAGTATCACTTGGGTTTTGGGAGCCAACTGAGTAGTAGAGGAAAGCAATCAGGGCTTAGAGTTCAAAGTCTAGTTCAAGCTATAAACTAGTTATGGTGGGAAAATCAGCTAGCCACTCTGACATCCAATTTTCCCTATTTGAGAAAGGGAAAATACCTCTTGCTTCAGATTAAGTGATTTTATGTGTAAAAGAACTTTAATTATGTCTAAGAATAGTGGATTGATTCATTAAAGGCAATGTGCATAGCTACAAGTCAAAGTAGAATGGTCATTACTTGGAACTTTATAACTTCGCATTGATATAATAACAGTCCACAATTGTGATCCTAAGGAACTATATGAAGGGAGAAAAAAAATCGTATCTAGTGACCTCACTTAGCTTTCAGTGACAAAATGGCATGCTGACTTCCCACTGTCACTTCCAGTCATGTGTTCAGATACCTCCAGAACTTAACAGAAGAGAGACTGACAGGGTAGTAATGGAACATTCTTGCTTCTCTTGATCACTAGCTTTAAAACTCCACCTTGTTCATTAATATTAATGTCATAATCTCCTTCAGATATTTACAGGCACGTAATTTAAGATTTTATTTTGGAAAACAGATATATTAAAGGTTCCCATGCCAAGTCTCCTTTCCATGAAAAAAATTCCACTGAGTCTGTAATTTACCTGGCTACTGCAACTGTCCAAATGTAAAGTGACAGTCTGCACTACGTCGGTGCAAAACAGAAAAGTCACAGAGGTATAATATGTTAAATTTTAAAAATTATATGTGTATTTATTAAATGTATATGATTTTAAAATATCTTCTCCCAAGTACAGGAGATGAAAAGGTCTTGGAATCTGCTGAGGTGCTCAAGCTAGATAATGGAGGGTGATGATGCGGAAACGACAGGAGAGATGGGAAGAGAAGCCCGTCTGGAGGAGGAGACACTGCACCTTGATTTGGGCACGTTGCATTTGGTGCACGCGCCTGATGCCCAGTGAGAAGGGCTAGTGAGCACACTGCTGGGAAAACGGGCACGGTGCTCAGGAACGGGGCCAGTGCTAGAACGAGAGAGAAGGGAACAGTTATGTTTATACGGTAGTTAAAGCTATGGCATTGAAACAAGTATTCCAGGAGAAGTATATAGAACATGGTGATAAGTATTAGGTGAGAGCACAGAAAATGGGTCCATTCCCTCATTTACCTGTTGAACTCATTTTACAGAGTAAATCCATGAACTGAAGCTGCCCTCTACAGTGTTTTCCATGGAACACTCTTCTGCATGATAATAGGAAACCACCACCCCCCAAAAAACCAAGGCATTCTCAGAAGAGTTTGGGAAACACTCTTGCTGCAGGACTTTTCAGAGTCTTTACTACACTAAAATGTGTTGTTGTTCTCTAAGACGAGGTGACTGCGCAATGATTCCCAAATCTGACTAGGGGACAAACATCTCTTAACACCTCTTCACTTTTCTACCAAGTGTAGGTCAAGTTCAGGGGTGACTGCCCTTGCCTGGGCTGTAGCCTAGGGACACAGCGGGCTTCACTCTTGGGAGCCATGTCCCTACTCCCCAAAACCTTGATGTGAAAAATCAGGGCGCCTCTCTCTCTCTCTCAGGAAAAGGCTATACACCATCCCTCTCTCTCTCTGAGGCCACTTTCTTTTTGAAGAGGCACTTCATTCACAAACCTTCAGAGGTAAAGGGCGTTAGACCAGGATAGGGTCTGCCTAGAATAAAACCAAGCTCTCTTCCTTCCCCTTGGTTTTCTCCTTTCTGGAAGTAAAGTGAAAGTGTTAGTTGCTCGGTCATGTCTGATTCTTTGAAACCCCTTTGTCCATGGGATTCTCCAGGCAAAAATATTGGGAGTGGGTTGCCATTCTCTTCTCCAAGGGAACTTCCCAACCCAGGGATCAAACCCGGGTCTCCCACATTGCAAGTAGATTCTTTACCAACTGAACCAACAGGGAATCCCTTCTTCTTTCTAGCTCTTCTCTTAAATAATCTGCCAGGTATGAGAGCTCAAGGTGCGCCCCTGCTATCCTGACTTCAGTGAGTTCTGATTGGAAGCGTGGGGGCTTTCTTGATCTGGCTTTTATTTTATTTTTGTATTTGCCACTTCTCTGGAATGACTTCCCTCATGACCAGGATTGGGGGAAAGAGGCAGACAGACCTGGTATCGATTCCAGCTTCAACAAAAGGTGTCTCATGTTCCAGCCTAGCTTCTGAAAGGGCTGCACGGGGATTTAAGGCCAAAATGTGTTACTTATAAAATGTATTCCTCTGCCTTATCCTCCGTCCATATATTTCCTCGTTCAACTTTCTAGGATTGGTAGGCAGGGTCCAGAATAGGATTTGTGAATAGAGTTTTCCAGTCTTGGCTGTGCAGCTTCTAATTCCTCCCCTGACTCCTTCCAGAACTTGAGCTGAGCTTTAATTCATCTCTGCTGAATGTCCTTGCTTCTCTATAGCTTATCTAGTAGGTCTTATTTCCCACAAAGAAATCTCCCTGACACATACAGGTGAAGAAATGTACTTTGAAGCTTATGCCTTTTCCATTTTGCAAGCAATCAGACCATGAATTAATACGGTGTTAAGATCCCATTACTTCTGATGGGCAGTTGGCCAAGGACAGAAAGCATCAACCACTGATCAGTGTTCACAAACTGAAAACCCAGAATAGATGGTTACTTATGGACATGGTGAAGATAACACAAGTGACCTTCCTTCGTTATATTTGAAAAATTGAAGTGATGAGGAAGAGACTAATTGGCTGCTAGAGGCCACAGGTGTAAAACTGATGGATGACGAAGAAAAAGAAGCACTTATTCCCAATTTATTGGGTTGGCCAAAGAGTTCATTCCATTTTTTTCCCATAAATGGCTTGAGTAGTGCTTGTCTTTAACTTCATTAGAAACAATTTTGTTAGATTTTATCATGACAGCTGTCATATCAGTGTGCATTTTAAAAAATGTATCAAAATTGGTGATTTTTTCTGTAGTCATTTTAATATTCAAGAGGGAAGAAAAAAGCAACATTTTTGGCAAATTATGCTTTATTGCTATAAGAAATGTAAAAATGCAACTGAAATGCAAAAAAGATTTCTGCTGTGCCTGTCAAAAGTGGTTTACAGTTTCAAGCTGGAGATTTTTGACTGGACAATGCTCCAAGGTTGGGTAGACCAGTTGAAGTTGATAGCAATTAGATCAAAACATTAACTGAGAGCAATCAATGTTACACCATGCAAGAGACAGCCGAATATCGAAATCAAGCATTGAAAATCATTTGCATCAGTTTAGTTTTGTTAATAGCTTTGATGTTTGGGTTCCATGTAAGTGAAAAAAAACCTTCTCAACCATATTTCTACATGTGATTCTCTACTTAAATGTAATGAAAACATTCTATTTGTAAAATTAATTGTGACAGGCAATGAAAAGTGGATACTGAACAATAATGTTGAATGAAGCAATTGTGAGGCAAGCAAAATTAACCACCACCAAACACACCAAAGGCCGGTCTTTACCCAAAGAAGGTGACGTTGTGTATATGGTGGGATTGAAAGGGAGTCTTCTATTAGGAGCTCCTTCAGGAAAACCAAATGATTAACTCCAACGAGTACAGCTCTAGACAAACTAAAAGCAGCACTTGACGAAAAGCACCCAGAATTAGTCAATAGAAAATGCCTAGTATTCCACTGGATACCTCAAGACCATGTGTTTCTTTGATGGCCAGGCAAAAACTGTTACTGCTTGGCTGGGAAGTTCTGATTCATCTCCCATATTCACTAGACATTGCACTTTTGGATTTCCATTTATTTCAGCCTTTAAAAATTTTTTATAACGGAAAAAATTTCCCTAGAAGGCTGTAAAAGGCAGCTGGAACAGTTCTTCACTCAAAAAAATAAAATAGTTTTGGGAGGATGGAATTATGAAGTTGCTTGGAAAATGGAAGAAGGTAGTGGGACAAAATGGTGAATATATTGGTCAATAAAATTCTTGGTGAAAATGAAAAAAGTGCCTTTTATTTTTACTTAAAAATGAAAGGAACTTTTTGGCCAACTCAATACCTGTCAGGTTGGAGGAGAAATAACCACGAATTAAAAAAAATAATAACTAAGGTCCAAGATAGATGAAAATATTACAGAAGAGAACTGTGCTGAGATGAATGGGATCGAATCTTCTGGCTTCAAAAGTGTATATCTAAGGGCCCTCAATGTACTTGAAGCTGAGGCTATCATGGTACTGTCAATACTCTGGGAAGAATGGCAGTGAAGGAAAGATGTGACCAAAGGTTAGAGACAGACAAGTCGGGTTCACTTTTCAACAAAGGAAACACTGGATTCTATAAACTAATAAGGAGGGACCTGATGTCAATATGGAGGCAGATTCTAGAGATGGTCATTAGAAAGCAGCAGTCACTGGTGGTCTGCCTGCATCTCCTGAGAGGAAAGCATGTCCTCTCCCAAGCCCTGTCTCTCCATCCCTTTTTTTGTCCAAGTAAAAGAAATGCCACTTGTCTTTTTAAACAGGCAGAGTATCCATTTCTTTTTAAATGCCACTTTTCTTTTCATTTGGGTTTTAGAAACCAACAAAATCATTCATAATCTTTTGTTGACAGTGAAGTACAGGAACTGTTTAAGTGAAAAGAGAGTAAGCCGAAAGTGGCTGAGGGGCTTCCCTGGTGGTCTAGTGGTTAAGAATCCACGTGCCAGTGCAGGGGATGCAGGTTCAGTCCCTGGCTGGGGAGCTGGGATACCGCATGCGGTGGGGCATTTAAGCCTGCATGCCATGAGAGAGCCTGCACGCTGCAGCCAAGACCTGACACAGCCAAGAGAAAGAGAGGCCATCAAATGGTCATTGTGATTCAGCTCGGTGGCAGGACTGATAGGAAAGTGAGAGCGAGTGGGCTCAGTGATGCTGTCCTGACAGCACGGTCATCAGCCCACACGGCATGGGTCAGTTCCATGTGTGAATGGGGAAGTCCCACGAGAAGAGGGCCAGGGCCAGAGGCCTGGGCACGAGGAGCTCAGATCAACTCTCTGATTACCACGTGAAGGAAACCAGGGATGTTTACTCTGAAGAAGGAAAGATGTGTGGAGGGGCACGCCAGGAGCCTCTGGATCTGAAGAAACTTGAAGTGTGAGAGTGAGTGGCCACGTCTGTGTGACAGGAACGTGCCTTTCTTTTCTTAACCTTATTTATCTGTAGTTTTAAAAACTGGACTCCAATAACGTCTACTGCTTATGCAACAGGAAAAAGTTTGCTGTTTGTTTTCTGCTTTTGTTTTAACAAATGTTTTGTGAAGTAAACATGTGCATGTGAATATACAAAGCAAATTCCTGTGCAAGAGGATTGTCATAACAAAAAGGAGGTCCGGGTTGGAGAGTTCTAAGATGCCACCAAGCCAGCGACCCTGGGAATGTGGTTGTGAAAAGGCAAAAAATATTTACTGAGAAATTTAAGGAAAAAAGTAGGAGGGGACGGGGACGAGAGGAGGGAGAGTAATGCAATCTTGGAGAAGCTGACTGACAATGCCAGGAACCACAGCTAGCAGGGGAAGAGAGGATTGCTTACCGTGAACCAGTTGGACCTGGTTAGGCTGCCTGAAAACGTGCTTGTGATGGCAGTCAGGATCAGCCAAAGAGTCTCTCCAAGGGCTCGGGGAAGAAAACTTCTTCCAGAGTTCCCAGGAAGCACTCAATGCCATAATTGGTCTAGCTGGAAAATGAAGCCAGAGGAGGGTGGGTGACCCACAAAAGCAGCCCCATGGGCGAGGACCAGAAGGAAGACCCGTGGTCCAAGCAAGGGGAGTGACGGGCATTGTCCAGTTCTTTTAAGTATGCCGGCATTTGAGTCATTTCAACTGCCCATGTGGGGGCCTCGGCCACGTGGCCATTTATTCCCACACTCCCTCAGGCTCCGGTGAGGTCCGGTTATGAATCTGAATTCTCTGAGTACAGACCGTACTCAGGGACAGGAAAGGAACATCACCCACACAATCAGGAGCATGACTTTCCATAGATAAACCGCTTCCTGTTTTCACTGGGATGAGGAGGGCGGAAAGTAGAAACGCAGCTTCCACGAACGTCTAGTGATTCCGCTGCCATTTGCAACACAAAAATGGATGCAAAACAGTTATACTCTGGGCTAGTGTGTTGGAAAAAATTAAAATCTTCAGGTGAATAAAAAATATCTTAAGCTCTAGTCAAGCTAGTAACTCAGAGTTTTACCTCCTTTCTCAAACTGTAAAATAAAAATAAGCCAGGTCACCCTTCATATATCTCACAGGAGTGGAGAAAACTAATGAAGAGGTAAATTCACTGGAAGAAAAACACACCTTAGTAATTCTACCAGCAATAGGTCAACAGATACACTGTTTTCCAATGCTCTGCTGGGGACAAGGTTCAAGTTATAAGCTTGTTCTTTTAATAAATAACCCTGTCGGAGAGGCACTTCTTGCTGTAACACCACTCCACAAAACACTCAGGACCAACACGACTCATCAAATCCCAGTATCTATGGACCTACTCAACTTGACATTTCAAATGTTTAGCATCAGACAGCAAGACACACACTCCCCAGAGTGACAGACTTCCAGGGCACAGAGTCATCCTGTTCCCACTAGCTTGGGCCAGTTCGCAACCACCCCTCAGAGGAGGATGGCAGATGGAGGCTTTCCACATGCAAACCTTTACAGTCTCAGCCCGGTGCAATTTAGGAGTGAGGTTCAGAAGCAATTAGTGAGAGGATTAATAGAGACATCTGCTATAATTTGAAACATGAGTTTGCTGCTCAAAGGGCTAAAACCATAGTGCTTGAAGCTAAGTGCTTGAAATTGCCCCGGAATCCTAAAGTCATGTATCCTAATCAAGATCATATTCTTTCAATCATGGATGAAAAAGTTAACACTTTCTCGTGTTTGGCTGGGATCACTCGGAGTGGCTTACTGTAGCTGTGAGATCTCCATTTGGTTTCCACATGCATCATTCTTGGGAGCTACAAAGTCTTTGAAGGGCATCTATTTTTGCCTTGAGGTCTGGTGGCGTCAGAGTTCGCATGAACCTCACAGATGAAAACTATCCGCGCATGATGCATCTGTGCCTACAGCGTTCTCACCAAAGGGAGGTCTCTGCATGTCGGGGGGGGGTTCTGTATTTATATGGCTTAAGTGTTTATTTGTAGTTAAAAATGTTCCTGCCTGTTGAGGTCTAAGGAATTTAAAGATGATCTATAATGCATGGCCATTGGAGAATAAAAGTGGGAGAATTCATTGGGGGCAATTAACCCCCAAAATGCAGCTTATTGACCAAATCAATGTTTTTTTCTGTCTCGGCAGTATGACATAAGCATTTCCAAAGCTTCAAGCTTCTTATCTTTCTCCCCACATTTTTTACTTATACTTTTAAACTGTGGAGAAAAGAAAGAGGTATTTGACCCAAGAGATTTGACCCAGTCAGGAACTACCTGGCTGCTGAGTGAATTTCTCTTCTTCATGAATGGTTGTGAGTGGAGAGGCCATGTCCCAGAATAACTTAAAAAAACAAAACAAAACAAAACAAAAGACACAACAAACCACTTTTTCTATGAAAGGTGGTGAAATGGTTGAATGATCCAGAGTTATCCTGTGGGGTAAGCACTGATTCTCAGGCTGCAGATTAGGCTCTAAACACAAGCCAGGCCAACTCTGCCAGACCAAAAAGCTTATATTTAACTGCGTGAGGCACTATGGAGATACTGATACACGTGTGAGATTGAATCAAGAGCTGAATGCTGAGTTCAGGCAGAGGAAACACTCCTGAGGGGAACCTGACTTCAGATCACCAGCTCTGCTGTGAGTCTAGCTGTTCACTAGGTGACAAAGCAGGTGAAAGTACAACAGAAACCTCTACAACCTCTCTTGAGCCCTCAGCTCAGTCTTCCTTGGCTCCTCCCATCTCTGAGGATAATCAGAGAGAACATGTGTCAAACGCAGGACGCTGAAATCACTGATGTGACTCCAATACTTCCTGCACATCTTTAAACACTCCCCAGAGGTGCATAATGCAGAGATACGATACATGTTTCTTCATGGACGTTTTTTGAGTTTATAAACCCTATTAGGACAGTCATTTCATTTTTAGGGATGAAGAACCCAAGACCTAGCGAAGTTAGTGGTTTGGGCAGACTGAAATCCACGTCTCAGCATCATTCACCTCAGGGTTCTTGCTTGAACACACTGTGCTTCCTCCCACACATGGAGGGATATTACTTTCCACCTAAATTCCTGGTTGTCTGGCTGTTTCTGAACATCCGGGGACCCCACTGATGCATTCAGCTGCCCTCTAGCAAAGCGGAATTGGCTCCCCCAATGGCTCGAGTGGTAAAGAATCTGCCTGCAGTGCAAGAGACTCGGAAGGTGCAGCTTCAATCCCTGGGTCAGTAAGATCCCCTGAAGGATTTTGAAATGGCAACCCACTTCAGTATTGTTGTCTGGAAAGTCCCATGGACAGAGGAACCTGGTGGGCTACACAGTCCATAGGGCTGCAAACAGTCAGACACGAGTAAGCACACGTGCATCTGACAAAGCGGAGCGTTCTTCCCCGTCTCAGAGCCCTGACTCGCGCCAGCTGCCACCTTCTTCATCTGCCCCGGGTTTCTTGCTCCACATCAGGAGAGAACACCCTGTCACTTCTCTCTTATGAAAAACACAAAGACCAAAAAAAAAAAAATCCAAAAGGGCAATACAAAATTACCATTTTATTTTGTATTACCAAAATCTGGTAATACTACCAAAAAAAACAAAAAAGAAGTCAAACTCTGGTGAATTCCTCCCCAGACAATTACCAGGGACAAAAATAGTGAAATGAGAACAAATGGGAGTGACCCAGAAGGAAAGAGAGTGTGCACCTGGAGAGCTCAGGGACTCCGGAGCCGGTAGGTTGAGAGGCACCTCCTGGGGACAGCCAAGTCCCCCAGCTGGTGTCCTACATTGCCAACAGGGGGAAACGTGCGCTGGAAATGTAGGTGTGCCCTCAATTTCAGAGAGATCAGGGCTGCTGACACCAAACAGCCAAACTGCCAGTATGCAGCAGAACCATCTCAGCCACTGGGTCAGAGCTGCCCTGAATGCTGACCCTCTACACATACAGGTGGGGGCTCAGCCACCAAAGCAGATAGACATTTTTAAGCATGAAACATGGGTCCAGGGCAGTCCGGTGGTTATGACTCTGAGATTCTACTGCAGGGGGGTGCAGGCTCGATCCCTGGCTGGGGAACTAAGATCCCACATGCTGCAGTGTGGCCAATACATAAAAATGGACCTCAATCAAAACCATGTGACCTTGAGTGTAATGGGAACTCCAGTAACACCATACAAACTTCCAGGATCTTTCTTCCTTGCTCTTGTTTTCTTTCTTTGGGCAAATGTTCCCCAACTGCCTATCCTGTGAGGGGCCTGGGGATCAGACAGGGAACTTGAAGGAACGGTGGCTGCTGCTTGGAGCTTACAGCCCTGGGAGGAGCAATGACCTGAAGGGGAAGATGAGGGCCTCAGACAGGGAGACTGGAGGGGACCATGAGGCCCGAATGGCTGGCAGGAGAAGCCAAGTGCAGAATGGGTACAGCTGTATGGGCAGAAGGAAGCACACATGCAGAAACCACAGCGGGACCCCCTTGCATGTGTGGGGGCTGGACGAAGCTCAGTGAGGAAGATGAGATAGGCCTGGAGGGCTGGAGAGTGAGGCTGGGCCATTGGAGGACCCAGTGGGCCATCAAAAGAGTTAAGAGAAGATCAATGATAAATGCTGTGGGGCTCAGAGCAGAGGACTGACCTTCTGCAAAGGTCTTTCTTATGTGTGGAAAGTGGACAGTGCAGGGCAGAGCCTAAAGAGGGGAGAAAAGTGTCGTCCTGCAAAGTTTAGTGAGAGAAGGGCCAGTCCTGCACGAAGATGGGGCAATGGACCGACACAGAAGAGATGTATTCCCAGCGTCATCTGGAGCCAGAACCACAGGACCCGCTGGGTCAGATGCGATGGGAAGCCTTGGGGATGGTGTGGGGAGGCTGTGATCACTGGGACTGGGAGGGCGTGCTGCCCCACAACTAGCTATCTCCTTTACGCTGAGGCCCCCACCATTTAGCGTCACTCCTGGAGTAAGTGCGCCTACTTGCCGAGGCTCCTTTAAAGAATATGATAAAGCCCACAACGGTATCAGTGCTGTCATGGGCTTTGCAAACAGCAATATTGTTTATAAGCAATTTGGGGGAACAGCCTAAGCAGAGTTGAGCCTGGTTCTGGCAGAGCTTTGAGGAGATACAAAGATAAGATTTTATTCCTGCTACAAATGAGCTCTGGCCAATTAGGGGAGAGAAGGAAAGAGGTGCAATCATGCTGCAGTGTGGAAAGAGAAGTAGTAACAGCACAGAGGAGACCTTGGGGTCCCCAGCACACACGAGGGTGCCATGAACAGGTTGCTGCCTGAGAATGCACAGGGGAGACGGGAGAGACGTCAAGGAAGAGGTGATGCGTAAATTAAGCCTTCTAGAACAGGGGTCCCCAACCTCTGGGATATAATGCCTGATGATCTGACGTGGAGCTGATGAAACAACTACAGGTTGGAGGAGAAGGGGGCGAAAGAGAATGAGATGGTTGGATGGCATCACCGACTCAATGGACGTGAGTTTGAGCAAACTCTGGGAGATGGTGAAGGACAGGGAAGCCTGGTGTGCTGTAGTCCAGGGGGTCACAAAGAGTCGGACACGACTGAGCGACTGAACAACAGCAACAGCAAAGTGCACAATACATGTAATGTATTTGAACCATCCCCAAACCATCCTCCACATCCCCAGTCTGTGGAAAAACTGTCTTCCACAAAATTGGTCCCTGGTGCCAAAAAGGTTGGGGACAGCTGTTCTAGAAAACATCCCCCGAGAATTGCTCCACAGACAGGGTAGGAAGCAGTAGCAGCTGTCAGGACAAGGGGCAGAGAATGGTTTGGTTCAGGGAGGTGGGAGTGTATGCTCTGGTTTTTCCAGGGCTTGGGGTGCAAGGCTGAGGAGTAACAGGAGCTGAAGGTGCAGAGAGGCTAACAAAGAAGCCCAAAGAATCTGACCTTGACGGTGAGGATGAAAAGTCACAGATGGGATTTCAGCGGGGACGTGGGGTGGCCAGCAGCATCTTCGTGGTCTCAGGGATGGACTGACTAGGCATCGGGGAAGCAGCAATCCCCATAAGGAGCCCTCCTCCCAAGGCTGCCATATGGAGGACTTGTTAGCTACAGACAGGAAGTGGTACGGACGTGGGAGGGGAGAAGGGACTAGGGTTCTAGTTTACGTAAAGGGCTGCTTAGTGGCACCATCAGACTGGGAACACAGGAAGAGGGCACCGTCTGGGAAAAGAAAAGTCCTTTCGTTTTGGACACTTTTTAAGGTTTATAGGACATCTTATTTATTCAGACTTTACCTTGTTCCAAGAAGGATTTACACAGAGATTACACAAAGACACACAAGATAAAATTTTAAAAAATAAACATATGTGGAAAACAAAACTAGGGAAGATCAGAGGAAGCTAGGAATTAAGTTAATACCAAAACATGTGCTGCGAGGCTCTTAACTGTCCCAAAAGCGGCCACAAATGCTTCCTGACGAGGAGCCAACAAAACCACCACAATTGGTCTACTCATCTCAGGGTTCCAAAAAAAAACAAACACCAAAACCCTCCCCACCCCTTTAACTCAGGCCTTGCCCTAAACAGCGCATCAGAAAAGGCCTCTGTGGTGCTTAGGAAAGGGCACACTGTGTGATGACAAGGACAAGTCACTCAGCACGATGCCTGCAGTCAATCCAGCAACATGGACCCCAGAGCTGCTCTCGTGGAGCAGCTTCTCCAAGCTTGTGGCATCAGAAAACCGCCCTGAAAACCATTTAGGGTGGCCACATGTGTGAGGGTCAGCCTTATTCTAAGGACAGACTTGGAAATGTGTGGAGGGATGTGGTGCTTCTCTGGTGTCTCAGCAGTAAAGAATCTGTCTGCAATGCAGGGGACACACGCGTTCGATCCCTGGGTCGGGAAGGTCCTCGGGACGAGCGCATGGCAACCCACTGCAGTATTCTTGCCTGGAGAATCCCATGGACAGAGGAGCCTGCTGGGCTACAGTCCATGGGGTCATACAGGGTCGGACGCGGCTGAGCGCCTAAGCAGCAGCAGGGGGTGTGGGAACCGCAGGTCCTCTCTAGGCGGCCTCTCTCCACAAATCTTTCAAAGCACAGAGAAGCAGTAAGTTCACAGTCACTCTCTGGGCTGAGCCAGAGGCTGGGAAAAAACGGGTTTGGCTTGGGGACGTGGGGAGAAAGAAGACTGAAAAGTCTGTGGACAGTTAGAAGGCCGACCCTGACACTGCCTCCTTGGAAGGCCCCTGACATTGTGCAGAGAGGGGACGCGGTGAGATGACTAAAGGCAGGTGGCCATGGGGCCTGAGGTTGGGGAGAGAAGTCTGGTTTGGGCTTATATATTTGGACAACATTCGAATTTTAGTGGGAGACGGAGGTATACGAGAGCACCCAGGGATGGGGTGTGGAGAAGCTAGTGGGAGAGGAAACCCTGGGGGTGGGCTGCTTTTTAGGGGCAAGAGTGAAGAGGAGCCAGCAGTGAAGGAGGGAGAGAGGAGATGAGAAGGTGAGGTCCTGGAAGCCAGCAGAGAGACTTTCTAGGAGGGAAAGGCTGAGTGTATATTTAAGGCAGCTGCCATCAGTCTCTGTAATCGGGTGTTTTAGTCAAGGAAATACTAGCTGCTGTAACAGGTAAGCCCTTGTCCAAGTCTCAGTCACTTAGCACAATGCATGTTTATTTCACCTCGCTGTTGTTCAGTCGCAAAGTCGTGTCTGACTCTTTGCGACCCCATGGACTGAGCATGCCTGGCTTCCCTGTCCTTCACTATCTATTATTCCACCTATGAAACGTCAGGTCCAGTTAGCAGCTTGGGGGAGGGAGGGGGAGAGGGGAAGTCACAGGGAATCAGGCAGCCAGGTGTTCTGCCTGCTTTAGCTCACTTCCAAGGTCACCCTCGTTTGTCAGCATGTTGTTGGAAGAACAGGGAAGACAGGATGGTTGTGCTTAATAGCTTCCTAGGAGTGGCATAAACTGCCTCAAACTTGATGACCTAAAATAACCGAAATCTACTTGCTTACAGCTCTGGGGGCTAAAAGTCTGAAATCAAGGTGTCAGCAGGGCCATGATTCCTCTGAAGGCTCTGGGGGCAAGTCTTTCCTTGCCTCTTCCTAGCAGCCCTTGGTGCTCCTTAGCTTGTTGGCTTAACCCCAATCTTGGTCTCCATCCTTACTGTCACCCTCCCCTATCTGTCTTCACATGGTCATCTTCTCTTTTGTTAAATCCATGTGATACTTTTTTTTTTTTTTTAATTTTTTGGCCACACCACATGACATGTGGGGTCTTAGTTCCCTGACCAGGGATCAAACCTGAGTCCCCTGCGCTGGAACTGCAGAGTCTAAACCACTGTGCCAACAAGGAATTCCCTACATGGTCTTCTTACAGGAACATCAGTGTCGGATTAAGGGAACAATCTAGTCCACTACAACTTCATCTTAACTTCCATCTTCATTACATCTGCAAAGACCCCACTTCCAAATGAGGTCATATTCACAAACATGAGGGTAAGGGTTTGGACATACCTTTTGGAAGGACAAAATTAAGCCATTGCAGTGTGTAAGTGGTTTTTATGTCCTGCCTGAGAAGCAGCACACAGCACCTCTGCTCACACCCCTTTGGCTGAAACTGAGCCACGTTAGCCACTGGCTGCACAAAATGCTGGGGAGGGCAGTGAGTTCCTTGTGCCTGGAGCATGTGGGAAAGGGTCTGGGGAGCAGTTAGCCAGCTCTCCATACAGCAAGGTGAGGAAAGTAAGGAAGGAAATTGTGTTCCAGAAAGGCAGTGAGGACAGTCAAGGCTGTTGTGAGCAAAGAGATGGAGCCAGGAGATGCCCATCTCATGGGAGGATCTTGCATGTGAAGAGGAACTGGTTAGAGGGGGACAAAGCAGTGAGCAGAAGCTCACTGTGAGATGAGGGAGTCGTCAGCATATTTGCAGGCAGAGGGGAAGCAGCCAGAAGGAAGGGCACCAGTGGAGACAGGAAGGGTAGAGAGGATGTGTAGGGTCTGCTCCAGGAAGAGATGAGCCCGAGAACACCGGTGGGAAATACCAGCATATCCCTGGAGCTACACACAGTGAGCTGAAAACTCCTATGAGAAACCAAGTGATGAAAGAAAAGCTAGCTGGGGGCTGTCTGGCTTGGTAAGCCTGTTGACTGCTTTCTTTGAAGCCTCACCTGGGACATACTCATTTTGCACAGCTCCTCGTACATGTTCATGTAGCCACATTACACACACTGTGCACAGCTATGCTAGGAAACCCATGAAGGCTATTTCTTTCCCAAGCCCTGCTGGAGATCCCCAGTGCTGTAAGCCTGACAGTTGTTATAGAAATGTTAGGTCAACCAGAAGGCCGCCTGCTGGCACTGTAGTAAGAGTCACTGAAGCCTCAGCATAACATGGCTAGGTATCACTACAGAAAGCCAAACGGCCCGCAGACCGGCAGTGCTGAGCTCTTCGTGGCATGGTGCCTCCCGAAGGCTCTGGCCTCCAGATGCTGCACTATTCGGGGGAAGGAGGTTGTCTGCGGATCCCAAGCTCAGGGAAGGCGTAAATGCAAGTGTGCGGATGTTCCCATGTGGAATATCACTGCAGTCTTTCAAGGGGCAAATCCTGATGGTTGTGACACGTATGGGAGGCTGGATGCAGCATCCGGTGAGACAGCACTCAGTCCTCAAGCAGAGGGCGAGAGGGTACTGCTGCCCAGCCACCAGCACAGCCAGTCTCGAGGCCTGAACAAACCCAGCCTGCTTGAGAGACTCCTCTTAAGCTAAATAATTAGATGTCTCTTCTAGACACAGCATGGAGGTTGGTTTATTGGGTCCATTTTATGTGACATTTATTCAATGCCTTGTACAGGTAAAAGCACCACTTGAAAAGTGTAGTGTTAAAAACCATCATACAGAACTGTGCTTTCAACAACTCCATGGAAAATTGGAATGGACTGTTGATGGAGGATAATAATAATGTTAACAATAATAATTATCATTATAGTAATAAAAACAGACATTTATTGAACATGTACTAGATGCTAGAAACTGTGCTTAGCATTTTATACACTTATTATCGTTCTACCAACCTTAATAGACAGAAGGTCTTTCATTATCCCCATTTCACTGCGAAGGGAGTAAAGGCACAGAGAGGTTGGGAACTTTGCTCAAGGTCACACAGCACTATTATAAGTGGCAGAGCTAGGACTAGAACCCAGTTAGGCTGTCTCCAGACTTTCACCCACTATGTAGCCTTGTGTGTTAGTCGCTCAGTCATGTGACCCCACGGACTATAGCCTGCTAGGCTCCTCTGTCCACAGAATTCTCCAGGCGAGAATACCAGAGTAGATTGCCATTCCCTTCTCCAACTAGGTAGGCTGCTCTACCATAAATGTTATCTGTTTTATTCACTGGGATTTTGTTTTAAGATTTTTTCTAAATGGAGAGTTTGCAAAGTGGATAACAGTCTATCCATTTTTAGATAACCTATTAATACTGAGAACCAGAGCAGTCCATTTGGAAGAGGGACCATATGTCCTTGAAATACAGGTGGTAATTAAGGCTATGCCCTCCCAGCTCAGATTCACAAAGAATGAGGCAGACAGGGGAGGAAAAAAAAACAATGCATAAACTTTGACACAGAAAGAACAAAAAAGGGGGAAGGGTGCAGGGTAGGGAGCCAGTAGAGAGATGAATCAGTGTGAAAATTAACTGCATGAATCTAGTTTTTACAGGCAGGCTGGACGGCCCAAGGTAGGGAATGAGTTTCCCCTCTGCAACCTCAAAAGCCTCTTTCTTGCCTGGAAGAGAAAAGCTAAGGGTCAGAGCACTGGGCGCCAAGCTCGGCCCAAGGCAGAGGGTCAGGCAGCTCAACTGAGGGCACAGGAGGTCTTCTGTGCCACTGAGCTCCCTGGGAAGCATGGCCTTGACTTCACAGCTGAGTCTTTCAAGAAAAAAAAAAAAGTGTTTGTCAAATGCCTAAGAGCCTGGAGGCTTTTTTAAAGGGCTTTGCTGAAAAAGGACTTTTCTGTGTTACTTAGAGACAACCACTGCTTGCCAAGAACACTAGGGTGAAAAAAAAATCACAAAACTTGAGAGCTGGAAAAAATATTACAGGCTTCTGACTGTGCCCCTAAACTACCTAAAGTATAATTGTAAACTACCAGCCTTATTGCTGGCTTGAATTGTTCCAGATCCAACCTGGTAAGAATGGAGTTCTAGGGTCCACAGCTAATACCTGGCAACAGTGTTGGCTAAGACGAGTTTTACTCCACACTAGAATTCTAAAACAGCTCAGGAATGCTACCCGAAAAGTCTATAATGCACACTTTAAAATCAAAAATTAATGGAGCCCTTTCATACTCGTCATCTAAACTGCAATGCAAAATGTATTTTACCTTGTATCATTTTTAAATGACAAAGTAACCCAGGTGGCTCAGATAGTAAAGTATCTGCCTGAAATGTGGAAGACCTGGGTTGGGAAGATCCCCTGGAGAAGGAAATGGCAACCCACTCCAGTATTCTTGCCTGGAGAATCCCATGGACAGGGGAGACTGGTGGGCTATAGTCCATGGGTTCACACAGAGTTGGACATGACTGGGTGACTAACATTTTCACTTCAAGATATACTAAAGTGGCAAACTATTTGCAGTATTGGTAGTAACAGCAATAAAACTGTATTGAAAACCAATATTAATAACTAACATTGATTAAATGCTTTCCATACGGAAGACAGGCACTTATCTAAACACTTCAGTCAGCATGAGATGTTTAATGCTTTTCCTGTCACACTATGCTTTACTTTGTTGATTACCAGACTCCCTCCATCCCCAACCAAAAGGCAAACTCCACGAGGACCGAAGTTTTTGTTTCTATCATTAACTAAGTATCTAGTTCCTACAACGACACCTGGAAAACAGTGGACATGCAGACAGTTTTCTGAATCACATTAATTCATTTGATCCTCACAGGACTCTGTGAGATACAGATTGTTATAATTGGTAGATGGGGTAGCTCACATACAGCAGGGTTCAGTAACTTGCTCAAGGTCACACAGTAAGTGACGAAGCTTGAATTCAAACCCAGGCTGCCTGGCTCCAAACTCTGCCCTTTTAACCAATATCTAGCATTTCTGACTTTTCTATTTTAATACAGGCAATAACTAACATGAATCAAGTGCTTACTGTGTACCAGGCACA